>NC_136062.1:147357660-148613600 GCF_964261635.1 Lissotriton helveticus | reverse complement strand
CAGAATAAGATGAGATTTGGCTGCACTTTTTTGTGGAAGGAGTTCATTTTTGGGGGGGTGGGAGGAAGGAAGTGCCCCAGAGTCTCCAACTTCCTGTTCCTGTCCAGCAGGCTCCTCCCAGTGCTTTGTCCATCTCCTGGTCACTTTTCATTTGGATCTGGAGCTGGAAGGATTACTTTTTGTGGCTGCTGCTGAATATTTGTATTTGAGGACTTTTTGTACTTCACTTTTGGATTTGAGATTTTACAAGTAAGTTGGTATTGTTTGTTTGGGGCATTGCAGTTGCTGCAACTACAATTTTAAAACTTTTTCACAACTTAAAAAATATATATATTGTGGGTAGCCACAGTATCTAGTATGCCCAGGGTTAGTCATGGGTGCACGATACAACTGTTTCTGTGAGTTTTGTTGAACTTAAATCTCATTTATGTCATTGAATTTTAGCTCACTATGGGGCCGATTAGGATCGCGGTCGGACCTGCGTCCGTCCGCGACCCCCGAGGTGGAGGGAACGTCCGCAGGGGCTGCGGCGTTCCCTCCAGTGCAATTAGGATGTGACCGCCACCCTGGCAGTCACATCCTCAATATTTAACATTGCGGCGGGTGCTGCTTGAAGTAGCACCCGCCGCAAGGTTAAATATGCATGCTTTACATTTGCATGCACAAAGTGGCAGGCACCGCGCGGTGCCTGCCGCTTTGTGCATGCAAATGCAGGGGGGTACTATAGGTACCCCCCATTTGCACCCCCCACCCCCCTTCACCCTGGGGGCCCGCAACAGGACCCCAAAGAAAACACCATATGCCTTTCCACGGCGGAGAAGCCTCCGCGGAAAGGCATGTGTTCTCCCCCATCCTAATATGGCTGGCGGTGTCTGTTAGACACCGCCAGCCATATTGAAGTTTTTTCGCCACGGTCGTAAGGCGACCGCGGCGGAAAAGTGGAGGACGGTCTTCCTGCCCCCCCAGCCATCCTAATCTGGCAGGGGTTCTTTGAAGGCTCCTCTTGCGGTTTTTCCGCATCCTCCGGGCCGGCGAACACCTCCGCCGGCCCGGAGGATGCGGAAAAACCGCAATCCTAATCGGCCCCTTAATGTGGATTTTTATTTTTTATTTTGGGGTGCCTGTAAAGCCACACTAGCCAGTAGGCCCAGGGTTAGTGAGTGGTGCATGGGTCAAGTCTTTCTGTGGGGTGTCTTGAATTTAAACATCATTGAGTGCATGGATGGCATTGGATTGTGGTGATTTTTGTGTGTTTTTCGACTTTTTGGGGTGGTGTTGGGGCCTGGCCATGTGGGTGGGGGCCATTTTGAGGCCTGGTCCAGGCAGGTCCTGGCCATGTAGGTGGGGGTCAAGGGCCAATTTTGAAGCCAGGCAGTATGATCAGGCCTGCACCCAGTTTGCCTTGCTTTCTTCCATTAGGCCCAGGGGTACTCAGTGGTGCATGGACCAAGTCTTTCTGTGGGGTGTCTTGAATTTAAACATCATTGAGTGCATGGATGGCATTGGATTGTGGTGATTTTTGTGTGTTTTTCGACTTTTTGGGGTGGTGTTGGGGCCTGGCCTTGTGGGTGGGGGCCATTTTGAGGCCTGGTCCAGGCAGGTCCTGGCCATGTAGGTGGGGGTCAAGGGCCAATTTTGAAGCCAGGCAGTATGATCAGGCCTGCACCCAGTTTGCCTTGCTTTCTTCCATTAGGCCCAGGGGTACTCAGTGGTGCATGGACCAAGTCTTTCTGTGGGGTGTCTTGAATTTAAACATCATTGAGGGCATGGATGGCATTGGATTGTGGTGATTTTAGTGTGTTTTTTGACTTTTTGGGGTGGTGTTGGGGCCTGGCCATGTGGGTGGGGGCCATTTTGAGGCCTGGTCCAGGCAGGTCCTGGCCATGCAGCTGGGGGTCAAGGGCCCATTTTGAAGCCAGGCAGTGTGCTCAGGCCTGCACCCAGGTTGCCTTGCTTTCATCCATTAGGCCCAGGGGTACTCAGTGGTGCATGGACCAAGTCTTTCGGCGGGGAGTCTTGAATTTAAACATCATTGAGGGCATGGATGGCATTGGATTGTGGTGATTTTTGTGTGTTTTTCAACTTTTTGGGGTGGTGTTGAGGCCTGGCCATGTGGGTGGGGGCCGTTTTGAGGCCTGGTCCAGGCAGGGCCTGGCCATGTAGCTGGGTGTCAAGGGCCCATTTTGAAGCCAGGCAGTGTGCTCAGGCCTGCAACTAGGTTGCCTTGCTTTCATCCATTAGGCCCAGGGGTACTCAGTGGTGCATGGACCAAGTCATTTTGTGGGGTGTCTTTAATTTAAACATCATTGAGGGCATGGATGGCATTGGATTGTGGTGATTTTTGTGTGTTCATCGATTTTTTGGGGTGGTGTTGGGGCCTGGCCATGTGGGTGGGGGCCATTTTGAGGCCTGGTCCAGGCAGGTCCTGGCCATGTAGGTGGGGGTCAAGGGCCCATTTTGAAGCCAGGCAGTGTGCTCAGGCCTGCAACCAGGTTGCCTTGCTTTCATCCATTAGGCCCAGGGGTACTCAGTGGTGTATGGACCAAGTCTTTCTGTGTGTCTTGAATTTAAATATCATCGAGTGCATGGATGGCATTAGATTGTGGTGATTTTTGTGTGTTTTCCGACTTTTTGGGGTGGTGTTGGGGCCTGGCCATGTGGGTGGGGGCCATTTTGAGGCCTGGTTCAGGCAGGGCCTGGCCATGTAGCTGGGGGTCAAGGGTCCATTTTGAAGCCAGGCAGTGTGCTCAGGCCTGCACCCAGTTTGCCTTGCTTTCATCCATTAGGCCCAGGGGTACTCAGTGGTGCATGGACCAAGTCTTTCTGTGGGGTGTCTTGAATTCAAACATCATTGAGGGCATGGATGGCATTGGATTGTGGTGATTTTTGTGTGTTTTTCGACTTTTTGGGGTGGTGTTGTGGCCTGGCCATGTGGGTGGGGGCCATTTTGAGGCCTGGTACAGGCAGGGCCTGGCCATGTAGCTGGGGGTCAAGGGCCCATTTTGAAGCCAGGCAGTGTGCTCAGGCCTGCACCCAGTTTGCCTTGCTTTCATCCATTAGGCCCAGGGGTACTCAGTGGTGCATGAGACCAAGTCTTTCTGTGGGGTTTCTTGAATTTAAACATCATTGAGGGCATGGATGGCATTGGATTGTGGTGATTTGTGTGTGTTTTTCGACTTTTTGGGGTGTTTAACTGATGTTGCTCTCGCTTCCATTGTTTTCAGGTGCACAAGAGAATCACCAGTACCAGGAAGAAGTCCTGCAGCGGTGTGTGCAGCACAACATCACGTGACGTCACGTGTGGCCACAGACAAGACAACTCTGCAACTCATGCAACTGCGGCCTGATGTTCTGACATCTGAAGAACATAGCTCCAAAGAAAGGTGGCCGTAGCGCCTCAGCGAAAAAAGTAGCCAGTGCCACTGCCAGTAAGAAGGAGCAGAAGAAGCAAGTGGCACCACCTACCAAGGAGACTGGTGTGCCCACTGACACCTTTTTTGGAGAAAAAAAAAACTACGCCTGCAGCAGCAGCGTTGTCCGCCGGGGGCCAAGCGGGAAGCAGCACCTCCACTTCATTGGGCTCAGTGCCACCACGCCAAGTTAGGTTCAAGACCATGAGTGCTGCTGTGGCAGCCACTTTGGTTGTTCAATCACCATCGACCAGTGATGTTGGCTCATCACAAGAAAGTACCATCCAATCAACGCTGGGTGTAACTCAGCTGACGAATGTTCAACAACCACAGCCGCAACGACAACCAGAATTTTATATTTGGGAGCTTGTGTGTTCTATGCTCTTGCCTCAGCCGACTTTGGGCACTGATACCACAGCGTGTGTTAGAATTGGATTCAACAGCGTGTGTAAGTAATACTTTTGCTTTACCTGACTCCACGCTGGATTTTGGGCGCTGCTTCTAGCGCGGCCGCCATCTTGGGGGAAGTAGGTTGGCACGCTAGTGTTTTGCGTCAGGTGACCTGCCCCCCCCTCCCCTATATGACTAGCATGCCTCCGAGAACGTGCAGTGGACGAGTGCAGCGGGCGCGCCTTATGGGCGCGGGAGGTGCGCCAGAGGTAAGCCCGTCTGCGCCCGTCTGCGGCCCGCTGCTATTGCATCCTTAACCCCCACCCCGGGAAACTCACATAGCTATGACTCTGTAACTCTCTGCAGTCTTAGGGGAAATATTGGCTGTGAGTGCCCTCAGCCTCTGTGTGACCCCTCCACTGCTGTTTTAAATTGTGCGCGATGCAGGTGGACAGTTAGTACCGCACCCCTCAGACCGGCCACTGTATGTGTGACTAATCCCTCTGTTCTGGCTCGGGCCAAGGGTAGGCCCCACTCCTGTATGCTTCTTAACACTCGATCCGTGGGCAAACATGCCCTAGATCTTTTTAACCTTTTAACAGAGTATAAGCCGTGCTTGCCTCTATATAACAGAGACCTGGCTTGGCGACACTTCAAGCCCTGATATTACTACTGCCCTTCCTTCGAACTACTATATGGTGAGGAAAGACCATGCTGTAGGTCGGGGCGGGGGTGTTGCCATTGTGGTTGATAGGCGATACTCCTGCTCAGTGGTTGAGACAGAGGCTATCTCAGGAGTAGAGTCACTTGGCTTTTGTCTATCCTTCTCCTCTCACCAGTCGTGTGCTGGTTTGTTGGTGTACAGGCCTCCTGGTCATCTTAACTCCTTCTATGAAGACCTTCATCTGGCTATGTCCCCATTGATTATGAAATAAAAGCACTGCTTACTTCTTGGAGATTTTAACATTCATATGGATGATGCTGAGGCTGTGGATTCCTTGAAACTTCAGGATGTAACTAGCACTTTTGGTCTTTCCCCATATATTCGTTCCACCACCCATAATAAAGGTCATATTCTGGACCAGATATATTCTTCGCTTCCTATTATGTCCTTTCCTCCGGTACCCCTGGTCTGGTCGGACCACTACTTGCTGAATTTTGATACACTTAATATCTCTAAGACTACTAGTAGTGGTGTAGACTCTCAGTCTACGGTTTTCCGCCCCTATCATCGGGTTACTGCTGATATGTTGGAGCGCTCCTTTACTATTCATCCTTACCAACTCAATGGTGAGTTGGAAAATGATCTCGCCATCTTTCAGTCATGGCTTCTTCAGCGCTTCGATGAGTTAGCACGTATTCCCACTCAGTCCAAATTTGGCCGACGTACATCGGCTCCATGGTTTACTCCTGCACTCCATGAGACCAGAAGGAGTTGCAAGAAGGCCGTTAGAGTATGGCGTCGCTGTTACGATGCGGCATCTAAAGTGACGTATAAAGTCCTTATCAAGGACTACCATAAAGCTATTGTCGCTGAGAAGAAAGTGTACTTCGCTAGAAGAATCGATTCAGCGAGTAACATTAGTAAAGACATTTTTAGAATCGTTAAGGAGTTCACCTCCCCTGCGGCCTTAATTTCTAAACCCTCCCCATCTGAATCTTGGGTCAAGCAATTGGCAAATTTTTTCTCAAGTAAGATCTTAAGCATTCAGGCCTCTTTCTTGCCTGATATTTCTACAAATAAGCTTTCTTCAATTTCGTCTGGAATATGTTCCCTCCCTGACAATCACATGCTTACAACCTTTCCCCCTCTATCTCTTCAATTGTCACTGGATCTGTTACTAAAATTAAAGTCCGGCTCCCCATCGGATCCTTGCCCTGCTAAAATTTTAGCCAAAATGGCCCATGTTATCAACCCTTTGGTTAATTCGATTCTCAACGTCTCGCTTGAAATCGGTATCGTCCCTAGTGCATGGACAAAGGCGCACATCATTCCACTGTTAAAAAAACAAAACCTTGATCTACTGTCTAGAAAGTTATTTTATTTATTTGCAGATCAGGTTTCCATGGAAACAAAGATTAGATGCACAATATTTTGGAACAGTGTATCCTTCAACGTTGAATAAACCAAGAACCATACATAGGAGTCTCCTCCTACTAAGTTTGGCGGATTTAACCTTTCACCCACTCCAGACGTCTTTGGAGTATTATGGGGAAAAGGGGTCTGTGTGAAAAAGCACGACTGAGTTACTCTAATGTCTTACGTTAGATTTATCGCCTATCCAAACAGTTGGGCGCCATGTAGTGTAGTTCCTATTATCCCAATAGGCTCTGCGCATTGGAATAATATCTTCAATAGTGTAGACGTAGGACAGAGGTTAACTAGGTCTTCTACTGTCGATATTAGACTTAAAGTTTAATGTTTGCCAGCTAGCTCAGAGTTCACTAGAAACTTTCTCGAATAGACAAGGAGGAGTTTAACCTCCCTGGATAGACAAGAAGGGATTTAGTTTCTGACAACCATAGAACATGACAACTTTGCTCTCCCCTAATCAAGAGTGTATCTCTAGAGTCGTGTGAAAACAAAAGACAACTTATTTTACTCAGTCAGTTCAGTGCATTCTTAGTTTCACCAGATTGTAGAGAAAAGGAAGAGACGGGCGTGTTCAATAAAAAGATGTTATTTATTGATCAGTCTCTTTTCTCATACAAGAGAAATGAATCGCTATTATTTCAATACTTATTGTTAAGTAAAGTGCATACAGTAATAACAGAATTATAAAATAATACTGTAAAAGCATTGATATGGTTTCTTAGCCATATGATACTTAAAATGGATAAAATAGATACATACATATATACATTGACTAATCGTACTCAACTGGTGCTTCTAACTACGCCTACCCCAATGTACCTGACCTAAGCCTAATACGTGGGCGGGAGTAGATAAGTAGCAGTTTAAGTTAAGTTTGCTTTGCCAAGGGTCTGCTTCAAGAATTCTCTGCAAGGGGTTATTCAGTTCAGTACCTGGGATTTAGAAGGCTGGAGGGCTGGTATCTCTATCTCAGGTCTTGATATCCCAGCAGCCTGCAAGGGCCGCTGGAAGCGCCGGAGCTGGATTTCTCGGCAGAAGAAAAGGCAGCGTCTCTCTCTCTCAGCGCGTCAGAAAGGAGGGGCAGCGTCTGTGGGCTTCGCTGTCAGCTGGGCTCCTCGGCAAGTCTCGCTGCTCCAATCTTGTCACCACCTCGTGTGTTTGCTTAAGGCAATGTCGGTATTATTTATACCTGAAAGGTGCCGAGATTGACGTAAGGATGGACATAAATACGTCAATAAGGATGTCATACGAACTGGTCGTTCGCACATTCTTTACTGAAGTTCTCGGCTAAATCAAAACAATGGCTGTGGGGATTTCCCAGGTCGTGGTAGGTTTGATTTGTTTTGAGAACACCGTATGCCTATTAGGGGGCTGGAGAAATAGTGCTTGCCTAATGAGATGGCATGCGCTATGACCTAATCAGATAACGGGCTTCTGTGCCGTTGTGTGGCTAATCAGATAACGGGTTTCTGTGCAGTTGAATGGCTGCTAGTTAATTAATAACCAGACAAGGGTCAGAAATAGGGGGATCGATACAGTACCCATAGTAAATACATCACACCCACTCCACGTGAACTATGTCCATATTTACAAATCTAGGCATAGTAAACAGAACTAGTAGTGCATGTGTATACCGAACCACCCCAAAATACAATCAAATGCATTTTGAAAATTGGAAATGCGAAATACACGAAAAGATGAGTATAGTTACTATATGCACTTCAAGCAGTATAATAATGCTAAATCGAAACGCATATTTTGAAATCAGCATGAACGAAATGCGGAAATTACACATGAAATGGCTCTTAATACAGAAGAAAAAAGTCGAGACCATCTCATCACAAAAATCATAAATACTTGTGTACATGCTAGAGGGTAGCTAATGTCTCTAGAGTAGCTAAAGATAGAAACTTTGTTCTCTAAGAATAGTTTTACTTTAAGCAGAAGATAAGTGTCCCAAAAAATCGTAAATATTTTTGGAAATGGAAGGGGGAAAAAAAAATGTCTCGCTTTCCGTAAAAACTCGTGAGAAAATTTCTTATTGCTTTATTTTCAAAGTTGAAGGCCAAATTCAGGGTGTAGGGAACGCCGTGTGCTAGTTTGCTCAAAGTCATTCTTTCTGCTCTGGTGAAAACATCATATTGTTGAGGCTTTCGAAAAAACTGTCAACTGCTTCTTGCGAAAGTTCCACTAACTCGGAAAAAATTTGTAACATGCATTCATGAGCATGATTGCCTTCATTGATGTTTCGATCAGCATAGCTGACAGAAGGTCGTACCTGATCGATGCTGCTTTCATCTTGTACTTCACTACTCTTCAATCGTTGTGGTGAAGTCTCCAAGAATGCCGTCATAAGGATTGGTAGCCGCTGGGGACAGTACAATGCATGAGCCGTTACCGGACCCAACAAAGTCTCTGCGTCCATTGGCACATCCGATTGTAGTGTCAGACAGGTGTCCAACACGCATTCTTCGCCGCATAGCAAGCACCTTAATACAGGCATAAAACAACTTTGCCACATCGGTCTAAATGAAAGAAACCAAGTCATGTTCAGGTCTCTAAGCCGGACTATTCCAAGGACTTTAGTTATGCGGTCCCTGTAGCGTATGGCTAGGATCGTTTCTTCCATTGTCGCTGGTGTCTTGTCTGTGACGTGGTTTGCCATAGCGAAGTAACAGGATCAAAAATAGGATGCCTGCCACTAGTCCCAAAAGGAGAGGAAGTCCGCCAAAGATGAAATGGACAAAATCAGGAAAAATACCCAGGATGGCTTTGAATGGGGTTAAAGCTCCCGAAAACACAGTCTTAAATACACTCGAGATTCCACTTGTATCAGAAATATTTAAGATTTCGCTCAGTATTTCTGCGAAATGTATGGGGGAATTGGTTGATAACAGTGAATAAATCTCAGCAGTTGTCCTTGCAACTTGGAGATCATTCGTTTCTTTTGATGACGTTAACTGGGTTGGCGTCTGTAGGAGCACAGTCTTCATTCTGCTTAAAGTATCAATTCGAATAGAAGAAATTTTCAAACTGGGCCATAACCTTGCCTCCCTGTCTCGAGCATCGTTTGGGAACAATACCCGTTCACAGCACATGACCTTCGTAGTCACGGTTATGAGATAAGGTTTTCCGGGCAGCAGACTGCAACATCTGCGATCTACAATTAGAATGTAACTCCCGTTCGAGAGTCTCCTAAAGAATGGTTCTATTTGTGTTGCAGGTGTGCCTAGCTGGTGACATGAAAGGTTATTTGTAGTCCCTTCACAGGCTCCATGCAAACTAATACCCTGACACAGAAGTGTACTGCTTAGTGATCTTGCACAATTATTGCCACTAAGAAACACATTCTGGCCTTTATTGCTAACACATGTGTGTGTATAGGGCAGGTTCCATGTTGACTTAATGTACCCTTTACCCAACCTTTCATACTGGCCTGCCTGTATATATTTTTGGCAGTATTGAAACTGGAAAGTTGTTATCGGAATATTTATTATCCCATGTATTATCCATTCAATGACAGGTCGTTCTGACATTGTCAATGGTAATCTCTCATGTTTTTCAATCCTCAGAATTGTATAGTCAGCACCCTTCTGTGCCAAACTGATTTGTTTATCAGTAAGGTTAAAGATATTAAATAGTGACGTTGTGTTGATTAAACGCCAAGGCACATAGCCTGAACGCAGATTTTGTAACGTCCAGCCAAGCTGTACAATAGAACGCAATTGGGACTGACCGTGTTGTAACATCAGTAAGTCTTGCGATATTATATCGATTGCTGAAGACACAATACTGTCCAGTGAATATATTCTGGAGGACAGAGTCATTAACCCATTGTCCACAACAGAAAGTGATTTTTCCAAATTAATACGGTCAATTTCCCGTATTTTTTCTGCTGTCTCAATTTGAGTTACTTTCCAAGCTTCATTGTAAGCTGCATATATAGAGGCCGCTATGAAACGTTTTTGACGCTGTTTGCGTGGTCCCATAATGAAATCACGCAAGTCAGCACCCTCTTGAAGTAAAGTTAGGTGTTGCTTAATTTCTGCCAGTGTGGATGTTTGTAGCCATTGAAGGCAGAGCTTTCCCACACTGTAAGTAGTTACTATCCCTGGATGTTGTCTTTGGGAATATCTAGGGTCTGGCCTGGTCAATTTGAACCCCTGTATTTTGTTCAGGAATCTGTCTTGACAGTTATTTGTGTCTGTGGGCCAGATCAACCATTGTTTCCAATCAGGATGTGTTCTGTTTTGGTTTAAAATATGGTTCACGTCTATCTCAACATCTATAGAGCTATTACTGTTCGTTGTTGGCTTTGGAATAGACGGTTTGTTTAAGTCTTTGATTTTGGCTAAGCCAAGACAGGTAGTTTGTTGAATAGTGTCATTCAAAAATATAATTTGTTCTGGGATCATGCAGGCTCTGAACAATGATTCTATACCTTGTACTTGCCAATCTTTTGTACCCCAAACAGTTTTTGTTTCAATGTTATTGTTCCAGAAATCAAAACCAAATGTATTCATTTGCTCAAAAAATGAATCTGAATATATCAGTTTTGTGTTTGTAAGCATGGTCTTCATACCAGTCTTATTTGATAATTTGAAATAAAATGTTTCTGCATTACTTGTGTTAAACCCTGAAAAATATGAATATTTATCATAAAATGTTTTAGAACTACCCTTTGGAGGAGTAGCACAATGTTCCCATTGGTTATAATTTAAAACATTTCTAGGTTGTGCAGATTTATGTAGATAATGGTTACCATAGTGGTTGTAGCAGAACATTTGATCATAATTAGACGAACCCTGCAAATAATCATGTTCTGTAAATTTAGCAGACATTACTAGGTCAGACATCATATCATTTATACTTTCAAAGTCCCAATCATCAGCAAATGTGCTTGGTTTTACAAAGTCACTTAACGAGATCTTAAATTGATGTGGATACTTCAGGATTTCAACCGGGCCATAGATTTCATAATCAGTATTGTCCCATGCTACACCGCCTGGTATAGAATTGGCTGTGAAGTTCACTGAAGAAAGTTCTCTTTTCTTGACATGTGAAGATGTGTGTGGTTTAAGGACCAAGTTGATTTTCTGGCTTGCTGTGTCCATTTTAGCATATTTTCCCTCAATGAAATGTCCCAAGCATAGTACCATGATGAGCCAAAGTATGAGGACAAATGCACCTAATGTCACCCAAATTTCAATCCATGGAGAAGTCAGATAGGTTCCCTTTAGTTGATGAAAAAGTTCCTTTGCTTTGTCATTAAAAGTTTTTGTTGATGGCTGTACTTCTGGTTCACTTGAATCTTCAGAAAAATCATCGAAGTTGATGAAGTAGCCGGATGCCGTTCTGTCAATTGTTTCAATTGCTTCTGGATTACTTTTTGCTTTTGGATTTTGCTTTGTTTCATTAGCAAAGTCTGTAGTTACATCATCGTAGGTTGTTGTTCCTTGATGAAAAGCTTTTATTTGGGTTTTAAGAGGTTCAAGTTCCATTGCTTTGTTGCATAGTCCTTGTTGTTTCACTGTAGATTTTCCAAATGTGATCAGTCTTTCAGTTTGAACCTCTGTGGATGTAGCAAACTTTGGTGTTCTGCTACTTCTTGGGAGTCCACTTGGCCTACTCTTTGTTATCGGCCACATGATTGTGGTTTAACCAGGTCGATGGATATGACTCGGATCTCCTTTTTACCAGCAAGGGGCGGTAGTACTACTGATCTTGTCCCGTTGATAGACAAGACAGGAACTGCTTTTCTGTAAGAAGGCCCAAATTCCTTCTTTACCGCGATCTTCTCTCTGACCAGATCCCCGACTTTTGGAATCCAGACAGGCCTTGCTGGGACAGGTGGTTTTTCTTCAGTGGTTGTTGGCTGCTGTTTCAACTTTATGTTGCTCAGGTCTTTTCTTGTTTCATTTAAGTCCTGTAAAATAGCCAAGCGATCTTTGATATCAAAGCATTTTTCTTTAACCACTGAAGTCTGACTATCTAAGTCCTGGATTAACATTCTAGTCCCAAACAATAGTTCGTACGGACTGAGTCCTTTCAGAGAATTTCTTGGCAGGTTATTTAGACTACGTTGGACACTTATTAAATGTTTGACCCACCCAACTCCTGAACCTAATATCTTTGCTGTTATAGATTGCTTTATGCCTTGGTTTTTTCTTTACACCATCCCGTTTCCCTCAGGAAGGAAGTGAGAAGAGTCCCGCAATGCAATGTTCATTCTGGCCAGGCACCCCCCATAAGCTGTTTTAGAGCTAAAGGAAAGATTTTGGTCAGAACGTAACATGCTTCTAGCGTATATGCCATTCTAGACTCGCAAATCTTTGTATAACAGTTCCAACGTCAGCTGAAAGTTGGGGGTCTACATTATAAGTGAAAATAGTCTCTACATGTTAATATGACGCATTATTCATACTGGGTTTTATTTTTTTGTTGATTTGATACATTCTGGAGTGAAACGCCATGGTATTAAACCGTTTCTCTCGCCACTGCGATCTCTGTTGCAGTCTGGGCAGTTTTTTACAAAAATGTGATGATGCAGGCTCATGCCTGGCCACCAGTACACTGATTGTAATTCTTCCAGGGAATCTTTTAGCTTAAGGTGTCTGAGACCCTCACCCATATGTGCGTCTGCTATTAACAAGCCTCTCCTGTCCGTGTTTGGAATGACTCTATCCCCCACTCCAGGGATTCGAGCAAAAGGGACTGAGTTTGCATCGATTATGTATGTATAATTGAGTGGGTAATTGATCGGTAGCGCTGAGCAGTCGCCTTTTGATGACGTTTTTACTGCCAGCACAGTTTCACCGTCAATGTATTTTACTGCACGCTTTTTTGTAGCTACGGAAGCCCATTTAGTTGCTACCGCTGTGGCTGTCTCAGCCAATGAATTCCCTGCAACGTGAACGCCATCACGCTGATGACTCAGTGAATGTATCACGTGAGTTTTGGTAGTTCTTTCTGTAAAAGAACTACTTGTTCCCAAAGTACTTTTTGCTTTATTGTTGCACCTGTGTCATCTTTGTAACCGTTTTGAATCCATTTCTGTAAATCGTTATTGTATGATTTGACGCAGTAATACGAATCGCACACTATAAGTGTCGGGAATTCGCGATCGGCATTTTCAAGCGCCATCTTGAATGCCAGTAGTTCTGCTCTTTGAGCTGTACAGTCTCCTAGAGATTGCGTTTTAGTGACCACTGGTTTAAATTTCCCTTCGTGCCAGCGACCTTTAACAATCGCGCACACAGCACTGTAAGCTTGCTTACCCCCCACTGCGGGTTGTGCTGATCCGTCTGTATATATTATACAGCCGTAATGTTCTAGAGGCAGAATCTCGGTCGGCGGAGGACATTCGAATTCATATTGGAGAAACTCTTGTGTTTTTAAGTTGGGATCAAATTCGTATGCCACGTCTGTTGCAGCAAGAGAATTAGCCCATTGTATCCATCTCGGATGGAGTGCTTTAGCATTCGGAATGCTTGCCTTTGTTACCGCCTCCAGGGCTGGTATCGGTGTCACGATGATTATTCGTTTACCTTGTGCTAGGGCTCGTTCTTTTGCTACTGCAGTCTGTACCTCGGTTAGAATTTTTTCCGTTGGGCTAAATTTCATTTCAGCTTTTGTGTACAAGTGTGATTTGTATGCAATTGGTACCTTCTCTCCCTCATTAGAGGTCAGGTATTTGAATCCGCATCTTCCTGGGATGACTCGAATCACAAGGTTGCGTGTGTTGTCACGTGTTTGTAATTTTGTTTTACCTAACATATCTGTTTGTAAAGATCTCAAAATTTCTGTGTGTTTTTGAGTCCAATTGATTCTTTTAAAATCTGGTTTTATAAGATCATAGAGAGGTTTAACTCTCTCTGCATAATTTATAATGTAAGTTCTTCCGAAATTTAGGAAACCTAGAATTGATTGTAAGTTTTTTAGTGTTCTAGGTGCTTGGATTACAGCACATTTCTCTAGGAAATTGTCAGCCAGGCTTTTGCCTTCACTTGATAGTTCATATCCTAAAAACAGGACTGTTAGATGGCCAATTCTTGACTTTTTAAAGTTGAATTTGTAACCCTCTGCTGCGAACCCAAGTATTATGGTGTTCACTCTCTTCAAGTGAGTATCCAAGTCATCATCTGTTAGATAGATGTTATCGACATAAGATAATGCCTCATCATCATATATTTGTAGTAACTCTGTTACTCTTGCTGAGAATAATCCTGGGCTATTCTTGAACCCCTGGGGCAAACGACAGAAAAAAAATTTGCGCGCCATTTATTGAGAACGCGGTCAAATATCTGCTCTCTGGTGCTATATTTTGACAGAAGAATCCGTTAGAGATGTCTAATGTTGTTTTGTATTTTTTGCGCACTATGTTATTCATTAGTGCAGCACTATGCGAGTTTTGTACTGCAAAAGTTTTGCAACATGAGTTAAGGTGTCTGTAGTCCAAAACAAGACAATATGAATTGTCTGGTTTGGAGACAGGAAACAAAGGATTATTCATTTGTGAGGTGCAAGTTTCAATCACCCCCTGGTATTCAAGTTGATCTAGGATCTCTTTTACCCGTTTTTTTGCTTCTTGCTTAATTGGGTACTGCCTCTGTGCAGTAGGTTGTGATTTTAACTGGATTTTGTGAGGAGGAGAGTCCTCATCCCATCCCACATGGTTTTTATATAATGCAGGAGCTTGGGCTACTGCCCATTTTCTTGCAAGTTTATATTTTTTATGAATTGGAATATGATTTGAGAAGGCAGGCATAATTATTTCTTCGCCATGAGGGCACTCCCTGACAAACTCTGGTGGCCAGTCTCTTTCAGCTAGAAGGATGTCATAGCCCTTGGGGAGATTATCCCAAAAGAGACCCCTTATTTTCCTAGTCTTATCCCCCTCTATACGCAATGTTATTTCATATATTTTATGAGGTTTGCTAACTCTGGTATCTGCAGTTTCCACCTGAATGTATTCATTCGTGTCCACTGTCTCCAGATGATTCATAAGGATCTTGCGAGCTATGCTCACTTCTGCTGCGCTGTCTAGCATTGTCTGAGCCCATTCTCCGTTTTTCAGCTGTGTCCTCAGTATTCTCGGCATGGTTGATTACTTTAATACTGGCTACCTTCTTTTTTGGAAACTGTAATTTTTTATTTTGATGAGCAGGTTCCTTGTCTTTGGACTTGACGTGCTCTTCCCTGTGTTCTGACCGTCCTCTTCTTTCCGATTTCTGCAAGGAAGTCTGAAAAGATTGAGAGGGACGTGTATCAATATCTTGATATCTATCAGGTTTCTTCAGATTATCCCTATTTCTAAGGTTGTATTTTTTCTCAGAGGGCTCCCTCTGGGAAAACTTGTGTCCTTGGTCCGGAGATCTTTCTCTCCGCCGAGGAGACCTTCCTCTGGACTGGAATCTTTTTTCTTTAGGAGTGGATTGTTTATTTCCATCCCAGCTCTTTTTTTGAGTGTTTAGATTATTTTTAATAAATACCTTTTCAGGATTTTAAATAAGTTGGGGTTTCACCGGTTTTCCACCCAAACTATCTCTTCCTAGTTCTTCATAGGATTTTTCTATGATTCTGGCAATTTCAAATGGTTGGTCTGCTATATCTGTCTCTTTCAACCTCTGGCGGATCGCCACATTTGCTGCTTCTCCCTTTATATTGGCTAATAATATTGCCGAGACCTGTTTGAAGTCTTTTAGTAACTTCATACCAAGAGTTAAAGCAGGTTCTGGACCGTATTCATCTTGAATTTGTTTTAGCACACCTGGTATTACTGACATGGATGGAACACCATGTGTTTTTGTGTAAATGGAAGCAAAGACTGTACCCCAAGTGTCACAGTCCTCCACATGTGGTGCGATTCCCATTGGAAGACAGATAGTCAGAATCCTGTGTTTCTCAACCGGGGTGGTATCTGGAAATACCGCCTCTATTTGAGTGATTTTTTGTGCTAACCAGAATGGAATTTGTTCCCGTTTTGTGGGTACTTTACCTAGACAGGACTGTATGTTCTGTGGTGTAATTTTATTTGTGTTCCCCTGGTGAGGGATCAGCTGTGGAATTTTAATAGCTGGTTGGACTGTTGAAGTCCGCATTACATATTGGACTAATTGTCTATGTATTTTAATTAATTGTTTTAGCTGTGCTAAAAGTTCTGGTGCAGACATTTCTTCAATGTCTGGATGTGGTGTGTATCCGGCTAGGACCGGCCACGTTGCTCCTGGTCTACCTAGTGGACCGAGCCTGGTGATGTGAATATTATGTTTTAGGGTGCCATTAAACCAGAGCAGGTGCTCTTGGTATTTGAGTGGTATTTCCACCTCCTCGAAAGGAGTGTACTCATTTGGAGGTTCCTCTATTTTGTAATAGTGGAAGTCCTTTGTTACAGCGTTTGCTGCTGGAAAGTTTATCCATGAATAGAATACCTCTGTCTGCCGATATTCGTGTGCCTCAATTACGAATATGACTGTACCACCTCTCGGTGTCAGCCCATTTTCTATAAGTTTTAAAGTTATAGATTTCCTTATGTTGACCGGGATGAGTTTTGCATCCGGGTCTTGCTGTAGGAGACTATTGTCAGCCGCTAGGAGTTGAGCTGCTATTCTAGCTGTCTCCCTTTCTTCTTCAGTTTCTGACATTCTACTGTCTAGAAAGTTATTTTATTTATTTGCAGATCAGGTTTCTATGGAAACAAAGATTAGATGCACAATATTTTGGAACAGTGTATCCTTCAATGTTGAATAAACCAAGAACCATACATAGGAGTCTCCTCCTACTAAGTTTGGCGGATTTAACCTTTCACCCACTCCAGACGTCTTTGGAGTATTATGGGGAAAAGGGGTCTGTGTGAAAAAGCACGACTGAGTTACTCTAATGTCTTACGTTAGATTTATCGCCTATCCAAACAGTTGGGCGCCATGTAGTGTAGTTCCTATTATCCCAATAGGCTCTGCGCATTGGAATAATATCTTCAATAGTATAGACGTAGGACAGAGGTTAACTAGGTCTTCTACTGTCGATATTAGACTTAAAGTTTAATGTTTGCCAGCTAGCTCAGAGTTCACTAGAAACTTTCTCGAATAGACAAGGAGGAGTTTAACCTCCCTGGATAGAGGTGAAGAGAAATGAATCGCTATTATTTCAATACTTATTGTTAAGTAAAGTGCATACAGTAATAACAGAATTATAAAATAATACTGTAAAAGCATTGATATGGTTTCTTAGCCATATGATACTTAAAATGGATAAAATAGATACATACATATATACATTGACTAATCGTACTCAACTGGTGCTTCTATCTACGCCTACCCCATTGTACCTGACCTAAGCCTAATACATGGGCGGGAGTAGATAAGTAGCAGTTTAAGTTAAGTTTGCTTTGCCAAGGGTCTGCTTCAAGAATTCTCTGCAAGGGGTTATTCAATTCAGTACCTGGGATTTAGAAGGCTGGAGGGCTGGTATCTCTATCTCAGGTCTTGATATCCCAGCTGCCTGCAAGGGCGGCTGGAAGCGCCGGAGCTGGATTTCTCGGCAGGAGAAAAGGCAGCGGCTCTCTCTCTCAGCGCGTCATAAAGGAGGGGCAGCGTCCGTGGGCTTCGCTGTCAGCTGGGCTCCTCGGCAAGTCTCGCTGCTCCAATCTTGTCACCACCTCGTGTGTTTGCTTAAGGCAATGTCGGTATTATTTATACCTGAAAGGTGCCGAGATTGACGTAAGGATGGACATAAATACGTCAATAAGGATGTCATACGAACTGGTCGTTCGCACATTCTTTACTGAAGTTCTCGGCTAAATCAAAACAATGGCTGTGGGGATTTCCCAGGTCGTGGTAGGTTTGATTTGTTTTGAGAACACCGTATGCCTATTAGGGGGCTGGAGAAATAGTGCTTGCCTAATGAGATGGCATGCGCTATGACCTAATCAGATAACGGGCTTCTGTGCCGTTGTGTGGCTAATCAGATAACGGGTTTCTGTGCAGTTGAATGGCTGCTAGTTAATTATTAACCAGACAAGGGTCAGAAATAGGGGGATCGATACAGTACCCATAGTAAATACATCACACAGCGAGGGCCATTTTTGGCCTCAGCCGCAGGGTTCACACCTCAGCTCTCCTTGATTCGCTTCATTGGCTGCCGGTGCGGAAGCGTATTCATTTTAAAACTCTGACCATGACCTTCAAATCATTGCATAGTATTGGTGCTGTTTACTTAAGGAAAAGAGTTCAATTCTATCTTCCTTCTAGATCTCTTTGCTCGGCCTCACAAGCTTTGGCCATTATCCCAACCATCAAACGTGCTCACATTGGCGGACGTTCCTGCAGATTGCTGGCCCCTCAACTTTGGAATAAACTTCCCTTGTCTCTTAGGAAGCTAGACAATCTGTTGTCCTTTCGAAAAGAACTTAAGACTTGGCTCTTTGGCTTATAGTTGTCTATGTTCCTGGCCTCTCCTCTACAGATCTGTATAGCGCCGGGACACTCTGCCCGATTAGCCGTGCGCTCTACAAGACACCCGTATAACATAACATAACTTCAGAGTGCCGTGTTTGGCGCACAGTATTAACATCGTGGCACAAGATTTCTTGAAAAATGGAAACACAGTCAGCAAGTTACTGACCACCTGCCGAAGAATCTGCACACATTTCAGCCATTCTTTTAAGGCCCGGAAGGAGCTGAGGAGCATTCAACATGAACGTAAACTGCCAGTCAAAGGACTAATCCAGGAGGTGGAAACACATTGGAACTCAACCGTTTACATGCTTGAGCGTCTGTCTGAGCAGTGGGGGGTAATAAATGAGTATGTCTATAAACTGGGTTCTACTATGAAAGACATGAGGCTAGAGTTGGAGGAATGGAACCTAGTTGCAAGCCTGACAGACATGCTTAGTCCTTTTGAGGTCTTCACGTGTGAAGTCAGCAGGGAGGACTGTTCTTTGGGCAAAGCTATCCCATTATTGCGAATGCTAGAGCACCAACTGAAGGAGGTGTTTTCAACGTTGCGAGATGATGCTGAAAAGCAAGACGCATATCATTTGGCGGAGAGGTCATTAAGCCGCCTAGTTGACAATCAAAGGCTTAAAAACATACATACAGAACAACATTACATTTGTGCCACTATTTGAGATCCACGGTATCAAAAAGGCAGTGGCCAGAAAAGCATTCATTCCTTTTGATGAAGCAGATGTTTCAAAGTACAAACATTGGCTAGCTGTGTAAGCCAGTCGGTTTGAAAAAGAGTGGCAGAAAATTCAAGGAGACGGCAGAAGTACAACTGAATCAGCAGGCCATCCGACGTCAAGTTCCACTTCTGAATCTGTGGCTGAAGTGAGTCACTTCCTTCACAGCTGTTAACAACACCAGCAGCAACCGTATCATCACCCTCACCTGCACCAGGCCGAGCCATTAAAAATGGTCGGAAGAGGATTGGCTAACTCATCAAGGGTTTGCTCGTTACAGTGCTGCAAAGGTCACAGATGGTACGCAAAGTGGAGCAACCGTGGAGAACCTTGAGTCGATGGTGCAGGCCTATCTGGATGACCCAACAGAGGTCTTTGTTAATAAGAACACATTGCTGTATTGGTAAAGGAAAATGTCTCTATGGCCACTGATTGGCAACCTGGCTATACATTATTTGTCTTGCCCACTCGCAAGTGTGTCTTCTGAACATGTTTTCAGTGCTGCTGGTGCCATTGTAACTTCAAAATAGACCCGCCTCTCGCCCAAAAATGTGGAGAGGTTAACACTGATCAAGATGAATCAGCACTTCATAACACCAGATTACAAAATACGTGAATGCACGCAGGAAGAAGAGGACACCGGCTTAGGTGACGGAAGTTCTTCTCTGTTAGCTGACCTACTCCCGTCTCAATTCATAGAGTTTGAGGACGAGCTCTACTTCCCTGACACCGAGGCTGAAAATGTCTTCCTTTTTCCCGTCATTATTCACTTTTATTCCTGTGTGTCTTTCTTTATTTTGCAACTTTTACCACAACAAAACTCTAATTACCTAATCACAACAAGTCCATCAGCAGCACTGTCTTCATCTTATTTTCCTTATTGATTTGAAGGTGCCACAGTCTGCATTCCTGAGGTTCACAAGTTCACAACACAATCATGCTCCTCTATACTCCTCCTCCAGACTCCCCCTATCCATTTCCCTCAAGGCAGATGGATGGATTACGACGAGTCCCCTCAAGTGGGACTGAAATTACTGACTGACTACATGCTTGCTGATTGCTGACAGAGTTACTTCTGATATTGACAGGAGAGGCTGCCCTGTGGGCCCTCACTTTCCGAAGAAGATGCGGACAAAAAGTAGAACAGGTAATGAATAATTGAGAAGATGGCATGCAGTGGACAGCAATGGCTGTCTGGCTCTGATTAAACCAATTGCTGTTTGTTTTTTGTGCATGAAATGATGAATCATATGTCTTGTCTTAGTTATTATTTAATCTTTTACACAGTAATTGTAACTCATGTCAACTACTCTGTTTTTTTACCTTGTTTAATTCAAATTGTACTTCAAATTCAGGGCCCACTATGTTGCATTTTACAATATGCAAAATGTCCTTGGAGTGGACTCACTTGCCAATATACCATGATGATTGATTAAATAACATATCTTTTTTCTTTACTGTCACTCACTGGGATGGATGGATCATCAGCGTCGGTTTACGGAAGAACTATGGCCAATTCGTGAGTGGCAAACAGGTAAACCAGTCTACAACAACTACTACAGCAGAACTACATGTCTGTCTATTCGTGGTATGTAGTGGTTGAGGGCGAGGCAGTGTACTGTTGTTGTTATGCCAGGCAGAGTCCTCCACTCCAGACAGCAGTTCATTTAAAATTGTGGCTATGTGGCTTGCTGCATACAATTAGATATGCTTTGTCTGTCTGACAAAGAGCCTAGGTATGCTACATCAGGTTGCTTCACTCAGTGGTGCCTGCCTTGACCGTCTGCATGGCACTGCCTCAAGCTTGGGCCAAACATCCGTTATGTTTGTGAAATTTGCTGTTTTTCGCAAATCTGGTGAAATTACCGAAAAATCGCAAATTCTTGAGCGGAACGGATTTTTGGCCCATGCTTGCAGCAGGGCCAGGCAGACGGTCAAGGCAGGCACCACTGAGTGAAGCATCCTCCTGATGTAGCATACCTAGGCTCTTTGACACAGACAGACAAAGCATATCTAGGGTTTAGGGTTCAGTGCGATTTACAAGGGTTTTTGGGTTTAAGTTGGTAGGGTTCCCGCTGAGTCTAGGGCTCAGGGCCCAATGCAGGCTCGTTCATAATGATGTTGGCAAGGTTTTAGGGGGGTTTGGTGTTCTTTGGTCCAGAATTGGCAGAATTTTGGCCTTTTTGGGTGTTTTGCGGGCGCGTGTGTTTGGGTGAAAACTAAGTGAACACTAGTCGTAGACCTTCTTCTTCTTCTTCTTCTTCTTCTTCAAAGAGCGCAGTGGTTTGATTTTGTTCTGCCTTGCTGAGATTCTTGGGAATCGCTAGAACATGTGTCCAGGTAAGTTTCAAGAGGATCGACGTATTGGAAGTGCTGAAAACAGCAATTATTTGTGAACAGCGCAATTTGCCATGTTTTGAATATACCAGTATTGCATGTTTTTGGGGGGCTGTTTGGGGATGTTCTAGATTTGTGGGGGTAGGTCTGGGGTCTGGGAGCACTGCTGAGATAGTCTAATTTTGATTGCGAGTGGTTTGAAGAAAATCCATTGTTGGAAAGGGGAGTTAGGGCCTAGCTGCAGAGCGCGCATGGAGTGATCTGGGAACTAGGCCTAAATTTTTCTAAGTGTGAGATTTAGCATTTTTGATTTTTGCCTGTTTGGGGGGGTTCTACTTTTTTGCGGGTGGGTTGGCGGGTCTGGGGGCATTGCTGGGAAGGTCTAATATCGGGCGCAAGTGGTTTGGACAAAATCCATGGTAAAAAAGTTTTTCACTTTTCAGACTTTTCTCTCACTTTTGTGTTTTCAGGGGGCTGCTTGGGGGGGTTCCTGGTGTTTGGGGGGTCTTGGAGCAATTCTGGGCATGCCTAATTTTGGTTGCAAGTGGTTTGAAGAAAATCCATGTTTGGAAAGGGGAGTTAGGGCCTAGCTGCTGAGCGCGCATGGAGTGATCTAGGAACTAGGCCTACATTTTTCTAAGTCTGAGTTTTTGCATTTTTGCTTTTTGCCTATTTGGGGGGGCTCTACTTTTTTGTGGGTGGGTTGGCGGGTCTTGGGGCATTGCTAGGAAGGTCTAATATCGAGCGCAAGGGGTTTGGACAAAACCCATGGTGAAAAAGTTTTTCCTTTTTTGCTCACTTCCTTGTTTTTGGGGGGCTGTTTGGGGGGCTTCTAGGTTTTGGGGGGGATCTGGGGGTCTGGGATCACTACTGGGATAGTATAATTTTGATTGCAAGTGATTTGAAGAAAATCCGTGGTGGGAAAGGGGAGTTAGGGCCGAGCTGCAGAGTGCGTTTTGGCACGAATTGGAGTTAGGGTTCAACCTGGTAGCAGTATCTCATGTTTTTAGGGGGCTACTTGGGGGTGTTCTAGATTTCTGCGAATGGGTTCAGGGGTCTGGGAGCACTACTGGTAATGTCTAATTTTGAATGCACGTGTTTTTTAAGAAAATCCATGGTGGAAAAGGGGTGTTTGGGACTAGTTGCAGAGTGAGTTTTGGCACGATTTGGAGTTAGGGTTAGCACTTTCGCATTTTTTCTTGGGGCTACTTGAAGGTGTTTTTTTGCGACTGGGTTCAGTGGTCTGGGAGCACTCCTGGGAATGTGTAATTGTGATTGCAAGTGGTTTGAAGAAAATCCGAGGAAAATTTCTTTTTTTTTTAACCAAAATTGCTTTTCTGCGGAGGGCTACTTGGGGGGGTTCTAGATTTTTGCGACTGGGTTAAGGGGTCTGGGAGCACTCCTGGGAATGTTTAATAATCATTGCAAGTATTTTAAAGAAAATCCATGGTGGAAAAGGGATCTTTTTGGCCTAATTTCAAAGTGCGCTTTCTGCTTGATTTTCAACTAGGCCTCATCCCCGTCGCAGTATTGCATGTTTTTGGCGGGCTACTTGGGGGGGTTCTACAGTTTTGTGCCTGGGTTACGGGGTCTAGGGGCACTCCTGGGAATGTCTAATTTTGATTGGAAGTGTTTTGAAGAAAATCCACGGTGGAAAAGGGGGGTTTGGGCCTACTTGCAGAGTGCTTTATGGCACGTTTTAAAGTTAGGGTTAAACCCGGTAGCAGTATCGCATGTTTTTAGGGGGCTACTTGGGGGTGTTCTATATTTTTCCGACTGGGTTCAGGGGTCTGGGAGCACTCCTGGTAATGTCTAATTTTGTTTGCAATTTTCTTAAAGGAAATCCATTGTGGATCAGCAGAATTCAACCATAGTTACTATTACTAACCTTGTAAAGGCGAACCAGGTTACGCACTTTTGAAGTGATGATTGTATATAATAATAATGTCAGCTCTGAAAACTGAAAGTGTTATTTTTGCACTACACAGCGTACCTTAGATTTTTTTAACTGGTTCACTTCCTGTTTTTTCCCATCAAAAATGACAGGACGGCTTTTACCATGTGCCATGGAACAAACGCTGAACTCAGACGCAATCTGCAATTACTCATCAGGCAGCCAGTGGACAGTGTGTCTGGTCACCAATATTGATCGACGGAGCGTAAGATGGAATGGAGGAGTATATTGCGAATAAGAGGAATGGAAAGGACAACTACAACATAAAGTTACCGTATTCTCTCTTAACTTCTCCTTATCTTTTAAATGTTATTGTTGTAAAAAACGTGAACTTCTACTAATGTTACTAGGTGCGCTTCTTCTTTGTTCTCTGCTTCAAAGTCATCTCTCCAGCTATTTCATACGTGTCTTTGCTATTTTTATAACTAACTTAATGTACTAATGACGTGTTTATTCTCTATGAGGGCAGAAAGGCAAGTGAAATTGCGTAATTAATGCAGCCCTGTGCTAGTGTCAATGTCAAATTGTTTCCTCATACTTACTAATAAGATGTAGTAAGTACAACTTTTCAGTAACCTAACCATCCGTAACAACTTAATGCTTGCAGTAGTGCACTACCTTCTGATAGATAAATCTGCCAGTGGATTCCTCACCTTGTGAATATTCCACTGCATCAGCAACGTTCGGAAAACTCTTTTGTAGCACGCCGGCGTGGGGGATGTAACAGGAGCACGGCATCGCGCACGACTCCGGCTGACGTCACCAACTCCTTATTAGGCCTACGTCGGCGTGATGACATCAGTTCCCTTTTTTCCGCGTCGTCGATGCTAATGGTTTTCTGGGATCTCTTGTGTTGCTGATAGTAACTTTGTTGCTATTTGTGTGTTATTGTATCTTTCTCGAGCCACTGTCTTTCGCCGAAGATGTCGTCGAAGAAGACAGGGTTTAAGCAGTGCCGATTGTGTGCCAGGATGATGTCCATAACTGATCCGCATGATGATTGCTTGTGGTGTCTGAGCTCGGACCACGATGTCAGAGGCTGTCGTTCCTCTTCTAAAATGAACCCGAAGGCTCTGCGTGAACGAGAGGCTAAACTCCTTCTGGCCAAGGTAAAAGTAAAGGATGCCAAGAGGTCTTCGAGGTCAAGATCCAGATGCTCGAGGTCGAAGCCGAAGTCGAAATCGAGGGCAAAGACGAGATCCAGATCCAGATCAAGGTCGAGGTCCCGATCGTAGTCGGCGTCGAAGTCGGCTTCGGGACATGCTTCGGGATCCTCGAAGAAAAAACATAAGAGGAAGAAGCATAGCCCGAGGCATCATTCCGGCAGGGAGTCGGATTCGAAGAAGAGGTCTTCATCTAGTAAGCATCATAAGAACTTCATGTCTCCATCACCATCTCGTGAGCCTGAAGGTGAAGCCTCACCTTTTCAGTCCCGAGGGCCATCTCCGGATCCGGGACCGGATCCGTCTCTGGATCCGTGTCAGTCTTCTGCGCATGAGGAGGATGACGTTGAAGATCCTCAGGCTTCGGCGACTCCGGTGCATCACCCAGAAGAACAGGAGGGTCAAGAAGGAACGGTTCCGGTGCAGCCTCCTCTGGGGCAGCCAGTGGGTTCGTACCCTCCGTTTCCTGGTCCTGGACAGGATCCCTTGCATTTCCTTAATGCAATGTATGGCGTGTATGCCAGGGCAATGTACCCCACTGGTGCACCGGCTGGTCCCATGGGTCCATTATCTTACAACTTGGGCGTCCCTCAAGCTTACGCCCCGGCGCCTTTTCTGCCGTTGTTACCGACGCCATATCCACCATGGCTTGGTTCGGCGCCGCCGAGGTCATCGACTCCGCACACAGCTTCACCGACTCTGGAGCGACCTCGGGATTGGAATCGAGATTTTGACGCCTGTTCCAGCTTCCCATCCTCAGGCTGTTCCAGCTCCTCACTCCGTCGGAGTCATTTCCAGATCCGATGACTTCGGTTTGGTTGGAGTGGTCGAGGCGTAAAGCACAGCGTCTCATGGAAGAGAAGGAGTATGAGGATCCAGAAGTAGAGGAAGGAGAACTTCAGGATCAGGAAGATTATTTTGAGGATCTGCATAGTGCAAGTGGTTTGGAATTTTCACCAGAGTGGGGGTTGCCTGCAGTTTCTGATGCACCCTCTAAGGATGTGGCTCCATACCATGTTGTGATTAAAAAGGCTTCAGAACTGCTGAACTTGACTTTGCCTTCCGTAGAGTTTCAATCTAACATCCTTACTGAGGTTCTACATTCACTTTCTTCTGTTGTTGAGCCGACTCTCCCGTTCACTGAGGCTCTTACTGAACCGATAATGGAAGTCTGGAAAAAGCCTCTGACTGCTCCTGCGGTGTCTAGAACTGTGGCGAGACGCTATAGGGTGGCACCTTGTGACCTTGAGTTCTTAACTTCCCATCCTTTGCCAGAAAGTCTGGTGGTTCAGGCGGCTTGTTCAAAGAGGTCGGCTGGTGTTTTTCCCCAGGTTCCAGGGAAAAAGGACTCGAAACAATTGGATCAGAATGCCAAAAAGGTATTCTCGTCAAGTAGAATGGCCTTGAAATAGACAAATGCTACTTGTCTGCTGGGCAGATATGTACATGCTTTGATGGACTCGGTTAAGCAGTTATCATCTAAGCTTCCGGAGGAGGATAGGAAGAATTTCAATGAGGTTGTGTCTGACACGCAGGCTGCAGCTCGCCAGGTGATTCAGAGTGGCATGGACACGGCGGACTCTGTGGCTAGAATAATGGGATCTTCAGTCGCCACTAGAAGGGCCGCTTGGTTAAAATCGTCTGAATTTTCATCTGATGTCCAGGCTGCTCTGAAGGATTTGCCTTTTGATGGCACTGGCCTTTTTGGGAAGAAGGCTGATGCTGCCCTAGAAAGGTTTAAAGACTACAAGGTCTTTGGGCTTACAGGCTAGAGGCTCTTCCACCAGGAAGTTCAGGGGTTTTGGAAGGTCTACTTTTCGTGCCTAAAGGCAGAACCAACAGCAGCAGCAACAGCAGAATCCTTTGTACAAGTCCTACAGAGGTAAACAAAGGGGTCGTGCCCGAGGTCGTCAAGCCTCCTCCTCCTCAACTTCTTCCTCTAATAGCCATCCCCACCTACAACAGCAAAGCAGCCCTAGATCCACCATTTTGGATCATTTGGGTCCTGTAGGGGGTCGACTTACCTATTTTCTACGAGATTGGGAATCGGTTACATCAGATCTTTGGGTTCTCAATCTCGTAGAGAATGGGTATGCTCTTCCCTTTCGGGAATTTCCCCCCAATTACCCTCCTTGCCAAGGTTATTGTTCAGAGGACCACCTGCTTCTCTTGCAGGAAGAAGTCCTGGCTCTTTTCAGAAAGGGTGCGATAGAGGTGGTTCCGGAGCAGGAGAGGGGTCATGGATGCTACTCCCGGTATTTCTTGATCCCCAAGAAGGATGGCAGACTTCGTCCAATTGTGGACCTCAGGGTTTTGAACCTCTATCTCAAACAGGAGAGGTTCAAGATGCTCACTCTTGCGCAGGTTCTTCAAGCGCTGCTGGTAGAAGACTGGTTGGTGTCAATTGACTTGCAGGATGCGTATTTTCACATTCCTATCCTGAAGTCTCACAGGAAGTACCTCCGTTTTACGGTGAGTTCGCAACACTACCAGTTTGCGGTCCTTCCATTTGGACTTACTACTCCGCCTCAAATCTTCACCAAGGTGATGGCTGTGGTGGCAGCACATCTCAGAAGGTCGGGGATTCCAGTGTTCCCCTATCTGGACGACTGGCTGATCAAAGCAGAGTCACCGGAGAAGGTGCTCCATCATTTGCAAGAGACAACTCAATAAATGTACCCAAATCTTACCTGGTGCCCTCCCAGAGCAACCTCTTCATAGGTGCAGTACTGGACACTACTGTGTGTCGTGCATTCCCTCCTCCTCAAAGGATTTGCGACATACAGGAAATGATTCCTTTATTTCACAATGGAGCGGTTGTTCCAGTCCTGAAGGTCCTTCGTCTGCTCGGTCTGATGGCTTCTTGCATTCTGTTGGTCAACCATGCACGCTGGCATATGAGGGCACTCCAGTGGTGCCTCCGCAGGCAGTGGTATCAGCACAACGGAGATCTCAGGGAGTCTGTGAGGATCTCCAGAGAAAGTGCGGCGGATCTGTCTTGGTGGGGTGTGGAAGGCAATCTGTCTCAAGGAAAGCCTTTCCAGCTGCCTCCATCGGTGGCCACAGTGATAACGGATGCATCCACTCTAGGGTGGGGTGCTCATCTGGGGGACCTGGAGGTCAAGGGTCCTTGGTCTCCAGAGGAAAGGTTGCTTCACATCAACCTTCTGGAATTGAGGGCCATACGTTTAGCACTCAAGGCCTTCCTACCTTCCCTTCGCGGTCGGTCGGTTCAGGTCCTGACGGACAACACCACCGTGATGTGGTATGTCAACAAGCAGGGAGGAGTGGGGTCGCGCTGTATCTGCAGAGAGGCTCTGCGTCTCTGGTCCTGGGTTCAGGACCATCAGATTTGTCTAATGGCAAATCATCTGGCCGGGGTTCTGAACGTCCGTGCAGACAGTCTCAGTCTGCAGTTCTCGGCCAACCACGAGTGGAGGCTTCACCCGGAGGTGGTTCGTCACGTCTTCCGGACGTGGGGAACTCCTCAGGTGGACCTGTTTGCCACTCACAAGAATGCTCACTGCCCGTCGTTCTGCAGTCTCCAGTATCCGATGCAAGGAGCTCTGGGAGACGCGTTTCAGTTGAGTTGGGACTCGCAACTCCTTTACACGTTTCCTCCCATACCCTTGATTCCTTGGGTTCTGAGGAAGATTCGCCAAGACCGGGCCCAAGTTATATTGATCGCCCTGGATTGGCCAAGAAGGGTGTGGTATACAGATCTTCTCCACCTCTCCTCGTGCTCACCGCTCCGTCTCCCTCACAGGGCAGACCTCCTCTCCCAGATGGAGTGGCAGGTTCTACACCCCCACCTCCAGACCTTACACCTTCATGGCTGGAGATTGAACGGGGCAACCTGAGTTCTTTTTCTCTCCCTCACGATGTGGTGGATGTCATCTTATCAGCCAGGCGTGATTCCACCAAGTCCATCTATTCTTATAGGTGGTCTAAATTTGTTGCTTGGTGTGGGGAGAAGTCCATTAACCCTTTAAGGGCTCGTTTGTCCAATATTCTACAATTTCCACTTTCCTTGGCCCAGCAGGGTTTTGCAGTGGCAACTATCAAAGGTTATTTGTCGGCCTTATCAGCTTTCCTTTGTTTGCCTGACCAGACCTCTTTCTTTAAATCTCCAATTGTATTACGTTTCATTAAGGGCCTTACCAATAAATTTCCTCCTACACCTTTTATTGTACCTCAATGGGACTTGAACCTTGTTCTTACATTCTTGATGGGTTCTCCTTTTGAACCTTTACACTCATGTCCCTTGAGACTTTTGTCTTTCAAAACAGTCTTCCTGGTCGCAATTACCTCGGCAAGGAGGGTTAGTGAGCTGCAAGCTCTTAGCTCTAAGCCCCCATTCTTGACCATTCATGCTGATAGAATGGTTCTCAGGACCAGGGCTGCCTTTCTACCTAAGGTGGTAACTCCTTTCCATCTGGGGCAGTCTGTTACTTCTCCTACCTTCTATCCTCCCCCCCCACCCTTCCTAGGAGGAGGAGAGGCTTCATCGCTTGGACCCTAAGAGGGCGGCGAGCTTCTACCTGGACAGAACAAGGGAGTTCAGGTCGGATCACCAGCTGTTTGTTGGATTTGCTGGCTGCAGGAAAGGAAGGTCTGTGCCTAAGCACACTCTTTCAAGATGGATAATTTTATGCATCAAGATCTGCTACTCCCTGGCGGGTAAGGAACCTCCTGAGGGTATAAGAGCTCACTCTACTAGGGCAAAGTCTGCTACTTCAGCTTTGTCTTGGGGTGTACATGTTGAGGATATTTGCAGAGCCGCGACTTGGGCCTCCCTCCACACGTTCGCAAAGCATTACTACTTGGATACCGAGGTGAGGAGGGACGGCCACTTTGCGCGCTCTGTCCTCCAGGATTTTCTGGTATAGGAGAGTGGACACCTTCCTCCGGGAGAGAGGACTGCTGTGGGACTCTATTCACACAGTGAGGAATCCACTGGCAGATGTATCTATCAGAAGAACAAGTTACTTACCTTCGGTAATGCTTTTTCTGGTAAGTAACTTGTTCTTTATGTCCCTTAAAAGATTTATGGATATCTTTGAATCCAAGCATTTGTTTTTCTTCATTTGTTGTTTGTCCATGCATTGTTTTTTTTTTCTTCTCTCCACAAAACTTTTCCCAAAAAAACCCATTCCCATCCAATCTTCAAAAACCCTAACCCTTTTCCCCTGGGCTGTGTGATTTTTCATTGAGGTATGACTATGACAACAAGAAATTCCACACACTTGCAGGGGAGGATAAGGTCCAAGCACCAGAAAAATGTTGGAAAATGGTATTTCATGCGCTACATCGTGAATTGAGCATCAAACATCATGCTAGTACACATTACGAGTCAAATGGTTAATTATTATATTTAAGTATCCTTTGCCTTCATAATATTTCTTATAGTAGCCATAGTCCATGAAACTAGTACTTACAATTTAGCATACTTTAGCACTGCTTAGGCTACATTTTATGCCACTGTTCTCTACCGTACTATCTATCGTACTGTTTCTAATGCTACGCTCAGGCCACTCAATGTTTCATTTCCTTTTTTTTCATATGCTGCTACTGCCAGTGTGTACCACTACTACTTCATGCACAATGATATTTGATCCGTCGAGGATTCATGTCAACAACCAACCATTTGCCATGCAGGCAGCCCTGTGGCTACCCCTATTCTCAAACACGAATCACAGGTAAGATAAGCATTTTGGAGAGGTAGAATAATGGGCTAGGACTGGGAGCAGAGCAGAGACTGCCAGTACTACTAGTAAAGTACTAGTAGGGCTACTCAATTCACTAACTCGGTTACTGGCACTTTGGTACATTTCAGGACTAGATGTTTCATTCATGCTGGTAAGTTGGGAGAAACCAAACGTCCAGTAACCACCGCCCACCCCCACACAAAATAATATGAACGCGTATACTATGTTTTGGTAAGAAAAATAGTTATTAAGAAATATATTCATGTAGTACAAAAATAAAATAATTTAACCCAACTAACCCCAACCAATGTCCAAAAGTCCAAAAGTCCCCTTTCCCAAACACCCAATTCCCACCCCCAACAGTCTTTAAAAAAGGGGCAAGGGACAGTCACTTCCTCCGGTGGCGTAGTGTGGAGAGCTGTTGCTGCACGTCCCGCAGCTCTTTGCGGAGGTCCCGGAGCTGGCCCGGATGTTTTTCGGCCAACCGCTCCAGGTACTCCACTCTTTTACGGAGGTGGTGCTGACGTACCATCCAGGCTCTGGGGGGGGCAGCTGACTGTGTTGCTGCTGTGCGGCGGCGGTGGGAGGCTGTCGGGCCACGGCTCTGTTTGGGTGGAGGCTTCTGGCTGGTGGACAAGGGGGCACTGGAGGAGGATGCAGTGGTTGCTGTCTCCTCCTCCTGCTCCCGAGCCCACAGCCGCCGATACTCGGCACAAATAGCCTCCAGCTTACGGGCCCTGGCCCGGACAGCCATCTCCTTTCGGGTGAGCTTTTTCGGAGTAGCATCTATATGAAGAAAGAAAGAAAAATACTGTAGTCAATATTCTTTAACATAAAGTCAAAATAATTCAACGGAAAGTTGACTCTCAGTAACACCGGCAAGTAGCAAATTCAGTATAACATTTTGGCATGTATCTTTCCGCCGTCTTTGTAGGCCTGTGACATTACTGGGAGTTTCAGGAATTCCACTAGCAGGACTAGGGATGGACTCACTAATACATACATAGTTAGAGAGTACTAAAAAAGTCTTCTGTTTTTTTCTCTTGTTTTGCAAAAGAAATTACTGGTACGTGAACTTGTGGTAGCTGGCATGGCAGCTCACTCAGCTTGCACCCAAGAAAAACAGACACAAGCCATGATGATGCAGACTCGCAGTACTTTAAGCAGTACATGCAGGTGGGGATAGGAAGCTCTTACTTTTCTATAGGGGTGACTCTGCCACTGGCCATACTCGGTTACATCAAGGGCTACTGCTCAATGTAATGATATCTTTCGCACTGCCCCCCCCCGGGCCTTTACTACAACAAAAGAAGAATGAAGATTATTCAATTCTGATCATATATCATTATCCTACCGATCACATGATCTTTGGTTATATGATGGATGCCTTTAGGTGCTTTGTTTTGATAGATTGAGTGAACTACAGCGATAGTCCACCCATTACACAGCTGAAAAAAATTATTAACATAGGGAGTGAGTGTAGAACCCATAATTGGCGGAGGAAGGGACTTGACTTGATATAATGTTGTCAACTATACAATCCATACACAATAGATGATGCGCTTGCAAAATAAAGTACTGTACTGTTAGTCAAGGCAGGGAGTATTTGTGATCAATCACAAATTCTAGTATTTGGATTTCCTCAGCTTTGCTACTCTGGCACGGACATGCTTTTCAAAGTAACAATCTTTATCCACTCAGCGTCTGCTCTACTACATCATACACCTCTGCTATCGATGAGGAAAAAGAAGATAACATCCAGGCTTCCAAAGTACGTCTATAATTCTTCTTAATGTCTCAAATGTACCAAGTTTTCTTTTTCTCAACAACCAACTAACACCCTTTTCATTATATTTTTGAAACCACCGTCTTCTTCTCTTGACTTGCATTCAAAAACACCATTCTTTACAGTCATAAATGTTAAGACTCGCTCGTCCTTCGTTCCACCCTTCTTACACTTTTCGTTCTTCACATCCCTAAAGTACATCTGATATGACTTGGCTTCACGATATAAGTTTGCCAGCTGAGTTCAAGTCAAATAGAGGGGGCCATTGCTTACCCGAGAAGTACCGCCGCTAATTCTATTACAAGTCAAGGTTGACTTTCTTCGCCGTGATAGCCAAAAAAGTAGTTCTAAATTAGTAACTGTTCTTAACAGTACAGTGTACTTGTACTAGTGTACTCTACAGTAAATCATACACTCCTTTGAAAGCCTACTCAAAAATGTAAATAAGTAAGGAGTATAATAACTTACCACCGTCCGCCGCCGCTGAGCCTTCCCCCATCTCCTCCTGGTGGCGCCGCCGAATCCGCCCCTAGAGTGGAGCCCTCCGCAGTGCTGGCCCCGGCACTGGTGGTCATCTGTGCCGCATCAGATGTTGTGACGTCTAGAAAAAACATGTCATATTTTCAGATGCCATACACAACCCCCTATTTTGTCTCGTAATGGAAGGAAATGTTACATAACACATTTTTCATTACTGGGATTGAAAAAAAGTAACGGTTTTGGGAAGGGTGTTAACTTTGTATATGCTTATTCCATTAAAAGCTACACTTCTTAGGACAACTGATGAATGCTTGCTTAACGTGCACCATTTTTCTAATTACAGAAAGAAGATTACATTGCCCTTCTGCCAACAGGACGATTCGCCAACTACTAGTAAGTCATCACCAGCAGTACTTTAAGTACTTTAAAGAAGGTGGTGGCTCACACAGTTTTTCTAATAATTTCATGTGTCTGTTAACTATTACGTTAAAGTAATTTGATTCATGGGAATGTTGTTTAAACTTTAACGTCATCTATCAGCAGTGCTCGCTCCGAATACTACGCTATTAAAAATAAAGAAATATTTTTTTCATTTCTTAATTGAAAATAAAACTTTAAAACTAACAAACACTGTGTGGTTTTTGTTCACGAGTGAGTGAGCGGAAGGGTTTGAACTACTGCACTTGGCAGTCATGTTTCAGTGACTCAGAAAGGCCGGGACTCAGCGGTAATCTTCTTCTGTTCTTCTGGGTCGTAAAATCATTGGTCAGACACACTACATAGTCGGTCAGGGGATTGGGGGTTCAACTTCTGTTCTGGGTCAGAGTTTTGTTTAACACCATTTGCCGACTGGGCAAGCTTAGCTTCCTACACAGACCGACTCATAATCGTAAATAGTAGTAGCACAGAGAGTGATGGTAGATGCAGGATAAGAATGTAGAAAGTAGTCTAGATCAGAAGAAGATCAAAGACTATTTTGTAAAAAATAGAATTAGGAAACAGTTTGTAATGAATAGGAGCTGTAAAAGTTGGGAAGTATAAGTATTAATATAACAATAGAACAACTTACTGAGGCCAGCAGAAGAGCCTGCAAGGGACTGCTGTGACTGTCCACCTTCTTCCACCGGAGTCTCAATGGTGCTGCTAGTCGCGTTGCCCCTGGGAGGTGCTGATGATCATGAAATAAAGAAACACAACATGGATGATTGTTTTTTTGAAATATTTGATTTCTTTGACCACAATCTAAAATTATCTCGGGGAAACAAATTAGCAACAATTGCACTACATGTATTAAGCTATCTGATCTGGTCAACTAGGAGGATACTACTAGTACAGTATTGCTGGATTCGCAGACCGTCTACTTGAAAAGTTATGTAAATCACCAACTAAACCAACAACAAAAAGGTTCTACCATGACTGCCAGCACTCAGCAGCACGCGACGTGACAGACACAGTCCGTCATCATGATTGCAGAGCACTAAAAAATGTCCTACTACTACTAATAATAACAAGTCATAATATACTCAACCTATCAATCCATCACTATCTCTTCTTCTTAGTGGCAGCAGGAGTACAAAGGAAGGACTAGACTTGAGTCTCTAGTCTCTCTAGCATTACGCAGTTCCGCTCAAATGAGCACAAAGTTGCAAACTAGTAAGGATTGGAGCAACGCCACTGAGCAGGCGAGCACCTGCAATCACAGAAGCAATATAACACAGAGCAGAAGAAAACAAAGTAGGTATTAAATAGCTACTCACCAAGGCCAGGGATCTCCACACCTAGCAGGTGGAGCAGGTCCTGCTCCCGGTCGAGGACGTCGGCCCACCGGTGCGTCGCTTGGTCGTAGGTGCGTCGGACCCCCGACTCCCTCTGCATGGCCCGGCACACCTTATCCCACCGCTGGTGACACTCCCGGAGGCCATACCCTTGACCGGGCCTGCCCCCTGCTACCACGGTCTTAGGGAGGTGGTGCAGAACAAAAAATATCAGGGCGGCCACCTCTACCGCGGTAGAAACCTCCCTGGCCACTACATCAACTCCCCTCAATCGCCGGCAAGGGAGCCGGCTACGGGTGCGGGACCCTTCCCCTTTGATTTGGTCCTGGCCGAAAGAAGAAAAGAATAGGGGGAAGAAAAAGAAAGAAAATGAAAGAGAGAGCTAAACCAAAAAAGTAGTTATAAAGTAACAAAAAGTTGAAAAAACACAAAATATAGATCTAGACAAATAGAGAGATAGATAATGACCAAAAAAGAGCAAAAAAAAGTTCAAAGAAAGAAAGGATGGCAAAGATTCAAGCAGGATTCAAAAAGCATACACAGGACCATAGCAATGATTGAAAAACAAGATGGCCGCGTCCATTGAGGACCGCGTGGGTAAGTTTGCGCGATATTTCCCCCGCGAGCACTCAAAAACACGTGCGAACTCGTAATAGCGCGCATCACACAACGCTAGATTGCCAATAGCGCCCGGAAACGGAAATACGCAACGCGCACAAGATGGCCGCGCCCATGTACGACCGCATGGGCAACCTTGTGGTCGGTGCGCTGCAAGAGGTCCGCGAATATGCAAAAAACCCTGCGAACACGCAAAAAGAAAACCGCAAATTCGCACGAATTCACGGATTATGCGGATCGCGAATTCGCTTTCGCACAATTTCGTGAACCGCGAATTCGCAAATTTCACCCATACTTACAGATGAGGTGACAACTGCATAGTTGGACTGATTGGCCTTGTGAAGCGGTACTTCCTGATGGTGTTACTTTCTTCCATGGTTGCCAGGTCTGGAAAAGACCTGTGAACTGCAAGTCGTCTGCGATACCTATGTGTAGTGTGTAAACACAGTTGGTGTCAGGTTACAATGTACAAAGCAACATGATTAGAGACCAGCAGAACTTGAAATGTGAACACAGCTGAAGCTACAGATCATTTCAAAAACAGATTTAAATTTAAAAGCATGCCCTTAGATACATCTCACTGCTTCAGACCCTACACAGACTTGTGACCTAGGTATGGTGACATAGCAATTACAGTGGTGTAGTGAACAAATCACTGGTGTCTGACATCATGAATGTCAGCAAGCATCACATATTCGAAGGATTCAAAAAACAATGTTTGTACTGTGATGTTTTTGGGAACAATTACATGTGCAATAGGTAGACAGAATAGGAACATGTAATGCACGAGATATGTTACACCTGATATACACATCAGCTCACACACTCAGTCATGCCCACCACTGTCACAGGTTGGACACAGTCATTTAGTAACGTCTACATTACATATACAAGAAACCAAGTGCTGTCAATTGAAAATTGATTGCATCCCTAGGGCACACTTGTATCTGGGGGTCATGTGCTTCCACAATCTTAAAGAAACGAATCTTGACAATTTGTTTTGATTTCGAAAAGTAACGTTTTAATCCAATGCAGTCATTAGAGTATGTTTCTCCACATACTAAACACGAATCATAATATCCATAATTATTTCATCCAGCTCCAATGCATTTCGGGCGTGGCCCTTCGTCTGGGAGCATCTAAAAAAATGACATATATAAGCACCTATGTATGTTGTTCCTGATCTTTAAACAGACATATCAATCTAAATGCAATCAAAGTACGTTCTAAAATTAAATCAAACGTAGTGCGAACTGTGATAATACATGAATGATGTCAATATATCGGTCTCTACACGGTACAAAGTGCTAAAACATACTATTAACTGGTTACCGTTAATATGTGTAAAAGAAACGGCTTTACGACAAGTAAAACACAAGGTGTGGTGTTACGCTCTAAGGAGAAGCCCCAATTTTAAATAAAACAAAAGTTTTTAAACTGACCGGAGTTCTTAGGTGAAGGTGTCAGTTAAATCGCTGTGTTGTAGTCAAATATTGTTAGTGGGCGCTGAACGCGGCTCTTATTAAACGTAACCGGGTAAATGCGAGCATTTTCGGCGGTTGTTAGTAAAATTAAATTAAAGAGTGCTCGGAAACTTACGTTTGGAAAAGATGTATTCACGCTTGTTCAAAAACGTTCGGCAGTGAAGTATGAGGCTAATGCGGAAGTGTGAATTAAATCCGGTATGCCGATCATGTGACCGGAAACGTAGGACTAAAAATGAGACTGAGTTCTGTGAGATTAGTACGGGTGAAGTGTAATAGCGCTGACATTTTGCGATACTTGTCAGTACAAACATAAATACAAAGTTAACAAATCATGAATGGTACAAAAAGACAATGTTACATAAAAATGTTTAGAGGTGCTGAATACTATAACAAGGAGACTGTCCAGAACTGATGATCCCAACATGGGAGTTCATAAAAGTTGTTATAGGTAGCAAGAAAATTCAATGCGTTCATTGAACCCATATGGTTTCAAGGACTGAAGTCTGTAAATCCAATAATTCTCTTTGGAGTAAGTATTTATTATTGTCTCAACCCTCTACTTTGTTTATGACTTCCAAAATGGTGTATTTAAGTTGTGAGACAGAATGTTTCCTTTCATCAAAATGTATTGCTACTGTCGATTTTTGGTTCTTGGTGCGAATGCTGGACTCATGTTCATTTAAGTGTAATTTGATTTTTCGCTCAGTCTTTCCGACATAAATCTTTCCACATGGACATTTTAAAAGGTAAACAACATTACTGGTGTCACAAGTGGCTGTGACATGTAGAGAGATTTCATGCCCTTTCATTGGATGTGTTATCTTGTTGCCCATGATTGTGTTATGGCAATTGTTGCAATTGTTGCACGGTCTTGTTCCACGTGGCTGTGGGCTTATTGTTTCAGTTTGTTTGAGGATTTCTCCCAAGTTTTTTCCTCTGGTGTAAGCAAACAGTGGTTGAGATTTAAACATGTCTTTAAAATCTGTTTCCAGTTGTAATAACGACCAGTGTTTTAATATGATATTCCTGAATGTTGTGCTTACATTGGAAAATTTCGAAACTACAACCATGCGGTCGCTTTTAGCTTTTAGTCTGGGTTTATGCAGGATTTCTTGACGATCAAGTGTTTTGACCTGGTTTTTAGCTATATCCAATATAGGGTCGGGATATCCTCTTAAGCGAAATCTATCAGTCATTTCATTGATTCGCATTTCAGCTGTTATAGGATCCGATGTGATACGTTTGACTCTGAGCAATTGAGACCTGGTTAGGTGCTTTTTGAGGGATGCTTGGTGAAAACTGGTATAGTGTAAGGTATTGTTCCGATCTGTGGGTTTTCGGAGAGATGTCTGTGTCAATGCGGTTGTCTTTGAGTGTTGTCTTTGAGTGTGATCTTCACATCCCAAAAATTGATGGATTCTGATTGAATGTTCCATGTGAATTTGATGCGATCATTGATGGTGTTCAAAGTTATCAGAGCTCTCTCCAAACTTTCCTTAGTATCCTTCCAAAGGATAAACAAATCATCAATGTAGCGTACATACATTTTGAGGCTGTTGCTCCAATCGGGATTGGACCATATGTTAATTTGTTCAAATTCACCCATGTAAATGTTTGCGTAGACTAGAGCTGCACAATTGCCCATGCTGGTGCCTACTAGTTGCAAATACCAGTTGTTTTGATGTTTAAAGTAACTCTGGTATAACGTAAATGTTACTAATTCCATCAGGAAAATTTTGGTTGATTCATCCACATCCAATTTCAAAATGGCTTGCTCCATGGCCTCAATACCTCCTAAGTGCGGAATTGATGTGTATAATGCACTGACATCAGCAGTGCATAACCACAATGTTTCATTCGGGTAGATTTCCAAATCTTGTAGTTTACATAAAAAATCTGTGGTGTCTCGAATGTAACTCGCCAATTGAACTGTTGGTTGTAATTTTTGATCAAGATATTGACCCATGGGGTCGTGAATGCTTCCACGGGTGGATACTATTGGGCGTATTGGCGGGTTGGTCAAGTTTTAATGCACTTTTGGCATGACGTAAATTGATGGACTTCTTGGATGAGATATTATTAAGAAATTTTTTGTTCTTTGATCAATGATACCCTGTAGGTGATCTTTTTCCACAATGTCTTTCAACAGAGTAACAAACTGTTGTGTAGGATTACCGGGTAATTTCATGTAAATTGTTTCATCTGAAACGTGTTCATTCAACTTTTGGTGGTACATGGAGGAATTCATGACGACGATCGCGCCTCCTTTGTCAGCTTTCACGCATATGATTTTGTCATTGTTGGCAATAGATTTCAAACGATCTTGACCCTTTTGGGTGATGTTCTTGTGTGTGACTTTTTTGTAATTAATTGTGGTCATGTCCTTTTTGATAAGTTGTTCGAATAGGTCAATGGTTTTATGACTTACAGGAGCCTGGAATGTGCTGGAAACCTTTAAACCCATTAATGGGTCTTCTTCTTTCTCGCCTTGAGGGCTCATGATGCTGTCAAAAAAGTGTCTAAGTCTTCATTTTCTAATCCACTTAAACGTACTGATTTCCAATTCCAATAGATTAGATTTGGTGGTGGGTACGAAAGAAGTGCCTTTTTGTAGGAGCTTAAGATCTTGATTAGTGAATGTGTGATCGGAAATGTTAATTACCAGTTGGTTGTCATTATCTATTTCCTTTTTTTTCCCTTTTCCTTTGGTAAGGTCACACTTCTTGTCTGTAGTGCGTTTTTTTGTTTTGCCCCTCCTGGGTCGTCTTGTTCTCCTACCTGTTCTAAAAAAGGAGTTGCGATAGAATACGTTGATGTACTTGGTGTTTTTTTCGTATGTTCTTTCGGTTTGTCGTGGTCCTTGTGGGTGGCCACTTTGTTGCAGAGGACGATACCTAGGAGCACCTACTTTAACGACTGAACTTTTGTCTCATAAACTTGATTAACCCAGCTGTGCACTTGTCTACCAACCTACACAGTACATTACATATACAGTCACATAGAAAGACTTTTTTCAATGTTGAGGATGCTAAAATATGTAATAACACACTGCAGTTTTGGGACACAGATAGACTAGTAATTTGCATTTCACAAACAAGCTGAAGATGCAGAATGATTTCACTGTCTAATCATCCAATGGTAAAAGCCTTAGCCATTACTTACACAATAGACATTTACAGTCTTAATGACAACAATTGTAAAATGGATCATACAGTACATAAATACAGTGATAATGCACATGTGCATCCACAAAAAAAAAATGTGCACTGTGACCAATATAATGCGGATAACTGGATTTCTCTCCTGACATGCTTGTTTGTGCCAACAAAACAGTGTCAAGGGCCCCTTAAGATTAGCTCCTCATGGAAGTGTGTCTTATCCATGTAAAGGTCACTTTTCTCATTTAAAAAGTGTATCTACACTTATAATGTACAAAAATACATCAATCACAGCAGTGTGTGCTCGGACGCGTTTTACACATCCGAAAAGATTCGGTCACCGCCATTGGTTGTCATGGAGAAAGAAGCGGGTGAGTATTCAAAGGACGCTTTAACCACATCCAAAATGATTTGGTTAAAGCCATTGGTTGTCATGGAGAAAGATGCGGGTGAGTATTCAAAGGACGCATTATCCACATCCAAAACAATTCGGTCACACGGGTGAGTTTTCAAAGGACTTGTTAGCCGCATTTGAAATGATGCGGTCACAGCCACTGGTTGTCATGGAGAAAGACGTGGGTGAGTATTCAAAGGACGCGTTAGCCGCATCCGAAACAATTCGGTCACATCCATCGGTTGTTGGTTGTTATGGTGAGAGACGTGTATTTGGCTTCATGTCTTCAGCGCGTGGGAACCGACTCGGTTACCTCCCATCACCAATGTATCAAAGTCAATCAGGGTCAGAAGAAGAGTGAACGTCGCAGTCGGTATGTCATTTGCAAAAAATTGTCATGCATGATACCACCTCTGCTGTAGAGATATCTTTGTCTGGTCCCTAGAGACTGCACTTGCCTGCACTTCCTGCTTCATTCCCGTACCTCTCCATCTCCTTGCTGCAGTGACAACATCCTCTGGTAGCTACAATGGCAAGCACACAGCCCAGGGCCCTAACTTTCACTGAGAATAACCAGGCCCTGCTGGACTCACTCCTGCCTCTACACAGCCATATGCATGGCAAACCCAAGGAGCAGGTAAGTGAGGATAACAGTGCATTGCCCTTGAACATGTGCAATATCCACCCATCACTGGCAGTAGGAATCTCAATCATAGATATTCCTTTAGGCTTTCTGCAAGTTTCTCTGGGTGTAGAGAACTTATTTGGGCAGGCACACTACTGTAGGAGTGTGTGCACTGTGACAAACATGTCATCACTGTTCTCATGGAACAGAGATCTCATTGAACACAGGACTAATGCACATGATGCCACATGCATTTCCCTTAGCTATTTCTGCAAAACTGACCATGTCCTATATATGGTAGTGTATGACTCAGAAACATGACACATGTAAACCGAGGGACAATCACCCTGTCATCCTTACAGGTCAAGTACCATGAGAAGTCAAGGATGTGGCTGACCATCCCCAAGAAGGTGCGTGACATGGGGGTCACATATCGTCGCGACTGTCATTGCTGCAAGAGGTGGCAGGACCTTTATGGCTGGGCCAAGACAATTGCTGAGGTCCAGCTGGGCTTCACCAATCGAGGCGGCTGGCGAACCTTGACCACCACATGCCTCGCATCCTAGTGGTGGTCTACCTTGACCTGGATGGGCAGTTGAAGGCCAAACACCAGCAAGGAGGCGGTGAGTCAGTTACTAGTTGCACTTCTATGTTTATTCATGCCTGTTTTGAGATCTGAGCCTAATGGTACTTTTACAGGCCGTAAGTCTGCCAAATGTGCACTTATTTTTACTAGATGAAAATACAGAAGGATCAATAGATTACAGGAAATGACCCATTCATCAGGGACATATGAGTGAGTAATGTTCAGGGTAGTGACATGCACATGTGGGCATCCAAAATTTAACAAGGCGTGTGTATGAGTTTCAGCATGAATCCCATAACTTGACATGTGTCTGCACATTCACTGATGTGTGATCCTGTTCTCATAGTGGTCTGAACAAATCATTGAACTATGTTGTGAGTGGAGCTATCAATGGTGGATTCAGTGAAAGGTATCATGCTAAACATTTTTGCAGAATGATTTGTCTATGTTTAGGCCTGGATTGATTTGGCTTGGTCCTTGTACAAATGTTTTTTTACCAGATGTGATGCTAATTGTGATCACATGTATCCCATGGGACAGTCACAGCTAGGTTAACTCTGGTCACATGTCACAATGGCCTTACCCATGATGTTTTCGAAAATTCTATAACCAACATTCAGAAGAGTGAGTCTATGTGTAGGAGTTTGTGATGGTGAAAACACAAGCTATTCAGTGTCAAACACAGGTTGTCACTGATCGCAACATTACAGCATTTGAGAGGTATGATGTGAAGTACACAGTCACACCTGTTGACATGCGTGTTAATGGTCTTGAATACTCCAACTTGATGGTTTGCTAAACACATTTTTTTTGGCATCACTGTCTGATTCTGAGATGTCAAATATGTACCAAATTTAAGTTTGTTACCTACATGAGATTTTAGACATAAGCAATATCAGCAGTACAAAGTTTGCATACTGTGTAATCAAAGTGAGGGACTTTCAGACTTTGTCCATACAAATGTCAACTTGTTCTGTGTAGCCAAGATTGTTCTACAGTGTTGACTGTACTCATGCTGGAAAGGTATTCAGTTATTAGAGTCCCTACAGACATTGCAACCAGATGTGCCAGTGGAACAGTGTTCCACCTGAGGCATTGTGAAGCTGCAGTTAACAGACTTCAAAGTTTGTAGACTATTTATTACATCTATGAAACTTGATTTGTTTTTTATATTCGAAACTTTATGATTCTGCTACATGACACTGTGCATAGATAACACAGTGCAGTGTGCTACATGCCTGTCAGAACAGCTATCCGTACTGCCTTGGTGTCTCCAGGATAACACTCATATGTGTGGACTGAAATTAAAGAAGCATAGCTACTGAACACGTTATCAATCACTGTGAACTGTGTAACATGACTCATGCAATGAGTATGCATTGTGCATGTTTGACAAGGTAGACATGTGAGCCGTGACATATGAGCCAATGGTTCCACATTTGATGGCTAAAGATTTCAGAATATGTACCATGTCTCAATGAAATCTGAGATTCCTATTCCCATTTTGATGGCTATATTCACTTGCAGGAGAGGAGACAGTAGTGTCAGTACACAAGACCGTCATGAGCACAAGACAAAACATTCCTTGCCACAAACACCATTGTCAACCTTGTAGTACTGTACTTTGATGTTGATACATGCAATGTTGCTGATCACATCGTGTGTCATTGAGCAATGTTAAAGTGACAGTCTAACAAGTCACATTTATGTTAATGCAGCATGTGCTAATAGCACAACTCAATGTGATATTTGACCTCTGTGAACACCTGTGATGTTAACTATGTGTCAAGTAGATATGGATAACTCATGGACATCTTTGTCTTTCTTTGTCACAGCATCATCAGCAGCCACGGGAGGAGACAGTGCCACGGATGTTGTGGGAGCAGAACGTCATACTGGGTCCATTGAAGAGTCGTTGGAGGGGGGACCCAGTGATGGAGCGGGTGAGGGAAGTTTCATTGGGAGCAGATCTGCAACACCATCTGCAGGTTCTGATTCTGATCACAGGTCCAATGAGGACTCCCATATGGTTGTGGGGGACACAGAGACTGCATCAACAACATCAAAGTCCACCATCACCACCACTACCATCTCCACCCTCCCAGCTGCTCCTAGTTGTAGTGTTCATGGCCTCTCCTGTGGCAGGGGCAAACTCTACTTTGGGACAGGCACCTCAACCCCTGCACCGGTCTCCTCAGCTGCCCTCAGTGTTGAGACCAACGATCTTCTGTTGGGCAAACATCCATGCTGAGTGTCCTCCATGCACACACCACTCTTTTGACAGAAATGTCATTGTACATGGAGGGCATTCACACAAACATGTCTGCCCTACAGAGATCAAATCAGGCTATGGCCTCAAAACTAACTGGAACCCTGTCTCTCCTCCAGCAGTACCTCCCCCCTCCTACCTCTTCCTCATCCACTGTCCCAACTACCCTCCCTGACCAAAGCACATGCAAACACACACATTCACACACTGTAACATCCACACGCAGCACACAAACACACAAACAGGAATTGCAAACCACACTCATGCACACTTATGCTATAGACAGCACACTCTTACCCCAAGGAAGAGATAGCACACGACACACGTGCATCCAATGACACTCTGCATACCTCACATCCCTCTGCGTCCACAACCCCTACCCTTTCTTCTCTGTTCCCCCCTCAACCCAGGCACCTCACCTTGTTTCAATTGAATTCTTGCCTCTCCAAACATACATCCCCCATGAAGAGGAAGTACCTCCAAGATGGCCCACCAGCAACACATGCAACCCCTGAGAAGGAACAGAAGGCAACAACTCCCAGCAGAAAATACCTCCAGTCCATATCTAAAACATTCACTCCTACAATCCATAGCTCCCCAGACAAGCCCAGTACCTGTAAATCGACAAAGCCCCCCACAAAAATACCTCTCCCATCCCCCTTTCTGACACACCCATCAAAAATGTAAGATCCCAAATATGTTCTGGTCACAGCTCAGCTCCACTGACCATCCCACTACAGCTGTCCCCTCACAATTAGAGACAATGACTGCAGTTGAGTCCCACCCCCGCCATCAGACACTACCACTGCAGTGGAGCCTGACACCCATCCTGATCCCATCCCCCCCAAAACACAAACCAGTCCCCATTATTTTGTCCCGTTTGGTGCCTGGCATGCCCCCAAGATGTACCACCCAGTGGAGGTGTCCCCTAGCAGAACGAGTGCAGGCAAGAATATATGGGCAATATTTGTTTTGTGCTCATCATGAGACTGGACAATGATGGACTGGTCAATGGCCTTTTTCAAATCCGTTGATTTTTAAGTTGGAGCTGAATAAAGCATTTTATATTTTGTAATTACAATTTTAAGTGTCCAAGAACTTGTTTATGGTTAACTGTATGACATGTACAATCTGTAGTTTACATATCCAATGACGTTATTATGTCATGTATTGCATATGTTCCATGGAGTCTAAGCACTTTGTGAGAATGTATACAAGAATATTGTGTCTACATATCCTGGGTGGCATTGTTAACATCAGTTTTGAGTAAGAGTGTAACATGAAGTTACAAAGTATTTAAATCTCTACACAAATACACACATACATCAAGCTTTCATAGCATTATGCATATGTTTGAGATGTGCAGAAATGCACCTGTCCCATTAATTCACCTGGGTACATATGAATGTTGACTACATGGCAGTGACTTTGTACACACCTATGTACACAAAGGGATGTTACAATACTTGTATGTGACTTGATAGTCGTGGACACTTGTCTGTGTCTTCTTCTGATCTTGTGGAATAGTAAAAATGTCAACCTTGTAACACGTGGCAAATACCCTTCATGGCTGTGTGCACATCTGATGCATTTCCTGAGCACATGGTGAGCGTAAACTGAGCAGTATTCTCACAGTCTTCCAACCCTCTGCTTCTACTGGGCTCCAATTAATGCATGGATTTCTGTTAGGCAAGGTGTGTGTTTTCTTAATAGTCTATTGCTCACTCATTTACCAGTTGTTCATGCCATCCTGCTTTTGGTTGGTGACATTGCAAGTATTTTGGTAATGGATTGTCCCATCTTGGATTTAATTTTGAGCATATGAATTGTGTGTCATATGTCTTTTGTGAATGACTGACAATGGTGTTGATTTGAGCTTAGAATGGTGCAGTTCAATGTCACACCAAGCTGTATTATGAGTGCTCTGATGTCTTGCAAGGTGCTACATGTGGTCAGGCAAGGGGACAGTGAGTGCACAGAATGGAGTGTGTCTGTCTACTGTGCAGATGCTCCCAGATCTTGAGACTCCACCATGCTCTTAGTTGCCACACATGGCAATTCCAGGGGTATGCTGAACACTTTCTGATTGATGTCAACACCTGTGGGGGTCTATGGGCCTCAGTCCCCCATCATGTGTCCCAGGCTAAGACAGCTTTCCCACACACACATACAGTCATTGATCTGCAGTAGCTGGTTTGTCTGTCTTGTTTGCATTTCAGTCCCCAATATTTCACAGGTTTATAAGAGACCATTTAGAAGTTGTTTGTTTGTTAAGGGTCCCTGGAGCACTTGCATCTCCACTCTAGCCATTCCTCAACGTTGCCAGTTACTTTTGAATGTTTATGTAGAAATCCCTGAAGCATGTACTCCACATGTAGTGGTTTAGGGACTGGGCTTGAACATAAGTTACATTGTTCATGTGCACATTTCTGGAGTTAATTCCCCCAACCCCAGATATGCATCTACACATATGGGGGTATTTCCCCCAAACCCGGATGTGCATCTACACATATGGGGGTATTCCCTCAACCCAATATATGGCGGTCGCCAGTAGGTAGTTATAGTTAGGACCTAGCTACCATAGGAAATCCGCAGCATTCTATTGGGAATAACTCTGGTGCCGGTTGAGGAATTTGCGTGTAATTTTCCAAAATCTTGGCCAGCTCCACTCTGCTCCTTCCCTGAAAGTTTCGGGGGGATTCGTGAAGTGGGGGCTGAGAAAAAAGGGGGGTCCCAAAACGTGTTTTCCCCATGTTAATTTCCATAGGACGTTCTGACACGTCTACAGCCCGAACCACTGAACGGAATTACGCGAAACTTTGACAACTTGTAGGGACTGGTACGCAGATGTTCCTTTGCTATATTTGGGGAAAATTGCTCCAGTGGTGTTTTTAAAAATTAACTTCAAAAACACATATATATCTATAGGCGCACTCCAGCGCTCACGGTACACGTACCGGGGAGCGCACCCGGCACGCTACGGGAGTGCGCGAGCGGAAAGCTGATTGGCTATCGGATGTCTGTCAACATTCTAAACAGTCCGGAGAGTCCGCCATCTTGTGTCTCGCTAGAATCGAGACACAAGAGGTTAAAAGAAAAGGGGAAAATGATTAAAAGGGGGCAGGGTCGACACCCCCCTGACCCCCTAGGTTTTCTGAGGGGGGCCTAGAAGGACCCTGAAGGGCAAAAAAACATATATTTTTTTTCAATTTTCGCGAGGTAAGCGCTGTGTGCGTTCCCATGTACGCTCACCGGTACGCGCACCCAGAGCGTACCACAGGGAAAAACATTGAAAGAAAATAGTGTTAAATAAGAATTTGGAGTGCTTAGAGGTAGGGTAGCTCTAAAAAGAGCTGTTGTGTTATGTGAGTGATATAAGTACCTACAAGTAGGTACCGATGCAGAGTCTAAAATTCAATTCAATTCAATCACTTCGCTACTACTTCATAAATTAGAAATAAAAATGAATAATATGTCAACTAATTTTGAATTTGTAAATATTAATTTATTGTTCAGAATTTTCATAATTTAATAGAACTTCTAGCATGTCCTCATCTGGAATTTCCTCTTCAATCATATGATCAGGAATGTCCTCATTAAAAGTGTGCCATGATGATTCTATTATATCCAAACATTCGATTAATTCTTCGTCAAGAGATTCATCCCAAAAATTATCCGTGTCATCTTGAATTTCAATAAATATCGTTGAAATTTCAAATGAAATTTCCTTGGTCTCCTCATTTTGATTCATTTTAATTTCAAATTTCTTGCTGTAAATTGCAGAAAAAAGTAATCACTTTCAATTATCGTTTTTAGTAATAATAACATAAAAGTAGCTTAATCAAGTATTTAGTTCTTTAAAATTAATTGGGCAGTGTATAGTATCAGACAGGAACTAGAAATATAAAGCACTGCATGTAACGAAGCCTATCTTAATCCATAATTATAACAGAAGAACTGTAAATAACTAATAGAAAACATTTTCCAAATTATCTAAAAGTGTACAAAATAGTTCCCCTTACAAATTAACAACTCACCTTTTTGAAAGTAGAAGAGTTAGTACTGTGTTATTCTAAGTCCAGCAATTGAGCACCCAAAATTTCTCTCAAAAGTACCTCAGACAGGAGTATCAGAAAATGGCCGTGTTTTCCTCTCATTTAAGATATATACATAACCAATCAAACTTCATCACATACAAATTCCAAACTAAAGTAATACTTTAATTGGTTCTAAATTTCAATACTTTCAAATGTGTTTTCCCCATGCAATTTTCCATAGGACATTTAGACACGGCTACAGCCCGAACGGATGTATGGAATTACACCAAAGTTGGCAAAATGATAGGTACTGGTATGTAGTAGGGCCTTTTCTATATTTCTTTGAAATTGCTCCAGTGGTTTTTATGAAAGGCAACTTCGATAAAACATATATATCAATAGGCGCGCTCCGAGCGCTCACCGGTACGCGTACCGGGGAGCGCACCCGGCGCGCTACGGGAGTGCGCGAGCAGAAAGCTGATTGGCTGTATGATGTCTGTCAACATTCTTAACAGTCCAGAGAGTCCGCCATCTTGTTTCTTGGGAAAATCAAAACACCTGAGGTGAAAAAAAAGGGGGAAATGATTAAAAGGGGGCAGGGTAGACACCCCTTGACCCCCTAGGTTTTTTGAGGGAGGCTTAGAAGGACCCTGAAGGGCCCAAAAACTGTTTTTTTTAAAAATTTTCGCGGGGTGAGCGCTGGGTGCGTTCCCGAGTACGCTCTCCGGTATGCGCACCCTGAGCGCACCACGGGGAAAAACAGTGTAAAAAATAGAGTAAAAAATTAATGTAGAGTTTTTAGAGGTAAGTTAGCTCTGAAAAGAGCTGTTGTGTTATGTGGGTGTTTTTTGTACCTACAAGTAGGTACCAATGCAGAGTCTCAAATTCAAGAGGAAGACTCTATTCCCCTCATCTGTAAAATGTACACCATCTCTCCTATAGATGCCTTGCATGTTGTAACGCAAGTTGTTGTGGCAAATGGAACCCATACCATAGTCTCTCAGGAAAGCAGAAACAGATTTATTCACATGTTTCCTTGCTTTCTCAATCTGTGGACAAAATTGGTTGGACCAGTTCCATTTTTACCTTTGGCATATATTAGAAAATCCAAAACACAAGAGGAAGTAGAGAGGTGCTGATAGAATCACCCTCCAAATAGATATGCACAAACAAAAGGATTCTATCAATGTGAAGTAGCTAAAATATTTTAATTCTGTGAATTGTGGGATGATTCACTCTCTCTTAGGGTGGTAAAGATGAGAGCACAATGTGCTTGTTAAAATACCCCTCACACACTAAAAAAATCCAGTAGTGTCATGCTTCATCATTGGGGTCTTCCCGTCCTTCTACGGGGCGGGGCGTGCTACGACCTGACGAACTACGCGGGAGCACTGATAATGTGACAAGGCTATGTGATGGTGCAAGGTGAGTTGTGTCAGTGAAGTGTAGGGACCTAATAATGTGTGGGAAAAACAAAAGCTAAAAATCCTCTGGCTAGTGGAAAAAAACAATTTATTCACTTCCCTAGCTGGGGACGTTAAGAAGGGGGTTTTGGGGTAGAGCAAATAGCCACTACCTGGTCTACATGTTTCGTAAGCAGTCCCCTACTGCTTACTCATCAGGACCTTCTAGTGGCCCCTACTGGAAATAGCTCAGTTACTAAATATAGTAAGCCTGTCGTCCTAAAAACTAGCAGTAAAAATCAACTGATAGTTTTGTGCTTCAGGGCATGAGCTGGCCCAAGGAAGCGAAAAATCTCAAAAAAGACTCAAAAAAGGGGACCTGATTAGGTCTTGCTGAGGCGGAATGGATAGTAGCCGCGTAAGGAGAGTCCAGAGCGGCAGGATAGAAGTAAGGTAGTACCCTTACGCGGCTACTATTACCGCATTGAGACACCTATCGACTGCCAGCTCATGAGGCACATCCATTCCGCCCCAGCAAGACCTAATCAGGTCCCCTTTTTTGAGTCTTTTTTGAGATTTTTCGCTTCCTTGGGCCAGCTCATGCCCTGAAGCACAAAACTATCAGTTGATTTTTACTGCTAGTTTTTAGGACGACAGGCTTACTATATTTAGTAACTGAGCTATTTCCAGTAGGGGCCACTAGAAGGTCCTGATGAGTAAGCAGTAGGGGACTGCTTACGAAACATGTAGACCAGGTAGTGGCTATTTGCTCTACCCCAAAACCCCCTTCTTAACGTCCCCAGCTAGGGAAGTGAATAAATTGTTTTTTTCCACTAGCCAGAGGATTTTTAGCTTTTGTTTTTCCCACACATTATTAGGTCCCTACACTTCACTGACACAACTCACCTTGCACCATCACATAGCCTTGTCACATTATCAGTGCTCCCGCGTAGTTCGTCAGGTCGTAGCACGCCCCACCCCGTAGAAGGACGGGAAGACCCCAATGATGAAGCATGACACTACTGGATTTTTTTAGTGTGTGAGGGGTATTTTAACAAGCACATTGTGCTCTCATCTTTACCACCCTAAGAGAGAGTGAATCATCCCACAATTCACAGAATTAAAATATTTTAGCTACTTCACATTGATAGAATCCTTTTGTTTGTGCATATATTAGAAAATACCAAGGCAGTTTTTGGAAAAAGTGACATCAATTGCCCAAAGATGTCCTTTAAAAGCATTTCCAGACCTACCCCAGTCAAAGGTCATTTCTACCACAGTGCACAATTATAAGGTCAGGGTGTGGAAGATGCATAAAGGATTTTATGAATGGTATCAATTGGTGACTTCTTAATCCTCTCTGTCCAATCCACACAATGTCCACATTTGGTAAATCAAGGTTGTAAATCCCTCTGTTGCTTGCACATTTTTCACTCAAGAAGACATAGCTATGACCCACAAACCAGACTTTTGGCATCTTGAAGGTAGATGTACTTCTAGTCAGATGAGTTGTGGAAATTAAATGGCAGTTTGAAAGTAGGAATTATGAAAAAAAAGTGGTTGAAATTCAGTGCAGTTGAAAAACAAGAAATGATTGGTGCTTTCTTAAAATTCACCACTGAAAATTAGGGTGCATGCTTTTTTTTTAAAGAAGTCATTTCAATGGTTGAGAAAAAGTCATTTAAAGAAACATTGCACTTGATTAGCTAGTACATTGAGAGGTCAAACACCCTTGCTGTTTTCTTTTGCAACATAGTATGATGAACTTGTGAACTGTGTGCTGGGTTAGGAGGGAGTTACCATGGTAACAGGGTGAATGAGCACTGGGGGGATGGGTGAATGTTATGTGAGTTTCAAAGTCTTCAAATGTACAACCAATTAAAATGTGCAGTTTGGTTTTGAATTTGTGTGGGAACAACTTTGATTGGTTATGTACAAGAATATGGGTCTGAAATGAGTAAGAATCTGTGCCATTATTCTCAGGCTCCAGTGAAAGAAGCATTATTCAGAGATTCTGCTTAAGAAAATCTGTTGAGTGTGACTGACACTGTTCTACATCTTTCAAAGCTTTTTTAAAGGTGAGTAATGATTCTTTTAATAAAGATAGAGTGCTGTATGCACTATGGGGAAGATTAAGAAGCATATTGTGCTTCTTTATTCTATTTATTTGTGTCATGTTTTTTTGTAATGTTGTTTAAAAATAAAATGGTGTATATTGGCAATGTATTTTGAAAATGAGTTAGTTTTCTGCTTTGTTTCAGTAGTGGTCTTTTAAATGAGCTGTGCTTTGTGTCAAAAACGATTCAGTATGCAAAATCTTTTCTGAAAAAAGTCTGCTTGTTAAAATTTTGGAGAAGCATTACACTGACTTTCTGTTTGAAAAAAGAGAAAACATTCACACATTTTTCAATAATGTCACCTGTGCCTTGTAACAGTTTGCCTCAATTAGCTTAAAGAGTATTAATTGCTTGTATCTCACTTTACTTTGTGCCTGTGTGTAATCTGATATATGATTCATTTAATGAAGATACACTGCTGTTAAAAATATGGTAGTATATGTTTTTTGAAGACATGGGTGATTACATGTAACATTCTGGTCATGTGCCTAAGATCACACTGTGAGTCAAGCTTAATTTTAAATGGATCTGGGTGAATAATATGCTTAGTTGATGTCTTTAAAAATATGGAAGTACATGTTTTTTAAAGACATGGTAGATTACTTGTAACATCGTGGACATGTGCTTAAGATCACACTGATGGGTGAATTAAGCTTCACTCACAGTGTGAACTTAGGCACATGAGCAGGATGTTACATGTAATGAGAAATTAATGTTATGTGTTGCTTATATATAGGTGGCCTGTTTTTGGTATGTAGAGACAGTGAAATAATAAGAGCAGAGACACACATACTGCATGCAGAGACAGACATGGTAGATTACATGTTACATGTTGGTCATGTGCCTAAGATCACACTGTGAGTCAAGCTTGATTTTAAATGGATCTGGGTGAATAATATGCTTAGTTGATATCTTTAAAAATATGGAAGTACATGTTTTTTAAAGACATGGTAGATTACATATAACATCCTGGTCATGTGCCTAAAATCACACTGATGGGTGAATTAAGCTTCACTCACAGTGTGATCTTAGGCACATGAGCAGGATGTTACATGTAATGAGAAATTAATGTTATGTGTTGCTTATGTATAGGTGGCCTGTTTTTGGCCTTTAGATACAGTGAAATAATATGAGCAAAGACACACATACTGCTTGCAGAGACAGAGATGGTAGATTACATGTAACATTCTGGTCATGTGCCTAAGATCACACTGTGAGTCAAGCTTGATTTTAAATGGATCTGGATGAATAATATGCTTAGTTGATATCTTTAAAAATTTGGAAGTACATGTTTTTTTAAAGACATGGTAGATTACATGTAACATCGTGGACATGTGCCTAAGATCACACTGATGGGTGAATTAAGCTTAACTCACAGTGTGATCTTAGGCACATGAGCAGGATGTTACATGTAATGAGAAATTAATGTTATGTGTTGCTTATATATAGGTGGCTTGTTTTTGGTCTGTAGAGACAGTGAAATAATATGAGCAGAGACACACATACTGCTTGCAGAGACAGACATGGTAGATTACATATTACATGCTGGTCATGTGCCTAAGATCACACTGTGAGTCAAGCTTGATTTTAAATGGATCTGGGTGAATAATATGCTTAGTTGATGTCTTAAAAAATATGGAAGTTCGTGTTTTTTAAAGATATGGTAGATTACATGTAATATCCTGGTCATCTGCCTAAGATCACACTGATGGGTGAATCAAGCTTCACTTACAGTGTGATCTTAGGCAGAAGACCAGGATGTTACATGTAATGAGAAATTAATGTTATGTTTTGCTTATATATAGGTGGCTTGTTTTTGGTCTGTAGAGACAGTGAAATAATATGAGCAGAGACACACATACTGCTTGCAGAGACAGACATGGTAGATTACATGTTACATGCTGGTCATGTGCCTAAGATCACACTGTGAGTCAAGCTTGATTTTAAATGGATCTGGGTGAATAATATGCTTAGTTGATGTCTTTAAAAATATGGAAGTTCGTGTTTTTTAAAGATATGGTAGATTACATGTAATATCCTGGTCATCTGCCTAAGATCACACTGATGGGTGAATCAAGCTTCACTTACAGTGTGATCTTAGGCAGGAGACCAGGATGTTACATGTAATGAGAAATTAATGTTATGTCTTGCTTATATATAGGTGGCTTGTTTTTGGTCTGTAGAGACAGTGAAATAATATGAGCAGAGACACACATACTGCTTGCAGAGACAGACATGGTAGATTACATATTACATGCTGGTCATGTGCCTAAGATCACACTGTGAGTCAAGCTTGATTTTAAATGAATCTGGGTGAATAATATGCTTAGTTGATGTCTTTAAAAATATGGAAGTTCGTGTTTTTTTAAAGATATGGTAGATTACATTTAATATCCTGGTCATCTGCCTATGATCACACTGATGGGTGAATCAAGCTTCACTTACAGTGTGATCTTAGGCAGAAGACCAGTCTGTTACATGTAATGAGAAATTAATGTTATGTCTTGCTTATATATAGGTGGCTTGTTTTTGGTCTGTAGAGACAGTGAAATAATATGAGCAGAGACACACATACTGCTTGCAGAGACAGAGATGGTAGATTACATGTAACATTCTGGTCATGTGCCTAAGATCACACTATGAGTCAAGCTTGATTTTAAATGGATCTGGATGAATAATATGCTTAGTTGATGTCTTTAAAAATATGGAAGTACATGTTTTTTAAAGACATGGTAGATTACATGTAACATTGTGGACATGGGCCTAAGATCACACTGATGGGTGAATTAAGCTTCACTCACAGTGTGATCTTAGGCACATAAGCAGGATGTTACATGTAATGAGAAATTAATGTTATGTCTTGCTTATATTAGGTGGCCTGTTTTCGGTCTGTAGAGACAGTGAAATAATAAGAGCAGAGACACACATACCGCTTGCAGAGACAGATATGGTAGATTACATGTTACATCATGGTCATGTGCCTAAGATCACACTGTGAGTCAAGCTTGATTATAAATGGATCTGGGTGAATAATATGCTTAGTTGATGTCTTTAAAAAAATGGAAGTTCGTGTTTTTTAAAGACATGGTAGATTACATATGACATCCTGGTCATGTGTCTAAAATCACACTGATTGGTGAATTAAGCTTCACTCACAGTGTGATCTTAGGCACATGAGCAGGATGTTACATGTAATGAGAAATTAATGTTATGTGTTGCTTATATATAGGTGGCCTGTTTTTGGCTTGTAGATACAGTGAAATAATATGAGCAGAGACACACATACTGCTTGCAGAGACAGAGATGGTAGATTACAAGTAATATTCTGGTCATGTGCCTAAGGTCACACTATGAGTCAAGCTTGATTTTAAATGGATCTGGATGAATCATATGCTTAGTTGATGTCTTTAAAAATATGGAAGTACATGTTTTTTAAAGACATGGTAGATTACATGTAACATCGTGGGCATGTGCCTAAGATCACACTGATGGGTGAATTAAGCTTCACTCACAGTGTGATTTTAGGCACATGAGCAGGATGTTACATTTAATGAGAAATTAATGTTATGTGTTGCTTATATATAGGTGGCCTGTTGTTTGGTCTGTAGAGACAGTGAAATAATATGAGCAGAGACACATATACTGCTTGCAGAGACAGACATGGTAGATTACATGTTACATCTTGGTCGTGTGTCTAAGATCACACTGTGAGTCAAGCTTGATTTTAAATGGATCTGGGTGAATAATATGCTTAGTTGATGTATTTAAAAATATGGAAGTACGTGTTTTTTAAAGTCATGGTAGATTACATGTAATATCGTGGACATGTGCCTAAGATCACACTGATGGGTGAATTAAGCTTCACTCACAGTGTGATCTTAGGCACATGAGAAGGATGTTACATGTAATGAGAAATTAATGTTATTTGTTGCTTATATATAGGTGGCTTGTTTTTGGTCTGTAGAGACAGTGAAATAATATGAGCAGAGACACACATACTGCTTGCAGAGACAGACATGGTAGATTACATATTACATGCTGGTCATGTGCCTAAGATCACACTGTGAGTCAAGCTTGATTTTAAATGGATCTGGGTGAATAATATGCTTAGTTGATGTCTTTAAAAACATGGAAGTTCGTGTTTTTTAAAGATATGGTAGATTACATGTAATATCCTGGTCATCTGCCTAAGATCACACTGATGGGTGAATCAAGCTTCACTTACAGTGTGATCTTAGGCAGAAGACCAGGATGTTACATGTAATGAGAAATTAATGTTATGTCTTGCTTATATATAGGTTGCCTGTTTTTGGCCTGTAGAGACAGTGAAATAATATGAGCAGAGACACACATACTGCTTGCAGAGACAGACATGGTAGATTACATGTAACATGCTGGTCATGTACCTAAGATCACACTGTGACTGAAGCTTGATTTTAAATGGATCTGGGTGAATAATATGCTTAGTTGATGTCTTTAAAAATATGGAAGTACATGTTTTTTAAAGACATGGTAGATTACATATAACATCCTCGTCATGTGCCTAAAATCACAGTGATGGGTTAATCAAGCTTCACTCACAGTGTGATCTTAGGCACATGAGCAGGATGTTACATGTAATGAGAAATTAATGTTATGTCTTGCTTATATATAGGTGGCCTGTTTTTGGCCTGTAGAGACAGTGAAATAATATGAGCAGAGACACACATACTGCTTGCAGAAACAGACATGGTAGATTACATGTAACATCCTGGTCATGTGCCTAAGATCAAACTGCGACTGAAGCTTGATTTACCCATCAGTGTGATCTTAGGCACATGATTAGGATGTTACATGTACCATGTCTTTAAAAAACATGATCTTCCATATTTTTAAAGACATCAACTAATCTCATTATTCACCCAGATCTATTTAAAATGAAGCTTGACTCACAGTGTGATCTTAGGCACATGATTAGCATGTTACATGTAATTTACCATGTTCTTAAAAAACATGTACTTCCATATTTTTATAGACATCAACTAAGCACATTATTCACCCACATCCATTTAAAATCAAGCTTGACTCACAGTGTGATCTTAGGCACATGACCATGATGTAACATGTAATCTACCACGTCTCTGCAAGCAGTATGTGTGTCTCTGCTCTTATTATTTCACTGTCCCTAAAGACCGAAAACAGGCCACCTAAATATAAGCAAGACATAACATTAATTTCTCATTACATGTAACATCCTGCTCATGTGCCTAAGATCACACTGTGAGTGAAGCTTAATTCACCCATCAGTGTGATCTTAGGCACATGTCCACAATGTTACATGTAATCTACCATGTCTTTAAAAAACATGTACTTCCATATTTTTAAAGACATCAACTAAGCATATTATTCACCCAGATCCATTTAAAATCAAGCTTGACTCACAGTGTGATCTTAGGCACATGACCAGGATGTAACATGTAATCTACCATGTCTGTCACTGCAAGCAGTATGTGTGTCTCTGCTCATATTATTTCACTGTCTCTACAGGCCAAAAACAGGCCATCTATATATAAGCAACACATAACATTAATTTCTCATTACATGTAACATCCTGCTCATGTGCCTAATATCGCACTGTGAGTGAAGCTTAATTCACCCATCAGTGTGATCTGAAGCACACGTCCACGATGTTACATGTAATCTACCATGTCTTTAAAAACATGTACTTCCACATTTTTAAAGACATCAACTAAGCATATTATTCACCCAGATCCATTTAAAATCAAGCTTGACTCACAGTGTTATCTTAGGCACATGACCAGCATGTAACATGTAATTTACCATGTCTGTCTCTGCAAGCAGTATGTGTGTATCTGCTCATATTATTTCACTGTCTCTACATACCAAAAACAGGCCACCTATATATAACCAACACATAACATTAATTTCTCATTACATGTAACATCGTGCTCATGTGGCTAATATCACACTGTGAGTCAAGCTTAATTCACCCATCAGTGTGATCTTAGGCACATGTCCACGATGGTACATGTAATCTACCATGTCTCTAAAAAACATGTACAACCATATTTTTAAAGACATCAACTAAGCATATTATTCACCCAGATCCATTTAAATTCAAGCTTGACTCACAGTGTGATCTTAGACACACGACCAGGATGTAACATGTAATCTACCATGTCTGTCTTTGCAAGCAGTATATGTGTTTCTGCTCATATTATTTCATTGTCTCTACAGGCCAAAAACAGGCCACCTATATATAAGCAAGACATAACATTAATTTCGCATTAGATGTAACATCCTGGTCTTCTGCCTAAGATCACACTGTGAGTCAAGCTTAATTCACCCATCAGTGTGATTTTAGGCACATGACCAGGATGTTATATGTAATCAACCATGTCTTTAAAAAACTTGTACTTCCATATTTTTAAAGATATCAACTAAGCATATTATTCATCCAGATCCATTTTAAATCATGCTTGACTCATAGTGTGATCTTAGGCACATGACCAGAATGTTACATGTAATCTACCATCTCTGTCTTTGCAAGCAGTATGTGTGCCTCTGCTCATATTATTTCACTGTATCTACAGGCCAAAAACAGACCACCTATGTATAAGCAAGACATAACATTAATTAGTAAATCGTTTTTGACACAAAGCAAAGCACATGTAATGTAAATCAGCCATTTGTTGTATACTAGTGTTTATATTGTTTACTTATTGTAATTGCTATGTAATATGTTTGTAGTGGTCTATATTATGTTATTTTTTGTTTACCACAGATTATAATCATCTATACAAACAAAGAAAAAAATGCCAACGAAACAAAGACGTGAAAAACTTTATAAAAGAAAATTAAGGTCTAAGGAAAAACAAAATCAAGAACCAACCAAAATAAAATCTTCAGAGAAAAAAAAATGCTCCTGGTAAGCAAACTACAAATTTTCTCAGGAACTTATTGAAATGTAAAAAAAAAAAAACGTTTGTTTGCAAACAAGAATGAAACACCTGCAATTAGAAAGAAGACAGTATGTCCCTCTAAAAATGTTAGACCTTTACAAGGAGATGATATTTTCTATAACAAAAGAAGGAGAAATCAATTTATTAAATTCGTAGACGAATGTTTTATAACAGAATTATATCAAATTTATAAAAAAATGTAAAGAGGTATCAAAAAAAGACCGCTTTTTACAAGAAAAAAAACATAGTTAAGATTGTGGATGAAGCATTTAAAGTGAAAAATAAATTTTTTAGTTTAGTACCGAATAGAATTCGTACACTCGATAAGGTAATCAATGATGTTCAAATCAAAATGTAAGTGGAGGAGAGTAATTAATCGGACTAATTTCTGTGATGTTTTTTCTGGAGAATGGAAGCATAGTTCAAGTTGTGAGCCCTTTTTTAATGAAGAAAGTTACTTTCAGGATAATGATTTGGTGCATGCAGTTGTCACCAGTGGTCGAGCATATGAGGTGAAGGACGGTTGTCCGGTTGAAAAAGAAGAGATTGTGCCTAGAAATACAGAAGAGGTGTTAGCTGATGAAGTTTTAGGGAGATGTCCTAGGGCTCCAGTGTATACTTGGAATTGTAGTAGTATTTGTAGTGTGCGACAGGATTCAATTGATTTGTTTCACACTTTCTTACGGACATATACTAAGAAAAGTGTGAAACAAAAAATGAAAGTTTTACAAGAGTTAGATCCTTGTAGAGTGAGAGAAAAAACAGGTTTGCAAGGGCATTCACTGGCTTGTCTTTCAAGAAAAGTATGTCAGAGTGTTTTTCACCCTTTTAGGATGTTAGCAGTGCATCATAATAAAGTGAGGAAATTAGTGAGAAGGTTGTATTATGCAAAAAGTCCAGCACTTAAACTAAAACAATTAAACAGTGCTCTTTTGCATGGAACTGAATTAGATGTCAAAAACATTTGTGATGAAATTGAGTTTTCTTACTTTGGTGAAAAAGAGGTCAGTGCAGAAATTGATACAGTAATAGAAGGTAATGTAGAAGAGAATGTAGAGATTTTAAGTACAGAACATTTTTAAAAATGAAATTACAAAGTTTAAGGTCAATTCAAGTGAAAGGCCTAATTTTACTTGTGTGTGTTGTCGATGAACTCATTATAAGCATCAGACTAGATTAGTTGATTTATATGTAAAAAGCGAAAAGATAAATAATAATGAGTGGAAGGATTTTGCAACTTATTTGTTGGTTGAAAATTGTTTTGATTTGGGTTCTGATCAACGTATTTGTAAATATTGCTATAATAAATTAAATGAAAACAGAATGCCTGCTAGAGCTGTTCATAATAATCTGGAGTTGGTAGACATTCCTTCTGAATTGATGGATTTAAATACCTATGAGTCTATTCTGATTCAATGTGTGCATCCTTTTCAGGCTATTGTTCGCATGGAGCCTGAGACAGGGAAATTGCCTCCTTCAGATTTACAGAGAGGACTAATGGAAGAGTTGTTTATTTGCCTCTAGATTTTAAGAAAAATATTGATACAATTGGTGTCGAAAAAGTAGAAGAGGAACCTCTGGTTATTCTAGTTAATGGTGTTCCGACAAAAAGTAAGAAAATCTGGCAAGAATTAGTGGATGTTAGGAAAGTCAAAAAGGCAACGTTGTATTTGGTAAAAAATAATCAGTACTATAAAAATGTGTATGTGGGAGAAGAAGAAACAACTGTACAAGACGACACTGATGTCTCTGCTGGGCAAATGGAAAAAGTTGATGTCTCTAGAAGTGAAGAAATTTATGAACATTATAGTGTTCATCCATTGCATTCCAAAGAAGTAATGGGGAATGCTATTGACTTGTTTCAGATGAAAAAAGCCAAAGGAAGTCCCATTAGTGTATGGGAAGAAAGTTTGGAAGCTCGTTGTTTTCCACAGTTATTTCCAACAGGTGAAGGTGGACGATATGACGACCGACCTGTTCAAATTCCTGCATCTGAATACCGGACTTCTAGATTATATGCAGAAGATCCAAGGTTTCGTCAATGCATTCCATATTTGTTCCATCTACTGTTTGAGGGTGATTTGTCTGGACTTTCCTATGCAGTAAACCATATACTGAAAAGTGGAACACATCTACAAAATGTTTCGGCAAGGGATTTTATGGATAAAGTGAAACTGCAAGACAGTGTTTTGGAATCTCAGCTAATTAATCTCATGGCATGTCAGCCTGGTACTAACGAGTATTGGTACCGTCGTCATGGGGAATTGAAATGTATGCTAAGAAACTTAGGAACTCCTACATGGTTCCTCGCTCTTAGCTGTGCTGAGTATGCTTGGGAAAACTTACTTGAATTTCTACGAGAGGCAAATAAAAACATTGAAAATATTGAATACAGGACACCTGGAGAACTGTGCTCTTTGGATCCAGTTAATGTATGCAGGTATTTCAATCATAGGTTTGAAGCTATGATGTCTTTTATTACAAACAAAAAAAATCCTCCGCTTGGAGAGGTGTTGGATTTCTTTTGGAGAAAGGAGTATCAAGCAAGAGGTGCTCCTCATATACATATGCTGCTATGGATTAAAGATGCACCAAAATTTGGAACAGATTCAGATGAGAAAGTGATGAGTTTCATTGAGCAGTATTCTACATGTGCTGTTCCGAAAAGTACAGAAGAAAACAATTTAAGACATCAAGTTTTACGCTTTCAAACCCATCGTTGTGGGAAATACTGTAGTCGAAAATACAAATCCAAGGACAAGTTCTACACGAAATGTTGTTTTGCATTTCCACGTCCAGTAACATCGAAAGGAAGAGTCAACAATTTTATGTCTTCTCTGCGACATACTGTGACAAGAAAATCACCCAAAAATACATACAACCTAAGAAGAAATGAGGAATCCAAATTCATAAATGACTACAACCCAGTCATTTTGTCCATGTGGAATGCTAACATGGATATTCAATATGTGGCTGACAACTCTATTGCTGTGGCTCGATATGTGACGTCTTACATCACAAAATCAGAAAAGACGGAACTGAAGGAAATGTGGGAGGAAATTTCACATGAAAAGAGTCTAAGCAAGAAATTATACAGTTACAGTTTGAAGATGTTGTCGCATCGAGAAATTGGAGCATATGAATGTTCTGATCGGTTATCATCAGCAAGTCTATATGCCAAATCTAGAACCATCATTTGGGTGAGTCTAGGTCTTGCTGCAACACGAAATCGAGTTTTGAAATCTGTACAAGAAATAGAGTATTTGGCGGAGAAAGAACCAGACAGTACAGATATTTTGAAGACAAACATGTTGGATACATACTATCCAAATAGAAGTACTCACCTTGAGAACGTTTGTCTCTATGAAGTTCTGCAAACCTATATTTTTAAAAAGAACGTCACAGAAGACATCAATAAAGGTGTATATGCTGTAATTGGTTGTGAAGGCTGTCTAGTGAAACAAAGAAAAGGCCATTTGATTAATCATCGAAAATTGAGTTGTGATTCTCTAGACAAAAGGGAATTTTATTACTTAGCTCTTTTGCAACTCTTTAAGCCTTGGCTTACAGAAGAGCAACTACTTGGAGATTTTCTTATTTATGAAGATTCGTTCAACGCAACCAAGGATACGATAGAATGCCCTGTTTTTTTCAAATTATCTGCAAATGTTGAATGAGGAAATACAGCAAGAAGCTACAATTGCAGCAGAGATTGCTAGAGACAGTTCTCAAGATAGTCAGAGTTCTGCTTCATTGAGTCAGGATCCACTAGGAGGACCAATTATACAAAATTAAGCTGCCACTGCCATGGATGAAGTTGAAAGAGCCATGGAACAAGCTCAGGAGGATGGAGTTCACTTAGAAGATTTGGAAAAAGAACTAAAGGTTGAGCAGAGACAAATATATGACAAAGTCACAGAACACATTGAGCATGGTTTATCTCACGAGAAAAAAGAGTGCTCATGTACATCATTTGTACCTGTCTGACTATATGTGAGTGGAGAAGCAGGAACTGGGAAAAGTTTCCTGATTAAAGCGATTGTAACATATTTGCAGAAAACAACGGAGTCATCGCTCTCTTGTGTTGTTACTGCTCCAACCGGGTTGGCAGCACACAACATTAAAGGGATTACTTTACATCGCGTATTGATGCTGCCAGTGGAGCATGATAACAAATTACAATACCACAAGCTATTTGATGGTATTGAAGAAGTACAACAAATCAGTTGTTGTTCTGCCCGATTTTTTCTTGTGAAAGATTTATATGTCCGCAGAAAACAGTTTCCTGTTTCTTTGGCATATGCAGTGACTATTCATAAATCTCAAGGATTAAGTGTCGATGGTGCTTTGGTGAATATTGGAAATTCTGTGTTCAAGGAGGGTAAGGCATATGTTGCTTTATCTCGAGTTAGAACTTTATCAGGATTGTACTTGATTGGTTTTGATGAGACAAAGATTAATGCAGATCTAAATTGTGTAAAAGAATATAATAGGTTAAGAAGAGAGTATGCTCCAAATTTACCTAAATATCCTCTATTTGAAAAGCGTGTGGGAGGCCAAAAAAGAAGATATGAGAAAAATTGTAGTGAAGTTGTAGCAAAAAGAATAAAGCTAGGTGAACCAGTAATTGTAAGCAGGAACGAAATGGATTCAGTTAAAGATGTTGTTGGATTTCAGTTTGAAAATAGTTCTGGTGTCAACTGCTATGCTAATGTAGTGGTTAAGGTTGTTTTTTTTCTCCAAACTGTACAAGAACAGATTGCTGAAATTGTGATCAAACATTTTGTTGTTTATTAAATTCTGTGTTACAGAAATGTAGCAGTGATAGAACAAAAATACAAAGTGTTTCTGAAATTCGAAATGTTTTAGACATATGTTCTGGTCTAAATCAATTTTCACAGAATATTCAGCAAGATTGTCAGGAATTTCTAATGTATTTGCTTGTTGTTTTGCAAGATGAAGGTGTGGATGTGGAAAATCTTTTTGGCCTTTCTTATAAATGGCAGCATGACTGCGACAATTGCTCCTTTTCAAGTAGTACTACAATAGACACTGAAAGATTTATATATTTGACTTTACAAGACCGCAAATCAGTGTCATTTAATAATCTAGTTAGACAACCAAATCAAAGCATGGTCTGTACTCAATGTAAATCAGCAATGCTATCAACTTTAATTTTACAAAGATATGGACAGTATGTTATTTTAATGTTCCAATGATGTAGACCTGATGGAACTAAATTGACAACATTAATAAAAAATGTTGTGGCTTCTCAATTATCAATTTTAGGAAGAACCTTTACAACTGCAGCAATTATTTACCATGATGGTCCTTCAACAACATCAGGACATTACACAGCTTATTTAAAATGTCAAAAAGGATGGAAACACTGTAATGATACTCAATTGACTTTCAAACAACGTTTGCCTTCTGACTTACAACATTCTTACCTAGTGTTCTTACAACTGAAATTTTAGGGAAGGTAATTGGCCTATGAAGATTGCAGCAGTTAATATAACTTAGTTTGCTGTTCAAAATTACTTTCTGAATGAGAGTGATGAAGATAATAAAAAACATGTAGTTCTCATAGAGATAGTATATGTCTATCATATAGTGTGTGCTGTGAGTATTATACAAAATATTTATAAAAAGTAAGCTAGAGGTGGAATTAAAACTCTTGTTTCATAATGTAAAAGATGTTGGAGCTTTTCTTTCAGAAAGTCGGGTAAATGAGAAATTTAGAATACTCTGGACTAATTTCCAACGTAAAGGACTTTCCATATACTATTTGGCCTCGTGGAAAAGTGGATGGATCAAAAGTGAGTTTAGATATGTTTTTTCAAAATTTTACATTACTTAAGAAGAGATTGTATGGGTTTTTTAAACACAATCATTTTGATTGTGTTTTTTTTTGCCCGCTGTTATATGATGAGTACTATTGAAGTCACTGTTTTAAGTGAAATTCAATATATTCTGAGAACAGCAAAAATAAACCATGTAACATGTTGTTGAAATTATTTTGTATTTTCTATTATTAAATATATATTATTTTCCCATTCTCTTATGCTCACTTACCTATTTCCACCCTCTATCACTCCTCTTAACTCACCCTCACTGGCCTTTTTTTCACTCTCCCTCACCTTCCTTCCCTTATTCCACTTTCCTCACTTATTCTCATTAATTACTCCTTCACAACATTTTCCCTCTCTCCCATCCACTACTTTCCAGCTGTCAGTCACTCTACTTTGGTCCCCTTCCCCTTGTTTCCTTTCTTTGTTCCCTCAATAATTCGCCTTCTCTCACTCACCTTATTACCCTTCACTCACTTCTTCTCTCACTTCCTCTGTCCTCTCACATCCTCACTCCCTTTCCCTCACTCCCTGTCTCTTAGCTTCAGTCTCTCGATCCTCTCACTCTCTCACTCCTCTTCCGTCATGCTTACTCCCTAAAACTCACTCACACTCCCTTACTTACCTTTCTTTGCTCTCTTACTCAGTTCCTTTCTGCCACTCTTTCCTTCAGTACCTCTATGTTCTCACTCCTTCACTCCCATTGTCTCCTCACTGTCTTACAACCCTACATTCACCCTCACTCACCTTCCATGCCTCATTGTCATTAATCCACCGTTATTCACTCCTGCTTCTCTGTCACTCATTCCCCTTTCTTTACTCCCCTTTCTGCCTTTAGTTTTCCTAATGCATATTCCTTTAGGATCTTACTCAACTTCAGTTTATTTCTCTCTCCTGCTCTTGTTCACTGTCACTGAATGTATCCATGTCATTATCCTTTTTAGTAATTTGCTCTCTCTTTATTTCTTTTTAACTCTCTCTGACCTTCACCATCCCTTTGTTTTACTTTCTGAGTCCTTCACTTCTACTTTATCTCTTACTAACCTTTTATGACTTATAATCTCCTACTTTGTCTCTTGTATTGTAAAATATATATTATAAATATTCTAACTTTTTTTGTCTTTCACAGATATACATTTTAATGAAAATATGTAATTAAGTTTACATTACTTATAAGGTAAGTTTGATGTACAAAATGTACTTTCCCTATACTCTTTTCCTTAACCTCACTACTCTTCTCTGATGCTCCCAAACCTCTGTTCCCTTATTACGCTTGCCTCACTTATTCTGAATCCCCACGTTTACTCCCCTTTTCCTCACTCCTCTCTCATACTCACCTTCTTTCAGACCTTCTTCTTTACTTTCCTTCCTCTCTCTTCTCTTACTTCATTCCTTTACTCTTTTCCCTTCCCTTACTCTCCTTACTCCACTTCACTAACTCATTCTCTTACTCCTTCTGTCCTCTTACTTCTACACTCTCCTTCCCTCATTCTCTCTCTGTTTGCCTGATTCTCTCCATTTCCTTAGTCTCTCACACCTCTTCTGTCACGCTCACTCCCTATAACTCAGCTACACTCCCACACTCACCTTCTTTCAAAACTTCTCCTTTACTTTCCTTCCTGTCTCTTCCCTTCTTTCGCTCCTTCACACTTTTCCCTTCCCTTACTATCTTTACTCCACTTCACTAACTCCTTCTCTTACCCCCTTTGTCCTGTTGGTTCTACAGTTTCCTTCCCTCATTCTCTCTCTGTTAGCCTCATACTCTCTGTCCCTTTAGTCTCTTACTCCTCTTCTTTCACGTTCACTCCCTATAACACAGCAATACTTCCACACTCACCTTCTTACAGACCTTCTCCTTTACTTTCCTTCCTCTCTCTTCCCTTGTTTCGCTCTTTCACTCTTTTCACTTCCCTTACTCTCCTTACTCCACTTTACTAATTCCTTCTCTTTCACCCTCTGTACTCTTATTTCTACACTCCCCTTCCGTCATTCTCTCTCTGTTAGTCTCATTCTCTCCGTCCCCTTAGTCTCTCACTCCTCTTCTGTCACACTCACTCCCTATAACTCAGCCATACTCCCACACTCACCTTCTTTCAGACCTTATCCTTTACTTTCCTTCCTCTCTCTTCTCTTACTTCATTCCTTTACTCTTTTCCCTTCCCTTACTCTCCTTACTCCACTTCACTAACTCTTTCTCAAACTCCCTGTATCCTCTTTCTTCTACATTCGTCTTCCCTCATTCTCTCTCTGTTAGCCTCATTCTCTCCATTCCCTTGCCCCAAAAAGCATAAGATTAATAACATTTTGATAGGGACTAATGTTATAAAAAGCACAAGCACTTTCCCATATCTAGGCCTGTTGTTTGCTGACTCTGCTCATGGCAACCTCATGTTGCCCTGGGGAGCAATAAATTGGGCAAACCTGTAAATTCTGTTACCTCCCTTCGCCAACCCTTACATGCTGAGGTTATTATATCACTGTTACAAATTTATAAAACTCAATGCCTACCCACAGAAACCTATGGTGCTGAGGTATGGGGTCACACGAATTGCACCAATATCCAATATACAGACGGTGGAGAATAGGTTCTGTAGGAAGATTTTGGGGGGGGTTATTTCTGCCCCAACCTTTGTGTGCCACCGAGAATTGAGCCTTAAGTACACAGAGGATTATATAAGATCTAGACCCGCTCTGTTCTGGCTAAAAATATGGATGAATCCAGCCGCGTCACTGACCCGTGACATCATTATGGATTGTCTAAAATGTGATCGGGCCAGGCTCATTCCATGGCTCGGGCGGTGGAAAAAAGTCTAGTGAGTGTGGAGCAGGGGCATTTATTTACATCTCCCCACACAATAGACCTCACACACAAGAATTTAGTAAAAAGGGCTCTGTACAATCTTTATAACAGTGAGAGGGAATTGAATGAGCTTGTAAAACCAGCAATTACAAGGTATATAACCATCTCGGCATCTAGCGACAGGCCTTTTGATTTGCCGGAAGGCTACCTGTGTAGAAAGATGAGTAAATGGAACAGGAGCCTATTGTTTCGGTTCAGGGATGGGAGCATTAAAAACCTATTATGCTTCCCAATAGGTTTTAACAGAAACTTAGAAAATCTAAACTGTCCCTGTAACCACGGCGGGAAACAAAGACTTTTACATTTTATGCTTTTTTGTGGTTTTTATGTAAAATATACTAACCATTTTTTAATGCCATATTTTCGTAAGACTGCCCAGCCTGATTTTAATTTAGCCCTTGGCGACTTACTGAGGTTGAGTTCTGACGAAGTAATTTTTAGAGTCAGTTGTTTTCTCAAAGCTGCTGTCCGCTCAGGAGAGTCATTGAAAATGGCTTGAAAAGTTTTGCACTTTATTTGCTTAGTATGCACATTGTTTATTTTGCACAAGTAGCTGCCTTTTGCACATATTATAGACATTAATTTTTGACCCGCCCTTAATTGTTGTGTATTTTATCGTGCACTAACATTTGCTGATAACTTGATCTATCAAATTATTTGTAAATACACATCATGATGAATTATTTGATTTTTCCATGTGATTTTATTAGTTCCTTTTAAAACAAAAAGATTGTGGTTTTATGTGTTTTGGATGATGTTGTGATTTCATGTACTTTTATGGATGTCATTTTTTCCGAATAAAGATCTTTGACTTGACTTGACATTCCCTTGGTCTCTCACACCTCTTCTGTCACACTCACTCCCTATATCTCAGCTACACTCCCACACTCACCTTCTTTGAAACCTTCTCCTTTACTTTCCTTCCTGTCTCTTCCCTTCTTTCGCTCCTTCACACTTTTCCCTTCCCTTACTCTCTTTACTCCACTTCACTAACTCCTTCTCTTACTCCCTCTGTCCTCCTAGTTCTACACTCCCCTTCCCTCATTCTCTCTCTGTTAGCCACATTCTCTCCATCCCCTTCGTCTCTCACTTCTCTTCTGTCACGCTCTCTGCCTTTAACTCAGCCATACTCCCACAATCACCTTCTTTCAGTCCTTCTCCTTTACTTTCCTTCCTCTCTCTTCCCTTCTTTTGCTCGTTCACTCTTTTCCCTTCCCTTACTTTCCTTACTCCACTTCACTAACTCCTTTTCTTACTTCCTCTGTTCTCTTAGTTCTACACTCCCCTTTCCTCATTCTCTCTCTGTTAGTCTTATTCTCTCCGTCCCCTTAGTCTGTCACTCCTTGTAGTGTAGTTCCTATCATCCCAATAGGCTCTGCGCATTGGAATAATACCTACAGCAGTAAAGGCCTAGGCCAGACGTTAACTAGGTCTACTACTGTCGATACTAGACTTAAAGTTTTGGGTTTGCCAGCTTAGCTCAGAGTTCACTAGAATCTTTCTCGAATGTTCAAGGAGGACTTAACTTCCCTGATTAGACAAGAAGGGATTTAGTTTCTGACAACCATAGAACATGACAACTTTGCTCTCCCCTAATCAAGAGTAAATCTCGAGAGTCGTGTGAACAAAAGGCAATTTATTTTACTCAGTCAGTACGTGCATTCTTAGTCTCATCAGAATGTAGAGAAAAGGAAGAGACGGGCGTGTTCAATAAAAAGGTGTTATTTATTGATCAGTCTCTTTTCTCATACAAGAGAAATGGATCGATATTATTGCAATACTTATAGCTAAGTAAAGTGCATACATAAAAGCAATAGTATAAAATAATACTGTAAAAACATTGATATGGTTTCTAAGCCATAAGATGTTTTAAAATGAATAAAATATATTACATACACATATACATTTGACTAAACGTACTCAACTGGTGTTTCTAGATACGCCTACCCCGTGTACCTGACCTAAGTCTAATACGTGGGCGGGAATAGAAAGTTACAGTTTAAGTTAAGTTTGTTTTTGCCAAGTGAATAACTAAAGAATTCTCTGTGAGGGGTCATTCAGTTCTGTACCTGGAAGTTAGGATGAATGAGGAATGGTATCTCTCTCTCTGGTCTCGATATTCCAGGCTGCCTGCGAGGGCTACCCAGAAACGCCGGTGCTGGATTCTCGGCAGGAGAAAGCAGCGCGTCTCTCAGCGCGTCAGGAAGGCGGGGCTGCTGCCAGCGGGGTCTGCTCTGCTCTTGGCTTCGGCAAGTATGGCTGCTCCGTCTCGTCACCACGCGTGTGTTTGCATAGGGCAAGATCGGTAATATTTATACCTTTAAGGTACCGAGATTGACGTAAGGATGGACATAGATACGTCAATAAGGATGTCATACGACTTGCTCGTTAGCACATTCTTTTACTGAAGTTCTCTGTGAAATCAAAACAATGGCCGCAGGGTTTTGCCCAGGTTGTCATAGGTTTGATTTGTTATGAGAACTCCGTATGCCTTATCAGGGGCTGGAGGAATATCGCTTGTCTAATTAGATCGCAAGCGTTATGACCTAATCAGATAACACGTTCCTGTGCCGTAGTGTGACTGCGTCAGATAACGGTATCTGCATCATGGGGGTTTTCTGCCTCATGGGCTGACTGCTAGTTAACTTGTTGGTTTGTTTAACTAGAATAGGGTCAGGAATAGGGGGATCGATTCAGAACCTATAGGAATACATGACACCCACTCCACGCTAACTATGGACATATTTACTAATCTAGGCATAGTATAACATAGTACAACATACTATAGAGTAGTGTGTATACCTTACCACCCCAAAATACATAAATGCATTTTGAAATTCTTCAAATATACAGAAAATTTGCAGACATATATATTGTATGCACTCAAGCTATGGAATAATGATAAAGTAATCACGCATTTGTATACAATATTGCTTATTTGGTATATGAGAATTACACATGAAATGGTTTCTTAAATACAAAAAAAAGTTTCGAGACCATTCCATCACAGAATAAAATATTTGTGAACATACCAGCGGGCAGCTAAAGTCTATAAAGTATCTAAAAATAGAAATCTTAGTTCTTTAGGAATAGTTTCTTACTTTAAGCAGAAGATAAGTGTCCCGAAAAACCGAAAAAATAAATTGGGGCTTCTGAAAGAGTTGCTGTCCGTGAACTGGAGTGAAAAATAGTTCATGTGACTTTATTATTTAAAGTTGAAGGCCGAATTCAGGGAACGCCGTGTGCGAGCTTGCTCAAAAGTCTCTATTTCTGTTCGGGTGAGAACATCATATCATTTAGGCTTTCGAAAAAACTGTCAACAGCTTCGTGGGAAAGTTCCACTAACTCGGAAATAGGTGTAATCATGCATTCTTGTGCATGATTGTCTCCATTGACATTCTGATTCGCATTGCTGACAGAAGGTCGTACCTGTTCGATGCTGCTTTCATCTTGAACTTCACTACCCATCAATCGTAGTGGTGAAGCTTCCACGAATTCCGTCATCAGGATTGGTAGCCTTTGAGGGCAGCACAAAGCATGAACCTTGATCGGGCTCAACAATGTTTCTGCATCCATCGGCGCATCCGATTGTAGCGTCAGACAGGTGTCTAACACGCATTCTTCTCCGCATAGCAGACACCTTAATACAGGTAAAACACATCTTTGCCACATTGGTCGAAATGATAGAAACCAAGTCATGTTCAGGTCTCTAAGCCGGGAGAGTCCCAGGATTTTTGATATCCGGTCCCGGTATCCAATGGCTAGGATTGTTTCTTCCCTTGTCGCAAGAGTTTTGTCTGTGACATGGGTTGCCATAACGAAAAATAAGGACTAAGAATAGGATTCCTGCAATTAGTCCCAAGATCAGGGGAAGTCCGCCAAAAATCGAATGGACGAAATCTGGAAAAATACCCAGTATGGCTTTGAATGATGTTAATGCCATCGAAAATACTGTCTTAAATACCTTTGAGACCCCATTGGTATCAGAAATATTTAAGATTTCATTCAGGATTTCCGCGAAATGTACGGGGGAATTAGTTGATAATAATGTATGTATCTCTGCAGTCGTCCTTGCGACTTGTAGATCATACGTTTCTTTTGATGACGAGAGCCTGGTAGGCGTCTGAAGAAGCACTGTTTTCATTCTGCTTAAAGTATCTATTCGAATAGAAGTAATTTTCAAATCGGGCCATGCCCTTGCCTCCCTGTCTGGGAAGGAGCTGGGGAACAATGAGCGTCCACAGCACTTGACCTTCGCAGTCGTAGTTACTAGATAAGGAGTCCCGGGCATAAGACTACAACATCTGCGGTCTACAATAAGAATGTAACTCCCATTATAGAGTCTTTGAAAGAATGGTTCTATTTCTGTTGCAGGTGCGCCTTGCTGGTGACATGAAAGGTTGTATGAATTCCCTTCACAGGCTCCATGCAAACTAATTCCGTTACACAGAAGTGTGCCACTTAGTGACATCGCACAATTGTTGCCACTAAGAAACACTTTCTGTCCTTTATTACTGACACATGCATGTGAATAGGGCAGGTTCCATGTTGTTTTAAGGTACCCCTTTCCCAATTTCTCGTACATGCCAGCCTGTATATATTTTTGGCAGTATTGAAACCTGAAGGTTGAGATTGGAATATTAATTATCCCATGTATTATCCATTCACTGACAGGTCGTTCTGACATTGTCACTGGTAATCTTTCGAGTTTTTCAATGCTCAAGATTGTATAATCAGCACCCTTTTGTGCCATACTGATTTGTCTATCAGTAAGGTTAAAGATTTGGAATAATGACGTTGTGTTGATTAGACGCCAAGGCACATAGCCTGAACGCAGATTTTGTAACGTCCAGCCAAGCTGTACAATAGAACGCAATTGTGACTGACCGTGTTGTAATAACAGTAAGTCTTGCGATAATATATCGATTGCTGAAGACACAATGCTGTCCAAAGAAAAAATTCTGGAGGACAGAGTCATTAACCCATTGTCCACTACAGAAAGTGATTTTTCCAAATGAATACGGTCAATTTCCCGTATTCTCTCTGCTGTTTCAATTTGAGTAACCTTCCAGGCCTCATTGTATGCTGCATATACAGAGGCTGCTATGAAACGCTTTTGACGCTGTTTGCGTGGTCCCATAGTGAAATCACGCAAGTCAGCACCATCAGTAAGTAAAGTTAGGTGTTGCTTAATTTCTGCCAGTGTGGAAGTTTGTAGCCATTGAAGGCATAATTTGCCCACACTGTAGGTGGTTATTATCCCTGGGTGATGTCTTTGAGGATATCTAGGGTCTGGCCTGGTCATTTTGAACCCCTGCGTTTTGTTCAGGAATCTGTCTTGACAGTTATTAGTATCTGTGGGCCAGATCAACCACTGTTTCCAATCAGGATGTGTTCTGTTTTGGTTTAATATATGGTTTACGTCTATCTCTTCATCTGTATCAGAGTTATTGCTAAACATTGTTGGCTTTGGAATAGACGGTTTATTTAAATCTTTGATTTTGGCTAAGCCTAGACAGGTGGTCTGTTGAACAGTGTCATTTAAAAATATCATTTGTTCTGGGATCATGCAGGCTCTAAACAAAGCTTCTATACCCTGTACTTGCCATTCTTTTGTACCCCAAACACTTTTCAATTCAACATTTTTGTCCCAATAATCAAATCCAAAGGTATTCATTTTTTCAAAGAATGAGTCTGAATATAACAATTTTGTGTTGGTTATCATGGTCTTGGTCCCTGTCTTATTTGACAATTTAAAATAAAATGCTTCAGCATTACTTGTGTTAAAACCTGAAAAATATGAATATTTGTCGTAAACGGTTCTTGAGCTCCCTTTTGGAGGTGTTGCACAATGTTCCCATTGATTATAATTTAAAACATTTCTAGGTTGTGCAGATCTATGTAAAAAATGGTTACCATAGTGGTTATAACAGTACATACTATCATAATTGGTAGAACCCTGCAAATAATCATGTTTGGTAAATTTAGCAGACATTACTAAATCAGACATCATATTATTAATGCTTTCGAAGTCCCAATCATCAGCAAATGAGTTTGGTTTTACAAAGTCACTCAAGGAGATCTTAATTTGGTGTGGATATTTCAGGATCTCGACCGGACCATAAATTTCATAGTCAGTGTTGTCCCAGGCTACCCCACCAGGTATCGGATTGGCTGTGAAGTTGGCTGAAGAAAGTTATCTTTTCTCGACGTGTGAAGATGTGTGTGGTTTGAGGATCAAGTTGATTTTCTGACTTGCTGTGTCCATTTTAGCATATTTTCCCTCAATGAAGCGTCCCAAAGTAAGTACCATGATGAGCCAAAGTATGAGGATAAATGCACCAAAACCCACCCAAAATTCAATCCATGGAGAAATCAGATATGTTTCTTTCAGTTGTTTCAAAAGTTCTTTAGCTTTATCTTTAAAGGTTTTTGATGATGGCTGTGTCTTTGATTCAGTGAAGCCTTCAGAGGAATCATCGAAGTTTATGAAGTAGCCGGAAGCAGTTCTGTCAATTGTTCCAATTGGTTCATTGGTTGCATTTTCACTTGGTACTTCATTATAGATTGGCGTGTCTCTGCTAAATGTTTTTATTTGGGTTTTCAGAGGTCTGAGTTCTATTGCATTGCTGCATAGTCCTTGTTGTTCTTCTGTAGGCGTTTCGAATGTGATGAGCCTCTTCGTAAGAACCTCTGTACTGGTAGCAAACCTTGGTGTTCTACTACTTATTGGGAGTCCACTTGGCCTACTGTTTGTTATCGGCCACATGTTGTGGTTTTACCAGGTCGATGGATACAACTCGGTTCTCCTTTTTTCCAGCAAGTGGCGGTAGTACAACTGATCTTGTCCCGTTGACAGACAAGACAGGAACTGCTTTTCTGTAAGAAGGCCCAAATTCCTTCTTTACCGCGATCTTTTCCCTGACTAGATCCCCGACTTTTGGAATCCAGACAGGTCTTGCTGGGACAGGTGGTGGTTCTTCAGTGGTTGTTGGCTGTTGTTTCAACTTTATGTTGCTCAGGTCTTTTCTTGTTTTGTTTAAGTCCTGCAAAATAGCCAAACGGTCTTTGATATCAAAGCTTTTTTCTTTCACCACTGAAGTCTGACTGTCAAGGTCAGAGATAATCATCCTAGTTCCGAATAATAATTCGTACGGACTGAATCCCTTCAGAGAATTTCTTGGCAAGTTATTGAGACTACGTTGGACACTTATTAGATGTTTGACCCACCCAGCTCCCGTACCTAATATCCTTTCCGTTATAGATTGCTTTATGCCTTGGTTTTTTCTTTACACCATCCCGTACCCTCAGGAAGGAAGTGAGAAGATTCCCGCTGGGCTATGGTCATTTGGCCATGTTTCCCCCCATGCTTGAGGGCTAGAGTGGAGACAATGGTCAAACATAGCATGCTCTTAGCGTATATGCCATTTAGACTCGCAAATCTTTGTATAACAGTCCGGACGTCAGCCGAGTGCTGGTGATCTACATTATAAGTGGAACTAGCCTGTATAAGTTAATCGCAACCCTTCCTTTTTACTCCTGATTTTTCCTGGAGTAAACCGACGAGGTATTAAACTGTTTCTCTCCCCACTGCGATCTCTGTTGCAATTTGGGCAGTTTTTTACAAACAACCCGACCTTCAGGTAGCAGTACCAGACGGCTTTAAGGTGTATAGGCGGGACAGACAGGGGGGGAAAAGAGGAGGAGGCCTGGCAATCATTACCTGGGATATTTTCCCAGTTAGAATTGCCCCGGTACCATCGTCGGCATGTGAGGCACTACACTTTGCCATCAATCTGAACGCTTCACACAACCTTAAGGGAGTGCTCATCTATAGACCACCAGGACCGCGCGCAGAATTTCTTTCCGCCTTTACTTCTTGGATGGAACCTCTAGCCATCGAGGACTCCTTTATGGCATTAGGAGACATAAATTTCCATCTGGACAAAACAGATGAGGCTGATACACAAGCTCTACTAGCAGAATGTTACACCCTGGGTTTAAACCAGCACATAAAAGCACCAACACATGATGCTGGACATACCTTGGATGCCATTTTTTCCAACATCAGTGAGTTGGAGGTATCTAAAATTCTGCCTCTCACATGGACAGATCACCATGCCATTTTCTGTCAGTTACCGATTAAACGAACCAACCCCGCTAAACAGACCCCTTTCCATAATAAATTCAGAGTATGGAAGGACATCGATTACGAAACCTTCAGGATGTCCTTGTCTAACACTTGCCCGAACATTCAATCTGACCCTACTGAAGCAGTGGGACAGTTTCTCAATTGGGTAGGCAATGCGGTGGATATGCATGCCCCACTAAAAACCATATTGAAAAACAGGAAAGTGCCTTCAGCTCCTTGGTATTCAGAAACCCTCAGAAAGCAAAAACAGATCTGTAGGAACCAGGAAAGAACCTGGCGCAAGACTTATGACAACATAAGCAAAGCCAAGTACAAAGACGAACTTAGCATCTATAAAAAAATGATTCAGGAGGAAAAAAAAAACTACTTTGAGCTGCAAATTAACAAATCAAAAAACTCAAGTCGACAATTGTTTGAAGTAGTTAAGACTCTGGCAGGGAAAGTGGTAGACTTGAGCCCTCCCCATTCACAGGAATTCTGCAATAATTTAGCAGGTTTCTTCTTTTCAAAAGTAAACGACATATATTCGGAATTTTCGGTTACTTCATCAAATACCAACACACAACCTAAACCACCTAGAAATAATCCGGACTGTTCGTTTACTAGATTTAGGGACGTGACGAATCAGGAGATAAGTGATCTCATGAGACAGGTAAAAACAGGCTCATCCCTAGATCCCTGCCCCCCTAAAATCTTCATTCCAGTAATTGACGTGGTTAGTAAAGTCATTACTCCTATTTGCAACGCCATGTTCCAATCCGGGATCTTCCCAGATAAGTTAAAAAACACTCTACTGAAACCTCTCCTTAAAAAAGCTGGTCTAGACAAAACAACTCTCAAAAACTATAGACCTATTGCCAGCCTGCCTTTCCTGGCCAAAATAGTGGAGAAAGCAATGAACAGCCAACTAGCTGAATATATTGAACAAAACAACCTCTTGGACGAGTCTCAGTTTGGGTTCCGGAAACTTCATGGAACAGAGACTGCTCTCATAAAGGCGGCCGATGACATCAGAACCATCAGGGACCAAGGAGGAACAGCAATACTGGTCCTGCTGGATCTCTCGGCGGCCTTCGACACGGTCAATCATGCTGTCCTGATTGACCGTGTCGAGGAAATGGGCATTTGCTCAAGGGCTAAGGAGCTTCTGGCCTCATTTCTGTCCAACAGAACGCAAGCAGTGACACTGGGCGCATTTCAATCCACCGAGCTCGCCCTCCCATGTGGCGTTCCGCAAGGCTCATCCCTAAGTCCGACACTTTTTAACATCTATGTGTCAGACTTAGCAAGGGTAATCAAGAACTACCGGATGAGCCTTACCTCATACGCCGACGACACCCAACTGGTGATCGCAATTAAGAATGATGGTGAGGAGGTAGCCGCCAGGTTCCAAGACGGCATGCTGGCCATCAAGGAATGGATGTCCGAGAACTGCTTGCGTTTAAACTCTGAAAAAACTGAGGTAATGATTTTTGGAAAACTATTGCCTCAGTGGTCCACTTTCTGGTGGCCGACCCCACTTGGAGCCCCCCCAGAACCTGGGCAAAAGGTCAGGAATTTGGGAATTATATTCGACGACAATCTTAACTTCTCCAGCCATGCCAATCAGGTCGCGTCGTCTGCCTTCTATAAGCTTAAGATCATCAGGAAAATCCTGCCCTATCTTCCTGAGAGTACAAGGAAAACAGTGGTGAGTTCCTTAGTACTCTCATCACTTGATTATTGCAATGGATTATTTGTAAATGCTCAGGCACAGGTGGTGGCCAAACTGCAGCTTATACAAAACGCTGCCGCAAGGCTTCTAGCTGGCATTCCCAAGTTTCAGTCCACCAAGCAAGCGATAAGGAACTACCACTGGTTAACAGTGAGAAATCGCATTAGATTCAAGACCTTGTGTCTCACCTATAAAGCTCTCATGGGTCTTGGACCAGCATTTCTCAAACAGAAACTTTTTTACTATCTACCGAAAAGATCCTTACGATCTGAACAGAGACATCTACTGGTAGTGCCACGCACTAGGATGGTGACGTGGGGCGATAGATGCTTCACCAACTCTGCAGCAAGACTTTGGAACACGCTTCCAGAGGAAATAAAATTGCCACCCTCGCTACTTCAATTCAGAAAATTGGTAAAAACCTGGTTATTTGACCAATAAACTGATCAGCACAATACTTTTTAAGGTAGACACATGCTCCATCTGAGATTTGCAGCCAAGTCATAGCGCCAAGACACCCACGGGTATATGCTGCGCTTTATAAATTTTTAAAATAAATAAAAATAAATAAAATAAATGGTGTGACGCAGACTCATGCCTGGCCACCAGTACCGTGATTGTAATTCTTCCAGAGAATCTTTTAGTTTGAGGTGTCTGAGACCCTCGCCCATATGTGCGTCTGCGATAAACAAGTTTCTCCTGTCCATGTTTGGAATCACTCTATCCCCCACTCCAGGGATTCGAGCAAAAGGGACGGAGTTTGCATCGATTATGTATGTATAATTGAGTGGATAGTTGATCGGTAACGCTGAGCAGTCGCCTTTTGATGACGTTTTTACTGCCAGCACTGTTTCACCGTCAATGTATTTTAATGTACGCTTTTTTCCATCTACGGGAGCCGATTTAGTGGCTGCCGCTGTGGCTGTCTCAGCCAATGAATTCCCTGCAACGTGAACGCCATCACGCTGATGACTCAGTGAGTGTGTCACGTGAGTCTTTGGTAGTTCTTTTTGTAAAAGAGCTATTTGTTCCCAGAGCAGTTTCTGCTTTATTGGTGCATCTGTGTCATCTTTGTAACCGTTTTGAATCCATGTCTGCAAATCCTTGTTATATGATTTGACGCAGTAATATGAATCTGACACTATAAGTGTCGGGAATTCGCGATCCGCATTATCTAGCGCCATTTTCAATGCTATTATTTCAGTTTGTTTTTCTGAATTAGTTTCTACTTTGTTAATAGAGGTTTTAGTTTACCTCCGCGCCACACTTCTTTTGTAATCTCACATGTGGGGTTGTATGCCTGTTCTCCCCAAACGGGGGGTTGAGCATGTCCGTCTGTATAGATTACACAGGCGTAATGTCGTAAAGGCAGAATGTCGATTGGCAGAGGGTATGTTTTTTCATATTCTAAATTTTCCATTTCTTCTAGTTCTTAGAAAATTGTCAACCAGGCTATACTTGATAATTCATATCCTACGTACAAGACTGTTAGATGGGCAATTCTGGATTTTTTAAAGTTGAATTTGTAACCCTCTGCTGCGAACCCAAGTATTATGGTGTTCACTCTCTTCAAGTGAGTCTCCAAGTCATCATCTGTTAAGTAGATGTCATCGACATAAGATAATGCTTCATCATCATATAGTTGTAGTAATTCTGTTACTCTCGCTGAGAATACCCCCCGGGCTGTTCTTGTACCCCTGGGCTAACCGACAGAATTGTTTTTGAGTGCCATTTATTGAGAATGCAGTTAAATATCTGCTCTCTGGTGCTATGTTTTGACAAAAGAATCCATTAGAGATGTCCAAGGTTGTTTTGTATTTTTTGCGCACTATGTTATTCATTAGTGCAGCACTGTGTGAGTTTTGCACTGCAAAAGTTTTGCAACATGTGTTAAGGTGTCGGTAATCCAAAACTAGACGATATGAATTGTCTGGTTTGGAGACCGGAAACAAAGGGTTGTTCATTTGTGAGGTGCAAGTTTCAATCACCCCCTGGTATTCTAGCTGATCTAGGATTTCTTTTACCTGGTTCTTAGCTTCTTGCTTAATTGGGTACTGCCTCTGTGCAGTAGGTTGTGATTTTAACTGGATTTTGTGAGGAGGAGAGTCCTCATCCCATCCTACGTGATTTTTATATAAAGCAGGAGCTAGGGCTACTGCCCACTTTCTAGCAAGTGTGTATTTTTTATGAATTGGGATGTGATTTGAGAAGGCAGGCATAATTATTTCTTCGCCATGAGGGCACTCCCTGACAAACTCTGGTGGCCAGTCTTTTTCAGCTAGAAGGATGTCATAGCCCTCGGATAGGTTATCCCAAAATAGTCCCCTTATTTTCCTAGTCTTATCTCCCTCTATACGTAATGTTATCTCGTATATCTTGTGAGGTTTGCTAACTCTGGTGTCCGCAGTTTCCACTTGAAGATATTCATTCGTGTCCACTGTCTCCAGATGATTCATAAGGACTTTGCGAGCTATGCTCACTTCTGCTGCACTGTCTAGCATTGTCTGAGCCCACTCTCCGTTTTTCAGTTGTGTCCTCAGTATTCTCGGCATTGTTAAGTACCTTGATACTGGCTACCTTCTTTTTTGGAAATTGTAATTTCTTTTTTAGCTGAGCAGGTTCCTTGTCTTTGGACTTGGTGTGCTCTTCTCTTTGTTCTGATCGTCCTCTTCTTTCCGATTTCTGTGAGGAAGTCTGAAAAGATTGAGAGGGACGTGTATCAATGTCTTGATATCTATCAGGCTTTTTTATATTATCCCTATTTCTAAGGTTATATCTTTTCCCAGAGGGGTCACTCTGGGGTGACCTCTGTCTTTGGTTCGGAGATTTCTCTCTTCGCCTAGGAGACCTTCCTCTGGACTGGAATTTCTTTTCTTTAGGATTGGATTGTTTGTTTCCATCCCAGTTCTTTTTTGGTGAATTATTATTAAAAAATATTTTTTCTGGACTTTCAGTCAGTTGTGGTTTTACTGGTATTCCACCTAAACTATCTCTACCTAGTTCCTCATAGGATTTTTCTATGATTCTGGCAATTTCAGCTGGTTGGTCTGCTATATCTGTCTCTTTTAACCTCTGGCGGATCGCCACGTTTGCTGCTTCACCTTTTATGTTGGCTAGTAATATAGCCGAGACCTGCTTGAAGTCTTTCAGTAATTTCATACCAAGAGTTAAAGCGGGTTCAGGACCATATTCATCTTGAATTTGTTTTAGCACATCTGGTATTACCGAAATGGATGGAACACCGTGCGTTTTTGTGTAGATGGAAGCAAAGACTGTACCCCAAGTGTCACAGTCCTCTATGTGTGGTGCGATTCCCATTGGGAGACAGATAGTCAGAATCCTGTGCTTTTCTAGCGGGGTGGTGTCAGGAAACACCGCCTCTATTTGGGTAATTTTCTGTGCCAACCAGAATGGTATTTGTTCCCGTTTAGCCGGTACTTTTCCTAGGCAGGATTGGATGTTCTGTGGTGTAATTTTATTTGTGTTCCCCTGTTGAGGGGTCAGCTGTGGAAGTTTAATCGCTGGCTGAATTGTTGATGTCCGCATCACATACTGAACTAATTGTCTATGAATTTTTATTAATTGTTTTAGCTGTGTTAAAAGGTTTGGTGCAGACATCCCATCGATGTCTGGATGTGGTGTGTATCCGGCTAGGACCGGCCACGTTGCTCCTGGTCTACCTAAAGGACCGAGCCTGGTGATGTGATTGTTATGTTTTAGGGCGCCATCAAATAAGAGCAAATGCTCTTGGAATTTGAGTGGTACTTCCACCTCCTCGAAAGGAGTGTACTCATTAGGAGGTTCCTCTATTTTGTAATAGTGGAAGTACTTTGTTACAGCATTTGCTGCTGGAAAATGTATCCATGAATAGTATACCTCTGTCTGCCGATATTCGTGTGCCTCAATTACGAATATGACTGTGCCACCTCTAGGTGTCAGTCCATTTTCTATAAGTTTCAGGGTTATAGATCTCCTTTTGATGACCGGGATGAGTATTATATCCCTGTCCGCATCTAGTGCTGCAGCATCAGCCGCTGCGAGTTCAGCTGCTAATCTAACTGCCTCTCTTTCTTCTTCATTGTCTGACATTTTACTGTCCTGAAGGTTATTTCTTTTGTTTGCAGATCAGGTTTCTTATGGAAACAAAGATTAGATGCACAATATTTTGGAACTGTGTATCCTTCAACGTTGACCATACCAAGAACCATACATAGGAGTTCCCTCCTGCGAGGTCTGGCGGATATAACCTTTCACCCACTCCAGACGTCTTTGGAGTATTTGGGAAAAGGGGTCTGAGTGAGAAAGCACGACTGAGTTACTCTAAATGTCTTACGTTAGTTTTATCGCCCTTTCCAAACGCGTTGGGCGCCATGTAGTGTAGTTCCTATCATCCCAATAGGCTTTGCGCATTGGAATAATACCTACAGCAGTAAAGGCCTAGGCCAGACGTTAACTAGGTCTACTACTGTCGATACTAGACTTAAAGTTTTGGGTTTGCCAGCTTAGCTCAGAGTTCACTAGAAACTTTCTCGAATGTTCAAGGAGGACTTAACTTCCCTGATTAGACAAGAAGGGATTTAGTTTCTGACAACCATAGAACATGACAACTTTGCTCTCCCCTAATCAAGAGTAAATCTCGAGAGTCGTGTGAACAAAAGGCAATTTATTTTACTCAGTCAGTACGTGCATTCTTAGTCTCATCAGAATGTAGAGAAAAGGAAGAGACGGGCGTGTTCAATAAAAAGGTGTTATTTATTGATCAGTCTCTTTTCTCATACAAGAGAAATGGATCGATATTATTGCAATACTTATAGCTAAGTAAAGTGCATACATAAAAGCAATAGTATAAAATAATACTGTAAAAACATTGATATGGTTTCTAAGCCATAAGATGTTTTAAAATGAATAAAATATATTACATACACATATACATTTGACTAAACGTACTCAACTGGTGTTTCTAGATACGCCTACCCCGTGTACCTGACCTAAGTCTAATACGTGGGCGGGAATAGAAAGTTACAGTTTAAGTTAAGTTTGTTTTTGCCAAGTGAATAACTAAAGAATTCTCTGTGAGGGGTCATTCAGTTCTGTACCTGGAAGTTAGGATGAATGAGGAATGGTATCTCTCTCTCTGGTCTCGATATTCCAGGCTGCCTGCGAGGGCTACCCAGAAACGCCGGTGCTGGATTCTCGGCAGGAGAAAGCAGCGCGTCTCTCAGCGCGTCAGGAAGGCGGGGCTGCTGCCAGCGGGGTCTGCTCTGCTCTTGGCTTCGGCAAGTATGGCTGCTCCGTCTCGTCACCACGCGTGTGTCTGCATAGGGCAAGATCGGTAATATTTATACCTTTAAGGTGCCGAAATTGACGTAAGGATGGACATAGATACGTCAATAAGGATGTCATACGACTTGCTCGTTAGCACATTCTTTTACTGAAGTTCTCTGTGAAATCAAAACAATGGCCGCAGGGTTTTGCCCAGGTTGTCATAGGTTTGATTTGTTATGAGAACTCCGTATGCCTTATCAGGGGCTGGAGGAATATCGCTTGTCTAATTAGATCGCAAGCGTTATGACCTAATCAGATAACACGTTCCTGTGCCGTAGTGTGACTGCGTCAGATAACGGTATCTGCATCATGGGGGTTTTCTGCCTCATGGGCTGACTGCTAGTTAACTTGTTGGTTTGTTTAACTAGAATAGGGTCAGGAATAGGGGGATCGATTCAGAACCTATAGGAATACATGACATCCTCTTCTGTCACGCTCACTCCCTATAACTTACGCATACTCCCACACTCACCTTCTTTCAAACCTTCTCCTTTACTTTCCATCCTGTCTCTTCCCTTCTTTCGCTCCTTCACTCTTTTCCCTTCCCATACTTTCCTTACTCCACTTCACTAACTCCTTCTCTTACTCCCTCTGTCCTCTTACTTCTACACTCCCCTTCCCTCATTCTCCCTCTGTTACCCTCATTCTCTCCGTCCCTTTAGTCTCTCACTCCTCTTCTATCACGCTCACTCCCTATAACTCAGCAACACTCCCACACTCACCTTCTTACAGACCTTCTCGTTTACTTTCCTTCCTGTCCCCTCCCTTCTTTCGCTCCTTCACTCTTTTCCCTTCCCTTACTTTCCTTACTCCACTTCACTAACTCCTTCTCATACTCCCTCTGTCCTCTTACTTCTACACTCCCTTTCCCTCCTTCTCTCTCTGTTACCCTCATTCTCTCCGTCCCTTTAGTCTCTCACTCCACTTCTATCACGCTCACTCCCTATAACACAGCAATACTCCCACACTCACCTTCTTACAGACCTTCTCCTTTACTTTCCTTCCTCTCTCTTCCCTTGTTTCGCTCTTTCACTCTTTTCCCTTTCCTTACTCTCCTTACTCCACTTTACTAACTCCTTCTCTTACTCCCTCTGTCCTCTTAGTTCTACACTCCTCTTCCCTCATTCTCTCTCTGTTAGCCTCATTCTCTCCATTCCCTTAGTCTCTCACACCTCTTCTGTCACCCTCACTCCGTATAACTCAGCTACAATCCACACTCACCTTCTTTCAAACCTTCTGCTTTACTTTCCTTCCTGTCTCTTCCCTTCTTTCGCTCCTTCACACTTTTCCCTTCCCTTACTCTCTTTACTCCACTTCTTATGTTATGTTATGTTATTTCCATTTTTAAAGCGCGCTGCTGCCCCAGCAAAGGGGCGTCCCGGCGCTGTATCAGGAGAAGAGACACAACTCAGACAGGGCAAGAGAAGAAATCAAACGAAGAAACCCTAAGATCCAGTGGGAAAGATGAAAGTCTTAACAGCTCTCCGAAATGCCAATACGTCATCCATGGCGCGGATATGGGCAGGAAGAGAGTTCCACAGTTTAGGTGCCAGTACTCTTAAGAGCGACCACCTGCTCTGCTTCTCTTAAAACGTGGAACAACGGCTACATTTTGCACAAAGGACCTCAACTGCCGATGAGGAACATAAGGAGAAATGATGAGCTCCAATATCTGAGGCGAAGATTGTTTCAAAATTTTAAAAGATAGACATAAAGTCTTGAATTCGATCCTCTGAATCAGGGGTAACCAGTGAAGCTTACGAATAGTTTCTTTGGCCGAGCAAAATCTAGGAAGTCCTATCAGAGCCCTGGCAGCCGCGTTCTGAATGCGCTGCAATCTGGTAGTTGCCGCCAGGCTAGCTCCGAGCAAAAGTGAGCTTGCATAATCGAGTCTAGATAGTATGGCAGCCTGAATTATCAGCTGTCGGGAGGGGGCGTCAAAAAATGTCAAAATCAGCCTCATACCGCGTAAAATCCCAAAGCAGGTGGCTGCTACTTTTTTTGTATGGATGGAAAAACTAAGGGAGGGATCAAGCCACACCCCCAGATTTTTAACCTCAGCTGCCGGAGTGGGGGTAGGGCCTAGTTCTGACGGCCACCATTTGTCGCCCCAAAGATTGCTGTGCTTGCCCACAATCAAAACCTCGGTCTTTTTAGCGTTAAGCTGTAAACAATTGGCCGTCATCAAACCAGCCACTGCACTGAGACCCTCACGAAATCTGGTAGCCTCAGGGTCTGAGTCCCCACTAAGTGCGACCGCCAGCTGCGTGTCGTCAGCGTAAGAGACCATAGTCAGGTCCCACCGCTTGGCGACAGCAGCCAGCGGCTGCACATAAAGATTAAACAGCGTGGGGCTAAGTGCCGAGCCCTGCGGGACTCCCTGCTCAATAGTATAGGGTTTCGACTCGAATGGTGGAGTGGTGACCCTAAAGGTGCACTTCACTAACTCCTTCTCTTACTCCCTCTGTCCTGTTAGTTCTACACTTTCCTTCCCTCATTCTCTCTCTGTTAGCCTCATTCTCTCCGTCCCTTTAGTCTCTCACTCCTCTTCTATCATGCTCACTCCCTATAACTCAGCCACACTCCCACACTCACCTTCTTTCAAACCTTCTCCTTTATTTTCCTTCCTGTCTCTTCCCTTCTTTTGCTCCTTTACTCTTTTCCCTTCCCTTACTCTGCTTACTCCACTTCATTAACTCCTTCTCTTACTCCCTCTGTCCTCTTACTTCTACATTCCCCTTCCCTCATTCTCTCTCTGTTAGCCTCATTCTCTCCGTCCCCTTAATCTGTCACTCCTCTTCTATCATGCTCACTCCCTAAAACTCAGCCACACTCCCTCACTTATGTTTGTTTCCTCCCTCACTCAGTCCTCTACTCTCACTTTTTCCTTCATTTTCTTTGTCTCTTCACTCCCTTACTCCCCTTGTCTCACACTCACTTGCCTTTATTCAGTCTGTATCACCACTCTTTCCTCAACATCACTGCTCTTTTCTTACCCTTCCACACCCCCGTTCCTTTACTACATTTTCTTCACTTATCCTCATTCCCCTTCTTCACTCCCCTTCTCCTAACTCACCTCCCACACTCACCTTCTTTCAGTCCCCCTACTTCACTTCCCTTCCCCTCTCGTCCCTTTCTTTGCTTTCTCACTCATTTTCCTTTCCTCTCTCACTGCACTCCACTTCAGTTACTCCTTTTGAATTTGTTAAGAATACAGCTCTTTTTTGAGAATTGGAGGTAGTCCTAAAAATAACTGTTTTTGTTCTTCTTTTTTAGGTTTTGTTCTGAACAAAAACAAAAGCAGGGAATGCAAAACTGCTCAACAGGAGCAAAAAAAAGTGGAAAAATTAGGGCTGGGGAGGGCAGCGGTGTTCTTGCCTCCTGCGTGCAATGAGCTTGATGCTCTGCTCACCATAGCAAAGCATTTCATTGCATTGCTTGCACTTTATAGTAATGTCACTAAAAACAGGCTGTATGTTCGGAATCATCTCCAATTCCGCTGCACGTCCTCTCCCTGATGTTGTGGCTCCTCCAGTAGATGTAGAGGCACCATCCCTTGGGGGATTATGTGCCAGGTCTCGGACACTCTCCCGGGCATAGTTCTGGGGGTGCCTCCGTTGGACGTGGCGAATCATTGTGGAGTTGCCAAAACTGTACTTCCTTCTGGGGTCTCCTCGGGACAGCACAGTTTTGCAGATTTTGCATTCCACTTTAGGAGCATTCACCTTTTTTAATCCTGCAGGTATTGAAAAAAACTTCCAAATAAAATGCTCCTTGACCTTGGGCTGAGGAGGCTCTTCCTGAATGAAGTAATCTGACTCCTCACTGCTGCTGGGTGCTCTGGCAGCCATTCCTTACACAAAATGGTAGGACAGAAAAGAACAGGTCTTGCTGTCTCCAAAGTGAAAGAAGAAGTAAAGGAAATGGGTGGGGTTTTCATTAGTTGTAAAAAAATCTGTTAATAACCATTGAAAAGAGTTATTTTAAGGTCACATGACTTGACGCGCTTACGCTGCGCGCACCGGAGCGCTTCCGGGGGCGCTTACACAGCGCGAACGTAGGCGCTTCCGGGGGCGCTTACGCGGCGCGCATGAATGACGTTTTGCTAGCTTTTTTTTACGCACGTGGAAATAGCGCTCTCGGGTGAGCTTACCGGTGCGCGCGCCCTGAGTGCTCCAAGACAAAATGAAAAAAAATAAACATGAAAAATAGATTGTAAAAAAAAACAAAAAAAAAACCAAAAATAATAGTTATAAAAAACAGCTAATAAAAAAAACAGTTTAAAAATCGTAGGTTACAAACTCGATATATAAAGGAATTAGCTTTTAAAAAAACTATGCAATTCACTGAAAAAAACATAGGTTTCACAATCGTTATAGTCAGGAATTTGCATTTAAAAAACCTTTGAAATTCACTAAAAAAAACATAGGTTTCACAATCGTTATAGTTAGAAATTAGCATTTAAAAACACCTTTGAAATTCACAAAAAAAAACCATAGGTTTCACACCAGTTATAGTTAGCTGAACATTTTACTCATACAAAACCATTGAAATTCCCACGTTATAGTTAGTTGGACTCACTATAACTCGCGCGCCCGCAATCCACTGCTGACAATGTCACATATTACATCGTTCATGACATGGTCAGTGACATCACTGATGACATCTCAAATGACATCACTGATGACATCTCAAATGACATCACTGATGACATCACTGATGACATCATCCATGTGATAATAAAATACACCTCCTCACACTCAAATCTAACCTATGATACACCCAGTGTTAAATACAGACTACCATTCCTGAAACCATTGACACAGTAAAACCACTTACCACATATGCACTCACTGATTTCTAGGTCTACACACACACATCCACTCATTCACCCATACAATCTTTCATACATACAGTCACTCATCAATACAAGACCAACATATGCACTCATACACCTAAACAGAGACTCACACACTGCCACTCATCCATGGAGTTACTCACACACCTAGTCAGTCATGTAAAGAATCAATCACACTCCCATTTCCACAACTATACAGTTATACACACAAAACCTTGCTTATTTAAACATAGACTAACACATACTTACTGTCTTTTACAATCACTGATACACGTACATATTGATAGATGCAGTCACTTATGCAATCACAGGCTGTTATATATAGTCATTTATATATGACAACTCTCACATGCACTGTGTTTTACATATGTACTTACTTGGACATGTAGCACTGAGATATCCATTCAGTCACCAACACACCCATGCACACAGTAAACCGCCTATACAGCTGTTTCTTCATGCACTCTTGAACCCATACACCAAGTGAATCAACTGCTCACACATCTATGCACAGAGTCACACACCTCCCAGCCACCTCCGCTCACACTCACCCTCACATACAAATACTTGGGTTACCAATCATTAACCCATATAGCCAGTCATATAGCTACTAATCAATACATGCAGCAGCTTACACAACAACAGACATAATGATGCACACATTCTAACAGTTTAGTCACTAACCCATGCATTCAGTAAGACACATTTAATCTCCCACTCATGCAGTCAGTCACGCACCTACTAAATCCATTATCCAAACACTCATACATACACTCATTCTACAATATGTTAAACACATTTTTAATTTACAGGAACACACATTCACTGGATGATGTCATCAGTGATGTCATCAGTGATGTCATTTGAGATGTCATCAGTGATGTCATCAGTGATGTCATTTGAGATGTCATCAGTTATGTCATCAGTGATGTCACTGACCATGTCATGAATGATGTAATATGTGACATCATCAGCAGTGGATTGCGGGCGCGTGAGTTATAGTGAGTCCAACTAACTATAATGTGGGAATTTCAATGGTTTTGTATGAGTAAAATGTTCAGCTAACTATAACTGGTGTGAAACCTATGGTTTTTTCAGTGAATTTCAAAGGTTTTTTAAATGCTAATTCCTAACTATAACGATTGTGAAACCTATGTTTTTTTTAGTGAATATATATATATGTATATATATATATATGAAATCAAGGCTCCTCCTCAGCACGCTCTGCGCTCGCAGACACCGCTTCCACGCCAGCAGAAATGAGGAACGGACCAACGAAGTCAGCAAAAGATGTTTTATTACCAACATAACCCGCGACGCGTTTCGAGCTAGAAAGCCCTTGTTCACGCTGCAACATGTTAAGAATAATGATGCTTTTATATATGCTTATGGTGATGACATCACCTCCCCCTAGTGGTGATCACCAGTGCCACATGTGTAACAAATAGTGAAGACATACTTCCGCTGTTAGTCTTTTCTTGCTCATGATACATAGAGACAATACAATTCCTGGTTAAATCCAAGTAATAACCCTACTGCTACATCGAGATGGTTATTAAATCCCAAATATCACAGGATGTAAACAATCAATAAACCATCAACAAAAAAGGGGGCTCGATAAATCAACTCAAATATTGTATGTACATGTGCAAATCAATGCATTATAGCAGCGAAAGTTAAAGTGCAATAAGTGTATAAAAAAGTGCATAAGTGAGAGAATATTTCAAAAAGTGCAAAGTGCAAGGATAAGCCGCATTACCATCAGAGCAGAGATACCTAATGCTTCATGTTAATCAACATTTTTAATTTCACGAATTCATAATGGACTGCATTATTGAGTAGAAGGTTCTCTCAAATTTACAAACGGTAAAACTATGTATCAAAAACGTTAAAAAAGAGAATATGTAAAAATAATATCATATCTCATATATATACACTCACACATATCAAGAACAACTATACAGGAAAAAACCTATACAAAAGACAAAAAACATATACATATATATATATACATCTACTCTAAATCAGAATAATACAGTTGAAGTATAAGACTAGACAAAATTCAAATTCAAAAGACTCAGATGTCAGGATAAATGCAGAACTGTAAAATACCAATAAAATAGATGGGAGTATATGTTTGGAAAAAATGCATGCAAATCCTAGAATCACTGGTATATAAACACAGAAACTACTCAGCAAAGAATCGGTACAGTGAAGAATAGAGATGTAATCAGCCATGCTGGTACTGGAATGAAATGTAACTCCTAATAGGGAACCTAACTAGGAGGACAGAGACCACACATGAAAAAGAATACTGGATAAATACTGAAAGCTCAGATAAGCTGCAACCAAAGACATAGATATTTATAGATAATGGTGCATTTCTTCAATATTGTTTAAGCCCATTTGGCCAACGGCTATCGAGCTCAAGAATAAATCTAGACTCCAGTTTTCTCAGCTGCAATTCACGATCGCCCCCTCTTTTCTTGCATGGTACTGCTCCAATAACAAAGTAACTAAGGCATTTCAAATCATTATTGTGTACCCGTTTAAAATGCCAGGCAACCGGATAAGCCGGGTCACTATGTAATATAGCCCGTAGACGCTGTAATATCCGGACATGCACCTGGAGCTTAGTGCTGCCAACATATCTAAGCCCACAGGTGCATGCCAGGACATAGACAGCGTGATCTGTCCTACAGGTATAGTGACCAGTAATCAGTTTAGGCACTGTACTAAAAGGGGTGGAATAATGTGTAGTGGTGGTACCGAATTTACATGCACGGCAACTAGTGCATCTATAAAAACCTCTGGTAGGGCGTAACCAAGGTTTTTTCATTTGCAGTTCAGGGGCTGTCTTATCCAAAGAATGGCCCATAGTTTTTGCGCGTCTAAAAGTCACAGTAGGGGTAACAGGTAATCTGGTGTTGAGTATATGGTCACTCAAAACAATTGGCCAATTCTTATTCAAAATGGACCTGATTTTTCTGTCCTCTCTGCTGTACGTTGTAATTAGACGCGGGCATTCCAACTGGGGCTCAATATTATTAGAGTCTTCAGTTTCAGAGATGGATACAGGAAAGAGACTCTCCCTAGATCTGGATAAGGATTTACTCATGGCTGCATTTAAAATAGTGTCTGAATAGCCCCGAGCTTTTAATCTTGTCATGAGGTCTCCTAGACAATTGTTATAGTCTAAAGGGGAGCTACAAATCCTTTTTAGCCTAAAAAATTCACCATACGGGATTTCTGAAATGGTGTGTTTCGGATGCATACTAGTTGCGTGCAATGTAGCATTGCCCGCTGTCGGCTTTCTGTGTAGTGTTGTGTTAAGTGTACAGTTAGTAACATATACCTCAACATCTAGAAATTGAATTCTGTTTTTATCAATGTGCGCTGTGAAGTTGAGATTGAGTGAATTGCTATTGATGTCTTGAATAAATAAGAGGGCTTCCTCTTTACTACCTCTCCAAGCAATAAATATGTCATCAATGTACCTCAGAAAGCACATCACGTGTCCCTCCATCCAAGCTTTGTGGCGTACATTGAGGACCTGCTCCTCCCACCAGCCAACGTGCAAGCACGCATAGCTGGGAGAGAAGCAGGCCCCCATCGCCACTCCTCTCAGTATATATATATATATTACCTACTGGCGGTCGCCAGTAGGTAGTTATAGTTAGGATTGATTTCCATAGGGAAATCGCAACATTCTATTGGGAATAACTTTGGCGCCGGTTGAGGAATCTGCCTGAAATCTTCCTCAACTTTGCCTCGCGGCGCTCCGGTCCTTCCCTGAATGTTTGGGGGGATTCATCAAGCGGGGGCCGAGATAAAAGGGGGGTCCCAAAACGTGTTTTCCCCATGTTAATTTCCATAGGGCGGTCGGTCGCACTTTTAGCTCGAACGGCTGAATGGATTTTCACCAAACTTGGCAAAATTGTAGGGACTGGTAGCCCGATGTGCCTTAGCTATGTCTCAAGATATGTGCTCCAGAGGATTTTGAGTAATTTAGGTTCAAAAAAATTTATATATCTATAGCCGGGCCCCGGTACACGCACCGGGGAGCGCTCCGGGCGCGCCACGCGACTTGCGCACGGAAAGCTGATTGGCTCTCGGGTGTCTGTAAACATTCGAAACAGTCCGGAGCGGCCGCCATCTTGTGTCTCGGTAGGATCGAGACACAAGAGGTGGTAAAAACAAAGGTGGAAATAACCAAAAGGGGGCAGGGTAGACCCCCCTGACCCCCTAGGTTTGATATGGGGGCCATAAAAGGGTCCCTCGGGTAAAAAAATGTTTTAAATTTTTTTTTGGTTTTCGCGGGTGGAGCGCCTGGTACGTGCACCGGGGAGCATACCGGGGAGCGTACTTTGGTGAAAAATAGTTAAAATAATAGTGTAAAATAATCATTTTGAGTGATTACAGGTAGGGTAGCTCTGAAAAGAGCTTTTGGGTTCAAAAGAGCTTTTGGGTTCTGTGGCTGTTTTAGGTACCTACAAGTACGTCCCACACACACCCACACGCACACAACCCCACACCCCCACACCCACACACTCCCCACACACACCTCACACACCCACACCTCCACCCACACCTAAACACCCCACACCCCCACACCGACACCTTACACATCCACACCCACACATTCCACACACCCACACTCATACACACACCTCACCACCCCCCAACACACACACACGCACACGCACACACAGATACCTCACAGACACACCCCACACATCCCACAGACACACCTCCCCCACACACACACACCCACACCTCACAGACACACCCACACATCCCACACATACACCCATATCTTACACACATACCCCCCCACACCCACACACCCCACACACACACCTCACACACCCACACCTCCACCTACACTCAAACACCCCACACACCCACACCCACACACACACCTTACACACCCACACCCCCACCCACACCCACATACCCCATACACCTACATACACCTATACACCTCACCCCCGCAGACACATACACACACACACCTCACAGACACACCCCACCATCCTCCACACACACCTCCCCCCCACCACACATGGTAGTGTACCCTGCTCCCTTATGATGTTTTCAAGTATTACATTTTACTCTCTTCTGAATCTACACAAACTTGGCAGTGATATGGTGCATTAGAGACAGAGAGTGAGAGAAAGGAGGCAGGAGATGAAAAAGAGATGTGAAAAACACATTGGAGATAATATAGTGGGAGAAAGGAAGTAACTATGAGCAAATTTACTATGTAACACATAAAAGTTGCACTGTAAGTCTCAGTTTATATTATAATCATTTTGGTAGTATTTAATGAATTACATATAAAAATGAATAATGTCTCGAACAATTTTTAATTATTAAATACAAATTTATTGTTGAGATTGTTCATAATTTAATAACACTTCTAACATTACATCATCCGGAATGTCCTCCAAATTTTCATTACATGATTCAAATGATTCAAGACAGTCAATTAGTTGTTGATCCTCAGACTCATCCATGAAATCCAAGTCTTCGTTAAGAATATCTTTATCCATAATTTCAAAAGAAATTGTATTGCTCTCCTCTTTACCTTCCATTTTTGCTGTAAATTGCATAAAAAATAACTATATCAGTAGAGTTAGGGCATTGTTGGGTTTAAGTTCAGACAGGTACTTCTGAGTTTTTAACAGTGAAGTTATTTTTGGGCAGTGTATGGTATCAGGCAGGAAGTAGAAATATAAAAAAGTGCATGTGATGAAGCCTAAGTAAATTCATAATTATACCAGAGAATCCTAACTCAATCCATAAGTATAACAGAGAAGCCTATCTCAATCTATAACTATAACAGAGGGACAGTAAAAAACTATCAGAAAACGTTTTTCCAATTTAAGTTAAAGTGCAGAACATAGTTCCCCTTACAAACGAACAACTTACCTTTCAGAAAGGAGTTGATGTTTTCAGAGGAAATCTTTTATAAATGTACCTCAGGTAGTACTAGTCAAAATGGCCGTGTTTCCCTCTCATTTTTCATTTATATTCATGTACATAACCAATCAAATGTCAGGAAAAAAAAGTAGAAAATGAAAGTAACATTTTAATTGGTTGTAAATCCAAACTCTTCATATGTGTTTTTGTCAAATAATTTACCTCAGGATATTTAGACAGGGCTACAGGGCAAATGGCTCAATGGAATTCCACCAAATTTGGGAAAATGGTAGGGACTGGTATGCAGTATGGCCTATTCTATATTTGGTGAACATCTCTACAGAGGTTTTTATGTAAATTAACTTTTAAAAAATTTAGGGAGCGCTTACCGGCAGCGCTACGGGAGTCCTCCATCTTGTGTTTCGGAAGAATTGATACACAAGATGGAGGACAAACAACGTTGGGAATGGGTATAAGGGGGCATGGTAGGCACTCCCTGACCCTCTAGGTTTTCTGGGGGGTCTTAGGAGGCCCATATAGGCGGAAAAAAAAGAAATTCGCGGGGGGAGCGCCCGGTACGCGCACCGGGAAGCGTACCGGGGAGCGTACTTTGGTGAAAAATAGTGAAAAAAGTTAGAAAAAGATAATCATTTGGAGTGATCAGAGGTAGGGTAGCTCTGAAAAGAGCTTTTGGGTTCTGTGGCTGATTTAGGTACCTACAAGTAGGTACCAATGCACAGTCTTAAATTCAGGAGGAATATTCTATTCCCCTCATCTGAGAAGTGCACACCATCTCTTCTGTAGATATCTTGCATGTTGTAACGCAAGTTGTTGTTGTATATTGAACCCATTCCATAGTCTCTCATGTAAGCAGAAACAGATTTATTCACATGTTTCCGTGCTTTCTCAAATTGTGGACAAAATTGGTTGGACCAGTTCCATTTCTGTCTTTGGCATATATTGGAAAATACCAAGGCAGTTTGAGGAAAAAGTGCCATCAATTTTTCAAAGGTGTCCTTTAAAAGCATTTCCAGACCTACCCCAGTCAAAGTGCCTAAGTCATTTCCACCACAGTGCAGAATTATGAGGTTAGGGTGTGGCAAATGCAAAAAGGTTTTCACCAATGGTATCAATTGGTGACAGCTCAATCCTCTCTGGCCAATCCATTTAATGTTCACATTTGGTAAATCAAGGTTGTGAAAATTTCTAGTAGCTGCATACCTTTGAGCCCAGTGGATATAGCTATGTCCAATAATCCAGACAGAATACATGGTAGAGGAGGTTCTGGTGCAGTCAGATGAAGTGTAGGAATAAAATGGCAGTTGGAACAGTAGGAGTTTGAAAAAAAAACTGTGGAGTTTCAGTGCTCTTGAATCACAAGCAATGATTGGTAGATTGAGATAGTTGAAAACTGTAAGTTAGCGTGCATGGTTGTGTTCTGTGTAAGAAGTAATTTGAATGGTTAAAAAAAGTAATTTAAAGAAACATTGCACCAGATAAGCTGGTGTATTCGCAGGTCAAACATCCTTGCTGAGGTGATTTGCAACATTGTAGAATAAACTTTTAAACCTGAGAGCTCAGTGAGGAGGGAGTTGCTATGGTACCAGGTAGAAAGGGCTGAGGGGGGGAAGGGTGTTGGTTTGAAAATACAGAGGGAAGAGTTTTGATTGGTTACCATGAGCAATATGTGTGTAGAATTAGAGGTTTTCTGTGCCATTAATGGTTGCAGTGCCTGGAGAATATACCTTTTGCCAAACCAACAGCAGAGAAGCTCAGTGTGCTTCCTAATCTGAGATAACACAGGTGACATCATTGTGAAAGCTTCAAATTATTTTATTTAATCATGCACACACTTTTTATTCTTTCTCAAAAATGTAAAAGCTATTAATTTGCACCAAAATCGATTTTTCAATAACATTTTAGAAACACAGTGCAGGTCCTATGTACAATCATTCCATTTCAGTCTTGAAAAGTCACTATTTTACAAAATAAATTTCCTATCTCTTGCAAACATTCCTACCAAGCATTACACAAAAAATAAAACAAACCAACAGCAAAGAAACTCAGTCTGCTTCCCAATCTGAGGTAAAACACGTAACATGTTTGTAAAAGATTCAAATATTTTTATAAAATTATGCACACACTATTTATTCCTTCTTAAAAATGTTAAAGCCATTGATTTGCACTAAAATCGTTTTCCAATTACCATTTTATGAACAGAACACAGGCCCTATGTACAAGCATTCATTTTCACTACTGAAAGCCATTAATTTACCCTAAAATCGTTTTTTATTTAATATTTTATGAACAGAGCACAGATCCTATTTACAAGCATTCATTTTCACGTTTTGTGCTCCCCTAGACAGGCTTCATCACATGAGTATTCCTGCTTAGGCCTTATAATTTTTTTTTAGAATAACATTTGAAAAACAAATTAAAGGTCATATGTATAAGCTTTTCATTACACTACTAAAATATTTTTGCTGCAAATTAATGAGTTTTACATTTTTGAGAAAGTTTAACACAAATATTAATCACAAAAAGTGATGCATCAGTAGCGCAAAACTGACGCAGGGCTTTATAAATGAGGCTCATCTTTTTCTTGCACACTCATCCAGTTTAGTCCTGTCCACTGCACTCTTGGACACAAGCCTCACCTTTTGTGCTCCCCTGGACAGTCTTCATCTCATCTGCACTCCTGCTTAGGTGTCAGAATCCTATCACATGGGGAAAGCTCCATGTGAAAGCGTTTGCCTCAGTCTTATCCCTGCTGTGAGGCAGGTGCAAGATTTTGACGTAACAGTGTCCTAAAAGTGACGCAGTGAAATCTCATAGATTTCACTGCGTCATTATTACGAGGCTTTTTGCGGAGAAATGACCCCTCTGTGTACATTACACTTGACAGAGGTATAATGTGGCGCAGAGGTTTAAAAAATGACGCATCTACCTACATGCGTCACTTTTTCAATATGGCGCAACAAGGCACATGTTTTATGCCAAGACAGACAAAAACAAAAGTGTAAACAAGGGTCTAAGGGGAAACCTATTTTAAAGACCAGCTTGTATCCTGTCCCCCAAACTAGCTAACAATAATACACAGGGGATGCTAAGGGTCTATGGAGGACTACAATGAACACTCGAATGTAGTGTATAAAGAGTAGTCAGAGAAAAGGAGAGAAAGAGGACAAAACGCACCTGTGTGAATATCAAAAGGTGAAAAGTGGACCCATCAGCCTACCCGTTGGCAGAAACTCATCATACCGGGTTTTTTTGGTTGGAAACTGGTATCTACTAGAAATCTCTCATCGTTGTGTATAGAGAGATACTAGTGAAAGATCCACCAGTATGAGGAAGACAGCCAGTTAGATATATAGATAGGTTGAGAGGTACAAGGTTGCAGTGCTCAAAAAAGTGTGTGAAAGTGATGTTAAAATTGCCTGTTATGATGCCAAAGTGCAATTTTATTCAGAGAAGGATCAACATAACGGAAAAGTTAAAAGCAGAGTGACGATAGTATCTCAAACAAATATTACTATCAGTTGTGAAGAAGTTTGGTCAACATGTTTCAGCAACGCCAGGCTTTCTTCAGGACCTGTATGTTATTCACTACTGCAACAGTGAAACAAGAAATAATGATAAAGTGGACCTACCAGTCAATAATTATTGTGTGGTAGTTTCATATTATTGTCACTAAAACTCTCATGTGAATACACAGGTAATAAACACAGATCATAGACACAGCAAAACAACAATGTAAATATTTATACAGCTGTCCGTGTGTAAAACTTTGTTCAACATGATAGTTAGAAAAACTCACCCATCAATAGTATGGAGAAAGCATCACCTCTCCTGGCACTCGCTCAGGTTGAGGGGACCCCGCTCAATGTAGAAAGAGGGGTACAGGAAGGTAAACATGGATGTGAACAACTAGGTTATCATTAAGAATGCCCTAGATATTATTTCTGAATGGAGTGATTGAAAAAGACATTTTTCTATGGAGACTTGTCAGCATTTCATGTTGTTGATGTTGCCCAGTCTATTTATAGTCTAACTCGAAGTTAAAGAGAGGACGAGGCAGAACCGGAGCAGCCTGATGTCTCCAATAATGATATCTATCATTTCAAGGCTCAAACACTTTCCGCCAGTTAATCAAGCAGCTGTCATGGCGGAAACAGAGATGAGAGGAGCCATCGTCATGAAACAGCCAAAGTGAACTAGAAAACACATCGGCGATACAAAATCCTAACGAAAAATTCTGAGAGTGAAGTTCCGCGGATAAAATCACCCACCTGTCCGTCGGTGCCCCAGTCAGGCTTCTGAGCCAAGGGGGAGGTGATTTACCAGACGTCTAGGTCCGGTATAAATGTGGAGGATGTGGACCAGAGAGGAGAACACAATAGTAGTATCATGATTGGTTTAGCAGCTTCACGCGACCCGAATCGTCTGTGGCTGGGGATGTGTCCTGGAAGGGGACATGTAGGGACCAGAAGTCTGTGAGTCTAAATCATGCAAAATAAAGCGGACCAGAAAGTAAGCATGCGTCTCACACTATCACCGCAATTGCAGCAAGCTGATTGGATGGTTCGCCGAGGCACCGGAAACCGGAAAACAGCTGCTGCCTTGAAGGAGATACTTATAAACGTTGAACATTAAAGACATAGTAGCCCTGTCGGAAAAGGTCTCGTAAATGAAAAAAGTGTTATTAAACCTATCATGTGTGGACAGAGCAGCCGTATCAACGTAAGGGGGGCGGGTGGCCATATCAAAAAAGGATTCATATCCTGGTAGGTTCCTAGTATAGAGGGACCTGACTTATACCGGCTCTCAAAGCCGGGAGACATAACTCAGACCAATCGTAAACAATGTAATGCAGACAGTGACCCATGACCGCCTTCGTAGTGTGACAGAAAAAGTTCCCACGTGAGAGACTGGCCGAAAAATGGGTGAAATGAGTGTCGGCCTTTGATGAGGGTGTATTCACCGATAGATGGTTGTATCATGCTTAACCACAATGGTGAAATAATTATAGGAGTTAGAAGAAAGGTCTGTTCTATGTCGGAACTGTCTAGGCACGGATCTACGAGGGGCAGCATGAATATAGAAAATCAGAAACACAATTACATAAAGCATGCGTGTTCATGCCAAACAGATGCAGGGGGGATCTATCTATTTTCGTGCACATTGTGTTGTCGTAGTAGCTGCCCCAGTTGTCAGAATAGAGCAGCTGTTGGCAAACTAGGTACCTGATCGTGGTGTGATATATATAACAAAGTCTAAATCTCTCTATGAGATGGAAAGGACTAGCAGGTACATAGTAGTTGTTCTAGTATATAATTCTACAGAGGAGTCCCATGCAGCCCTCATGAGAGCTGGATCCACGGGATCTCGTCGTTCAGCCCAGTCATGTCACATTTCAATTTAAAAATCCATTTCTGTTCTTTCATGAATAGATAATGTGAAATATCACTGACATGCAAGGGGATAAATGGTTGTTCAAGAACTAGCCATTCAAGATCGTCGGCAGAGTGTTTCATCGTCAAGAAATGGTTAGTAAGACGGGTGGCTTGCTTATTACGCCTGATGGTGCTTTGATGTTCTTGGATCCTGAGTTTGACTTTCCTGACCGTCATGCCAACATAGCGAAGGGAGCACGGACAGGTGATTAAATAGATCACTTTCTCGCTGTTGCAGTTGGTATGTCGTCTGAGGACCCATGGGCGTGGAGTGCCGATGTCCACTGTCAAAGTTTTTTTGGTCTGTGGACACACTGAACAGTTTCCACATGGTGGCCTTGAACAGGTGGAAGGTTCCACAAGGTTGTGATGGAATCAGGTGGCGCAGGTGGTGAAAAAAAGTGACGCATCAGTAGCGCAAAACTGACGCAGGGCTTTATAAATGAGGCTCATCTTTTTCTTGCACACTCCTCCAGTTTAGTCCTGTCCACTGCACTCTTGGACACAAGCCTCACGTTTTGTGCTCCCCTGGACAGTCTTCATCTCATCTGCACTCCTGCTTCGGTGTCAGAATCCTATCACATGGGGAAAGCCCCGTGTGAAAGCGTTTGCCTCAGTCTTATCCCTGCTGTGAGGCAGGTGCAAGATTTTGACCTAACAGTGTCCTAAAAGTGACGCAGTGAAATCTCATAGATTTCACTGCGTCATTATTACGAGGCTTTTTGCGGAGAAATGACCCCTCTGTGTACATTACACTTGACAGAGGTATAATGTGGCGCAGAGGTTTAAAAAATGACGCATCTACCTACATGGGTCACTTTTTAAATATGGCGCAACAAGGCACATGTTTTATGCCGCCAATGCGTCACAAAAAATGACGCATCAGTAGCGCAAAACTGACGGAGGGGTTTATAAATGAGGCTCATCTTTTTCTTACACACTCCTCCAGTTTAGTCCTGTCCACTGCACTCTTGGACACAAGCCTCACGTTTTGTGCTCCCCTGAACAGGCTTCATCACATGAGTATTCCTGCTTAGGCCGTATAATTTTTTTTAGAATAACATTTGAAAAACAAAGAAAAGGTCATATGTATAAGCTTTTCATTACACTACTAAAATATTTTTGCTGCAAATTAATGAGTTTTACATTTTTGAGAAAGTTTAAATAGTAGGACCTGCACTGTGTTTCTAAAATGTTATTGAAAAATCGATTTTGGGACTAATCAATGAATTCTACATTTTTGAGAAAGAATAAATAGTGTGTGAATGATTACATTAAAAAATTTGACCTTTTCACAATTATGTCACCTGTGTTACCTGAGATTAGGAAGTAGATTGTGCAGATGAGGTGAGACATGTCCAGAGGGACAGAGGAGGTGAGGTTTATGATCAAGACTGTAGTGGGAGAGAGGCCTTTCCTGGGAAGCATAGGTGGTGAAGCCTGTGTATAAGAGTGCAGTGGAATAAACTTCATGAAGTCTATCCCCTACTGGACTCTTAGACACAGGTCTCATCTTCTTTGTACCTGTGGACAGAGCTGTCTTCCACTATACTCTTCAATACAGGCCTCACCTTTTGTGCACCCCTGGAGAATCCTCACCTGATCTGTAACCCTGAATAGATCGTTTGCATTTTGTCATTGCTTTGTTGTTTGGTAATAGTGGTCTATAATGTGCTATTTTTTTCATTAACACAGATTGAAATCAAGATTTCAAGAGTAAGCAAACATGACCTCAAGGGAAAGGAGAAGAAAATAACATAACCGCCAAAAAACAAAAACAGCAACGGAATTACAGCACTCTTCCACAACAAATACTTCAAAAAACAGGAACCAAGCTCCTGGTAAGACAACTAAGTCTTTCATACGGAACATATGTACTTCAAAAAAAAATTGTTGGTCAGCATGTAGAAAAAGAGAATGAGAGAGTAAATTTGAAAAGGAAGGAGAGAACCTCAAAGAATCCTACAACTGGAGCAGGAGAGAATAATATGTATAGGAATAGAAGGCAGAATCAGTTTAGAGACATTCGTAAACGAATGTTTTGCAGTAGGGTGGTTTTAAATTTGTTAAAAAACATTAGGAAAGGTAAACAGAGAGCTGCTTTTTATAAGAAAAAGAAAAGTGTAGAGAAGATTGTTGATCAGGCTTTTGAAGTTAAGAAAAAATTACTTATTTTAATAATAAATAGAATTAGGTCACTTAACAAGACAATTGATGTTTTCAAATCAAACAGTAGATGGAAAAGAGTAATTAATCGGACTAATTTTTGTAAAGTTTTTTCAGGAGAATGGATGCACAGTTCAAGTTGTGAACCATTTTTTAATGAGGAGAGTTACTTCCAGGAGAATGATTTAGTGCATGCAGTTGACACCAGTGGTCGAGCGTATGAAGTGAAAGACGGTTGTCCGATTGAAAAAGAGAAACTTGTGCCTAGAGAACCAGAAGAGGTTTTAACTGATGAAGTTTTAGGGAGATGTACTAAGGGTCCAGTGTACACTTGGAAGTGTAGTTGTATTTGTAGTGTGCGACAGGAATCAATTGATTTGTTTTGTAATTTCTTACGTACATATAGTAAGAAAAGTCTAAAGCAGAAAGTGAAGTTGTTGCAAGACTTAGATCCTTGCAGAGTGAGAGAAAACACAGGTTTGCAAGGGCATTCACTGGCTTGTCTTTCTAGAAAAGTCTGTCAGAGTGTTTTTCATCATTTTAGGATGTTAGCAGTGCATCATACCAAAATGAGGAAATTAGTGAGAATGTTGTATTATGCAAAAAGTCCAGCACTTAAGCTTAAACAATTAAACAGTGCTCTTTTGCATGGAACTGAATTAGATGTGAAGAAGATTTGTGAAGAAATTGAGATTTGTTATTTTGGTGAAAAAGAGGATAGTGTAGAAATTGACACAGCAATCCAAGGTAATGTGGAAGACAATGTACAGATTTCAAGTACTGAAAAGTTTGAGCAGGAAATTACCAGGTTTAAGGTGAAATCAAGTGAAAGGCCGAATTTTACTTGTGTGTGTTGTCGACGAAGTCATTATAAGCATCAAACTAGATTAGTTGATTTATACGTAAAAAGTGAAAAGATGAATAATTATGAGTGGAAGGATTTTGCAACTAATTTGTGGGTGGAGAATTGTTTTGATTTGAGTTCTGATCAGCGTATTTGTAAATATTGTTATGATAAATTAAATCAAAACAGAATGCCTGCTAGAGCTGTTCATAATAATCTGGAGTTGGTAGACATTCCCCGTGAATTGATGGATTTAAATACATATGAGTCTATTTTAAATTCAATGTGTCCACCCTTTTCAGGCAATTGTTCGCATGGAGCCAAAGATAGGGAAATTGCCTCCTACAGATTTGCAGAGAAGATTAAAGGGAAGAGTTGTTTATTTGCCTCTTGATTTAAAAAAAAAATATTGATACAATTGGTATAGAAAAAGTAGAAGAGAAACCTTTAGTTATTCTAGTTAATGGGGTTCCGACAAAGAGTAAGAAAATATGGCAAGATTTAGTGGATGTTAGGAAATTCAAAAAGGCAACGTTGTATTTAGTCAAAAACAATGAGTATTACAAAGATGTATGTGTTGCAGCAGAGGAAACAGCTGCAGATGAAGACAGTGATTGTTCAGGCGGCCAAATTGAAAAAGTTGATGTGTCTAGAAGTGAAGAAATATATGAACATTATACTGTTCATCCTTTGCATTCCAAAGAAGTAATGGGGAATGCAATTGAATTGTTTCAAATGAAAGCAGCAAAAGGAAGTCCCATTAGTGTATGGGAAGAAAGTTTGGAAGCTCGTTGTTTTCCACAGCTATTTCCAACAGGTCGAGGTGGATGATATGACGATCGTCCACTTCAAATTCCTGCATCTGAATATCGAACTGTAAGATTATATGCTGAAGATCCAAGGTTTCGTCAATGCATTCCCTATTTGTTTCATCTACTGTATGAAAGTGACTTGTCTGGGCTTTCTTATGCAGTAAACCATATACTGAAAAGTGGAGCACATCTGCAAAATGTTTTGGCGAGGGACCTTATGGAGAAAGTGAATCTGCAGGATAATATTTTGGAATCTCATCTAATCAATCTCCTGGCATGTCAGCGTGGTACAAATGAGTATTGGTACCGTCGTCATGGGGAATTGAAATGTATGCTAAGAAACTTAGGAACTCCTACATGGTTCCTCACTCTTAGCTGTGCCGAGTATGCATGGGACGACTTACTTCAATTTCTACGAGAGGCAAATGCAAATATACAAAATATAGAATTCAAAACACCTGGAGAACTGTGTTCTTTGGATCCAGTGAATGTATGCAGATATTTCAATCATAGATTTGAAGCTATGATGTCTTTTATTACCAACAAAAAAAATCCTCCCCTTGGAGAGGTTTTGGATTTCTTTTCGAGAAAGGAGTATCAAGCGAGAGGTGCTCCTCACATACATATGTTGTTGTGGATTAAAGATGCACCCAAATTTGGAACAGATTCGGATGAAACAGTGATGAGTTTCAACGAAGAGTATTCAACATGTGCTGTTCCGAAAACTACAGAGGAAAACAGTTTAAGGCAACAAGTTTTACGCTTTCAATCCCATCGTTGTGGAAAGTACTGTCGTCGAAAATTCAGAAACAAGGACAAGTTCTACACAAAATGTCGTTTCGGCTTTCCACGACCAGTGATTTCTAAAGGAAGAGTAAATAATTTGATGTCTTCTCTGCGACATACTGAGACGAGGAAATCACCAAAAAATACATACAATTTAAAAAGAAACAAAGAGTCCAAGTACATCAACGACTACAACCCAGTGATTTTATCCATGTGGAATGCTAACATGGATATTCAGTTCGTTGCTGACAACTCTATTGCTGTGGCTCGATATGTGACGTCTTACATCACAAAACAAGAAAAGACAGAACTGAAGGAAATGTGGGAGGATATTTCACATGAAAAGAGTCTAAGCAAGAAATTATACAGTTACAGTCTGAAGATGTTGTCGCATCGAGAAATTGGAGCATATGAATGTTCTGATCGATTGTCGTCAGCAAGTCTCTATGCCAAATCTAGAACCATCATTTGGGTGAGTCTAGGTCTTGCTGCAACACGAAACCGAGTTTTGAAATCTGTACAGGAAATAGAGTATTTGGCGGAGAAAGAACCAGAAAGTACAGATATTTTGAAGACAAACATGTTGGATACATACTATCCAAATAGAAGTAGTCATCTTGAGAACAGTTGTTTGTATGAAGTTCTGCAAAACTATATTTATAAGAGAACCATCAGAGAAGATATTAACAATGGAATATATGCTATCATTGGGTGTGAAGGATGTCTAGTGAGACAGAAAAAAGGCTATTTGATTAATCATCGAAAATTGAGTTGCGAAAATCCAGAGAAAAGGGAATTTTACTATTTAGCTCTTTTGCAACTCTTTAAGCCATGGCGTACAGAAGAGGAACTACTTGGAGATTTTCTGTGTTACGAAGATTCTTTTAATGCAATCAAGGATACCATAGAATGCCCTGTTTTTCCAAATTATCTGCAAATGTTGAACGAAGAAATAGAGCAAGAAGCCACAATTGCTGCAGAGATTGCTAGAGACAGTTCTCTCAGACAGTCAGAGTTCTGCTTCATTGAGTCAGGATCCACTTGGAGGACCAATTATACAAAATGAAGCTGCCACTGCCATGGATGAGGTGGAAAGAGCTATGGAACAAGCTCAAGATGATGTAGTTAACTTAGAAGATTTGGTGAAACAACTAAACCTTGAGCAGAAACAGATATTGACGAAGTCACAGAACAGATTGAACATGGATTCAGTCATGAGAAAAAAGAGTGCTCATGTACATCATTTAAGCCTGTCCAACTGTACGTGAGTGGAGAAGCGGGAACTGGAAAACGTTTTCTGATTAAAGCAATTGCAACTTATCTGCAGAAAAGGACGGAATCACCGCTGTCTTGTGTTGTTACCGCTCCAACTGGTCTGGCTGCACATAACATTAAAGGGATTACTTTACATCGTTTACTGATGCTGCCAGTGGAGCATCATAACAAATTGCAATATCACAAGCTATCTGGAGATGCGTGTTCCGAAGTTTCGAGAGTCCTGAAGAAAATGAAACTTCTTATCATTGAAGAAGTAAGCATGGTGTCAAATATAATGCTTGCTTTTGTGCATTTGAGAATGCAAGAAATTCTTAGAACAGACTATGATATCTTATTTGGAGGAAAACACATTATTGTTTTTGGAGATCTACTGCAGTAGACTCCAGTGAAAGGACAACCTGTGTTCAAAATGCTCACGCATGAAGATACCAAGAAGTGCCTAGGAAGCATTGGAAACGTTAATATATGGTTAAACTTCAAATATGCAGAACTGCTTCAAAATATGCGGCAGGTAAAGGATGAAAATTATAAAAATATTTTACAAGATGTAAGAATCGGAAAAGTAAGTCAGCAAGGGAAAGAAGCTTTACATGGACGATTAATTTCAAATTTGTACCCAAATGAAAACATTATTCCAGAGAATATTTTTAAGAAAATTTTCGTATCATTTTGAGAAGGAATTTAAATGTTGAAAGAGGTCTGGTAAATGGAGCAATGGGTCATGTTGTTGGTTTTGTGAATTACAAAAATAGAGATGGAATTGAAATTTAAAAAATTAAATTTGATGGCATTGATGATATAGAACAAATTTGTCGTTGTTCAGCTAGATTTTTGCTCGTGAAAGACTTATATGTTCGCCGAAAACAGTTTCCTATTTGTTTGGCATATGCGGTGACAATTCATAAGTCTCAAGGTTTAAGTGTAGATAGCGCTTTGGTGAACAATGGAAGTTCTGTGTTTAAAGAGGGTATGGCATATGTGGCATTATCACGAGTCAGAACTTTATCAGGATTGTTCTTGATTGAGTGTGATGAAACAAAGATTTGTGCAGATCTACATTGTGTTAAAGAATACAATAGGTTAAGAAGAGAGTATGCTCCACATTTGCCTCAATATCCTCTGATTGAAAAACGTGTGGTAGGCCGAAAAAGAAGAAATTAGAGTAATTGCAGTGAGGTAGTAGCAAAAAGACAAAAAGTAGACGAAACTGTAATTGTAAGCAGAAGGAAAAAGGATTCTGTTGAAGATGTTGTTGGATTTCAGTTTGAAAACAGGTCTGGTGTCAACTGCTATGCTAATGTAGTGGTTAATGTTGTTTTTTTCTTCAAAATATACAAGAACAGATTTTTGAAAATCGGGATCAAAGATTCTGTTGTTTGTTGAATTCCGTGTTTGAGAAATGTACCAGTGATAGAGCAAAAATAGAAAGTGTTTCAGAAATTCGAAATCTTCTAGACATATGTACTGGTCAAAATCAATTTTCACAGAATATTCAGCAGGATTGTCAGGAATTTTTAATGTATATGTTTGATGTATTGGAAGATGAAGGTGTAGATATAAAACATCTTTTTAGCCTTTCTTATCAATGGCAGCATGACTGCGACAACTGTACTTTATCAAGTACTACTAGAATAGACACTGAAAGATTTATAAATTTGACTTTACCAGACTGCAAATCAGTGCCTTTTAATAATCTAGTTAAAGCAGCGGATCACAATATGGTGTGTCCCCAATGTAAGTCTACAATGCTGTCCACATTATTTCTATAAAATTATGGTCAGTATGTCATTTTAATGTTCCAACGATGTAGACCTGATGGAACTAAATTGACAACTTCTATTAAAAATTTTGTGGCTTCACAGTTATCGATATCAGGAAGAACCTTTGCAACTGCAGCTATTATTTTTCATGAAGGTCATTCTACAACATCAGGGCATTACACATGCTATTTAAAAAGTTGTAAAGGTTGGACCCAATGTAACGACACTCATTTAACTTTCAAACAACGTTTGCCTTTTGGCTTAAAAAATTCATACCTAGTGTTTTTACAACCAAAATTTAGGTAAAGGTAATTGGCCTATGAAGACGGGAGCAGTTAATAAAGGTTATTTTGCAGTTTAAAAATATATTCTGAGTAAAAGTGATCCAGGTAATATAAAAAATTGACTTGTCATATAGGTACTGTAAGTGGATCTCATAGTAAGTGATATTAGTATTATACAAAATGATGAATATGAGTGAGTCAGAGATGGTTTTACAAATACTTAAATATTGTGAAAATGTTGTAGAGCCTTTCTTTCAGAACGTCGGAAAAAAGGTCATTTCAGAGTTTCTTTGAATTAATTTGAAAATATACTCATACATCTGACACTATTTGGCCAAAAGGAAAGGTACAGGAATGAGTAAAGAGTCATGACTGAAAAAAGTGGTATATGAAAATAATGAAAATATTTCAGATGTTCTTGGAGCTTTTCTTCTAGAAAGTTGATTAAATGGATTTTTTACTGAACAGCAAAGTACTTTGCAACGAGAAAAGGACCTCTATGATATACTATTTGGCCTCAAGGAAAAGTAAGTCAATCAAAGATTAGTGTACATTTGTCATTTGTCGGTATTTAAGTTTTTTTTAAAACACAATCTTTTTGATTGTGGTTTTTTTCCCGCTGTCATATGATGAGTAATTTGAACTCACTGTTTTAATTGAAATTCAATATATTCTGAGAACAGCAAAAATAAACTATGTAACATGTTTTACAAGTTATTCTATACTTTGGATTGTGTAAATTAAATTGTATTCCCATTCTCTGACACTCACTTTCCTTTTTCCATCCTCTTTCAGCTCTTTTTACTCACTTATAATGTCTTTCTCTCACTCTCTGTAACCCCCGTTCCTTTACTCCACTTCTTTGACAAGCCCTCATTCTCATTTCAACTGTCTGCATCCCCTCTCTCCCTTGCATAAGTTTTCAGCTTTCAGTCTCTCTGCTTTACTTCCCTTTTCCGTATTTTCCTCCTTTGCTCTTTTAGTAATTCCTGTTTACTCACTCAGCAGTATTATCGCACTCTATCACTATAAATCACCCACTCTCCCTCGCTTATCTTTGTTTGCTCCTTACTTTTGACCTTTTCTCTCTATTTTTCGTTCACTACTTCTATGTCCTCAGTGCCTCACTCTCCTTGTGTTATGTTCACTTGTGTTTATCTTTTCCGTCTCAGTCATTATCTTTTTACTTACTACTGTTTCCTGATTTAGTTTTGCTAAGTCACATTGTTTTAGTATCTTTCTTACCTTCAGTTCATTTCTCTGTTCTTCTCTTCCTCTCTGTCAGTGAATCTATATGCCTTACTTTTAGCAATTTGCTCTCATTCTATTTCTTTTTTTCTCTTTTTATCCTTCTACCTTACTTTATTTCCCTTTCTGTGTCCTTCACTCTTACTTTATTTCTAGATACACTGTTATGATTTTTAACCTCTTCATTTGTATATTTTAATTTAAAATACACATTTTACTAATTATAACTTATTTTTTCTTCTCTCTTTCGCAGATACAAAGTGCAGTAAAAACAATAATTAAAGTTACATTTATTATATGGTAAGTATAACTAAAAAAATGTACTTTGTCATCACCCTTTGCTTTAAGCTTACTAATATTTTCTCAACCAACCTCACTCCTGTGACTTTATTCTGCTTACCACACTTATTCTTATTCTCCATGTTTACTCCAATTTCCCTATTTCCCCTCTCATATTCAACTTCTTTCAATCCCTATTCTTTACTTCACTTACCCTCTGTTCCCTTCCTTTGCTTCTTCACTCATTTTATTTTTCTTAATTATTTATCTTACTCCTACACACACACCTCATCCCCCTCTCAACACATACACACACCTCTAACATACACCCCACACACACACCACACACACACCTCATACACACAAAAAATCCCCCCACACCCATACACTCCTCACACATACTTCACACACCCTCACCTCCACCAACACAAAAACACCCCACACAGACACACCTTACACACCCACACCCCGACCTACAGCCACTGACTCCCTATAAGTCACACACCCTGCATTACTTATCTTTCTTTGCTGTTTCACTCAAATCCATTCAGGTACTGTTTTCTTTACTCTCTTTGTCCTTTCTCTTTGTCACTCCCCATGTCTTATCCTAATTCAATTTTTCACCCTCTTTCACCCCTCTTTACTTACACTAACTGGTCTTTTCTTACCCTCACTCACCATTCTTCATTTATCCCGGTTACGCCACTACCCTTCATTCTCAAATTTTTACTGTCCTTTCTTTTTCTTTCAACACCCACTCACATTCTCCCACTATCTCTACTTTAGTCTTCCTCCTCTCTCTTTTCCCTTCTTTCGCTCCTTTAGTCATTTTACTTTTCTCACTTTCACCCTATTACACCTTCTCTGTTTTTTACTATGTAATAAACAATCCCTCTGTGTTCATCCTGTAGTTCTCTTTCTCTTAACATTACTCTCTTTGTGTTCTTCCCTCATGCTAACTCCTTCATTAAATTTTTTTTTTCTATTTTTTTGGGGGGCGCGCCCCGGTACGCGTACCCTAAGAAAAAAAAATGGACAGAGATTCATTAAAAATTTAGGTTTATTTTTATAAATGAAAGGTAGTTCTAAAAAGAACTCTTTTTTTTTCTTCTTTTTGTTGTTTTATATTTTTGTAATGTTTTTTTGAACATTTTGTACTTTTTTTGGCTTTTCAAAACAGTTTTATATTTTTTTTTTATTTTTTATGGGGAGAACCAAAAAACAGGGAATTGTAAATGGCTCAACAGGAGCAAAAAACAAAAACGGAAAAAATTACTTTTTTTTGGGGCAATTGTGATTGTCACCAGCAAGGACGACGAGCTTTACACTCTTTTCACCATAGGCGATGAGCTTGCCACATTCAATGCATGTGATTCTAAAATCAGCAAATCGTTGCTGAATACAAGGCATCGTCTCCGTTGTTTCTGGTCCCGATTGAGTGGGTTGCTTTCTTTTGGAGCTGGTCCTTGAACACTGGGGGAGGTGACTGGCCAGTTCCCTGATCTCTGCACGAGAATATGTTATGTTATGTTAATAACTTTTGTTAATAATATTTGTTAGGATGCTTCCGGGTCATATGTCGAATCATGGTATTATTACCAAATGAATATTTTTTGTCTCGATTGCCCCTTGAGAGTTGTTCGCCACAGATTAGGCAAGTTACCTTGGCCGCATTCACTTTTTTCTTGCCCTCTGGGAGTGAAAAAAACTCCCATACAATGTGTTCTTTTGGCTTGTATGGGGTATTTTGTTCAGGCAGCCATCTTCTCCCCTCCTCCTCCTCCTCTTCCTCCTCCTCCTCTTCTTCACCACCAATGTATTGTTGTGGTGGTCCTCTTGGTGATGGTGGTGGTGGTGGTGGTGGTGCAGATGCTCCAGCTGTTGCTGCTACAGTAGCCATTTCAAAGTACAAAAGAATTGTCTCTATAGATGAAACAGGTCTTCCTCGGTCAAAGGACAAAGTCAGAATAAGGAAGAAAGGTGGGGTTTTTCATCATTTGGGAAAAAAAACTGTCCTGAACCAATCAGAAGTGTTATTTTCAGGTCACAAGACCTAGGCTTTACTCATTTGGGAAAAAAAACTGTCCTGAACCAATCAGAAGTGTTATTTTCAGATCACAAGACCCAGGCTTTACTCATTTGGAAACCAAAACTGTTCTGCACCAATAGAAAGTGTTATTTTCTGGTCACATGACCCGACGCGCTTACGCTACGCGCCCCGGGGCACGCCCGTAGTCGCGCTCCGGGGCGCGCCCGCGGGTGCGTAGCGTAAGCGCGTCAGGACGTTCCGCGATCATATGCGCACGCGTGCTTCCGGGTGCGCTTACGCTGTGCATCATATGACGCATCACGCGTCTACGTGATACGTCACGATGTTGTTTTCGTTCGCAAGAATAGCGCTAACGGGATGCTCCCCGGTACGCGCCCGAGGGAGCACCGCGATTGTATGCGCACGCGTGCTTCCGGGAGCGCTTACACTGTGCGTCATATGACGCATCACGCGTCTACGCGATACGTCACGATGTTGTTTTTGATCGCGAGAATAGCGCTAACGGGACGCTCCCCGGTATGCGCCCGAGGGCGCGCCGCGATCGTATGCGCACGCGTGTTTCCGGGTGCGCTTACACTGTGCGTCATATGACGCATCACGCGTCTACACAATACGTCACGATGTTGTTTTGCTCGTGAGAATAGCGCTAACGGGACGCTCCCCAGTACGCGCCCCAGGGCGCGCCCGAAGTTAAAAATAAAAAAAAAAAAAAATACATTTTGACATAATTATACAATATAAAATTTGTTTTAAAATTTATTATTTTTTATACCTTTAAAGATTTGCTATTAAAAAAACATTGAAATTCACTGAAAAAACCATAGGTTTCACACCAGTTATAGTTAGGAATTAGCATTTAAAAAGAGATCTCTCTCTCGACTCGGCGGACTGATTTTGACTGCAGGTGGCGCTTGTGAGACACATTCCCTGTTCGCCCGATCTTTCCAGGCGGGCGGGCGGACGGACACAGCGGTCAGCAGACCGAGGTTTTGCGGGTTTTTGAGCCCGAGGAGGCCGAGCACGATCCCGAGAAGGTGAGCGCTGAATGACGGGTGGAGTTGCGAGGAGAGCAGCATAGGCGAAGACGAAAAGGCGGAAAACTGCGAAAAGCGGTGCTAACGGGCTGGCGGCAGGCGGCAGTTTTCCGTGAAGAGTGAAGAGCGGCAAGTGAGCGGGAAACGCGGTAAGGTCAGGAAAGGGCGGCAACGCCCTACTGAGTGCTGTGACCCGAGCCCCCTCCAGCCGCTGCGGCCGCCACAGCCCCTGCCCCCGCCTCCGCTCCTTGCTCCTCCTTGCTCCTTGCTCCTCACTCTCCCTTCGGTAGCCATCTCCTACAGCACCGCCCCAGCTGCTTTGGCTTTTGCAGAGGGGGTCGCAGAGGGGCTTACAGAATTTCGGCATCCCAGCCTGCACGTCGGCGCTGCTTAAACCGTCAGTACCACCTGTGCAGTCATTCTGCCATCCCCGCTGGGAACTACCAATACTACCAATACTTATCTACACCCCCATCCACATCTTCGGAGAGTGCATGCGACATAGCAGGAGCCGCCAACACCAATACTAACACCTACACTAATACTACACTAATACTTCAATACCTCATTGACCTGAAGAGACCGCTGGAGGCGCGTTATCAGCCTTGCAGCCCTTGCCAGCCTGCCGATGGTGCATCTCCTCACTAGTTCCACCTAGTGAGGCCAGAGAGGGTCAGCGCTGACGGCGGCGGGAACGGGGCGCCGGCAGTCCGCCATGAGGTCTGGAAGGGAAAGAAAACCTCCAGTGACACAGCCTAACAAACGGAAATGGAACAATACAAGCAAATCCACAAGCCCAGAGCCACCCTGCACGACCAAGTTGACCCCCTGCGGGAGAAAGGCTCCCGACCACACAACAGGGTACGCAAGCTCCCTGGATGGAACCGACAAAGGACCCAAAACCAACACCGGCCAGCTTGATGATCAAGTAAAACAAGCAGAAGGACTAAGACTAAGACTAGGAACAGAGGTCAGTCCTGCTTCAATACCCGAGAAGACCGGAGACAAGAAAACAAAAAACAGCCCATCTCCAAAACAAGGGAGGCGCAGAAGTCACAAAAGGAAAAATAACCAAAAATTAATTAAATTGCCAGAACACCAAAGTGATACAAAATACAACTTTCAGCCAAAAATCTACACCAAATTTTATTTCCTAAAAAACCCAGGGAATGCAATCTATTCTTCAAACGATTCCATCACAGACCTCAAATCCCCTCTGCAACCGATCATCGAGCCCAACGCTTGCCCCGCAACTACAAGCCTCACCACAGCGGAAATTCACACGGCACCAACGCCAAATGAACCAACGAACAAATCCGAACACGGAGTAGACAACTGGCGCGACCTGGCACAGCGACATACTAGAACATCGTCAAAAGAAGACCAGTCACTCCTACAAGCGGGCCGCCCAGGGGAAACCCGTCCAACAAGCCCAACAAGCCCACTACAGCCACCCGATATATCGCACAACCAAGCAAAAGGGGATGATGGGGATACACGGTCCCTCAGAAGCAACCCGCATCGCCAATCTGCAACAGCAACCCACTCCCTACCCATTCAAGATGCAGTACCAGAGGAGGAAAAAATCCGAGAAATCAAAGATCACCAAGAACAAAACACCCACGTAACTATAGAATCTAAATTTCACAGCAACAAAAGGGCTTCTAACTTCCTGGAGCAAAAACTAGAAGACGAAATTTCCAACTCGACTTCCTCACCAATTAAGGACATGACCTTCCTGACCTCGGAAGAATGGATTGACCTGGAGACAGCCTACAAAGGTAGGCAGCCCATAAACAACACCAGTGAAGAAAGTTCACATCTGCCACCAGAGAGGATCACGGACCCAGTCAATACTTTTTGGTCTACTCTTCTCAATACAATACAGCTATCTTCAATGGCTCTACAGTACCAATCTGACAAGATGGATTTACAACTAACTGTCCTGCAAAGCTTAGCAGAGGCCACAATGGGGATAGACAGAAAATTGGCAGACCTGAATGTACTCATAAAAAGAGGACAAGAGTCAGTCAAATTAATCAAAATCGACAGAACTAGCTGTACCTGCTCGTTAATAATCGATAAGTTATCATCATTACCCACGATGCTGAGTAACCTTTTGGATGAAGTTAAACAAAACATCATAAAACTCTCCCAAGCGGAAGCAAGATTGGAGTGGCCCGTCCCAAAAGCAGACGTGGAGCAGTCATCTCCAACAAAGTCAGGACCTATAGAAAAATTCGTCGATATGCAAAAACTCAACTCGCCGGGGGGTAAAACCCAGAATGTCACCCCCTCAACAGAAAAGACCACCCAAAAAACTCTCACAGCAGGACAAATCAACGAACCAGGGAGCCCACAGAACGCACGGGCTCGTCGAAAGCAAAAAAGGAAGGGGCGAAACAGAAAGGTCAACGAGGACTGCAAAGGAGAAAACGGGAAATCCATAACATCGGAAGGCACGAGGCCTCCAGAAGACGGTGAGCTTCATAGAAAAGACAATCTCCTTCAAGTGAAACCAGAAACCCCTTTGCCTTCAACGGGACCGCACACAGAAGGACTAGGAACCCTCACCTCTAGTGCGGGTCCAATAAACCAACTAGAGAGAAAACAAACAGCAAACAGAAACGAGTCAACTGGCCAACTCCGAACAGAGCTGGCACTCGGGCAACCGGACGGCCACTCAACAGCTAAGAACAAAAACTCGGAGGAAGAAACAGAAGATAAGGACGACCCAAAACATACCAAAGATAACGTGACATTGAACAATTCCACAACACGGAGCACCTGGAAGAAGGTGATTATGACAACTAGCAATGCAAATCTCCAGACTCCATGTACTGAAATCACCGGAGACAAGCATTCTAGCGATCAATCTCAGTGGGCCATCTCGGAGCGCAAACCAATCGATAATAACACCAAACTCTCAGAAGGATCATGCGAAGCTAAGGAACAGCCCCACCAGAAAACGTTGCCCCCAAGGGAAGTAGATACAGAAACAATCTTTTTCATTCCCGAATACAAATCGAAGGGAAGAGTAGACATCTTAAACAGGGGCAATATACTAAAGTTAATCAACTTAATAGACAATCTAAAATCCATAAATACCTTGGACTTGCTTCTAATTGAATTCCACCCTGCAACACACCCACAAGGGAACGAGATAACTAGGGCAACGTGGGAAACTAGGGAGGTAGCAAAATCAATCATGGAGAATGCTTCCAGTTTCTCACAGTGGGGAATTCAGCTTGAACCAGAAATAAAACCAGCTTACCCCACACCGCTACTTGAAATACGGAAGGAAGAACGACCCTTACCGGCCAAGTCAATACTCAAAGGGGCACGAAGCTATTCCCCAGTACGGGACAATCACCTGGTGAAATCGCAAAACCCATTGTTTCAACAATCTGCCTCTTGTAAAGAAATAATAACTCGCACAATAACAGGGAACAACACCCACTTCCAACAAATAGCCCCCAGCAAAGAAAAAACAACTCGTACAATAACAGGGAGCGACATCATCTGACAAATAAAGTCAACTTCAGCCACTAAAACTGTGGCTCCCCTCAATAATAAAAACAAACCCAGTATTTGTAGTTGGAATATCAACGGACTAGCCGACAAATTAGAGGACCCCGAAACATTGAGCTACCTGCAAACCTTTGATCTGATTCTCCTCCAGGAAACATGGGAACCTAACGATATAGCCCTACAAGGATATACAGCTTGGACATACCCGGCCTGTAAAGAATCACAGTACGGCCGTTGGTCCGGAGGCCTGGTAATCCTCGCATCGATATCAGCTATAGGAGAAATCAAACCAGCAAGCATAAACATCACCCCACCGAACGCAATACAGGCAATATCTCTCATAACCGATAATAACCAAGAAAGCCATCAGTTACTTGTAGTAAATACTTATATCCATCCAAAGAATAAGGTGACTGGGTCAAATGAGCTAGTTCAAGAACTAACAAGACTCATAGAGGATGAGGAAACGGACAACATACTACTGGCCGGCGACTTCAACTTCCATCTATTTGGTGACCCGGCAACTGACGACATGACACAGGAGATGGACACATTATGGAAAATACCAACACAATCTACCCCTTCCAGATACAAACATAGCAATACTGCTTCACAGTTAGTAAAAGCGCTAGAGCAATTGAACCTGCGCGTTCTCAATGGACGATTCAAAGAGGATATTCCTCCAGCACCAACATACCACTCGTCAATTACCTCATCCTACCTAGACTTCATGCTAGTTACACTCCCGTTGTACGACAAACTACAATCATTTAGGAAAGGAGATAGAGCCCAGAGCGACCATTTGCCACTAGAAGCTCACTTAGCTCTGACCTGCAAGAGAAACAAGAAACATGTGCACAGAATATACCGCTAACTACAAGCGTTTAAGATGTAAGATCATGGATATGGACACACTAGCAATCAGTGCAAAAACAATAATACAGGAAATATCCAATAGAACCGACAATTCCCTCGACCTCTGGGAAGATTTTACAGCGGCATTAGGAGCAAAACAAGCCACAGCGAAGAAAATTCAAAAAGGGAACACCACAAGGTTCACGCTTGGCAAAGTAACAACAGTAGAAATAAAAAACATCAAGGTTGAAATAAAGAAGACCCTCAGGCAACTCCGCCAAGATCCAAACAACTCGGAAACTCAATTACAACTTCGCAGGTCAAAAGCATTGTTAAAAAAGAAAACTTGGGAAAGGAAAAGGCAATTGAACGAAGAACTCTGGCTAAAAATTCTACATAACTCCAAGCAGAAGAATAGCTCTAGCTTTTGGAAGATCATCCATAGGTTTCAACGGCCAGAACACAACGGTATCTACTCAGAAATATTGGAATCCGACTGGGCCAATTATTTAACAACTCACTTTAATACAAGTAACCCTGCAACGAAGGAAGCCGTAGAGGTCGATTTGGAGGAGGGAGCTCTCCGGCAATTGGACAAAATTGATATACAACCCAAAATAGCAAACCAAGCGCCTAAGAAGAAAACAACCGGGCCCCATACTCCAACAAAGGCAAAAGCCAGTCCAAGGAGAGTTGAGCCTAGAAAAAGCAAAAACGAAATATCAAATCAGGAAACAACAGACACTATTCTCAAAGAAATTTCTAAGGGAAAACTTGAGGGGGCTCCAGGACCAAACGGGATCCCCCCGATATTATACAAACAGGACCCAGGCTTTTGGAGCACTCTTTTTACCCTAGTATTCAACGAAGTAAGGGAAACAGTAATAATACCAACATCATGGAGCGGCTCAATTATAAGCCCAATATCTAAAAAAGGTGCGAAGATCGATCCAAGCAGCTACCGTCTGATTGCTCTGATAGAAGTAGAGGCAAAATACTACGCAGGCCTTATATTGAAGGACCTAACAACATGGGCAGAAAAAAAGAACATCATTCCAGCTACACAGACGGGCTTCCGGAAGGGCCAGGGTACCCTAACAAACATCATGGCGTTAACCCTATTGTTTGACGCAGCAAAAACAGCAAAAAGCTCCCTGTTCGTGTGCTTCATAGACTATAGCGCCGCATTCGACCATGTAGATCGGCACAAACTATGGTGGAAGTTGAGCACATGGGGAATCCCTGGCCCCCTGCTACAGCAGCTGGTTATGCTACATACCGATACCTGGGTCCAAATAAAATTGGGATCTGGCACACACCTATCGAGAAAAATAAAGACCAGCAAAGGACTAAAACAGGGCTGCGTCCTAGCCCCAACGTTGTTCACCCTCTTCCTCGTGGACCTGCCCGAAAAACTAAACACAGTTACATCTCACGCACCTCGGCTAGGAAACATTACGCTCTCAAATCTGCTCTATGCAGATAACCTGGTCCTCATTAGCCGGTCTCCCATTGGTCTCCAAAACCTTCTGGATAGAACTAATGCCTTCTCGAAAGCAAATTCCCTAACAATCAATTTAAACAAAACCAAAGTCATGCCAATGAACCATTACAAAAAACGGAAACCCGCATTGGTACCTGGACAACCAAAGATTAGAACAGGTGACCTCAGATAAATATTTAGGAGTCATAATTGAGGGCAAGGGCTCCTCCAAACAACAACTAGAGGCCATCCGTCGGAAGGGCATGACCTTTCAACTATCAATAAGGCCCCTCCAGAAAGCTCTCCCTGACAGGACATTAGCGCCACTTCTACAGGTAATAAATGCTCACCTACAGCCCATGCTCTCCTACGGCAGCGAATCAATGCGAGGCAAAGATGCAAGTACTCTGGACAATACTATCAGTCACGCATATAGGGCAATTTGCCACCTCCCTAAAAACTCTTCGCCCGCTCAAATTCGTCTCGAATTTGGACTGCAGAAACAAACTGTGGAGAGGAAAGGCCAATACATAAAAAGCTGGCGCAAAATTAAAGACGCTGAGGAAGGATCGCTAAACGCCAACCTATGGATTGAGCTCAACGCCAAAGAAAACTCACCTGCAAGGGCCTACCTAACAAACTCACTGGAGAGCCTGGGACTTAATACGCTCTGGGAAACAAGAACGGATTTCGGGACCTTTAAAAAAGCAGTGTCGAAAATCACCAAACTGGTCTCCTCACTTGAGGACAGAGCCACCCTAACTAAGAGAACGCACGGATGGGTTGTGCTTGAAGGGTACAGAACCACAAAGCCACAAGAATATCTATCAACGGGCCTTACACAAAAAACAAAAAATAAGTTTCTAAACATGCGCTTAGACAACATACCCATAGCACGTCATCTGGCACCATGGAAAAGGCCAAATCCATCAAACGCCTGTCGCCTTTGTCAATCTGCGAAAGAGGATCTTATACACATCATTTGTATCTGCAAAGCCCTTATGGGTATAAGGCGCTCCTTGCTACGGCCTTTATGGAACCAGAAGGGCGTAAAAACCTGCAGGCAAGCAGTGATGCTCTGCTTCAACCCCGAAGAGACACAGTTGAACTGTAGAACAGTCAAATATTTTGATCTAGTGGCCAAAAAACTAAATGAAATTACACTTGGGCGGGATAACCCTACCGCACCAGGAGAACAGTAGACTTTGTTAATGACCTTGAAACTATAAAGATCCATAAGTAACTAAACTACAGCAATCAGAACAAAATACGAAATCACACACAAAATTAACAGAAAAGACAGTTGGGTGAAAATACGGCCTTACAACCAAAAGAACAACAATTATTAAGGCCAAGACTAATAGGAAAGACTTATTAATTTACTATGGACCCCCTGTGATTTTATCAATGTGCAACACCTCTTTGTAAAACCCTTTTTTAAACAGTCAAATGACTTTTTACCTATTGTGTATCAATTGTGAGTTTTAATTAACTGTACAATAAACAAATTCAAAAAATTCAAATTCAAATTCAAAATTCAAATTCAAATTCAAATATTAAATTCACTGAAAACACCATAGGTTTTACACCAGTTATAGTTAGCTGGAAATTTACTCGCATAAAACCATTGAAATTCCCACAATATAGTTAGTTGGACTCACTATAACTTGCGCGTGCAATGCACTGCTGATGACGTCACATATTTATTTATTTATTTATTTATTTATTTTTTAAACTTATAGAGCGCAAACAAATACCACGAATGGTGTCTCGGCGCTCACTCATGACATGGTCAGTGACATCACTCATGACACCACTGATGACACCATCCTTGTGACAGAGTGACAGACCTCCTTTCACTGTAATGTAACCCTTGAAACACATATTCAAAAATAGAAACAAACATTTTCAAAAAAATGGAGATACCCATACCAGTTACAACAAATAGACACATTCACTGGATGGTGTCATCAGTGATGTCATGAGTGATGTCACTGACCATGTCATGAGTGATGTAATATGTGACGTCATCAGCAGTGCATTCCATCCAGTGAATGTGTCTATTTTTAAAAAATAATTATGTATTATATATGTATATGTAAAAGTTGATGGAAGAATAAATGTTTAAATAAGTGTTTACATGGATTTTTTTTTAAATACATATATTAGAGAGTAATGTTTAAATATTTAAATATATGTATTAGTGTTTCACTTTGTGTATAAGTGGCTGCATGGGTTGCTGAGTAGCTACATGTGTATGTATATGGGTTATTAGATGTTTTTCTTAGTATCAGTATGAGTGTTTGTATGGTTTGGTGGGGGTATTACTTAGCACATAGATGCATGAATGACTGACTCTCTCTTTGTATGTGTTTTGAAGACAGCATATGTGCAGGACTGTATGGGTGGATGAGTGTGTATATGTGTGTGTTAGTGAGTGAATAGCTGTCTCACTAGTGTCTTTATCAGTAACTACATATGTTTTAATCTAGTATATGTGAATATTGATGCATATAAGTGAGTATATGTGAGAGTGAGGGATTGTAAGAGTTCCTGTTTAAATTAGTATGTGTTTCTATAAGTGATTGTTTAAGAGAGTAAGTATGTGTAAGTTTCCTTAGAAGTAAAGTGGTAGTGTGTGTATAGCTGTATATGCAAATAAATGGATGTTCAATAGTTTATTTGCATGTGTGAGTATGTGTGTGAGTAGCTTTTCGATGCCTGTCAGTGTGTAACAGGATGTAGAGGTGTATCACTACATATGATGAGTGAGTATATGTATGAGTGACTATATAGAACTGTTGGTGAATGAGTGGATGTGTATGTAGATGGTGGAATTATTGAATTGGTTGTTGTAACTGGTATGCGTATCTCCATTTAAAAAAAAAATTTAGTTTCTATTTTTGAATATGTGTTTCAAGGGTTACATTACAGTGAAAGGAGGTCTGTCACTCTGTCACAAGGATGGTGTCATCAGTGATGTCATGAGTGATGTCACTGACCATGTCATGAGTGATGTAATATGTGACGTCATCAGTAGTGCATTGCACGCGCAAGTTATAATGAGTCCAACTAACTATAACGTGGGAATTTCAATGGTTTTATGTGAGTAAAACTTCCAGCTAACTATAACTGGTGTAAAACCTATGGTTTTTTCAGTGAATTTAATAGGTTTTTTAAATGCTAATTCCTAACTATAACTGGTGTGAAACCTATGGTTTTTTCAGTGAATATATATATTGGTCAGAACGTTCAGTATTTGCAAATGATTATATTTTTAATTTCTGAAATTATTATTTGATATATTCGTATGCCAATTCATCTAACAATCTTAAGAGTAGATTTATTGATGATCCCTTATATAATCCTGTGGACAATATATTTATATGTATTTGAACGTTTATTACCACCATCTCTTTCGCAACTGATATTTATGTCGTTATTATGGTATGACAATTTGCTTTTGGTGTGAGAAAAATTGCGCAAAGTGCTCACACATGTACATACATGAATTGTTTGAGCTTAGACATTAGTAGGCATGCTTGCCTGTTGTAACATATCTATTTGCTGATTCAATATTGTGCATTGAAAGCGTTGTATATTTACTCTTTCAAAATGGCGCCCGTTCTTGTTATAGTATAGGTCTAGGCAATATGTGAGTCCTATTTCTATTTCAATGACATGTTTTTGAATCGGGCGCGCTTTGCACATTGTATGCTATAAATGTGAATAGTGGTCCACATTCCCGCCAACAGTGAGCAAGGAAGTCTTGTCCGAAACGCGTCTGTTCGACATTTTCACCCTGCACTTGAAAGCTCAATAAAGCTGAAAATAACCAAAGACTGGCTCTAGCGTATTACTGTGTCTACGCGCTGGGTTCTGTGCTTGGATCTATGGCACGGTTACCGGCTGGATTGTGATATATATATATATATATATGTATATATATATATATATATTACCTACTGGTGGTCGCCAGTAGGTAGTAATAGTTAGGATTGATTTCCATAGGGAAATCGCAATATTCTAGTTGGAATAACTTTGGTGCCGGTTGAGGAATCAGCCTGAATTTTTCAGCAACTTTGCCTCGTGGCTCTCCGCTCCTTCCCTGAAAGTTTGGGGGGGATTCGTCAAGCGGGGGCCGAGAAAAAAGGGGGGTCCCAAAACGTGTTTTCCCCATGTTAATTTCCATAGGGCGGTCTGTCGCACTTTTAGCTCGAACGGCTGAATGGATTTTCACCAAACTTGGCAAAATTGTAGGGACTGGTAGCCCGATGTGCCTTTGCTATGTCTCAAGATGTGTGCTCCAGAGGATTTTGAGTAATTTAGGTTCAAAAAAATTTATATATCTAGAGCCGTACCCCGGTAGGCATACCGGGGAGCGCTCCGGGCGCGCCACGCGACTTGCGAACGGCAAGCTGATTGGCTCTCGGGTGTCTGTAAACATTCGAAACAGTCCGCAGCGGCCACCATCTTGTGTCTCGGTAGGATTGAGACACAAGAGGTGGCAAAAATCAAAGGGGGAAATGAGCAAAAGGGGGCAGGGTAGACCCCCCCTCACACCCTAGGTTTGATGTGGGGGCCATAATAGGGTCCCGCGGGACAAACATTTTTTTTTTAAAAATCGATTTTCGTGGGGGGAGCGCCCGGTACGCGCACCGGGGAGCGTACCAGGGAGCGTACTTTGGTGAAAAATAGTGAAAATAGTAGTGAAAAATAATCATTTTGAGTGATTAGAGGTAGGGTAGCTCTGAAAAGAGCTTTTGGGTTCTGTGGCTGTTTTAGGTACCTACAAGTACGTCCCACACACACCCACACGCACACATCCCTACACCCCCACAGTCACACACTCCCCACACATACCTCACACACGCACACCTCCACCCACACCCAAACACCCCACACCCCCACACCGACACCTTACACATCCACACCCACACCCACACACCCCACACACCCACACACACACCTCACCCCCCCAACACACACACACACGCACACACAGATACCTCACAGACACACCCCACACATCTCACACACACACCTCCCTCCCCCCCACAGACACACACACACCTTACAGACACACCCTCACATCCCACACATACACACACATCCTACACACATATCCCCCACACACACCCCCACACACACCGCACACACTCACACCTCCACCTACACCCAAACACCCCACACACCCAAACCCACACACACAGCTTACACAGCCACACCCCCACCCACACCCACATACCCCACACACTTACACACACCTATACACCTCACCCCCCAGACATACACACACACCTCACAGACACACCCCACACATCCCTCACACACACCTCCCCCTCCACACATGGGGAAAACTCAGTGAAACAGTAAAATAATAATTTAAAGTGCTTAGTGGTAGGGTAGCTCTGAATAGAGTTGTTGTGTTGTGTGGCGTATTTAAGTACCAACATGTAGGTACTAATGCAGAGTTTTAAATTCAATGTAGACCGTCTCCTTTGTAGATAATTTGTATGTTGTTACAGAAGTTATTGTGGTATATGGAATGCATAGCATAGTCTGTCAGGAAAGTAGAAACAGATCCTTTAAGCACACCCTGAGAAGGTCTAGGGGATCAGAGGTAGTCTATCCTGCTCCCTTATGATGTTTTCCAGTATTACATTTAATCTCTTCTAAATGTATAGAAAATTGGCGGTGATATCGTGCATTAGATACAGACTGTGAGAGAAAGGAAGCAGGAGATGAAAAACAGATGTCAAATACACTTTGGAGATAATATAGTGGGAGAAAGGAAGTAACTATGAGCAAACTTACTATGTATCACAAAAAAAAATTGCACAGTATACTATAAGTCTCACATTATATTATATTCATTTTGGTACTATTTCATTGATTACATATAAAAAAGAATAATGTCTGGAACAATTTTTAATTATTAAATATAAATTTATTGCTCTGATTTTTCAAAATTTAATAAGACTTCCAACATTATGTCGTCGGGAATGTCCTCATTTGAATGACATGAATCCATTTCTTCCACATATTTGAGAAACTCTTCATCAAGAGACTGATCCAAAAAATCTGAATCATTATTCTCTTCCTCTGGGTTGTCCTGAATGTCAAGTTCGAATGAAATATTACATTTATTTTGATCACCTTCCATTATGTTGCTGTAAATTGCATAACAAATAAATATATCAGTAGAGATAGGGCACTGTTGGGTTTAAGTTCAGAGAGGTACTTTTGAGTTTTTAACAGTCAAGTTATCTTTGGGCAGTGTATGGTATCAGGCAGGAAGTAGAAATATAAAAAAGTGCTTGTGAAGAAGCTTAAGTAAATTCATAAATATACTAGAGAAGCCTAAATCAATCCATAACTATAACAGAGAAGCCTATTTGAATCTATAACTATAACAGAGGGACAGTAAAAAACTATCATAAAACGTTTTTCCAATTTAACTTAAAGTGCAGAACATAGTTCCCCTTAAAAATTAACAAATTACCTTTCAGAAAGGAGTTGATGTTTTCAGAGGAAATCCTTTATAAATGTACCTCAGGTAGTAGTACTCAAAATGGCCGTGTTTCCCTCTCATTTTTCATATATATTCATGTTCATAACCAATGAAATGTCAGCACATAAAAATACAAAATGAAAGTAACATTTTCATTGGTTGCAAATTCTAACACTTTCATATGTGTTTTAGTCATGTAATTTACCTCAGGATATTTAGACAGTGCTACAGCTCAAATGGCTCAATGGAATTCCACCAAATTTGGGAAAATGGTAGGGACTGGTATGTAGTATGACCTATTCTATATTTGGTGAAAGTGTCTCCAGTGGTTTTTATGTAAATTAACTTTTAACATTTTTTGGGAGCGCTTCCCGGTGCGCGCCCCGGTACGCGTACCGGCAGCGCTACGGGAGTCGTCCATTTTGTGTTTCGGTAGATTTGAGACAGAAAATGGAGGACAAACAATGTTGGGAATGGGTATAAGGGGGCACGGTAGGCACTCCCTGACCCCCTAGGTTTTCTGAGGGGGTGTTAGGAGGCCCATATAGACCAAAAAACAACAACATTATTTTCAAATTTTCGCGGGGGGAGCGCCCGGTACGCGCACCGGGAAGCGTACCGGGGAGCGTACTTTGGTGAAAAATAGTGAAAAAAAGTTAGAAAAAGATAATCATTTGGAGTGATGAGAGATAGGGTAGTCCTGAAAAGGGCTTTTGGGTTCTGTGGCTGATTTAGGTACCTACAAGTAGGTACCAATGCACAGTCTTAAATTCAGGAGGAATATTCTATTCCCCTCATCTGAAAAGTGCACACCATCTCCTCTGTAGATATCTTGCATGTTGTAACTCTAGTTATTATTGTATATTGAACCCATTCCATAGTCTCTCATGTAAGCAGAAACAGATTTATTCACATGTTTCCGTGCTTTCTCAAATTGTGGACAAAATTGATTGGACCACTTCCATTTCTGCCTTTGGCATATATTGGAATATACCAAGGCAGTTTGAGGAAAAAATGCCATCAATTGATCAAAGGTGTCCTTTAAAAGCATTTCCAGACCTACCCCAGTCAAAGTGCCCAAGTCATTTCCTCCACAGTGCACAATTAAAAGGTCAGGGTGTGGCAAATGCAAAAAGGTTTTCACCAATGGTATCAATTGGTGACATTTCAATCCTCTCTGGCCAATCCATTTAATCTTCACATTTGGTAAGTCAAGGTTGTGAAAATTTCTGGTAGCTGCATACCTTTGAGCCCAGTGGATATAGCTATGTCCAATAATCCAGACAGAATACATGGTGAGAGGAGATTCTGATGCAGTCAGATGAAGTGTGGAAAAGAAATGGCAGTTCGAACAATAGGAGTTTGCAAAAAAAAACCTGTGGAGTTTCAGAATCACAAGCAATGATTGGTAGAATGAGATAGTTGAAAACTGAAAGTTAGGCTGCATGGTTGTGTTCTGTGTAAGAAGTAATTTGAATGGTTAAAAAAAAGTCATTTAAAGAAACCTTGCACCAGAAAAGCTGGTGTATTCGCAGGTCAAACATCCTTGCTGAGGTGATTTGCAACATTGTAGAATAAACTTTTAACCCTGGGAGCTCAGTGAGGAGGGAGTTGCTATGGTAACAGGTAGAAAGGGCTGAGGGGGGGAAGGGTGTTGGTTTGAAAATACAGAGGGAAGAGATTTGATTGGTTACCATGAGCAATATGTGTGTAGAATTAGAGGGTTTCTGTGCCTTTATGGTTTGCAGTGCCTGGAGAACATACCTTTTGCTCTGCTAAAGAAATATTGGTGTGTGTATCTGACACTGTTCTGAATCTCCTAAAATATTTATAAAGGTGAGTTATGATTTATTTAATATACATAGAGACTTGTATACTCTATGGAGAATATTTGGAAGCAAATTGTGGTTTTTTAATGTTGCTTTGTGTCATGCTTTTTGATAATGCTTGGTAAAAAGTTTTTACTGCATAGAGTAATTGTATTTTGTAAAATTGTGAAGTTTTAGTAGTGACATGGAATGCTTCTACATAGGACCTGTGCTGTGTTTTTTAAATGGGATGTCAAAAACGATTTTGGGAAAAATGAATGGCTTTTACATTTTTTAAAAGGAATAAAGAATGTGTGCATGTTTAAAGAAATACATTTGACTCTTTACAATGATGTTACCTGTGTTAACTCAGTGTAGGAAGCATATTGAGTTTGTTTGCATAGAGGAATTGTATTTTGTAAAATTGTGAAGCTTCATGTGAAAGCTTTTGCCTCAGTCTTATCCCTGGTTTTTACATTTTTGAGTATAATGTGGCGCAGAGGTTTAAAAAGTGACGCATCTAACTACATGCGTCACTTTTTAAATATGGTGCAAAAAGGTACATGTTTGGGCTTTCCTGGGGAGCGTAGGTGGTGAGGCTTGTGTCTAAGAGTGCAGTGGACTAGGCTTCATGAAGCCTATCCCCAACTGCACTCTTAGACACAGGTGTCAATTTGACTCTTTACAATGATGTTACCTGTGTTAACACAGTGTAGGAAGCATATTGAGTTTGTTTGCATAGAGGAATTGTATTTTGTAAAATTGTGAAGCTCCATGTGAACGCTTTTGCCTTAGTCTTATCCCTGCTGTGAGATAGATGTTTGTACATAGGATCTGTGCTATTTTGGGGAAAATGAATGGTTTTTAAATTTTTGAGTATAATGTGGCGCAGAGATTTAAAAAGTGACGCATCTAACTACATGTGTCACTTTTTAAATATGGTGCAAAAAGGTACATGTTTGGGCTTTCCTGGGGAGCGTAGGTGGTGAGGCTTGTGTCTAAGAGTGCAGTGGACTAGGCTTCATGAAGCCTATCCCCGACTGCACTCTTAGACATAGTTGTCAATTTGACTCTTTACAATGATGTTACCTGTGTTAACTGAGTGTAGGAAGCATATTGAGTTTGTTTGCATAGAGGAATTGTATTTTGTAAAATTGTGAAGCTCTATGTGAAAGCTTTTGCCTCAGTCTTATCCCTGGTTTTTACATTTTTGAGTATAATGTGGCGCAGAGGTTTAAAAAGTGACGCATCTAACTACATGTGTCACTTTTTAAATATGGTGCAAAAAGGTACATGTTTGGGCTTTCCTGGGGAGCGTAGGTGGTGAGGCTTGTGTCTAAGAGTGCAGTGGACTAGGCTTCATGAAGCCTATCCCCGACTGCACTCTTAGACATAGTTGTCAATTTGACTCTTTACAATGATGTTGCCTGTGTTAACTGAGTGTAGGAAGCATATTGAGTTTGTTTGCATAGAGGAATTGTATTTTGTAAAATTGTGAAGCTCCATGTGAAAGCGTTTGCCTCAGTCTTATCCCTGCTGTGAGGCAGATGCTTGTACATAGGATCTGTGCTATTTTGGGGAATATGAATGGTTTTTACATCTTTGAGTATATTGTGGCGCAGAGGTTTAAAAAGTGACGCATCTAACTACATGCGTCACTTTTTAAATATGGTGCAAAAAGGTACATGTTTGGGCTTTCCTGGGGAGCGTAGGATGTGAGGCTTGTATCTAAGAGTGCAGTGGACTAGGCTCCATGAAGCCTATCCCTGTCTGCACTCATAGACACAGGTGTCAATTTGACTCTTTACAATGATGTTACCAGTGTTAACTTAGTGTAGGAAGCATATTGAGTTTGCTTGCATAGAGGAATTGTATTTTGTAAAATTGTGAAGCTCTATGTGAAAGCTTTTGCCTCAGTCTTATCCCTGGTTTTTACATTTTTGAGTATAATGTGGCGCAGAGGTTTAAAAAGTGACGCATCTAACTACATGTGTCACTTTTTAAATATGGTGCAAAAAGGTACATGTTTGGGCTTTCCTGGGGAGCGCAGGTGGTGAGGCTTGTGTCTAAGAGTGCCGTGGACTAGGCTTCATGAAGCCTATCCCTGACTGCACTCTTAGACACAGGTGTCAATTTGACTCTTTACAATGATGTTACCTGTGTTAACACAGTGTAGGAAGCATATTGAGTTTGTTTGCATAGAGGAATTGTATTTTGTAAAATTGTGAAGCTCCATGTGAACGCTTTTGCCTTAGTCTGATCCCTGCCGTGAGGCAGATGTTTGTACATAGGATCTGTGCTATTTTGGGGAAAATGAATGGTTTTTACATCTTTGAGCATATTGTGGCGCAGAGGTTTAAAAAGTGACGCATCTGGCTACATGCGTTACTTTTTAAATATGGTGCAAAAAGGTACATGTTTGGGCATTCCTGGGGAGCGTAGGATGTGAGGCTTGTATCTAAGAGTGCAGTGGACTAGGCTCCATGAAGCCTATCCCTGTCTGCACTCATAGACACAGGTGTCAATTTGACTCTTTACAATGATGTTACCTGTGTTAACTCAGTGTAGGAAGCATATTGAGTTTGTTTGCATAGAGGAATTGCATTTTGTAAAATTGTGAAGCTCCATGTGAAAGCTTTTGCCTCAGTCTTATCCCTGTTGTGAGGCAGGTGCAAGATTTTGATGTAACAGTGTCCTAAAAGTGACGCAGTGAAATCTCATAGAGAAATGACCCCTCTCTGTACATTACACTTGACAGAGGTATAATGTGGTGCAAAAGGTTTTAAAAATGACACATCTACCTACATGCGTCACTTTTTAAATATGGTGCAACAAGGCACATGTTTTATGACGCCAATGCGTCACAAAAAGTGACGCTTCAGTAGCGCAAAACTGACGCATGGCTTTAAATGAGGATGAATTATGTCATCTGTGTTACCTGAGATTAGGAAGTAGATTGTGCAGATGAGGTGAGACATGTCCAGAGGGACAGAGGAGGTGAGGTTTATGATCAAGACTGTATTGGGAGAGAGGCCTTTCTCGGGAAGGATAGGTGGTGAAGCGTGTGTATAAGAGTGCAGTGGACTTATACACAGGTCTCATCTTCTTTGTACTTGTGGACAGAGCTATCTTCCACTATAATCTTCAATACAGGCCTCACGTTTTGTGCACCCCTGAAGAATCCTCACCTGATCTGTAACCCTGAATAGATCGTTTGCTTTTTGTCATTGCTTTGTTGTTTGGTAATAGTGGTCTATAATGTGCTACTTTTTTTCTTTAACACAGATTGAAATTGTTATTTGAAGAGTAAGCAAAGATGCCCACAAGGGAAAGGACAAGAAAACAACGTAACCGGGAAAAATCAAAAACAGCAACGGAATTACAGCACTCTTCCACAACAAATACTTCAAAAAACAGGAACCAAGCTCCTGGTAAGACAACTAAGTCTTTTTTACGTAACATATGTACATCCCAAAAAAATGATGGACAGCATGTAGAAATAGAAAATGAGAGAGTAAAATTGAAAAGGAAGGAGAGAACTTCAAAGAATCCTAAAACTGGAGCAGGAGAGAATAATATGTATAGGAATAGAAGGCAGAATCAGTTTAGAGACATTCGTAGACGACTGTTTCGTGGTGGTTTTAAATTTGTTAAAAAACATTAGGAAAGGTAAACAGAGAGCTGCTTTTGATAAGAAAAAGAAAAGTGTAGGGAAGATTGTTGATCAGGCTTTTGAAGTTAAGAAAAAATTATTTATTTTAATAATCAATAGAATTAGGACACTTAACAAGACAATTGATGTTTTCAAATCAAACAGTAGATGGAAAAGAGTAATTAATCGGACACATTTTTGTAAAGTTTTTTCTGGAGAATGGATGCACAGTTCAAGTTGTGAGCCATTTTTTAATGAGGAGAGTTACTTCCAGGAGAATGATTTAGTGCATGCAGTTGACACCAGTGGTCGAGCGTATGAAGTGAAAGACGGTTGTCCGATTGAAAAAGAGAAACTTGTGCCTAGAGAACCAGAAGAGGTGTTATCTGATGGAGTTTTAGGGAGACGTACTAAGGGTCCAGTGTACACTTGGAAGTGTAGTCGTATTTGTAGTGTGCGACAGGAATCAATTGATTTGTTTTGTAATTTCTTACGTACATATAGTAAGAAAAGTCTAAAGCAGAAAATGAAGTTGTTGCACGACTTAGATCCTTGCAGAGTGAGAGAAAAGACAGGTTTGCAAGGCCATTCACTGGCTTGTCTTTCTAGAAAAGTCTGTCAGAGTGTTTTTCATCATTTTAGGATGTTAGCAGTGCATCATAACAAAATGAGGAAATTAGTGAGAATGTTGTATTATGCAAAAAGTCCAGCACTTAAGCTTAAACAATTAAACAGTGCTCTTTTGCATGGAACTGAATTAGATGTGAACAAGATTTGTGAAGAAATTGAGATTTGTTATTTTGATAAAAAAGAGGATAGTGTAGAAATTGACACAGCAATTCAAGGTAATGTGGAAGACAATGTACAGATTTCAAGTACAGAAAAGTTTGAGCAGGAAATTACCAGGTTTAAGGTGAAATCAAGTGAAAGGCCGAATTTTACTTGTGTGTGTTGTCGACGAAGTCATTATAAGCATCAAACTAGATTAGTTGATTTATACGTAAAAAGTGAAAAGGTGAATAATTATGAGTGGAAAGATTTTGCAACTTATTTGTGGGTGGAGAATTGTTTTGATTTGAGTTCTGATCAGCGTATTTGTAAATATTGTTATGATAAATTAAATCAAAACAGAATGCCTGCTAGAGCTGTTCATAATAATCTGGAGTTGGTAGACATTCCCCCTGAATTGATGGATTTAAATACATATGAGTCTATTTTGATTCAATGTGTCCACCCTTTTGAGGCAATTGTTCGCATGGAGCCTAAGATAGGAAATTTGCCTCCTACAGATTTGCAGAGAGGATTAAAGGGAAGAGTTGTTTATTTGCCTCTAGATTTCAAAAAAAATATTGATACAATTGGTATAGAAAAAGTAGAAGAGGAACCTTTAGTTATTCTAGTTAATGGGGTTCCGACAAAGAGTAAAAAAATCTGGCAAGATTTAGTGGATGTTAGGTAAAGTCAAAAAGGCAACGTTGTATTTAGTCAAAAACAATGAGTATTACAAACATGTTTATGTTGCAGCAGAGGAAACAGCTGCAGATGAAGACAGTGATTGTTCAGGTGGCCAAATTGAAAAAGTTGATGTCTCTAGAAGTGAAGAAATATATGAACATTATACTGTTTATCCTTTGCATTCCAAAGAAGTAATGGGGAATGCAATTGAATTGTTTCAAATGAAAGCAGCAAAAGGAAGTCCCGTTAGTGTATGGGAAGAAAGTTTGGAAGCTCGTTGTTTTCCACAGCTATATCCAACAGGTTGAGGTGGGCGATTTGACGATCGACCACTTCAAATTCCTGCATCTGAATATCGAACTGTAAGATTATATGCTGAAGATCCAAGGTTTCGTCAATGCATTCCCTATTTGTTTCATCTACTGTATGAAAGTGACTTGTCTGGGCTTTCTTATGCAGTAAACCATATACTGAAAAGTGGAGCACATCTGCAAAATGTTTCGGCGAGGGACTTTATGGAGAAAGTGAATCTGCAAGATAATATTTTGGAATCTCATCTAATCAATCTCATGGCATGTCAGCGTGGTACAAACGAGTATTGATACCGTCGTCATGGGGAATTGAAATGTATGCTAAGAAACTTAGGAACTCCTACATGGTTCCTCACTCTTAGCTGTGCCGAGTATGCATGGGATGACTTACTCCAATTTCTACGAGAGGCTAATGCAAATATACAAAATATAGAATTTAAAACACCTGGAGAACTGTGTTCTTTGGATCCAGTGAATGTATGCAGATATTTCAATCATAGATTTGAAGCTATGATGTCTTTTATTACCAACAAAAAAAATCCTCCCCTTGGAGAGGTTTTGGATTTCTTTTGGAGAAAGGAGTATCAAGCGAGAGGTGCTCCTCATATACATATGTTGTTGTGGATTAAAGATGCACCCAAATTTGGAACAGATTCGGATGAAACAGTGATGAGCTTCATTGAAGAGTATTCAACATGTGCTGTTCCGAAAACTACCGAAGAAAATAGTTTAAGGCAACAAGTTTTACGCTTTCAATCCCATCGTTGTGGAAAGTACTGTCGTCGAAAATTCAGAAACAAAGACAAGTTCTACACAAAATGTCGTTTCTCCTTTCCATGACCAGTGATTTCTAAAGGAAGAGTAAATAATTTGATGTCTTCTCTGCGACCTAGTGTTATGAGGAAATCACCAAAAAATATATACAATTTAAAAAGAAACGAAGAGTCCACGTACATCAACGACTACAACCAAGTGATTTTGTCCATGTGGAATGCTAACATGGATGTTCAATTTGTTGCTGACAACTCTATTGCTGTGGCTCGATATGTGACGTCTTACATCACGAAAAAAAGAAAAGACAGAACTGAAGGAAATGTGGGAGGACATTTCACATGAAAAGAGTCTAAGCAAGAAATTATACAGTTACAGTCTGAAGATGTTGTCGCATCGAGAAATTGGAGCATATGAATGTTCTGATCGATTGTCATCAGCGAGTCTCTATGCCAAATCTAGAACCATCATTTGGGTGAGTCTAGGTCTGTACAAGAAATAGAGTATTTGGTGGAGAAAGAACCAGAAAGTACAGATATTTTGAAGACCAACATGTTGGATACATACTATCCAAATAGAAGTAGTCATCTTGAGAACGTTTGTTTGTATGAAGATCTGCAAAACTATATTTATAAGAGAACCATCAGAGAAGATATTAACAATGGAATATATGCTATCATTGGGTGTGAAGGATGTCTAGTGAGACAGAAAAAATGCCATTTGATTAATCATCGAAAATTGAGTTGCGAAAATCCAGAGAAAAGGGAATTTTACTATTTGGCTCTTTTGCAACTCTTTAAGCCATGGCGTACAGAAGAGGAACTACTTGGAGATTTTCTCTGTTACGAAGATTATTTTAATGCAACCAAGGATACCATAGAATGTCCTGTTTTTCCAAATTATCTGCAAATGTTGAACAAAGAAATAGAGCAAGAAGCCACAATTGCTGCAGAGATTGCTAGAGACAGTTCCCAAGACAGTCAGAGTTCTGCTTCATTGAGTCAGGATCCACTTGGAGGACCAATTATCCAAAATGAATGAAGCTGCCACTGCCATGGATGAGGTGGAAAGAGCTATGGAACAAGCTCAAGATGATGAAGTTAACTTAGAAGATTTGGTAAAACAACTAAACTTTGAGCAGAAACAGATATATGACGAAGTCACAGAACAGATTGAACATGGATTCAGTCATGAGAAAAAAGAGTGCTCATGTACATCATTTAAGCCTGTCCAACTGTACGTGAGTGGAGAAGCGGGAACTAGGAAAAGTTTTCTGATTAAAGCAATTGCAACTTATTTGCAGAAAAGGACTGAATCGCCGCTGTCTTGTGTTGTTACCGCTCCAACTGGGCTGGCAGCACATAACATTAAAGGGATTACTTTACATCGTTTACTGATGCTGCCAGTGGAGCATCATAACAAATTGGAGTATCACAAGCTATCTGCAGATGCGTGTTCCGAAGTTTCGAGAGTCCTGAAGAAAATGAAACTTCTTATCATTGATGAAGTAGCATGGTGTCAAATATAATGCTTGCTTTTGTGCATTTGAGAATGCAAGAAATTCTTAGAACAGACTATGATGTCTTATTTGGAGGAAAACATATTATTGTTTTTGGAGATCTTCTGCAGTTGACTCCAGTGAAAGGACAACCTGTGTTCAAAATGCTCACACATGAAGATACCAGGAAGTGCTTAGGAAGCATTGGAAACGTTAATATATGGTTAAACTTCAAATATGCAGAACTGCTTCAAAATATGCGGCAGGCAAAGGATGAAGATTATAAAAATATTTTACAAGATGTAAGGATTGGAAAAGTAAGTCAGCAAGGGAAAGAAGCTTTAGATGGACGGTTAATTTCAAATTTGTACCCAAATGAAAACATTCTTCCAGAGAATATTTTTAAGAAAATTAACGAGAGGAAATCTGCCATATGTTTGATGCCAACTCTGAAAGAATGTTCCATGTTCAACAACAAAATGTTAAATTTAGAAAATGAAGAGATAGTGAAACTGGAAGCTACAGATAAAATAGAGCATATGGGAGCAACAATTGTTTTGTCTGAAAATTTGAAATCAAAATTGGATTCATTAGAAAAGAGTATATCTAAAACTGCTGGTTTTGAAAAGACTCTGAATGTGTGTTTGAATTGTCGTGTTATTTTGAGAAGGAATTTAAATGTTGAAAGAGGTCTGGTAAATGGAGCAATGGGTCATGTTGTTGGTTTTGTGAATTACAAAAATAGAGATGGAATTGAAATTTTAAAAATTAAATTTGATGGCATTGATGAAATAGAACAAATTTGTCGTTGTTCAGCTAGATTTTTGCTCGTGAAAGACTTATATGTTCGCCGAAAACAGTTTCCTATTTGTTTGGCATATGCGGTGACAATTCATAAATCTCAAGGTTTAAGTGTAGATAGTGCTTTGGTGAACATTGGAAGTTCTGTGTTTAAAGTGGGTATGGCATATGTGGTTTTATCACGAGTCAGAACTTTATTAGGATTGTACTTGATTGAGTGTGATGAAACAAATATTTGTGCTGATCTAGATTGTGTTAAAGAATACAATAGGTTAAGAAGAGAGTATGCTCCACATTTGCCTCAATATCCTCTGATTGAAAAACGTGTGGTAGGCCGAAAAAGAAGAAATGAGAAAAAGACAAAAAGTAGATGAAACTGTAATTGTAAGGAGAAGGAAAAAGGATTCTGTTGAGGATGTTGTTGGATTTCAGTTTGAAAACAGTTCTGGTGTCAACTGCTATGCTAATGTAGTAGTTAATGTTGTTTTTTTTCTTCAAAATATACAAAAACTGATTGTCGAGAATCGGGAACAAACATTGAGCTGTTTATTGAATTCTGTGTTAGAGAAATGGAGTAGTGATAGAGCAAAAATAGAAAGTGTTTCAGAAATTAGAAATCTTCTAGACATATGTTCAGGTCAAAATCAATTTTCACAGAATATTCAGCAGGATTGTTAGGAATTTTTAATGTATATGTTTGATGTATTGCAAGATGAAGGAGTAGATATAAAACATCTTTTTAACCTTTCTTATCAATGGCAACATGACTGTGATAATTGTGCTTCATCAAGTACTACTAGAATAGACTCTGAAAGATTTATATATTTGACTTTACCAGACTGCAAATCAGTGCCTTTTAATAATCTAGTTAAAGCAGCGGATCACAATATGGTGTGTACCCAATGTAAGTCTGCAATGCTGTCCACATTATTTCTACAAAATTATGGTCACTATGTTATTTTAATGTTCCAACGATGTAGACCTGATGGAACTAAATTGACAACTTCTATTAAAAATTTCGTGGCTTCTCAGTTATCGATATCAGGAAGAACCTTTGCAACTGTAGCTATTATTTTTCATGACGGTCCTTCTACAACATCAGGGCATTACACATGCTATTTAAAAACTTCTAAAGGTTGGACCCAATGTAACGACACTCATTTGACTTTCAAACAATGTTTGCCTTTTGGCTTTATAAATTCATACCTAGTGTTTCTACAGCCAAAATTTTGGTAAAGGTAATTGGCCTATGAAGACGGGAGGAGTACTGATATATACTCATACATCTGACACTATTTGGCCAAATGGAAAGGTGCAGGAATGAGTAAAGAGTCATGACTGAAAAAAAGGAGTATATGAAAATATTGAAAATATTTCAGATGTTCCTGGAGTTTTTCTTCTAGAAAGTCGATGAAATTGATTTTTTACTGAACAGCAAAGTACTTTGCAATGAGAAAAGGACCTCCATGATATACTATTTGGCCTCAAGGAAAAGTAAGTCAATCAAAGATTAGTGTACATTTGTCATTTGTCAGTATCTAAGGTTTTTTTTAAAACACAATCTTTTAGATTGTGGTTTTTTTTCCCGCTGTCATATGATGAGTAATTTGAACTCACTGTTTTAAGTGAAATTCAATATATTCTGAGAACAGCAAAAATAAACTATGTAACATGTTGTACAAGTTATTCTATACTTTGGATTGTGTAACTTAAATTGTATTCCCATTCTCTGACACTCACTTTCCTTTTTCCATCCTCTTTGAGCTCTTTTAACTCACTTATAATGTATTTCTCTCACTCTCTGTAACCCCTGTTCTTTTACTCCACTTCTTTGACAAGCCCTCATTCTCATTTCAACTGTCGGCATCCCCTCTCTCCCTTGCATAACTTTTCAGCTTTCATTCTCTCTGCTTTACTTCCCTTTTCCGTATTTTCCTCCTTTGCTCTTTTAGTAATTCCTGTTTACTCAATCAGCAGTATTATTGCACTCTATCACTATAAATCACCCACTCTCCCTCGCTTATCTTTGTTTGCTCCTTACTTTTGACTTTTTCTATCTATTTTTCGTTCACTACTTCTATGTCCTCAGAGCCTCACTCTCCTTGTGTTATGTTCACTTGTTTTTATCTACCTTCTATAATTTCTTTTACGACAACTTCACTGCTCCTCTCTCATCGTTCTTCATCCCATTTGTTTTACTCTAGTTCCATTACTATCCCTCATTTCCTTTCTTTCAATGTCCTTCTCTTTACTTTCATCACCAAATTATTTTCTCTCAGTACCACTGTTTTAGTCGTCTTCTCCTCTCTTTCCTTTTTTTGATCCCTTACTCATTTCTCTTTCTCACTCATTGTACTCCACCTCACTCAGTTTTTCTCTTAGTGTGTCTCTCTACTAACTTCCTCACTCCATTTCCCTCAATCATTGTATATTATCCTGTCTCCCTTCATCCTTTCACTCTATGACTGTTCTTCACTTACTCTCAGTTATCTTCTATTCCTCATTCTTCTAAATGCATCCTTAATTAGACTGTTTTCTGTCTCAGTCATTATCTTTTTACTTACTACTGTTTCCTGATTTAGTTTTGGTAACTCACATTGTTTTCGTATCTTTCTTACCTTCATTTCATTTCTCTGTTCTTCTCTCTCTTTTTCTCAGTGAATCTATATGCCTTACTCTTTGTAATTTGCTCTCCTTCTATTTCTTTTTCCCTCTTTTTGTCCTTCTACCTTAGTTTATTTCCCTTTCTGTGTTCTTCACTCTAACTTTATTTCTAAATAGAGCGTTATGATTTTTAACCTCTTCATTTGGATCTTTTAATTTAAAATACATATTTTACTAATTATAACTTATTTTTTCTTCTCTCTTTCACAGATACAAAGTGTAGTAAACAAATGTATTTATTATATGGTAAGTATGACTAAAAAAATGTAGTTTGTGATCACCCTTTGCTTTAAGCTCACTAACATTTTCTTAATCTACCACACTCCTGTGTCTTTACTCTGCTTCACTCACTTATTCTTATTCTACATGTTTACTCCCCTTTTCCGATTTCCCATCTAATATTCAACTTCATTCGATCCCTATTCTTTACTTCACTTACCCTCTGTTCCCTTCCTTTGCTACTTCACTCATTCTCTTTTTCTTAATTATTTACCTTACTCCTACACATACACCTCATCCCCCTCCCAACACATACACACACCTCTAACATACATCCCACACACACACCACACACACCTCATACACACAAAAAAACCTCCCACACGCACTCCTCAAAAACACACACACATTCCATACACACACATACATCTCACACATATACCCCCACACTCACACACCCCTGACACATATCTCACACACCCTCACCTCTACCCACACCGAAACACCCCACACAGCCACAACCACAGAAACACCTTACACACCGACACCCCGACCTACACCCACTGACTCCCTATAACTCACACAAACTGCATTATTTATCTTTGTTTGCTATTTCACTCAAACCCATTCAGGTACTGTTACCTTTATTTTCTCTGTCCTTTGTGTTTGTCACTCCCCATCTCTTATCCTAATTCAATTTTTCACTCTCTTTCACCCCTCTTTACTTATACTAACTGGTCTTTTCTTACCCTCCCTCACCGTTCTTCATTTATCCCAGTTACGCCACTACCGTTCATTCTCAATTTTTTTCTGTCCTATCTTTTTCTTTCAACACCCACTCACATTCTGCCACTATCTCTAGTTTAGTGTTCTTCCTCTCTCTTCCCTTCTTTTGCTCCTTTAGTGATTTTACTTTTCTCATTTTCACCCTATTACACTTTGTCTGTTTTTAACTATGTAGTAAACAATCCCTCTGTGTTTCTCCCTCTAGCTCTCTTTATCTTAACATTACTCTCTTTGTGTTCTTCCCTCATGCTAACTCCTTCATTAATTGTTTTTTCTTTTTTTTTTGGTGCGCTCCCCGGTGCGCGCCCCGGTGCACGTACCGGTACGCGTACCCTGGAGAAAAAAGATTGACACAGATTCTTTAAAAATATAGGTTTATTTTTATAAAGTAAAGGTAGTTCTAAAAAGAACTGTTTTTTTCTTCTTTTTGTTGTTTTATATTTTTTTTATGTTTTTTTGAACATTTTGTACTTTTTTTGGCTTTTCTGAACACTTTTATATTTGTTTTGTCTTTTTATGGGGAGAAACAAAAAACAGGGAATTGTAAATGGCTCAACTGGAGCATGAAAAAAATCAGGAAAAATTAGGGTTTTTTTGGACATTTATGGTTATCACCAGAAACCATGATAAGTTCAATGCTTTGCTCACCATAAGCAAGTAACTTGTTACAATATTTGCATAAAATTTTGTAATCATTAAACTTTGGTTGGATAGTAGCCAATGTGTCTCTTGCCCCCGAACCTGATGGAGTGTGTTCTTTTGATGTTGAGCGTCGAGACGTTGATGGGGGTAGTTTACTGCAGAGGTCCCTTAACTCTGCATTAGAGTAGTTGTTTGGATGCCAACGCATCATGTGGCGAATCATCGTATGATTCCCGAAGGAATACTTTTTGTTAGGGTTCCCCCTGGATAGCTCAGCACCACAAATTAAGCAAGTCACCTTTGCTGCGTTGACTTTTTTTAAAACCCCTTGGGAGTTTGTAGAACTGCCATACAAAGTGCTCTTTGGGTTTGTAGGGCTGTTTATCTTCTGGCAGGAACTCCCTTGTCTGTGCCTCCTCTTCCTCATCCTCTTCCTGTTCACCACCAATATAATCTTTCGGTGGTCTTTTTGATGGTGGTGGTGGTGGTGGTGGGGCCGATGCTCCAGCTGCTGCTGCTACTGTAGCCATTTTAAAATAGAAAAGATTAGAGACAGATCTCCACACAGGTCTTCCTCAGTCAAAGGACAAAGTCAGAATAAGGAAAAAAGGAGGGGGCTTTCATCATTTGGAAAACAAAAGTGTTCTGGACCAATGAAAAGTGGTATTTTCAAGTCACATGATCCAAGCTTTCATCATTTGGAAACCAAAACTGATCTGCACCAATGAAAAGTGTTATTTTCAGATCACATGACCAGACGCGCATACGCTACGCGACCCGTGGTGCGCCCCGGGGCGCGCCCCGGGGCGCGTCGCGTAAGCGAATCGAGACGTTTCTCGATCGTATGCGATCGCGTGCTTCCGGGTGCGCTTACGCAGTGCGTCATATGACGCATCAAGCGACTACGCGAAACGTCATGATGTTGTTTTCGTTCGCGGGAATAGCGCTCTGGGGACGCTCCCCGGTACGCGCCCCGGGGCGCCCTGTAGCATTGCGCTCACCCGTACGTTCACCGGTACGCGCCCTGGGAGCGCCCCGGGGCGCGTACCAAGGCAAACAATAAAAAAATAAAAAAATATTCACACAATTTAAAATTTGTTATAAAAATTATTACTTTCATACCTATAGATATTTGCTATTAAAAAACCTATGAAATTCACTGAAAAAACCATAGGTTTCACACCAGTTATAGTTAGGAATTAGCATTTAAAAAACCTATTAAATTCACTGAAAAAACCTATTAAATTCACTGAAAAACCATAGGTTTTACACCAGTTATAGTTAGCTGGAAGTTTTACTCGCATAAAACCATTGAAATTCCCACGTTATAGTTAGTTGGACTCACTATAACTTGCGCGTGCAATGCACTGCTGATGACGTCACATATTACATCACTCATGACATTGTCACTCCCCATATTGGCTCTACATTGTTGTGGGTATTTGTCATCCCCCATTGACTCTACATTGCTGTGGGTATTTGCCACCCTCCTATTGACTCTACATTGCTGTAGGTATTTGCCACCCCCCTATTGGCTCTCCATTGCTGTGGGTATTTGCCACCCCTCTATGGACTCTATGTTGCTGTGGGAATTTGACACCCCACTATTGACTCTACATTGCTGTAGGTATTTGCCACCCCCCTATTGACTGTACATTGTTGTGTCTATTTTCCCAACCCACATATTGACTCTACATTGCAGTCGGTTTTTGCCCCTCAACCACCAATTTGACACTACAATTCAATTCCATTCAATACTTGTTTAAGTTAATTAAAACCATAACAATATCATGATAAGAATAAGGTATCAATAGTTTACAAACATATAAATGATTTACAATATAAAAAGAGCATGTTACCTATTTTGTCCTAAAAGCTGGAAGTAATATCCCTATCCTGAGACCAGTTAAAAATAGTACATGATTCTGTATCGTAAAATTGTTATCAGGATTGCAGTTTCATTAGATATTAACATTGAAAGCTTTTAACATTTTAAAATTGCAATACAGTTACTAAACATTACTGGATTGGCATTGTTCGCTTCCATCGGCCATATGTTTTTTTTTCATAAAGTAATACAAATTTCATCATTTTACCGGTCAATTGAGAGTCTGTTGTACCGAGTCCTCTAATGATGGCCGATCTACAAGTTCGGATCCCTCTGTCATTAAAAGCCTTTTTTAGGAGCGATACGCGTTTTGATTTTAAGATGGGGCAGACACAAATGAGATGGATAAAATCTTGCCATGCTGCACCACATAAGCTACATGTTTTGACTCCTTTATACTTCCATGCAGGTTGATCAGCCAGGCTTGGTAATACCCCAAATCTAAGTGTCATTAACTTTTGTTTCAAGTGGGGCGCATATGTTGTACCGAGGTATTCTGCCGGTCAAAGTGATGAATCTGATTGGAGAACCATCCAAGCATGGGATCTTTTGGCTAAGGTGCATTTGTCTTCTAATGATGATTGTAGCTTAGCCGCTTTGTTTATTATGCTATGGAAGACTTGGAAGGAACGATTCTGCACCCAAAGTTCGGTTGTCTTAGTTTCCTTCAATGCCATTTTCAGGAATTTACCGCAACTTGAGCTTGGATCATCTTCCTGGCTTGCCACAAGGCGTCATTTAAGATATTGGATCGGTTCTGCCAGAGTTAATACAAAGTTTTAATCACAGCGTATTTTCTCCCTATCTCCTGTTTGATAAGGCCGAATTCCAGTCGGACCTGGGCCGGGGATGCGTTCTGAGGTAGACTAAAGACATTTTTATATGCCTTTGTTTGCAGCGAGTCTAGGAGTTTTACGTCTTTGCCATTTAACACTATGCATGTATAGGTTACTGCATGTAGTAGTTTCGCGCCCATCACTTCTGTTAGTGGCATAAAGGAAGGACCATGTAGTTTTTTTGCAAGGGCACAGAATGAATAAAAAAGGCTGTTTCCTTTTTTTCCAGATATTGTTTCTGAAATTGGAAATGTAATCTATTGTCTATATATACCCCCACAAACTTATTAGTACTAGCTATTCCAAGGCTCGTCTCTCCCAGCTTGAATTGATACTGATGTCGCAAACAATTTGTGACTGACATAGTTTTTGTTTTGGAGATGTTAATTTCCAAAGCATTGGTGTTAGCAAACATTAATAGCTCAATAAGTACTCACTGTAGGCCTATTCTGGTTAGACTAAGCAAGACTATATTGTCTGCATACGAGAGGTGAGTTATGGGCAATGTTGCCAGGCGCGGAGGATGTGTATTTGCCTGATTCAATTGGGGTGAGAGATCTGCCATAAAAGGTTAAATAAATGGGGGCTAGTACACAGCCTTATTTCAGTCTGATCTCTGTGTATATCTTCCTGGACAATTTTTTGCCATTTGCTATTTTCACACGAACCCACGTGCACATATACAATTGTATTATGGGTCGTAATATTGTTTCCGGGAGACCCGAGTTCTTAAATTTACTCCATAACAGACTACGGTTCACACGGTCGAAAGCAGCTTTGAAATCTATAAAACACAGTTGTAGTGTTCTTTACAGGCATTTGCACTTGTCTGCTATTGTGGCAAGGGATAAAATATTTGTTGTTGTGCCACATCCTTTGCGAAACCCTGTTTGGTTGAATGGAATCAGCCCTTATATGTTGGACCATTCTACCAAATCCTCCAGGAATAATGATGCAAAATATTTTGCTTCAGCATCCATAAGTGCGATTAGCCTGTAGTCTGCCGGGTCTGCCTTGTCACCTCCCTTGAAGATCGGGTTAATGATTGACCCTTTCCAGCTCAGGGGAAGGGTATTTGTTAAAAAGATTTCATTATAGAGACCTGTAAACAATTTTGCTCAGTAATCGGGATCACCCCAGAAGATGGCCTGGGGGATGCCATTTGGACCTGGGGCCCCATCGTTGCGTCCCAGTTTTAATATTCTGGAGATATCTTCTACTCTGTAGTGTTGAATTTCCAGGGCTGGTGGTGGTACTAGGATGGTACCGAGGTCTTGTGGTCCAGGGGAATTCTTCCCAGAGAGTTTAGGCTCTAGAGGTTTGCTGTTACTGTCTGTTACACTTTTAGGGAATGTTGTGAGGTCTTCAAATATTTTACTTAAATATACTACCCAACCAGTCTCTGTTACAGAGGCATTATTTATTACTTCTTTTGATCTTGTTGTGCCATTTATTAATTCCCAGAAGAGCCTGTTGTTTGTTTGTTTAGCACAAGAAAGTAACTTTGTCCAGAGTATCTTCTGTTGTGCTTTCTGGTCCTTCCAGATTTGGTTTTTATACTGCTTCCTGATATTCTTTATTTTCTCCCAGGCGTGATTTGGGACTTTCGGTATGTTGTTTTTCCTCACTGCCTTTCTCAGTTCTTTTCTTAGCAAGTAGGACTTCCTGGAAATATTTGTATTGGGCTTAACCCTTATTTTCTGTGAGTAATTCATTTTAGGTGCTTGAATTAATAATTTATTTGTGAAGGTGAACCAGTTCTCTACTGAGTTGTTGCCAGAAATTATCTTTGTTTCAATTATTTCTTTGGCTAGCAATATTCGTTCTGGCAGTGTTTCTACTGACCATCGAATACGTTTCAGATTAGTTGTGGTCAGTTGACCCAGCTCGGTGGGAGCAGGGCGATGTTTTAGATGGCCTGTTTCCAATTCAAGTATGAATGGTCACTTCGGGTTGAGTACTCCATAGTATATTTCACCACACGGGCAAGTAATGGAAGCGTTCAAATTGTATAATCTAGAATTGACTGAGCGTGGGCACCCTGATAGGTCCATCGTGGAGGCGTGTCATCTTTTGATCTACCATTTAAGACTCGCAAGCCAAGATGTTCCAGGGCTAAAACCAGCTTTTGCTCATTCAATTTGTGTCTTTTTATTGTAGAGGATGATTGTGAGGGAACTGACCATAGCTCGTTATCCGCTGTTAGTTGCTCATCATCATCTGATGTATAAATTAAGTATCAATTAAAATCACCAGTTATTATTATCTCCTAAACTGGGTTTTCAAATCTGATTGAAGTGATTATTGACATCAGTTTTTCAGACTGTGACTGTTTTTTCCTCGCGTTCGGGTGAAAATAGAGGTTAATTAATATGACTGTTGTTGTCTGATTTTTAGGCCCTTGGATCATTTTAATTACTTGTAGATCTGATGTCGTACTAGGTAGCTGTTCAGTATTGATGTTCAGTGCCGTTGATATGTATACTGCTAAGCCACTCTTTGGCCTTCCATATTTATGTGTTCTGGTTGCCGTTACATGGTGGAGTGTGTAATTGGCAACTTCCTTGCACTCCATCAGCCATGTTTCTTGGAGTGCGATGATATCATAATACTCCCAGTATGTCGGAGCCGTGTTGTCCTGTAGTTGTGTTTTTGCACCCACGATGTTCCAGAATAGAAGTTTTACGCTATTGTTATTGGTGCTTTTTCCCTTTGTGGCAAGTCATTCTGTTTTCTGGCCATTTAGGGCTGAGGCTATCCAGTTCCAATCATTAGTTTCTTGTTGTGGAGTCTGTCTGTTCGTAATATCTTCGGAATGGCTCTTTTTTCCCCTTGCATTTTGTAGTACTGAGTACACTAGGATGTTATGTTCCTCTTTTTTAGATTTCTTTGGCACATTTAGTAGAGGTGAAGGATATCGTGGCTTCGTTGGTCTTGCCATTGTAATACCCCAACCTTCAAACTCTTGTCTGGCATTCATTATTAGACACTATTTTATCATTTTTCCAAGTCGATACTGTATTTTCCGTACTATTTTTATTTCTTGGGAAATAAATTGAATCGACAATAGGTCTGTGGTGGTCAGATGCTTTAAGGTAGGGATTTCATCTATAAGTCTCAGTATGTTCCCTCTCTTGAGGTGATCTTGTTGCCCCTGAGAGATGTAGTGGGGGGTTAATATGATCTGCTTATTCCAAGTGTTTTTCTGGTTATTGTCCAATGTTATTACTGTAGGGGCTGAAAGTTGTAATACCTTTCTTTGATTGATTCCAGGTCTATCACCTGTTTGCATGTTGATTTTGATTGTGAACTTTTCCTTTGGTGCATCTTCTTTTGAAGGGCTTCTTTGCACCATCTCAGGGCTGCCCTTTGTTTGCACTGGATTATTTCTGATATCATATGGTCGCTTCACAAAAGCCAGTTCCGATGCTCATTTTATCTGCTTCTGTCTTCCTTTGTTTTCTGTGCTGATGTCATCTCGGGTTGTATTGACGACTTCTTGCGTTAATTGATTTACCATTATTCTGTCTTTATGTACTTCTCGACTTATACGTCTGGTTTTCTGATTTGTTCGAGATTTGTGTTTGTATTGTGTCTGAGGGTTTCTTATTTTTACTTCCAGTGGTTTACTGTTAATGGATGCTGTTTGGATATGTGATTGGTTTGTCTGAATCATATTGATTGATTCGTCTGTTTGTATACTGTGACTAAATGAGGTTAACGAGGTGTGGTGTCCCTGTTTTTGCTCTTCCTCAACTATAATCCTCTGTTCAGTACTTGTACTAGACATTTCTTGATTTGTTTGTAATTTTTTGTTTTCGAAGATATGAAACCATCTCCTGCTGATATTGGCATCTTTATTGTATTCTGATTGTTCTTTCTGGATTTCCTTGCTCGTTTCCTCTGCTCCTTGGTTTGCAAGCATATTTCTGCCTTGCCTTTGCCATCTAGTAAGGCCGGAGGAGGATTTACTTGGCCCATGTCTTTATCTATCATACTTGTCCCTTCACTGATGATCTTTGGTCGGTCACTTGTGTGTAGTAACTTTGGTTGTTCCTTCCCGAGCTTACTGATGTTATTTTTGGACCTGTTGCTCTGTCTGAGGTCATTGATGAATCTACTGTAATCAATACATTTGATTGACCAGCATAGGAAGTTTGTTGGTTTGGCTTTGGGGACTTGTGGAAAGATTTGTATTTATTGACCGACAATCGCCAGTCTTTTGCCTTTCCTTTAAGATGCTTGTTAGAATTGCTGGTACATTACGGAGCTTATCGATTATTGGGCCACATACACAATCTATGCCTGCTACTGCGTTTGTTTCTTGCTCCTTAATTATCAAGTCCACTAACGTTTCCAATTTCGTATTGATTCCTACAATATATGAGGCGATTATATTCACCTAGTCAATCTGTGTGTCTGACTTATCTGATTGCATCTTAAGTACTGTTATTGTGGTTTCTAGCACTTTTAACAGTGATGTATATGCTGACTAGTGGATCACCTCTTTTGTTTCAGATGCATGCCCTACACCGCTTCTATTTCCACTTCTATCTCATTCCTTTGCTTTATCTGCTGATATTATGGTATTCTGAAAAAGACTTGTTGTGGTGGAGCTGATTTGCAACTGTCATGTCAAATCTTGATCGTTTCTCTTCAGATTATGACTCATTTGGCTTGGAGTTTGAATGGGCTGTTCCAATGTACTTGATATTTCAATTATTGGTAACAAGTGTTCTATTTCCTTTTCTCTCGTTTCTTTACTCTTTCCGTTCTCCGATTGGTTAGGAGTTTCAGCTTCCAATGCCTGCAAGAGGTCAGTGTTACTTGATAGTGATACTGAGCGCATCCATGAGTTGTTTTGTTCAGTATTTGGAGATTGAGGATTATCCGATGTTTCCAAATGTATTTTTCTGACATTTGTTTAAATGGTACTAGATTTAATACTGATTTTGGTGTTTAGTGTGGATAGTGATAGGCCTGGACTTGTGCCTGTATGACTAAGGGGCTGCTGTTTTGTTGGTCGTTCGCAGTGAAATTTTCATCTGTGTGCTATTGATCTCCATGTTGTTAGACTTAGTTCTTAAAATATTTTTTTTGTGGTGTCAATGGGTTCGGAAGGCCCTCCAGTTGACCTGTTTCTGAAAGGATTGCTGTAGTTGGATGTTTTAGAAACATGAATTTCCTATTGGGGGTCGGTTTCCCAAATATTGAATACTGTACAGGAATTACTGGGCTTGTCTTTTCTTGAACTGGTTTTCTGGGTGATTCATCTATCTCCTTGGATTTCTTGGAACCTTGCTTTCCTGTTTTTTGTGCCCGTTGCTTTTCGGGTCTCCCTGACCTCATTTTTGCTTTTGTTGCCGTTTGTTTTTCTTTGTGTGCAATATTAGGCTGTTTAGGGCGTTAACAATGGTTGTTTTCCTTAATGAAGGTACAGGTTGATTATTCGAAGTTTTTACCCAAATTTGAAACTACCTCCTTTTTTTTTTAGCACCACTTCAGCAACAAAATCTGGCCAAGCCTGCCAGACTCCTGTTGGTTGTACTCTTTAGGTTCTTTGCTCCTTGCTCTTGCACTGTCTCCAACTGGGGGGCCATACACTCCTCCACACTCCCCGTACAGTGGTTTGTTGGTACCTGCGTACCTGTACCCCCTCACAAAAACCACTGCCTCCTGTGTAACGTGCTTTCAGCTAAGGCTGTGTGCTGTGTGCTGTAGGGTGTAAACTGTGGGCGGCTGGGCGATTGGCTTTCAACTGTAATGTCGACATGCAGTTGGCTCTGAAAATTTGCGGATTTAAGGATTGTGGGTCAAGTTTCTAGGGCTAAGGGAGACACAACTCCAGCTCCAGACCAGGATGGATTCACGGTCCAATGCAGCTAGCTCAGCCCCCCCGCCGCCCGCTCATGGAGGCTGTGGAGCCAAGTTGACAATGTCCGTGCTGGGAGCTGTGAGGCTTAGGGCTTAATGCATCCTTCTCAGCGCAGAAACATAGGGCTAGTACTTAATCAATGTTTTTCTCCTACTTCAGTAGGGGGGGGGACTTCCTGGGCTGCTCACCACCGGCCACGCATCCCAGACCGCAGCCACAGCAATCAGATATCCGTGAGCTGTCAGCAATCTGCGATGAGAAGCAATCGCTGACCGCCAGCCTCCAGGTCCCTCGGGAGTGCAAACGCTTTTCACTCGGTTTTCACTTCGCTTGACCCCCGCAGACCCGCCGCCACGTGCTAATGGCAGGCTTGCAGGCTTGCAGGGGGAGCGAGTGGAGAAACAAAATCCGTAAGCTAGTTCTCTAAATTAGCTTTTGGCAGCGGTTCGCTCAGATCGGCCGTTTTCTGCGTTCTCAACATTTACTGCGGTTATTGCTCCTCGGACACAGTCGGCTGAGGGCAAGAGCTGGACTGGAATTTGACACTACAATGCAAGTAGTATTCTCCCCCACCCCTTTTGGTTGTAGTTGTGCCCGTGCTTTCTGTTGTATTGTCTTTCGCTTGGTATTTACGTTATTCTGTATGTTTAGGTGTCGGGCTTACCTTCTGCAACAAACTGGTCGGTTGCGGTTATGGTACTGCTCAAAGAGATAGAGTATTGGGATGACATGCACGATCGGATTCATGACTGCACCGTCTTGTTCGCAGAAATCTTGTGGAGCTGAAATGCTCCCCTTCCGGCTGCTCTGACGTGTTGGTTGTAGTGACGGATTCTTATGCAATGTACTTTAGAGTTTGAAATCGGACTTAGAAATGCCTCTGGAGGACTCATTTCTGCATTTCCGGGGGCTTATTGTTTGGACAATGAGGACGGAATCGGAGTGACCGTGTCGTCCGGTAAGTAAAGGGTTTTGTGCATCGTACGGCGTTGTTTGTTTTAATCGGCTCTCAGTACGAGTTGGTTGTACTGTTCGTCTCTGGGCGCATCTTGGAGGGCCTTCCGCACAACATCAGAATAGGGCCTTTAGAGTAGATTTTTGTGGGTGTCTCCAGATACTTTGGTTGAAGTGGTAATAGCAACCCTGTATTGCAGTGTGTGGGCATATTTTTAAAATTGACTTGAATCATTGCTTGTTCAAAGTCAATGATTATTTTTTGTGGAAAGTAGTTGTCGGTGTATTGTTTTAGTATTGTAAGGAGCACTATGTAGGTGTTTTTTTGCTTATTAGGGAGTAGTGCATATATGAAGGGGATGTTAGTGTCTTCATATTTGCCGTGGATAGTATATAGTTGGTAAAAAAGGGTTGGGGCAAACTTTTAATGTGCCATCCATCATCCACATTTCCAAGTTTTTAAGTTTTTCAGGACTGTGTGGACAGTGATGTAGCACTGGAAACACTGGAGGATTCTCTGGCCAACGCTTTGGACATTATTGCCCCATGTAGAGTAGGCAAGATCTGGGAAAAGTCAGCCCCAGCACCATGGTACACCGACAGTCTTAAGAAAGAAAAAGCTGTTTGCAGGAAATGGGAAAGGAAATGGATAGAAATCAAAACAGGAGGAAGACAAACTAGCCAACAGAACAGCTCTTTGAGCATATTTAAATAAGTGTAATATCTCTAGAATATCTTACTTAGGGGCTAGAATTAGTGAAGCTAATAATTCTTACAAAGAGCTGGTCAAGATTCTTAAAGATTTCACCTGGCTCTAGTGGCTTCCATCACTGAAATCTGTAACTTATCACTAACCACAGCCACTTTCCCTTAGAAATGGAAGACGGCTCAAATAAGTCCCATTATAAAAAAGACCATGGCCGATCCGCTGGATTTGCAAAATTATATACCCATATCTCTTCTTCCTTATATTTCTAAAATTACGGAGGCTTTAGTCAATAAACAGTTAATGAAATATCTTTAATTGAGTAACTCACTTGACCCTTCCCAGTCAGGCTTCCATGTGCCATATAGTACTGAATCGGCACTAACAGAAGTAACGGATACGATTAATTTGGCCTTAGACAAAGGGACACCAACTGTATTGATCCTCCTTGACCTGTGAGGAGCGTTTGACACCATCTCTCATCGTATCCTAGTGCATGGGTTACGAGAGATTGGCGTCAGTAGTATGGCATTAAAATGGTTTGAAAGCTTGCTGGCTGACAGAACTCAGCAAGTCCAACTAGAGTTGTTCCCTTCTCGGACTACGGCTGTAGATAAAGTGGTCCCACAGGGTTACATCATAAGCCCCACTTTAGTCAACATCTATGTGTCCTCCCTGCCCACCATCATTAGATCTTGTGGGTTTGATACCCTCTCGTAGGATACAAAATTGATAGTCACTATTGACACAGATCCCGCGAGCAACCACAGAAACATTTCAAAGCTGTATGTTAAAGACGGCTGCATGGATAACTGCAAATTCTCTGCAGCTAATCACCAGCAAAACTGAGATTTTGTTGTTTGGAAAGGGGGAGTAGCTCTGGTTCACAGATTAATGGTCTTCTGAGCTGAGTGTACCCCCTATACCAAAACAAAAAGGAGAAAAAACTAGGTGTACTAGTGGATGACAATCTCTCCATGGAAGAACACGTGAAAAGCTTCTCAGGCACATGTTTTGGCATGATGCGAATGCATAGAAAGATATTTCCTTGCATCCCTCTCTCAGCAAGAAAATCTCTCATACAGGCATTACTAAGAGTAGACTAGACTATGCAAACTCCCTACTAGTAGAACCTAGGGAAGATCTATTCTCAAGGCTGAAGGTTGTGCAGAACACAGCTCAGCGTCTAGCCCTTAATCTGCCCTCTCAAACACCTTCAGAACCCCTCCTGCGACTGCTTGATTGGCTGCCCATCTTGAAACAAGCAGTGTTTAAGTTTCTGTGTCTGGTATTCAAAACACTACAGGAGAGTGGTCCAGCTTACCTAAGAATAAAGCTAAAACTGTATATTCCTTCCCACCAATTGAGATCGAGTGATCGGCGGCTGTTATGCCCTATGACAGTGTTCTTCAATCTGTGGGGCGCGCCCCCCTAGGGGGGCGCGACACCTTCCCAGGGGGGGGCGCGCACTCCACTACAATCTGGCCTTTATTCCCTCCGTGCAAATCTTCTTAGAGGACTCCGGTATGTGGAAGGGGGAGGGAGGGGAGATCAATGGGGCAGGAGGTGCCCGTCCTTTTGTCCGGGTAACTCTCCCAGGAGGGGGTTAATTCACGGAGCAGTTAGCTTCAGCTGCAGTGCAGGCAAGGAGTCTCCTCTGCTAAAAACGAAAGCAAACAAACAGACACACATTCGGTTTTAGCAGAGGAGACCCCTCGCCTCCCACCGCAGCTGAAGCATTTCAGCACTATGAATTAACCCCCTCCTGGGAGAGTTAGCTCTTCCCAGAACGGAGACAAAGTTTCCAGAGCTCAAGTCTCGGCATTGAAGCTGAACATCCTGTGATTCTGGGCAAATCACTTAATCTCCCCATGCCTAACCAAAATGAATGTGGGTCCTCATGTAACACCACTGGTCCTATGTAAAGCGCTCTGATACCCGATTCGGGTCAAGTTCGCGCTATATAAAACTCAGTAAAAAAAAAAAAGTGGGCTCTGGCCCAGGGCCCCAGCCTTTCAGAGGGGGTGGGAGTGTGTGTGGGAGGGAGAAGTGGGGGGGACCTTGAATCATTTTAAAACACAATGGGGTCGATTCCGATTCGGGAAAAAAACCGTCCGTACGATTTGTATCCGGAGCCCTCTCCGTACGAATCGTACCCGTCCGTCCGAGTCGCCAAGTACGATCCGCATTCCGTGAATCCGTCCGAATCGTCACGATCCGTACGTATTGCAAGGCTGAAACTGTGAACCATACGACTCGTACACATACCGTACGACTCGTACACATGCCGTATGACCCGACGAGTACGATCCGGACCGGAGTATGAGGACGCGATTCGTACGGTCCACGTCAGGTAAGGGCGAGTCGTACGGAAAAGCACACAAATATATACACACCGTACGGTCTGTACCCCCCATGATCGCAGGGGTACGCACCGTACCCCTGCGATCATGGGGTGTACGAGCCGTACTCCATTGTACGATGGGTGTACGAGCCGTACCCCATTGTACGATGGGTGTACGAGCCGTACCCCCATTGTACGATCGGTGTACGTGCCGTACCCCATTGTACGATCGGGTACGAGCCTACCCCCATTGTACGATCGGTGTACGTGCCGTACACCGATCGTACGATGGGTGTACGGCTCGTACACCGATCGTACAATGGGGGTACAGCTCGTACACCGATCGTACACCGATTGTACAATGGGGGTACGGCTCGTACACCGATCGTACAATGGGGTATGGCTCGTACACCGATCGTACAATGGGGGTACGGCTCGTACACCGATTGTACAATGGGGGTACGGCTCGTACACCGATCGTACAATGGGTACGGCTCGTACACCGATCGTACAATGGGGGTACGGCACGTACCCGATCGTACAATGGGGGTACGGCTCGTACACCCCATGATCGCAGGGGTACGAGCCGTACCCGGGGGGGCGTTCCGTACCTGTTTCGGCGCGAACTCTGCTTTTACGGCTGTTTTCAGCTCCCGTAGAAAAAGAGTCGTATGGAGTGTCGTCAACACGGATCGTACTTCGTGGTTCGGAAATGGCTGCCAATTTACGTACGGACGTGGCGTACAGCGTCGGCCGGAGTGAATCCGTATGTACTTTTTATTTGTACGGTGTTTGGTACGAGTCGTACGGAGTGGCGCTTTGGGTTAGGATCGTACTTGCTAGTTCGTACGGGGACGTTGTTGGTGTACGATTCGTACGGGAAAAAGGCTCCGTACAGATAATCGGAGCGCTTTTTACCGGATCGGAATCGACCCCAATGTTGTAAATAACGATTTTCAATCATTCATTTTCAATGTGTGTAAGTCTATTACATACATTTTGCAGACAAAATGTGTTTATGCATCATGCGACAGCCATATAAAAAGTGTATTTTAGATCAATGCATGACCTCACATATGAGAAATAGAAGGGAGTGACAGATTATTTGCAGTAATATTAGTGAATTGCTGTTGTGTTACATACTGAAAACACACATCACTATCCCTGAATATCCGATGTACAGACATTTAGTATTTGACCAAAGAAGGCATGAAAGAGCTGAGACTAGATCATAAAATCAAAGCTTGTCTGAACAGTGGCCCCAAAAATACATTTGGCCCACAGGCCACAAAATCCTTAAAACGTCCCTGAAAGTTTCTTTTAAAATTACACAGGCAGGCGCGCAAAATGGCAGTCAGCCATGTGTTTAAACAGCTTGCAAATTGCTAAATATAGTTATAAATAAGTATGTATTCATTTGTAATGTTAACGAGCTACCGGTCCCCCCTTCTTTTTGTCGATTCATTTGTAATGTGACTTTTTTATCTTTGCTCCCTTTTATTATCAGTCATTGATCATTCAAACAGCCCTAGAAAACAAGTGGTGTTTTGAGCTTTGTAATAAGCCTCTGTCATTTCACCACACCCACCCACTCACAAACCTGCAGTTTACTAAACACTCTTATTGTATTGAATGGTATTCGCTGAATATGCCCGGAATGTGCGCGTGGCGGTCGAGTCCAGAAATTTCTGTCAGGTGGTGGGGGGGCCCAACATCTTAAAAAAATTCAGCTGGGGGGGGCTCAACATACAAAAGTTTGAAGACCTCTGCCCTATGAGGATCAATAAAATCAGAATGGGCGGCCGCTCATTCTCGTATCTTGCCCCATTCCATTGGAACAAACTGCCAGACAACTTCTGCACATGTTCCAACCTCTGGCAGTTTAAAAACTTCTTAAAACCTGGTTGTTCAGTCACTAATCGGTTGTCTCTACTTTGCTCTGTCTGATATTGTGGCTCCGAGAGATCCCCTTTGGGATGATTCGTTTTGCGCCTAATAAATATAAATAATAATAATAATAATTTGTAAGTTGTTGTTGGTGGCAAAGATGATAATTCGTTTTTCATGACTGTTAATGTCATGAAGAAGGAATTTTTCACTTTTGTGGGTGATGGTGTATTCCGGCAACATTTCTATTTCTGTAAAAGTTTGGGGGGTGGGTGATGGTCGAGCTGTAGCTCTTTTAGTAATGGCGATTAATCTTTTTAGAATGGGGATGGACAGTAGTTGTCCTGTGACATGTTCAGGAACCCTAGTTAGCACATTCTTTAGTATTGGGTTACTGGTCTGATGGGAGAAGGTACTTGCTTCTCTGATTGTTTCTAGAGCATCTCTGACCTTGATTTCAGTCACATTGGGGGGATGGTTGTGTTCTCTGACAATAACTACATTTGTTACTTCTGTAATGGCTCTCCCATAGCATTGGAGTAATATTTACTGCATTACCAATGGGTTTTGTTTCCAGTTACTTTTTTTTGCCTATAGGTGTAGCCCATGTAGCACAGAAGCAGTTTTCCCTTTTGTGAAGTTTTGCATTTTGCTCCTTCTGTCATTTTTTTTATCTATCCGTGAATATATGTATATATATTTATTAAGTATTCGATATTGTACATTAAAAATGTTGTGCTTAATCTATTTTATTTGAAAATAAGCTTACATTTGTCTTGCTTTTATGTTCTTGATCAGTTTTGTATCGATGAATGTGGTTTATTCACTGTTTTTTCTGTTGATTTAAAAGCAAAATATTATTTTTATTAAAGTGTTGCATTTAATTTTATTATTTCTATTTTTTAGTCAATGAGGACGGAATCGGAGTGACCGTGTCGTCCGGTAAGTAAAGGGTTTTGTGCATCGTACGGCGTTGTTTGTTTTAATCGGCTCTCAGTACGAGTTGGTTGTACTGTTCGTCTCTGGGCGCATCTTGGAGGGCCTTCCGCACAACATCAGAATAGGGCCTTTAGAGTAGATTTTTGTGGGTGTCTCCAGATACTTTGGTTGAAGTGGTAATAGCAACCCTGTATTGCAGTGTGTGGGCATATTTTTAAAATTGACTTGAATCATTGCTTGTTCAAAGTCAATGATTATTTTTTGTGGAAAGTAGTTGTCGGTGTATTGTTTTAGTATTGTAAGGAGCACTATGTAGGTGTTTTTTTGCTTATTAGGGAGTAGTGCATATATGAAGGGGATGTTAGTGTCTTCATATTTGCCGTGGATAGTATATAGTTGGTAAAAAAGGGTTGGGGCAAACTTTTAATGTGCCATCCATCATCCACATTTCCAAGTTTTTAAGTTTTTCAGGACTGTGTGGACAGTGATGTAGCACTGGAAACACTGGAGGATTCTCTGGCCAACGCTTTGGACATTATTGCCCCATGTAGAGTAGGCAAGATCTGGGAAAAGTCAGCCCCAGCACCATGGTACACCGACAGTCTTAAGAAAGAAAAAGCTGTTTGCAGGAAATGGGAAAGGAAATGGATAGAAATCAAAACAGGAGGAAGACAAACTAGCCAACAGAACAGCTCTTTGAGCATATTTAAATAAGTGTAATATCTCTAGAATATCTTACTTAGGGGCTAGAATTAGTGAAGCTAATAATTCTTACAAAGAGCTGGTCAAGATTCTTAAAGATTTCACCTGGCTCTAGTGGCTTCCATCACTGAAATCTGTAACTTATCACTAACCACAGCCACTTTCCCTTAGAAATGGAAGACGGCTCAAATAAGTCCCATTATAAAAAAGACCATGGCCGATCCGCTGGATTTGCAAAATTATATACCCATATCTCTTCTTCCTTATATTTCTAAAATTACGGAGGCTTTAGTCAATAAACAGTTAATGAAATATCTTTAATTGAGTAACTCACTTGACCCTTCCCAGTCAGGCTTCCATGTGCCATATAGTACTGAATCGGCACTAACAGAAGTAACGGATACGATTAATTTGGCCTTAGACAAAGGGACACCAACTGTATTGATCCTCCTTGACCTGTGAGGAGCGTTTGACACCATCTCTCATCGTATCCTAGTGCATGGGTTACGAGAGATTGGCGTCAGTAGTATGGCATTAAAATGGTTTGAAAGCTTGCTGGCTGACAGAACTCAGCAAGTCCAACTAGAGTTGTTCCCTTCTCGGACTACGGCTGTAGATAAAGTGGTCCCACAGGGTTACATCATAAGCCCCACTTTAGTCAACATCTATGTGTCCTCCCTGCCCACCATCATTAGATCTTGTGGGTTTGATACCCTCTCGTAGGATACAAAATTGATAGTCACTATTGACACAGATCCCGCGAGCAACCACAGAAACATTTCAAAGCTGTATGTTAAAGACGGCTGCATGGATAACTGCAAATTCTCTGCAGCTAATCACCAGCAAAACTGAGATTTTGTTGTTTGGAAAGGGGGAGTAGCTCTGGTTCACAGATTAATGGTCTTCTGAGCTGAGTGTACCCCCTATACCAAAACAAAAAGGAGAAAAAACTAGGTGTACTAGTGGATGACAATCTCTCCATGGAAGAACACGTGAAAAGCTTCTCAGGCACATGTTTTGGCATGATGCGAATGCATAGAAAGATATTTCCTTGCATCCCTCTCTCAGCAAGAAAATCTCTCATACAGGCATTACTAAGAGTAGACTAGACTATGCAAACTCCCTACTAGTAGAACCTAGGGAAGATCTATTCTCAAGGCTGAAGGTTGTGCAGAACACAGCTCAGCGTCTAGCCCTTAATCTGCCCTCTCAAACACCTTCAGAACCCCTCCTGCGACTGCTTGATTGGCTGCCCATCTTGAAACAAGCAGTGTTTAAGTTTCTGTGTCTGGTATTCAAAACACTACAGGAGAGTGGTCCAGCTTACCTAAGAATAAAGCTAAAACTGTATATTCCTTCCCACCAATTGAGATCGAGTGATCGGCGGCTGTTATGCCCTATGACAGTGTTCTTCAATCTGTGGGGCGCGCCCCCCTAGGGGGGCGCGACACCTTCCCAGGGGGGGGCGCGCACTCCACTACAATCTGGCCTTTATTCCCTCCGTGCAAATCTTCTTAGAGGACTCCGGTATGTGGAAGGGGGAGGGAGGGGAGATCAATGGGGCAGGAGGTGCCCGTCCTTTTGTCCGGGTAACTCTCCCAGGAGGGGGTTAATTCACGGAGCAGTTAGCTTCAGCTGCAGTGCAGGCAAGGAGTCTCCTCTGCTAAAAACGAAAGCAAACAAACAGACACACATTCGGTTTTAGCAGAGGAGACCCCTCGCCTCCCACCGCAGCTGAAGCATTTCAGCACTATGAATTAACCCCCTCCTGGGAGAGTTAGCTCTTCCCAGAACGGAGACAAAGTTTCCAGAGCTCAAGTCTCGGCATTGAAGCTGAACATCCTGTGATTCTGGGCAAATCACTTAATCTCCCCATGCCTAACCAAAATGAATGTGGGTCCTCATGTAACACCACTGGTCCTATGTAAAGCGCTCTGATACCCGATTCGGGTCAAGTTCGCGCTATATAAAACTCAGTAAAAAAAAAAAAGTGGGCTCTGGCCCAGGGCCCCAGCCTTTCAGAGGGGGTGGGAGTGTGTGTGGGAGGGAGAAGTGGGGGGGACCTTGAATCATTTTAAAACACAATGGGGTCGATTCCGATTCGGGAAAAAAACCGTCCGTACGATTTGTATCCGGAGCCCTCTCCGTACGAATCGTACCCGTCCGTCCGAGTCGCCAAGTACGATCCGCATTCCGTGAATCCGTCCGAATCGTCACGATCCGTACGTATTGCAAGGCTGAAACTGTGAACCATACGACTCGTACACATACCGTACGACTCGTACACATGCCGTATGACCCGACGAGTACGATCCGGACCGGAGTATGAGGACGCGATTCGTACGGTCCACGTCAGGTAAGGGCGAGTCGTACGGAAAAGCACACAAATATATACACACCGTACGGTCTGTACCCCCCATGATCGCAGGGGTACGCACCGTACCCCTGCGATCATGGGGTGTACGAGCCGTACTCCATTGTACGATGGGTGTACGAGCCGTACCCCATTGTACGATGGGTGTACGAGCCGTACCCCCATTGTACGATCGGTGTACGTGCCGTACCCCATTGTACGATCGGGTACGAGCCTACCCCCATTGTACGATCGGTGTACGTGCCGTACACCGATCGTACGATGGGTGTACGGCTCGTACACCGATCGTACAATGGGGGTACAGCTCGTACACCGATCGTACACCGATTGTACAATGGGGGTACGGCTCGTACACCGATCGTACAATGGGGTATGGCTCGTACACCGATCGTACAATGGGGGTACGGCTCGTACACCGATTGTACAATGGGGGTACGGCTCGTACACCGATCGTACAATGGGTACGGCTCGTACACCGATCGTACAATGGGGGTACGGCACGTACCCGATCGTACAATGGGGGTACGGCTCGTACACCCCATGATCGCAGGGGTACGAGCCGTACCCGGGGGGGCGTTCCGTACCTGTTTCGGCGCGAACTCTGCTTTTACGGCTGTTTTCAGCTCCCGTAGAAAAAGAGTCGTATGGAGTGTCGTCAACACGGATCGTACTTCGTGGTTCGGAAATGGCTGCCAATTTACGTACGGACGTGGCGTACAGCGTCGGCCGGAGTGAATCCGTATGTACTTTTTATTTGTACGGTGTTTGGTACGAGTCGTACGGAGTGGCGCTTTGGGTTAGGATCGTACTTGCTAGTTCGTACGGGGACGTTGTTGGTGTACGATTCGTACGGGAAAAAGGCTCCGTACAGATAATCGGAGCGCTTTTTACCGGATCGGAATCGACCCCAATGTTGTAAATAACGATTTTCAATCATTCATTTTCAATGTGTGTAAGTCTATTACATACATTTTGCAGACAAAATGTGTTTATGCATCATGCGACAGCCATATAAAAAGTGTATTTTAGATCAATGCATGACCTCACATATGAGAAATAGAAGGGAGTGACAGATTATTTGCAGTAATATTAGTGAATTGCTGTTGTGTTACATACTGAAAACACACATCACTATCCCTGAATATCCGATGTACAGACATTTAGTATTTGACCAAAGAAGGCATGAAAGAGCTGAGACTAGATCATAAAATCAAAGCTTGTCTGAACAGTGGCCCCAAAAATACATTTGGCCCACAGGCCACAAAATCCTTAAAACGTCCCTGAAAGTTTCTTTTAAAATTACACAGGCAGGCGCGCAAAATGGCAGTCAGCCATGTGTTTAAACAGCTTGCAAATTGCTAAATATAGTTATAAATAAGTATGTATTCATTTGTAATGTTAACGAGCTACCGGTCCCCCCTTCTTTTTGTCGATTCATTTGTAATGTGACTTTTTTATCTTTGCTCCCTTTTATTATCAGTCATTGATCATTCAAACAGCCCTAGAAAACAAGTGGTGTTTTGAGCTTTGTAATAAGCCTCTGTCATTTCACCACACCCACCCACTCACAAACCTGCAGTTTACTAAACACTCTTATTGTATTGAATGGTATTCGCTGAATATGCCCGGAATGTGCGCGTGGCGGTCGAGTCCAGAAATTTCTGTCAGGTGGTGGGGGGGCCCAACATCTTAAAAAAATTCAGCTGGGGGGGGCTCAACATACAAAAGTTTGAAGACCTCTGCCCTATGAGGATCAATAAAATCAGAATGGGCGGCCGCTCATTCTCGTATCTTGCCCCATTCCATTGGAACAAACTGCCAGACAACTTCTGCACATGTTCCAACCTCTGGCAGTTTAAAAACTTCTTAAAACCTGGTTGTTCAGTCACTAATCGGTTGTCTCTACTTTGCTCTGTCTGATATTGTGGCTCCGAGAGATCCCCTTTGGGATGATTCGTTTTGCGCCTAATAAATATAAATAATAATAATAATAATTTGTAAGTTGTTGTTGGTGGCAAAGATGATAATTCGTTTTTCATGACTGTTAATGTCATGAAGAAGGAATTTTTCACTTTTGTGGGTGATGGTGTATTCCGGCAACATTTCTATTTCTGTAAAAGTTTGGGGGGTGGGTGATGGTCGAGCTGTAGCTCTTTTAGTAATGGCGATTAATCTTTTTAGAATGGGGATGGACAGTAGTTGTCCTGTGACATGTTCAGGAACCCTAGTTAGCACATTCTTTAGTATTGGGTTACTGGTCTGATGGGAGAAGGTACTTGCTTCTCTGATTGTTTCTAGAGCATCTCTGACCTTGATTTCAGTCACATTGGGGGGATGGTTGTGTTCTCTGACAATAACTACATTTGTTACTTCTGTAATGGCTCTCCCATAGCATTGGAGTAATATTTACTGCATTACCAATGGGTTTTGTTTCCAGTTACTTTTTTTTGCCTATAGGTGTAGCCCATGTAGCACAGAAGCAGTTTTCCCTTTTGTGAAGTTTTGCATTTTGCTCCTTCTGTCATTTTTTTTATCTATCCGTGAATATATGTATATATATTTATTAAGTATTCGATATTGTACATTAAAAATGTTGTGCTTAATCTATTTTATTTGAAAATAAGCTTACATTTGTCTTGCTTTTATGTTCTTGATCAGTTTTGTATCGATGAATGTGGTTTATTCACTGTTTTTTCTGTTGATTTAAAAGCAAAATATTATTTTTATTAAAGTGTTGCATTTAATTTTATTATTTCTATTTTTTAGTCTCTATTTTTATTTCATTGAAAAAAAATAATACTTACTAGTTGTAGTTGATGAAGTTTATTTCGATGATGTTGTTGTATGTTGAAGTTTGTAGAAGCTGTGAAGAGAAAAATATGTGTTAGTTATATTTGGTTTTTTATTTAAGTTTATCGTTTTGTATTAGTTTGCTCTATTTGTTGGTTAATGTACATACTTATTTAGTTTTATATTTTTATTTAATGTTGATTTTGTACTTGTTTTCAAAATTAATGTTTGTTTTGAGTTTTGTTGGTGAAGTTAAAGTGAAGTGTAATCTGTGAAACATAAAAGAAAACATTTTAGTTGTAGTAACTTTGATTACTTTGGTTATTAAGGGGTCTATTATAATATCAAGTGGATCGCCACCGCTCATATAGCGGTGGCGATCCGCCCGCAATTATACACCGCCCACCACCCAATTCCTCCTGCCATATTACTATGGCGGGGGGGACCCCGGCGGACGGAAAGACCGTCTGCTGGTTTTCCGCCGGTTGACCAGTCAACTGGGCAGAAAAGGGTCTGGATATGGTTGCGGTGTCTGGAAGACCCCGCCATCCATATTATCATACAGGCGGATTAGTGCCTGGCCATGGTAAGGCATGCATTGCATGACTATGGGGGCCCGTTGCAGGCCCCCAGGGTGTTGGGGTTTGGGAGGTACACATGGGGGGGACCTATGGTACCTCCCCTGCATTGTGCATGCAAATGTACAAGGTGCATTCATGGCATTGTGCCGGGCGGTGCTGTGAACAATGTTGTGGATGGGAAATCCTGATTGCCAGTGCGGGACCGCTGCACCATTGGCGGCCGGTCCCAGCACCGCTAGGGTGGCGGGCTGACAGAAGTCCGCCCGCCATCCTAATAGACCCCGTAGTCTCTATCCCCCTCCTGGAGCCAATGATGGGGACTGCCAACCCCCAGGGCCGGCTCTTGCAGTGTCCCGGGGTGCCCACCCCCTGGACACTGCAGTTTGCTATGGCAGGGCGGGAGGGAAACCTGCTCTCTCTTCCAAACAAAACCCAAAGCCGATTGCTTTTCCACACGGGGAGCTGCATCTTAGCAGCTCCCCATGTGAAAAAGCAATGCTGGGGGGGGAGCCGGCGGGACAGCGGGGAATTGGGGACCCCCCACGGTTCCCAATGAAGAGGTCAGGCCCCGGGGGATGTGGTCCCCGGGGCCAGAAGTGGCCCCCCTCCCCCATAAGAAAAAAAACGCAAAGGCCGTCCCTCGGGGATAGGATCCCCAGGGCCATGAATGGCCTGAGGAGGGGGGCCACCGCAGACCCCTCCAATAATTTTTTTTTTTAAATGCCCATGCCCAGGGGGATGGGGACCCCGGGCCCAAAATGGCCTCGGGAGGGGGGCCATGCGGCCCCCTTCCAATTTTTTAAATAAAAATAAAATAGGCCCTGGGGGATGGGGTCCCCAGGGCTAATTAAATAGGAAAGGAAGGGGGGCCACACAGCCCCCTTCTTAAAATGCATTTTTTTTTTAAAAAAGACCGGTATCGCGCCGAAGGTCCCGCCCCCTCCCTGCAGCACTCTGCAAATGCACCCCCTGGCGCGTTGTAAGATGGGGAACTAATACCCCTTGAATACTGGGGGTATCTGGGGGCCTACCAGCCCACCAGGAACCTTCAGTATGCGCCAGGGAGCTGTGTTGTAGAGAGCTGTTCAGAGGCCACGCCCCTTTTTACACCTCTCTGCAACGCAGCTCTGTGGCACTTAATGGAGGTACCTGGTGGGCTATTTGGACCCCAGGGACACTCATGATTCAAGGGGACTTAATTCCCCGACTTAAAATGCGCCACGGGGTGAGTTTGCACAGTGGTGAGGGGAGGGGGCGGGCTTGAGGTGACATGTGTGCAAACACGCCCTGTGGCGCGTTTTAAGTTGGGGAATTAATTCCTCTTCAATCCTGAGGGTCCGTGGGGGCCAACTAGCCCACCAGATACTTCCATTAAGCACCACAGAGCTGAATTGCAGAGTGGTCCTGGCATAGAATAACAGACATGGACACAACCCAGCTGGCAATTGATGGCAAGTCATTTTCTGTCTCGGTTGGGCATTTTCCATGTGCATCCTATTCATAAGAAGGTACATCCTACCCTGTCTGCACCATTAGTTCTGAACTTCTGGACCACTGTGCTGTTGGCAGCGAATGTGATGCTCCTTCAATCCATTCCAAGTTCAATGAGATTTCTCATTCACCAATACAGCTGCAAAAGCTGTTTTCAAAGCTCATTATGTCCAGGTGGTATACAGCCAGTTATCATTCACTCTACTGATTTATCCTTTTCTTGCCTCATTAAGTTTTGTTTTTCTGGCCACTTATAAGCTATTTGTCATTTGAGAGGTATAATTTGTGTTACCAGTATGTTTCAATATCTGAAACTTGCTAAATTGCGGAAGAGCTAAGCATGAACTAGACGATCAGTACTTCAACAATTATGACAGCAAGATGTCTGCTTTGTTTTAAGATTGTCATTAATAATATAGATAAATTAATATATTATTGTAACATGCCGTAACAAAATTAGTTCATTTGACAGTACCTTGACAGTTGGACCCTTTATTTTTCTAAGTCTAAACCCAAATATTGATTGTTTTGCTTTTTTCATATGTTTATGATACATTTGTAAATATTTTTAAACAATTATTTGCAAGGCCAATAGGTCTGACTTGAGGATATTATTTTAATAAAAAATATATTGCAAGCATTTGTCCTTGAAATAAGAAAAAACACCCATACATCTCATGAACGTAGCCACCGTATGTTTACAATTTAAATGTTAAAATGAATAAACCACCACAAATAATTTTAATAGAACAGTATGTCCTTATAAACAAGCAGAATGGTATCCCATCTGAAGATACTGTTCCGCCCAGCTTGTAATCGGGGCCTGTGACTGCTACATGTCAGGCAAGGGTGCATGGAACAGTTATAGAAATCAGCATTTCCTCAGTGTCCTCTGACAGGAGGGTCCTCATTCACATGGATTTGAGTATCCAGCACTGATTGTGACACCCACTTACATAGCTCTTTAATCATGTCTCAGGCATGCCACTGCAGAGACTGTATGTGTAGTTTGACTGCAATTTCGACTTGGCATTTAAAACCCCTTGTCATGCCTTAAACTCTCCTTCTATCAGATATATCTCACCCCTAAGTTAGGCCCTTGGTAGCCCATCGGGCAGGGTGCTCTGTAATGAAAAGGTAGGACACATACTTTGAAGTTTTACATGTCTTAGGAGTGAAGAACTCCCAATTGTTTTTAAAACTTTTGTGAGGCCAGTTCCTCCTATAGAATAACATAAGAGATTCCATATTGCATTTAATAAGCTGTAATTCCTAAATGAGAGGAGGTAGATATAACATGTTTGGTACCTGTGAACTTGAAATGATAAACTCTATTTAATGGAAAATTCAAATTTATCATTCCAAGTTTTAGAAATGCCACTTTTAGAAAGTTAGTCAGTTAGTTAGTTCTGATTTTGTAGTGGGAGGCCACATAGTCAGATGGTTTGAGGTCTATGAGATTGCTACAGATGCACAGGGTCCCTGATGAGTATTGGGGAGCTAGTCTATGGAGGCACATTCCTCGTGAGTGGAGGGACATGCTGCTGGCCCTAGTAGTGGGCTGACAGGATGATGTATCCCTCCATGAAGGAGGCCCTGGTCAGGAAGTTTGGTCTGGTCCCAGAGAAGTAGAGACAGAAGTTCATGGACAGTCAGAAGCTATCCCAAAAGACCTGGGTGTATTGTAAGGATTTCTCTTGCAAGTCACTGGATAGTTGGGTGAAAGACAGTGAGGTAAAGGATTACCAGGGGCTGTAAAGGTTATAGCTTGTAGCACATGGTCAGTATTTGTTTTCCAGATCTGCACCATCACCTTGTTGCCACTAGGCTCTCTGACCACAGGGAGCTGGCTAAGGAGCCGGACTACGTATCTACACCAGGGTCCACAAGACGGTATCTGAGAGTGACCCCAAGAAGGGTGGTTCAGACTCCCCCCAGCATAGTGAGGGAGAGGTCAAGGGAAACACAGATAGATCACAGGGTAAGGCGGGAGGAAAGGGTTTCCATGCCCCTCCTGACAAACAGTGAGGAGGTTCTAGTGGGTTGTGGCCCAGGGCGCCCCATTCTCAGACCTGCTGCTTTGAGCTAGGACACAAACAGGGGGACTCTATCTGTCCTAAGAAATCACCCCTTAGTTGTACCTCTACAGAGTTGGCTAAAGTAGCTTTATGGGAAAGTAGTCCCCAGGGGCAGGTAATAGACCATGCTGTGATCTCCTTCAGTTGGGAGGGGGACTCAGAGGGTGAGTTAGTGGTTCCTGAAGTTGGGTGCTGTCACTTCCACCAGGTGGAAGTACATTGGGTCCCAGTTTCTACTCTGAGGGAAACCGGGGCTAGCCGGACCATGGTAGTGGAAAGGCTAGCTTCCCCAGAACAGTACCCTGGCCAGGTGTGTAGGGTAACTACAGCCCATAGGCAGGACTTCCTCCTCCCTATTGCACTGGTATCCCTAGAATGGGGTGGGACGGCGACCCAGAGGAGGGTCATTGTTAGACTGCATTCTGAGTTGGTCCCAGTGGCAGGGAAACTGGGAGGGGCAGCCGCCAAAGGTACCCTAATGGTTTATTTTTCTCGGGGTACCACTCCCAAGTGGACTTTACAGGGCCCCACAGGGAGGAATAGGGGTAGGAAGAGCCCACCTCTGTCTCCTGTTCAGCCTCAGGGTTCATATCCTGGGCTGATTGACCAGTCTCAGGATACCACCCCATATCTGGTGAGAGGTGAAGTGGAAAAATGGTGCAAGGCACCTGGGGCTACTGCCCCCCACTTTGAGAAACCACAGAGGTCAGAGATTCCTGGATTGCCTGGTTCCTGGCTATGGAGACTGGCCGCTGTCAGTGGCCCCTGATGGTTGTGGCCCTTGTGGACAGAGTTTTTCCAGGGTTGGGCACAGATGTCAGACCAAAGGGGTGGAATAGGCCACATCACTTTGTTGGCCACGGTGGTACTGTCTGCCTCCTTGGATACATCTGTGAGCAAATTAAGATAAGTGCTGCACAGATGGGGTCCACAGATGAGGAGAATGGTTCCCCGTGGGCCAATTCAGTGGCTCAGGAGAGTGCAGACAGAGGATTCCAACTGAGTTCAATGAGGCGTTGAACTGACTGGTGCCCCTGTAGTAGCGGGCCACTGTCCGCATTCTATCGCCTAAGCAGGGATGTCCATCAAGGTATCCATTAGTTTACCTTTGCTTTAGGCTGAAGGGAAGTCATATTGGAAATGGCCATTCCTTCAGGGTGTCACTCTCTCAAGTTCAATTCCTGAGCCAACATCTTTTTCTTTTCCTCCTAGGCCAATCTTTTCTCCTCTAATGTACTCTCCTTCTCCAATTTGAGTTTAGCTACGTCCAATTTTAACTTTTTCTCTTCCCTCCTGCCCTCCAGCTCTTCTGCGGACAGGCTTTTGGATGAATTGCTGCTCCCTACCCTGGGGGATCGTCCACTGCATTGGCTCCGTGCCCCACAGGCAGATCCAGATTCTGTAGTGAATCCATTTCCATGTCATCCTCTGCTATCACCACATCCTCCTCATTTGGGGTCCCAGCTGCATCCCATGCTTCCAACAGGTCCTCAGCACCTTTATCATCTCTACCTTCCTGGTCACCCCCAAACGTGTTGCCTTCCTCCTGTTGTCACTGAATTTGTTTATTTGGCTTTAGGACTCTGATCACTTTACCACTGATAATCAGTACTAAAGTGCAAATGCTCTGTACGTAAAACATGGAAATATTGGCTTATTCACAATTTGTATATTACATTTACTTATAAGTCCCTAGTAAGGTGGATTACATGTGCCCAAGGCCTGTATAGTAAATGCTACTAGTGAGTATCCAGCACTGATTGTGACACCCACTTACATAGCTCTTTAAACATGTCTCAGGCATGCCACTGCAGACATCTGGGGTCCCAGCTGCATCCCATGCTTCCAACAGGTCCTCAGCATCTTTATCATCTCTACCTTCCTGGTCACCCCCAAACTTTTTGCCTTCCTCCTGTTTTCACTGAATTTGTTTATTTGGCTTTAGGACTCTGAGCACTTTACCACTGCTAATCAGTGCTAAAGTGCAAATGCTCTGTACTTAAAACATGGAAATATTGGCTTATTCACAATTGGTATATTACATTTACTTATAAGTCCCTAGTAAGGTGGATTACATGTGCCCAAGGCCTGTATAGTAAATGCTAATAGTGAGTATCCAGCACTGATTGTGACACCCACTTACATAGCTCTTTAATCATGTCTCAGGCACGCCACTGCAGACACTGTATGTGTAGTTTGACTGCAATTTCGACTTGGCATGCCTTAAACTCTCCTTCTATCAGATATATCTCACCCCTAAGTTAGGCCCTTGGTAGCCCATAGGGCAGGGTGCTCTGTAATGAAAAGGAAGGACACATACTTTGAAGTTTTACATGTCTTAGGAGTGAAGAACTCCCAATTGTTTTTTTAAACTTTTGTGAGGCCTGTTCCTCCTATAGAATAACATAAGAGATTCCATATTGCATTTAATAAGCTGTAGTTCCTAAATGAGAGGAGGTAGATATAACATGTTTGGTACCTATGAACTTGAAATGATAAACTCTATTTAATGGAAAAGTCAAATTTATCATTCCAAGTTTTAGAAATGCCACTTTTAGAAAGTTAGTCATTTGTGCCTGCATTATGTCTTGGCCACGTGACTAGATGTAGCCGACAGTTCAGCTTTGTGAATTCCCCTCAGACAGTCACATAATAATGGGTTTAACAGAGCCTGAATGACCCATTAACTGGCTTGATGAGGAGTGTGTGTGTGGGGGGGGGTGGGGGGGTGGAGCAAAGCACAGGCCCACTTGCACCTGAATAGGCTGTGTCCAGACTCCTCACAATAGGCTTAAAAACCTTGTATTGTCACTACAGCCAATTTGGAGCCATGGGAGGAAAAAGATTCCCTGCACTTCAAAGCCACTATCTAGAAGTGTCTCCTAGCTACCAGACCCAGGGCACTAAAGTCTAAATACTGTACATCAGACACCATCTCCCAATTGTGAGTCCTGCACTGCCAAGAGGTCCCAATCCAGTCCTAAGCCTCGAAAGGCTTTTTTTGCTGCTGTTTCTCTTTTAAAAGCCACAAATCTCCTTGTTGGAAACAACAGAGCCTGGTTTCCTGAAGGGATGCCTCCATCCAGAGCGAACGACAGCTCCCATCAAGGGTAGGTGATTACACTTGCTGTATATCCCGTGCTCACTCTTGGGTAGCTTGGCACTGATCAGTCAGTTTCACTACAGAGGCAATGTACAAAGCAAAGGCACAGCAGCCACTCATGATGAATGCACTGAGCCTCACAAAAGAGACTTCATGCAGGATGTATGTAAAAAAGTTCATATTCAACACACATTCACTCATTATAATATGACCATTATATACTTTTGGGCATGAAACACAATTGGAAATATTACTAGCAGTACTAGGTCCATTCGTATGGTTATGCTTTCACTAATATGCACACTATGGACAAACCCTAATCTATCCCCCTCCCCAATTGAGAGGGAGAGGTGTGGCGCAGCGGCCAGGGCGACTGACGCTGGAATCTGGGGATCAGGGTTCGATCCCCGGCTCCGGCGGCAGGTTAGCCCAGCACCATGCGACTCTGGGCAATAGCTTGCTTAATCTTCCCGACGGCCCCCAGCGCCTAGAGACCCTAACGGGTGATTGTGCGCTATACAAACGTGGATTATTAATATTATAATTGAGAGAGAGAGAGCCCTTATATAGTGCACAATATCAAGATTATGTACACACACAAAACATATAACACTTTTTAGCAGCACCATGGCCAAAGCCACGTTTGAGAAACCTAATGTCAAAAGGAATTGTGCTTTTGGTACCAATCAACAACGTATTAGGTGGCATCACCAACCAGTGTCGTGAATCAGAGGCGGTCTGCATATGATCACCCCCCATTCATAAACACTCACTCCACACCACTATGTGGTGCAACAGGTAATAGCCAGTCTGTACCGCACACTCTGCACCCTAATGCGGTGCTACTGTTACCCAGCAGGTATACAGTTCACCCTCTGTGGACTTCATGGCCTAAGACTCCCTCCAACCTCAAGTCCGCCCCTATTGCTCTATGCCCTCGAAAGGTGGCTAGCCAGCCCCACCTCCCAGATACTAGGCCGCCCTTGGCCTAAGCCACACTTAGTCTGGGTCCTCGGGAAGCAGGTGGGAAGTTGTAAAAGTTTTAATTAGTTGTCTGGTGAATCAAGTATTAGGTCCACAGTCACACCACACTACCAGTTTGGATTTAGTAACCGAGGTGGGCCATTGAGAGGGCACCGCTCTCTAGCTGTAACAAGTAGATGGTGTATTAGGCAAATTGGTCTCCAGATACAAGTATTAAGTCCACAGTCACACCACACTACCAGTTTGGATTTAGTAACAGAGGTGGGCCCTTGAGAGGGCACCGCTCTCTAGATGTAACAAGTAGATGGTGTAGGTCCCTTGGGGGAAGATCTTTCTTGTCCCTGAGGTCTCCGAGAGAACAGGAAGCCCGTCTTTGAGAGCTCACTTCAGGGCACCACACATCATCAGGTCTTTGGCCCAGGCCAGTCTCTATGTTGAACACTATCCTTCAGGTGCACAACGTAGTCCTCAAACAATGTGCACCATGCAGTCCGGGTTCTCCAGTCGCACATTCCCACAAGTGTATCTCACCCTTTGCTGGATGATGGCCCCCGTAGTTATACTGTTGTGTGTCTTTGAAGTTGGGTGATTCAGGGGTTTTCCCTTTGAACCACAGATGTCTCCCCTAAAATTGTAGGCCTGTCTGCCATTGGGCCTTGTAATGCAGATCTTAATCTTTAGTGGGGCCATGATCCGGATCCTAGAGGCTAGGTGTCACCACCTCTATCTTCAATCTATCTAATTCAGCACTCTAATGGCAGAGGTCTGCCCATGTTTTACAGCGGTAACAACGGTGACAGCGGACCAGGCACCTTGCCGCTAGCACCATGGAAGCAAAAAGAGCAGATGATGAACAGATTGTTGAACAATAAAGTAATGTTGTCCGCAGTGTAGGCAAGTATTGGCTGCACAAGTATAGTTGTCCTCAATCTATCTAATGCTCAATGATGCTCAACTTGACATGACCCCACCACTTAGAAGCCACATATAAGAGAAAACCTGTTCCTCTCCCAATGAAAGTGATAATGTCAAGGAGCATACAAATCAATACAATTCAATTGTCAAGCATAAGCAATATCTCGGCTCCCAGTAAAAAGGAGAATCAAATTCACTGTCCCTTGCCTACAGAGCCTTAAAAGATAGAGGTCAAGGATACTTGAAACAGAGACTTCAGAAATATCAGTAAACCAGGACCTTGCGTTCCAACTCTCAGGTGCCACTCCATACTCCTAGCTTTGCCCAAGGCAGGATTGGTGGGCGAGCCTTCGCTGTGAGAACGGCTGCTCTTTGGAATTCTATGCCTGACCACTTGCGTAATGCAGAATTGGAATCCATTTTCAGGGAGACACTGAAAACATGGCTGTTTGATTTGTCGTAGCTTGTCCCCGTGACTTTGCTCCTATTTTTAGCACCGGGACACCGCCGTTGGTGGTATCCGAGCGCTCCATTAATGTATATTGATGGATCTTCGAATCCATACAATTCCAAATAAGTATAGAGAAGGGAGTCTTGAAAGTTTTATTCTCCATTAGGTGCAAGAATGCATACAGCAGCCCAGCCAACGCGTTTCATCCCATATGGACTTCCTCAGTGCTGTAAAAACAATTAAATAAGTATCTATTAGTTTCTAATATGCAACATAAGATTAAAGTAACCTCTAATCAAGAGAAAACAAGATAGACCTGGCAAATAGCAAGGAAAACTTTCTCATCTCCTATTTACAAGAATGTGTTCTTAAAGAGATCTATTTAGAAGGAGGATTGTTTCATCGAAATAGCAAATATAGACCCAATTGAGTTCTTGTCACACTCTTAGCTGATTGATTTGGCTACAAGAAAAATTTGAGTATTTTAGTATAGCCTGCTGAGGCTGATGCTAGCCACCACAGGTTTGTGGTACAATGAAGATTTAGGATATTAGTTGCCACCACTTCATATCTTAATGAACTATGATTCCTATTTCTATACTATTTACTACCCACCCTTGGGATGCATGTTGCTAATTGGGTATCAATTGGCTTCTTGTAAGGGTCATAAAGGATCAGAGAGGTTTTGGGATAACAATTCAATGCCATGTTTACTTGATTTTGATTGACTCAGAAACTCAATAATTAGTGAATATTTACTGTATTTTTTATAACATTTGTTTGAGGAATATGGTACTAATGATGTAAGAGTGTACATAGGCAGGGGGTCACAAATGAAAATAGATCTCTTTAATAACACATTATTGTAAATAGGAGATGAGATACTTTTCTTTGCTTTTAGTCATGTCTATCTTGTTATTTTCTCTTGATTAATCTTGTGTTGCATATTAAAAACTAAAAGATACTTATTTAATTGTTTTTACAGCCCTGAGGAAGTCCATGTGGGATGAAACGGGTTGGCTGGGCTGATGTATGCATTCTTGCACCTAACGGAGAATAAAAGAAAAAATTGGATACAAGAACTTTCAAGACTCCCTTCTCTATACTTTTTGGGAATTGTATGGATTCAAAGATATTGCTTGTACTTGACAATTAAATTGTATAGATGTGTATGCTCCATGACATTATCACTTAGATTGTTGAACATTGTCAAACATTAACCCCTGTACACTACCCTGACCATTCCCAGCCATGAAAACTACACCCGAACCCCCAACCCTGAAAACGACCCGACCCCGATCCTGAAAACTACCCTGACCCTCCTCCCCAGCCCTGAAAACATCCCAACCCCCCAACCTTGTAAACGATCCCAACCCCCACAGCCCTGAAACTGACCCACCGAACACTTAGAAACTACCCCCCCAAAACCCGTCCCCAGCCCCACTTACCTCACTGCATCCTCTCTTCCTGGCATCTTCCTGCTTCCTCTGAGCTGCAGCCAACAGCTAGATGCAAGGTTAAGTCAAGTGAGGTAGCGCTTGCGTAGTCAGAACACACATGGCTCTGCTTGCATTGTTCTGGCTGTTCCACCCGCAGCCCAATGTCAGTCCAGTGGGAGCGTGCACCTTCCCTCTGCCGTACAGAGGGAAGGAAGGTACCCAGTTTCCTAAGGTTATATAGAGAGTCGGCAAAAGCTAGGAGAAAAAAGCAAAAGGTTTTGTTGTAATTTCCCTAAAGAAGGCCATGTCCAACACTCCTGCTTTGTGCTGTTTGGAAGCTATGTATTCTCCTTCTCCTTCGTCGCCGATGCAGCGCTGCTTCAAGGACATCCCTGGGCGGTTCGTTGATGATGCAGAACCCGACTGCGAGGCCCGGCAACAATGCATTGCCTTCATCATAAGGGGTTCATAAACAATGCAGGAACTGACTACGAGGCCCGACATCGCAGTGGAGTAACAAACAGCTTTGGGGCTCCCCCCTGCCAGATAGGCTGAAGGGGATCCTCACACTTAGATCAGAGGGGGTGAAGGGACCCTGGTATAGGTAAGCCTGGGGGCCCCTGCACTGTGAGGATAGTGGGGTGCTTTGTTACGCTTCTACGACATCTGCACATCTATATGACTGCGTGACTCAGAACCAGTGCTTTTTGCTCTTGCCGTCGACGCATCTTCCTGAAAGGGGCCGTTTTCAGCATGGCCTGCGCTGCTTCTGGACCCATGCTCCATAGCAGTCGGCTTGACTTTTCAGATATGATCTGGTCCAGCATAGCCTGATAGCTCTGGTTGGCGCTTTATGACTCTGAGCACTATATTTCAAAATATTGTTTTAAAATTCATAACTCCAGTTCTACTCATTGGATTTTCTTGTTTTGGTCTTATTTGTTAATTAAATTAAGCTCTATTTTTTTGTCTGGTGTTTTCAGTGTTTTACTGTATTAAGTGTTGCAAGAATACTTTACACATTGACTCTTAAGGTATGCCTGACTGCACTGTGCCAAGCTGCCAGAGTGTGAGCACACAAATATTTAGGGTGTGTATCTGACTTACCTTGACTAGAGTGGTGGTCCAAACTTGGACAGGATGCTTACCTCTGCCAACTAGAAATCCAATTTCAAACAAAAGGTACTCTTCTTCAGCAGGCTTACATGGGGCCCTGTAGCCAACCCACGTTCCATCGCAGTCAGCCTGAACTTGTGAGTTTGCCCCGGTCCGGTACAACCAGATAACCACAGTTGGTGCTTTGTGTTTTTTGGCACTATAGCCACTGCAATTTTCAAAACTGCATATATCTTGTTCATTAGGTTGGATTTCTGTCATTTTGGTCTTGAATGATTTATTACATTCTACTTTATTTGTCTAAATTGGTGAGGGATTTTTCTTATGTTGTGTTCTGTCTTAATTACTGTTTGAAGTACTGCATAAACACTTTACACATTGCCTCTAAGTTAAAACTGGCTGCTCCTTGACAAGCTGGTTAATTTTGGGTTTGCTTATGACTTCACCGTGACAAGAATTATGGTTGCTGCTAGAGTAGTGTTACACCACGTCTCCCCCCCCCGGGTCAGTAACCCAATTTATTAAATTCGTTTTTTAGTGCTTCATTCCTTCCTGCTTATGTTTCTTGGCAGAAAACAGAAATGTCAGAGCTTTGAACTACTCTAATCTCCTTTTTTCTCTTGGTGGGTAATGGCATGGCAAGGTGCTATGGGACCTACTGCTTGCAAGGAAAACAGGGACTCTTGACCACAGTTGTGTAGTTATCACAGAGCCATACATGGAGTGCAGTCAACCCCTTGTATCCTGCTCCTGCCACACTAATCACATCTGCACCCATCTGGAGAGAATACCCTCTCTCTGTCTATCTCAGTTGATATAAGTAAAGAAGCTTTTAATGGGCAGTGGCACGCACACAGCTGGTGGCCCTTCTGGATTATGACAGGGACGTCCTGAAGGTTTGCCGGTGACTTGTGGCTCTGGGCCTTCTATCAATGCAGCATAGAATAGCGATGCATTGGATGAAGGGTCGCCTCCCCACTGTAAAAGAGTGGCATACTGACATGACAATTTGCAATACCAATTCAGATGCTTACCACGACCGTATGCCACCCTGTAACCACCCGAGAGATATATGGGGGCCATACAAAGAGTACTTGGCGCAAGTGATGTCCGATGCGGATGCAGATGTGTAAGCGTGTGGTGCTGTGTAATAGGTTCAGCGTGGTAGCCTCACTTGCCTGTTTGTCAGATGCGGGTTGTTACGCCTGTTGCATTCGAGCAGAGACAATATGATTGGTGAGGGTCCCTCCTTCATATGTCGCATGTCGATGCACTGAAGAACGTTGTGCGCTGGCTCCCAAGGGCGACTGCGAGGAAAGCATGTATATCTTTGATGGAAACGCCCATATTTGCTGTTAGATACATACTACTGCACTGTATTTTCAACCTGAATCGTAGCCATGCTTACCATGTAGGTGAAACATTACTATATCTGTCTAATGTAACTCGTCTGTGCTGAAAGTGTCATTCTATCAGGCCTAACTGTTAACAAAATGAAAATAAAGTTAAAAAAAAAGAAGCCTTTAACTAGTGCATGCCTACAGAATGGCGTCTGTAGGTGATGGTCTTGCAATTCCGTGTTAACCTGGGGACTGGTTTACTTGAATCATGTATGGAGACATTAGAACCCATAACTGTGCCAATGCAAACTGACAGCCTCCGTTAATGTTCAGGGGGCAGCAGACAGATGCTGTTTCTCCCCTTGTAACTGGGGTGTATGTAGCTAAATAACTGGAGTAAGAAGACGGTCTGACCCGCTGTGTGTGGAGATGGGGATCTGGCATCCGAAGAGATATGTGCTGCTGATGTTTCAAGAGATGGACTTTTGCCTGTTGTGCAAAAGATGAATATCTGGTCTGCTGTTGTGAGGCATGAATATCTGGTCTGCTATGTTAAGAGATGGGTATCTGATCTGTCGACTGAGACATGACTATCTGGTCTGCTGTGTTAAGAGACGTATATCTGGTCTGCTGTTTTAAGAAACAGATATCTGGTTTTCTGTGCGGAGACATGAATATCTGATCTGCTATGTTAAGAGAAAGGTTTTTTGGTCTGCTGTGCTGAGACATCAATATTTGGTCTGTTCTGCTGAGACATGAATGTCTCTATCTGGTCTGCTGTGCTGAGAGATGGCTATCTGGTCTGCTGTGTTAAGAGATGGATATCTGGTCTGCTGTGTTAAGAGATGGATATCTGGTCTGCTGTGCTGAGAAATTAATATCTGGTCTACTATGTTAAGAGACGGGTATTTGGTCTGCTGTGATGAGACATGAATATCTGGTATGCTGTGCTGACATGAATATCTCTATCTGGTCTGCTGTGTTGAGAGATGGCTATCTAGGCTGCTGTGCTGAGACATGAATATCTGGTCTGCTGTGCTGAGATATGAATATCTGGTCTGCTGTGCTGAGAGATGGATATCGAGCCTGCTGTGCAGAGGTGGGGGATCTGGTATGATGTGTTCGGAGATGTGTGAATGAGGCAGTGATATGGCGCCCTTCATTGCAAGGAAAAGGAGAACTAACTTGTCTGTTCTGTTGCATTAAGACATAGTACGTCTGTGAAAAAGAGTGACTAGTGATGGGACCGGTCGTTTATTAGAGTAGTATTTTAGAAAGTCGTGGATTTCAATGAGTATGGTCTGTGTAAACCCATGGCTCTCTAGATGCACGATTATCCCTGGCAAGTAAATAGTGTGTTTCAGGGGTACACTGTATGGATTACAGATCGTGTTTAGTGCAGTCTTACTGGGGCAACATGCTTGTGGTGAATTTTCTTGGAAGGCCAGAAGCTATGGTTGTATTTACATTTCTTTAGGGTAAGCATGAGGTCTGCTATGGGTAGGGAAGGTGGATACACGAGACAGCTGAATTTCAGCAATGTGGTCTCAATTATATTCTTTATGTGACTTGTAACTTGTTCTCTGTGAGTGCCTCCGTCTTTTGGGGTTTTCTTGACAATGAAGTTGCAGGGTCATGGTGCTGGGTGAATGGTTTTCTCTGGGTTTGTATGTTCTTAAGTCTTACATATTGTTATAATCTCCGCCTTGGCCTTTTCAAAAAAAGAAAGAAAGACTTTTGGCATTTGTGGCTGTGTTAAGAGGCATGTCAGCTACATGTGAATTTAGCACACTTACAGATTCCCTCATAAAGGACCAATTAGTTAGATGCACAAATGATCAGAAACTACAGGAGAAGCTTCTCACAAGAAATCCTGACCTATCTAAAGCTATCAACATTGCTAAGGATATAGAAAATACTGCCTTATGCATTATGGAGATGAAAAACGTTACAGGTTTGAGCAAAGAGAAAGAAGAAGTAAAAACCCTAGTAAATGAAGAGGTGGTATGTAAGATTAGTGAGAGAAACAAGGATGTATCCCGCACCAAATCAGAAAATATTCACTGTTATAGATGCGGTAATCATAGCCATCTAGCAAATAATTTGAAATGCCCTGCGAGAAATGTTATATGTAGGAAATGCAACAGTAGAGGACAGTTTGCTAAAGTGTGCAAATCAGCTACTGAGAAGGTACACATGATAAACGGGTCAGATGCCAAAGGGGATGAAAGCAAAGACTATATTTTTCAAATTGAGCAAGCAGAGGTTGAAGAAACAGTACAATACCCCACATGCAAAATAAGCCTAGATGGAGTGAGTATTTAAGTCTATGCTGATTCATGTTCACCTTACACACTGATTGATAAAAAAAATTGAGGAAAGGTTTTCCAAACATGATTTAGTTTTAGAAATAGCAGATATTCAACCTGGGGGATACAACAAAAAGCCCATTCCTTTAGAGGGCATGGTGAGACTGTGCATATTATTTAAGGACAGGCACACAGTGGGTGGAAACATCAAAAGGAATTGGGCATCACTCTTGATCCTAACAAGGTAAATCCCTGAGGTATATACGGAGCAACTTGGCAAGATAAAAAAACACATACACAAAATCATCCTCAAAGTAGGTGCACTCCCTGTTGGGCACAAAACTATATCTGTACCCCTCTTAATGAGGGAACGATTAAAATTAGTGCAAAACTGCAAAAACATGTAAGTCAAGGTTTGATAAAAGAAATTGAGAGCTCAGAATAGTTGACACCCATTGTTTTCACGACCAAGGGCAATGGTGGGAACATCCGCCTATGTGTTGACTTAAGGGAACTTAACGCAAACATCTGGGTGGACAGACATCCTTTACCAAGGATACATGAGATGTTAAGCACTATTCAAGTTGCTAAGTATTTCAGTGTTCTTGATTTATCCTCAGCATACCACCAGGTCACCTTATATCCAGACTCTCAAATGTTGACTGCATTCACCACTCCATTTGGCAATTTCAAATTTCTTAGAATGCCTTTTGGGCTAGCCTCATCTGCTGCGGCATTCCAAAGAATAATGCAACACATACTTAGAGAATGTGTAAAGACATTGTGTTTCCAAGACGACATATTAATATATGGGGCTAGTGAAAGTGAACACAATCATTATTTTAGAAATGTTCTGTGCAAATTGAAAAATGCTGGTTTCACTACTAAGGAATGCAAATCGAAACTAGCTGTCACTTCTTTGGACTATTTGGGGCACACTATTTCAGAGGAAGGCATCAAACCCAAAACAGATTTGGTAGAATCTGTACGCAAAGCTCCTACTCCCACATATAAAGAGGAGATTAAGTAATTATTGGTGTTGGCAGAGTACATGGCCAAATGTATAAGAAACTTCTCTGTCACAACTCAACCTCTCAGTAACTTGCTTAAAAAATGTGGCACATTTTTGAGGGAGGGGGAGCATGATGCAGCATTTGAGGAGGTAAAAAATATCATTGTTAATGCACCACACATTGGTAATGTTAATGTAGAAAGAGAAACTACTCTAAACACTTACGCCAGCAACAAAGGCATAGGAAGCACACTATCTCAGAGAATAAATAACCAAGCGAAAATTGTAGCATTTGTCTCTAGGACTCTTACAGGGGCAGAGGTCAATTATTCCACAGTGGAAATGGAGGCACTTGCGTGTTACTGGGCCATCAATCATTTCAAATTTTACTTGTGGGGCCTACCTTTCGTACTGCGCACTTACCACAAACCCTTACTGTTCCTATTTGCAAAAAAGAAATGGAGAATACCACGCCCGCATAGCTAAATGGGTACCAGGACTCCAAGGATTCAATTATAGGATGGTATATGTGCCAGGTTCAAAGTCCTGTGTTGCGGATTATTTATTCAGGGCCTCTGTGGAAAAGGAGGAAGGTAAAGAGTACCAAGATGATGCAATTTTGGAAGTCACCGTTCCAGCGGTGTAGCAAAACCAGTGGGAATACCTTATAGACCAAGATCAAGACCTCAAAGTAGTAAATAATTTAATTGTTAATGGGTGGCCCAACAAATGCAAAAACTTACCAGAAGAATTACAGTCTTTCTGGAATGTAAGCGAGGAATTATCATTGGACAGGGATATTATATTAAAATCTGGAAATATTGTGCCACCATAAGGTTTACGAGATCAAATATTAACATTACATATTCTTACCTCCTTTATGTATCTATGTACTTTAAATGTACTTATGGATCTATATATTTATCACTTTCTTCTAATTTAGCATTTCCAATGCATTACCCTATTTCTCAGCCTATACTTCGCTCAATATATCTTCTAGCCCAACCTTCTTTCTACTACCCTTTCCAATGCACTACCCTATCTCTCATCCTATACATCTATCAATATATCCTCTGCATCCACTCTCTCATTTATCCCAAACCCCATGCCACGACTACGATCGCCAAATAACCCTTTCTAGACTCTCTCCTACTCTCCCCCTCCTTGCATCATCTGACACCACTTTTTACTATACAGATGCCCTAAAACAAACCTTTCTAAACTCTTCCCTCTGACGCCTCCACTCCAAAACTCCTTTTTACTCATCCAAAAGCCTCGTCCTACTGCTAAGACCTAAAAAAAAACTTCACTCCTTTATCCCTCCACTATCCTTTTCAATCAAGATTGACAGACTAACATGTTCCCTTCTCAAATGACATATTCAACTATAATAATTCACCACTAATCCTTTATTGGGTTCCAGAGTAGTGTGCTACTCGCCAATAGAGAGTCTCAACACCCCATCAGGGTTACAAGTGCTATATAAAAGCAAACCTTTTTCCTTTTCTGCCCCTCCCCAAACCTTCTCAATCCAAATAACTGACTGACATATCCACCACTAAAATTACTCTCATGTTTCACCATACTAATTCTACACTAATCTTAATGGGTTCCAGAGTAGCGTGCTACTTGCGCTTCAAAACCCCATCAGGGGTAGCAAACGCTATATAAATACAAATCTCTTTCCCTCTTCTATCCTGCCACCTACCCTTCTCTACCCAAATAACTGAATAACATATACACTACTCAAATTACTTCATATTTTACTATACTAATTTTCTACACTTATCCTTTATGGGTTCCAGAGTGGTGTGCTACTCGCCAGAAAAGTGCTTCAACACCCATCAGGGGTAACAGTTGCTATATGAATGAAAGCCTTTCTTCCCCTTTTATCCCTCTGCTATCCTTCTCACTCCAAATAACTGACTAAATATCCACCACTGAAATACTTCATATTTCACCATATTAATTCACCACTAATCCTTTATGGGCTTCCTGAATAGCGTGTGTCAACAAGCGCTATATAAATACAAACCTTTATCCTCCTCTATCCTTCTGCTATCATTCCAAATCCAAATAACTGACTAACCTATCCACCACTTAAAATGTACTTGCATGTTTCACTATATTAATTCAACACTAATCCTCTATGGGTTCTGGAGTAGCGTGCTACTTGCCGAAAAAGCACTTCAACGCCTCGTCAGGGGTAGTAAGCGCTATATAAATGCAATTACAATACATGAAGGACATTTGGAGAGAAGTCTTTGTGAGAACAAGTTAAGATCTGATTACTGGTTTCCATTCAAGGTACACTTAATGGAGGAGAAGGTCTGTGATTGTCATGCCTGTAGTTTTAGTGACAAAACAAAAAGTCCAAGACGATCCCCCTTATTCCTGTGGAAATACCTCCTGTTCGGTGGAATAAATTGGGTTTAGACATAGCGGGACCCATTCAGGCTATGGGCCCACAGGAAAAATACTTAATAGTACTCATTGACCATTATTCACACTGGATCACAAATACATTTGTCAACATGGTCAACACGAAAACCCTCACGAGTTTCTTGACAGAGGTATTTTCCAAGGAAGAAATCCCTGATACCCTCATCACGGATAATGGGGTCTAATTTGTGTCAGAGGAATCATTTTTTTAAAGATCTTTCCATTTCTCATGTTCTCACACCTTTGTACGGTCCCAAGGCCAATGGCAACGTGGAAATAACAAACAGTAATTTGAAAGAGTCTATTCAATTTGCCGTAGCCTCATGGAAAATATGGAAAGTACTGTAAGAGACATGTTATGGTCATACCATACCACAACTAATGTCACAGCGGGGCTATCCCCATTTGAAATATTAAGGGGAAGAAAAGCAGGATCCAAACTGTCCCCCAGTTGGCTGTTTAAGAACAGGGTTGTCACTATTGACCCCGTAGAGGTCGGAGAAAGAGTGAGGAGACAACAAAAAGAGTACAAAGACATGTATGACAAGAAATGAGACACTAAAAGCAATGCCTGGAAAAAGGTACAGTGAGTCCTTGTTAGGAAGCCCTATGTGGCAAGCAGTAAAGGTGACACATGTTATGAACCATAATAGATCAAAGAAGTCAAAAACAATGTGGGTATTTTGTGAAAATTGTAAAATGTGGAGCATGGATAGAATTACTATGTGTCCTTCCAACATGATTCCTGTCGTAGTAGGGTAGAAAGAAATCAGTAAAACTCATGTTGGCTCCAATCACAGTAAAAGGGAGGGTAGACTAACACGTTCTTCAAGCTGGCACAAAGATTTCAAAATGTCATAGAATTGTTCAATGCATTGTATATTTATTGAGCCCATCTTCTCTCTTCTTCCTCTTCCTTGTTTTCTCCCGGTCCTCTTTCTCCCCCCCTTGTCTTCACCCTTTTCCTTTCTTTCTTCTTTATGCAGGGAGATGTGTTATAATCTCTGCCTTGTCCTCTCCCTGCTCTCCCCCTTCCCCTGGCAACTCTTGCTCTCTTCCATGGATCTCTGAGTGGGAGACTATTTAGAATGTTGGTGTTCTCACAGACTGTGCTCTGCTTCATTGCAAAGCTGAAGCTGTTCTTACTGAGTAACTAAATAAAGAAGTTGGACTTTTTTGAGGACAGGGACACAGATATGCTTGAAGAAATAGTAGTTTATTAGTAGTGACAGCAGCAACACCCAACAGCCGGCTCTCGCAACATCATCTGCCTTCTACTGGACTCCACAAGCTGTATTCCAATAATGGAAGCCTGCAGTTGCCAAGCAGCAGTTGTCAGGGCAGGTAGCTTCATAAGAATACAACATATCATTTTCCTTTAAAACAAAAAACAAAAAAAACATACTGGGTTACAACACAAATGTCCTATGAATATAACTAATAAGAAGATATGATGTCTAATTTACAATACTAAAGCTTGTAATAATTAATTATAAGAAATTAATAAACACATATAATCTTGAAGTTTTTTAGGAATGATCTTAGTATGAGAGCTTGGCACTCTGACTGTTGGATTGGCACAAGACGAAGTACTGATACTTTTAAATGAATCACAATTGCTCACGTGAGAATTAAATACATCTTTCTGTAACCACTCTTGTACTTCTTGTTACAATGATAATGGGTCCAGAGGTGGTAGTTTCAAGTAAGAATTTATTGTAAAACAAGTTCACAGAAATAAGTTGTTGAAGCCAAGATGTAAAGTAAGGCAGTAAGTATCTCTGTAAATATGCCCCACCAGGAGCTGTCCTCCTGGCAGCTCAGCCTACAGTCACCAACTGAATCTGTTCACCCATCCAACATTCTATGACATGTACAACATTCCACGCAGAGAGCAGAGGAAGAAAGAGAATATAGAAATAACCATACAACATATCCCCCTTCTTTACACTTGAAACAAAAACAAAAGAAGAATCAAAGAATGAATAAAACATGCTCAAAGAATGAATAAAACATGCTAAACGTAATAAACAGTAAACTAATGAAAGCAGAAATGTAAACAGTATAGAATAGAAGAATAGGAAGAAAATCGAATGAAAGAACTATGAAGCTTGAATATAAGAGAGAACACATCTTCTCCCTTTAATGGTAAAAGAACGAGTAAAACACTCACAAGAAATAGAGAAAAATAAGAAATGAAGGAAAGTTAGTGAAGAGTTCTCGGACACAACAACACACACCGGTTGGTCGGACCAGGGTGGAGAGTAACCAACGAACAAAAGCACTAAGAAGAAAAAAAAAATAAGAGAAGTACTCCCAACAGGAGAATTCAAGTGAAAACTCCATTACAAAGTGAGAAAAGAGAAGAGAATATGTACATTGAACAGGAGTACGACCAAGCAATATAAAAACATGAATTAAATTTGCCAGTGATAAGAAATCAAACGCATAAAGAATGAAAATCTGGCATCAACTTAAATACAGTGTTCCGTGCACTGAACCACAGAGTAAGAAAAACTCAGGAAATGTACAGGAAACTTTTGCGCAAAAGGAAGAGAATAATATCATTAGAGCTCTAAAATAACTATCATAAAACAGTACTGATTTCAAAGAATGACGTCAAAACAATATTATTTTAAACCGGTAACCGTAGACAAATAATGTACACTCAAAAAACATGCATAAATCTGAATTACTTAAATATCATATGTATCATTTAAACCGGTAACCGTAGACAAATAATGTCCACTCATAAAGCATGCAAAAAATTAAAATTATTTAAATATCATATGTAACATTTAAACCAGTAACCGTAGACAAATAATGTCCACTCATAAAACAAGCATAAATTGAATTACTTAAATATCATTTGTAACATTTTAAACCGGTAAGCATAGACAAATAATGTCCATTCATAAAGCATGCATAAGTTTGAATTACTTAAATAACATTTGTAACATTTTAAATCGGTAACCGTAGACAAATAATGTCCACTCATAAAACATGCCTAAATTTGAATTACTTAAATACACACTATTAATCATAACTGCATTATGCATCGTCAAATGAAAATTGCACTTAAAATGTGTCATTAAAATTTAACTAGAAAAACATAAGAACTGGTACCATTTATCTCTAGAACAGATAGTACTCCTGTAGATAATATTCAGCGCTGTATTATAAATGAAATTGTACCCAGATATTAAACAATACTAATAATAATACCTGCTGCAAACTAAAATCAAATTGCAATAAAATTGTAAAAGGCATACATGTAATGTACATCACCAACAATTATAAGTAATAATAAAACAATTAACTAAAATAAGTAAAGTTGTCACCATTGTCAAAGTAAACTTGAATTAGAAGATGCTACTGGCTGTGCGAATCAGCTCAGAAAATTCGCATTAAAACTCATCAAAGAAGGAATTTAACGATGCACTTGTTTAAGATACATAAATAAATGGTGTGCATGCCACCGAACAGTACCTGCGTTGAAGTAATAATATGAGGTACTCCCTTATTTAGTGATTGAAGACCTTAAACACCACCTTGTGAGAAACGGTGCTGAAATTGATGAAGGTGCGTCCCAAAATGTACGCTGAAACCTTGAAATATCTTGGAACTGGATGGCACGCCGTGAAATAACAAGCAGACTTGAAGAAACATGCCAACTGCGTGATGTTGGAACTCTATTGACACTGCACAAACGTGGTTGGCTTAAGTTGGATGGCAATCTTGTATAAATCCTGAAAATGGCGTCACGTTTTATGCGTTTGTGCAGGGTGGTTAGTGGCACGTCTATGCACCAAAACAGCAAAGAGCAGGTTTGCTGACGTTGAAGCACGTCATTGTATAGAAACAAACAATGAAGAAACGTGGAGCTTATCTGTCGCTGCACACGCTGGATTAACGCACAATGAACCAACATGAGCCAATTTTGAAGTGACTGCTGGTGGTTTAACCGCCGTGAAGGAGAGGCAAGTGGAGAATAAATATACATTTTGTAGAAATCGCCATCAACCCCAAAAAATTCAAAACCCATACGCCCATTTAAGACATGAGTTGACCCTGTCGAATATAGCGCCGCATATAAGAAATCGGGCATCCTGACGTTGAATAGCTTGTGGAAGAAAAATGAAGCTTGATTCATGACAGGAGGGTCAGTCTTTACTCATAAACAGTGTGTTGGATAAACACAGGAGGCTTTTAATTAATAGATATAAAAATCAGCAAGCCAATAATCAGTTGCAGGCTTCACTCGACAACAAAAGTATGGAATAACACTGCAGGCTTGTAACTCAATAGGCAGCAGGCTTTCAAAACAGTAAGTTTATTTTCCAAACACAGCAGGCTTTTAAATCAGAAGGTTGCTGGCTTCTAGATCAGTAGGTTGATTTATCACACACTGCAGGCTTCTTAATCAGTAGGTTTCTTAATCAGGTGAAACTGTGTGGGATAAGTACTGTAGGCTTTTAAATCAGCAGGCTTATAAATCATGTGCAGCTGTTGGTAATTTAAAAAATACAGCCAATATAGAATATCAAAATAAACTCACCAAGCTTGTGTAGAAAATTGGCATGCCCGAGTTGAGGCTGACGGTGTCTTTGTCACTGGTGGGGCTGGGGCTGCCAATAGATTTTGCTGAGTAGATACAAGCTTGGGTTCTTTGAAGTAGTTGAAGTCTTTTAAAAATATAATATTTGCTGTAAAAGTAAGTCCTTTGAAATAGAACCCATGCAGGTTTTGTAATCCAAATCGTCGCCAATGTTACAATGATAATGGGTCCAGAGGTGGTAGTTTCAAGTAATAATTTATTGTAAAACAAGTTCACAGAAATAAGTTGTTGAAGCCAAGATGTAAAGTAAGGCAGTAAGTATCTCTGTAAATATGCCCCACCAGGAGCTGTCCTCCTGGCAGCTCAGCCTACAGTCACCAACTAAATCTGTTCACCCATCCAACATTCTATGACATGTACAACATTCCACGCAGAGAGCAGAGGAAGAAAGAGAATATATAAATAACCATACAACACTTTTGTTTCATTGCATTTAGTTACACGATTGGCATTCCACAACTTTCCATCCAAAAGTTCCAAATAATCACCTTTGATGGATATAATCTTTTTAGGATTAGATAATTTAGAACATCCCTTGTGTTGTGTCGTACCCTGTTTTACTCTTACAAAATTACCCACAACAAATTGTTGGGGATCTTTGAGTAACTTGTCGTTGTGTCTGTGTCCATAAGAGTTTTGATAATTTTCAACCTTAGATCTTATGGCTTTATCATCAATGACTTTCTTACTACACCTTCTCATCCATACGGGCACTGCAATAGAACAAGGAACCCTGCCTTTGAGCAAACAAAAAGGAGTTTCGCCAGTAACAGAATGAGGAGTGGTTCTATAATTCCACAACATTTTTTTTACCAAACACATCCAATCCACGTGATTCTAAATAGCCATCTGTATACATTCACCCAAAACACAGTTAAAGCGTTCAAGGAGTCCATTTCCGCGAGGATGATAAACCGGAGTTTTTAAATGCTTAGTGCCCCATGTTTTTAGAAAATCATTGAACTCGCTACAAGTGAATTGAGGTCCATTATCAGATAAAATCTCTTCACAGGAATCAATTACCGTATCAGCTTTAACCTCAGGCACAAATGTTACTTCTGGCCATTTGGAGAAATAATCCATTAGAACAATGGCAAATCTGCTTCCAACACCACGAATTTCAAATGGACCGCAAATATCAATTGCCAATCTTTCCCAAGGACCATCTAAAAGCACTTCATCCCACCCTCGTCCCCATTTTTGAGGACAGGGACACAGATATGCTTGAAGAAATAGTAGTTTATTAGTAGTGACAGGGGCAACCCCCAACAGCCTGATCTCGCAACATCAGCTGCCCTCTACTGGACTCCACAAGCCGGATTACAATAATGGAAGCTTGCAGCTGCCAATCAGCAGTGGTCAGGGCAGGTAGCTTCATAAGAATACAACAGATTTACCTTCTTGCGTCCTTCTTTACTTCACATATTTCCTAGTTCTGGGTTTGTCACACTTATGAGTTTTAGTATTCATATGTGAGCACTGTCAGTGGTGCAGACATTCATTTTTGGCTTACTATATGTGGATATAAGCCCTTATCAGGCGCCGGTACAGTGGTGCCACATAGGTCGAGAAACTCTTCTCCTGCATTTTGTTTCTCTCTATGGTGTTACGTTTGCGTGGAGAATGGGACCTGCTGATCCCCTTTCTGTAAGAAACTGACACAACTCTACTAATGCCACACTTTCACTCTGCTAAATTAGGGCAGCAGCACAGATTCATTACTGTACGTGCTGGCAGTGTGACTCATAGTAATGCCCGATGTTTCATTCACCTTTTTTTATCTCCCTTTGATTCCACACAGGGCTGTGGCACATACCCTCTCGAGCTTGGCTGTTATCAAGTCGGTACGGTGGTATCTTTTAGAGGATTAGATGGATTCGGAACATAGAATCTTTCACATTATGACGGGGTGGCTTCGATTTAGGTGGGCTCTCTGGGGATTTATGAGTGAGGGACCCTGCTTCAGCATACACGATTCTGTGTCTATTCATTGCCATCGACAGACCCAGATCAGGTGAGGAACACTTCTGGATGCCCTTCGGTAATAGATGAGGATGTGGCCACTGACCTTGGTGAAGGAGAGCAAGATTGAAAATAGCTCCTTGTGTGTGACAGTAAGTCAAAAGCCCCAGTATAAACAAAAATAAGGATATGTTTCAGGTATTTGCCAAATATCAATATATGTGTGAAAGGCTATTCCAGATAGGTGTTTACTAATTCATAGTTGATCTAATAATGGACTGCGGCATCAGGGGCAGAGGTACTTGTAATTAAATGATAGAAAATAATGCTCTTCAAACACAGTAAAAGGCTTTACTGGAATTATGAGGAAGACGTGTACGGTTCCCGGACCTTGATAAACAGGCGGGAGAACTAAGCATGATAACATCTGACAATAGTAAAAGTTGATTATTATTATGACATCTGGAATTATGCAGCATTCGAAGACCATATTATGCTGCATGGTTGACTATTTTATGTGGCAAATCATGTGTCGTAATGTTGCACATTCCGTGGTAGTATTATTGCATTAGTTTGTCATTTTAACACACAATACTGTGTGGGTGAAGGTTTTAGGTCATTAGTAACTCGTCCATGCTTGCAATGCGGTAACTGCAATAACATAATAAAAGGCAATTAATAGAACATCCAATGAAGGGTCATAAAATCAAATTAAAAGTTAATGCAACCTGCGATACTTCTAACCTGATTTATATGCTAAAATGCCCGTGTGGCAAGGTATACGTCGGAAAGACTGAACGCAAAATAAAAACTAGACTAAATGAACGCAAGTAGAATATCAGAACTGGAAACGCAAAATCATCAGTAGCAACACATTGTGTTGAAGCCCATCACAACATTTCTCAATTACAATATGTGGTACTAGAAACTATTGAAAAACAAGAAGGTAGAGATAATAACCGTTTCTTATTACAAAGAGAAAATCATTGGATTTATCTACTGAATTCCAACAAACCGAACGGTCTTAACGACCGAACGGAATTTTCATGCTATCTATAAACTGATCCGAACTCTATAAACCTCTTATGACCCTGCTTCCAGTTGGAACGCACTGGTGGCCGATCTGTATAATGAACATTGATGTCTTCATGAACTCAATATTTTTATGTTTTTTCTTTCAACTTTCATACTTGTTATAATGTAATTGCTATAATGATACTTTAATTATGTTTCTCTCGCACCATCAAAAGTTTGTGTATCATGCAACTTTATTAACATAAATTCTTGTTTACGGTCTCCTCAATGAACCACAATATCCAGCGTTGATTGGCCGACTCCTGACCACATGATCGGGACTCTAACCAATCACGCTGCTTCACACACATAGTAATGATCTCGCAAGCATCCAACGTCTGCCGTGAGTAGCCGCCGACTTTAGGCTGCTTCGCGCCAGACTTGGAGCCATTCTCGTATGATTGAAACCTCTCGAGACGAGCAGCGTCCATAAAGTTAGTTTATAACAAGCCATAATCAGTTTTTTCCTGTTAGCAGTCCGTTACAATTTGGACACAAAACTTAATCAATGATTTCCTTTTAGTGTTTTTTACCATCACCCATGCGAACAGCTTAGAAAAGAACAACACGTGAGCAAAAATGACTTTCACTATATTTTGCATGTAAACACACACGGGGAAAGCACGAACTTTTGTATTGGAAGCATAACATGAAATATATGCATTTTATTAAGCATGCCATATGATCTACAGATATTTGAATAGAATTTTTTGTCTTGCTTCTAGCTATTGTCTCAGATGAAGGGTGAATTAGCTCGAAATGCATCGGACTTGAAAACGTGTTGTTTTGTTTGAACACAATGAACTACGCAAATGTATGAATAATGGTTTCTAACCTGCACTTATGAACATAAAATAAGACTCCTTTCATACAAAATCTTTCATGAACTCTCATTTCTATGAATGAATGAAAACAACCTCAGAGTGGAGCGCCAGGGGATGATTCCAACAGGAGTTGGAATCACTATTTAATGTTTTAATTGACGTCTAAGACAGGAGACGCCTACCTGGGCAGCAAACCACAAAAACGGACTAGTTTTGGAAACTTGTACATAAAACTTTCTAGATAAACGAGCTGTGCAACGAGCCACTATTATTGCTTAATTAGTAACAGTTTAACATCTGAATACAGGAATCAGCAACTAAAAGTTGCCCAGTTTACCATCCAAAAGAGCCTACCACTGCACAACACTACATATGGTGCTTTTTAAAGTAACTGTTCATCAGTTTGAGCTAGAAACTATTACTTTGTGTTGCAATCTGTAGCAGATGGAGGATTAAATGGCAAGTGTAAAAATCCATAATTATGCAGAAAACACCACAGCCTCGCAATCGCATGAATCCAGTATCCCTTATTATAATACCACACTATCACTTCAGTGGACCAGGGAAGAGCATGCTCCAGGACTGCTCAGTGACAACCTGGACATGCGGTGAGAGAGTGAGTTAGTAGAATTGTAATACCAGGGCTACACGGAAATCTGTCCGCTCAGTGGTTGCAGGGCTGATCCCTACAGGCGCGCAACACCCATAGGGCTAAACGGGCTTCAGCCCACCCCTCCCCCTGTCATGTATCTCAGCCCGGCTTGCTGCAGTTTGAGCTACTGTGGGCTCGGCTGGGCAGTGTCTGGAGTCCTATCTCCGGCACGCCCGAGTTTTCATAGGTCTTTAAAGACCATTTGCATATTTACATACCTTTATAAACTGGTTACAGAGGCTTAGTTTTTTTTTGTGCCAGTACCCCCTGGGCCCCCACTGTGCCAATTCCTTACATTTGTATTTGAACTTTTACTGCCCCTAGTGTGAGAATGCATTTCATGAAAACGAACGTGAAGTAGGGTTCCCAAAAGAAAAATGAAAGCCATCTGTTGTTTAAAGAGCCTGCAAAGACCTTATCTTGACACTAAATAGGGTTAGAAATCAAAAAGTATGTATTTGTTTGTTATGTGACTTTTCTGTCTGTGTTCCCTTTAATTATCAGTCATGGATCATTCACGTAGCACTAGAGCACAAATAAAAGTGCTTTCTATTAATATTTGCTGTTCGAAGTATGCACAGATAAGTGTTGAAAATAGGACTTTAGGTAACTGCTTATTTCTGTACCGTTTGGGACATCAAAATAATGAGCTGGGAATCCTAATCATAAGACTGGAAGTTTGTTGCAGGATCAGCACATTATTTATTTCCTCCACCCTCGATCCCTGATTAATGCTATAATAGCAATAGTTTAACTTATATCTGAAAACCCTATGCCGCCATCAGAAGCATGCTGAGTTACTTCAAGTGTCAGGGAATGCAGCATGCATTCAGACAACTCACTCCTCATTCTTGCCCTTCACTTTCACGCTCACCTTGCACTCACTCACACCATTCATCCGCTCACCCTGCACTCACAGTGATCACTCTGCACTCACAATGCACTTGCGCTGTTCACCCTGTACCTCATCCTGCAGTCACACAAGTACACTACCCACCCTGCACTCATGTGACACTTAACTCACCTGTCCCCTCACTGCGCAAGCTGCAATCTCACTTAAACAAGCCCATCACTACCATGCATTTGTTCGTCCCACTCTGTTAAATTCATATGGTCACCTCACGCACCCTGCAGTCACTCCTCTTACCCTATTCTCACACTGTTGCAACGGTCAGCGTACACTCACATGGGCATTCCTGCCACCCACACAGCACAGAGGGTTGGATGTGCCTGCTACAAATAACATTTACCATGCAGATCACAGAACTGAGTGTGAGTAAACTATGAGTAGCGCTAGAAAAAAATGAAATGTTTGTCAGACAGGTGCTATAGGGAGATGAGGTGCATTGTTGGTGAGTGGTAGTGAGGGAATTCATGGAGGAGGAGGAAATGAGGGAGGGACACCAAAAAAGACTGTTACACCGTGTGCAAACAGTGCTAGGACCAGCCCTGGCTGGGAGTCTTAGCCCCCCTCACTCCCCCAATTTCGGGACTAGTTGTGCTCCATGATGCCTGTGAGGAGGATCAGGTGCACCAATCTATGACACTACATTACTCACTTTCAAGCACACACAGTGCCACCCTACGTCCATTCACACAGTCACCCGGTGAGCACCAGGTATCACAATGTGCACACTATTAACTAGTTGTTTGGAAGCTTTGTGCAGTTGATTACCATTACAGAGCATAAAACCACCCGGGGTAATCAGAGGCAGCTGGGGAAGCCTGGTTCTTTGTGTGGGAGGAGGGAAGAGGTGAGTTAAAGTGACTCAGGCTGTGCTCAGAACAAAGGACCGCCCCTCAAGTACTCTGCCCCCTCCTCAGACAGTGCACATTTTTCAGAAGTTGGCACTGGCAGGTCTGGCATCAATCTCCACAAACCGCTATCTGTTACAACGCTACCCCAGGCAGCTTGAAATTATTAAATGTGTGGACGCTCATTGGAAGCTTGCGCTGAACTTGTGGGATTATTAGAGGGTTCAAAGAGCGTTCACTCATTCACAAACGCAACCTCCGCTTGCCACTGCCAATATCTGTGCAGTCTCTGCCTCGTACGCCACAGACTGATCTGAGTCATTGTGGTTTCCATCTGCGACAGACGGGGCTGGCTTGTTAACTTCCAAGACTTGGCAATATTTACGAGTCTATTATTTATGAGTCTTATTCATGCGGGTGTACTTTGGCCTGCTTGTCTCTGATTCATGTCCTGTTTATTATCAGGGAAATTATGCAGCCCAGTAATTTACATCTCCTTTTCAAAATGTTTGCTAACTCTTTCATGATTAGCAGGTTTACCCACCATAGTGGTATCTTCACTTGTTACCTTTGAACTCTAGAGACATCTGTTATTGATGTTTAGCATTATTTTTATGAAGATTTATGTCCAGAAAATCGAAACTTGTTGTGTGGTTTATGGATAAAGTGCTGGATTTAGAACCAAGTTGCGAGATTACATAAAGTGAAACTTTGACGTACTTATTTAAAGTGTAGTCAATGTAATAGTTTTAGGCTGAATGATATCATCTAAAATGTAGAGGAAGGGAGATCATTTTTTAAATCAAAGTAGGTTTTTGTTTTGAGCTGGAATTCTAATGGAACTTGTTGTTTTTGACTGGAAAAGAAGCAGCATTTGTCCATGCCTGTAAAGAAGATGCCACTTAATACAATAACAGATCACAATAATAATAAAACAAGAACACGTTACAAAACACAACTTGACATCATAATAGAACACAACATAACACTACACGACGAAATAAGCACATCAAGCTAGATATAACACAATAGCAAAACAACAAGCCACTGCCACAATAACCTGCTACCACAAGAAAACAACTCAATAAAACCCAATATTTGACAGAAAGGCTCAACATAAAAGAAATTGTATTTATATGTTGCTGCTTTGTGCTTGTTTATTGTTTTGCTATTTTGTGTTGTATTGCTGTGCTGTCTGCTGTGTGTTTATCTTCTGTGATTGTGTTGTGTGTTTTATTGTTGTAATTGTGTTGTATTGTGTTGGTGTGTTTTATTGTTTTTCTTTGTGATTGCGTTGTTGAGCGCTGTTTTGGTGCAAATTAGTGTTGGTATCGTGTTTTGTTGGTGTGCTAAAGGCCTGTTTTATTGTGTTGCTGTATTCCTCTGCTGCGTTGTGATTTATTTGCTGTTTGGTTGTTGTATTATTGTTGCGTTTTTATTTCATGGTAGTGTTTTGTGCTGTCTGTTGGGGGGGGGGGGGTGTTGTATTCTTTCTGCCTTAATGTAGTATTCTTTTGTGCTTTCTTTTCATTGCTCTACTATTGTCATTGTGCCCCAGTTACAGTTCATTTTGGCGGTACAACCTCTCTTTCAGGATACAGTAGGAAAAGTGTTTACGCATAATACTGCACTATATATCATTGATGCTGCTCACCAAACTGTTTTGTGATTTGACTAGGTGCCCTTGGGCTCAAGAATCTTTCCTTGTTTATTTTCATGTATTTATATCTCCTAGTATGCGTTCTCTTTTCTGAAGTGCACCGTCTGAACTGCTAGCACAGGCCCGAAAATGTGCCCCAGAAAAGTAGCATTTGGAACACGCCTAGGCAACGCCAATAGGTCTCACTTTTTTGAGCATGCAATGTTAAAGCCAGCAGGTCTGACTTTTTGTATGGGGGGGTGTTTGGTAATTGTTGACTGATTGTGTGTATTGCTACAAGATGTCCTACTAAGAAAACACCTTTATGCAGCAATCTCTTCAAATAGAATATTCTGGAGGCTGGGAGTATGGCCTATTTGTTGAACAGACAGCTTTAGCAGAGTTACGCAGTACTTTCAAATAACAGTGTTAAAAATGAATCAGAAGACAAACTTTATGTTGTAAATGTTGAACTGATTAGTATTAAATAGAAAAATATTACTTGATACTTTTGACAATGGACCAGTATGTTTGATGCATGCATCTGGAAAAAATCCAATGAATGCACATGTGTTTATAACAAAAAAAGTTGTAAATCAACAAGTTATCATTACAGCAAATTAAAATAAATGAATGTGGAATGGTGAATTGAAAACAGCCTGTTGTAAAGACAAAAGGAATGCACTTCTTAAATAAAAGTGATCCACATCAGAAATTATAACGTCATCATGGATACTCACTGACTCTGAATTTAAAGGTAAAAATCACGTTGCTACTCAGGCTAATAGAAGGACTACTTGAGTCCATCACCAAAACCCAAAAGGGACTGAAAGGGTACAATGTAACCATCTATGGAATGCCACAGGCTTAATGGACAGAGCATCCAAGCAATGCCAAATCCCAACAAACCCATGAAAATCTAGGACTGAAGTGGGCTGACCAAAGCCTGCTATCAATGGACTACTTCTTTCATTTACTTTTTTAAAAGTATTGGTACCATACGTTCTTTTCGTTCTAAAGATGTCCGAGGTAAGACTTAAAAATGATAAATTACGTCTTCCAGTATCAGAATTCATCATGCTTTTTATGGATATTTGATGACACATCAATTTCAGTCAAATGACCTTCAATCAAGGAGACTCGTCTAGGTAGAGTTGTTCAAACCTTATTTACAGTATCCTTGTGAGTTCTCCCTTTATGTAAACAAGCATTTAAATTTTGTTCTTAACGTGTCACATTTGCTGTGCATTCAAAGACAGAGATGTAATGTCAATCTCCGTCTTCCGAGGGAGCATGGTGTGTACTTTTTTTTTCTCTGACTTCAATGTAAGAGAATTTATGTGACAATCATGCTGTGTACTCAGGATAATTCTCAAGTGTGGTGGTAACAAATAGTTTAATACAATCAAAACAAACCAATATGCTAAGGTGATGACATTTCCACATATTATCATTTGTGGGATGTAAACTTTTTTCAGTAACACTGTATGTCTGTCCAAATGTAATGGTCATTTCAATTGACTTTGTGCTGTTTATAATGGTAATGCGCTACCACACCATGCATACTCCACTTTACCCCACTCCATTCTACTCTGAACCACTCAGTGCCACTGTACTTTATTCTTCACCACTCACACAATGCCATTCCACTCTTCACAACTCCACACCGCATCACTGCACTTTACTCTGCATGCACCATTCCACTCTAAACCACTTCAGTCTATGCCTCTCTACTCCACATCATTCTATGCTGATGCACTCTACCCCACTCTACTCTACTATGCACCACTGCACTCTTCACCACTGCACTCTACAATACTCCGCTCTATGCCACTCCTCTCTATGCCTCCCTACTCCATGCCTCTCAACTATGCCACTCTGCACTGTACGCCACTGAACCCTACCCCAATGCACTCTACTCTGCACCACTCCACTCACCGACAGAGCACTCTATGCCATCCACTCCTTACAGTGAAATCAATAATGTTGTTTTTACTGTTGAAAGGCTAGTAGCCCCATTGTCGAATACAGAGTTACAGGCTGATATTTTAGCCCTGCTAACTTCTGAATGGGGCCACTAATGTTGGCACTTCAAGGTATCAAAAGAATCAGTTCATTAAATCTAATTTAATCATTAAATCGAGTTTAATGTCACTGGTGGGCAAGTTACAATGTTAGTAAGTTGCCACTTTGTTGCCCAAGATTTTCCAGTGCCTCTTTACGGTTGCACACAAAGGACTGTCCTCAAGACAGCCTTCTGGCCACCTGGGAAGAAGTGTGAATAACTCCCAGGAAACCTGGGCCTGCAGGGGAAGGAGATGTTACCTCCTCCTGGTAAGAAAAGCAACACAACACGTGAGCCCAAAAGGCAAAGCTTCAAAGGGGAAGCTGCCTTTAAAGGGCACAATGCAAGCACTCATGAAGAGGTGGTGCTCCTTTGTTTAGGTATACAGGAGGGCATCAGGGACAGTGAGGGGAAAACACTAGTCAGATTGGTTTCCTCGTGGGTGTGTAGCGCAGAGGTAACTGCACACCTAGGGTCAGCTGCCATGCTCCACACACAGAGTGAGGGGTTCAGCCATCTTGGAAGTGTGTAGAATAGAGCACTGTGGGATAGCTAGATGCTACACTTCAAAGAAAATGGTCATCAAGCGGAAGGATCCCGGTAGCCCATTGACTAGTGACTGCAACCTCCTCTCAGGGCACTTTCTGGGCATAAAGGAGGCACTCTTGGGCACCGGATCTCAGATCTTGATTGTACTGTAGAAGTGGAACTAAGAAGGACTGCCTTGCTGACCTTGCACCTGGCAAACAGAGGCTGCACCAAAGTTGGACTGCATCTGCTGATTATTTTGCTGGGAAAGAAAGGACAGCGCATGGGGTGTCCTGCTTGTGGAGAAGTAGTCCCTTGAGCCCAGACAGAAGCAGAGAGTCCAAGAGTCAGTTAACTGACTTCCTGTTCCAGCACCAGGGTCACAAAAGCTGAAGAAGCTTGGGCTTGTTGGTAGCCCAGATCACCAGATTGTTGCTCACCACCGCAATGTAGCCTGAGAGACTGAGACTTGACATTCAAGAGTTGCACCTGAGTCAACTGTATCCTGGAGAGTTGTAGGAGTGCAGAAGGGAAATATCACCAGAAGAGGGAAACAGCTAGTTTCATTGTGACCGCAGGCAAGCAGTCCAGTGGCAACTGAACTTTAACTGGACCAAAGAGGATTTCGAGGGACATTGACCCTTGTGGCCAAAGTTTCCCCACCAGGACTGTGGATTGAAAAGTAGCCCCAGAAAGTCCCCCGTTAACCGCACTGCATTTCCAGCATCCTACAGCGTCTTCAGCATCCTGTATCCCTTGTATCAGGACCACTCCATAGAAGTTAATGGCAAGCAGCCATTAACACTGGAACTGGAATAGAGACTTTTTCCTCTTTGAGGTAACGGTTCCTTGAGACTTTGTTAGTTCCCTTGACCTGCTCTCTGCTGGAGTTGGTCATCCAAAGTAACTGGAAGTGACCACTTTCGACTTTGCCAAATGTTTGTTTGATAAAGTTTCTAAGTGTCAAATTAATTGAATTTGCCAATGGTTGTTCACGGTTTAGTGAAAACTTGTGATTTACTATTCCTTCAGGTAGATATATCTCGGGTAGATTTAGTTCATTTTAGTGACCGTATATATTCATTAAAATACCTTCTATTTTTATAAATTGTCATGTTTCTTTCTTGTTCAATTGTTTTGGTGCTGTTTGAATTATTTAAACGTGTTCCTAAACCCTAAGATTGATTGCTCAAAGCCACAGCTACCTTGGGCTGAGCTAAGGTTTGACAAACTGCCCGAATGACACAAGACAGGGTTGTGAGTTTATTACATGGTAAGGTCTCATATCCACACCATATAATATACCACATTTTTTCACACTTAAGATATAGGAAACTAATGTTTGAAATTGTTATAATAGCTAGCAGAGTGTGTGAGATCACCATATTATTGTATAAACGATTTGACACTAATCACTCTAACAACACTAGAAATGCTCCAAAGGAAACTCTTCCATTCTGCTCCTTAGGAAGCTGTGTGAACTAAGCAACATTGCAAAGCCGCCCGGCCGAGGCTGAAGCCTATTGTGGAAGGAAGCATATTTTGAAACAACTGCCTGCCTTTTGTATATATATATATATATATATATACATGTCTAACTGAGGCATTGTTCACACAGTAATTTGGATATAAGGAGCTGCACACATAACCCCTTCTCCCTTTTCCATGGACAATTATAGGGGAGAAAAGTTTAAAGAAACCTAAGATTTAGAGAGGGGCAGGCACGAAGACTAGTTGCTTGGAGAAAATGTCAAATGGCTGTGTTGGTCCTGGAATCTTTGGCGTGGTTTCCCCTGAATTCTTGCCTCTGCCTCCTGAATTTCTGATGTGTGCTGGACTTCGTTTTTTCTGGTTTAGGTACTCTGGGCACTTTGCCACTGCTGATCAGTGACAAAGTGCAAGTGCTCCCTGTGTAAATTGTGATTATGATTGGTATTCAATGATTTACTGACAACTCCCTTGTAAAGTGCACTGAGCATGCTAGGGCCTGTAAATCAAATGCTATTAGTGGGCTTGCAGCACTGGTTGTGCCACTATCAAAAGTAGGCTGGTAAATGTGGCTCAGACCGGCCACTGCAGTGTCTGCATGTGCAGTTTTTAACTGGCATGTCAATCTGGGAGGTGCTCCCACTTGCCAGACCCTAACATTCCCTTTTTGAACATGTACGGCACCCCTCAGGTATGCCCAAATTACCCCCATGGGCAGGGTGCAAACATATGTGAAAGGTAGGACATGTGCTGGTGTCTTTTGCATGTCCAGAAAGTGAAATACTCTGCATTTCGTTTTTTCCCTATTGAAAGGCTATCTGTCCCATAGGTTAACATGGGAGCTGCCTTGTAATATCTTATAAGTGTAATTTTCCATTGGGACAAGATGAAGAAATGGAGTTTAGACGCTCAGGACACGGAATTTAATAACACACGTTTTAGTGAAGGTGGCTTTAAAATTGTGTGTTTGAAAAAGCCACTTATAGAAAGTGGGTATTTTTTATGCTTTACCATTCTGTGTGCCTCTGTTTGTTTGTGTGTTCAATGTCTGGTTTTAGAGTGATAGGAGCTGGAGATGTGCATTAACTTTAGACAGTCAGCTGAGGTGTGTCCTTCCTTTCCTGGGTGACTCATAGCCAGGCTAAATAGACCTTTCTGCATTTAGAGTGGTGGGAGGAGTACTCACAAGCACCTGAATAGGCTGTGTCTGCTCTGCACAATGTTGTCTCCACCTCCTGGAGTGAAGCTGGATCATGGAGGACAGTACTGTTTTTTCCTGAGCTCAGAGACTCTTGCAGCCAAGACTAAAAAGACAAAATGGGGTATAAATATTATACCTAAAACCCCAGAACTTTAGGTTGCTTCTGGAATCGAGAAGAACCTCTGCCAAGGAGATGAGCTAAGTAGATATGAGGAGGGGACTGCCCCTTTGATGTGTGTACTTTGCTGGGTTGGCCTGATGTTGCTGTTTCTTCCAAGGATAGGACAAAGACTGGACTTTGCTGTGAACGTGCTTGAGAAGAATCTCCAAGGGCACATGTGTGCTTGCCTCCTGTTCTGAAGTCTCAGGGACACAAAGACTTAATTTGCAGCATCCCTGTTAGAAATGTGATTTCTGGTTAGCTATGGCTTGCGCCAAAGCCAGGCAGAAACCACCACTCTAGTCAGGGTAAGGGAGTTACACGATGAAGATAACCCCTGCTCACTTGCTTGGTAGCTTGGCATGAGCAGTCAGGCTTATCCCAGAGGCAATGTGTAAAGCGTTTGCGCAACACACACACACACAGCAGCAACACACTAGGCACACCACACAAGGTTATATAAAAAATAGCCTCTGTGTTACTCATAAACACATTAGAATCATAATCACAAATGTACAATGTGCCACCTAGCACTAGGTAATACTTTACAGGGGACTTATATACATGACAGGGCCAATCGGGCCACTGTCAGAACAGCACAACTCACAGCCGGTTCCATAACTAGGGCTACTAGAAATAGGGCACTAAGCATAAATACCGCAAGGTAAGGATAGCCAGTAACTTCTAGCTAGGACTGCCCCAGGTCCGGTGCGGTGTGTTCCCCACAAGCTTGAGGAGGCTTCCTAACCCACAACCTAATCATCCCAGTGGCCTCAGTTGATTTCTTGCCCTGCCGCATTGCCCCCAAAGAAGAAGACGGACCTTACTCCTAGAGGCCACTCTGCCGGAATACCTCTGAGGGATTGGTGGCGACCTCGGCAGGTCCTGTGCGGCTGGCTCACCAGAGGTGGCCTCTATTTTGTTCTGTGGTGCACTAGAGAGACTGGTGTGGATTCCTTTCCGTTGTTTGGTTGTTCCCTCTGGTTTTCAAAATATCAAATAGGTCTGTTGAACCAGGAAGGGATTGTTGTGTATGGCTGGAATATAGTGTGGGTTATAAATGGGTTTGAATGGAGGCTTTTGAATGTGAGAAGTAGATGTTGAAGTGAGAGTATGGTGTCTGTAGATAGAAAGTTGATTGAGATTTTGTATATTGTATTTAAATAAAAATGTGTCCTTAATTGAAAAAAGTTGCACTAAGTCAAAAAGAAAAAAGAATTCTGAAATAAATTGAAGAGTTTGATTATGACTTCAGGCTGTTGTAGATCCATTTCTATGGACTGTCTAAATAATAACTAATTGATTATCAGTATTGGCATTGTTGTTTGGTTTGGTTATAAGGGCTGATTGGAGCCAAGACCCATTGTTGTTTATAACTTCTAAAAGTGGTATTTCTAAAATAGTGATCATACATCTGTGCACACCATTACGCAGCATTTATTATCAGTATTCCAAACATGCCAAACTTGACCATGCTGCTCCTCTCATATCTGGAAACCAAAATGGCTGTTTGTCACTACCAGGACATGTCACATACTAAAGGTGCATGTCCTACCTTTTACCTTCAATGCACCCTGCCCATAGGGCTAGCTAGGGCCTTCTTTAGGGGTGACTGACATGCAGTAAAAGGGGGGGGGTCACAGACGTGGCAACCACTTTGCTTGTGATGTCACAGTGGCAGTAAATTGCGCACACAGGCCCTGCAATGTCAGAGGCCAGAGACAGGTTTGAAAGGCTACTTTGGTGGGTGGCGCAATCAACGCTGCAAGCCCACCAGTAGCATTTCATTTACTGGCCCCGGGTATAGGAGATACCACCTTACTGGGGACTGATAGGTAAATTAAATACGCCAAACAGGTGTAGACCAATCTTACCATGTTTTCCACAGAGAGCACACTCACTTTACACTGGGCAGCAGTGCTAAAGTGCCCAGAGTCCTAAAACCACCAACACCAGGTCAGAAAAAAGACTAGGAGGAAGGCAAAAAGTTCAAGGATGATCCTGCAAAAAGGACCGAGCCCAACACTCCCTGAACTCCACTGCTGGGAGTTCTGAACTGTCTACTGCTTTCAATCCCAGTTCTGTACCAGTGAAGGTGTTTGCTGGAATGCAAACCCTATTAAGGAGATTACCGATGCCATCTCCAATGCCGCTGCCTGTACCGACGCCGTTGTCACCGCTCGCTGGGTGAGCACAGCACTGACTGCGATGACACTACAGTCCCAATGCCTGCCGATGCTGTCCCACAGTGACTCCGACATCATCATCAAGGCCACTGCTTGCACCCAGGCAAGGATACCGCTCGTGGAGTCCGCAACGCACCGCCCGATGCTGTCCGATGCCAGCACCTTCCACACACCATCGTGGAGTCGCTAACCGACATGGATGACTGCCCCACGCTGCACTGTCGTAAGGAACCGATGAAGCATCGCAGACACCATGTCGCCTCCCTTGCAGAGTAAGAAATGAATGCCTCACCTCCCCTGCAACAGTAAGGAACCAACTCCTCTCCCCTGCGTAGCAGTAAGGAACCAATGGCTCACCTTCCGTGTGGCAGTAAGGAACCATCTCCACCCGGCACAGGCACCGCATCACCTCCTCAACGCCGTGCAAAGCTGTTGTGTGGATCATTACCACTGGTAGTTTCTTCTCTAGGGGTCTGTGTGACTCTGGCTGGCCCGCGCACCTCGCGGTTGTTGCTGTACTTTGGATCTGTAACTTTCGCGATGTCAAAATAGCCCCAGTTGGAGCTCTTCTGAGAGGTACACATTTGCAAGAAACCTTTAACAAGTGATATTTTGAAAAGTGTATGTTTGATTTTTGTCTTTTTGGTCTTGTCTCATTTAGATAAAGATACTTTCTTTTTCTAAACCGGTGTGGTGTCCATTTGTGGTGTTATCACTGTGTTACTGTGAGTTATCAACAAATGCTTTACACATTGCCTCTGTAGTTTAGCCTGACTGCTCTGTGCCGAAGTACCAGAGAGTGAGCACAGGCAAACTTAGGTGTATACTTAACGCATCCTGACTAGAAGATAGGGTACCATCTTGGACAGGGTGCATGCCACTGTGAACTAGAGACCCCCATTTCTAACCGGCTGAGAACCGACTGCAAATCTGAGAGCTTCTTGGAGGTATGCATAGTTAATACATGGTTTGGCATAACATAGTGCATTATGTTGATAATAATTAAGCCGATACCACAATTGTGAAGCTAACAATAATATAGGCATAATGTTAGGTAGGTTTAAACTACTTGTTGAAGATAGTAGTGATGTGCAATATGAGTTGCTTTGGGTTTTTCTAATATTAATTTGCCTTTTATTATGACAGCTGGTGTAATAATAATAGTCCTCACTCTTTTTTTTACAGTTTGTATGTTTTTTGTGCAAAAGAACTAATCATTATAAACATGAATTCCTGTATGTGTACTGCTTTGAGGGATCAACTACATATAACCCATGTAGACAAAAGTTCCTCTGGCAGGGTTGCCTGACTTATAACACTCTATATCTAGATGCGCCTAACTTGTTATATAGAAGAGTGAGTGACATTTGCCTGTTTTCCTTTTCCCCAAAGGGTGATGAGGGTTGATATGCAAACTCCCCGTGGGACTGAGGAAATCTACCCGGGTGTGCTCTATGCTTAAGGGGTTCATGTCAATGCAGCATGTCATCTATTTGTACATTGTTAAATAGTACTGCTTATAGTCATGGGTCCTTAGTCTGCTCTCTGGTATCTGGAGATTTAGCTTGGAGAGTGCAACTTAGCATTTGCCAGTACCCCATATTGATCGTGTTAGTAGTCTATTTCTGAATAAGTCTACAGACCCATATGGGTAGTTTCCCGAAATAACATGGGAGACAAGAGAGAATGACTATTTTGGCTAATACAATTTTACCCAATACAGGTACTGGAAATTCGTTCCAGAATTCTATGCAACTCTTAAGGGAGTTCAGTGCTCTTCCTAATTTCCCTGTCAGCAAGTCTTGTTCTGAATGATAGATCTGTATGCCTAGATATTTGAAAACGTCAGTTTCCCATATTATTCCCCATTATGGTAGATAAAACCGAGCTATGGTATTAGCCAGTGTTGAGTAGGGAACCACATGCTTTCTTCCATGTAACGTTAAGCTCAGAGTAAATACCGATTTCATTGGAGTTATCAGTTATATATGATGTCAGTGATACATCATTCTGATGTATTTGATTTTTGATTAAATCAGAATACCGCCATTATGTAATTTGCTAACAGCCCCTTTGTGAAAGAAACAGTATCCATGGGTGGAAACAAAACACTGATGTCAGAGCTGCTAGTTCATATAGAGTGCATTTAAATGTGTAGCCTTTTCACAGAGTTTACAAGACTTCATACAAAGGAAATGAACAATCATTTGGCAGGCAAATGATCTTACCAAGAGAAAGGAGATCCAGAAGGCAAGGTCCTGGCTACAGGGCATGCAAGAGTTTGCGGCCACTGGGAATGGAATTTTATTGTCAGCATAATGCTGTGTAGCACATCCTTTACCCGTGTGTCTGGGACCTGAATCCAGTCAGCACGAGCATTTGGAAGGATCCCTAGCCTTTCCCTACTGAAAGTCACTCCGTGCAAATATGTTTAAAATACTGCTTTGGACCACACAAGCCAGACTTAGTGGTATGCATTACCTCCAGGCCCGCTTATAGGGGCCATTGTTACACATAAAGGACATTAGAAATCTTTGTTACAGATGGATAAAATGTAATGACACCTTTATGTGTGATTTATGTGTTCTCCTTAAGGGGGTTCTGTCAAATATTTTGGAAAATGGTACACCAAATGCAGATTGGACAAATAACTTTGCTCAGCTATTGATGCAAATTAAATACCGGTTTCTGGAAGACCTGGGAATTATCCTAAAGATATGTTTGAGAGAATTAGTGGCAAGTGATCAGTATTGAGCGCGTATGTCCCTGATATCAGATATCCAGAGTTTAAGTAGATATTTAATAATTAGCCAATGGCATCAAAGGATATGGTGTATATTAGAGGCTTGGCAAGTACAACATGTAGGTTAGGCACGCTTTAAACATGTAGGATTGAACTGTTATCTGTAGTGCAGACACATGGCCAATGTCTTTAGAATTGCCCTTGAGAATTCGAAAATAGTGTAAAAGATTTAGGTGTTTGCTGCAGCCCTAGATCAAAACATCCTGTGTATCAGTGTTCACTAAGGCTTAATCAACATGGTAAATTGGCTAAAACGTGAAAAACTTAAGTGGGTTTTAAGGCTTGACCACTTTCCTCAAAGTTGGTGTGTAGGTGTTCACTAAGCTTGATCAATGGGGTAAACTGGCTAGTAATGTCGTACATTTAAGTGGGGTTTAAGGCTTGACCACTTACCTCAAAATTGCAGGAGCCCCAGTTTATGTGGTCGTGGGTTCAAACGTGCAATTAAGGCATCACCAAAAGCAGCAAGAGACTATGTATGCAGTATAGACTTGTCCAATGACTGTGTCTTGTATAACTGGCCAACATCATTAGGAGTTTAGATACACACCAAAGAATTATATCGATTTAGTTTTGCACTTTGAGAATATGTAGTTGTAGCCTGAGAGAAACAACAATACTCCTTAGACAATATTTTAATTAGTCTCAGCACATCTTACCTTCATTCGTCTATGAACCCATCACTCACTGTCCAGTACTGCCAACAATGGAATGCCAACATTGTGTGCTTCCAAGCGTGCTTAGTCGCAAATCCCTTATTGGGGTACTCCTATAGGTAATTAAGCTCCAAAAAAGTTCACAATCACTTTACTTTCTTCAGTGAGCAATTTATTCATTCAATGCTTCATTTAAGTTCCTGCATATTATATTACATATGCGTTTTTTTGTGAGCAAACTTGCAAGTTCATCTATTTAAAATCTCCCAGTCTCCAATGCATTTCGAGCACCCCTGTGCTCTTCATCAGGGAGTCAAACTAAAAAGGTAAATAGATAATATAATGCTTAATCTCATTATGTTGTAGCGTCACGTTTTTATAACATATGCATAGCAGTATTCAAATCAAGATAGTCAGTGTGGTTAGTAAGCACACGTGATTCAAATGTATTAAAAAATGTCAGTACTCACTTATAACAGCATAACTAATACGAATGTTCCAATGATTTTTGACAGTAACTGTTGAAAAGATAAAGAAACTCATGGTCGAAATTGGTATCATGCCTTAATGTGGGTAAAACTATAATACAAGTAAGTGTAACATACAAGTGAGACTGTCTGTCGCGCTACCATTCCTAACATGTTTGTGATGATATACGTTTAAACTAGTGGCGTATCCAATAATCTAAAAAACAATGGAATACCATCATTTATGTGCTCCTTTAGTCACTTGTTGGTCTTGTCTAGCTTTGTTAAGAGCGGACAGTCTCTGCACTGTGGGCTGTTCATCCACCATCCACAAGTCCGAAGGGTAGACCATGGTGCACCTTTCTTGGTCACTGTCTCTACTGTACAGTACTACCAGAAAAATATACCAATGATACATTAATGATACATTAATTGCAAGGAATTACCAGGCCCAGGTACCAGTGATGGAAAGGGCTGACTGCTTCCAGTCCACAGCACCAAAACGGATAGATATTACTGAAGGAAAGATTCACCTTCAAGTGCTGGCTAAAACCATAGATTAAAGAAACAGGCTCACTATTCCCACAGTAGGACAGTTCTGCTGCATGGCAGAACCTCAGAAAATTCCACTAACAGAGAAGTACAGTATGCAACATCACCACTGTGTGACACCAGTGCCTGGTGCCACTAAATCACACTAAAAGGTAAACAGGTCCACTACCCCTAACGCAAGGAACCAGTGATGGAAGGCTCTGAACAAGACAGAATAATTTTAAATGTAAGGGTGTGGCAGGACTGTTGCAAGTGGGTATCACAGGATAGGTCCCTTGAATTCACCTCATGGTAGTCACAGTTCATGCTACCACGTTTGGACAGGTCCACTGCACAAAATACACTGAACACCCTGCTGGTCAACACTGAATGGACACACAGCACCGTCAACTGCTCAGGTTTCAGGGAAGAACAAATGCAACCATACCACATCCACATATGTAGCAGCAACACAATAGCTCACAGATAACGGAGTTATGAACTGCTTTTGTGAAGCTGTGAATTGAACGTGTTAAGAGATCAAAGCCAACTTCCTAAATATGAAGAAAATTACCACAATCCAAAGGCCAGTAAAACCCAAGCATCTCACTTGTACACAAACACAGCCCCCAACTAAGGAATGCAAACAGAGATCACTATAGGCACAAATGTCAAACTGCTGCCTTTGTCTAAAGGCCAAGGAAAAAGTAGGCTACCAACCATGATGTAGTAGGCCCGAAGGCTAAGTGTCCATTGCGGACTCAAACAACAATATGTATCATGGCCAAAGGGTGACAACAAAGTTAAGGTGCACATCAACAGCAGCCCTACCAGAGAAATCAAACAAGCCCAAAAAGCAACACAATCCTCAAAAGTAGTAGGCACATACCTATTCAACAGCTACCTGAGCTAAACAGCCTTGTACCAGCAGGTCTCGCAAAGAGCTGCAAGACCAAAGTCACAAGCCAGTGACAGAAGCAGAGATGAACAATTGCTGCTGAAGGCAGAACTCTAACTCGTAGACCGCTGAGTACCCTGACAGGGTAGGAGCCACTGAACATAGTGGCCATGGTCACCAGACACCAAAGAGTAGCGAGGTCAAAAAACCCACCAGTCTCATCACGAAATAAAGCAGCGAATGAAAGACATGATAAAAAACAAGGAAGAAAGGAGCAAGGATGGCCAATTACCCAAAGTAGGAAATGTTACCGAGGCATGCAGCTAGACTACCTCATAATTCACACAAAGTAGAACCCAGAGGACAAACAGAGACAAACTAGTAAAACACAGCATGACAGGGAACAGCTCACAAGCACAGGCCAAGGTCACAAAGCAGGGGCCATGAGTACCACCATATAGTTCAAGTTCAAGTTCAAAAATGTGTATAGCCCACTACTCACCCAGTGGGTCTCAAGGCGCTTGTGGGAGGGAGATGAATTTACTTATCGAATATCCAGGTTTTAAGTAGTATTCTGAAAGCGAGGTGGTTCTGAGTGAGGCGGAGGTGGGAGGGGAGAGAGTTCCAGGTCTTAGCCGCTAAGTAGGAGAAGGATCTTCCCCCCATAGTGGATCTGTGGATGCGCGGAATTGCGGCGAGGGCTTGATTGGACGATCGTAGTTGGCGGGAGGGGGTGTAGAAGGATAGACGCGTGTTGAGGCATTCGGGTCCTAGGTCGTAGAGGGCTTTGTGTGAGTGGGTGAGGAGACGGAACATAATTCTCTTGTTGACAGGGAGCCAATGGAGGTCTTTCAGGTGGTCGGAAATGTGGGCTTTCCGAGGGATGTCCAAGATGAGTCTGGCTGAGGCGTTTTGGATGCGTTGGAGTTTTTTCTGTAGTTTGGCTGTGGTTCCGGCATAAAGGGTGTTGCCGTAATCCAATCGTCTTGTGACCAGTGCGTGGGTGACCGTCTTTCTTGTTTCGGTGGGGATCCAGCGGAAGATTTTTTTGAGCATTCGTAGGATGTTGAAGCAAGATGATGAGACGGCGTTGACTTGTCTGGTCATCGAGAGGGAGGAGTCGAGGATGAAGCCCAGGTTACGTGCGTGGTCCGTAGGTATGGGTGCGGTTCCGAGGGCCGGTGGCCACCATGAGTCGTCCCAGGCAGAGGGGGATGGTCCTAAGATGAGGACTTCTGTTTTGTCCGAGTTTAGTTTTAAACGGCTGTTCTTCATCCACTCGGCTACTTCTTTCATTCCTTCGTGTAGGTTGGTTTTGGCGGTGTTTGGGTCTTTTGTGAGGGAGAGGATCAGCTGGGTGTCGTCTGCGTAGGAGATGATGTTGAGGTTGTGTTGGCGCGCGATGGGTGCGAGGGGACTCATGTATACGTTGAAGAGGGTGGGACTGAGTGATGATCCTTGTGGAACGCCACAGATGACTTCGGTGGCTTCTGATTTGAAAGGGGGGAGGCGGACCCTCTGGGTTCTTCCGGTGAGGAACGATATGATCCAGTCCAATGCCTTTCCTTGTACTCCGATGTTGCTGAGGCGTTGTATGAGGGTGCTGTGGCAGACTGTGTCGAAGGCTGCTGAGAGGTCAAGTAAGATGAGAGCAACTGTTTCTCCGTTGTCCAGTAGTGTTCGGATGTCATCTGTTGCTGCGATGAGGGCGGTTTCGGTGCTGTGTTTGGCTCGGAAGCATGATTGAGAGGAGTCGAGGGAGTTGTTGGATTTGAGAAAGGCGGCGAGCTGACTGTTGACGGCTTTCTCGATGACTTTGGCGGGGAATGGGAGGAGCGAGATGGGGCGGTAGTTCTTAAGTTCGGTTGGGTCAGCTGTGGGTTTCTTCAGAAGGGCACTGAGTTCGGCATGTTTCCAGTTTTCCGGGAAGGTGGCGGAGTTGAGGGAGCAATTGATGACGTCTCGAAGCTGGGGTGCAATGATGGAGTCTGCTTTGTTGAAGATGTGGTGGGGACAAGGGTCGGTTGGTGATCCTGAGTGGATGGAATTCATCAGGCGGGTGGTGTCTTCAGTGGTGATTGGGTTCCAGGCGTAAAGGTTGTTAAAGGGGGGTTTAGGTTCGGAGGTGGGTGGAGAGGGCTGGTCATCGGAATGGTTTTGAAAGCTGTTATGTATTTCGGCGATTTTGTTGTGGAAGAAAGAGTTGCAGAGGTCTTGGAAGGGGGTGATGTCGTTAGTGCCTGCGGAGGGGTTAGTGAATTCTTTGACGATGTTGAATAGTTCCTTGCTGTTTTGGGCATTGTTGTTAAGTCGATCATTAAATGTTGATTTCTTAGTGGATCGGATGAGTTGGTGGTGTTTGCGGATGGCGTTCTTGAAGGAGGCCAGGTTGTCAGTGGTAGGGTTTTTTCTCCAGGTTTTCTCGAGAGTCCGACAGAACTTCTTGGATTTCTTAAGGTCATCGTTGAACCAGGGGGCTTTTTTGTTACCTTGCTTGATTAGATGGTTTTTCAAGGGTGCTAGTTCGTTTGCTCTGTGGGTGATCCATTTTGTGAGGTTGGTGGCTGCTTGGTTTGGGTCCGATGAATAGGCAGGGGGGTTTTGTTGCAGCGAAGAGAAGAGCTGGTTAGTGGTGATTTTGTTCCAATTTCTTCGGGGGATAGGTTGTGGGGCGTTATGGGTCGAGGGTTTTCTGTAGTGGAAGTGAACGCAGCTGTGGTCCGTCCAATGGAGAGCTGTAGTGTGGTCGAAGGAGATGTGCTTGCTAGAGGTGAAGATAGGGTTGAGCGTGTGTCCGGCAGCGTGGGTGGGGGTGTCAACGAGTTGTTTGAGTCCGAGATTGGCCATGTTGTCCAAAAGGGTGGTGGTGTTGTTGTCGTTTTTATTGTCCAGGTGGAAGTTGAGGTCTCCCAATAGAATGTAGTTCACGGATGGGATGGCATGTGGGCTGATGAATTCAGCGATGTCTTCACTGAATTGTGAGCGGGGTCCTGGGGGTCTGTAGATGAGGGTGCCTCTGAGTGTGGTTTTGGGGTCGGTGTGAATCTGGAAGTGAAGGTGTTCGGCGGTAGCGAGGTTATTGTCGGAACTGGTCGTGATGCGGATGTTGTTCTTATGGACGATGGCGATGCCTCCTCCTGTTTGGTTGATGCGGTCCTTACGGATGATCTTGTATCCGTCCGGGATGGCAATGGCGATGTCGGGAGCTGATGAGGCGTTCATCCAGGTTTCTGTAAGGAAGGTGACGTCCGGCGATGTGGTGTCGAGTAGGTTCCAGAGTTTGATGGAGTGTCTGTGGATTGAGCGGGTGTTGAGCAGTAAGCACTTTAGGTAGTTAGTGTCCGAGATTTGTTTGGAGTTTGTGGATTTGGTGTGGGTCTTGCTGCAGTCGAACTTGCAGGAGTGGCAGGTGAAGGGTCCATGGGTGTGTCCTGGAGCGGCTCGGTAGCAGTTTAGGAGTGGGCCGGGGTTAAGTGCTGAGAGCGTAGCGGTGTCGTATATAATGCGGGAGGAAAGGGTTTTGCGAGGACCAGGGGGACTGGCGCTGGGCGCGGTCCAGGCGTGGACGGGCGTAGACGGGCTTACCTTTGGCGCACCTTCGGCACGCATGGGGCACGACCGCTGCGCGTGAACGCTGCACGCGTAGGCATCTGTCATATGTGGATAGTGGAAAGGGAGGGGCGAGGGAGGATCAGCTGGGAGGCGGGTGCGGGGTGGAGATCCGGTGAGTGGGGCACCACAACAACAACAAAATGGCAGCGAGCCAAAAGCGGTACAGCATTGGGGCACAAACAGCGTGAGCGCGAAGCAAATGGCAGTGGCACCGGCACAATCAGGCAACAATCAATATTACAGGCAGCGCAGCAATATTTATATGCCAAACAGCACCATAACCTCTGGAAAACAAATGGTACCAATTGTGTAAAGAGAGTTAGCCAATCAGCTTCCATACCCTCCCTTTAGCAATAGCAACAGAAATAGGAGTCAAGCTCCTGAAAATGAAAGAAAGGCCATAGACCCAAACAGAAAAAGATAGCCAGAGAGCTAAAGCAGGAGACCAAAGGAGACACCTCCAGGAAAGGTGACGAATCTCATGGTAGGGACAGTGCAGGGAAATGGAGCAAACCACCGATTTTGCAGGAATGGCCAAATCTCTTCAGAAATTGTCCACACCCACCTCAAACACCGCAAACACACCCAGAATGCATGCGAAGATACAGAGAGACTCATTAAGACAGAGGGCAAAGCTCAGGCCTTATGCAGAAATTGACCACCAGCAACAACAGTAGTGACAGACATGCACAAAGCCCTACATAGCAACATCCCTCCAAGCGAGTTCAAAGAGAGCCTTGACTAAGAACCCAAAAGGAAGGGTTGGAGCCTGCTTCACTGACGCTGGGCTGCTCTAATACCAGGAGACACCCTTACAGTATCACAATATAAACTTCTGATGTATGCGTGAGAGCCATCATATTTGCTTCAAAACAGAAACACATTTTATTTGAGCTTTCTACCAGAAAAAGCCTGTGAAACATGTCTGAATGGGTTGACATTCATTTAATACAAGTACTATGCCTTTATTTGAGTTAAAAACATACAATGTCACCCGCAGTGAAGTGTGCACATAAAACAAACTAATAGACAGGTGACAACATGTGAAAAACACAACATAACCCAATTCACAACACCAAACAAATATATAGGGCATGGTACATTGTACTATAGCATATCCCAAAAGTAAGGAATAGGGACCTTACCCTATTAGCGTGGTAACTGTAGCCCTTAGGTATGGGTAGAGGATGACTCTTAGCTGCGGAGATAAATTAGTCAAAATAAGTGTACCAATTAGGAGGTAGCTTGAGGACGCGAAGGAAAAAATGTGATATTTATAGTATTTGTTTGTTAGTACTCTTGAGGTACCTTTAACCTACCTTCCTCTGATGGCCTGGAGGTAGTGAAAGAAGCTGTGGAGAGGGTTTATAAATCTGTCTGGTTACAGGCGTGTGGTTAGGGAAACGGCCTTTACAATTCTGGCAGAGCCACAATGTGCTGTTTTTACGGAAGCGCACCTTTAACCCTGCATATGCCTTAACCACGCGTGGTTAAGACAGTGCGCAGTCTAGATGTCTGGAAGGGCAAGAACAGGAACAAGAAGCAATGGTACAGCCAGCTCAACACGGACAGGTAAGAGGGGGTGGGGCTGGGTTTGGGGGGTGTGGGTTGTTTTAGGGGTGGGTTCGTTTTTACGCAATGGGGGTTGGGGTTGTTTATAGGGCAAGAGGCTGGGTTTTAGGGCTCAGAGTGGGAGGAGGGAGTCTAGGTGGTTTACGTTTTTAGGGATGGGCTAATTTTTAGGGCGAATGTATGACATTACAACTCATACGTTTACCACGCAGTTTTTACATCGCAACATCCTTTACAACACATACATTTACATTGCATACCATTAGAACAATTTTTTTTAAACTACATTAACAACGCATTCCATTACATCGCATTATACCTTTAACATTAACAACGCATATCATTACAAAGCATACCGTGACATTGCATTTAAGGTAGGTGTTGGATAGTGTAGGGGTAAAAATTCTATTATAACTACAGGGGGTGCAACAGTAGGGTAAGTGTTGGATAGTGTAGGGGTAAAAATTACTATTCTAACTCCAGGGGGTGCAACAGTAGGGTAAGTGTTGGATAGTGTAGGGGTAAAAACTACTATTTTAACTCCAGGGGGGGGGAACACCCAACACATCGGCGTCAAAACATCGCGGTGCTATCGCACCACCACTTTGACATCGTATGGTTGTTCACATCGCATGCTATTACCATGCATGCTACGACGCCGCGAGGCCATGTAATTGCATGCGATGTTAAGGTGTCATTAGAACGCTACAGAAACTGGCTTTTCTAACAGGAAATTCAAGGGATTTATTGAAAAGGCACAGTGTCACGCAACAAGGATTTATTCATTATTGAAAAGGCACAGTGTCACGCAACAAGGATTTATTCATAATGCCGAACAGAAAATTCAAGGGATTTAAATAATAGGAGAAAAAAAGGAATAATGGCACGAGAATACAGAAAAACAAAAGCAAACAACTGAATACGGGGTATATGAATCATGCAAATCTCAATGAACACATCATAAACTAATATCACCACTAAGCATGGGTGGATTTTACGAATTGGCAATCCGCGAACTTGCGTATTTACGGATTCGCAATCCGCAAAATCCGCGAACTCTCGCGAATTTGCGGATTTTTTATTTTTTTTGTGTTCGCAAGGATTTCTGCCAGTTCGCGAGGGTTCTGTACCAGTTCGCAATTGCGAACTTACTTGTCGGCTCGCAACGGCCGCGACTATGTTGTTTCTACATCTGGTTCATCATCACAGGTTCACAGCACCCTCTGTTTCACCACTGCCACCCTCTGGTACACCCATGCCACCCTCTGGTACATCACTGCCACCCTCTGGTTGGTTTATCACTGTAGATTATGGGGGTGAAAAAAAGCAAGCACACCTGCCCTGCTTCAACTGACATGAATTAATTTGGGGTTGATTAATGTGTCACTGAATTTAAACTTCCAGTCTGGCTGGCACCTGCTTCCTTATCTGTAATTTGCTGAACTCTGAAGGGGCCCCTCAGGAAGCACTACAGGGAATGGTTACTAATGATAAGATTGAACTTTTGCACCTGCTGAGTGCTTTCAGTTTTGTCTGTAATTGCTTTCTGTTGCAGTGTAATTTTTTTAACAGGACCTTTGTTGTATACTTGTAGCTATTCTCTGAGCCTGCTGTGAGGGTCAAAGCAGGGTCATAGAATAGTTGCAAGTAGGCAAATGAACTCTGAAGGGGCCCCTCAGGAAGCACTACAGGGAATGGTTACTAATGATAAGATTGAACTTTTGCACCTGCTGAGTGCTTTCAGTTTTGCAAAAATCCAAATATCCAGCAGCATCCACAAAAGTAATCCTTCCAGGTCAAGATCCAAATCAAAGTGACCAGCACATGAAGAAAGCACTGGGAGGAGCCTGGTGGACAGGAACAGGAAGTTGGAGACTGTGGGGCACTTCCTTCCTCCCACCCCCACCCCCCAAAATGGACTCCTTGCAAAGAAAAAGTGCAGGCAAATGTCAACCTGAGGAGTTATTCTGATAAAAATCATAATTTTCAAGGTTTATGCTGCCTGCTGGTGGATTTCTTGTGCGAAATTGCAAATTTTGCAATCTCGCAATTGCGAGATTGTCGCTGCCCGCCGCATCTACGTGTTCGCAAGTATTTACTCCCGCGAAATTGTATAGTATTCTAGTTGGCAAGTGCGACCAAGCAAAAAATCCGCTTCGCACGGATTTTACGAATTTTCGGCAAGTACGCGAGAGTTCGCGGATTGCGAATTTACCGAAAATCCGCAAAATCCGCGAGCGGAACGGATTTTACGCCCATGCTTAATCACCACATGGTGTCAGGCTTACACAGCTGCCATTCTGAACTGCCTCTGCTCGCGCGCTGGACAAGGGCAGAGTTAACATTTCCTGCTCTTGCTCTAAATGTCCTCTTGTGGGGCTGTGCACAGCGGCGACAGCCGACACCCCGCCCCACGTGATACAGTAATCATAGAATAGAAAGGGTAACTGCTGCAGTGACCTACGAAGGATGCCAGGAGCCCTGCGGTGCAAGGAAGCAAAACTGGACCTCGGTACAGAGAACCTGCACTTCTATAATATGAAACGGAAAGTACCGGCTACAAAACATTTAACGGGAGAATACCAGCACTTCCTAGCACTGCTACTATAAATTTGCAACAGAAATTTCACGGATTTCATTAAAATGCTAGGCTAAAATGGCACTATTAATGGTGGATGGATGCATGGATGGGTGCTGGGGGATGGATGGATGGGTGTATGGGTGTATGGATGCATGGGCGGGTGCTGGGGGATGGATGGATGGAATGGATGGATGGATGGGTGTATGGGTGTAATGATGCATGGGCGGGTGCTGGGGGATGGATGGATGGATGGGTGTATGAGTGTATGGATGCATGGATGGGTGCTGGGGGATGGATGGATGGATGGATGGATGGGTGGATGGGTGGATGGATGCATGGATGGGTGCGGGGGGACGGATGGATGGATGGATGGGTGTATGGGTGGACAACGAATAACTGTGGGTCTTTACCAAAACTATGTGTGTGTAAGACTGGCTATGTGTCTGCTTCAGAAATTACTTTGAAGACAAACTATTGGACAAATACCCTCTGTGAAAAATGTCCATCAGTTACACGAATCGTACCACCCAGTACATCATTTGGTCTACTTCACAGTAGGTAGTCCATTATCTATCTCCATGAATGGAAAAAGGAGACGGATGTCTGGTAGATCGTTACTGTACTTGTAACTGAAAGCAGTGCATAAGTGATTAGTGAAAAAAGGGTGAATGTGTTCATAATAAAATTGGATGGTGCATGCAATACAACTAATAATGCTAGATGTCATCTGTTCACTTCTAGTATACTAAGGTCATTGTACCATATATGCTAACAAAATAGCAATGTCTAGATATAGCCCTTACTAATTAAGGTGTTATCATATTTCATTTTTTCCTTGTCTATGTGTGGACACGCTGGCGGATTTATATTTGGACTTCTATAACAAAGGAGGAAACTAGAAGTGAACAGGTGACATCTAGCATTATTGTTCACAAATGTCCTATTGTTAATTGTCTTTTTCTTTTTCACATACAAGCAGTAGCAATTAAGTCTATGGGTCCTGAGGAAGCGGCAGGTACATATTTTGGCCTTGATAAGTCCGCAGAAACATGTCGACCGGATTACCCAGTCAGAAGTTATTTGTTTGAACTATCTGACTTTTTTGCACTCTTTTGATTTTAGTCTTGGAGGTGCATGACTCCAGAATAAAGTTGTATTGCATGCACCATCCAATTTTATTATGAACACATTCACCCTTTTTTCACTAATCACTTATGCACTGCTTTCAGTTACAAGTACAGTAACGATCTACCAGACATCTGTCTCCTTTTTCCATTCATGGAGATAGATAATGGACTACCTACTGTGAAGTAGACCAAATGATGTACTGGGTGGTACGATTCGTGTAACTGATGGACATTTTTCACAGAGGGTATTTGTCCAATAGTTTGTCTTCAAAGTAATTTCTGAAGCAGACACATAGCCAGCCTTACACACACATAGTTTTGGTAAAGACCCACAGTTATTCGTTGTTCTTTCATAAGTTCACTAGGGGGATATTTACTGTGCCCTGGTCGTTAAACTGCCCCTTGAACCCTCCCACAAATATATATATGCTTTGTATGGGTGGACATACAAAAGATGGATGGATGGATGTTTTGGTGTATAGGTGTTCTTCAAATGCTTCTACTATCTAGTGTCACTTTTGATCCCACTTAGCCAATGTCATGTCTCACCTATGGGGCTCTCTCCACCTGCATCCCCAGCTCACCTCTATGCCGACGGTCCCACCACACCTCTGCCCCTCTTACCTCACTGTCTCATCTCACCTCTGGCCCCCATCCCCACTATGTCCCTTGTCATCTGTCCCCCGCCCCCTGCTGTCCTACCTCACGTCTAGCCATCTTTCCTCTGTAGCTGCTTTGCACCACCATCCCAACTGCCCTATCTCCGACTCCACTCCTCCCCTCCCCAGTTACCACATGTCACAGAGAGACACCCTCTCCCTTAGAGGTGTGCATTGCAAGCTGCCCACTTTCCCTGACTCTCCTACGGCTGCCTTCCACCACTGTCCCCTTCACCTCTAGTCCCACTCCCCCACTCTCTTGCTCCTGTGACCCACCTCACCCCAATCCTATCCCACCTCCTGGCACAGCCCTCCTGAAGATTAGTGGCACCTCTCAGAGTGTGTCTCCTTGGACTCCTCTTACACGGTAGTTCACCTCACCTCCCGCCCACTATTCCCACTGCCCCATCTCACCTCATGCCCAGTACTCCCACTGCCCCATCTCACCTTGTGATCTGGCCGCCTTCCCTTCAGTCCAGGTTATCCTCCGTCCCTCCTCACTGGCCTGTCTCACCTCTCGCCGTCACAGCCTCCTGTAGTCCACCTCCACCCACTGTCCCATCTCACCGATAGCCTTCTGACCACCCCTCCTCGGCTGTCTCCTCTCACTGCTGACCCCACCCACATCTCTGTCTGTCTGCCCACTGTTCCCTGTCTCCTCTGGCACTCATCTCTCTCTCCTGTCCTGTTCCCAACCCGGTCTGCCCTCTTGCCCCTCTCTTCCCACCGTCCCATCTCACCTCTGACCACCCCTCCTTGGCTGTCTCCTCTCACTTCTGACCCCACCCACATCTTCTTGTCCCACCTCTTGTTCCCTCTTCCCTCATAACCCTGTGTCTCTTCTGTTCATCCCCCTGTAGACCCCTCTTACACCTGAACCCACCTTTCACTGTCTGTCACACCTCTGCCCCCGGCCCCTGTGCACCACCTCACACTGCTGCCCTGTCAGATCACCTCTACCCGTCCTCTCTCTCCCATGTCATCTCTGGTGCCCTGCCCTGGCCGTTGTCCACCCTCCACCCACTGGCCGCTCTCCGTGTGCTGTCACTATTCATCTCTGGCCTCCCTCGCTCTTGTCGCCTGGGCCTCTCTTCCCCTATAGAGCAGTCTCATGGCTGCGTCACTTCCCTCAGATCCTGGCCTGATTTTGCCCCCTCCCTCGCTGTCCCTGCTCAGAGCAGCCCTCCCCTGTCTCCGCTCACCTCTGTCTCCATGTCCCTGTGGCCTCTCACACCTGCACAAAGGTGTAAGATTTACTACATTTCTGGCGCGGACAGAAAGCCTTGTGGAGAGCCGAGCCAGGGCCGGACTTGGCTTCAAGAGCCAAAGCTCGAGCCGAGATATCAAAAGATGTAAATCAGGCAACAAATGTCATAAAACATATGACAGACTCTTTACATTTGAAAAAAAGAATGTTTTTCAAAATTTCTCTGTCAAGTACGGGAAACACCTATCGCATAACACAGAAGTAGCTGGACTGCCTCTCCGAGTGCCTTCTAACTCGGAGAAGGGAGAAGGGTCAAGCTGTTGCCGCCGGGAAACACCTATTACATCGATGTAAATGTCGCACGATGTAAAGTCGGCAATGTGAAACGCTGGCCAATTACATGGCCGCATTTGCGTCGCAACAACGTTCGATGAAAAAAATGCCGCTGTGATCGCCGATGCGAAGTAAGTGCCGCAATGTAAACGCCCGCGAAATAATTGTCGGCGATGGATCGTCATACAACCTTATAGGAATGCCATTTTCTCTCTATAGGCTGCATGCAGCCTACATAGAGAAAATGGAGAGTGCACATGACTGGTTTGGTCGGCCCCAGAGGGCCAACTAAACAGTCAGGGCCCAAAGCATTGCGCAAGCCACTCCTCACTGACCTGCTCGCCCCCAACCAGGCATACTATTCTGCTTTCTCGCAGCGCGAGAAGCAGAAACATAAAATGGTATTTAAAAAACATTTTATGTTTCTGCTTCTCGCACTGCGAGAAAGCAGTGTGGCGACACTCCTCCGCCCTAATGGAGGAGCCCAGGGTTTTAGGACTCAGTGCGGCGCGGTCGGGGTAGTTTTAGGCTTTAGAGGTGGGGTTAGTTTTTAGGGCGCATGGAGATGTGTTGTTTATAGGGCAGGGGCCAAGGTTTTCATGCCCAGGGTGAAGGGGCCGGGGTATGATTTTTACCACACATCCCTTTACCAATCATGCTTTTACCACAACATTGCGTGGTAAATGCATGCATGGTAATGGAATGCATGATAAAATAATGCATTGTTAAAGCACATTTGTTGTTAGGGCTGCATTGTGAAGGCACGTGTGGTTTAGGCATGCATACATCTGTCATACAATCCTGTTGTCTGGAGGGATCACAGGTGTGTGGGTCCCTACTGTCGGGCTAGCAGTGACATCACCAGTCCATGGGAAGCATAAAAGATGCGTCTGCCATGTTGGGGGATAAGGTGCCCCGTGGTCTTGGTGCAAGCGCAGGCTTTTCCCAAGTGCAGCGCATGTATGCCAGCCGGGGATGAGACCCATGGATTGCTGCTGACCCTGCTTAAACAGGCGTCATCTTGAAGAAGCTGGTCAAAATGGGGAAATTGTCAAAGGAAATTGGAGTCTTGACACAGATGATCAGGCTGGCAAAATATAAGGACCTACGATAAGCGGATATTGAACTGTGAATACTGAATATGGAGGTAGTATAACTTGTTTAATCAAAAAACAGAGAGAGTCCACATGGGCAGGTAATGGTCAGTTATTTGAGTTCCAAAGATATATGGTACAGATTTGTGTAATGGTTGCATATAACACAAGAAAATATTACTAGAGTGTAAGATTTATCTTGATATGTTGGACCAATACATTTTAAATGCAAAAAAAAAATTGGAAATATTATATGATACTGCAAGAACAAATAAACGTTCTTCTTTTGTGAGGTACCACACACTGTAATGAAGGTATAAAAGCCATATAAAAAGAGAAGGAAAACAACCTCAAAATTCTTGTTTACTTGTTTATTATGCCGCTAACTACATTAACTGCTATCGTATTGTTATTGTTAATTTATATTTACCTTTAGTGCAACAGTTATTTTTGGAACACACAAATAAGCCTTTTTGTAAAACTACAAGTAATTTGTATTCCCAACTTGACTTAAATAAACAATTGTGCCAATCTAAAAAAAAAAAAAAAAAAAAAAAAAGAAAAGAAAATATTTCTAGACAATCAGTAGTCAGGACAAGGAGTGTATCATATGTAAGTGTTTAAAGGTCACAGGAGGGGGCAGACACTTGTGACAGATTACATAATGTAAATGGCAAAGGAAGACCGAGTACCCTATGCTGACTGTATATCCTATGACCCTTTCATGGCAGAGAGCAGCAAATGTGTTGATGATCATATAGTAGTAATTAGGTGACAGGCCAGTGCCGGTATGGGATAATATCACGTAGCCAAGTGCTGGCTGTGTGTCATGTCACACTGTAGCAACAATGACGAAATATTGTTGCTCTGACCTAGAAATGGCCCAGGGTCTTGTGTGTATCAACATGTCTCTTAGGTTCTGTGTATGTTTAAATGTGTTGTTCTCACCTGGTGTTATCACTCTGGTGGACAGGTTGACCACTAGTTTCTTTTGGTTGCCTAGCTCCTGGTTTGCATTTGCGGTTCTGGTTGTTGCCATTGGACCCGTTTGTATCCCCCTTTTCTTTTTCTCTGCCTCTGCCCAGCCTCTGTCTAAAAAAGTTGAGTGGGTGAAATGTTGAGTAAAATGTGGGTGAGGTGCTTGGAGAGCATTTTGAAAGTTGATATCCACGCTATGGGGTCATCGGGTACCCATAAATAGGTGGAGGTGGTGCCCCGTAGTGGCTATCATAGCTGCCCCAACTGTCTGCATTTGACTAACTAATGAGTTCTCTTTCCTACATTGTGTGGTCGCCCCCTCATCAGATGAAGTTTCCCCACTAGATGCTTGCAAGCCCTCTCTAATGTATGTGAAACCTTTTCTTTCTCTATATTTTTTACGTCCTTCTGTAATTTGGTAATTTTCTATTGTATCAGATAATCCTTATGTTCATTTATTTCGGAATTAATCTCGACTAGTTGTGATTTGAAAGCTGTGATACTGATGTCTGCTTTGAGGGAATTCTCCACAATTGTGATCCTGAATAACCTGGGGCGGTGAACTACGCTCCGCTCTCGTAGTTAGCAGAGTTTTCTACACTCGGTGTTACGCGGAGCTCGAAGAGTCCCGAAAACTTCACTCGCTCGCACTCTTCAACATCAAGTAGGCGAGCTTGAGCGAGGAAAATCCTCCGCCTGGCGAGAATTTTCCTCGTTCACGAGCAACAACCTCAAGCTGACCAGCGCAAGCGTGGAAAATCAACCTCCTGGCGACATTGCTCAACACGGGCGGTCGGATTTCTCATTGCGAGTTGTCTCGTATGCTTGCGACCGCTCATGTTGAGAAACTGTCAGTTTGTGTTGAGAAAGCTGCCGCTTGAGTAAAAAATCTACTCCATTGGCAGAAAGGAAGCAGCGACCGCTTGCACTGTGCATGGTGCCATTTGCGATGATTGCACAGTGATGACAAACACCCAGCACTGAAAATCACCACAAAAGCCATGTATCTAACGCACTCCACCGCGGAGCTCAGCGTAGCACTGTGGAGTTGTTTTCCGCGTAGCGGAACTCCGCTTAATCATGACAATCACGGCCTCAGATAGACATTTGACTGTGTTGATTATAGGATCAAGTGGTGCCTGCACCCATTGGAGGCACAGCTATGACACCCAACAAGCGCCTATATGCTGCATTGGGGGTATTGGATTGCTTAAACTAACAGGCGCCGGCAGCAATCAGAGGCACAGTTAAGACACCAGGAGCGCATGACCATGCCATCTGGACTACGAGACACGCTTATCCCTCAACATGGCAGCTGCATCTTTTATTCTTTCTGGAAACCAGCATACCTGTGATCGCTCCCGACCAAACACCCGTAGCCAATCCTAACACATTTATAAACGCTCTCCCTGGCTTCATTCACTACCTCCAGGCCGGCAGAGGAGAGCAGGTCACAGGTAACTTACTGCATAGGACCACATGAGTACTAAGGAACCAATAGTACTTATGTTACCTTATTTTCCTTTGTGTGCTACAGCTACCTCCTCATTGGTACACCCATTTTTACCAGTTTATCTCTGCATCTAAGCACGGCCGTGTGCCCATATCTAAGGGGCACAGTCAGTACTCTAATAGAGTAAGATATTGTTTCCTTACTTTTGGGAAATGCCACATTACAATGTACCACGCACAATAAAAGTGTTTGTGTTATGTTGTGTTTTCTATGTGTTGGCACCTGCTAATTTGTTTGCTTTACTGTGCACATTTCACTGTGGGGTGACAATCCACCCTTAGCATGTTTTTTTAACTCAAATAAAAGCATACTACGTGTATTAAGGGAGTGTCAACCCATTCAGTCAGTGGTAAAACCCTTGATTAGCTGTCTTTTTTTCTCTTACAGGTCGGAACTTTGCTGTCGTGTACCGTGGCAGGTATAGTTGACAAATACTGATTGGGCTCAGGTATTTAATACACCTCATCTCCCAACAGGGGTAGGGTAGGCGTCAACTATTTGATCCTGATAAAATGTCTAAGACCCAGATGGAGTGTAGTATCGTTCCTTTCATAGGTGCACAGCAATTCTTTCACTTGACACTTTTCTTCAAATTCAGAAATAATGAATCCATGTACCTCAGGACATTGATGTTACTTCATTTATTGGCGATGGTAAATCCCACATAAGATGTAATGTGTTCAGCTGCTTCTCATGCCTCATATATGCTAATCCAACCCTTTTTCTGGGCACGCCAGAAAACATAGCATATTCTCAGAAGTGGATCGTATTGCACCCAATGCATTTCAAGCAAATGTAAGCTCTTAGTCAGGAGTTTCACTATGGGTGAAAAAACATTTATCAATAAATTGTAATTCCTACTTGGAAAATATTCAATACAAGCGTGATATTAGGGAAGATCACGCAGCCCGGGATGCACGCTTAACTGTTTTCAGCTTTGAGTACGTTCAATTACAGAGAAAATAAAGGTGTGCACTGTAGCACTTACGAAATAAGAGCCAGATGGGCCATAAGGCATGAAGCATGTTGACCCTAAGTCACATATTTTGAGCTGTCAAAGGATCATTGACTCTTGCGACAGTGCTCTTTTGTTTTGACTCTGTTGAAAAGTGATGTTCATGGATAAAGACGAAGTCAGGTAAGTAAGTAATTGACTCTTTATTCAGAAATTACAGCCTGCATGAAAAGTGTGGTTCATCCCAAGCCAGCCTGTCTCCAACTGCCAAGAATAGAAAAATACAATCTAGGTGGAATGTGGAACGCACTAAACGCTGTGATCCACGCTCCACGCTAGAAGAAGGTACAGTGTCATGCACTAGTATAAGCAAATTACAACACATCTTCTTCTCTTATAACAAGGAAAGAAACAGTAAAAAAAGGAAAAGAAAAGTGGGAAGGAAGAAGAAGAAACAGAAAAAGAAAGAGATAAACAATGAACAGAAAAAAGAGAGCAGGAAAGAATGAACTATGAAGGGTATGATCTAAGATTATTAATGATAACAAACAGGTTATCGTTATGAAACAACAAACAGTGAGGCACAGAAGAAATGATTCTAAACATTAAGGGGACGATTAGGATGGTGGTTTTTCCGCATCCCCGGGCCGGCGGAAGTGTCCGCCGGCCTGGAGGATGCGGAAAAACCGCGGCGGAGACTCCAAAGACCCACCGCCAAATTAGGATGGCTGGTGGGTCTGGAATTCCGTCCGCCGCTTTTCCGCCGCTGTCGGCTTCCGACCGCGGCGGAAAAGCTATAACATGGCAGGCGGTGTCTATGAGACACCGTCCGCCATATTATGATGTTGGTGTAAATATGCTTTTCCACGGCGGCTTTTCCGCCATGGAAAAGCATACGGACATTCACTTTGGGGGCCCGTTGCGGGCCCCCTGGGTGAATGGGGGGTGGGGGGTGCACATGGGGGGTACCTATGGTACCCCCCTGCATTTGCGTACACAAAGCAGCAGGCACCGTGCGGTGCCTGCCGCTTTGTGCATGTAAATGCAACACATGCATTTTTAACATTGCGGCGGGTGCAGCTTGAAGCTGCACCCGCCGCAATGTTAAAAATAGAGGATGTGACCTCCACCCTGGCGGTCACATCCTAATTGCCATGGAGGGACCGCCGCTGCCCATGCGGACGGTCCCTCCTACTCAGGGGTGGCGGACGGACGCAAGTCCGTTCTCCATCCTAATCGGCCCCTAAGTGCATATATAATAATTCAAATAACTTGGAGGATGATGAGCTCTATCATGTCTTACATCACTTAAAATAGGTTCAATTTCGTTAGAAGAAACGGGACATTGAAAGGAAGGTGTTACTGGAACACAAATTTTGATAATTAGTTTTGATATTAACACCAGTATTGCCTTTCTAATACAAGGCTACATGTCTGTAATTCCACTTGTCACCATTGTCCAAGACAACACAATAAGGTAAAGTATGCTTAACTTTATAAGGTCCTAGGAACTTAGAGAAATGTGTACCTTGTCTTCCACTTCGTATTTTAACCCAATCACCAGAGCAAATATGTTCCTCAGTTTTCTTTTTGTTACACCTTCCTTGCTGAGAAGAAGAGAAAGCAACAATAGAAGTGAAATATTTTGATACAATGTCTTTAATCCAAGTGGGAACAAGTTTAGTATTAGGGGGCCTCCCATGCATCATTTCAAATGGAGTTTTGTTTGTAACACTGGAGCGATATGCCCAAAGCATTTCAGACACTAGCACATTGACATCCTTCCCACAGGACATGGCCATTTGACTAGTGCCTTTGACAAGGCGGTTTGCTCTCTCAACTATACCATTACCCTGTGGTAAGGTAAGGTAATGTTTATTTGTACATGATTAATTAAAATCTTTACAAAAATATAAAAACACCAATAGGAACATTAAAAGCCATTTGTACTTAAGCTTAACAAATTCGATTAAATAAATAAAAAAATACGAGATTTGCTAGGATCAGTTCAAGGTTATCCTCAGGGCCTAATAATGTTCATCAAACGCTACTAAGTCTTTTTCTTGTTAAGTCAAAGAACTTCACAACCTGGCAATTCAGTTTGATGTTACTGGTGGTAAAGAATAGTTTGACTGCCTGCCTGCAGGTCCGAACAGCATGTGATTTAAAGGATGGTAGCAAAAGGTTGTGCCTCAGATCCCTTAGTCTAGGACATATACAAATCACATGGACAATGTCCTCCTTACCAGTTTTACACAGGCGACACTGTTGCGAAGAATGTATTTTCTCCCAAGGAGGCAGGTGTGGCAGTATAGGGATTACACCAAGGCGTAATTTTAGGAACTTTTCTTTGACTTTTATTTTCATGCCAATGTTGAGGTATGCTTGTGGCTGTATTTTTCCATAGTCACCCAGTGTTGTCCATCCATGCGCTCTGTTTGCTAAGTCCTTCTTATCTTCAATCGCTCAGATAATACGCGCTGATTTTTTGGCTACTTTTTTGAAGGACAGGAGATCTATTGACGTTTCCCAGATATCGGTCAAACCTAGAACTTCAAGTGATTCAAATAAATAGTCTCTAGGCAACGAATTACGATGCCGAAGTAACTCTTCCCATACGTTGGAGTTTAAGGAGTCGGCCTCTGCAGTGCAAATCTTGCGCCAGCTGGCTACATACGCACTCCGCCTTTCTAATGTTTGTTTGAGGATGCCGAATTCTAATCGAATCTGAGCAGGAGAGACGTATTTGGGAAGATTAAAAATAGCCCTATAGGAGTTGGCTATGACTGTGTCCAGAAATACGGCATCCTTCCCATGAAGAGATTCACGGATTAAGAGTTGGTTGTAGTTTCGCACGCAGGACTTCAAGGAAGGGTTTGAGTGTGAGATCGGGGAGTTTGGCCTTTAATGATTTTAATGCCAGATAAGTTATTGTGGCCTTCCCTCGAAGGGAGTGAAGTTGTGCCTTAGATGTGTTATTTGAGTCCAGGAAAACACCCAGATACTTGTATGTAGTTACCCAGTCGAGCTTTTCTCCATTCAGGTGCCAGCAAGGATTCCTTTTTTTCCTATAATTCACCATCATGACCTTTGACTTATTAAAATTTATTTGAAGGGCATTCTTTGCTGAGAAGGCATAGGCTGCGTTCAAGAGGTGCTGAAAGCCTGTTGGCGTACGGCTTATCAGCACCAGATCGTCCGCGTATAACAGATTTGAAAGGGTGATTTTCCATAATTTGGATGCATGGTTGCGACATTTGTTGAGTTCTGCGGGTAAATCCGCAAAAAAAAGGTTGAATAAAATGGGTGCTAATAGGCACCCCTGCTTTAATCCTTTTGTTGTCCTAATGGGCTTCGAAAGGTGTGTACCTGCCCCAAGTTTAATTTTAATCCAGGTGTTGGAGTGGAGCAGGATTCGGACGTCTAGGAGGCGTTTCGGTATTCCCCAATTATACAGTTTCTGCCAAAGTTTGTTGCGGTCCACATGATCGAATGCAGCAGTATAGTCGATGAACGAGAGAAATAGAGATGACTTGGTTGCTTTTGCTGCACCCATCAGGAGGGACTGTGCCGTGATGTTAATTGTGGTCCCTTGGCCTTTGCAGAAACCCGTTTGATTGAGTGGGATGATGGAGTTGTCAGAGGCCCATGATGATAATTCCTCCAGGATGAGTCCTGCGAAGTATTTTGCTTACACGTCTAGCAAGGCAATAAGACGATAGCCGTTTGGATGACTCGTGCTCCCATGTTTGTAAATCGGGCTGATGACTGACCCGTTCCAGGAATCAGGAAGAGACAAGGTGAGTCTTGTATTGTTGAATACTAGTGCTAGAGATGCACTCCAAAAGTCTACATCTGATTTATACAGCATGGGTGGTATGCCATTCGGCCCCGGAGCTCCGTTGGGTCTCCCCCTTGTTATTTGCCGTCTGATGTCTGCTGGGGCAATTTTCATTGGCCCTGGCTCGACATCCTTCGCAGGGCTTTCTTCCGTTTTTGGATTGTCAAGTTTCGGTGGGCTCATTGCCTCATGCTCCCACATTTCATGGGTTTTTACGCCCGTGTGATGATTGAATTTCTCTTCTGTTTCAGGCCTTGTGGTTTTTATGCGAGAATTCTTTATTAGAGTGTCTCCTGTGATGTCATCGTTATTGAAGTGCGACAATAGGTATTTTGTAAATGTAAATGTAAATGTACAGGAATTTATATAGCGCAAATCACCAAGCGGTTTCTAAGCGCTTGCTTAGGGAACCCGTCCTGGTATTCCCCTGTGAGATGACCCCGGCAGGGTATCCGCAAGGTGAAAGCCAGGCATCCCGCCGCGAGGGGCCGTTGTGGAGATTAAGCAAGCTATTGCCCAGAGTCGCAGAGTGTGAACCTGTGAATTGAGTAGGCACCGGAGTGAGAATTGTCGAGTCCATGGACATTTTACGACTCAAGACCCCGCCAAGCCGGGGATTGAACCCTGGTCCCGGGCTGACCTCTGCTTCCAGGTCTGCCTCCTCTAACCAGTGAGCCACACTTCTCCATACTTCCTCTGATATATGTGAGTTTTGCCCTAAATGGTCAGGATTCTGTATTATTTCTACCATTTGCCAAAACCTGGAGCTGTTATTCTGCTTCCCTTCATAGAGAAATTTTACCCACAAGTCTTTGTTTCTTTGCTTCTGGCTTTCCCATTTCATCCGTTTAAGCTGTTTTTTCGCTTCCCGCAAAACAGCTTGCAGGCTGTGGTTTGTTCGGTCCTTTCGCATCCGTCTCAAGGTTTGGTTTATTAATCGTTTTTGTGTTTTCATGTCTGGGCATAAATGTTTCCAATTTGAGGTCCCCTTCCCTTGGCGAAAGTTGTTTGACACAGTACTTCTCATTTTCTCCCTGATGGCATTAATGAAATTTTAAGTAAGTAGCTGAGCACTGCTGGGTTAATTCAATTGTATTAAATGTTTTATCGTGCTCCTAGGATAACTCCCCGCTCGGGAGTTTGAAGTCAAACAAAAAGGATAGCACCGACACGGACTGTGTGGGTGTCTCTTAGGGCACTGATTTATGAACTGGAGACTCCAGTCAACATTTGAAAATGAAATACTTTGTTGAAACCGTTTGTTTTCTGTGTCCAAAGTATTTTATTCATACTTCCATGTAGGTAAATGCTTGTTCATATACTCATAGAAATACATTTCTCCTTGATAAATTGATCACCATAAAACTTCCAATGCATTTCGGCTCTAAGCCTTCATCGGGGAAGTCTCAGAGCTGCTCCGGGAGGCCCAAGAGAGTGGAAGCTGATCCGAAGCGCGGTGCCAGCCTGGAAAACACAGGTGGCATACTTCCTCTGATATATGTGAGTTTTGCCCTAAATGGTCAGGATTCTGTATTCTTTTTACCATTTGTCAAAACCTGGAGCTGTTTTTCTGCTTCCCTTCATAGAGAAGTTTTACCCACAAGTCTTTGTTTCTTTGCTTCTGGCTTTCCCATTTCATCCGTTTAAGCTGTTTTTTCGCTTGCAGGCTGTGGTTTGTTTGGTCCTTTTGCATCCGTCTCAAGGTTTGGTTTATTAATCGTTTTTGTGTTTTCATGTCTGGGCATAAATGTTTCCAATTTGAGGTCCCCTTCCCTTGGCGAAAGTTGTTTGACACAGTACTTCTCATTTTCTCCCTGATGGCATTAATGAAATTTTGCCAGACATCCGACAGCTTAGTTGAGGAGTTGGAAGCTTGGGAGAAAAGGATTTTCGCTGTGGGTCTGATGGAGTCAATGTTGTCGGGGTTACACCGTAACCGCCTTAAGTTTGAACTGACTTCTGTGTCTGGGCCTGTAAGGGGTTCAATTTCCAGTTGGGAGTTGGATCTTATTTTGGCCACTTGAGGCAGGTGATCACTGAAGTCGCTCATCCCTATTCTGAACGATGTTACCCAACAGAACATATTTAGAGACATGAACATGTAATCAAGATGCGAGGAGTGTTTGTTGGAGTGGAAGGTGGCTGCTGGCGGGTCATCATCGGCATAGCGACCATTTAGGGCCTTTAAATTAAGTTGTTCCAGATGACGTAGTAAATTTTTCGAATGCTTTGTTGAGTTCTTGTTTCTTGTCGGGCCTTGTGGCGGCACACCCCAAGCTGCATTCAGATCTTGAGTGAGGTCGCTGTCTTGATCTTTACTGATGAGGAGCATATTAAAGTCACCGGCCAGGATGAGTAAGTCAGACACCCTAGCTTCCCTTATTTTTTCCAGAACTTTTGACAGCTCTTCCAACGATTTTTGTTTCCCTTTAGGGTGAATATATGTATTAATTATAATTGCTTCCTGGAGCTGCTTTTTTAGCCGGAGTGAGATCTTTACCACCTGAATGACACTTGGGGGAGGTATATGAAAATCCATTGCCTCAATTTCGCCTATTGTCGATATAGAGGCGAGGAACATCAGCCCTCCTGATCTACGTCCAAAGGTTGAATTTTTGTTTGCCGGGATGCAGCAAGACGTGAACCCTTGGAGTTCAAATACTTTGTCTTCCCAAGTTTCTTGGAGTAATAGAAGGTCAAATGTGGTTAAATATTGTAGAAATTCAGGGTCATTCCTTTTGCTAGCTAGACCATTGATGTTCCAGGAGCAAATTCTTATATCCTGCGCCTCACTGAGGGGTTGGAGAGCTCTTGCCCTTTTTGTCAATTGTCAACAGTCGTTGTAACAATTGTACACTGAATTGACTTCCAATTATGGTCGGTTTTTGGCGGAAGATGACTACTACGATTTTGATTTTATCCAGGTCGAGGACTTTTTATGTTTCGGGGGTACATCCCAGGTGAGCTGCTCCTGGCTCCCTTTAATATTGAGTTGGAGCTTTTTTGAGGCTGGAGTCTGATAAGAGGTAAAAGAGGAGTTGGATAGCGGGGTTGCTTTTCAAGCTTCAGTTCTATCCCCCATTGCTGGAACGTTGCTTCTTCTTCCATTATTTTTTGTGCTGTCTCTAATGAGTGCCAAGTAGCTTTTGTTATATCTGGGCGATGAAGCTCGGTGTTGGACTGAAACTCTACTTGCAAGAGGTCAGTAGAACTGATGTTTGCAAGATTTGTTAATGAATACAGGAGTCTTAATATGTTTCCCCTATTCAATATATCATCCCTGCCTCGGGATATATATTCGGGAATAAAGAGAATTGATGTTGGGCTACTCAAATGCTGAATTCTTGTTGAGTCAATTGGTGGACTCTTATTGTCCTGTTGAGTTCGTTGAGGTGAGTGACTTGGGCATGCTATGTCTGGGACGTATGGATGCCCACTTTGGTCATTGTCTGTCCTCAAATTCCGGGATATGCTATTTAGTTTCAATTTAGGTTGTTGAGGTGACTCTGTGACGATGACCGTGAGTCTCTTCCTGGCATTTTCACGTGGTTTGGATTTGATATTAAAAGAATTTTGACCTAATTGTATTGTTTTAAATTGTAAAAGTTTCTGTTTAAGTTTTTTTGGTGTCTGTTTCTTTGTAGAGTTGCTCGTCAGATTTGCACTCTGTTATGGGGACACTGGTGGAGAGCTTACAGGGGCCTTGTGCAGGGGAGATAGTTGTTCATTGGTTGTCGATCTCCGGACATGGGTAACTGATAAAGGAGAGGAGATCGATTGTTCTTCTGTGTTTTGTCTTGCGCCTATTAGCGTCCGATTCCATCCTTTCCTTTTGTTGTTTCTACGGGTCTTAGTAGAGGATCGAGAAAAGGGTTCGACTGTGATCGCAGTAGTAGTCGTTGACTCAATTTCCAGTAATTTGGGGGATGATGTTTGAGCTAAGGATAAAATAATAGCTGAGCTCTGATCGCCCGGCTGCTCAGTCACTGGCCCTGTTGGTATCACTGGAGGATCTGGGGGTAGGTCGGAGGTTTGTGGCTTCAAGGTTTGTAGAACTGTTGATTTTAAGTCGCTTATCAAGTCCCCTAACATAGATGGTAAGGATGATAATTTGTCTAGAAGTGGATCACAGGGTAGTGGTTGTAACGGAGGTGATTGAGCTGCAAAAACGGCGTCTTGGCCCGTCCTTATAAGACCATTTAATACCGAGATTTTCCAGTCGATCCCTGAAATAGAATCGGCCATTGACTGCAGAACAGAAAGCTGTAAGTCCATTTTTTGTGACTGGAATTCCAGGGCAGTGGCCGAGTATTGCAGGGTGTTTAAGATTGTTGCCCATAGAGATTCGGGAGCTGGTTTACCTAAGTCGCTACTCCCCTCTAGTCTCTGTGAGGCGTCAATAGAAGGTTTCCCTTAAGTTGGTTTAAGGTTATAAGTGGCAACTAGTTCCTCCCACTCCTGTGCTGCTATGGAGGACATGTCTCCGTTTAAGGAGTTATTTATGGATTGGCAATCATTGTACGACAGTAAAGTGCGGCGTTGAGAAGCCGTTTGCGCTGCTAGCCTATTGTTTGGTGTTATTTGTTCACTAATGCTGCTCATGTTCAGTTGGGGTATCTTAGTTGGAGTCAGGGGTGTTCTTGGCAGTTGGGGTGAATGAATTCCACTTCCTTGCCCTTTGGGGGCCGTTGGTGGTTCCGTGCATGCGTCTCGGGTTTCCTTCACTGAGATTGGGGAGCTGCTAACTAGTTGGAGATGAGTCAGATCTTCTCTTGCCTCCTCTTTATGGATCATGGCCCTAATTACCATTGATGCGTCTTGGCTTCCTAGGAGTATTGGACTGAGCTTCCTGGGTTGAGTCTCACCCTGATTGACTGAATGTCGGTCGGTTACTAACTCGGGGGATTTGTCTTTGTTTGGTAGGCTCAAATCTCTCGAGGAAATTTTTCTAGCGGACCCCATTTCCGAAAAATTGAGAATGGTAGGATCGTGGCCAGCTGGGAAGATGTGTGCTGCTGTTTTTCTTGGATCAGGCGATGTTGGTGTTGGTATAGCAGCGGCTGCCCCGATCCTGGATGGGTAGGAGACATCGGATAGTTGGGGTAAGCCTATTTGGTTCCTAGTCGTATGGCTACAATCGGGTTCCCTTTGTAGAAGCGGAGTTTGAAGGCCTCTAATGCTCCCTGTCTTGGAGTAGATAGCTGTCCCTGGGTCTTTAAGGAAGAAAAACTTTGTGTAAATCTTAGGTTTGTGGGAGCATATCCTTTTCTTTGCTGGCAATCCGTCGATGGTTACAAGATTGTCCGAGGCAGTTGGTGGAAACTTTGATGCTGGAGATAATAAGGTTTGTGCGGACCTTTGTGATTGCTGACGGGAAATAATTGGACAAAGTAATACCGCGGAAACCTTGACCTGTTCGTTTTTATTTGTTAATTCAGTTGGGGTTGGATTTTGATTTAAAGTCGACGCTTCCATTACTACCAAGGTTGAGTCCTCTTTGTTATTTTTATTGCGTGCGTATGGGCAGATGTCCTGAGAGTTATTTAAGTTTGATGGGGATGTTGGTTCCGATTTTCCCAGTTTCCTTTTCTGTGATTTAGGCTTGGCGTTGGATTTAGGCTTTGGTTGCTGCCTAACTCTGCCTGATCTCATTGCTCTGTTTGTTTATCTTCTCTCTGTTTTTCCTTATTATAACCCAATCAAAGTTATGATTGAGCGCTGGTGGTTATAATTGCGCCCTCTATCGGAACCCTGAGGGGGTCTGTTACAGGAGTTCCTCCTTAAGTTTGGTTTTTTCCTTCTGAAATCCAATTGATAGAGTTGGTGATGGTGCTCTGGATTGCTTACAGTTGTAACTGGTTGTAGCTAGTGGTAGCTAGTAAATGGCAGGAAGGCTGATAGCTATCTTGCTATCTTCTAGATGCAGGCAAGCTGATCAAATGTGAGGCATACTGGCGTGCTGAAGGAACGCAGGGAAGGTGCTGTGGTGGCGAGCGGTGCTCATGGAGAGGACCACGGGTCAGCAGGACCTAGTCGAGCTGCCTTCCAGTCACTCCCCAGGCTCTTACTCAGCGGCCGCCTCTATCGGCAGCCGCGCTCGCATATACACAGTATCCAGTATCTCCCTTGTAACGCCCTGTGTCGCCCCCCCTCTCCTGCTCTCTCCTGCTCCTCTGCTGAGGCGAGCACAGCCTCACTATCACGCAGCCTGCAACGCCACCAGGTATGTGGAAGAGTGGGGTTGGGGGCAAGTGTGCGAGTTCTGACCCCTGCTCCCCCGGTTACAGGTATGGTGAGCCCGGAAGGATGAATGAGGGGGCGGGAGAGTCGCGGGGAGAGACGGGTCCCCCTCACCTGTTGACCTGCAGGGCGCAGGACGGAGGATGGGGGTCGGAATCCGCTGCAAATCCACCGCAGATCGGTTACGGGGGGGTCGGGAGAACGGGTTCTTGCCGACTCACAGTTATCCCCACAGTCGCCCGCAGTCTCACCCTCAGCTCGGGATGGCTTGGGATGGTGTAATCTGCTCCGCGGCTTCTCACCGCTCCCTGCTCTGCACAGCGCTGCTCAGTGTACTCTGTGATCTGCTCTCTGCACTGAAAGAGTAGCGAGGGAGCAAGGCCGGAGGAGAGAAGCGGGAGAGATGACAGCTGGTACCTGGAGAGTGCCCTCCCCAGCGGTGGATGCGAGGTCAGGCAAGGTTATGCAGACTACTCCTCGATGCCCCCCTGCCCCCTCAACCGCCTTACTGCAGTCTTGCCGCCTCTCTCCACAATTTTTTGCTATTTTCAGACTGGTGACAGCTGGTGATCGGCTGGCGTCCTGCGGATCAGCTGGTGGTCTGCTGGCGTCCCGCCTCGCCCCAGCCTGAAACGCCTCGTCAGCTCTGGCCGATATTAAGCCGTGGCAAGGATTAGTGACAGGGGAGTTTTGCAGCACGGTCTGTAGTCCGTCATCCGCGGTACTCCCGCGGGGAGCTGCAGGGAGATCTCTGAGGTCCTAGGCACCCCCAACTAGAACTGGAACTAGCGGAGCCTCTCTGTCTCACTCGCAGGAACTTTTCACCAGTCTGTGAGCAGGGGGATCGCGGGCGTGACAAGTTGCGAGGTCGGGTGCGTCAGGGCTGGCGGGAGCCGCAGGAGCCACGGGAAGCTACTTCATGCTGGCAGTTGTACAGCCTCACAGCGTCCTCCTCGCCCTCACCACCACAGCTCGAAACTGCCGATACCGCAGGATCCGCACGAAGAACCGGAGTGGATTGGCAGCACCATTACCCTGTGGGTTGTACAGGGAGGTGCGAATGTGCTTGATGCCAAAAGAACACAAAACATTCTGCATCTCAACGGAAGTAAATTGAGTGCCATTGTCCGTTATCAAAACAGAAGGTACACCTTCTTCCACACAAATATCCTTCAAAGAGTTAATAGTAGTTAATGTGGTTATGTCCTTTAGAAACTTAACTATTAACCACTTTGTATGGACATCAACAACTACCAAACCAAAGCAAAGACTATCTTTGAGACTGTTAATGGGTCCAATGAAGTCTAAACAGATGGTATGCCATGGTTGACATGGATAAGTAGTGTGACCCATAGAAGGTTGAACACCAACCTTCAAGCGCTTGTCACTTTCTTTACATATTTCACACTTTACGACCCAAGAATCGACATCGGAGTCCATACCTGGCCACCACCAATTCACCCTTAATCTTTGTTTGGTTTTTGTTTGACCTAAGTGTCCTTCATAGGCTAATCTGATAAGGTTGTGTCTTAAAGCAATAGGGGGAATGAACAATTCCCCTCTCATGATTACTACATCACCATATACTGATAATTCATCTAGGATCTTAACATAAGGTCTGACAGAAGGAGAAACTCTTCACGTTCTATTATAGAATAAATCTTTTCAGAATTGGTTAAAGTTCTAGATGCAAACGCCACAGTTTTTTCTTGTCCATTATGCATTTGAACTAAGACAGCACCAAGGCCAGTGGCACTGGCATCTACAGTGAGCACAGATTGGCGTTTGTATCAAATGAAGTGAGAATGCCTGCTTCACAAATACTTTTCTTTATGTTTTCAAAGTATGTCTGTTGTGATGTACCCCACATAAAAGTGACACCTTTCTTTAAGAGAGATCTCAAATCGTTAGTTTTGGTAGAACAATCTTTAACAAACTTTGAAAAATATTCAATGAGTCCTAAAAAGGCTCTCAACTTGTCCTTGTCAGAGGGAATGGGAGCTAAACGGATGGCATCTAAAAGATTTTGTTTGGGTCTTACCTCAAGGTCAGAGATTTGGTATCCAAGATAATCCACTTGATCAACTAGAAATTTACATTTCTCACGCCTAAGGGTTAATCCGGATTCCCTGATTTTAAATAAAGCTTCTCTCAGTGTATGATTATGTTGGTCTATAGTGTCACCAAATATTAAGATATCATCTTGAAAGTAGACTATATTTTTAACATATTTAAAAAGCACATTCATCGTCCTTTGAAAAATGCTGGCAGCTGAGCAAAGACTAAAGGGCATTCTGGCACATTGAAAAATGCCATCCATGGTAATAAAAGCTGTAAGTGGTTTGGATTCATCATGTAATTTAATTTGGTGATAGGCATTTTTTAAAGCTAATTTGGAAAAAAACTTACCACCACTCAGAGCTAAGATTAACTTATTAATATTCGGAAGAGGAAACGTATCAACTATTACATTTTGATTAAGTGACCTAAGGTCAATGCAAAATCTAAATTGTCCATCCGATTTTTCAGTAATCCACATGGAGCTCTCCACTGGTTCAATTTCACCAGAAGAAACCATATCTTTCAACATTTCTTTAACAGCTGCTCTGGCAATTAAGGGTGTCCTACGTGCCTTATGTTGTATAGGAATGGCGTCAGATTTCAATATTATTTTATGATCATAGCCTTTAAAGCAACCCAATTAATCTCTGAATACATCTTTCGCTTCTTCTAAAATGTTCTCTAGTGATGGGTTTTCTATCACCATTACCTGGGTGGGAGCTCTGGGATCAATTATGATCGAAAGATCATATTGGTGCATCCATCCACGGATAGGTGGACCATCAGTGGCAATATATACTTTGCCTTGCTCAGATCTTCCACCAAACTCTCTGGTGAAATTCATGTATCCAAGAAGATTTATTGTTTCACCTTGATAACCTCTTGGATTAATATCCTTGGGTTGTAGAGAAACATTGGACCATGATTTATCATATACGATTTTGGGAATAATGGTATACATGGACTCACAATCAACCATCAGTTGTACTGGTTTACCATTAATCATAAAGTCAACTTCAGGTCTGTTTCTTCTACCTGCATGGTCAGAGGGATCATCCACGCTTAAAATTCTATCAGCCTGTAAAGGAACATCATTAGTTGCACAGAGCGAATTTACATTATGAGACATAGCATCAGCATTATCATCTATCATTGCAACTCTTTTTTAAAAGATTGTCTACACATATTTGAATAGTGACCCCTACGTCCCCTTTTCTTACAATTTTTGTCAATAGCCGTACATTTACAATAATCAGCGTTGTGAAAGGAACTGCCACATCTGTAGCACAATCTGAATTGCTGTCTGCCTCTTTTGGTGAATTTTCCAGATTTGAATATAGCTGCAATGTTTGAATCTTCTCTAGACACAACAGAAACTCCTTCAGAGTTTCCATCCTGTTTTTTTTCCAACTCGCGCATACAATATTGAGATTGTTCAACAACTTTAGCAATATCTATTGCATCTTTTAGAGAAGGATTCTTAGCTGCCCAAAGTCGTTCTTGCATTTTCTTACATTTGCATTGTACTATTAACTGGTCTCGCACTAGTTCATCAGTCATTGCACCAAATTTGCATTTTAAAGATAATTCACAAAGCTTGGAAACAAAGTCATCAATAGATTGATTTTCTTGTTTATGTGTATAAAATTGATACTGATTCATAACATTGTTAATTTCCTTAGCAAATCTAATTTCAAGGCGTTTCTTTGCTTCCACATAAACATCTTCAATGGCATTCCCTTTAGGTAGAGTGGCTATTGGTAGATATTTAAAGATGGGTTGACCTTCTTTGCCAAGATTGTTTAATATCAGTGCCTTCTTCCTTGCAGCACTGAATTTAGAACCGTCCATAGCATCTATATCATTTTCAAACATGGGTTGCCAGTCTTCCCATTCAATGGAAAGTGGTCCAGAGGAAGCCAAAAAAATGATAGAGACTTGAGATTCCATCTCACTACAATGTCACAAAGGTACATTTCTGAGAATAATATGGAATATGTGTGAATTTTCTTTAATAGATATGTGAGTAGGTAAAAAGGGTGTGTGTATCACTGATGATAAGGAAATACACAATGCTGCTTGAAGTACACAAAGCGCTAAGTAGGAAAGTGAGCACTGAGAAATTCAATAAATTGTAAATACCTTTGTTCAAGTTCCTGGCAATGGCTATTAAGGATGTTGAGAAAATGCTTACAGGAATAACAATGTAGGATTTAATATTGCTAGGAATTGACAAGTTTAAAATACCTTTGTTTGAGCTTAACGATAAACATATGGGTGTGTATCACCGATGAAGAGGAAATACACAACTGTGCATAAAGTACTTAGAGCGCTAAATGTAACAGTGAGCGCTGGGTAAATAAATAAAATGTAAGTACCTTTGCTTCGACAATGACTGTGTCAGAAGTTAAGAAAATCTTCACTCGATAACAGTTGAGCGTTCAACACTGTGGCTCTCTAAAATGGCCGCCGACGTCGTATCAACATGCCCTCTGAAGTAAGTGGAGCTTGTTTCACAAGCGTGCCTTGCGTGCTCTGCTCGGTGTTTCTACAGGCAATTGAGCACACAATCCAATTGAAGAAATGACGCACAAGTGCGAGTACAATGCACTTGTGATCAAGTAGGGGGCATACGTCACGAAACCAACGATGACTCCCACAACGTAGAAAATGAAAACCTCACCGGCAACGGCAACCGGCAACGGCACCAAAGTGTCAGAAGAATGATTCCAAAATCACACATTTTGGATGTAGGACTCATAGAAAGACAGCAGATGAATCTTCTGAAGTGCTGTACACAATGCAGGTCCTGAGCCACTACCACTTAGAAACGCTGGCTAAATCGTTGCCAATGTTGAAAAGTGATGTTCATGGATAAAAACGAAGTAAGGTAAGCAAGTAATTGACTTTTTATTGTGAAATTACAGCCTGCGTGGAAAGTATGGCTCATCCCAAGCCAGCCTGTCTCCAACTGCCAAGAATAGAACAATACTATCTAGATGGAATGTCGTACGCACTAAACACAGTGCTCCACGTTCCATGTTAGAAGAAGGTACAGTGTCATGCACAAGCATAAGGAAATTACAACAGACTCCTGTCAAGGGGACTACTCTATTAAAAACATTCTTGATGCCCCTTAAACAGCTTTATATCAGCTCACACCACCCTACTCTCACTACATCCTCAATTGCATTAATCATTACTGCTAAAAATCAGAAGATCTCCAATAAAGAGCCGCCTCAAGGGGCACGTTGGACACTGCAATACCGGCCCGAGGAGCAGCCCAAGGATGAAGTATTACACCCATCTGGGTGTGTGAGGGCAATCACTACTGATCACATGGATCCCCCATCCAGTCAATCTGCCCCTGTCCTGGTCCTGACCGACAGCTTCGCACATCTTTCTCTTGCCTTTTCGGAGGAACAGCATATTTCCTTTGTTTAACTACAAGTGTCCATATGTAGCCATGCAGTGCAGTCAAATGTATATTGTTTCAATAGAAGTAAAATAGGGATCTGCCTCCTAAGAGGATCATCTTCATAGGGAAAGGAGTGGGTTGAGGAGGTAGGGAGGAAATGTTTTTTGTAAGTTTAAAGCTAGATACTGTGCAACAAAAGACACATTTATGTCATAATGTATTCCTCATGATGCTACCTGGGTAAGAAGCCTCTAGATAATTATCCATGATCTGGGAATGTCATGTGCTCTCTTCTCTGCCTGGCCTTTAATCTGCCTGCTCTCTTCCTTGCTTGCCCACTATCCTACTGTCCCTACATTCTGGCATCCTGGTACTCTGTCATTCTACCTTCCTTTTACACCTGCTGTCATTTCAATTTAATGTATTCTACTCTTGCTATATCCTGCCATTCATGTCTGCTTCCTTTCCTTTAATTTCCTGTCCTTTACTTTTCTTCCCATCTACAATGCATATCATCTACACTGCCCTGACGTGTAGTTGCTACAAATCCGTAGGATCTGTGAGTTTGTTGGACAACATAAACTAGGGATTTGGTGCCTAGACTGATTCTGAACATCCCTACAGGATTTGATCGCCTATAAACCAGCTAGCTCACAGTTCCACTGTAAGCCCCCTAACCCAATCAGTGAGTAGATGGTTTCCGGCATCCACTGAACATGACAACCCTGACCCCTCAGGGATAGTGGAAACAGTACAGAACCTTTCGCTCAGTCACTCATGCTCACTTATTCTCAGAGAAGTATGCAGAGAATACACAGTGGGATATTTTCAATAAGTTTATTGAACCAACGTTATTCTTGTATAAAATACGTGTGGTGCAATGAATAATAGACAGAAGCAGATAAAAGTGATTACGAGCCCAAGAAGCATTAAAAGTAGATATAGTTGTACCATTGAGATAAAACAATCTATATATGCAGGTATATAGCAAAGCAGTAATCTGGCGTACTCCTACCATGCTGACCCTACTCTAAGTGTACCTAGAGTATGTTTTGGTGAAGAGCCAATATTCCCCCAAGGGACTATCCAACTCCATCGCCTAATGGGAGAGAATGAAGGACCCTGGCTTGGTCATGAACTGGACACCCCTCACAAGATGTCAGACCACTGTGTGGTGAAGTCTCAGCATGCAGGGACCCTCAGTGGCAGCTGAAGTGCCTCCTCTACCAATTTATTGGGATGCTCATCTTTTATAATAGGAAGCAGCCTTGCGATGTACGTATGGATTAGTGATATTATGGAGATGTAGATAGCCCTGTTGCCCCATGGATGAAGTTAGAGATGACATTTGTATATAGTGCCAAAAGAGACCATGTACATGATGTTCAGGGCATTATGATAATGTTGTGCGGAGCTAGATGTGTAAACAATTCAGTTTCAGGGAAACTAAATCGTTCGAGGCATGTGGGCTGCCGAATTCATATCTGTGCTTAGATCGCCGCCTAGTGTTGGGTCCGGATGATTGCACTTTGTTGTCCTGGAAGAGTCTTCGAAGTATCACGAGATAGGTGACTCCTCCCCTGGACTAGAGTGCGCATGGGCATCTTCTCCATCCTCAGATTGTTTTTTTCCGCCATTGGGTTCGGATGTTACTCCTATACTCCAACTTCGGAATTGAAACATAACTTTTCTAAAGGCCAAAGGGCCTTCGGCTTCGACGGTATTGTTCTCTCTCGGTACCTCTTGACGAGATCAAGCTTTCCATCTCGACTCGGTCGTCGACGCGGGCCGCTGGGCCTTTTCGACGACACGTGAGCCTGCCGTCGATGGAAAGGAACTGTTCAAAAGGTGCCCACAATGCCGCTCTAAGTTCCCGCATAGTGACAAACACTCAGTATGCAACAAGTGCCTTTCACCAGACCATAAGGAAGAAACCTGTACAGCCTGTGCCCAATTTCGGTCGAAGAAAACCATACGGATTCGACGGGTCTCTAGGCAAGAGATGCAGCAACAGGCGCCGGAACCGGACAACATCTTCGATGATGACCAAGAACTTCCAGAAGCACCAGACTCGGACCTAGAGATCGTCACTGTCGAGGACTACTCAGACTCCGATGACGAAATCCCACCGGGGCAAATCATGAGTACACTGCCCCCGACACCAATTACCCCGTTACCTAAGGCTCCAGTCGAGGCATCGCCAAGAGGCCTTAGCCAAGATCCGAAAAAACATGCGACAGCCCCGCCATCCGGCTCGGCTCCGAAACCAAAACCTAAGCCTTCAGAGACCCCAGGGCCAAGTAACGTCATCCCTAAGAAGGTTCCAGAGCCAAAAAAGGTCATCGAACTGAAGGGCGTCGACCCAAATAAGGCCGTACAGCCCAAAAGCGTCGACCCCAAAAAAAACGTCGACCCAAAAAAGGCCGTTCAGCCAAAAGGCGTCGACCCAAAGACAACCGTCGACCCGAAGAAGGTCGTCGAACCGAACATACACACCCAGCCGAAGGGCGCCGAACCAAAGAAGGTCGTCGACCCGAACAAGCCAGCTGTACCAAAAGTTGCCGACCCAGCAAAGGTCGCCGACAGCAAGGGTGCCGTACCGAAGCCTGTAACCTGGCCGGAGAAGGCTATCGACCAAAAGAAAAGTGCTCCCAAAACACCAGTCGATCCCAAAAAAAACATCAACTCGACAAAGGACAGTCAACCAAAAATGCCGGTCGAGCACATGAAACGTGTCGAACCGAAAGACCCGGTTGACCCAAAATCACTCGTCGACCCGAAGAAAGGGCCCGAGCCGAAGAAAAGCACAAAGGCACCAAAAGTCATCGAATCAGAAGGTGTTATCGCCCCGAAAAAGTCAAACACACTACCAAGGACTGTAGAGGAAGAACTCTTCCATCCAGATCCATCAGACGACCAGGCAAAAATATATATTAATCCTGACACAGGTAAAGTCACAATCCTGCACAGGAAGAAGAGGCCACTGGACACTGGCTCTCATTCCCCTATTCCACTAAAGAAGAAGGACTTTGGGACTTCTCCCTCTAGACCCTTCATTCCTTTCTATCCCATTATGCCTACTGCACCTTTGGCTCCTTACTCTACTTCTCACTATGGGGACAATGAGGGGAACACAGGGGAGGATCCACAGCCTGAATATGACTATCCACAGGATCCTGACCCCCAGAATGTACCATGGGAGGAGCCAACTGACCCTTATAACACCCATCCCATCCCTGATTTATCCTCTTATCCAACCAAGCCGTCACCTACTGATGACACCATTGTTATCAACCAACTAATAGACAGGGCAGCGCAGTACCACAATGTAGACATGCATAATGACCCTGTAGAGGAAGACTTCTTGTTTGACACCTTCCCTACTTCAGAAAAAAGTGTCAGAACACTTCCCATGTTAAAGGGAGTGTTAAAACACGCACCTGACATATTTAAAGATACAGCCAGGGCAAGGGTAATCAATCCCAGAATTGAGAAGAAGTATAGAGCAGCCCCTACAGACCCTACCTACATCAAATGGCAGTTACCATTAGACTCACTGGTAGTGGCTAATGCATGCAAAAGGGCCAACTCACAGGCAACAGGTGAAGCACCTCCCCCCGATAAAAAATCAAAGATACTAGAGGCCTCAGGTAAAAGGGTAGCAGCACAAGCCTCCAATTCATGGAGGATTGCAAATACACAAGCTCTGCTAGCTCGTTACGACAGGGCACACTATGACCAGCTTGAAAGCTTAATGCAACACCTACCTGAGCCTTTTAACGCCCAAGCTAATGACCTCATACAGGAAGGAAAATTCATTACAAACGCCTCCATCAAATGTGCACTTGATGCAGCCGACACCGCAGCCAGGTCTATTAACACTAGCGTTTTACTACGCCGACATGCATGGCTGCGTATTTCAGGCTTTAAGAACGAAGTGCAGTCCACCATTCTTAACCAGCCAGTCATCAGGACTTTCTTTTTGGCCCTGCTGTCGACACCATTTTAGATAAAATGAAGAAGGACACAGAAACCGCATAGTCAATGGGCGCATTGCAGTTTCAGCAACATAGAAGTTCCTTTCGACGCTCCTCATACAGGGCAGCTACACGAGGCAATACCTCGCAAACATCATCTTCATACAAAGGCAACACACACATTTCCTTCACCAAAAACTCCAACAGAGGAGGTTATAAGGGCAACAATAATAAGGGAAGAGGACGTGGAGGCAATAACACCAGAGAATCCACTGCCACAAAACAGTGACTTCATCACGCTACCTCCAGACCACCTAACACCGGTCGGAGGCAGACTCCAACAATTCCTACCTGTCTGGAACCCAAATACCACGGACAGGTGGGTGAGACAAATTATCCAGTATGGTTATTGCCTAGAACTCACTTCTACCCCACCAAACATACCACCCAGACACCGTCCCATGTCCAAAGAACACATCACCCTGCTACAACAAGAGGTGAAATGCATGCTGGAAAAGGGGGCCATAGAGCCAGACCCTTTCCACCACCAAGGGACAGGAGTATACTCCCTATACTTCCTTATTCCCAAGAAGGACGGTTCCCTCAGACCCCTAAATCAATACATACTGTCGGAGCACTTCCATATGATCACACTACAGCAAGTGCTCCCGTTGCTACATCAAGGAAACTTCCTAGCAACATTGGACCTCAAGGACGCGTATTTTCACATACCCATCCACCCAGCTCACAGGAAATATCTCAGGTTCACAATAGAAGGTCAACACTACCAATTCAAGGTTCTCCCCTACGGGGCAACCACGGCTCCAAGAGTATTTACAAAATGCTTAGCGACAGTAGCTGCACATCTCAGAAGGCAACACATCCATGTGTTTCCTTATCTAGACGATTGGCTAATACAAGCGAAACAGTGTGCAAGACACACGACTCAAACACTTCAGCTGCTACACAGCCTAGGGTTCTCGATAAACTACCCAAAATCGCCTCTGCAACCATCCCACACACAACAATATCTGGGAGCCACTATAGATACCTCAGTGGAAAAGGCATACCCAAACTCAGCGAGGATAGCCAGCATGCAGATGCTCATTCGCAAATTTCTGCCACAACACTCTCTGCCAGCTCGAGTCTTCATGCAGCTCATAGGCATGATGGCCTCCTGCATATTCATTGTCCCCCATGCCAGACTTCAAATGCGTCCATTGTAAGAATGCCTAGCACGGCAGTGGAACCAAGCTCAAGGACAACTAAAAGACCTAGTGTTGGTAGACAGTCACGCTCACAATTCTCTGCAGTGGTGGAACCCACAAAATCTTTCCAAGGGGCGACTGTTCCAAGAGCCAGTTCCACAACTAGTACTAACAGCGGACGCATCACTGACAGGCTGGGGAGCCCATCTCCTTCAATACACAGTACAAGGGCTCGGGATAACCAAACAAAAGAAACTGCATATCAACCAACTAGAGTTGCTAGCAATATTCCTAGCCCTAAAAGCATTCCAGAAATACTTGTACAGCAAGACTGTGTTGATCCGGACGGACAACATGACCATGACTATATCCAGAACAGGGAGGAACACACTCTCCACAGCTGTCCCCCTGGCACAGAGCATATGGAACTGGGCAATTCCAAAAGAAATCTTTCTCCTAGCAGAACACCTTCCAGGGAAAGACAATCAGATAGCAGACCTGCTCAGCAGGCACAGCCAACAACTACATAAATGGGAGATTCACCCCCAAGTTCTCCAGCCATTCTTCAAACAGTGGTGTCACCCAGACATAGACCTGTTTGCCACAAAAGAAAACTCAAAATGCCAGTACTTTGCCGCCAGGTTCCCACATCCGTTGTCACAGGGCAATGCGATATGGATTAACTGGTCAGGCACATTTGCGTACGCTTTTCCCCCAGCACCGCTGATTCCGCTGGTGGCACGCAAACTGCAGTAACATTCACTCACACTAATCCTAGTTGCTCCCACATGGGCGAAACATCCGTGGTACACAACGTTCCTAGAACTTTCAGTAGTTCCTCATCAAAGGCTGTGCCTCGCGCCCCATCTTCTAGCTCAGAACCATGGAGAAATCAGACACCCAGATCCCAATCAGATAAACCTAGCGAGCTGGCTCCTGAAGTCTTAGAATTTGGATACCTTAACTTGCCCCCAGACTGCATGAACATCATTAAGGAGGCAAGACGACCAACCACAAGAGCGTACTATGCAGCTTAATTGAAGAGATTTGTTATTTACTGCAACAATAACCAAATCAACCCATTAGATGCTTCCATACAAAACATTATTTGTTACCTGCTACATCTTCAAAGATGCAACCTAGCATACTCTTCGATAAGACTACACCTCGCTGCTATAGCAGCATACCTTCAAAACAGGCAACACCTTTCACTGTTTAGAGTACCAGCAATCAAAGCTTTTATGGAGGGTCTTAAAAGGGTGATCCCTCCAAGACACCCTCCTTCCCCAAGTCTGGTATCTGGTATCTGGTTTGCGTAGGAGGCACAACAGGTCCAGAGCGGATCCTAACCAGAAAAGCTGGTCAACCCCCTGCCTCTTCACAAACCATGAAGCACAATATTGCTTAAACTAGCGTGTTTAGAGAAGGGAATCCCCCTCTCACACATAGATAAACACTTTAGGGCGTGTATACACATAGTCTGAATAACACACCCACTAGTTTAAATCACATACACTTTATTTTATTTTACTTAGTCCTGAAGAAAGCCAGCTTATATATTAGGCACTGGCTGAAACATGTTGACTTACCATGGATGTAGGAGGTCGTAACTTGCCACCAACATCCCACAGCCTTATTTTTAACCGCTGACGGTGGCCCAGGTATTAAAGTCTAATTCACCCACGGGTACTGGGACCATCGCCAAGCCGTTTTAACGTCACTTTCACGACATTCATCACCGCACACTCAGCGACATACCAGCTCCGCTGTAATCAGGCGTCGAAGCACACCCGGGACACGCTAGGTGTCACTGGGTGGGCCCGATGATGAAGCATGCCACCAACTAGGTTGGTGGGTGAGGGCTTCATGAGCATACCAACCAGATGCTCTCATGACAAAACATACCAGAGTCATTACCCCCTTTTTCTAATGCATAAGCTAGTCTTCTTTTGATTAACATTATATAAACCTCGGGGATAAGGACTAGCTTTCTGGTCCTCTCTCTCTCTCTTGATACGTAGTGAGATCTAAATATAGTACTCACCGGACTTATGGTACCTCCTTTCGAACCTCTACACTCATGCGTACTGCAATTCTTAACGTGGAAGGTGGTATTCCTGATTGCCATTACCTCACTCAGGCGAGTTAGCGAGTTACAAGCACTAACAATTCAAGAACCTTTCATGCAAGTACATGCTAACAGGGTGGTTCTTCGAACAAACCCTAAGTTTATGCCGAAGGTCTTATCCAATTTCCATATTAATCAATCAATAGAACTGCCAGTGTTCTTTCAAAATCCACAGTCAGTGGCTGAAAGAGCCCTACACACACTAGATGTAAAGAGAGCTCTGCTTTATTTTGTGGACAGAACGAAATCATTTAGAAAGACAAAGCAATTATTTGTTGCTTTTTCACCATAACATAAAGGAAACCCAATATCAAAGTCAGGAATAGCCAGATGGGTAGTTAAATGCATTCAAATATGCTACCAAAAGGCAAAACACACTTTAACAGTCCCCCCAAGAGCACACTCCTCAAGGAAAATGGGGGCATCCATGGCTTTCCTAGGGAATAGTCCTTGAAGACATTTGTAAGGCAGCCACATGGACTACCGTACACACTTTCACAAAACACTACTGTGTAGACGTGCAGGCAAAACAGCAAGCTGCTGTAGGCCAGGCTGTCCTCAAAACTCGTTTTCAAACTGCTGCAGCTGGCACAGGTAACCACCGCTAGAGGAGATACTGCTATACAGTCTATGCACAGATATGATTTCAGCAGCCCACATGCCTCGAACGGAATATGCTACTTACCAGTATGCATCTGTTCTTGGCATGTAGGGCTGTTGACATTCATATCTAATGGATACATAAAGTGGTTAAATAGTGCAGGAGTACCTTGATGTGAAGTGTACTAATGAACATAAATAATACCGAATGGTGACCAGTGCCAAGAGGTGTCCGTGAAATATTAGTCTTACCGGGTGTAGTTGGGGCTTAGTGAAAAAAATAGCGAATATGGCCATCAGGTGAACATGATGCTAGAGTGAGCTAACTCAAGAAGCTAACAAGAAAACTTACTTAGTTACAAACATGCCTTAAGCTGTATAACCACGCCGGTCGGGACAGAGTAACAAAGAGGAGAAAAAAGCTGTGAAAGCAAGCAGGTCGCGGATGGGAGATTACGACTAGTAAAGTATGCTTAAGAAAGTGCTGGTAAAGAGTAAATATTACGGGGTTACAAAAGAACATGCAAAGGTGCCACTCCTACCTAGACTCAAACGTGAGACATATTTCCCAAATTCGAACGCGAGTGCGTGTGCAGCAAAGGTTAACAGGAAGAGTAGAAATAAATAGCGTCCCGGAAGTGGGACACCGCAAACGAACCAAGAGTACACAACATTCATGGGAAGTAATTTGAAGTAACTAATCACACTATAGGTGTACACATGTGTAGGAAAATGAAACTGGCAAAAATACCCAGCATAAGCTTGAAATGATGTACTAAGCACAGAGTAGGTGTACACATGAACATGGGGGCCATGTTGGGATGGTCAATCAGAATAATGAGACCCAAGAGGTAAGTAAGAGGAATAATGGAAAGCGTCAGAAAAATTAGAAGAAATTGGAGAAAAGTTAGAAAAATTGGAAAAAGAGTGTTAGAAAAAGGTTAGGAAAAAGTGAAAACAAGAGTTAGAAAACAGTGAGCGTAAGAAATGCAGATGAAGTAAGATGTCAAAGATTGAGTGCAGTGGGATATCGAACTTACGTCTACATCAAATAGGAATAAGGAAAAGAAAAAGAAAAGAAAAAAATGAGAAAAGAAATGAGAAAAATGAAGAAAAACAGCTCCCATGCTGAAGTTGCCCAAAGGTGTAAGAAAGCAGGTCCAAAAAAAACCAAAAACAAAACTGCATTCAATAAAGTTATTCAGTCCGTTTGGTATGATGGTATCCAACAATTTTATCCAAAAGATTTCTCTTAGAAGAAGATATTTCCGATTGTTACGGCCTTCACAGGTGTCCACTGACTCAAGCACGAGAAATCTAAGTTGACTAATATTGTGCTTGGATTCCAGTAAAAAATGTGTGGCGACAACAGATTTTTGATTCATTGTCCTGCTGTTGCTCTTGTGTTCGTTCAATCTGATTTTGATTTTTCGCTCAGTCTTACCCACGCATCCCAGACCGCAGGGGCACTTCAGAAGATAGACTGCATTCTTGGTTTGCAGTGACATTAAGCTTGATTTTCTTGCCTTTAAGTGAGTGGGTTATAAAGTTGCCCTTGATGATGTTGTTACAATTGTTACAGTTTAAGCATTGGCTTGTGCCCTGGTGTACAGATGTTGCTTTGTCTGTTTTTGGTTTTGAAAGCATTTCCTTAATGTTTCTGCTACATTCGTAAGCCAACAAGGGTGGTTCAGAAAAAAGGCCTTTAAAACCTGGCACCATTTCTAACATCAGCAAATGCTTTAAGATGATACGTTTGAATGTAGGGCTCTGTTTAGAAAATTTGATACCAAGACCATCCGGTCTTTTTTGTTCTGTTGAGTACCAATTAAAGTTATTTTCGGGTTTTGGTGTTGGATCTAGTCAAAGCGTGGGTGAGAATTTCTGGAGGTTAACCTCTGTTACTGAATCTTTGCAACATTTCAGAGATATTAGTGGATAGTTTGACTGGGTTGGACGTGATCCATTTACCTCGAAGTAAATGAGAGTAAGGTAAACGTTTTTTTAACGAATGTTGATGAAAGCTATCGTAATGTACTGATTGTTACGATCGGTGACTTTTCGGAAGGTGTTGGTTTCTAATTCAATGTTGGTCTTAATGATGGAAATGTCAAGAAAATTAATAGTGGTATGACTGATGTTGTGGGGGAATTCAATCCGATCGTAGATCAGGTTTAGCTGTTGTATCGTTGTTGAGAGGGCTTAAAGTGAAACTTTCCATGACAGGAAAATGTTGTCTATGTACCGAACCGAACATACATTGCAAGATTGCCAATCCAAGAATCAATGGTTGTTAGAACTGGGGTCACCAGATCAACTGTGGTAGCTTGGCGCGAGCAGGAAGGCACCCAAAGGCAAGGTTTACAGCAGAAGTGCAGCACACACTCACACTGAGACAGGAAGGCACACACAATAAAATGACACCACACCAGATAGAGGTTTTAAACAAGATTCTTTATCTAGACGTTCTTCGTTGCAGGTAGGCAACTCACTGTGATGAACTAAGCATCAGGCAACATTTCTGTAAATACCTTGCTACTATTAAGGACAAGCTAGGGAATAACACTGGTCATAAGCAGATTCATTATCAACAACATCTCATAGAACTACTTTCATTATAAACCATTTCTGGTGAAAGGGGGTCCTTTAAAGCAGCTCAACAGGGGCCTAAGGGGTGTACCAGTGACATAAACAGTGTTTCAGGTCCAAGGGCAGGCTAAAAGGACATCCCCTTAGCAAGGGTTTAACTTAGGCACAATATATGAATGTTTATGGGAGTCTGATGCCCAGTTCCGCAGGCCTTTACTTAATTATTCCCTCACTCTAGGCCTCTATGGTGTTAATCCAGGCAAGCGGGGCCCAATGGCAGTCTCAGGAGGGGAAGGGCGGGCGCGGGGCTGCCTCAGTCTATTCACAGGCTCTCCTGCAGCCCTGCCGCCTCCAGAGTCTCTCGCCCTCCCCCGAGGGACTTACCTTCATTTGCTGTTCTTCGTAATGCGGGAGCCCGCGCAGGCTCAGCGGGCTCCTTGCAGCTACTCGCTCTCCCTCTCCCGGGAGTCCTCTCGCGGATGTCTCATCCTTCTAGGGTTGGTTCAGCCGTCCTGGCCAATCAGGGAGCGTCTGGGCGAGAGCGCGCCTGCAGCCGCCAATAACAGTGCGGCTTGCGGGGGCGCCAACGGCCGATCAGGGCACGTCTGGCAGGGGGCGTGGCCAAAGACGTGGCCGGCACCCCAGCCACGTGATGACGCCCTCTCCGGCCTCGCTGGCCTCGCGCGGCCTTGCTCAGTACCGCGGCGGCTCTCTCCTGGCTCCGGGGGCCACAGCGAGGATCGAGGCAGCATCGGTGTCTTCGCCAATGAGCAGCGCCCAACTCCCGCGCAGACACGGGAGCCACAGTCAGCACCCCAGGAGTCCCAGCGCCCGGGCCACAGCGGTGATCCTCGGCAGGTGAGCACCCGAGGAGCCCAGCGCTAGGGGGAAGATGCGCGTGGCGGTGCACAGCAGGCAGGGGCCCCGCGCCGGGGCAGACAAGGCCGGGGCCGCGGCGGTGATCCAGGCGAAGCAGCACTTCTTCGGCAGGAATGCAAGGCACAGTTCTAGCAGCAGAACAGAGCTTCTAACAGTACAGCGTTGTGGGACACAAAGGCAGCCTCTTGCAGCTGCGATGAGGGCAATAGCTGTTTTAGCAGCACAGCGCTTCAGGAGACAGCAGTTCGGGCATGACACAGTTCTGGGCAGTCCAGGGCAAGACAGCATAGGCAGGACAGCGCAGGGGGGCACAGTTCTGTTAAGGAAGCACTTGGATGGTGCAGCGCTGTTACCTGGTTGATCCCCCAGCAGTCCTCACAGCAGGTAGGTGTTTTCTTGCAGCGCTTGATGGTTTCAGCGCCCTTCTGGTGTAGTTTCTTGGGAGGGGGAAGAAGGGGGGTTGAGTTGCTGGCTTCAGAGGTAGGATGGTTTCCCTTGGCTCACTGGAGGTGGTTCCCTGGGTTCCCCAACGCTGGGCCAGATCAGTGGACTGGCAGAGTCCCTCACCTAACTTAGATAGCAGCGCCTAGGCCCAGTCAGTTCCAGTGGTGTAGGTTCCTCCCCTAGGCCCAACCGCAAAAACTCCTGCAGAGGTTCCCCCAGGTCCAGTGGTGCCCCAACTGATAGGCAGGTTTCCCTCCTTTCCCCTTATACCCCTAGATCAGGTGACCACTCTCTAAAGGCGGCAAAGCGTAACCCCTCCCCTATTCCGGAAGGTTCCAGGTGCTTCCACATTCTAGGCTATGGGCTAAAAAGGCAGGATGGCAGTGTTACTGTATCCTAATGTCCCAGCCTGCTCCTGACTACTAGTGCGTGTCTAAAAAGGCCACTCTGCAGTAGAGGGGGCCTGTTGCAGCCATGTTGTTGGGAGAGAGCACCTGCACCCAGAGACCTAGGTCCAACAAAAAATGGTGGAAAAAACAAGGCAAAAAGCAAAAAAAAATGGGGTAAGACCACCCTAGGGCTGACAGGTCTAACAATGGTAATAATGTTATTGAGCTCAAATTTGTGCGTGAACAAGTTGGCGTTGCACGGAGCTGTGCAATTGCCCATGGATGTTTCATTCAGCTGGAGAAAGTACTCTTTCTCCTGTTTGAAGTAACTATGGTATAGAGTGAAATGACGCAATTTGAGTAAAAAGACCTTGAAATCCTGATCCAATTCACTGGGAGTTCAAAAATATTCCAGTGTCCATGCCCACGTCACGAATAAATGTGTATAGCGAATTGACGTCATTAGTACATAGTAGCAGATTTTGGGTGTCCTCCATGTTGATGTAGCCCATTTTTAACAGGAAATCATTGGTATCTTTAATGAATGTAGATATTTGTTGCACTAAAGGTTGTAGATGCTTATCCAAATACTTCTCAACAGGTTCATGGATGGTCCAGTACGTAGAAACTATGGGATTGAACGGGGTGTGGTATCTTTTTTGGGGGGTTTCAGCAGTATATATATGCTGGGACTCCTTGAATTGTCCAACAATAATAACTAATTTGCCATCTTCGGTGATGGTCACATTCAAGACAGAAGTGTCCAAGATTTTTTTGAGGATGGACTTAAATTCCTCGATGGGATTACTGTCCAACTTCATGTAGGTCAAAGGATCTTAGATGTGTTCCTGGATGTTCTGTGAGTAGAAACTTGTGTCCATGATCACCAGTGCACAAGTAGGGATGAAAGAAGTACCTTTTTGTAGGGTATTCATTTACACTTGGCTGAATGAGTGAGAAGGGATGTTGATGACTAACTCTTGTGCTGTTAAGTTCTGTGACTCCTCGTTATTCTCTTGGGCAATTTACAGTCCAATCTTCTTTCTGTTTTGGTGTTTACTCCGTCGGTTTCATCTGGAGTGGCTTGGCCTAGTCCTAAAAAAGAAATAGGGAAGAAGTAGCGCTTGTCTGAAGGTAACTAATTGATGGTACCAGTACATTTGCTGGACCTTGTGGTATACTCAATGCTCCACCTCTTTGGTTACCGTGCTGGACTCACCATCTCAAGACAAAGTTTCAGTGGCGGAGGTTTTATAGGCGGGTTGATTTTGGCTTCTTCTTGCATACATTTCTGCCCAATTGTATACCTCCCCTAATTTATAATTAGGGCTCCCGGTTTTCCGTTTAAACGGATAAATACATATAAATACAGACGGAAAACATTGTTTCCTTTGTCTGTATTTTTTAATAGACACGGAAAAATACTGACAAACCAGTGATGTGTCTCTCCGTGTCTGAGATTCAGAAGGGCTGCAGAAAGAAATTTGAAACCGTTGCCGGATTCTCCTGCACCCTATTCTCCCATCTAAATCACCCTAAGCACTACCCTGCTGCGTGAGACCGGTTTGTTTCCAGGGAGCCTTTACCGCTCTGACAGCAGCAGGCCAGAAGTGCTTATCGGCTTTTTTGAAGACATTCTCTCGGCTGTTCAGACTGGAATGAGATGGCTCTTTCTCTGACTCTGTGCCTATGTGAATCGCTAGATAGGCAAAGGAGGGGTAAGTGGGGAGAGGACCCCAGGACAGTAAAATCACAGCGTGGGCATTTCCCTTCACAGTGTCTGGCATAGTTCAAATAATGGAAAAAAGTCCTGTGATATCACACCCCAATTTATGGCAAGCAAAATAATACTTTGGAGCACAGCTTTGAGAACAGTCTCTAGGTGTATTTCCTTAATAGTGCACCATAATACGAAAAGTCAAGAGAAGAGAAATATTCCCCCTCTTCTCGAGATGGGGAATATTTCTCTTCTCTTGACTTTTCGTATTATGGTGCACTATTAAGGAAATACACTTAAGAGACTGTTTTCAAGGCTGTGCTCCAAAGTATTATTTTGCTTGCCATAAATTGGGGTATGACATCATGAGACTTTTTTCCATTATTTGAACTTTCATTGCCCCGAATGCACTATGTTAAAGAATTGGAAATGTTTTAACTGAGGAAGTGAAATTACATCATTATGACTTACCGGATTCTGTATGGCAGCTAAAAGATCAGACTGTGGCTTTTCGTAGTGCATTATGGGATGTGTATGCCGAAAAATCAGAAAGGTCACGTGATGGCAATCATTTAAGGGAAGCATGTAGCCGCCCTACAACAAACTGCCCCACCTGTGAGCAAGGCGCATTGGAGCCGAAACGTTAGGGAAATGGGCAGCAAGTTGTGTTGCTGGAATAAATGCATTGTTTTTGTGAACTGGGTCTGGCATCTGTTTCTTTGATGAAGTAAAATACAGGCTTCTCCGTGCCTGTGTACGCCAGGCCGCCCTGCAGGGTTGGAGGCTCTCATATTTGTAGACTTTCTGTGTTGGATATATATATATATATATATATATATATATATATATATATATATATATATATATATATATATATATATATATTACCTACTGGCGGTCGCCAGTAGGTAGTTATAGTTAGGATTGTTTTCCTCAACAATCTATTGGGAATAACTTTGGCGCAGATTGAGGGATCTGCCTGTAATTGTCCTCAAATTTGCCTCGCTGCGCTCCGCTCCTTTCCTGAAAGTTTGGGGGGGATTCGTCAAGAGGGGGCCGAGATAAATGGGGGGTCCCAAAACATGTTTTCCCATGTTAATTTCCATAGGGCGGTTGGACTCACTTTTAGCCCGAACGGCTGAATGGATTTCCACCAAACTTGGCAAAATTGTAGGGACTGGTAGCCCAATGTGCCTTTGCTATGTCTCAAGATATGTGCTCCAGTGGATTTTGAGTAATTTAGGTTAAAAAAATATACATATCTATAAGCGCGCCCCGGTACGCGCACCGGGGAGCGCACCCGGGGCGTAACGTGAGTTCGCGCGCGGAAAGCTGATTGGCTCTCGGGTGTCTGTCAACATTCCAAACAGTCCGGAGCGGCCGCCATCTTGTGTCTCGGTAGGATCGAGACACAAGATGTGGCAAAAACAAAGGGGGAAATGACCAAAAGGGGGCAGGGTAGAGCCCCCTTACCCCCTAGGTTTGATGTGGGTGCCATAAAAGGGCCCGCGATTTTCGCGGGGGGAGCGCCCGGTATGCGCACCGGGGAGCGTACCGGGGAGCGTACTTTGGTGAAAAATAGTGAAAAAAGTTAGTGTAAAATAATCATTTTGAGTGATCAGAGGTAGGGTAGCTATGAAAAGAGCTTTTGGGTTCTGTGGCTGATTTAGGTACCTACAAGTACATCCCACACACACCCACACTCACACACCCCCCACACACACCCACACACACCTCACACACCCACACCTCCACCCACACCCAAACACCCCACACACCCACAACCACACACACCTTACACATCCACACCCTCACCCACACATCCCACACACCCACACACACACCTCACCCCCCACACACACACACGTCACAGACACACCCCACACATCCCATACACACATCTCACCCCCCCCACACACACACCTCTGACACACACCTCACATACACACACACACACCTCTCTCTCACACACACACACACACCCACCCCCCCCCCCACACCCCCACACACCCACACCCCCCCCACACACACACCAACACACACACCCCACACACACAGACCCACACAACCCCCTCACAGCCACACATCACACCCACACCCACACACCCCACATACACACCATACACACACCCCCACACCACCAGCCACACTCCCACACACACCCCATACACCCACACACCCCATACACACACCCCACACACACCCACATACCCTACACACACAAACACGCCCCACAGACACCCCCCACACACACACACACCCACACATCCCACACACCCACACCCACCCACACACACACTCCTCACACACACACACCCACACATCCCACACACACACACATCCCACACACATACCCCCCACACCCACACACCCCCACACACACCTCACACACCCACACCTCCACCCATACCAAAACACCCCACACACCCCACACACCTACACCCCCCACACTTCACCCCCTCCCCCACACACACACACCTCACAGACACACCCCACACATCCCCCACACACACCTCACCCCCCCCACACACACGTACCGGGGAGCGTACCATGGTGAACACCCAGTGAAATAGTAAAATAATAATTTAAAGTGCTTAGAGGTAGGGTAGCTCTGAATAGAGTTGTTGTGTTGTTTGGGTGTTTTAAGTACCAACATGTAGGTACCAATGCAGAGTTTTAAATTCAATGTAGACCGTCTCCTTTGTAGATAATTTGCATGTTGTTACAGAAGTTATTGTGGTATATGGAATCCATAGCATAGTCTGTCAGGAAAGTAGAAACAGATCCTTTAAGCACACCCTGAGAAGGTCTAGGGGATCATAGATAGTATATCCTGCTCCCTTATGATGTTTTCCAGTATTACATTTATTCTCTTCTAAATCTACAGAAAATTGGCGGTGATATCGTGCATTAGAGACAGACAGTGAGAGAAAAGAGGCAGGAGATGAAAAACAGATGTCAAATACACTTTGGAGATAATATAGTGGGAGAAAGGAAGTAACTATGAGCAAACTTACTATGTAACTCCAAAAAATTGCACAGTATAGTATAAGTCTCACTTTATAATATAATCTTTTTGGTACGACTTCAAGAATTACATAAGAATTACATATAAAAATGAATAATGTCTGAAACAATTTTTAATTATTAAATAAAAATTTATTGTTGAGATTTTTCATACTCTATTAAAACTTCTAACATCAGATTATCTGGAATCTCCTCCACAATTTCTTTGCATGATTCCATTGCTTCAAGACAGTTTATTAGTTCTTGATCCCCAGACTCATCCATGAAATCAAAGTCTTCGTTAAGAATGTTGTTATGCATAATTTAAAAAAAATTGTATTGCTCTCCTCTTTACCTTCCATTTTGTGGCTGTAAATTGCATAAAAAATAACTATATTAGTAGAGTTAGGGCACTGTTGGGTTTAAGTTCAGACAGGTACTTCTGAGTTTTTACCAGTGAAGTTATCTTTGGGCAGTGTATGTTATCAGGCAGGAAGTAGAAATATAAAAAAGTGCATGTGAAGAAGCCTAAGTAAATTCATAATTATAATAGAGAAGCCTAAATCAATCCATAACTACAACAGAGAAGCCTATCTGAATCTATAACTATAACAGAGGGACAGTAAAAAACTATCAGAAAACGTTTTTCCAATTTAACTTAAAGTGCAGAACATAGTTCCCCTTACAAATTAACAAATTACCTTTCGGAAAGGAGTTGATGTTTTCAGAGGAAATCCTTTATAAATGTACCTCAGGTAGTAGTACTCAAAATGGCCGTGTTTCCCTCTCATTATTCATATATATTCATGTTCATAACCAATGAAATGTCAGCACATAAAAATACAAAATGAAAGTAACATTTTCATTGGTTGCAAATTCTAACACTTTCATATGTGTTTTAGTCATGTAATTTACCTCAGGATATTTAGACAGGGCTACAGCCCAAATGGCTCAATGGAATTCCACCAAATTTGGGAAAATGGTAGGGACTGCTATGTAGTAGGGCCTATTCTATATATGGTGAAAGTCTCTCCAGTGGTTTTTAAGTAAATTGACTTCCAAACATTTTTAAGGGCGCTTACCGGTGCGCGCCCCGGTACGCGTACCGGCAGCGCCACGGGAGTCCTCCATCTTGTGTTTCGGTAGATTTGAGACACAAGATGGAGGACAAACAACGTTGGAAATGGGTAAAAGGGGGCACGGTAGACACCCCCTGACCCCCTAGGTTTTCTGAGGGGGGCTTAGGAGGCCCATATAGGCCCAAAAAACCCAATTTTTTTTAATTTTCGCGGGGGGAGCGCCCGGTACGCATACCGGGGAGCGTACTTTGGTGAAAAACAGTGAAAAAAGTTAGAGAAAAGTAATCATTTTGAGTGATCAGAGGTAGGGTAACCCTGAAAAGAGCTTTTGGGTTCTGTGGATGATTTAGGTACCTACAAGTAGGTTCCAATGCACAGTCTTAAATTCAGAAGGAATATTCTATTCCCCTCATCTGAGAAGTGCACACTATCTCCTCTGTAGATATCTTGCATGTTGTAACGCAAGTTATTGTTGTATATTGAACCCATTCCATAGTCTCTCATGTAAGCAGAAACAGATTTATTCACATGTTTCCGTGCTTTCTCAAATTGTGGACAAAATTGGTTGGACCACTTCCATATCTGTCTTTGGCATATATTGGAATATACCAAGGCAGTTTGTGGAAAAAGTGTCATCAATTGCCCAAAGGTGTCCTTTAAAACCATTTCCAGACCTACCCCAGTCAAAGTGCCTAGGTCATTTCCACCACAGTGCAAAATTATAAGGTCAGGGTGTGGCAGATGGTGAAAGGTTTTCACCAATGGTATCAATTGATGACATCTCAATCCTCTTTGGCCAATCCACTTGATGTCTACATTTGGTAAATCAAGGTTGTGAAAATTTCTGGTAGCTGCATACCTTTGAGCCCAGTGGATGTAGCTATGTCCAATAATCCAGACAGAATACATGGTGAGAGGAGGTTCTGGTGCAGTCAGATGAAGTGTAGGAATAAAATGGCAGTTGGAACAGTAGGAGTTTGCAAAACAACTGTGGAGTTTCAGTGCTGTTGAATCACAAGCAATGATTGGTGGATTCAGATAGTTGAAAACTGAAAGTTAGGGTGCATGGTTCTGTTCTGTAAAAGAAGTAATTTGAATGGTTAAGAAAAAGTCATTAAAAGAAAGATTGCACCTGATAAGCTGGTGTATTGAGAGGTCAAACATCCTTGCTGAGTTCATTTGCAACATTGTAGAATACACTTTTAACCCTGAGAGCTCAGTGAGGAGGGAGTTGCTATGGTAACAGGTAGAAAGGGCTGAGGGGGGGAAGGGTGTTGGTTTGAAAATAGAGAGGGTAGAGTTTTGATTGGTTACCATGAGGAATATGTGTGTAGAATTAGAGGTTTTCTGTGCCATTCATGGTTGCAGTGCCTGCAGTACATACCTTTTGCTCTGCTAAAGAGATATTGGTCTGTGTATCTGACACTGTTCTCAATCTCCCAAAGCATTTGTAAAGGTGAGTTATGATTCATTCAATATAGATAGAGAGTTTAGATTAGGAAGCACATTGAGCTTCTTTGCTGTTGGTTTGTGTGATGCTTTTTGAAAATGCAATATTTGAACCTTTCACAATCATGTCACCTGTGTTACCTCAGATTAGGAAGCAGACTGAGCTTCTTTGCTGTTGGTTTGTGTCATGTTTTTGGTAATGCTTGGTAGTAATGTTTGCAAGAGAGAGGAAATGTATTTTGTAAAATAGTGAGTTTTCAGTACTGAAATGGAATGCTTGTACATAGGAACTGCGTTCTATTTCTAAAATCTTATTCAAAAAACGATTTTGGGGTTAAATCAATGGCTTTTACATTTTTGAGAAGGAACAAATAGTGTGTGCATGATTACATAAAAATATTTGAACCTTTCATAATCATGTCACCTGTGTTACCTCAGATTAGGAAGCAGACTGAGCTTCTTTGCTATTGGTTTGTGTCATTTTTTTGGTAATGCTTGGTAGGAATGTTTGCAAGAGAGAGGAAATGTATTTTGTAAAATAGTGAGTTTTCAGTACTGAAATGGAATGCTTGTACATAGGACCTGCGTTCTGTTTCTAAAATGTTATTGAAAAAACGATTTTGGGGCAAATCAATGGCTTTTACATTTTTGAGAAGGAATAAATAGTGTGTGCATGATTACATAAAAATATTTGAACCTTTCACAATCATGTCACCCGTGTTACCTCAGATTAGGAAGCAGACTGAGCTTCTTTACTTTTGGTTTGTGTCATTTTTTTGGCAATGCTTGGTAGGAATGTTTGCAAGAGAGAGGAAATGTATTTTGTAAAATAGTGAGTTTTCAGTACTGAAATGGAATGCTTGTACATAGGACCTGCGTTCTGTTTCTAAAATGGTATTAAAAAAACGATTTTGGGGTAAATCAATGGCTTTTACATGTTTGAGAAGGAATAAATAGTGTGCGCATGATTACATAAAAATATTTGAACCTTTCACAATCATGTCACCTTTGTTACCTCAGATTAGGAAGCAGACTGAGCTTCCTTGCTGTTGGTTTGTGTCATTTTTTTGGTAATGCTTGGTAGGAATGTTTGCAAGAGAGAGGAAATGTATTTTGTAAAATAGTGAGTTTTCAGTACTGAAATGGAATGCTTGTACATAGGACCTGCGTTCTGTTTCTAAAATGTTATTGAAAAAACGATTTTGGGGCAAACCAATGGCTTTTACATTTTTGAGAAGGAATAAATAGTGTGTGCATGATTACATAAAAATATTTGAACCTTTCACAATCATGTCACCTGTGTTACCTCAGATTAGGAAGCAGACTGAGCTTCTTTGCTGTTGGTTTGTGTCATTTGTTTGGTAATGCTTGGTAGGAATGTTTGCAATAGAGAGGAAATGTATTTTGTAAAATAGTGAGTTTTCAGTACTGAAATGGATGCTTGTACATAGGACCTGTGCTCTGTTTCTAAAATGTTATTGAAAAAACGATTTTGGGGCAAATCAATGGCTTTTACATTTTTGAGAAGGAATAAATAGTGTGTGCATGATTACATAAAATATTTGAACCTTTCACAATCATGTCACCTGTGTTACCTCAGATTAGGAAGCAGACTGAGCTTCTTTGCTGTTGGTTTGTGTCATTTTTTGGGTAATGCTTGGTAGGAATGTTTGCAAGAGAGAGGAAATGTATTTTGTAAAATAGTGATTTTCAGTAGTGAAATGGAATGCGTGTACATAGGACCTGCGCTCTGTTTCTAAAATGTTATTGAAAAAACGATTTTGGGGCAAATCAATGGCTTTTACATTTTTGAGAAGGAATAAATAGTGTCTGCATGATTAAAGAAATACATTTGAACCTTTTACAATGATGTCACCTGTGTTACCTCATACTAGGAAGAACATTGAGCTTCTTTGCTGTTGGTTAGTGTAATTTTTTTGATAATGCCTGATATCAACATTTGCAAGATAGAGGATTTGTATTTTGTGAAATAGTGAGGTTTCAGTAGTGAAATTGAATGCTTGTACATAGGACCTGTGCTGTGTTTCTTAAATTTGATTTGAAAAACGATTTTGAGGAAAATCAATGGCTTTTAGATTTTTGAGAAGGAATAAATAGTGTCTGCATGATTAAAAACCTATATTTGAACCTTTCACAATGATGTCACCTGTGTTATGTCAGATTAGGAAGTAGATTGTGCAGATGAGGTGAGGCATGTCCATAGGTACAGAGGAGGTGAGGCCTGCGTTGAAGACTGTAGTGGGAGAGAGGCCTTTCCTGGGGAGCATAGGTGGTGAGGCCTGTGTCTAAGAGTGTAGTGGACTAGACTTCATGAAGCCTATCCCCACTGTAGTCTTAGACACAGGCCTCACCTCCTTTGTACCCCTGGACAAACATCCCTTCCACTACACTCTTCAATACAGGCCTCGCCTCCTCTGCACCCCTGGACAATCCTCACCTCATCTGCAACCCTGAATAGACCTCAACTCATCTGCATCCTTAGACAGGCCTCAGCTTATTTACACCCCTAGACATGCGTCACCTCATCTGCACCCAGTTACCATCAATTATACCCAATACATTGAGGCCTGTGCAGAGGACACAGATGAGGTAAGGCTTGTCCAAGGGTCAGAGGAGGTCAGTCCTCTCCACTGCACTCATGGATACTGAATGCTTGTACATAGGACCTGCGCTCTGTTTCTAAAATGTTATTTAAAAAACGATTTTGAGGAAAATTAATGGCTTTTAGATTTTTGAGAAGGAATAAATAGTGCCTGCATGATTAAATAAATATATTTGAACCTTTCACAATGATGTCACCTGTGTTACCTCAGATTAGGAATTAGATTGTGCAGATGAGGTGAGGCATGTCCAGAGGTACAGAGGAGGTGAGGCCTGTGTTCAAGACTGTAGTGGGAGAGAGGCCTTTCCTGGGGAGCAGAGATGGTGAGGCCTGTATCTAAGAGTGCAGTGGACTAGACTTCATGAAGCCTATCCCCACTGCACTCTTAGACACAGGCCTCACCTTCTTTGTACCTCTGGACAGACTTCTCTTCCACTACACTCTTCAATACAGGCCTCACCTCCTCTGCACCCCTGGACAATCGTCACCTCATCTGCAACCCTGAATAGACCTCAACTGATCTGCATTCTTAGACAGGCCTCAGCTTATTTACACCCCTGGACATGCGTCACCTCATCTGCACCCAGTTACCATGAATTATACTCAATACATTGAAGCCTGTCCAGAGGACACCGATGAGGTAAGGCTTGTCCAAGGGTCAGAGGAGGTCAGTCCTCTCCACTGTACTCATGGACATTGAATGCTTGTACATAGGACCTGCGCTCTGTGTCTAAAATGTTATTTAAAAAACGATTTTGGGGCAAATCAATGGCTTTTAGATTTTTGAGAAGGAATAAATAGTGCCTGCATGATTAAATAAATATATTTCAATCTTTCACAATGATGTCACCTGTGTTATGTCAGATTAGGAAGTAGATTGTGCAGATGAGGTGAGGCATGTCCAGAGGTACAGAGGAGGTGAGGCCTGTGTTCAAGACTGTAGTGGGAGAGAGGCCTTTCCTGGGGAGCATAGGTGGTGAAGCCTGTGTCTAAGAGTGCAGTGGACTAGACTTCATGAAGCCTATCCCCCACTGCACTCTTAGACACAGGCCTCACCTCCTTTGTACCCCTGGACAGATCTCTCTTCCACTACACTTTTCAATACAGACCTCACCTCCTCTGCACCCCTGGACAATCCTCACCTCATGTGTAAACCTGAATAGACCGTTTGCCTATTGTCATTGCTTTGTTGTTTGGTAATAGTGGTCTATAATGTGTTATTTTTTTCTTTACCACAGATTGAAATCAAGATTTCAATAGTAAGGAAATATGCCCTCAAGGCAGAGGAGAAGAAAAGATGCCAAGCGGAAAAAATAAAAAACAGCAACGGAATTACAGAACTCCTCTATAACAAATACTTCAAAAAACAGGAAAAAAGCTCCTGGTAAGACAACTAAGTCTTTCTTACGGAACATATGTAGATAAAAAAAAAATGTTGGACAGAATGTAGAAAAAGAGAAGGAGAGAGCAAATTTGAAAAGGAAGGAGAGGCCCCCAAAAATGTTAGTACTGGAGCAGGAGAGAATAATATGTATAGGAATAGAAGGCAAAACCAATTTAGGGACATTCCTAAACGAATGTTTCGCAATAGGGTGGTTTTAAATTTGTTAAAAAATATTTGAAAGGTAAACAGAGATCTGCTTTTTATAAGAAAAAGAAAAGTGTAGAGAAGATTGTTGATCAGGCTTTTGAAGTTAAGAAAAAATTATTTATTTTAATAATCAATAGAATTAGGACACTTAACAAGACAATTGATGTTTTCAAATCAAACAGTAGATGGAAAAGAGTAATTAATCGGACTAATTTTTGTAAATTTTTTCTGGAGAATGGATGCACAGTTCAAGTTGTGAGCCATTTTTCAATGAGGAGAGTTACTTCCAGGAGAATGATTTAGTGCATGCAGTTGACACCAGTGGTCGAGCATATGAGGTGAAAGACGGTTGTCCGATTGAAAAAGAAACTTGTGCCTAGAGAACCAGAAGAGGTGTTAACTGGTGAAGTTTTAGGGAGACGTACCAAGGGTCCAGTGTACACTTGGAAGTGTAGTAGTATTTGTAGTGTGCGACAGGAATCAATCGATTTGTTTTGTAATTTCTTACGTACATATAGTAAGAAAAGTCTAAAACAGAAAATGAAGATGTTGCAAGACTTAGATCCTTGTAGAGTGAGAGAAAACACAGGTTTGCAAGGGCATTCACTGGCTTATCTTTCTAGAAAAGTCTGTCAGAGTGTTTTTCATCATTTTAGGATGTTAGCAGTGCATCATAACAAAATGAGGAAATTAGTGAGAAGGTTGTATTATGCAAAAAGTCCAGCACTTAAACTTAAACAATTAAACAATGCTCTTTTGCATGGAACTGAATTAGATGTGAAGAAGATTTGTGAAGAAATTGAGATTTGTTATTTTGGTGATAAAGAGGACAGTGTAGAAATTGACACAGAAATTCAAGGTAATGTGGAAGACAATGTACAGATTTCAAGTACAGAAAAGTTTGACCAGGAAATTACCAGGTTAAAGGTGAAATCAAGTGAAAGGCCGAATTTTACTTGTGTGTGTTGTCGACAAACTCATTATAAGCATCAAACTAGATGTGGAGAAGTGTGGCTCAGTGGTTAGAGGCGGCAGACCCGGAAGCTGAGATCAGCCGTGGACCAGGGTTCGATTCCCCACCTCGGTGGGTCTTGGGCTCAAAAATTCCACGGACTCGACAATTCTTGCTCCGGTGCCTACTCAACTCACGGGGTCACACTCTGCGACTCTGGGCAATAGCTTGCTTAATCTCCACTACGGCCCCTCGTGGCGGGATGCCTGGCTTTCACCTTGTGAATACCCTGCTGGGGTATCTCACAGGGGAATACCAGGACGGGTACCCTAAGCAAGCGCCTTGAGACCCCTGGGTGATTCGTGCGCTATATAAATCGAAATACATTTACATTTACATTAGTTGATTTAAACGTAAAAAGTGAAAAGATAAATAATTATGAGTGGAAGGATTTTGCAACTTATTTGTGGGTGGAGAATTCTTTTGATTTGAGTTCTGATCAGCATATTTGTAAATATTGTTATGATAAATTAAATCAAAACAGAATGCCTGCTAGAGCTGTTCATAATAATCTGGAGTTGGTAGACATTCCTCCTGAATTTATGGATTTAAATACATATGAGTCTATTTTGATTCAATGTGTCCATCCTTTTCAGGCAATTGTTCGCATGGAGCCTAAGATAGGGAAATTGCCTCCTTCAGATTTAGAGAGAGGATTAAAGGGAGGAGTTGTTTATTTGCCTCTAGATTTCAAGAAAAATATTGATACAATTGGTGTAGAGAAAGTGGAAGAGGAACCTCTGGATATTCTAGTTAATGGGGTTCCGACATAGAGTAAGAAAATCTGGCAAGATTTAGTGGATGTTAGGAAAGTCAAAAAGGCAACGTTGTATTTGGTCAAAAACAATGAGTACTACAAACATGTATGTGTTGGAGCAGAGGAAACAGCTGCAGATGAAGACAGTGATTGTTCAGCTGGCCAAATTGAAAAAGTTGATGTGTCTAGAAGTGAAGAAATATATGAACATTATACTGTTCATCCTTTGCATTCCAAAGAAGTGATGGGGAATGCAATTGACTTGTTTCAAATGAAAGCAGCAAAAGGAAGTCCCATTAATGTATGGGAAGAAAGTTTGGAAGCTCTTTGTTTTCCACATTTATTTCCAACAGATCGAGGTGGGCGATATGACGATCGACCATTTCAAATTCCTGCATCTGAATATCGAACTTTAAGATTATATGCTGAAGATCCAAGGTTTCGTCAATGCATTCCATATTTGTTTCATCTACTGTATGAAAGTGACTTGTCTGGGCTTTCTTATGCAGTAAACCATATACTGAAAAGTGGAGCACATCTGCAAAATGTTTCGGCGAGGGACTTTATGGAGAAAGTCAATCTGCAAGATAATATTTTGGAATCTCATCTAATCAATCTCATGGCATGTTAGCGTGGTACAAATGAGTATTGGTACCGTCGTCATGGGGAATTGAAATGTATGCTAAGAAACTTAGGAACTCCTACATGGTTCCTCACTCTTAGCTGTGCTGAATATGCATGAGACGACTTACTTCAATTTCTACGAGAGGCAAATGCAAATATACAAAATATAGAATTCAAAACTGCTGGAGAACTGTGTTCTTTGGATCCAGTGAATGTATGCAGATATTTCAATCATAGATTTCAAGCTATGATGTCTTTTATTACCAACAAAAAAAATCCTCCCCTTGGAGAGGTTTTGGATTTCTTTTGGAGAAAGGAGTATCAAGCGAGAGTTGCTCCTCATATACATATGTTGTTGTGGATTAAAGATGCACCCACATTTGGAACAGATTCGGATGAGATAGTGATGAGCTTCATTGAAGAGTATTCAACATGTGCAGTTCGGAAAACTACCGAAGAAAACAGTTTAAGGCAACAAGTTTTACACTTTCAATCCCATCGTTGTGGAAAGTACTGTAGTCGAAAATTCAGAAACAAGGACAAGTTCTACACAAAATGTCATTTCGGGTTTCCACGAGCAGTGATTTCTAAAGGAAGAGTAAATAATTTGATGTCTTCTCTGCAACATACTGTGACGAGGAAATCACCCAAAAATACATACAATTTAAAAAGAAACAAAGAGTCCAAGTACATCAACGACTACAACCCAGTGATTTTGTCCATGTGGAATGCTAACATGGATATTCAGTTCGTTGCTGACAACTCTATTGCTGTGGCTCGATATGTGACGTCTTACATCATAAAAAAAGAAAAGACAGAACTGAAGGAAATGTGGGAGGACATTTCACATGAAAAGAGTCTAAGCAAGAAATTATATAGTTACAGTCTGAAGATGTTGTCACATCGAGAAATTGGAGCATATGAATGTTCTGATCGATTGTCATCAGCAAGTCTATATGCCAAATCTAAAACCATCATTTGGGTGAGTCTAGGTCTTGCTGCAACACGAAACCGAGTTTTGAAATCTGTACAAGAAATAGAGTATTTGGCGGAGAAAGAACCATAAAGTACAGATATTTTGAAGACAAACATGTTGGATACATACTACCCAAATAGAAGTCCTTACCTTGAGAACGCTTGTCTCTATGAAGTTCTGCAAAGATATAATTATAAGAGGAACATCAGAGAAGATATCAATAATGGAATATATGCTGTCATTGGGTGTGAAGGATGTCTAGTGAAGCAGAGAAAAGGCCATTTGATTAATCATCGAAAATTGAGTTGTGAAAATCCAGAGAAAAGGGAATTTTACTATTTAGCTCTTTTGCAACTCTTTAAACCATGGCGTACAGAAGAGGAACTACTTGGAGATTTTCTCTGTTACGAAGACTCTTTTAATGCAACCAAGGATACCATAGAATGTCCTGTTTTTCCAAATTATCTGCAAATGTTGAACGAAGAAATAGAGCAAGAAGCAACAATTGCTGCAGAGATTGCGAGAGACAGTTCTCAAGACAGTCAGAGTTCTACTTCATTGAGTCAGGATCCACTAGGAGGACCAATTATTCAAAATGAGGCTGCCACTGCCACGGATGAGGTGGAAAGAGCTATGGAACAAGCTGAAGAGGATGTAATTAACTTAGAAGATTTGGTGAAACAACTAAACATTGAGCAGAAACAGATATATGACGAAGTCACAGAACAGGTTGAACATGGATTCAGTCATGAGAAAAAAGAGTGCTCATGTACATCATTTAAGCCTGTCCGACTGTATGTGAGTGGAGAAGCGGGAACTGGAAAAAGTTTTCTGATTAAAGCAATTGCAACTTATCTGCAGAAAAGGACTGAATCACCGCTGTCTTGTGTTGTTACCGCTCCAACTGGGCTGGCAGCACATAACATTAAAGGGATTACTTTACATCGTTTACTGATGCTACCAGTTGAGCATGATAACAAATTACAATACCACAAGCTATCTGGAGATGCTTGTTCTGAAGTTTCCAGAGTCCTGAAGAAAATGAAACTTCTTATCATTAATGAGGTAAGCATGGTCTCAAATCTAATGCTTGCTTTTGTGCATTTGAGAATGCAAGAAATTCTTAGAACAGACTATGATGTCTTATTCGGAGGAAAACACATTATTGTTTTTGGAGATCTACTGCATTTGACTCCAGTGAAAGGACAACCAGTGTTTAAAATGGTCACGCATGAAGATACCAGAAAGTGCCTAGGAGGCATTGGAAACGTTAATATATGGTTACATTTCAAATATGCAGAACTGCTTCAAAATATGCGACAGGCAAAGGATGAAGATTATAAAAATATTCTACAAGATGTAAGAATCGGAAAAGTAAGTGAGCATGGGAAAGAAGCATTACATGCACGATTAATTTCAAATTTGTATCCAAATGAAAACATTCTTCCAGAGAATATTTTTAAGAAAATTACTGAGAACAAATCTGGGATATGCTTGATGCCAACTCTGCAAGAATGTTCCATCTTCAACCACAAAATGTTAAAGTTAGAAAATGAAGAGATTGTGAAACTGGAAGCTATAGATAAAATAGAGCATATGGGAGCAACAATTATTTTGTCTGAAAATTTGAAATCAAAATTGGATTCATTAGAGAAGAGTATATCTAAAACTGCTGGTTTTGAAAAGACTCTGAATGTGTGTTTAAATTGTCGTATCATTTTGAGAAGGAATTTAAATGTTGAAAGAGGTCTGGTAAATGGAGCAATGGGTCATGTTGTTGATTTTGTGAATTACAAAAATGGAGATGAAATTGAAATATTAAAAATTAAATTTGATGGCATTGACGAAATACAACAAATTTGTCGTTGTTCAGCTAGAATTTTGCTTGTGAAAGACTTATATGTTCGCCGAAAACAGTTTCCTGTTTGTTTGGCATATGCGATGACAATTCATAAATCTCAAGGTTTAAGTGTAGATAGTGCTTTGGTGAACATTGGAAGTTCTGTGTTTATAGAGGGTATGGCATATGTGGCATTATCACGAGTCAGAACTTTATCAGGATTGTACTTGATTGAGTGTGATGAAACAAAGATTTGTGCTGATCTAGATTGTGTTAAAGAATACAATAGGTTAAGAAGAGAGTATGCTCCACATTTGCCTCAATATCCTCTGTTTGAAAAACGTGTGGTAGGCTGAAAAAGAAGAAATGAGAATAATTGCAGTGAGGTAGTAGCAAAAAGACAAAAAGTAGATGAAACTGTAATTGTAAGCAGAAAGAAAAAGGATTCTGTTGAAGATGTTGTTGGATTTCAGTTTGAAAACAGTTCTGGTGTCAACTGCTATGCTAATGTAGTGCTTAATGTTGTTTTTTTTCTTCAAAATGTACAAGAACAGATTGTTGAAAATCGGGATCAAACATTCTGCTGTTTATTGAATTCTGTGTTTGAGAAATGTAGCAGTGAAAGAGCAAAAATAGAAAGTGTTTCAGAAATTCGAAATCTTCTAGACATATGTTCTGGACAAAATCAATTTTCACAGAATATTCAGCAGGATTGTCAGGAATTTTTAATGTATATGTTTGATGTATTGGAAGATGAAGGTGTAGATATAAAAAATCTTTTTAGCCTTTCTTATCAACGTCAGCATGACTGCGACAACTGTAGTTTATCAAGTAGTACTAGAATAGACACTGAAAGATTTATATATTTGACTTTACCAGACTGCAAATCAGTGTCTTTTAATAATCTAGTTAAAGCAGCTGATCACAATATGGTGTATACCCAATGTAAGTCTGCAATGCTGTCCACATTATTTTTACAAACTTATGGTCAGTAGGTCATTTTAATGTTCCAACGATGTAGACCTGATGGAAGTAAATTGACAACTTCTATTAAAAATTTCGTGGCTTCTCAGTTATCAATATCAGGAAAAACTTTTGCAACTGTAGCTATTATTTATCATGACGGTCCTTCAACAACATCAGGGCATTACACATGCTATTTAAAAAGTCGAAAAGGTTGGACTAACTGTAATGACACTCATTTGACTTTCAAACAACGTTTGCCTTTTGACTTAAATAATTCATACCTAGTGTTTTTAGAACCAAAATTTAAATAAAGGTAATTGCCCTATGAAGGCGGGAGCAGTTAATAAAAGTTAGTTTGCTGTTTAAAATTATATTGTGCGTAAAAGTGATGAAGACAATATAAAAATTATAGTTCTCATAAAGGTATGGTAAGTGGATCACATAGTAAGTGATATCAGTATTATAGGAAATGTTCAACATGAGAGAACCAGAGATGGAATTATGAATATTTAAATATTGTGAAAATGTTGTTTGAGCCTTTCTTTGAGATTGTAGGGAAAAGGGTAATTGTAGAGTTTGTTTTAAGTAATTTGAAAATATACTGATACATCTGACACTATTTGGCCGGAAGGAAAGGTGAAGGAATGAGCAAAGAGTCATGACTGAACAGAAGGAGTATATGAAAACATTAAAACATATTTCAGATGTTCTTCAAGCTTTTTTTTTAGAGAGTCGATGAAATGGATTTTTTAGATAACAGCAGAGTACCTTCCAACGTAAAGGACCTTCATGATGTACTATTTGGCCTACAGGAAGAGTAAGTGAATGAAAGATTAGTGTACATATGTGATTTGTAAGTTTATATGTTTTTTTTAAAAACACAATCTTTTTGATTGTGTTTTTTTTTCCCGCTGTCATATGATGAATAGTTTGAACTCACTGTTTTTAGTGAAATTCAATATGTTCTGAGAACAGCAAAAATAAACTATCTAACATGTTGTATAAATTATTCTACAGTTTGTATTGTGTAATTTATATTGTATTCCCATTGTCTCACACTCACTTTCCTTTTTCCTCTCTCTTTCAGGTCTCTTTACTCACTCACACTGTCTTTCTCTAACTCTGTTTCACACCCATTCGTTTACTGCACTTCTTTCACAACCCCTCTTTTTCATTTCAACTGTCTGCATCCCCTCTCACCCTTGCACCACTTTTCAGTTTTCAGTCTCTCTGTTTTACTTCCCTTTTTCGTCTTTTCCTCCTTTGCTCTTTTAGTAATTCCTCTTTACTCACTCACCAGTATTGTTGCACTTTATCACTATAACTCACCCACTCTCCCTCGCTTATCTTTGTTTGCTCCTTTTTTTTACCTCTTCTCTCTATTTTCCGTTCACTACCTCTATGTCCTCAGTCCCTCACTCTCCTTGTGTTATGTTCACTTGTGTTTATCTACCTTCTATCATTTCTCTTACAACAACTTCACTGCTCCTCTCTCATGGTTCTTCATCCCATTTCTTTTACTCTGGTTCCATTACTACCCCTCATTTCCTATCTTTCAGTGTCCTTCTCTTTATTTTCATCACTGAATCACTTTCTCTCAGTACCACTGTTTTAGTCCTATTCTCCTCTCTTTCCTTTTTTGCTCCCTTACTCATTCACTTTCCTCACTCATTGTACTCCACTTCACTCAATCCTTCTGTTAGTCTCTCTGTCTACTAACTTCCTCACTCCTTTTCCCTCAATCCTTCTATATTATCCTCTCTCTCTTCATCCCTTCACTCTATGACTCTCCTTCACTTACTCTCAGTTATCTTCAATTCCTCATTCTTCTGAATGCATCCTTAATTAGACTCCTTTCCCTCTCAGTCATTAGCTTTTTACTTACTCCTGTTTCCTGATTTAGTTTTGCTAACTCATATTCTTTTAGTATCTTTCTTACCTTCAGTTCATTTCTCTCTTCTTCTCTTCCTCTCTGTCAGTGAATCTATATGCCTTACTCTTAGTAATTTGCTCTCCTTCTATTTCTTTTTCCATTTTTTTGTCCTTCTCCCTTACTTTATTTCCCTTTCTGTGTCCTTCACTCTTACTTTAATTCTAAATACACTGTTATGATTTTTAACCTCTTCATTTGTATCTTTTATTTTAAAATACATATTTTACTAATTATAACTTATTTTTTCATCTCTATTTCACAGATACAAAGTGTAGTAAAAAAATGTAATTAAAGTTACATTAATTATATGGTAAGTGTGACTAAAAAAATGTAGTTTGTCATCACCCTTTGCTTTAACCTCACTACTATGTTCTCACCCTACCTCACTCGTGTTTCTTTACTCTGCTTCCCTCACTTATTCTTATCCTCCATGTTTACTCCCCTTTCCCTAACTCCCCTCCCACATTCAACTTCTTTCAGTCCCCCTGCTTTACTTCCCTTACCCTCTGTTGCCTTCCTTTGCTCCCTCACTCATTCCCTTTCCCTTAATCATTTACTTTACTCCTGTCACTCCTTCTCTCAGTCCGTCTGTTCTCACAGTTCCTCATTTCCGTTCCCTCACTCTGTCTCTGTTATCGTCGCTGTCTCTGTCCCCTCATTCTGTCAATACTCTTTCATCATGCTCACTTCCTACAACTCACCCACACTCCCTCACTTACCTTTCTTTGCTGCTTCACTCACTACCTTTCAGTCACTCCTTCCTTTACTCTCTCTCTCTTTTCTCTCTGTCACTCCCCATGTCTTACCTTTATTCACTTTTATCCACCCACTTTAACCCCTCTTTACTTACAGTCGCTGTTCTTTTCTAACCCTCCATCACCGTTGTTCCTTTACTCCGGTTCCATCACTACTCCTCATTCCCCATCCTTTACTGTCCTTCCCTTTACTTTCAACACCCACTCACATTCTCCCAGTACCTCTGCTTTAGTTTTCTTCCTCTCTCTTCCCTTCTTTCGCTCCCTTAATCATTTTTTTTTCTCACTTACACTCTATTAAACCTTCTCTCTGTCTTACTATGTAATACACAGTCCATCTGTGTTGCTCCCTCTAGCTCTCTTTCTCTTAACATCACTCTCTCTGTCCCCTTCCCTCATGCTCACTCCTTAATTTTTTTTTTTTTTTGGGTGCGCGCCCTGGTGCGCTTACCCTGGAGAAAAAATAATGACAGAGTTTTAAAAAAATATAGCATTTTTTATAAATTGGAGGTAGTTCTAAAAAGAACTGTATTTTTTATTCTTTTTGTTGTTTTATATTTTTTTATTGTTTTTTTAACATTTTTTTCTTTTTTTGGTTTTTCAGAACAGTTTTATATTTTTTTGTATTTTTTATGGGGAGAAACAAAAAACAGGGAATTGTAAACGGCTCAACTGGAGCAAAAAAAAAATCAGGAAAAAATGTGGGTTTTTTGGGGCAATTGTGGTTGTCACCAGCAAGGACGATGAGCTTTACGCTCTGCTCACCATAGCTGATGGTCTTACCACAAAAAATACAGGTAACCCTGAATTCACCAAACCGTGGTTGTATGATTGGCATCGTCTCCCTTGTGTCTGGTCCCGATGGAGTGTGTTGCTTTCTTTTGGAGGTTCTGGGTGAAGATTGGGGAGGGTTACTGGCCAGTTCTCTCAGCTCTGTAGCAGCATAGTTGTTGGGATGTTTGCGCTGCATATGCCGAATCATGGTGTAATTACCAAATGAATATTTCTTATTAGGGTTGCCCCTTGAAAGTTCCATGCCACAGATTCGGCAAGTCACCTTTGGCGCATTCACTTTCTTCTTGCCCTCTGGGATGGAAAGAAACTCCCATACAATGTGCTCCTTTGGCCTATATGGGGTATTGTCTTCTGGGAGGAATGTCCTTCTCCCCTCCTCGTCCTCCTCCTCCTCTTCTTCTTCTTCTTGACCACCAATGTGATGTTGTGGTGGTCCTCTTGGTGGTGGTGGTGGTGCAGATGCTCCAGCTGCTGCTGCTACTGTAGCCATTTTAAAGTACAAAAGATTAGAGACAGATCTCCAAACAGGTCTTCCTCAGTCAAAGGACAAAGTCAGAATAAGGAAAAAAGGTGGGGGCTTTCATCATTCGGAAAACAAAACTGTCTGGACCAATGAAAAGTGTTATTTTCAAGTCACATGATCCGGGCTTTCATCATTTGGAAACAAAACTGATCTGCGCCAATGAAAAGTGTTATTTTCAGATCACATGACCCGACACGCTTACGCTACGCGCCCCGGGGCGCGCGCTCGGCGGCGCTTATGTTGCGCGATCGTATTCGCTCGGGTGCTTCCGGGTGCGCTTACGCTGTGCGTCATATGACGCATCACGCGGCTAAGCGATACGTCACGATGTTGTTTTCGTTCGCGGGAATAGCGCTAACGGGACACTCACCGGTACGCGCCCCCGAAGCACTGCGCTTACCGGTGAGCGCATCGGTACGCGACCCGGGAGTGCTCCGAGGCAAGAAAATAAAAAAAAATTAAAAAAACTATTACATAATTATACAATATAGAATTCATTATAAAAAATAATACATTTCATACGTATAGAGATTTGCTATTAAAAAACCTATGAAATTCACTGAAACAACCTTAGGTTTCACACCAGTTATAGTTAGGAATTAGCATTTAAAAAACCTATTAAATTCACTGAAAAAACCATAGGTTTCACACCAGTTATAGTTAGCTGGAAGTTTTACTCGCATAAAACCATTGAAATTCCCACGTTATAGTTAGTTGGACTCACTATAACTTGCGCGTGCAATGCACTGCTGATGACGTCACATATTACATCACTCATGACATGGTCAGTGACATCACTCATGACATCACTGATGACACCATCCTTGTGACAGAGTGACAGACCTCCTTTCACTGTAATGTAACCCTTGAAACACATATTCAAAAATAGAAACTAAAATTTTCAAAAAAATGGAGATACCCATACCAGTTACAACAACCAATTCAATAATTCCGCCATCTATATACACATCCACTCATTCATCAACAGTTCTATGTAGTCACTCATACATATACTCACTCATCATATGTAGTGATACACCTATACATCCTGTTACACACCGACAGTCATCCAAAAGATACTCTCACACATACTCACACATGCAAATAAACTATTAAACATCCATTTATTTGCATATACAGCTAAACACACACTAACACTTTACTTCTAAGGAAACTTACACATACTTACTCTCTTAAACAATCACTTATAGAAACACATACTAATGTAAATAGGAACTCTTACAATCCCTCACTCTCACATATACTCACTTACATACATCAATATTCACATATACTAGATTAAAACATATGTAGTTACTGATAAAGACACTAGTGAGACAGTCATTCACTCACTAACACACACATGTACACACTCATCCACCCATACAGTCCTGCACATATGCTGTCTTCAAAACACATACAAAGAGAGAGTCAGTCATTCATGCATCTATGTGCTAAGTAATACCCCCACCAAACCATACAAACACTCATACTGATACTAAGAAAAACATCTAATAACCCATATACATACACATGTAGCTACTCACCAACCCATGCAGCCACTTATACACAAAGTGAAACACTAATACATATATTTAAATATTTAAACATTACTCTCTAATATATATATTCACTAAGATACACTTAATAAACCAGTTAACCAATCAATTTTTTTTAAAAAAAACATCCATGTAAACACTTATTTAAACATTTATTCTTCCATCAAATTTTACATATACATATATAACACATATTTATTTTTTAAAAAGACACACATTCACTGGATGGTGTCATCAGTGATGTCATGAGTGATGTCACTGACCATGTCATGAGTGATGTAATATGTGACGTCATCAGCAGTGCATTGCACGCGCAAGTTATAGTGAGTTCAACTAACTATAACGTGGGAATTTCAATGGTTTTATGCGAGTAAAACTTCCAGCTAACTATAACTGGTGTGAAACCTATGGTTTTTTCAGTGAATTTAATAGGTTTTTTAAATGCTAATTCCTAACTATAACTGGTGTGAAACCTATGGTTTTTTCAGTGAATATATATATATATATATATATATATATATATATATATATATATATATATATATATTACCTACTGGCGGTCGCCAGTAGGTATATATAGTTAGGATTTTTTCTCTATGGGATTTTTGAAAATTCTATGTCTAATAACTTTGGCGTTTGTGGACGGAATTGGCTGACATTTTCAGGAAAATGGCACATTTTGTTTCTGAGCAGCCCTTCAAAATTTGGGGGGGGTTCGTCAAGGGGGGGCCGAGAAAAAAGGGGGGTCCCAAAACATGTTTTTAACATTGAGTTTTCCATAGGGCGGTTGGCCTCACTTTTAGCCCGAACGGCTGAATGGATTTGCACGAAACTTGGCAAAATTGTAGGGACTGGTAGCCCGATGTGCCTTTTGTAGGTCTCAATATATGTGCTACAGTGGATTTTGAGAAATTAACGTTTAAAAAAAGATATATCTGTAACAGCGGACCGGGCAGCGCTCCAGGACGCGTACTCTTCGCGCAACGGAGCTTTGTGAAGCGAAGCTGATTGGTTCTCCGGCGTCTGTCAACATTCCAAACAGTCCGTAGCGGCCGCCATCTTGTCTCTCGGTAGGATCGAGAGACAAGAGGAGGCGAAAGCGAAGGGGCAAATGACCATAAGGGGGAATAGTAGATCCTCGCTGACCCCCTAGGTTTGATGTGGAGGTTTTAAAAGGGCCCCGCGGGGCAAAAAAAAAAAATAATAATAATAATCGAACGGCTGAATGGATTTGCACGAAACTTGGTAAAATATTAGGGACTGGTAGCCCGATGTGCCTTTGCTAGGTCTCAATATATGTGCTCCAGTGGATTTTGAGAAATTAACGTTCAAAAAAAGATATATATCTGTAACAGCGCTCCGCTTCGCGTAACGGAGGTTTGCGAAGCTGATTGGTCATTCTGTCACTGGGCTATAGTTGGGCTACATCTGGCTGATATTTGGGCTACATTTGTTTTTTTTCGTCTCTGGCGGCCATCTTTGGGCTACATTGGGCTACATTGGGCTTCATTGGGCTTCATTGGGCTACATTGGGCTACATTTGGGCTCCAACATATATATAGGCCAATGTAGCCCAATATATATTTTTCAAAGTTAATTTTCGTAAAAACCACTGGAGCATATATCTTGAGACATAGCAAAGGCACATTGGGCTACCAGTCCCTACAATTTTGCCAAGTTTCGTGGAAATCCATTCAGCCGTTCGAGCTAAAAGTGAGTCCAACCGCCCTATGGAAATGAAGGAAATGAATGGGTAATTTGTAATTAGCAAATAGCTCATCGCAAACTAGGAATGGTAAAGAATCGCTATTTATTCCTTAAAGTTCGCTATTTAGGAAATGCAAAAAACTTTGATGATACATATGGCGGTTCATCTCTAACAAGATAAGAAGCATAGGGATAGATTTATGATGACTGGCGCATCACCAGGGATGTGTTAGTCATTCTGTGCCGCTGTTCCGTCACCTATGGTGTGCTGCATTTACAATGCGGCGCATCATGGGGCAAAAACAGCACAGATGCGTGATGTATCTGTGCCGTAAAGGTGGCGCATTGCTGGAGTTGTATCGCAAGTGTGATGAAGCTCCAGCAAGGGTCGGGGGTGCCCCTGTCGCAGGGTTTCTGTTCTCACACAGAACTGTGGACAGAGGATTGGAACCTCGGCGAATTAGGGTGTCCCAAAACTCACCTTAGTAATCAAAAACCCCTTAGCAAGCTAGGTACAGTGTCACATTGGATATAACAAACTCTCAATGTTTAGACAATCCAGAATATGAACTTATAGTACCTCAGGATACGTGGAACTCATGAACAGTCGGTCGTTATATATTTCTTAGAAACCAGAACATGGAGTTAAGAAGAACACATGTGTATTTGAAATGTTTATTTACTAATGCCGTCTTCTCAGGCGTAGTATCTTAGATAATACAAGTACACATATTATCAGTAGCAAAATTACCAGCATAGTTACTAGTACATAAAAAGCGAATGGTGACAGTATGTTAACATGCTGTAAATGTATAAGAGTTAGCAACACTTATAAGCAGCCGCGGGCCGTGGAGGGAGTTACGGTGGGGCAGGGAGGCGGGGAGGGGGAGGGGCAGGGTGGAGAGGGCTCCACCCTGCTTCTCCCCCTCCCCGCCTCCCTGCCTCACCGTAACTCCCTCCACGGCCCGCGGCTGCTTATATCTCACCCTCCCTAATACACATATTATATTATTTGCTAAGAAGGTCTCTTTGTGTTGGTTTAGGGCATGCCCATACTTTAGTGTCTTAGATTTGAAGGAATCACATCAGCATACACCAGCTCTCTCTTCATGTGACCCGCATCAAGTGTTGTGTATGTGTGTTCGGCAAAGCAATATAAAACCCGCCTCATGCCCAGAATTGGCACTTATGTTATGAGTATGAAGTCGTGGAGATCAGACCTCATAACAATTCTGTATCGTGTTGTTCTTGAAACTTTAGCACTCGCTGTACAGATATAGTTTAACAAGCAAAGCAGATAGTAGAGCAATAACATATTATTCTCATGTAAACCATGATGAACTACTAGGTTGAAAGCTAAAGCAACAACTAAGTGTCGTGTGCAGAAGTTGCAAAAAAGGAAAAATGGCGTTTAAACCGGTAATGAGCCCATGCTAACTTAACACGGTGTAAAGATATCCAGGACCTAGATGACACCTCCCCATGATCCGGAAACGAACTGAATAAGATAATAGAAGTGCCATCTCATGATAGCAGATTGCAAGTTTATATGTGGACGGTCCGCAAGGTAAAGCATTAAAAACTAGGAAAATTTAATGCTAAAGAAAAATAAAACAGCCAAGTACTTTATCGAGTCTTAAGCCAATAGGCAAGGTAAATAATAAAAACTTGACAAATAAGTCAATGAATTGTCAATGAAATGCTAGTACTCAGCATATCAAACATGAAAAAGGTCTATGACATAACTGTGTATGCAAAATAAGCTGCAACAGCCTCCAATAGGAAGTCACCGTCTTCATCCGAAAACAGTTCAGCCATCCAATTTAAAAGCGGAAAAGAACATACGTGCTCTCCCAGCACCGGATCCTCTATCACCATCAGAGGACAGCTCGGTGGGTTTTCAAGAAAGCTCTGTTCCAAGAAAGACTGTGTTGCCGCCAGTAAATTCCAGGGACCAATTAGTCCATGCATCAATGCCACAGCCATAATCCTTTCGCCAGGACAAACCAACTCGTGAGTAATGATAGGAGTCATCAGCTGATTAAAGTCGACGTCAGGAGAAACCGGTCCGCAGAGACACAAATCAATGGCCCAATCGAAATCACAGGTCAGGCAGTGAAATACAGGCTGGACACAGGTGAAGTAGGAGAATCGAAAAGATAATCCATATGCCGTGCTTAATATCGCCAACGGCATTGTGCCATAATATTCTAGCATGCGATTGCGGAACAGTGTCAGCAGCTGCAGGGCGGGAGGTTGCATAGGAGGGACATCCATATTTAAAAATGTAAAAAAGCACAAGAGCGTCCTCTGGTAATGCAAGTAAAAATGGCAATCCACGAAGCAGAGTGGAAAAAATAGAATGAAAGAAAGCAGGGATGACTCCAAAGATTTTCTCAAATGAAGTCACGAGACCACTGGTAACAACTTTAAAAAAGTGCGCCAGGGCCTTTGTGGAGGATGCGTTAAAGATAGTCCGAACCATCTTGCTGAAATGGAAAGGCAAATCTGAATTGAAAAGGGTCTGCACCTCTGTACGGGTGTTCGCTATGTGAAGCACGAAAGTTTCACGGGCCGAACTCAAGGCCACCTCTCTCTGAGACAAAAGAGCTCTTATTCTTGCCATGCCGTTGAAATCTGCTCCCAAGGTTGGTATTTGTGGCGAGATTGAAAACTCCCTATGTTCATGTGTGGGAGGAAATAGAACATTTCTGCAGCAAATAACCCGTTCACTTACTGTTACGATAAAAGGAATACTTTTAATTAACCCAGAACAATCTTCATTATTGAGCATCAAATAACTACCATTTTCCAACAACTTGAACGTGGGGATGATAGCAGGAACTGGGGTGCCTTGCAACACGCAAGCCATATTTGGTCGGTGTTTGTTGCATGAACCGTGTAACTGTATGTGCCTACACATTAGTGAATGATCTGGCGTCTCAGTGCATTCCTCTCCATTCAGATAAACTTCTTGATCATCTTTGAAACATCTGTATGTGTATGGAAGCGACCAGACCTCATGAAGAAAAGCACTACCTAAAGGTTCATAACGACCTATTGGTATATCTTTCATACAATTTGAAAACTTATATAAAGCAAAAGGCAGCGTTATTAAACCGTGGATAAGGCACGTTGCCAAAAAACCCGCAATCCTCTGCTGATGATGTCACTGAGCATGTCATGAATGATGTAATATGTGACATCATCAGCAGTGGATTACGGGTAATAGTATCTCTAGTTTACTCCCCTATAGCTGTCTTTCTTTTAACATAAGTGTCTGTTTCCTTTCCTTATACTTACTGTTTTTGGTTCGCTTCCGGTTCGCGTACCGGCGAGCGAACTGGGAAGCGAACTAAGAGAAATAGAGGTTGGCACAGTTCCAAATATTGTACCAATTTTTTAATAACGGGGAGGTAGTTCTGAAAAGAACTTTTTTTTTATTGTTTTTGTTGTTTTATATTTTTTTTATTATTTTTCGGAACATTTTTTTACTTTTTTTGAATTTTTCTGAACAGTTTTATATTTTTTTGGGTTTTTCTTGGAGGGGGCAATGAAAACGATTCATTGTAAAGGGCTCAACAGGAGCAACAAAACAAAAAAAAAGTATTTATTATTTTGGGCGTTTCGTACAAACTTGCATATGATAGTCAATAGCTCTGTTGATCAGAGTGATGCTTCTTTCTCCGTAGCAAATGAATCCATCGCAAAATACGCAGATGTGTTTTACTTCACCAAATCTCATTTGTATATTTGGCACCATCTCCCTGCCCTCTGGTCCCGTTACTTCCGGTACAACAGATCTTCTGGCCATAATAGGGAGATTATCTAGGTCGTTCCGAAACTGTGCAGCACTGTAGTTGTTAGGATGCCACCTAGTCATATGGCGATGCATTGTGTAGTTTCCGAAACTGTATTTTTTCTCGGTTCCTCTGGACAGTCTATCTTGACATATAAGGCAAGTTACGTATCTTGCATTTACTTTTTTCTGACCTTTGGGAATTTTAAAAAATTGCCAAATGAAGTTTTCTTTCCGGTGAGACGTCCTGGGCTCCTCAGGCAAAAACTGCCTCTCTTCGTGCTCGTCGTTCTGTTCCTCTTCTTCCTCTTCTTGTTGAATTATAACTTGAGCAGGTGGTCCACTCTTCCTTGGATGTGGTGGAGGTGGTGGGGAAGCACCAGCTGAAGCTACTAAAGAAGCCATTGCTCAGTGATCACAAAGGGTCTTTCTCTCACAATGATGAAAGTCAGAGTGAGGAAAGAAGGAGGGATTTTCATCATTTGGGAAAAACAAGAGTTCTCAACCAATGAAAAGTGTTCATTTTAGATTATATGACCTAGTCTTACATCATTAGGAAACCAAAAGTGAAATGAACCAATGAAAAGTGTTATTACCAAGTCACATGACCTGGTGTGTTTACGTTAAGCGCTTTGCAGGGCCTCCCGGTTTGCTTCCAGAAACCTGCGCTTTGCGACTCGCTTCGCGTACCAGTTCGCTAACGTAGCACGTCATATGACGTATCACGCGACAACGTGAAACGTCATGCGGACGGGAGGCGTCACGATGTTGTTTTCTAACGCGGCAGTTGCGGTAAAGAAACGTTTACCGGCTCGCGGTCTATTTCGCGGCATCAAGGTCAGCTAACGGGAAGCTTCCCGATTCGCGAAGCGGGAACGAAGAAAAAAAAATATTTAAAAAAAAAATTATTCATAAACATATAAAATATATTTTTGGATTTAAAGAAGAATACATTTTACAGCTACAGATATTAGCTGTTAAAAAACCAATGAAATTCACTGAAAAAACCATAGGTTATAGACCATATATAGTTAGGAATTAGCATTTACAAAACCTTGAAAATTCACTGAAAAAACCATAGGTTATAGACCATATATAGTTAGGAATTAGCATTTACAAAACCTTATTTTACTCACACAAAACCATTGAAATTCCATATATAGTTAGTTGCACTAACTATATATCGCGCACCCGCAATCCACTGCTGATGATGTCACATATTACATCATTCATGACATGGTCAGTGACATCACTGATGACATCACTGATGACATCTCAAATGACATCACTGATGACATCTCAAATGACATCACTGATGACATCATGACACACCAATACCAGTTACTACATACGCACTCACTGATTCCTACGTCTACACACACATTCACTCATTCACCCATACAATCACTCATACATACAGTCACTCATTATTACAACACTATCATATGCACTCATACACCTATGCAGACACTCACACACTGCCACTCATCCATGGAGTTACTCACACACCTAGTCAGTCCTGTAAAGAATCAATCACACTTCCATTTCCTCATCTATACAGTTAAACACAGAACACCATACTTCAGTGACATCACTGATGACATCACTGATGACACCTCAAATGACATCACTGATGACATCTCAAATGACATCACTGATGACATCATGACACACCAATACCAGTTACTACATACGCACTCACTGATTCCTACGTCTACACACACATTCACTCATTCACCCATACAATCACTCATACATACAGTCACTCATTATTACAACACTATCATATGCACTCATACACCTAGTCAGTCCTGTGAAGAATCAATCACACTTCGATTTCCTCATCTATACAGTTAAACACAGAACACCATACTTTTTCACACATATACTAACACATACTTACTCTCTTATACAATCACTGATACAAGTACACATTGATATGCACAGAGTCACACACCTCCCAGCCAGCCACACACACACTCAGTCTTCCATACATCCACTCATTCTTCAATATGTAAAACATATTTAAACTTTACAAAAACACACAGACACTAGATGATGTCATTTGAGATGTCATCAGTGATGTCATCAGTGATGTCATTTGAGATGTCATCAGTGATGTCATCAGTGATGTCACTGACCATGTCATGAATGATGTAATATGTGACATCATCAGCAGTGGATTGCGGGTGCGCGATATATAGTTAGTGCAACTAACTATATATGGAATTTCAATGGTTTTGTGTGAGTAAAATAAGGTTTTGTAAATGCTAATTCCTAACTATATATGGTCTATAACCTATGGTTTTTTCAGTGAATTTTCAAGGTTTTGTAAATGCTAATTCCTAACTATATATGGTCTATAACCTATGGTTTTTTCAGTGAATATATATATATATATATATATTACCTACTGGCGGTCGCCAGTAGGTATATATAGTTAGGATTTTTTCTCTATGGGATTTTTGAAAATTCTATGTCTAATAACTTTGGTGTTTGTGGACGGAATTGGCAGAAATTTTCAGGAAAATGGAACATTTTGTTTCTGAGCAGCCCTTGGAAATTTGGGGGGGGTTCGTCAAGGGGGGGGCCGAGAAAAAAGGGGGGTCCCAAAACGCGTTTTTCCAATGTTAATTTCCATAGGGCGGTTGGCCTCACTTTTAGCCCGAACGGCTGAATGGATTTGCACGAAACTTGGCAAAATTGTAGGGACTGGTAGCCCGATGTGCCTTTGCTAGGTCTCAATATATGTGCTCCAGTGGATTTTGAGAAATTAACGTTCAAAAAAGATATATATCTGTAACAGCGGACCGGGCAGCGCTCCGGTTCGCGTACTTTTCGCGTTACGGAGCTTTGTGAAGCGAAGCTGATTGGTTCTCCGGCGTCTGTAAACATTCCAAACAGTCCGTAGCGGCCGCCATCTTGTTTCTCGGTAGGATCGAGAGACAAGAGGAGGCCAAAGCGAAGGGGCAAATGACCATAAGGGGGCATAGTAGATCCTCCCTGACCCCATAGGTTTGATGTGGAGGCTTTAAAAGGGCTCCGCGGGGCAAAATAAAATTTAAAAAAATCGTTTTTTTGGTGGGGTGCGCCCGGTTAGCGTAACGGGAAGCGGACTGGGGAGCGTACTACAAGGAAAGAAGAATTATTGACTTTTAACTTATTGTATGTTTATAGACTTTTTTTAAACTTTTTTTTCTGCTGAGTGACGTCTCGGCCTATCTCCACGGGATGCAGTCCCTACCATCTCGGCGTTTAAGCCCAGGGGGACCGGTAGTGTGGGAGAGATAACGGGGCATATTATCAAGGGGGTTTATCTCCGCTTTTTTGGCTTTAAAAGCCAAGAAAGCGGAGATAAAATTATCTCCGTATTACCTAGCTGTCGCTAACACCAGTTAGCGACCGCTAGTAGGAGATAGCGACCATCTTGGGCCCCACTTTGCATGTCAGTGATATTTATCACTAATGACATGCAAAGTGGGCATGCCAAGATGTTAGCGACTGGAAACAGTCGCTATCATCGCTATCTCCTATTACCAACTTTTGGAGATATTCGCGCTAAGCGCGAATATCTCCAAAAAGTAACACCTGCCCTGAGCAGTTCTTAGCCATGTTATCCAATGGGAGGTGGATAACATGGCTAAGAGCATTAGCTCGGTAATGCATGAATATCGCTGACTTTTCAGCGATATTATTGCATTGCGGCCGTTTTTTATCGCATTTGCGATAAACCTTGATAATAGCAAGGTTTATCTGCGATAATTTCTGACGATGCTTAGCGGTAAAAAATTCGTTGCTAAGCATCGTTAGGGATAAATATCGCTTAACTTTGGTAATATGCCCCAACGTCTGTTAACGTTCGATTCGAAGGAAATCAGGAAGTGTTGAAAAACATTGTCTGCGCCATCTTGCCTTTTTTCAAATGCCACACTTTTGTCGTGCACGGCAGCCATTTTAGATGCCTTGACCAGACCCACTCTCTGCACGCTGTCGATCCTTAGCATGGCTCCCCACCCTCGCAAGCATCTCCCCCAGGCACTGGTCACCCCCGCTCTCTGTCTTATGCATGGGCAATAAATCTCCCCCCATCTGCGCTGCTCTTCCCTTAGAATCACACCCTGTGCCCGCCCGACACCTCCCTTTCGCCCTATTCACTACCGCACCCTCTGACACTCCTCTTCCTCTGTGTCCGATTGTCCAGGCCGGTCCCAGGCTATCAGCTAGCCCTGCAGATGTAGTTTATGGCCCCAGCTGTAAAGAATCACCCCTCTTCAAAGGAGTTATAGTAGATCAAGGCCCACACCCGATGAGATCCGTCCCACCACACGCGTTCCTACTATCTGAAAACCATCCTGTATTGTGATTGGGGAGGGGACCGAGCCTGAAGCGAAAGATTCCAGGGATGACTCTTTGTACATCAAAGTTTTTACAATTATGTGCCACATTAAAAATATATAGCACTCCAACAAAGTAGTAGGATTATAAAACTTTAATAACTTATAAATATATACAACAAAACAAAAACAGTAAAAACATTTAAACATTTTTAGGGAAAAAGAAGGAACAATGGTCAGTAGTGGACGGCACCCAGGTGATGTTGCCTGGGTGCCGCACTGATTTGGGTATCCGGCGTGGGGCGTCCCGGGGGGTGGCTCGTCAGTAGCGGTCTGTTGTGCGAATAGTTCCAAGGCAGCAGAACGCGCTGAAATGTGGATGGCACCAAGGTGATGTCCAGTAAGTTGCCGCCCTCCGAATAACGGCGTGGGGCGCCCCGTGGGGGGGGGGGGGAGGCGGCGTGAACGGGCCTCCCCAGGTGGAGCCTCGTCTGCTGTAGTGGGGCGCCCCTTTACCGTTTCAGTTGCCATTTCGTCCGCTTTTGGTCCACTGTGTCAAAATCCACAATTCAGCTGAGTTGCGCCCACTCTTGCGGTGCAGCGATAGGCGGCTGTCACAGGACTCTCAAAATGGCGGCAGGCTCTTTCCTTTTTGGGCCTGGTCCACTGAAATGGCCCTGGGACACCTTGGAAATCGGACGCTTGTCTGCTAGGTCTTGGACCCCATTCTCGAAAGCGTCCCCTCCGCCTTGAGGATTCTACAAAAGTCTTGGGGGCCCCCGACTCCTGCAGGCTTCCGGTGGGGAGCGGCTGCCATGATTGCTCGCGGAATGACCACGACGGAGCCACGAGATGGTGGTGCTTTCATGCTGACGCCAGCTTCAGTCTGAAACATCCAGAAACAAGGTGGGGCTTTCATCGTTTGGGAAAAAAAAAAAGTTTTCATCCAATGAAAAGTGTTATTTTTAGGTCATATGAACAAGCCTTCCATCAGTAGGAAACCAAAAGTAAAATGAACCAATGAAAAGTTTTATAAACAAGTCACATGACCTGTTATGCGGCATAGGGTATAAAAAGCGTAGAAAATCCGTTGGCACGTGAGGCGGCGTCAGTAGCGGACCGATGTGCGAATAGGCCGAAGGCAGCACAACGCGCCAAGATCCGGATGGCACCGAGGTGGTGTCCAGCAAGTTGCCGCACTGGTGTGGCCATCCTACAATGCTGAAAGTCGGCGTGGGGCGCCCCGTTGGCCTGTGAGATGGCGGCAGTAGCGGACCGATGTGCGAATGGGGCCAAAGGCAGCGCAACAATATTTTCTGAATAGAAGACACCACAAGGCGCTGAGATGCCAAGATCCGGATGGCACCGAGGTGGTGTCTAGCAAGTTGCCGCACTGGTGTGGCCATCCTACAATGCTGAAAGTCGGCGTGGGGCGCCCCGTTGGCCTGTGAGATGGCGGCAGTAGCGGACCGATGTGCGAATGGGGCCAAAGGCAGCGCAACAATATTTTCTGAATAGAAGACACCACAAGGCGCTGAGATGCCAAGATCCGGATGGCACCGAGGTGGTGTCTAGCAAGTTGCCGCACTGGTGTGGCCATCCTACAATGCTGAAAGTCGGCGTGGGGTGCCCCGTTGGCCTGTGAGATAGCGTCAGTAGCGGACCGATGTGCGAATGGGGCCAAAGGCAGCGCAACAATATTTTCTGAATAGAAGACACCACAAGGCGCTGAGATGCCAAGATCCGGATGGCACCGAGGTGGTGTCTAGCAAAATGCCGCACTGGTGTGGCCATCCTACAATGCTGAAAGTAGGCGTGGGGCGCCCCGTTGGCCTGTGAGGTGGCGTCAGTAGCGGACCGATGTGCGAATAGGGCCAAAGGCAGCGCAACAATATTTTCTGAATAGAAGACACCACAAGGCGCTGAGATTCGGTTAGCACCGAGGTGGTGTCTAGCAAGTTGCCGCACTGGTGTGGCCATCCTACAATCCTGCTCCGAATAACGGCGTGGGGTGCCCGAAGGGGGGGGAGGCGGCGTGAACGGGCCTTCCTAGGTGGAGGCTCGTCTGCTGTAGTGGGGCGCCCCTTTACCGTTTCAGTTGCCATTCAGCTGAGTTTCGGCCGCTCTTGATGCTACAGCGACAGGCGGCTGCAATAGGACTCTCAAAATGGCGGCCTGTTCTTTGGATTTGGGCCTGGTCCACTAAAATGGCCCTGGGACACCTTAGAACTCGGACGCTCGAATTTTTTTTCCTTTCCTCTACATGCAAAAAAAGGTAAATGCCCGGTACGTTACACGCTTCATCTGCCACGATGTACTCTCCAGAGGAACCGAAAAAAAATATAGTTATGGTAACTATACCATGCATCGTCATATGGAGAGGTGGCACCGATTAATTATAGTGCTGCATAAAAGAGAGATTTGGCGGAGAACCCCCGACCTGCCAGTACATTCATCAAAGAAGTGGCACTGACAGCATCAGAGGCAAGGGAAACGGTCCCAAATATTTAGAAGAACTTTGGAAAGATTAAAATGACATGTTTAGATTGTGGCAAATTAATTTCATGTGGACAGAGGAGTGTTACTCTAATAAATACAGCATATGAACATCATCATAGTCGATGGTTGGTAGAGACATTTTGACTATATCCTGGACCTGCCCGTCCTTGCCCAATATGGCGCCGGAATAAATGGGACTCGTAACTCCTTGTTGTGTACTGGTTGCACAACCTTGATATCACGAGATACGTATGCAGTTTTGAAGCACATGGCGGGCGGGGACGAGAATAGATTGAATATTTCGATATCCCTATTGATATTAAGTTCTGATGTGTTATTGATTACTGTACTATTGAAAGTTCGAAATTAACGTCACCCATGGTACTTGCCCGCAAATGTATATCTAGATAATTTTATTGTAACTGGCCCTGTCGTATTTTAATTATAAAATGTACGTCCACCGATTCCGCAACTGTTAGACACCTTAGTTCTTGCAACCTAATGGCCCGCCCGTTACGTTCCTCTACAGTGTAAATGTCTACTCATCATATACGATTACAGTTTGCTCCGTGGCCGGCCCACGTGGTTATAGGCCCGTATTTGTATAATGACATTTTCACAATAAAGGTTTTTAAAAGAAAACATGGTAGTAGTATATACATTGGTAGCCTGCCTGCCAGCTCAGCGAACCCCAGCCAGGCCGCCGTCAACCTCACAAAGTGTATCAGCAACTGCGCAGACGAGCTCGCCCCGCTGAGGATCCCGCCCAGCAGACCAGGCAGCAAGAAAGCCCCATGGTTCACCGACGAACTCAAGAGCTCCAAGAAGAACTGCCGAGCCCTCGAGAAAGCCTGGAGAAGGGAACCAACACCGGACAACATGACCACCTTCAAGCTTGCCACCCGGAAGCACCACCAGCTGATCCGCGCCGCCAAGAAAACTGCATTCAAGGACCGGCTGGACAACAACGCACACAACTGCAAGGAACTCTTCAACATCGTGAAAGAGCTTTCCAACCCCAGCGCAGGAAACAACGACATCACCCCATCGCAAGACCTCTGCAACTCCCTCGCCTCATACTTCCACAACAAGATCGCGGACATACACAACAGCTTCAACAACCAACCAACGCACACCAAGACCGAACAACCACCCCCCACCACCACCCTCCACGCCTGGACTCCGATCAGCACCGAAGACACCATCCGCACGATGAACTCCATCCACTCCGGTTCGCCGACCGACCCCTGCCCTCACCACGTCTTCAACAAGGCCGACGCTGTCATCGCACCCCACCTGCGAGACATCATCAACACATCCTTCGACACCGCCACCTTCCCTGAGAGCTGGAAGCACGCCGAACTCAGCGCTCTACTCAAGAAACCCACAGCGGACCCCACCGAACTCAAGAATTACCGCCCCATCTCGCTCCTCCCGTTTCCAGCCAAAGTAATCGAGAAGACCGTCAACAAGCAGCTGGCCGCCTTCCTGGAGACGAATGGATCCCTCGACCCCTCACAGTCTGGCTTCCGGGCCAACCACAGCACCGAGACCGCCCTCATCGCCGCCACCGATGACATCCGAGCCCTGATGGACAAAGGAGAAACAGCGGCCCTCATCCTCCTAGACCTCTCCGCGGCATTCGACACTGTCTGCCACCGCACCCTAGTACAGCGCCTCAGCAACGTCGGAATCCAGGAGAAGGCTCTGGAATGGATCATCTCCTTCCTCGACGGAAGAACACAGAGAGTCCGCCTACCACCGTACAAGTCAGAGGCCACCAAAGTCATCTGCGGCGTCCCTCAAGGATCCTCGCTGAGCCCCACCCTCTTCAACGTCTACATGAGCCCCCTCGCGGCCATCGCACGACAACACAACCTCAGCATAATCTCCTATGCCGACGACACCCAGCTGATCCTCTCCCTGACCAACGACCCCGCCGCCGCCAGAGCCAACCTACACGAAGGGATGAAAGAGGTAGCCGAGTGGATGACGACCAGCCGCCTGAAACTGAACTCGGACAAGACGGAGGTCCTCATCCTGGGCTCCTCACCCTCCGCCTGGGATGACTCCTGGTGGCCTCCCGCCCTGGGCACCGCACCCAAACCAGCAGACCACGCACGAAACCTGGGCTTCATCCTGGACTCCTCCCTCTCCATGACCAGACAAGTCAACAACGTCTCCTCGGCGTGCTTCAACATCCTACGCATGCTACGGAAGATCTTCTGGTGGATCCCCACCGAGACCAGGAAGACCGTCACCCAGGCCCTCGTCACCAGTCGACTGGACTACGGCAACGCCCTCTACGCCGGTACCACCGCCAAGCTCCAGAAGAGACTCCAGCGGATCCAGAACGCCTCAGCCAGACTCATCCTCGACATCCCACGAACCAGCCACATCTCCGGACATCTGAGAGACCTGCATTGGCTCCCCGTCAACAAAAGAATCACCTTCCGCCTCCTCACCCACGCACACAAAGCCCTACACGACCAGGGCCCGAGCTACCTCAACAACCGAGTCAACTTCTACGCTCCCAAACGCCACCTCCGATCAGCCAACCACGCCCTCGCCGCCGTCCCCCGCGTCCGAAGAGCGACTACAGGAGGAAGGTCCTTCTCCTACCTGGCCGCCAAGACCTGGAACTCCCTCCCTCCCGACCTGCGCCTGACCCAGGACCACCTCTCCTTCAGGAAGAAGCTGAAGACATGGCTGTTCGAGCAGTAGTGGCACCCCCCCCCCCCCCCAGCGCCTTGAGACCCTACCGGTAAGTAGTGCGCTCTATAAATGTCCTTGATTGATTGATTGGTAAAGTTTTTAATAATAGTCACTGTTTTAGAATCAGTAAAAGGCAAGTGAAATAAAGCAGACCAATTACATGAAGGGTAAAAGGTATAATACGCAGGAACGCAGTAAAGATAAATGGTCAAGGGCTGTTGTGTTTTGTACTCCTGCAACATAAAGTGATCGATAAGAATCTCATATTCAGGCGTATCGGCGAGTAAGACAGCAGGCCGACCCTCTTTTGTTCAACGGCTCCGTCATGGGACGAAGAAACGCCCTTTTTCTCGAAAAAGGAATATATTTTACTTGCAGGACAGTTGTAAATTTTCCGGGAAAGTACATTAGCCTGGAACATTATAACATATATTTAAGAAAAAATAATGTTCGAAAGTAATAAAAAGCGTAATTTTTAGGTCATATGACCAAGCCTTTCATCATTAGAATAAGAAAAGTAAAATGAACCAATGAAAAGTTTTATTAACAAGTCACATGACCTGTTATGCTTACGTTACGCGCTGCGCGTCGCGCCCCGGATCACTTCCGGATGCGCTAACGCGGCGCGTCATATGACGCATTACGCGACAACGCAGGTCCAGAATATAGTCAAAATGTCTCCACCAACCAGCGGTCGGAACACAACCCCTTTCAGCAGGCTAAATAGTTCTGTTAAATGACAACAGAAGGGACAGGCAACAAGAACCATCAGTCAAAGAGGGGAGGGCTAGTTCTTCTCTACCGGGTCACGTTGGGGCGCTACCGGAACTGATCGAATTGGTAGTCTACAGTGTTTCTGGATGTTTCAGTGGATGGTGGAGTGGATGGTGGAGAAGTGTGGCTCAGGGGTTAGAGGCAGCAAACCCGGAAGCTGATATCGGCCCTGGACCAGGGTTCAATTCCCCGCCTCGGCGGGTCTTGGGCTAAAAATTCCACGGACTCGATAATTCTCGCCCGGTGCCTCCTCCACTCACGGGTTCACACTCTGCGACTCTGGGCAATAGCTTGCTTAATCTCCACAACGGCCCCTCGCGGCGGGATGCCTGACTTTCACCTTGTGGATACCCTGCTATCTCACAGGGGAATATCAGGACGGGTTCCCTAAGCAAGCGCCGGGAAACCCACTGCGGGTAGCTGTGCGCTATATAAGCTCAACTACATTTACATTTACATTTACATTCAGACTGAAGCTGGCGTTAGCATGAGAGCACCACCATTTCGTAGCTCCGTCGTGGCCATTCCACGAGCAATAATGCTAGCCGCTCCCCACCAGAAGCCTGCGGGAGTCGGGGGCCCCCAAGACTTTTGTAGAATCTTCAAGGCTGAGGGGACGCTTTCGAGAATGGAGCCCAATCTCTAGCAGACAAGCGTCCGAGTTCCAAGGTGTCGCAGGGCAATTTTAGTGGACCACGCCCAAATCTGAAGAGCCGGCCGCCATTTTGAGAGTCCTGTGGCAGCCGCCTATCGCTGCACCGCAAGAGCGGGAGCAACTCAACTACATGGTGAGCGAGACGCTGTAGTCGAAAGAGCGGGCGGTAAACAGCTGAATAGCGGAAGAGGCACAGTGTAGCAAAAGCGGGCGGAATGGCAACTGAAATGGTAAAGGGGCGCCCCACTACAGCGTGTCTTTAGGTGAAACAGATTGTGGGACAAGGTCAAGAATGGAAGAGTTACCAAAAGGCAAAAAGTTCCGCTTGATCCCGGGAGCCGGCCACCTATGTCGGGGGCGATCTCAGGCTACACCAGGAGAACACGACTTGGGGAGGGAGCCGGAGCCAAGCGCCCCCTCCGAGTCCGCGCCATCACACCGTCCCTCGGGGGCCTCCGTCAAGCGGTTCAGGGTGGCACCGCATCACATTGTTCACAAATGCAGTCACGTCCTCAAACAGCCCCCACTTTACTTTGAGAATAGTGAAGCTGAAGCAAGTGCAAATAGGCTTCAGACAGTGTTACAAGCACTCCTCAAAACTTTGAACCATCAGAGTGCATGAGTTTCATGCTCGATCAATTGAGCTAGCCGGATCGGGCAACAAAAAGTATAAAATAGTTATGTAAATAGTTGTTTAATAAAATGTTTTACCCTGTTACTTTGCTGGTGTGTTGTATATATTTGTAATATTTGCATAGAGTTTATCGTTATTTTGGGCGGGGTGGGTGGCGGAGCCGAGCTGTATTGCAGCCATCATGGTGTGAAGTTCAGTTCATCTCACTAGTTTCGTATTTGTCATGAGGGGTTGTTCCTAATGTTTCTATTTTAGCGAGGTCAAAAAGAGATCCCAGTAGTGGCCTACTGATTTTGCTCGATTCCTTTTGTTTTTTTACACGATTTTTCGCTATCTGCAAAGACTAAACAGAGTATTGCGACTCTGTGCTTGTTTGTAAATAGAGAATGAACCAAAGAGAACCAATTCTAGAAACAGTAAATGCTTGGATAACAATCAATCAAATGGAGAGAGAAGCAGGCACGACGGATTACAACGGGGGCAAAGGCCTGCGTTAACTACCTTTCACTATCTGCAAAGAGAGAGTACTCCTAATAGAAATGAGGGGGGGGGGCAGCATTCAAAGCAGATCAGTGTGCATAAACACGAAAATGTTTTTTCTTACCACGTACTTGACATTCGACAGCTTATGATATTTGCTATTAAAAAACCATTGAAATTCACTGAAAAAACCATAGGTTATAGACCATATATAGTTAGGAATTAGCATTTACAAAACCTTGAAAATTCACTGAAAAAACCATAGGTTATAGACCATATATAGTTAGGAATTAGCATTTAAAAAACCTTATTTTACTCACACAAAACCATTGAAATTCCATATATAGTTAGTTGTACTAACTATATATCGCGCACCCGCAATCCACTGCTGATCATGTCACATATTACATCATTCATGACATGGTCAGTGACATCACTGATGACATCACTGATGACATCTCAAATGACATCACTGATGACATCACTGATGACATCTCAAATGACATCACTGATGACATCACTGATGACATCTATAATGACATCACTGATGACAACATCCAGTGACTGTATTTTTCTGTAAGGTTAAAATATATCTTGAGTGGATGTATAAGTGTCTGGATGAAGGATTTAGTAGGTGCATGACTGACTGTATGAGTGAGTGATTAAATGTGTCTCACTGAGTGCATGGGTTAGTGACTAAACTGTCTTAATTTGTGCATCATTATGTCTGTTGTTCTGAAAACTGCTGCATGTGTTGTTCAGTAGCTATATGAGTAACTATATGGGTTATTGATTGGTTGCCCAAGTATTTGTATGGGAGACTGAGTGTATGTGTGGGTGGCTGGGAGGTGTATGACTCTGTGCATAGATGTGTGAGCAGTTGATTCACTAGATGTATGGGTTCAAAAGTGCATGTGGAAACAGCTGTATGGGCGGTTGACTGTGTGCATCAGTGTATTGGTGAGTGAATGGATATCTCAGTGCTACATGTCAAAGTAAGTACATATGTAAAACACAGTACATGTGAGACTTGACATATATAAACAACTGTGCATAAGAGCCAGTGAATGTGTGAGTGGCTGTATGCATCATTGTGAACTTGTATCCAGGATTGTGTAAGAGAGTAAATATGTTTTAGTATATGTTTGAATAAGTAAGGTGTGTATAACTGTATAGTTGAGGAAATGGAGGTGTGATTGATTCTTTGCATGCCTGACTAAGTGTCTGAGTAACTCCATGGATGAGTGACAGTCTATGAGTGTCTGTTTACACTGAGTGTATCTAAGGTTATATTAGAGTCTGAAGAGGTTCATCGTATTATCACATGAATGATGTCATCAGTGATGTGATCAGTAATGTCAAATGAGATGTCATCAGTGATGTCATTTGAGATGTCATCAGTGATGTCATTTGAGATGTCATCAGTGATGTCATCAGTGATGTCATTTGAGATGTCATCAGTGATGTCATCAGTGATGTCACTGACCATGTCATGAATGATGTAATATGTGACATGATCAGCAGTGGATTGCGGGTGCACGATATATAGTTAGTACAACTAACTATATATGGAATTTCAATGGTTTTGTGTGAGTAAAATAAGGTTTTTTAAATGCTAATTCCTAACTATATATGGTCTATAACCTATGGTTTTTTCAGTGAATATATATATATATATATATATATATATATATATATATATATATATTTATAAAAACTTATAACAACCGAGTTCAAGCGTGCATGGTCTAATTAAATAAATGTGGAAAAATACTAGCTGCACCGTCTTCTTTTGCCTGCAACACAAATAAATGTGGATAAATACAGAAAAAATGACCAAAAATAAATATGGATAATACAGACGGAAATGTAAAAAAAAAAATAACATAAATCCAGGAGCCCTATTTAGAATTGATGGTCTCTCTTTTGAATTTATGTATGTTACGTTCCTTTATGTCTTGGGTATGTTTCTCCAATTGGCAATTGATGTCATCCAAGGTCTTTTTCCATTCTTCAGCTTTAAGTTTGGTGGACAATTCTTGCTTTAGTTGGTGTATTTCACTGTTGAGGTCTTCAAGTAGTTTGGATAGTTCTTCTACGATCAATAAAATCAGGTCAAGAGAGCACTTGTATAAAATGGCATGCCATTTTTTGACAGATTTGGAGTTGTTTTTACAGAGGGATGGTTTCAGGGGGATTCTCAGCCCTCTCTGGATCTTTTGCACCAATGCCAGGTGCTGCAGCAGGCCGAGGGTGTACATGCTGCAGCTTGTGTTGTATGGGGTCATGGTGACCTTTATAGCATCTGCCAACATGCATGTCATTTGCAGTGACCTGCCGATAAAGGAACAAAATCCGATACCCTGCCTGCACCTGGGTGGTAGCAGGGACTCGCACCCACTGTAGTGTGAGCTCCGAGGCACTATCTCACCTGGGCATGAGTAGGCAGGAAATATGATTCATGTATCTGTCAGCAGCATGCAGAGTCAGAGCTAAGCAGAGATACCCTTGCAATTCCCATCTCCTTCACCTAACTCTTGGTTTCTTCATAGCTGCCGAGGTTTCAGATTACTATGTGTGACATTTTCATAATTTCAGTGTAATTATGAGTGACATTTAAATAACTATGAGTGACACTTCCTCACGAGCAAAATCAAGCAACGAAGACAAGGAAACATATAAATATCAGAAATTACACCCATTTCAGACACGTGCACAGCACCTTTCAAGATGGTGTCAGGCTCCATGGCATGTGCCGCCTCTAATGGAGCTTGCACACAGAGCAGAGAGCCCATCCGCCGTTCCCTGTCAGCAGCCAGGGGCAGCGCTTGAGGGATACTTAAGGACGGGAGCCACGCTGGTAATGCGCTTCGCGTTCCATTTTGGATCCCGCCTGGCCTCCCACCGCATTGTACATTTTCCCAGCTTACCTGTGCCGGTCTTTGATCTCCGGCTCTCATTGTCGGTTACTCGTGTAGCTATTGGCTTTCTGCAAGAAATAGAATTATGCAGAGGGTTTTAAAGCATTGCAGTATCTCTGTTTCTTTTTGATTTGTACCAGCTTTATTTTTGGATAGAGAAACAGTACTTATCTGATGGCCCTGTGATCCTTTGAGCATTTCTGGCGATTCTTTTTTTTCCCAGTCACTCTAAAGAAAGAAGACATATTGGCATTATAAAAGAGTCCAGTTATTGTCGGTACTAGTTGCATAACTAGTATTAACTAGTAATAGTAGTACTATAATTGCAATGCAGCGCGCGCAATGTAATTTGTTTTATTTATTTATTTCTTTACTTAACTCTGTTCGGCCATATGCCGGAGTTTACTAACGCCCATCCTGCCTTGCCCCACCATCCCTGAGCACTCCCTCGAGGATCCGCAACTGGACTTATATGTATATTTTTTAAGTATATTTTGTAAAACATGCCTGGGCTGCGAAGTACCCAATTGGGACACTTGTTAAAAACACATTTGCAGTAACAGATTAGGGTTGGCAAATATGTTGCGCTCCTGATTTGAAACTTGTGTTTTTAATTACTCACGCTTTTGGGGAAATTAGCTGTCCTAAGCAGCCGAATTATCGCTGTAGCGACACCGCTCTCCAGAACACTCCTTGGCGCCATCGCGCAACAACCGGAGGCCACGCCCCCTTTCGAGGCCACGCCCCCTTACCGACCACTACTTAAAGCGCCGATTTAGGGCGCCAGGTAGCTCACTGGTTGTTGTGCTCCTGAGGCGGAAGCCGGGAGCGAGTCTTTGATTTTAAAATTGTGTCACAGAAATAACTTGTGTTTTTAATTACTCACGCTTTTGGGGAAATTAGCTGTCCTAAGCAGCCGAATTATCGCTGTAGCGACACCGCTCTCCAGAACACTCCTTGGCGCCATCGCGCAAAAACCGGAGGCCACGCCCCCTTTCGAGGCCACGCTCCCACGGGCCTTACCTGAAGCTGCATAAATTATGTGCATGTCTCGGACGCGCAGCGGACGAGCGCAGCGGGCGCGACGTTTGCGCGCCGAAGGCGCGCCAAAGGCAAGCCCGTCTGCGCCCGTCCGCGACCGCACGAGGCCAGAGGCCATCCTCCCTGCCCATTTCTCCAGCCAAACCATCACCTACAGCTCACACTCCCTTCGGCAATTATACCAGCCTTCTGAGCCATCCTGTCTACACGCATGGGATCCGTCAATAAAACACCCTGTATGCAACAACTGTGGCTTTTGTTTTTCCCCCCACCCCCCTATGAAACCAAAAACATTCTCTATGCTTCTGCTCAATTGCCGCTCACTCCCCAAACATTCTATGGAAATCCACCTTATGCTAGAGGAAATCAACCCAGACATTCTCTTTGCCACAGAGACGTGGCTACAGGAACATTTGGAACCTGATCTGGTACAAGCTCTCCCGCCTGAATATCAAATATGTCGCCTCGACCGCAAAAAGGGAACCGGAGGTGGTCTAGCGGTTATCCATAAAGCAATTTATGAAGTTACTAGCACCCCGGTGCACCTCCCTGACAGTGAATGTCTCTCTTTATCCATAAAATTCAGCCCTATCCATACTTTCTCCGGTATACTTATATACCGCCCGCCAGGACCCCAGGGTCCTTTCCTTTCAAACCTTGCACCGACTGTTGCAAACTTGGCACTCAGCTCTGCTAATTACACAATCCTGGGCGATATCAACATCCACCTGGATGATCTGACCGACCCCTCTGCCAGAGAAATTATATCGAGCCTACAAGCCCTGGATCTACATCAACTTGTCCTCGGGCCCACGCATCAAAAAGGGCATCTTCTAGACCCCATTTTCAGTAACTGTCCCAACCTTTTTACTGAAAACCCTTCCCCACTGCCATGGTCTGACCACTTTCTTATCCCATTCACCTGGACCCCCACTCATCTCCCTCCTCCAAAACCCCCGACGACCTTGCTTTCATGGAACCACCCGAATGGCAAACCTCCCTACAATGCACAAAATCCTCCAACTCATCGAACCCTATCCAGGGGAACGATAACTATAACAGGTGGATCACCAATTCTTTAAACCAGGTACTCCCTATGAAAAGTCTTCGACCCAAGCGGGGCAACCCAACAGCCCCATGGTACACAGACGACCTACGGAAGGCCAAATGCGCCTGCAAGAAAATGGAAAGAAAATGGCGCCTTGACTATTGCCCAGCATACAAAGTCAGTTACAGAGCAGCTATTAAACATTATAAAGCAGATATTCAACGAGCTCAGGCCACATTCTATGAACAAAAAATAGACAACGCTGCGTCCAAACCCAAGGAGATCTACCGTATAGCCAAATCCCTCCTGCGACTCCCGGAGACTCCTAAAGTTCACAAAAACACCCAGATCCATTGCGAGGAAATAGCGGAATTTTTTCATCATAAAATAGAACTGTTCTACTCCTCCTTCCCCCATCCCGCCACCCCACCCAGAGACCCCACCAGCACCGACCATATGGCAGCTCCACCCAGTGCTCTCAACAACTTCCCAGCACTGGATAAAACCAATCTTGAAAAATACATGGGAATGGTCAAATCTGGTTCCCCGACCGACCCGGCCCCTCCTCGGGTTCTCACCTAAATAACCAGCCAGATATCACCTACCATCCTAGACCTGCTCAATTCCTCCCTCGACACTGGCATTGTCCCACCCCTCTGGAAGAGAGCCATGGTCAAAGCACTATTAAAGAAACCTACCCTCGACCAATCCAACCCTTCTAACTACCGACCCATCTCCCTTCTACCCTGGCTCAGTAAAATTCTGGAAAAACATGTCAACTCTGTTCTGACAGACTTTCTAGAATCCAACAACATACTGGACCCTACCCAGACTGGCTTTAGGCCCCGCCACTTAACTGAGACTGCCCTGATTGCAGTGACGGAAGAGGCAAGAAGGATCTTGGACGGTGGCGGCTCTACAGCCATCGTCCTACTTGACCTGAGTGCCGCCTTTGACACCGTAAATCACAGCATCCTACTCCATCGTCTTAGTATGATTGGAGTGTCAGGCATAGCACTCACCTGGATGAAATCATTCCTTACAGACAGATCTTTCCAGGTATTCGAAAAGGAGTTCACCTCCTCGAGTAAACCTCTTAACTGTGGAGTGCCTCAGGGCTCCTCCCTGAGTCCTACCCTTTTTAATGTTTACCTTATCCCCCTAGCTGATGTCGTCCGCCCTTTTGGGGTGAACATTGTCACCTACGCGGACGACACTCAGCTGGTGGTAGCACTGGACCCCCCTCTCAACTCTAACCACAGCTTACACAAGTGCCTGAAAGCTGTTGCGTCCTGGATGTCGGTCTCCTATCTAAAACTTAATGGGGACAAAACAGAGGTAATGCTCCTTGGAAATAACATCTCGAAATCCATCGATACCATCTGGCCCCTCTGTCTAGGTAGCCCCCCTCAACCTAAGGATCAAGTTAAGAGCCTTGGGATCTGGCTCGATCACAATCTCACCTTCAACTACCAAGCCACCAAATTAGCCGCTATCTGCTTTGGACTGATGAGATTGCTCCGCAAGATCCTCCCCCTTCTCCCGTTTCACTCTAGACGGATCATGGTCCAAGGACTAATCCTGTCGCGCCTTGACTGCGGTAACGCCCTATACCTAGGCGCCCCACAGTCCACACTTTCCAAACTACAAGTTATCCAAAACTGCGCGGCAAGAATCCTCTTGAACCTTCCCCGTCGATCCCCAGTCAAAGCCAGACTGAAGGACCTTCACTGGCTCCCTGTGAAAGCCAGAATAGAATTCAAGAGCATGTGCGTCGCGCACCGCTCCTACTGGGGAACAGGCCCGCCATAAATCATCGCTTGGTGGAAGCCTACCGTCCTTCTCGGGCCCTCAGATCCGCGACCTCCTACCTAACCTCTGTACCGCGCATAAGAAGAGCCAGATACAGAGGCCGCTCGCTTTCTTACAACCTGGCCAGGAGCTGGAATTCTCTTCCCCTCGCAATTAGGTCAGAACCCAACCTGCTTACCTTCCGAAAACTCTTAAAAACTTGGCTTTTTAATAATTCCCACATTTAACCTGTTCCTCTGCTTCCCGCACTCCCACCCCTATAGCTCAACACATCAGTTTCTACAGCGCTGGGACGCCTCCGGGTAGCCATCGCGCTTTACAAATCCTCATTCCATTCCTTCCATGCCATTCCAAATCACAAGGAAATAGCACTGTAAAATGGAGACGTTTTTGCACTTACTTGCTTGCTTCAAAGTAGGCCACTGACATTTCTGCCTAAATCGTTTTCACCCATCCTGGATGATGGACGCATGTAAAGATTGAGAGATAAACAAGGACCCCCTGGGTATCACAAATACACAGATTCCTAGGGCAGGGTAAAAAACCAATGTGAATACAAAATCCTAGGACATCCACAGAATAAGTGACCATACACGCTGGAACCAATAGAGAAAAAGAATTGTCGGGAGATAATGTGTATATTAAAAAATATATATATTTAATTAAACATAAAGTAAAAATCATATAGAGACTAGAGTGATAAGTCAAACTATATGATGCAATAAGACATTAACATATTAAAATCTTAAACACAATACATCAAATACATTCATTGAAAAGCAAATACATCATAATAAAAGCGTAAATCCTGGCTAATTTAAACAATTATATACAAGAGGAAGTGTTTACTGAAACAACAATTGCATCTATTACAAAATAATTCACGCATGTAAAGGACAGTGTTTTTTTTAAAACAGCTGGATAATTATCATTATTGGTTCATTGTTTTCTGGTGCGCACTGCAGTAGTTTCAATAGAGCGAGTTGTCTTTAGAAAAAGGCCTGAATTTTCCCCCTTTAGAACCAACGAGGTGGATGATTCTAGGCGTCTTAATAACGGACACAGAAGTGATGGGTTGTTGAGGGTTTTTAATATTCGTTTGATTAATATATGTGGCCACAAGAGTGGGGGCCACTCACATAAAATAGAAAAAAATAAAGTGATAGCCTATTAAAACGTATTGGTCACTCGTGTGCACTTTGCATGGTGCTAAATAGTACTTATGTAGGCAGAGACACTCATCAGTCTGAAGTAGCGCTCCAACTTCGCTGAAGAGGCACTGCAACTGCATGACAAAACATTTCAGTGCGGTGATGTAGACCACCACAATGAAATGCTTTAGTCTAACGCCATATGTGTGGTCCCTGGCAGGTCTGGGATTTTTTCAGATGAGTTAGAAAGCATGACCCCATCCCAACGAACGCCCTGTAGTGTCCTGCGAGACACGTTCTAGTGTCTCGCTAGGCACTGGTTTAATAACCACTCCCCCTATGGGAGTGGGCACACACACCCCACACCCATCCACCACCGGCTTCACAAGTGACGTGACCCGGCTAATAAAAGGGCCCTGGTGCACGTGCTCGTAGCCAGTTGAATAGCTATAGATACCGTGTCTGTGTCAATCCTTCACTTGCATGTGGGTCTAGAGCCCACAACGCTACATTGGCGACGAGCGGGTTTTGCCCGCGCGTGTACAGCCGCCCTTCTGAGCCTGGTGGGGGGAATGCTGCCCGTGTAGAGGGCACCCCCTGCGAGTCGGTGCAAGACGCGCCTGATGCCCTGCGTGGACGAGGGGAACGCACCCCGCATCGAAGTGCCTGCTGCCGAGCTGTCCTGGATGGAATAAACCCCACTTGAACGGCGACCACGTGGCGTGTACGGGAGCCGTTGGCATGCCCCGGCTACCAGCCTACTGAGACCCGAGTGAGGAGCTGAAGCGGAGCACACCCGCATAGATAGAGCCAACCCGCCGAGCAGGAGGTGCGCCGATCGGAGCCTACCCGCAACGGTAACAGCAACATACCGTGGAGAAGGTGAGCCCATGACTGTGGGGCATCGTGGCCCGGGAAGGATTAGCCAGTCTCCGGGAGCAGCTCTAACCCCAACCCGCCCCTGCACAGCATGAAAACTGAGTGAGGCTGCCGCAGGCGGGTGGAGCACGGAAGTAACAGCACGAAGCTGATCAGTACACCAAAGGCGCAACTTTAGCCCAGAAAAACTATAAGTGTATGGGCCAAGGCGACCGAGGGCTGCAGGGCGGATGGACGACTGCTGCCGTGAGGAGCGGGACACGGGGGGCTTGGGGGGGGGCAGCCGACCGTAGGGAGGTCCCCCCCCCCAGGGCGATTTGGGAGGGGCTGTGGGGGGGATAGAGGCAGGAGCATCGGCCATTTCAGGGTTTGGGCTTTTTTTCTAGTTGGTAGCCCAAAAGGAGCCCAAGCATAAATGCTTTGGGCTCCTGCTCCCAGCCACCGTTTTAGGTTTGGTGACCTGGTGACTGGGAGCTTAGGCAGCAATTTTTTGTAGTCTTTTTGAGGTAATTGTATTTAGCGCTAGTTCGATTAAATTTAGCGTTTAATATATTTAGTGGTTGACTTACTTTAGATGGAGCATTATCGAGTTTTGGAGGCGCTTCAGTTTCTCTCTGAAGCAGGTAGAATGGACCTGGTGATCGGCGGGAGGCCGGCGCGCCCTCTGCGCCAGGCCTCTGCTGGCGTTGCGGCTGCTGTGGCAGCTTGTTCTTCCCCCAGGAAGTGCCGGGCGATTTTGGTCAGTGAGAGGGGCCGGTCCCGTACACGGAAACCGGCCCCGGCAAGTGCGTTGCGTGTTGGGGGCGGGGAGGCTCCTGGTACGTCAGGCGATCCTCTGCGCGTTGTGGCGGAGGCCTTGATGTTGTCCCAGTCAGTGGTGTGTGGTGCGGAAGGGGCCCGATTGGATGAGAGTGTAGGTGGGTTTGGGGCCTCCCCGCATACTGCTGGAAGTCGCAGAGGCTGGAGGGAGAGCAAGAAGCGCTCCTCTACGCTTTCCGCCATGGATCAATTGGTGAAGTCAGGAGCGGGCGTTTCTTCGCGTGAAGCGCGATGGGGCTCTGTGTGTTTGGGGGAGGGGCGGGGCGGCTGGGTAGCGGGCGGGGAGCCGGATTTATCATCGTTGAACTTCCCAAGGCAGTGTCAAGGGAGCTTTCATGTGGGGGGCGCTGCAGGCGGTCTAACTGTCGAGCCTAGTAGACCTTTGGATACTGTGCCTTCTCTTTTAGAGGAAGGGCACTGTGTGTCAGATATTAGTTTGGGGGATGAGCAGGAATTGGTTGAGGGGAATTTGGGAAGCCCCTTATTGTTTTCTACCCCAGGATCTGTGAAAGGGGGAGGTTGTGTCAGTAGTTGGGAGTTTTAAAGGCGATGGTGAGTGAGCGCAAGTGGGAGAAGGGGGTGCCAGCAAGGGATGTTTTTCTCTTTTTGGTGTGGAGCAGACAGTAGGGAGGGAGCGATTCGGGGTTTCCTCAGCTGTTGCATGGTCTTTTTTCAGCAGGGGAGAGTGGGGATAATTTTGTTTCTAGTTTCTTTACACAGTTTGGCAGGGATTTGGAGCCGGCAGGTAGCTTTCAAGCTTGGGAGGGTTTAGACATCTTTCCCTCATGGTCAGAGGGATTGCGGGACCGGGGGATGGATGTCCGGTCCTCTGATAGGGTGCGCATTGGGGGTTTGTACGCTGACAGGGGTAAGGTGGAGAAGCAATGTGAGGAGATGGGATTGGCAGTAGGGGTTAGGAGTGGGGGTCCAGCTTCAGCAGTGATGGTGGCCAGGTTAGATTGGAGTGAGGAGGAAGAAGTAGGTGGTTATTACACATTGGTAGGTACGGGTAGGGCCTCCCAGTCGAGGTGAATAAGAGAGCGGTCAGCTGGTTCCATTTTTCTGAGGTGGCAGGGGGCTGAGGCGGTTTTTGTTGCTTGGGGATCCCAGCACTCCAGTCCAGACTTTTTATTTTCAGGAGTTAGATCAGCGCGGCGAAGCAGACTCAGTAGGCCACGGTTCGGCCCAATGGCGCCAAGGTGAAGGGAGGAAAGAGCCTTGCGCTGCACTTTCCGTACCGCAGAGGGACCCTGTCACGGTCAGCACAGGAAGGTCTGGCGCGACCTCGCTGGCCCCAACGAATAGCAGGTCTAGGTGGTCGACCTTACCGTCAGCTATGGAGCTTCAGAGTCAACGCTTGGGGGAGTACCGGCGGGCACAGTCGGCTCCCCCACCTAAAGAACGCCAAGTGTACATGACGGACAGTATTGTTGATGCGGGTTTTGGTAGGACCCGTGAGGTTACATTTGATAATGAGGGGCTTCAGGTGGTGGAGCCGAGTTTGCTTGATTATGATGAAGACAGCCCCAAGGAAAGGGGAATTGCAGGATATGGAGGGGGGAGGGCCCTCTCACGCTTCTCATAGTTTTTTACAGGTTCAGGAGTGGCACAGCAGCCAAGGATCAGACAAGAGCGCGGCCCCTTGGTGAGGGCTCCTCGGACACGGGAAAGAGTGGAATTATCGGCACGGCGGTCGGAGTCGGCTAGGCCAGCCTCTTTTTAGAGCCAGGTGAGAAGGCTCATGCACAGGCCAAACCGAAAATGGTATCTGTGGGGACTGGGGAGGAGGGGGTCGGGGGGAGTTGGAGGGGAGATTGCTCAAAGGTACATATGTCAAGGACACAGTAGTGGGCACTGAGGATGAAAATGTGGCCTTGGGCAATAAGGTGGAGAGTGGGACTAATATGGATAAAGCAAAGGAGGTTAAGGAGCCACTTGATAGTAAAGAATTGAAATTTAAAAAGCTGCCTTACATGGGGGTAACTAAGCCGTTGGGTGCTCATTTAATGTTGGCAACCAAGGAGCGTATATAGAAGGGTGAGTATGTTGAGATATGGAACATCCTGCTCAGAGAGGTCAGGTCTAAGGAAGGTTCTATAGAGGAGGTGTATGAATTGGCTAAACGCCCTAAGGTGCCGTTGTCTATTGAAAATTGGACAGCAGCATTCTTAATATACGCAAGCGTTTATTGTGGGAAATTCCCGAAGAGGAGCATGTCTATCTTTAAATACATGGATGTGATTCGGAAGGCGCAAATTACTGGAGGAGGTTATGCATGAGTGCATACGATGAGGAGTTTAGGGCTCGGATGGCATGGGACCCAGAAGCAAAGTAGGGGGATTCTGATACAGATTTATGGCAGCATACTATGGGAGCGGCTGCAGGCGGCAAGACCATTTTTACATCTAGCGGTTTGCCGTTAATTTACCGGCCCTTTCGGGGGAAGCCCACCCGGAGTGGGGTGGGAAGCGGAGCAACTACATAATCTGGAATTGGAGCATGCTGGGATTTCAATAAGTGTTATGCACTAGGGAGTTTTGCAAGTACAGGCACGAATGCTCCAGCTGTGGTAGGCCCCAGCCCCTCGTTAAATGTTGGGGGGCCAAAACCACAAGGTAGTCAGCAAGGGAATTAGTCAGGGGCAGGTACATCTGGCCCCCCACAGCAGTTTCAAGGGGGTCGGGGAGGTAGAGGGGTGCAGGGCTCTGGGCCAAAGGGCTCCTACGCCAGTTAGGCTGTCAACGCTAGAATAGGTACTTCGGAGGTATGAGGATGTAGGAGTGAAACAGAAACTTTGGGAAGGTTTTCTTTTAGGTTATTTGGGACTGAGGCAGAGAAGGGGGCTGCTAACTTGAAGTCAGCATCTGAACATAGCGGGGTGGTGTGAGAACAACTGAGCAAAGAAGTGCATGAAGGAAGGATGGCAGGCCCTTTTGATGACTGGCCGATCCAGAACTTGATAACATCACCCATTGGAGTGGTGCCCAAAAGAGCAAGGGCAATACAGGCTAATTCAGCACTTGTCGTGGCCTGATGGGTCTTCGGTGAATGATTTCATTGATGAGGAGGCTGCCTTGGTTTCATATTCCTCAGTTGACATGGCCATGTCACTGGGGTGACCGCGGGCGCAACTGCAGAAATGGCAAAATGTGATATTAAGTCTGCGGTTCGGTTGCTTCCAGTCCATCCAGATGATTGGGATCTTCTGTGTATCCATTTCGAGGGTGAATGGTACGTGGACGAAGCATTACCGATGGGTTGCTCCATGTCATGTGCTCTATTGGAAAGTTTCAGCACCTTTTTGCAGTGGTATTTCATGCACCAAACTGGTCATACCTTGGTAACACACTATTTGGTTAACTTTTTCTTTGTTGGTTCCCTGGGCTCCGTGGAGTGCCAGACAGCGCTGGACACTTTTCATGAGCTCATGGAGGATATGGGTGTGCCTTTGGTCCCGAAACAACAATGGGACCGGTTCCAATTTTTATCCTTTTTGGGTGCTGAAATTGATTGGAGTAGCAATGCGGGGTCGCTTACCGGATGCAAAAAAGTGAAATGCTACAATTGCTGATCAGTCTGCTGTCAAAACAGAAGGTGAATGTGAAGGAGATTCATGTGTTGTGTGAACATCTTAACTTCGCTTGCAGGGTGGTCAGAGCAGGGAGGTCTTTCTGTAGGAGATTAGGCAGAGCTTTGGCTGGTCAGCATTCGCCTCACCACCGTGTCTGCTTGTCAGCAGGAGTGTAAGAGGATTGGCGTATGTGGTCCTTTTTTCATAATTCAGTAATGGTGTGCCCTTGGTCAGGGAGGACGATGTGCAGTGGTTTGTGCCAATTTTTTCAGATGAAGCGGGCAGTGTTGATTTTGGCCTTTATTGGCGAGGCAGGTGGTGTGCAGAAGAGTGGGGAGATTCCGTGGGCTGGCCAAGGAGGCGGACAGGACAGCGACCCCAATGCCGGAACTCCTGTGGTATGTAGGCAACGCAGGGTATAACAACTGGTGGTAGGTTCTTTGGCTACGTCTATGCGAGCTGCATTTTCCCTGGCATGGAAGTATTTTTAGCGACTGGGGCATGTAGGTGAGATGAAGCCTGGCGTCATTCTGAAGATGTAGTACAGTTCATTTTGGATCTTATGGAGAGAGGCCTGTCTCGGGTGACCATTTCGGGGAAGCTAGCAGGTATATATTTTCTGGGGAAACTCTTTTGGGGCTATTCTCCTTCGGCTGGCGAGGTTGGGAAGAGTATGCTTGTAGGTTGGGCCAGGGCGCGTGGATGTGTTCAGTTGTTTCGTTCTCCCCTCTCGTGGCAGAATTTGGCTCGTTTGTTGGAAGTTTTACCCTTGGGTTGCAGGGATGACTTTGAAGCTTGTTTGTTTGCTGCTCTGATGGCATCTTTTGGAGCCCCGGAGTTATTAGGTACCCAAGCAAAAAGGGGAATTTTTTGGCAAGAAGTGTATTTCTCAGAAGAAGGTGTGCACTTTTGGCTTTCTATTTCTAAAATTGATCAGAACAAGATGGGGAAAGGGGTTTGGTTAGCAGCGAGCACTCCTAAGGTTACGTGCCCATTGCGTTTGGCTCGTGGCTGGAAGATATTGTCGGAAGGGTCAGAGTGCGATCCTGTTTTTCATACATTATGGGGCGCCAGTAATAGCATTCCAACTACGCATGGTGTTGCGACAGGCTTTACAGAAGATTGGGTTGGACGGGGTGCAATATGGATTAGAATTGGAGCAGCGACTGAAACGCATAATAGGGGTTGGTCTCAAGGGGAAATCATGCGGTTAGGGCGCTGGTCGTCAAATTGTTTTCAAGCGTTATGTGCGGGGCAACGCGGGGGAGGCGCATGCATCATCCTCTTTGCTTTGAGATTCATTGTCTTTTTCTCTTTACAGGTTCTGTGGCTTGGCCCCAGTCTAAGAAGTGTCGGTTTGGATAAATGGGGCATTCGTACATCAAATGGGCCCAAGTTCAGGCAGACCAAAGTTATTTTCGAAAAATGTTGTTTTTGTTTTAATGACCAAATGTTTAATATTGTGGAAGGGAAAAGGGGGTATGCTTTGGAAGGAATTCATTCCATGTTGAATAAGGCGTTGGTGAAAGGTCTTATGTCCGGACATTTTACTGATACACTTATGTGAGAACGATCTTTGCGGAGTGCAAGGTGTGGTCCTGCTGCGGTCTATGGAGAGGGACTTGACTTTACTTAAGGAACATTAGTCTGGTTGCCATGTGCTATGGACTGAATTAGTGCCTCGCAGGGTAGGGGGAGGGGCGGTGAACCCCAAAGAGATTGACAGGGCTCGGAAGGAGGTGCACTTAGAGGTTTCTAGGTTTTGCCGTTAATTGGGTTTCGGGAGAATGCCACACAGGGATATCCGTTTTAACTCAGTTGAGTTCTTCCGTGTTGATGGTGTGCATTTATCCAGGCTTGGAATGGTTCTTTACTTGCTGGAGGTCGGGGAGTTTGGTTCAGATGCCTGCACGTTCAGCAGTGAGGTTTTTTTTTGTTTTTGAAAATTTGTTTTTATTGTCGCCATCACAAAGTAGCAGTAACGAATAATCATCGTAACATCGCAGCGTCAACATTCAGCTGCATTCAATCAGTGGATCAACTTTTCAAATTTCCATTTTCACCCCAACTCTGAACATACTACATAATAGGGTCAAGATTAACGATCCGCATCAGAGAACAATTACAGTATCAGCGTGAGTAGAGCCTACATGTACATTACTCTCAGTTCAGACCACTAGCTAGTCTGTCTATGTACCCAGAATCTAGTTCCCAGACAACCCCCCCCTACAAGGTCTACCCCGGAAATCATTACATCAGTCCATCTCATCCTCCTCCCCAGAGCTATCTGCATTCTCATCTTCCGGTAACGGCTCACAAATATCCCCTCTATACGAGTTCCATGGCGTCCATATTTTATTCCACTTGCGTGGATTGAGTCTCTGTTTATAAACCTCCCGCTCCTTCAACATAAGCATATCCATGTTCTTACACCACTGCGACAGCGTCGGAGTAGTCGGCGCTCCCCAGTTCTGTGCAATATCACGCTTCGCCAGCATCATACCAATGACCACCCAACGCTTCCCAGGCAGTGACAGGTCTGTCGGGCCCCACACGTGCAGTATGCATATCCGAGGGTCAGGTGTGAAAGGGGTTTTTAGCGTCTGGCTGATCGTGCGCGCTACGCGTCTCCAGTAAATTTGTAGATTGGGACATTCCCATAAAGTATGGAACAGTGTACCCTCCTCCCCACAGTTCCTTAAGCAATAGGGATGGTCTGCCCTGTGTATTTTATAGAGTGTTGTGCGGGTGTAATAAACTCTGTGCAAAATTTTAAATTGGACCAATCGAAATCGCATGGATATGCCTGCCTCTCTGGGTGACGCCAGCGCCTCGTTCCACTCTGACTCATCCAAATCCCCAAGCTCCCCCATCCACTTTTCTTTCAGGTGCACCAGCGGATCTGGCAAGTTGTTCAACAGTTTACGATACGTGAGGGACGTAGCACTTGTCTCCATATAGTCCGTAAGCAGCCGGTCTTCCAATGGAGCCGACTCCGGGACCGATGCCCCGATTTCCAACACAGACGTGAGTGCGTGTCTAATTTGTATATATCGGTACGTTTCCGTCACTCCCAGGTCATATTGCGTCCTCAACGTGTCAAAAGAGAGTACCTCGCCTCCCGACCATAGATCGCCCACCGTGGATATCCCGATGGTATCCCACCGATCAAAACCCTTACTGTTACGCAAATTACCAAATGCTCTGGAGTCCCATAGCGGTGTGAGTTTGGTGATCACCCCTTCCCATCCAAGCCGCCTCTGTGCCCTATGCCATATAGTCACTGTGTGCTTGGTCGGACCTTCCAGCTTCCCAACCAAACCCTTGTTGTAGAGCGGGGCCAGGAGGGTAGCCGTGCCCAATTGCCTTCTATCGGCCACATACGCCGGGTCGTCATGGGTACCATGAATCCATTGGTTGATCACCTTAAGGTGCGCTGCCCAGTAATACAGTTCAAGGCTCGGGAGTGCTATCCCCCCGCTATACCAATCTCTAATTAATTTCAGCTGTGCTACTCTAGCCGGCTTGCCACTCCAAAGCAATGTGGTCAGTTGTGCCGTCACTTGGCGGAAGAACACCAATGGAACCATCGTCGGTGTGTTCTCCAGGACATATAGGAAGCGAGGTAGTGCCAGCATTTTAAAGAGTGCCGCTCTACCCAGCAATGTCAGGGGGAGGGCCTTCCAATGGCGCACATCCGCCCTCAGTCTATTCATCAGGGGAACCAGGTTTAGCTCTAAAAATGTCTCAGATTCCTGTGTGATTTGAATTCCCAGGTACCTGAAGGTACGTGTTTCTATGATCAACTGGCATCCATCAGGCAGTACCGGGGGGTCGCCCCGGATCATGAACAGCACGGACTTGGACCAGTTTAGTTTATATCCTGACGCTGCACCATGGGTCTCACAGAGGGCCAGCAGGACCGGAATGCCAGAGTCGAGGTCCATGAGGTATACAAGCATGTCATCCGCATACAGGGAGACCCTGTCCTCCCAACCATCACCCCACTGTATGCCCCTCAGCAATTGGGTGGAGCGGAGAATCGTGGCCAGGGGTTCCAACACTAATGCAAAGAGTAGCGGCGAAAGCGGGCATCCCTGCCTTGTGCCCCTCGCTAGTGGGAAATCCCTCGAGGTACAACCATTGGCCGTCACCCTCGCCACGGGCTCGGCGTATAACAACCTGATCCAAGAGATGAAGCCGGGGCCAAAACCCATGTGTTCCAGGACTGCGAAAAGATAGCGCCACTCCACCAAATCGAACGCCATTCGGGCATCTAACGAGAGTACTGCTGCTGGCTCCTTCAATCGTGGGGCACGTGCCAGCACTCCGTGCAACCTTCTCAAGTTCAGCGCCGTACTCCGGTGTGGCATAAAGCCCGACTGATCCGGATGAATTAGGTGCTGTAAGTGCGGCAGCAGTCTAGTGGCCAGTAGCTTCGCCAGAATTTTATTTTCGGCGTTGAGGAGCGATATAGGGCGGTATGAGCCGCAGTCCTCAGGAGGTTTGCCAGGCTTTGGAATCGCCACTATGGTGGCCATGCGTTGGTCAAAGGGCAAGACCCCCTGTTCCCGGCTTTCCTCGTACATTTCGAGTAGGGGAGTGGAGAGTGTCTCAGACATAATCTTGTACCATTCAATCGGCACGCCGTTGGGGCCCAATGCTTTCCCTGGGCGCAACGCTGCTATGGCTAGTTGTATTTCCTCGGACGTCAGGTCCGAATCAAGTTCGTCCCTGGCGTCCGGGAGGAGAGGACGGGTTGGTACCCCTATGAGCGATCCCTCCACCACTTCCCGCGTGACTTCAGTTTCGGGGGAGTAAACAGACTCAAAGTGATCCACGAGGAGTTCCACTATCCGATCAGGCCTAGTCTGCAGTGCCCCTCTCGAGTCCCTGAGCTGTAGTATGGCCCTTTGATCTCCACGCTTCCTCTCCAGCCATACCAAGAGTTTACCTGCCTTATCCCCCATGTCATAGACCCTACTTGCCGTTGCCGCCATCCCTCCCAACACTTTACGTCGTTGATGATCGGCGTGTCTCTGCTGACACATCCAGAGCGTGTGGTGCGTATCCTCACTCGGGTCACTTTCATGCGCCCGATTTGCACTGGCGAGTTGTTCCTCTAGGTCTGATATCTCCCTGCTTTGCGTGCGTTTATGTTGTGCGATGACCGAGATCGCCTGCCCGCGAAGCACTGTTTTATAGGCTTCCCAGAAGGTTACATGTGAAGTAACCGATCCCTCATTTTCCGTGATATAAGATCTCGTACTCGCTTTTAAAGCCTTGGTTATTACAGGTTCCTTAAAATACCCCGGGTAAATAGGATAGAGGCGTCTGTGGGTCCGCACCTGGCTGGACAGAGTCAGAGTCAACGGGGAATGGTCCGAAACCCCTCGTGGTTTAATGTTAGTTTCAGTGATATTGAGAAAGCCCCCTCCCAATGTGAGGAAGTAGTCTATTCGTGACAGGCTAGCGTGAACCGCCGAATAATACGTGTATTGCTGGACTTCCGGGTGAAACTGCCTCCATATATCCACTAGACCCTGTGCTTCCATGAATTCGAACAGTTTGGAAGGCCCCGGTGTACGTGTGCGCACTGGGTAACGGTCCTGAGAACTGTGTGCCACTGCGTTGAAATCCCCCCCCACTATTAGATCCCCTTCCGGGAGGTGTAACAAAAAGTTCCCCAGTTCTGGGAGAGCTATGGTGTGTAGAGCCGGTGGTATGTATACCGAGACCACATTTAGCGGCCTACCCTCCCATTGCCCATGGACCGCCGCGAAGCGTCCCTGTGTGTCTGCATTAACTGAGTGTACAATAAACCTGGAGGAGCGGTGTAGTAGTATCCCAGTACCCCGGGACCCCTTAGTGAACTCAGAGTGTACAATCATACTGTAGCCTTTCCTATCCATGGCCCGTATGGCCGTCCCAGTCAGATGAGTTTCTTGTAATAGGACCAAGGCTGGGTTTAACCTCCTGATGTTCTGTAAGACCAGTCCCCGCTTTATTTTATCCCCCAAGCCCCTAACATTCCAAGACAGTAGGCTCAATGGTGGTGCCCGCCCCATGCTAGTGTCCTCCCCCATCGTAACAGGCGAAGCGACAAGCCAGCCGGCTGCCGCCATATACGATACATCTTGTGAAGTGATTTTGCAGTTCGCGCAGTTGCGCCTCTACTCTACGCATTCGCTCTATACGGTGCAGTGAGTGACCCAGTGTAGTACTTAAAAACCAAGAAGTCATCCTACCCCCAACTCCCCCCTCCCTGCCCCCCTGCTCAACGGACTCAGAACTGCCCACCCCCCCAACTCAGCAGAGTGCTTGATCCCAACCCAAAACACAGTACTTGCTCGCTGGGGTGAAGGACTCTCCGGTATCGGCGGCCCCCAACTTCTGCCGCGGAGGCCCTCAGCCCAGTATCCATAGCGGCGTTGTCGGTCCACAATGCAGTCAGGTCAGCCATAGAACAACTGCGAAGCTCTATTCCTCATCAGCACCCTCTTCTCGAAGATCAGACATTGGGGAGAGGGCCTCCGCTCCTTCCCCTGCGGACTGTGAGTTCTGTCGGGCTCCTGCATTACGGTGCTTGTTCTGCCTGTTAGAGCGACGCGGGGGATCCACCTGTCTCCACCCCTCCAGCCATTCCTGCGCCATTTCCGGGGAGTCAAAAAACCAAGTCTTATTGTCTGCCACAATCCGAAGTTTGGCCGGAAAAAGCATTGAGTACGGAATTTCCCGGGCTCTCAACTCCTTCTTCACCTCGAAAAAGGTCCTCCTCCTTCGTGCGACCTCAGCCGTGTAGTCCGGGAAGAACGCCATGGTAGAGTTCTGGATCTTGAGAGGGGGGGAAAGTCTCGCTGCCTGCAGGATGGCATCACGATCTCTGAAATTAAAGAGTCTCGCTATGATCGGTCTGGGGTTCATGCCCGATTTCTGGCGCCCTCCAGGGACCCTGTGTGCTCTTTCCACCGTGAAGAAGGCCGAGAGGCCCTTAGGCTGTAACTTTTGCTTAATTAAATCCTCCACGTACAAGTCCATTGCTCTCGTGTCTTCCGACTCCGGCACACCTATAATACGAATGTTGTTCCGTCTCGAGCGCCCTTCCTGCTCATCGAGCTTTTCACGCAGTACCTTATTTTCCTTTACTACGCGTTCCATCCCAATCTGCAGCTCAGCCACATCTTCCACTAAGGACTTAGTCACCACTTCCATATTGCTCACTTTCTCCGACATCTTATGGAAGTCCGCTCTGATTAGCGTTATTTCGGCCTAGATGGATCCAACTGTAGTTTGCACTTGCATGAGTGCCCGCATTACGTCGTCAAGGGTTGCCTTCTTGCCTCCCCCGGTTTCGGTAACTTTGCCTTGCTGTGATTTGGCGTCTGGGGGAGAAGAAATGGGCTTCTCGTACGCAAAACGATCAAGGCGTGACTGCGACGCCCCAGGTTTCGGGCCCCTGCCAGCCATCACGACAGTGGTGTCCGCCTCCCGCAGACGCAGTCGGTGTCGCGTTCCTCCAATTCAACGTGTCCTGAGGTGGGTACCCTCACCAGACGCCGTCCGGTCTACTCCTCCTTCCTGGCTGTCACGAGGCGTCACGTAAGGACCCACCTGGTCTTCGCGGGTTTACTCCAGTCCCCCCAGGGCCCGGCGGCACCACACTGTACCGTGTCCCCTCAACAGATCACAGTGGGAGCAGGGGAATGTACCTGTCCGGCTCCGCTGTAGGCCGGTTGTTTCAACAGACTCCCTGCACTGTGCGGGGGCACTGCCACCTCAATGTTGCAGGTCACGTCACCTTCCTGCTTCCCTCGGAGCACTGTACCTGCACCCCCGTGTAGTCTCAGGGCCAGTGGCAATTGTAGTGAGACGGACCTCGGCCGATGAGCCGGGTCCGTGAGAGCGCCTTCCAGCCCTCTGACGCAAGTTTGAATGTGCCTCTGTATATGTCCTGATGCACGGCGGTATTGCGTGTTCCTGTGCAGCGAGAGGCCCCCCGCGGTCTATTTTGCGCCGGTCGGTGATGAGTAGGCACCGCTGTCGCAGCTCCGCCTCAAGTGTGTGAGGCCGGGCTGGTGCGGCTAAGGCAGAGCCGATCACTCGACCCCAAGATGGCGGCCTCTCCTTCGGAGCCTCCGCTCCTCGTTCTGCCGCCCGACCCAGCAGGTCAGCCGGAGCGCCCCCCTCCTCACCTCCGTAGCACAGCTAGGCTTCTGAGCACACGGTCCGTGCCAGTGAAGGTCGGAGGCGCCGGGCGGTGCCGAATGTCCGTCTCCGCCTCCGTCCGTCTCAGGCGAGCGTTTCCTGTTCTCCTCCGCCCGGGGTGGTGCACTTCCTGTCCGCCCTTCAGTGTAGGACAGTCCCAGGTCCGGATCCCGTGCACAGGCCCACACCGGTGCCGATTGTAACTCGCGATCCCAACAACGGATCGAGGTGCCGGTTGGTCAGGATGTTGCCGCTTGGTCCTGGGCTTCGTCGCCTTCCCGCTTGGGAGCAATTAACGACGGATAAGTAACCGGATCGTCTAGGAGGCCGCTTCAATCACGGAGCTCTCCTCCTAAGCTGCCGCCATCGCCGGCTGCTGGCCACGCCCCCCAGCAGTGAGGTTTTTTAGAATATTTCAGAAAGGGGGGTAGTTTCCTCCCCCGCCTTTCTGGGTGGCGGGGTCTAGTTGTTTTTGGGCAGTTTTGGCAGAGGTTTGTTGATTAATGGGTAAGTTGTGTTGTCGACAGGGAAAGGATAGGTTGGTCGTTTTTAGTTCGGATTACACGTTTTGGGGGATTGACAGATGTGAAGGGGCAGGCATGGGAGTTGGCTAACAGAGGGCTTGTATTTATAGGTTATAATGGTTGATATGGTGATGTAATGTTTTTGTAATGTTGAAATGTATTCTATGGGTGGGGGCGGGGTCATGAACCTTTAGGGGCGGGGGCGGGGTTACGGATGTTACGTATTTAGAGAGGTTTAGTTTTGGAAGGCTTTTTGCAAAGGTTGATTTAATATGTGATGCGCACCTGTTCCAATAAAAGCGGCCTTTTCCACATATTCCTTGTCTTGGTCTGCTTCACCCCCCCTCACCCCTCCCTCCCAAGGGGGGATTGGGGGGGGCAGCCGACCGTAGGGAGGTCCCCCCCGGGCGATTTGGGAGGGGCTGGGGGGGGGATAGAGGCAGGAGCATCGGCCATTTCAGGGTTTGGGCTTTTTTCTAGTTGGTAGCCCAAAAGGAGCCCAAGCATAAATGCTTTGGACTCCTGCTCCCAGCCACCATTTTAGGTTTGGTGACCTGGTGGCTGGGAGCTTAGGCAGCAATTTTTTTCCCTCCCTCCCTCCCATTTACTGTTACCTTTTTTCCTTCCTTTTTCAGTTTATAGACCTTCTTTGTTTAATTTTTGTATATTTTTTGTAAGTTATTATCTTGGTTGGTTTCGTTGGAACAGGGGAGCAAGGGTTGTTTGCTGTATTCAGTCGCTTGGAGCAGGTGCCATGCGGGGTCTAGTTGTTTTTGGGCAGTTTTGGGAGAGGTGTGTTGATTAATGGGTAAGTTGTGTTAACGACAGGGAAAGGATAGGTTGGTCGTTTTTAGTTCGGAATACACGTTTTGGGGGATTGACAGATGTTAAGGGGCAGGCATGGGAGTTGGTTAACAGAGGGCTTGTATTTAAAGGTTATAATGGTTGATATGGTGATGTAATGTTTTTGTAATGTTGAAATGTATTCTATGGGTGGGGGCGGGGTCATGATCTTTTAGGGGCGGGGGCGGGGTTAGGGATGTTACGTATTTAGTGAGGTTTAGTTTTGGAAGGCTTTTTGCCAAGGTTGATTTAATATGTGATGCGCACCTGTTTCAATAAAAGCGGCCTTTTCCACATATTCCTTGTCTTGGTCTGCTTCACCCCCCTCACCCCTCCCTCCCAAAGCGAGTGATGGTGTGCAGCCAGCGCTGCTAAAAACAAACAAACTAGAAATAAACTGCACACCCTCAGCATCCCTAAACGTGAATGTGGTACAACTGGTTTGCCCCCAATCAACCAAAAAAGAAAAAAAGAAAATTACACACTCACCGCTGCGAAGGGAAATGATCCTCCTGCAGAGTCCGGCGTTGCGTTTGCGTCCTGGGTGGCAGCTATAAGAGAAAAGTGCCACACCTAGGAGGTCAGTGCGGTCACGGAAGCGCACCCTCTTGCTGGTTGTAGTGTCCCCGGTAAAACATAAGGAGAGGCCGTGCTAACAGGTTTCTGCTAAGTTCCACACAGTACTGACTGACATCGTGTGACCGATTGGCGGTACTGCACCCGCTGCATAAAATGCTACACACAGCGACTGCAACCTGTGATGTCCCCAGCACGAGACACTGCATGAAACACTGCACACAGTGACGACACCCTGTAATGTCCCCAGCACGAGACTCTGCCTCTAAAAATAGCCAGAGTCACAAGGACAGCACCTTAACCAAGCCTGACTACCGGCAGTTACCTCAGAAACGTGTCTTTGCACAATGTCGAGCGCCACCAGCACTCTGCCACAGAAGCAAGCCTAATTGACGGTCTAGCACTGGGTGTATGCTGGCCAGAGAAAGGAGGCTGACATCACCCCTGAAGCAAGGTAACTCCTAGATAGCGAGGGGGGAGCAATGTGAGCTAGAATATGCACGGAATCAAAAGGACAGAGACTACCTGCATACCGCATCGGTCCCAAAGATAAGCGAGAGACCATATACCCCAACGCAGCAGAGGAACCCTGAAAGTACTACTGTATCCACCCGAGCGAGTATTGTGCAGGACACTGGTGAGCAAGGAACATTGGAGGGGTGAGACTGTAACAGCCCACGAGGAGCCTCGAAAAAAAAACCGATGGAGAGCACAACCTCAGTGCCTGCGTTACACCACAGCAATTGAGAAGGGTGCATCACATGCCCCTGGCAGTGAACGACCGTCACCGCAAGGAGAAAAGAGCAGGCACGACTGGTGCCAGAAGAGGGCGCCCTAGCAACAAGGAGCGCGCAGTCTGAAGCGCGCCAGCACAGGTGCATGCCCAGGAGGAAATGAAATCTCTCCAAAAGAAAGAAGCAGACGCAGAGCGCGCAACTACCAGTGGCAGACAAATGCCCCAGCAAGCAAGTATTTCGCACCACATGTCCCCAGTGGTGAACGGACCTCACCAGAAGCCCATTCACTGGGCATGCCCTCAAGTGGCTGTCTAACACCACAACAAGTGAGAAGAGAGCGTCGAACGCCCCTGGCAGTGAACGACCACCACTGCAAGAAGGAAGAGCAGGCACATCAGGTGCCAGAAGAGGACGCCCCAGAAAAGATGAAGTATGTGCAGTTAAAGGTGCGTGACATAGGCACCCAGAAGCGTATCAACATGGGCAAACTCCCAAGAAGAGCTCAGAGAGCACGAGGTGCACAGATAATCATGCCGGCGACCCTGACAGTCCGGTCAGGCACCCAAAGGATAAAGACATCCCCACCATGATGAGGCCCAGGTATACTGCCGCTCAACATAGCGAGGGGAGAATCCACATCTCCACCACACCAGCACAGGTGCACGCCCAGGAGGAAGAGAGACCTTTTCAAAAGGATAAAAGCACTGCGGAACCAGCAGGAAGATTCCATACATCTCCACAACAGCAACGGAGCCCGGAAGGGGCCAAACGCAACAGTGTCCTCCCTCACACTGCTCACTCAGGAGTCGTCTGATGAGAGGAGAGTCGTACACCGCAAGTGGCCAGCCACCACCACAGCTCTCCACTGCTCGTGGAAGCTACTCCCTGAAGAAGGAGCACCCAAGACGAGTGGCTGCCTGCCATGCAGCCGAGAAGAGCGACTGAAGGTTTGCCTGAATGGTTTCGAGACCATTGAAGTTATAAGCCCGTTGGCCTTGTTAGAACATGTGGCATGTCACTGCCCCAGAAGAAGAAGAAAAGTGGAAATCGTGTTACCCAGAAGAGCTGGACACCTGCAGATGCGTCAAAGACAACAAGAGGAGAAGTCCAAGGACTCGTAGCAACACACCCAAGAACACCTCCAAAGACACCGGACAGACACCAAGGCAGACTGACAGCACTAAGGAGAACCACACAAAAGCGGCAGCAAGTGAGATCCGAGTCTCATACCACCACTTCCCCAGGTGAGCGTCAATCTGCGTCACTGGACACAGGCTCAAGGGAGAACCAAGAGTAAGCCGCAGCAAGCGCAAACTGAGTCTCATCCCAATGCGTCTCCAGGTGAGCGTCAATCGGCGTCCCCGGATACAGCCTCAAGGGAGAACCAAGAGTAAGCCGCAGCGACCGCAAATCGAGTATCATCCCAAAATTTCCCCAGGTGAGCGTCACCCGGCATCCCTGGATACAGCCTCACGGGAGAGCCGAACACAAGCCACAGCAAACGCAAACCATGTATCATCCCAACGCGTCCCCAGACGATCGTCCACCCCAGAGTGTCAACAGTCTAAGTCAAATGGCATCCCTGCTCCTGTCTGCAGATGCCATGGGTGAAGATCGGTATCAAGTGTTTTTCCTCACACCGCCTCAAGACGGAGTCGGCAGTGGCCCCAAGCCAGGCAAGAGAGGATCCACACACTACGCGTCATGCCGTCATTGAAACTCAACCTCAGCAAGGCGGAGGCACAGGGCTACCAAGTCCCTCCTGACATCCAACTCTCCCAGCACGTCACCACCACCCGCCATCCTGAGTCACCACATGGCTGGCAACTGCCATCACGCCAGCCATCACCACATGCGTCAAACACCACTCCCAGAGTATCGATGGACCGGAGTCACATGCTGCTGCCACACCAGCCGAGAGAAGAGACCAGAGGCTACTTGTGAAACTGGCACACCCCTGAACCATGGTAGTGAGAGCAAGCATCGGCCAAGACACCTCCACCCTAGAGGGTTGTGCGTGCGACCAAGTAACGGCTCCTAGGTGGTCCTGCAGCCACCGCCAGTCGGCACACAAGTGGCCCCAGCGTAGCCTTCTTGCAGTCCCGCAGCAACCCCGGCAATGGGCCTCTCCAGGCGGGAGAGTGAAAAGAGACTTTGCCCCACCGATGGGTCATCGGTTGCAGCCAAAAGAGTCCACAGAGACATGTGACCAGGCAACACCTCTATGAACCATTACCATGAACTCCGTCCATGCTCATGACGCGTCCCCTTGAAAGAACTGTTTTGAATTCACCACAGACCATCACCGACATCAACAAAAGGGAAGTCATGCAAGACATGCCATTCCAAGTGAACTGTCGCCATGCAGTGGACGTCTCCAAGCCAGCGGTCATGTCCTGAACCATTCAGGTTAAACTACGAGTGCCAACCGAGAAGGTCCTGCTGCAGGCAGAGTCATCAGCCCACGTCTGGCGTCTTCCTGCCACCTGTCTCAGAAGACTGATGGACCCTGTGGTGTTTTAGTTAATTGTTTTGTCCCCACAGGTTGGACTAGCATTTTGTTGGTTCGTTAATAAAGGTGGAAAGGAAGTAGTGTCCTGCGAGACACGTTCTAGTGTCTCGCTAGGCACTGGTTTAATAACCACTCCCCCTATGGTAGTGGGCACACACACCCCACACCCATCCACCACCGGCGTCACGAGTGACGTGACCCGGCTGATAAAAGGGCCCGGGTGCACGTGCTTGTGGCCAGTTGAATAGCTATAGATACCGTGTCTGTGTCAATCCTTTGCTAGCATGTGGGCCTAGAGCCCACAACGCTACACGCCCCACCCCATCTGCCTGCATCCTTGGCAGACAACCTTGTTTCCTTCATTTCGCACAGATTTCAGGGCAGCCTGCAGCAGCATTTGAATGCAGCCAGGCAGTAACCTTTCAGTTTTACACGGGTAATAAAGCAGGGGCCTAGGAATTAGAAGGGCACACTAAAATATAGAATGGCCAGGCCTCCCAATACGCAACAACCCCATACCTACGGCCTTGCTCTCGCACTCTGCTGTGTGCCATTGGCCCCTTTAAATTCATTATAGGAGGCATGCATTTGGAACAGCATTGTCATGGATGTGGCTAATCCAATTGGAGACACCCGAAGGTCCGAACTCCTCTCAGACAGCCATGCAGTTCTAAACTGACATCGCAGAAGGCACTGTGGACCCGTGGACCCCAGAGAGCCCAAGAAATTCTGAGCATCCATCTGTTAACTTGATAACTCTTAATTTCAGTTGGTAACATTACTGACTCTGTGGGGCATATCATATGCAAAAAGCAAATGCAGCCCACTTGAAAGTACTTTTGAGAAAATGTGAAGAAATACAGTGAGAATGACCCAGAATTGCAGGAATCATGTATCCTGCATCTGAATGGGGGAATATCAGATGCCAGGACAAAATGTTTTGAAGGCCAGTGTGGAAAGAGACTGGAGGAAGGCTGAATGAAGTAAGATTAGTACAAGAAGTTCTGATAGGACAAGAGAGAATGACACAAATGGAATGGCTGGATTGGAAGATGTGGGTAAATACTGAAGGGAAAATGACGGGGAGGGAAAAAGCAGAAGAAAAAAGGATTAGGTCACACAAATGGCTTAATATGTCTGACTGACTGATGCAAGGGAAAGAAAAGGAGCAATCATGGGTAGCAGAATAGGTGGATGGATGACAGTAAGAGAGGGGACGGGTAGGGGAAAGGGTACTTGTACACATGCGCTATAACAGTGAGCGGAATCAGGGGACCACAGATGAAAGTGGTGTACTCTCAAGAGATACTAGTGCAGGAGTAGAGATCCAGGTGACTAGCTCCATAGCTCCATAGCGGTCGCTCTCCCACGCTCCCCGCCACGATCTCCTGGCTGATTGCTCACCTGATTGCTCACCTGATTGCTCTCTGTGCAGAGCTCGCCCATACTGCCGCTTGCCTGCCCCAGTTACTGCGCCTGACACCCTGTGCCTGCCTGGGTGAACGCGATCGGTAGCAGCCTGCATATGCTGAGTGCCTAGAAGCGACCATAGCGCCTGGTATCGTTGGTTTTCATTTCTCAGCACACTATATTGCGCTGCATTGCCTGTTTGTGTGTTTATTTGGTCTGCTCCTTTGTGGTTCCAGTTTCGTTTCCTCTCCGTCCATTTTGAGTGTGGTCACTCGTGGACCGTGCCTCCTCCCCGCTCCCCGCCTCCCAGCTGCCCCTCCCACCCACAAGCAAAGTAGCCCGATCCTCCCTACACTCCCCTGTGACCAGCTGGACTAGCTCCATAGCGGTCGCTCTCCCACGCTCTCCGCCACGATCTCCTGGCTGATTGCTCACCTGATTGCTCACCTGATTGCTCACCTGATTGCTCACCTGATTGCTCTCTGTGCAGAGCTCGCCCATACTGCCGCTTGCCTGCCCCAGTTACTGCGCCTGAAACCCTGTGCCTGCCTGGGTGAACGCGATCGGTAGCAGCCTGCATATGCTGAGTGCCTAGAAGCGACCATAGCGCCTGGTATCGTTGGTTTTCATTTCTCAGCACACTATATTGCGCTGCATTACCTGTTTGTGTGTTTATTTGGTCTGCTCCTTTGTGGTCCCAGTTTCGTTTCCTCTCCGTCCATTTTGAGTGTGGTCACTCGTGGACCGTGCCTCCTCCCCGCTCCCCGCCTCCCAGCTGCCCCTCCCACGCTCCGCCCCCTCCACTATCCACTTAAGACAGATGTCCCAACGCGCAGCGTCCACGTGCTGCGGCCGCGCCCCGGGCCGCGCCAAGCCCGCGCCCAGCGCCAGACCCCCTGGCCCCCGTACCATCAACCCCACCCGCATTACTTACGACGCCTCCACCCTCTTAGCCCTTAACCCCGGCCGACTCCCCAACTGCGCCCAAGCCGCTCCTGGACACACCCATGGACCCTTCACATGCATCTCCTGCAATTATGACGGCACCAAGACCAACTCCTCATCAAATAACACCAAACAGAGACCTGACTCCAACCACCTAAAATGCATCCTGCTCAACACCCGCTCGGTCCACAGACACACCATCGACCTTTGGAATCTACTAGACACCATCTCTCCGGACGTCGCCTTCCTAACAGAAACATGGATGAACGCCTCCTCAGCCCCAGACATCACCATTGCCATCCCGGAAGGTTACAAGATCATCCGTAAGGACCGCATCAAGCAAACAGGAGGAGGCATCGCCATCGTCCATAAGAATTCCATCCGCATCTCAACCAGCTCAGACGTCAACCTCGCTAGCGCCGGACACCTTCACTTCCAGATCCACACCGACCCCAAGACCACACTCAGAGGCACCCTCCTCTACAGACCACCAGGACCCCGTGCACAATTCAGTGAAGACATCACTGACTTTATCACCCCACACGCCCTCCCCTCCGAGGACTACATTCTACTGGGAGACCTCAATTTTCACCTGGAAAAAAGCTACGACAGAAACACTACCACCCTTCTGGATAATCTTGCCAACCTCGGACTCAAACAACTTGTTAATACCCCCACTCACTACGCAGGTCACACACTCGACCCTATCTTCACCTCCAGCACACATATCTCCTTCAGTCACACCACAGCTCTCCATTGGACGGACCTCAGCTGCGTTCATTTTATCTACAAAAAGACCATAACCCACAACTATCCTCAACCTACTCTACAAAGAAACTGGAACAAAATCACCATCGACCAGATCTCCTCATCGCTTCTTCAAAACCCCCCTACCCACTCTTCGAACGCCAACCAAGCAGCCATCAACCTCACTCAATGGCTAACCAACAGCGCCGACAACCTAGCACCCTTGAAAAAACGTCAAATCAAACTAGGCAGCAAAAACGCCCCCTGGTTCAACGAGGATCTCAAGAAATCCAAGAAACTCTGTCGCTCCCTTGTGAAGGCCTGGAAAAAAGACCCAAACACCAGCACCAGGGACGCCTTCAAAAACGCCAACCGCATACACCACCAAATGATCCGAACTGCCAAGAAAGCCGCATTCAAAGACCAACTAGACAACAACGCCCACAACAACAAGGAATTATTCAACATCGTCAAAGAGTTTACCAACCCCACTGCCAACTCTAACGACATCACTCCTTCTCAAACCCTTTGCAACTCCCTAGCTTCGTTCTTCCACGACAAAATCACAGAAATCCACAACAGCTTCCACAACCAACCCGGAAACCAACCCACCCAACCTTCTGCCGCTCCTTCACCCCCCTTGAACATCCTTAATGACTGGAACCCAATCTCCACTGAAGAGACCATCCGCCTGATGAACTCCATCCACTCAGGATCCCCCACAGACCCATGCCCTCACCACATCTTCAACAAAGCAGACACCATCATAGCACCACACCTCCAAGACGTCATCAACTGCTCCCTCAACTCCGCCACCTTCCCGGAAAGCTGGAAACACGCCGAACTCAGCGCCCTTCTGAAAAAACCTACAGCAGACCCCACCGAACTCAAAAACTACTGCCCCATCTCGCTCCTTCCATTCCCGGCCAAAGTCATCGAGAAAGCTGTCAACAACCAGCTTGCCGCCTTCCTTGAAACAAACAAATCCCTTGACTCCTCACAGTCCGGCTTCCGAGCCAAACACAGCACTGAGACCGCACTCATCGCAGCAACAGACGACATTCGAACTCTACTGGACAATGGAGACACAGTCGCCCTCATCCTCCTCGACCTCTCAGCAGCCTTCGACACAGTCTGCCATAGCACCTTATTACAACACCTCAGAAACATTGGAATCCAAGGAAAAGCACTGGAATGGATCACCTCGTTCCTTGCCGGAAGAACTCAGAGAGTCCGCCTCCCACCATTCAAGTCAGAGGCCACTGAAGTCATTTGCGGCGTGCCACAAGGATCTTCACTCAGCCCCACCCTCTTCAACGTATACATGAGCCCCCTCGCGGCCATCGCACGCCAACACAACCTCAACATCATCTCCTACGCTGATGACACTCAACTGATCCTCTCACTCACCAAAGACCCTAACACCGCCAAAACAAACCTACATGAAGGAATGAAAGATGTAGCCGAGTGGATGAAGCACATCCGTCTGAAACTGAACTCAGACAAAACAGAAGTCCTTATCTTAGGTACCTCCCCCTCCGCCTGGGACGACTCTTGGTGGCCAGAGGCCCTGGGAAAAGCACCCATCCCGACGGACCACGCACGGAACCTGGGCGTCATCCTGGACTCCTCACTATCGATGACCAGACAAGTCAACGCCGTCTCATCATCCTGCTTCAACATTCTCCGCATGCTCAAAAAAACATTTCGCTGGATCCCCACCGAAACTAGAAAAACGGTCACCCACGCACTGGTTACAAGCCGCCTGGACTACGGAAACACCCTATACGCCGGCACCACCGCAAAACTTCAGAAAAAACTCCAACGCATCCAGAACGCATCAGCCAGACTCATACTAGACATCCCGTGTAAAGACCACATTTCTGGCCACCTGAAAAACCTCCACTGGCTCCCCGTCAATAAGAGGATAACATTCCGCCTCCTAACCCACGCACACAAAGCACTGTACGAACTTGGAGCCGAATGCCTCAACACACGACTTTCCTTCTACACCCCCCCCCGCCAGCTCCGTTCTTCCAACCAAGCCCTTGCTGTTGTACCTCGCATCAACAAAACCACCATGGGAGGAAGATCCTTCTCCTACCTGGCGGCTAAAACCTGGAACTCACTTCCCATTCACCTTCGCCTCACTCAGAACCACCTAGACTTCAGAAAGCAACTTAATACATGGATATTCGACAAGTAATTCCCCACCCCTCCTCAAGCGCCTTGAGACCCTCTGGATATGTAGCACGCTATATAAATTAATTGAATTGAATTGAATTGAATTGTATCTTCTTTCTCCACAGCGTCAACAACTGACCGTTCATGTTCCTACTGAGAACTAGTCTTCTGTCTGAAAAGCAACTGAGGATAGTTGTGCCTCTTTATTTTGCCAGTATTCCTGTATCTCTGTATTTTCTTCACACTGACTACTGTTCATCTAAAAGCATTTTCATTAGGTTTTCCTATTTAGTCCTGTTAGTAGCCAGTTTGTGCATTTACCATGATGCGCTTGAAGGACTTTGTAATGCCACTACTGCGCAGTCCCCAAGAAGCTTTTGTGCAAGATCATTTTGCCTTGCACAATAATGAAACTAAAATACACTTGCTATGCTACCAGAAATCTACACTAAGTGTGTTACTATTATATTATATAATTTGTCACCAGTGTAGCAAAACGTTAATTGGTATGTTATAGGTTGTGGTAACAATGACTGCACTATGGACACTCACTGAAAGAAAATGTGCTATTGGTTGAGGGGGCTGGAAGCTCCACGTAGGCAACAACCACAATCCTTGTCAGTGTGAACCACAAAAGTCACTAAATTGACCTTTGCTTAACCCTTTCGTAGCTTGGCAGAAAGCAATCAGGTTTAACTTAGAAGAAATGTGTAAAATATTTGTGCAGCAAACAAACAGTAATAAGGTGAAAACACAAAACAAGTAAATCCCAAATCCATTTAGAAAAATACAGTACATTTTAATAATTAAAATGAGGTAAAAACTACTAAAATCCAATTGTGATCACTCACAATATGCAATTTAGCATTTTTAGGAAAGAATAGTGCTTAAAAGCACACAGCACCACTCGCGTTCATCTGGTTGTGCTAGACCGAGGGAAAGTACAGGCCAACCGTAGTGGAGCGTCGGTGGTATAGAAGGACCATGTTAGTCCCGCTGAAAAAGTAACCTTCCTTAAAGTTTGGCACGAAGAGTCCAATTCACGGTTGCGAAGATCCAAAACTTCAGGATTCCTCCTTTTCTTCAAGAAAACGCAATTTAAGAAAATGGGGTATTGGTTGAGGGGGGTTGGAAGCTTGACTTAGGCAACAACCACAATCCTTGTCAGGGTGAACCAAAAAAGCCACTAAATTGACCTGTGCTTTACCCTCTGGTAGCTTGCCACAAATAAGTCAGGTTTAACTTAGAGGCAATGTGCAGTTCCTAAGTTACAGTCTCAATATAGCACAGTTACCTATGAACTGTCATCAAAGAGCTGCTTGCAAACTGCACGGCAAAAGTTAGTTTTTTATTATCCTAATGTTGCTAAAAAGGATTTATTTGGGTAATAAATACATTCCTATTAACATAGCCAACCCCACCCACTGTGGTACATTTTAAATCCTGGGTTTGTGCTTCTCCAGGAAAGACACTCGTAAAATATATTGCCTACTAAAATGGATGGCATGTAATTCCTACATCTTGTAATCCTCTTTGTTTTACGTAACATTTCCAATAGATTAATTTACACACATATAATTAACTGTCTCTGCTCTGTATAAGGTGCGTGTGATGTAAAGTGCTCTTACACCCTACTCTGGTATAGGTAGCACTATAAAACAAATGAAATGTATGTGAGAGAGAGACTATGGAGAGATGAGTGGTGCTGTTGGAGGGTGGTAGTAAGTAAATCTGTGGAAAAAAAGCTTTTTGGGAAGTGGCAAAAAGATTATCGCACTGAACACAATCAGCACTACAGCCGGCCCTGTTTCTGGAGCTTGTTTTGTCCATGTAACTCAGAACAAGAGGTCAGCTAACAGATGCTTGAAGATTCTCAGGTCAGCTTGGGATGAAGGAAGCAGGCCCAAGCTTCCTTATTAAAGCTCTGGATTGATTCTGGCTGGTGTGCATTCTACCAAATATAATACCAATCCATTAGATGGTTTGTGTCAGGCCAATGTGTTTCAAATAATAAGTTATCTGGAGAACCTCAGATTTCTTATGATACCACTTTCTTGAAATGGGATGCTGAGAACCCAATTAAGTTGTTACTCCCCCCCCCCCCAAACCCCTCACTGGACATAGCCAAATTCATACCATTTAGCTTGCAGTCTTCCATGGCAAGCCGGTGGATACAACAAAGATTGTAGAACAGTTGTCACAATCGCTCTTTGGTTATCAATTTTCTTGCTGCCTTTAGTAAGCAAACTTGATGATGGACCCACAGAACTAGACACATGCAGGATTGTTGCCACAATCCTCTTGGATACCTCCTACAATATTCTGTCCTGATGAAGACCCTTTTGTAATTAATTTTGCATTTCGGGTTGAAACGTCAACAACTTTTTACTGTGGACTGTTTTTTAATTTATTTGTGGATTTCGACACTCATATCATGAGTGTCGTAGATATCATCATGTTGTCTCTTTCAATTACTGTGTATATTGTCATTGCATTTATCACTTGCACACCCCATGTTCGCTTTATTACACTTGCACTGTGCCGTCACCAAATAGGAGCATCTCATTATTTTTCAGTTATTGTTCTCATATTGTTGAAATCTTCTTCCTTATTTGAGAACAGGGTTTTTGTTTAAATGGAAATAAAATGCCCCAAATGCATAGCCAACCTTACTTGTGAGATTGTTCTTGTGAGAAGGGTTCTTGAAAACTATTGCCATGGAAGTCAAGGACTACACTTCCCTCATAGGGACCACTTGTGCTGATATTTATTACTCTACCCCGGTCCCTGGGTTACTGGGTTGCCCCTTTTGCTTTAAGAATACTTCTCAGGGAGCAGGGTACACCTCAAGAGAGCAGGGCAGTCTCTGGAGAATAGGTAAAGCCTCAAGCAGCAGGACAGTCCTCTGGTAGAAACAGTGCAGGTCCCTGAGGAACAATGCACATTGCAAGCAGCAGGGCAGTCATCTGGAGAACAAGGAAAGCCTCAGGCATCAGAGCAATCCTCTCTGGAACAAGGCAGTCATTCTTCTGTAATGCCCACAGGTCCAGGAGCACATGGAAGCGTTGTTCTGAGGGTCTAATATATTTACCTGGTACAGCCTTTGAAATGGGGGCAATGTCTAGACTGCCTCCACATCCTGTTCTGGAAAGTTCCTTCCTTCACCTGACAAGGCTCCAATCAGTCTAGGATGACAAAAGGCTGGTGTCAAGTCTTTTGTGAGTGTGCTGGAGCCAGCCAGTTGAAATGTAAGTGGGGGAGGGAACAGCATTGCCCCACCCATCCTGGCCGGATGACCTACCCTTCCAACACCTAGTCCCTCTTTTTTTCACTGTGAGGAATACACAAAGGCCAACTGCAAAGCTATTCACAGTCATGTGATCCTGGGAACAGGCTGCAGGCAAATTGGTTAAGAAGATGCCAGCTTCCCAAAAGTGGCATTTTCAGAATTGTGACTTAGAATCTGACTTTAACATTGAAGAGGATTTTAAAGCACAATTTTTTTTTAGACCAAACATGACATTTCTACCTGTTCGTAGTGAAAACTTAGCACTTATTAAATGTAATAAGGCAACCCAATGTTATCCTATTGGTAAGCTAGGCCTTACAGTAGTTAAAGAAGAATGTAGGTGTGTTTCACTATCAGTACCTTTAAAACTTAAAAACATGTCCTACTTTTAAAATACAATGTACCCCAACCTGTGGGCTATGTAGGGCCTACTTTAGGAGTGATGTATATGTATTAGAAAGAAAGGTTCAGACCTGGCAGAGTGTCTTTTTTTGTCAGTTCGAATTGGCAGTTTAAAGCTGGTAGTCTGCAATAGCAGGCATGAGACATGCTTTTAGAACTATTTAAGTTGGTGGCACAACAAGCGCTGTAGGCCGACTACTTACTTCCTTAATCCTACTACCGCTTCTGGGGTATAGGCCACCGACCAGGATGCTCTAGCCAACTCTGTGACGGGATTTTCTTTCAATCTGACTCCAGGTGTAACCCATGCCCTTGCATGTAACCCATGTCCTTGCAAGTGACCCATCTCCTTGCAGGTCCTCTAATAGTGTTTAATTTGCAGGTCCTCTGTACATGTGGTAACACTTTACTAGGCACTTATAAGTAAATACAATTGGCCAATTGAGTTTAAGCCAGTTTTGCCATGTTATAAGTAGAGAGCACATGCACTTGAGCACTGGTTAGCATCGGCAAAGTGCTAATAACAACAAAAATGAAATTCAGAAAACAGGAGGGGGGGGAAAAGGTTTGGAGATGACGATGCAGAGAGGGCCAAATCCAATATTCACACTTCTGACTGGTTTCTGTATATCGTTATTTCAAAACCAACATTTTGCCTAATGTGGGCTGAATTTCGGGCTATTGTAAGGCCCAAGCCTATGAGAACAAAGCTTATCAAATGGGAGATGGAACTCAGTGTTACCATATAGGACCAGGGAAAGCACATTTAGCATTCTATGTGTTATAGTGACTGGATATAAGCCATCCTCCCCATGGAAGCAAGAGAGTTGTCTAGTGTACTGTCATTCTATCCTGCAAACATTTGGAAGGTGTTCTATGCTGCTAAACGCAGTATGAACAGAACAATAACTAAACTGTACCAATTGCTACCAGTGTCCTAAAGCTGTATGGGGTGGGGGATGGTCAGATATCTTCTACTGCACAAAGGTGTACTGCGATGCAACACTTACAATGAAGGGTTTACCCATGAGTAACTTTGGCTCTCGCTCTGAACATGGTTCAAATTTTAGCGCCCCCTCAAAGTTCGGATCTAGGCCCCTGCTTCCAGCTGTGGGAGCACAGGGCAGTTATGAGTTCTGCACCTTTGGAGGGCAAATAGCCGACGGTGTTTCGCGCCCATTACTGTGTATTTTTCACATTACCTGGCCTATTTTTACATGCACTTTTCTCCTGCTCTTATAAGATGAACATTTGTGAAAAAAGCGGGAATTCCGCTTTACCTGCAGCCTGATCTTGGAACGAGCGCCTTGATGCTGTGGGTCCTTATCTTTGCTTTTCTGAGATCTTTATTTAACACGTGAAGGTACTCCGCTCAAAAGTGTGAGTGGAGTAATCTTTCTCCATTCAGTGTTGTATTTTATCTCTGAATACTTGAAATCTTACTCTCTGTTTCTGTGTCTAGATCTATATTTGTGTCTTCCAGTATGCCTACTTATTTGTCTCTTTCTTTCAGCCTACAAGCCTCTACAACTAGCATGCTAGGTAAGTAAACCTCCAGAACCATTATTGCAAATTCAGCTAACGTCAGCTGCCTAGACTCTCTACGCTGGGGGTCTGATTGGCTATTCATGTATGTTATAGTGAAGATGTTTATTACTGTAGTCTACAAAGGACATGCCTATCCATCTGATTTTAATTTCAAACGGAAACGACATCCTTCCTTCCGCCCGTAAATGCCACACGCTCCTGTAGAAATGCTAATGGAGCTGCGCAAAGGTCGACAGGTATCTGTCTTTTTAAGTGGCTGCCTGGGTTCCAACTCACCGCGTCTGCGGCAACAGCATCCCTTCTCCAGACAGACCAGAACAAACCCATAGATGCATCAAGCATCCATTCTGCGAATTCCAAATAGCGATAAATAACAAATCGCTATTAAGAATTCGCAGAATGGGATGCAACATGAAATCGCAAATCCAGCTGTTCCCAGCACACAAATTGCGAATTCGCAAATACAGATTTCGCAAATAGCGATCTCGCACATTGCGAGATCGCAAAAACGTTAAGTCGCATTTAGAGCACAATGATGACATCACTACCAGGAAGTAGCCTGCTACATGCATCATTCAGAGCACAGAGCTGGATAGAGGAGGAGGCAGAGAACTGAGCTCCAGGAGCCATACCCTGCAGTGCCCATACAGGGGTGGAAATCAATCCACAATGTCCCAGGAAGCTGTAGGACCAAGTGAGAAAGCACGCAAGCGCAAGATAAACTTCAGTGAGAAGGAACTTGAGTACCTCATTGAAGGAGTGAGCAGGGACCATGACCAACTGTTTGGGAAGCTGTCCCGGAAGGTGCCCGAGGCAATCAAGAGGTGCATCTGGGTGCGCATCAAGGCAAAGGTGAACACGGTGGGAGTCACCCACCGGTCCATCGATGATTTAAAAAAGAGGTGGTACAACCTCAGAGGCCGTGCCAAGGAGCGAATAGCTGAGAGACCGGGGAGAGAATGGCTACTGGAGGGGTTGAATCCACAGTCCCTGAAAACACCTCCATGGAGGACCCAGTGGAGGACACCATACACCCTGAATCCTGTGTGGGCGTCACCCAACTGGATACCTCCCGCACCACACACTAATCTCAAGGTAAGAGGCATGCTACTGCACCCCCGTACCCTAACAATGCACATGCCCCCAGTGCAATCCATATTTGTGAGCACAGTCCCTGCTCCTCCCAAACGCCCAAATGCATTGTGGAACCTGTAGGTAGTGTGTAAAGGTGCCTTGATAGCCGAACACAGCCAGATAAGTAAAGATGCACAGACCCCTAAAGGCAGCCAGGGAATGAAGACATTAACCAATAGCGAGCCTGCATGCATGTTGCAACATCCCAGTTGCCATACGCATACCAGTAATCATGCACTCATTCACATCACAGGTGAGGTAGATACTGACATGTCCAACAGTGACATCCTCCACATCGCTAAGACACCTGAAGAGAAGGAGGGGGAGAGGCAGCATGCACCTGCACCAACACCCAGGGCCACCCCTGCAGCTACAGCCGGAGCACAACAGCTCGTCTCGGCACATAAGGCAGTAGAGCAGACCCCACCACCACCCAGGAGGCAGACACAAACCACAGCAAGTGTGCAGGCCCACGCCAGCAGCAGGTCAAGGCAGCAGTGCTCCGTGCCCACCACAGCAGCCATGGAGCAACACGCACACAACTTGGGCCTGGGCATTGAGGCTCAGATGCTGCGTGTGCACTGCAAACAGGCGCAGCACATGGCAGCAATGCAGCTGCAGCTGTACAAAACAGCACGCAATATCAGTGTCCTCACTGGCCATGCAAATCCAGATGGTCCAATGCTGTGCTGATGTAGCAAGGGCACTGGAGCAGGTCACCAATTCTGTGGAGCACCAACAGGCGGCACACCATAGCAATGCAAGTGGGGGGGGATGATGCCAGTGAAGGGGCATCCAGCCTCAGCAGCCTGTCTGTGCCGGTGCAAACAAACAGGAGGCGCCCAACACTGCATCCCAACAGAACCAGCCTAACGTGGAGGGTGAGAGGCAACAGGGTGCGCACGGCAGGAGGCACTAGTTACTTTATATTTCAGGCTGTGGCGTGGTGAGGCAACCATGCACACCAGCTCAGGTTACATGACCTTGGATTTATGAAAGCTGTACCCTTATTTGTTGCTGATGGAAGCACATTGAGACTGTGTGAAATAAACACAAGCTTTATTTTGAAAACAAATCATCCTCCTGTCAATCTTTGATGTGGCTTGCATGAGTGCAGTGTTGTGTGAGGGGTATGGATGCACTAGAAATAGTTCTGTGTGATGTGCGTGCAGCGTCTGTGGCCTTCAGCAGGATTCTCCCCGTGTGCATGATGCACGTGTGCAGGTGGCATGTTGTCCTCCTCTGACTCACTGCCAGACACCTCAACAGGTATCCGCTTGGTGGCAATATTGTGAAGCATGGCGCACACGGCCACGATGCGGCAGCAGATCTTGGGCCGGTATTTGAGGGCCCCGCCAGTCTTGTGGAGGATGCGGAATCTACTCTTTAACATGCCAAATGTTCTCTCTATCACATTTCTGGTGTGTATATGCGCAGCATTGAACCTCCGTTTCTGTGGTGTTGCTGGGTTGAGGTATGGGGTGAGGAGGTATTCACGGAGGGCGTAGGCGCTGTCACCTGAAGGGAGGAGCAGAGGGTCAGTTCCTGTTATGCGCGGCAACATGGTCCTAACATACTGGATGTGGGCATGTGTACTTACCTAGGAGATGTCCCTCGCCAAAATACCCCCTGACAAAGCGGCTGTGTATGCCGCTGTGCCGAAAGATAAACGAATCGTGCGTGCTCCCTGGGTATTGTGCCACAATGTCTGTTATGATGGTCTTCGCTTTGCAGACCATCTGAATTTTGAGGGAGTGATATGACTTGCGGTTCAGGTACATGTATTCGTTATCTGCGGGTGGACAGATGTGTATGTGGGTGCAGTTGATGCAGCCAATTACATGGGGGAAATGTGCGGTATGGTAGAAGTCCAGTTTAGTTTGCATTAAGTCCTCTTGGGTTGTTGGGACGGTGATGTAGTGCTGTATCCGGCTCAGCATGGCGTCCAGGAAACTCTGTAGGCATCGTGACAGTATACCCTGGGATATTCCCCCTGCAACTGCGACTATCCCCTGGAAACTGCCGGAGGCCAGGAGGTGCAGGCAGTACAGGACCTGGACATGGGTGGGCACGGCATTGGTCCTCCGTGTTGGGTGATACATCAGGGGGTCAAGGTCTCCGATGAGCTTCTTAATCATTGTCCCATTTTGCCTGTATTTGGAGTATATCTCTTCTTCAGTCTGTCCCAGTAGTGTAATCCGCAGCCGGAAGATGCGTTCATGACTGGAGCCTCAGCCGCCTTGCCATGATGTAGAGACCTGCCATTGTGACTTTCCTCATGCTCCTACTGAGTCTCCTTAAGTGTGTTTGATTTAGCCAACACCTGTTTGCTGTTTCCAACATTTTCAATTTGACTTCATGCTTACCACCTGGTTTAGCTTCTCCTTAAATTGCGACTCGTATTTTGCGAATTATGGTATTTTCGCTATGTGCGATTGCTGATGCATGTGGATAGCGATTTGTTTGCGAAATCGCTGTTTGGCTGAGAATTCGCTATTTAAATCGCAGAATATGTTGCAAATCACTTTTAAGGAATCGCAGTGGGGGTTTCTACGGGTTTAGCGATTCTCTGTTTTGCGAATTCGCAATTTGTTGATTTTCCACTTGATGCATTGCGGAATTGGAATTTGCAATCGCTGTTTCGCATCGATTGTGATCGCAAATTCGCTTGATACATATATGCCAAAGACATTTACCGGTGCGAGCAACATCTTGCCTGCGATTGCCTTGTCACTGACACATCTTCCTGATCCGCTCTTGGGAACCAAAGAGACCAGACTTCGTGCCCCAGTGTTGCTAAGCGGCTGACTGCCCTTGATATCAAACCGTGCGTGACACCGGCAGAAGTGGGGGAAACTGGTACTGAATTGCGCAACCACATAATACATTCCAATTTTAGGAAAAATCTACCAAAAGTTCAGAAAAGGTCTTGCCATTCTTTGGAGCTATGGTAGCAATTAAAAAAGTAAACATTGAAACATTAAAGGCATGCTTTCTTAATAACAGACTGGATCACCAAATACGTTGCTATTTAGGTTGCCACAGAATATTTTTTTCTTGTGGAGGAGAATGCTGATTTTCTTTGCCTAAAGAAATTCATTTTATTCATTAACCCACGAATGAGTAAATATTCAGCCTATTTATGTATTTTTATAAAGTGATAACCCTTTGCTCGCTGCAATCCCTGAGCTTTGAGTTTCACTATTCAAAATGTTAGTGCTGTTTGACTTCGATGCTCGGCACTCTGCTATAGCTGTATCTAGAATGTGTACCCATTAAATATTCTTACATAGGGCCTGATTTCTAAAGAAACTGTCAAAGTTCCAAGGAGTGTATAGTGCTCATTTGCACGTGCATCAATTGGACATTTAAAGGAATTCGTTCTCATAGCAGTACTATACAGGAGTCAAGAGCAATTCATGCTGGGTTTTGAGAAAACATCTACTTGGGCCGCCATCTAAACTCGAGGACGTGTTAGTGAACCAAACTTTTTGGAAATAGAAGCATCACCCACATATTGTGGCTTGCTTCATTTTTGGCGGCCTCATCCCACCTTGGTCTGATAATACTACCAAGGCGGACTGAACATCACTGGGAGGGAATCCTTGATAGCGCTTTAACTGGGCACTGTTAAGATTCAGCTAGTTTTAGAAATATTTTAGGGTAGATCATATATTAGTAGGTACTACAGGCATTGTTAAAAAGACATATGGTGAATGATTACGGGTACAATGATCCTCCATTCCACTAAACAGCCAAAAATATTCTGCCTGCACATATGCCAGTTGGCTGTTGTGGGCATTTATTACGACTTGTATGGATCCCTCAAACTGCGGTGGGTTTATCATTCTCATGTGGGAAAAGGAATGTTCTACCTCAACAATGGTGCAATAAATGTGATAATGTAAGCATGTGTATATAGTAAGCATATGATCAAAAAGGACTCACCCCTTCTATTAGTATTCATATAAGTTCGACGTAACACGATTGTGACAATGCCAACATGGCACTCAACATGCGTGAAAGGTGGGCACATTGACTTACAATTATATCTTACTCCTGCTTGGGTGTTTTAAGGCTTCATAGTTTGTCTGGAGGATGGCATCTCCTGTAGTCAGTCGAAACACAAAAGGAGAGCCAGAGAAGATTTAGAGACCAGTAGGAGCTAACTCCCCAATATTAACATTCTATAACACAATAAAACACCTGGGTCTAAACAGGAGAAAATTGAAACGAAATAACCTCGCTGAGATGGAGTATTCCTTTTAAAGGACAATTTTCCTCAACCACCATAGGTGGCATGCATCGTCATCGGGACCCTCCTCGCACCATGATGACTTGTCATGGTGTGGGCTACAACCCCCTCCCTGGGAGAGAGAGGAGCACAGCAGATGTTTTTAGAAGTATAATAAATACCCTTTAATGAGCTGGGGGTAGTGAGGTAAGTAGAGTGTGCAAAGAAATTGTGGGATGGTTAAAACTGGTTACAGGGTACGCAAACACCTTTATGCGTGCAGCCTTGAGTCAGGATTAAAACAAAGGACACTGCAGGAAGGATTAAACCTGCTGGGGTGTGTCACCAAGGTAGGTTAACATGTTTCAGCCATAAACCCTCAGATGAGGTGTTGTTGCATTTGTCTGGTGGTATAGTAATAGTGGTTTTGCTTCCAAGTTATGCTCAAAATATATAATGTAATTTAGTACAATACCATCCAGTGGTCCGCCTTTTATCCAAGGAAGGGATCCCCTGGTGATCAACTGGAAAAATATATAAATACATATGTGCACAATGAACAACTAGGTTATAGTTTCAAACGGGGGTAGTTGATGGAATACAGGCACCCAACACCCTGACACAGTGGAGTATAATACACCTATTCTTGACACACATAAAGCAAACCCATTACCACAGTTGGGTGCAATACAACAGGATCAGGTGAGTACTTCATATATCAAGACAGGCCTACACACAATACAACCATAAGCGAGGCATACCCGCAATCATTGGGTGTGGTGCTTCAAGTCAGGCCCTGGCATGGGGCTCAGGGTACTCTCTATCCTATAGAATGTTATAGGAGAGAGTAAGAAAGATAAAAGAATGGAAAGATGAAAAACTCTGGGTACTTCAAACCAAGAAAGGTATAGAGAGGAAAATTGCTAAAGAGATAGATGTATTAGAAATTGGGGTCTCTAGTTGGCAGTGATTTTTACCCTGTCCAAGTAGGAACCCTAATTCTAGTCTGGGTAATGGAGTCACACAGCTAAAATAATTCCTTCTCACCCCCTTGGTAGATTGGCATGAGTAGTCAGGCTCATCTCAGAGGCAATGTGGAAACCCTTTGTACAAAACACACACAGTAACACAGTGAAAACACTACAAATGGACACCACATCAGAAATATAACCAATATTTATCCGAAACAAACAAGACCAAAAGAACCTAACATACATAAGCAAAGATATCACTTCTAAAAGGTTAAAAACAGTTCAATTAATAGAAATCTATGGATACGTAACTTTTAGTACAAAGTACCTAGGATGCATAAGAATCAATGAAGAAAATAGGTACAGGGTAAATTAAATGCCGGAAAAGCAAAGCGATGTGTTGGTACCTTACTCCCTGGGGAGATGATGCGTCAGTCCCTTACTGCAGCTTAGGGGAGGTGATGCACTGTTCCTTACTGTCAGTGGAGGTAATGTGTTGATTCCTTACTGTGAGGAGAGGTGATGCATCGATATACCAGGACCTGCAGTACAGTTTATATCCAGTCTCTCTGAGAATATCGTCCATACTGCACTCGGTCAAAAAAGCTTGATAATCTTAGGTGACCTTAATCTGTAGTTTGACAATAACTCCAATTTAGAAGCCAATCACTATGTTAGGAATCTAGAACTATGAATCTAACTCGAAAAGTGAACATCGCCACCCAGCAACTAGCACATTTCCTAGACCCAATATTGATCAACTTTTCAGAGATTGAAGTGGATACCCCGCTGATAGTCCTCTGGTCAGACCACCACTTGGTGGCCTTTTCTGCACCTCTTTATAGACACCCCTTCCCCTTTAAGCTTGGTCAGATGATCACCCGAAGGAAGTGGACTAAGTTTAACACTGAAACGATCACTCAGACCCTTTCGAGTACCAACCTCCAACTCAAGGCTGGCATCAATAAAGTAAACTCGGATGCAGAAAAATGGAGCTCAGGAGCTATAGATGAAATATCTCTGTGGACCACTAAGAACACCCAGAGGTGGCGGAATCCTGCACCCTGGTTCAACGAAACTTTAATTGCAGCCAAAAAAAACAGTAAAACGCCTAGAGCGTAAGTGGAGGATGGATTACTGCCCTACTAGTAAAACCACCTATAAAGATTAGCTTAAGCAGTATCATGCACTCATTAGGAAAATGTATTGTACTTTCTATACTGATAAAATTGAGCAAGCCAACAATTCATCGAAATTACTTTTCCCTATTCTCAAATCACTGTCTTCGCTAGAACGCACAATGGCTCCTCCATGACATCCCCTGAGAATTGAAATAACATTTCTGACTTCTTTGCGTCTAAAGTAGCGAAGAACTATGCAACATTCCTGCCAGAAGCACGCAGCTGTATTAATCTTGATACCACTCAAAACGCAGCATTTGGAGGGATTGGTCTCTCTGAATTTAAAACCCCTACACAAGATGACCTGAAGGGTCTGGCTATGAGCAGTAAATCAGGATCCCCACTTGATTCCGCTCTGTCTAAAATGATGATGCAAAGAATGGACTATATCTTCCTCTATGTCCAACAGCTTATAGATATATCATTCCACTCAGGTGAAGTTCCACTGAAATGAAAGCAAGTGATAGTTCTCCCTCTGCAAAAAAACTTTCCGCCGACTCTATGCTACTAGAACCTTTATGGCCAATCCCTCTCCTACCATTCTTTGTCACAATTGCAGAGAAAGTGGTGAATAAACAACTTGTAAATGATATCAATCTAAATAATTTATTTCACCCCTCACAATCTGGTTTTAGAGCCTCCTACTCTATGGGGTTGGCTCTACTCCATGCAACGGAAAACTTCAGGAAATGTGCCAACGCAGGACATACTGGTCCTGTTGGACCTAAGCGCTGCATTTGACATCATATCTCAAAACTCACTTTTCGAAAGACTAAGGCTCTGTGGGGTTAGGGGCTCAGCTCTTTGCTGGATGACGTCTTTCGTCCTTTCTCGCAGCTTCCAAGTTGCTCAGCATCCGCATACATCAAAAAGCATTCCCCTCATGCAAGGGGTCCCCCAGGGCCCTCTACTGAACCCCACTTTATTCAATCTTTATATTGGCCCCCTGGCAGAAATTGTAGAAAAATACAATGTAACCCTTGTGTCATATGCAGATGACACGCATTTCATTGTCACTTTATCTCAGGACACAGAAACAGCGGCTAATCATTTCTCCTCCTGACTAGGGGAGCTTGCCTTGTGGATGTCCAACAATAGCCTTAAACCTAACTGCAATAAAATCGAAGTAATGATCGTTTGGGAAAAAACTTCTATCTGGTCATTGGTCTGGTGGCCCCAGGCCCTGGTGCAAACTCCTGCCCCTTAAGAGGCAACTAAAAATCTGGGGTACGGTTTGAACCGAAACTTTCATTTGAGAGTCAAATCAGAAAGGTAGCTGGAAAATGCTTTGGGACTCTTAAAGCCCTAAGAAATCTCCTTGATCTACTGCAGCTAGAAAAACACTTATGCATGCCCTAGTCACACCCCAGAAAGACAATGGTAACATTCTCTATCTAGGAGTCTCCACAAAAAAGCCTCAGTAATTGAAACTTATTCAAAATGCTGTCGCACAATTTGTCCTGAACCTTCCCAGAAGTACATCCACTTCTAAAGCTCTGTCTACTCTTCACTGGCTGCAAGTGGAAAAGCGGATTACCTACACTGCTATATAGTCCAGAGGTGTTCTGAAGTTATGGTGTCACAGCTACTGTACCTATATACCAGTTTCTGCCTTTGAAGTAGGAAAACATCAAATAAAAGTCTATGTAGTGCACAAAAACCTGCTTTTCCCTGCCCTGGCTTCAGACACTCTACTGGAGGCTGTAGACAGCTGTGTGTGATGACAGGCACAGCTCTATTGAGGTGCCAGTGACAACTTCTCCCAACACTCTAGCTCAGGTTATGGGTCCATCAGAATATGCAGGGCACACCTCAGCTTCCTTTGTGTGACTGTCTAGAGTGAATGCACAAATAGCCCAATTGACATTCCCCTTCAGACATGGATTCCCCAGGCAGGTAGAGACACAGCATGATAAAAGCAAGAAAATGCCCACTTTCTAAAAGTGGGATTTTCAAACATGCAAATTAAAAACCAACTTCACTAAAAGATGTATTTTTAAATTGCGAGTTCAGAGACCCCAAACTGCAAATCTCTATCTCTTATCAATTGGAAGTTACCCTTGTAAGATGATACAAGGTATTTCCAATGATAACCTGTGGGAGAACTTACCCTTGCAATAGTGAAAAACAAAATTAGCAGTATTTCACTATCAGGACATGTAGAACTCATCATTAAACATTCTGCCTTTTAAATACACTGCACCCTGCCCATGGGGTTACCTTGGTCCTACCTTACGGATGACTTACATGAAGAAAAGAGTAGGTTTGGACCTGGCAAGTGGCTGCACTTGCCAGGTCAATATGGCAGTTTTAAAGTTGCACTCACAGACACTGCAGTGGCAGATTTGAGACATATTTGCAGGGCAACTAGCATGGGTGGCACAATCAGTGCTGCAGGCCTACCAGTAGTATTTGATTGACATGCCCTGGGCATACCTGGTGCACTTTACTAGGGACTTACCAGTACATCAAATATGTCAATGTCATGGATAAACAAATTACCAGTGCTTGAAATAGAAAAAGAGAAATGCAGGTACTCTGTACCAGAGTATCTGCTTGTTTCTGAGAAGTGCCGGTACTCTCCAATTAAAAGTATAGCTATTCTCTTGAGAAGTGCCAGTATACTCCCGCTCAAGATAAAGAAGTGCCGGTACTCCGTACTGGACAGTACTGGCCCATTTAAAGCACTGCCAATTACATATACATCGTACACATGGAACATTTTTACTTTAGCACTGGTCAGCAGTGGTAAAGTGCCAGAGTTTTAAAACCAGCAAAAACTAAATGCAGCACACAGTCAAAAACAGGAGTTCAGAAGCAAGGAAGACAGGTGAAACACACGCCAAAGATGCTGGGTCTAACAAGAGCGATATAAAGATGTAAAAACGTGGAAACTGTAATGGCCACATCTAGGTAAGCTCATTAGTGTAATTCCCTAGGGGATTTGAACAAAGGATATTGAGTTCACCTTTGCTGTAAATGTTGCAATGACTGTACGGCAATGCTTAATCACAACTGAAAAACAACGAAGAAAGCAACTAGACAGCAGTTTTAATTATAATTGTTCAGTTACAATCATAATTGGCATACAAGCCCCTGTGAATGTAGTTGGGCTGATTACGCCAGTGCAGTAAGAGCTCAAAAGCCAGCTTTCTTATAAACGGTGAAAAAAATCAGCTCATGACAGAGCGTAGTTGCCGTAAAACCCGCATAGCATGTTTCTTAAATTCCAAGATTGTATTATGTCAATAAGTATATGAATCATGGACGAGATAAATAATGTATATATCTCACAACGGAGATGAAAAATACAAATACAGGCCCCAAAGACCAGTAGTAGGTGGCCTCGTGAAGCCCTTTGAGTCCAATGGGTGTTGCGCGCCTGACCACAGTCATATTTGAGTGCCAAGTATTCTTTTTAAGATGACGGTCATGAGGGTAAGGATGAGTGCAGTCCCAACTAAGGCTTAATTGAAAGTGTACTTGTCAAATACAATCCTGTTATTTCATGTTGATGCATGGAAGTAAAATTAACTAACATTTTGTAGTCTGCCCAATCCTGATAGAGGAACGTAGGCACTTTTTACGTTAGCACTTCAACACTTTAAAGATTAGAGCATGTAGGCCAGTCGTAATTCTGTGTCTATGTGGGATCCATCTGCAAATTTTTAAGATTTATGGACTATGAGGCAGCTATGACGTCATCACACTACCCTGGTAGTACACCCATCCTCTAGCGCCCAATAAGTTTTGCCAATCATGGATTGATGCATGTTAAACATATTGCTCAAATACTGAAAAACAGGCTGACACTTTTGTGTTAAACGATTGAGTACAATTGTTTTGTTCAACGCTAAATGTGTACAACATAATTTGCTTAGCATTTGAGTGTTTTCTGATGGGTTGGTAAAATATATTGAAATAGTTATGATAAAGAATATACCTCATGGTCAAATGTTTGCACATCCGATCTCACTCTTGACGCATAGTCATTTTTACTTGTTGGGTAGTTTTGAAAACTATGGCCCAGATGTACGAAGCTATTTAGCATTTCTTAATGGGACGAATCGCTATTTCGGCTCGTTCAGAAATGCTAAATGGCCCTTTCAGATGTACAGAGGGCCAAAACCGCAAATGGATAATCATTATTTGAGATTGTTAATTCGCAGTCACAATTTGCTATTTCTACCAGGTAGAAATTGCAAATTGCGACCACAATTTAGAATTAGGGATTACCTTTTTGCAATTCCCAAAGCACATGTCAATCAGGGGTTTGTAAAGCCCGGCTGTCCACCCGTGAAGGTTTCAAGTCCATGGGAGGGGGGATCCTGGCAGAGTGATGGATTCTGCCGGGTAGTATCTGCTTTGTCAATTCTATTAGTGTTGGTGAGGTAAAGCATGCAGTGTTCAGCTTTTATAATCTGTTCAATTTGAATTTGAGATCCTTTCCCATGCTTACCAGTACTGTCCAGCCAGGACATACCTAAAAGGACGTTAAAATAGACTGGTACTAAGTGGTTGATAAGAAGCCAGGGTATTTGTTATAATGTCATCACTATAACGTTTTGTGTCAAGAGGCCATTCAGTAGGCATTATTCCACCGTAGTGTATGAAAAAGTGTAACTAAGCTAGTTATTCGACAACTGTTTCATCTCTTTCCCTTTGAAAAAAACAACTTGCATTTTTTCTTTGGTTCTTAAAATGGAACATATGATGTTTCTGTTTCTATATCTGTTTATTGTCCTCTGTCTGCATTAAGAAGATCTGAAATCTCATTGTCTTTTGTGCTAACAGATCTGCTTTCATTGTCCTACTTAAAATTATGTTGGAGCAGCATAATTTTGGATCCACCCTTGGACGTCCCAAATATGCAATATATGTGCACTGAGCCCTACATATTTCATGTTCCCTAACGTTATTAATGTAAGGTGTTGTAATTAAATTCAGTACTGCAGTGCATTCACTGTAGAACTAGAAATTCATGTACACTGTGTGCCTTACCGTTATTAAAATGAAATGTAGTCTTTTAGGATTGGATAAAACCACCCTCACATTATTAAAATGTATTCGCTTGAGAAATGAGAAAGATTTATGTAAACTTGTGCACTAATGTTTTGCGATTTGCATTTATAATGTAATTCTCACTGACACTTGAATTCATGCATTTAAAGTTATTTTGCATTTTCTTTAAGTGCAATCTGAATCTAACGTTGAATTTATGTACTGACGTGCTAATTATTTGTAGCTGTACATGCACATATGAGCACCTATTAAAAATGCACCATTGAATCATACGGGTTAAGTTGACCTAAGTAGGCCTGTATTTCTTTCTGCATAAAATACTTCTTTTCCATTTCTGTGTGTGTGTATTTTTCCTTGCAGGTACATTCACATGGTTTGTTAGTTTGAGAATAGATGCAACACTGTACTAGTGATAGAGAGCCTGAGAAGAGGACTTTGACAAAGAACATGGAGAGCCAGGCGTTATCTGACAGTCCCTATTCAGAAATGTATTGAGGAGTTACAGGTACCCAAGGTCGATATAGATCACAGAACTGGTCTGGTAGAATCTATTAATGTTGCAGCTCACAGCATGAGAATGGAAAGGGCAATGGAGTCCCTCATAGTGTGATCATGGGGTGTTTCCCAGAAGATTTGTGTGGTATTAGCTGGTGTTCTCACTGGTAGCCCTGGGTATAGAAATTGACTCCGCTCATGGAGTTGTTGGAATTCAGGAGTTCCGTTCTCCGTGATTAACGCGGTGTTCACGCTAAATTCCATCATCCAGCGCATAGAATTTTGTTTTGTCTGTTGGCACACACAAGACTTCTTTTTGCATGCAGTGATGAGCAATAGGGTACTCTCCGTCAGCTAGCAAGCACCCACGAGATTGTGGTGCCCACTAGTGCTGCTTCCAGTTGCGAAGGCATAGTTTTGTGATGTTGGCAAATGCCAGAGACCACGGCGGCACCTTGAGCAGATTCTCTACATGAGAATCATCTAAATCTACTCGAAAATATGTTTTTGAGTTAATTTTCTACACCAACGGACCATTGAAGTTTTTTTGTGCAAAAAGCCTTTTTTAAATGTAACTTTTTCTTTCAACAAGAAGTAAGTGCCCCAGAGACTCCAATTTTCTGTTTCTGTCCAGCAGGCTCCTCCTAGTGCTTTGTCCAGCTCCTAGGAAATTTTCATTTGGATTTGGGACTGGACGGATCCCTCTCTTTGTCTGCTGTATACATACCATTGGATTTAAAGACTTTGGGGCTTATTTACAAGCCCCTTGAGACACTGGTGTGTCACTTTTTGTGACACACCACGAACGCAACCTCCTGTCTCATATTTACAAGGACACCTAAAGCCACTCTGCATGACTTTCCTTGTCCTTGTACATATGGCCCCTCCTCATGCAACACTTTGTGTGAAAGGGGCGTGACATGGGTGTTGCTATGGGTGTTTCCACGCAACACCCATGTATTCAGCTGCTTTTCGTAAATTCGTAAATCTGGATATGCGTCAGAATGAGGCGCAGCGAGGAGAAATGTTTACATGTATACTAGTTTTTTCCCTCTTTATATGGGTGCTGCATTCTGCAGCACACATATGAAGAGGAAAACACTTTTTATTTTTTGTTATTGTTTTTGTGCAAGAAGGTAACCCTTCCCGCACAGAAACAATCTCCTTGTCATGCAGGCACCCTTGCACCATGGCGCACTGGTGCCTGCGAGATGCATGGTAGCTGATTGTGCCCCAGCGCAGGGGAATGCACATTGATGGGTCATATTGTTGTAAATATGACAAATCCCTGTGCTTTGAAAGTGCTGTCCTGTGGCGTAGCGATAGGGTTTGTGGTGCTGCGCTGCGGCACCTACTTGTAAATAAGGCCCTTTGTTTTTTAGATTTAACAAGTACATTAAAAAACTCTTGCATAAGGGTGCTGATTGTATGATAGAGGGCATGCACCAGTATTTATTTGTGCTTTCATGCAATTTAAAAAATGTATTGCGGTGGGTGTCCTGCAGTTTTAGTAAGTGTCGGGGGTGGTGATGCAGGGGGTGGATTAAAAAAATAAGATATCCTTACCTGTTGAGCCGCGCCACCATGCCACTGCATGCCTCTCCTCCATCTGCTGAGCTTGAAGCATCAGAAGCACCCAGGCTTCCAGATTCTCGCAGCCAATCAGGACACTGCAGGAGCAGCATCATGATTGGTCTGAGTGTCCTGTTTGGATGCTCACGCAGTGCCTGGGGAGGCTGGGCATGTACTCCATGGGGCTGTGCAACACAGCCCGATGGAGAACATGACAAGTGTGCATGACCGTTTGGCTGGCCCTAGATGTCCGGCGAAACCGTAATGTGCCCTTAAAGTAGTGCAAACCACTCCTTCCACACTCTGGCGTTACAGAGCCCAGCCCCGCCTGACTCCCACATAGAAAAATAAAATGAAAATAACTTCCTGTATGGAGGAGCCACCACTGGTTTTAGTAGGGGCCTAGCTATGTTTTGCATTTAATTTTCCATCCTTTGTAAAGGAAAAATGTTGCACAGTTCAGTACATTTTCTCTATGTTTGTTAAATTTGCAACATTTATTTTACTATCTGGCCTAGCCTGCCTGCGAGCCATCCAGCCAGTTGCCCCAGGCTAGTACTAGTCATGGATTGAAGAAACAACTGTTTCAGTGAAATATGTTGTTTTAAATCATCATGTGGGACTGGGATGGCATTGGATTAAATCAAAAATGGGGTGTTTGTTTTGGATTTCACTTTTTTTCTGTAAAATGTGCATGGGGTAATATTTGATGCCTTGTGAGGATGTGTGTTGTCATTTCTTTTAAAGTTCAGTTAATTGTTGTTTATGGCATTGCTAAATTAATGGTAGTGTAGTGTTTTCTTCAGTATTACTAATGCCTCCTTTGTCTAGCCAGTTTCTGTGTCTGTGCGTTTACCATAGGCCACTATTTGTTTCTGTTCTTATTGTCATGTGGCGAGGGGCTATGTGTAGTGTCAATAGGCCTCATGTGTTCTTCCTTTTCCATGCCTCCATGCTTGTTGCTGTTTGACCATGTGGTAGGTGGCCATTTGTGTATCCAGCCAGTGTGCTTTTGATATAGACATGCATATGTTCCTTATTGTGGCCATACTTACTTGCTTCCTTTTGTAGTTTTATGACCATGTGGTCAGTGGTCATTTATGTAGCTAGCCAGTGTGCTTTTGCTATAGGATTGCATGTGCTCTTTTTTGTTGCTGATGATATTTTGTGTAGCCTAGCCAACCAGTGTGCTTTTGCATTTGGCATACATGTGTTCTTTGTTGTGGCCATGCCTCCCTGCATGCTGTTGTTGTTTGACCAGGTGGTCAGTTGCCATTTTGTGTAGCCAGCCAGTGTGCTTTTGCCAAAGGCCTGCATGTGTTCTTTGTTGTAGCCATGCTTTCTTGCTTGCTGTTGTTGTTGTTTAATCATTTGGTGGGTGGCCATTTTGTGTAGCTAGCCAGTATGCTTTTGCCAGAGGCCTATATGTGTTCTTTGTAGTGGCCATGCCTCCTTGATTGCTGTTGTTGGTTGAACATGTAGCCGGTGGCCATTTTGTGTAGCTTTCAGCAGTTGTTCCTCCTTAAGGGCAGAAGAGTGCCGCCCACACCTGCTGCGAGCATAGCAACTACAGCAAAACACAATTTAAATAAAATGGTCAAAATGGACATGACCATTTTCACTAAGTGAGTGATTCGTCTTGGGGGCCGGGTCATTCCTGCTTCTGATTGGCAGCAGGAACGACTTGCTTAAAAACTAAAGTGTGCATGTTGAATTGGCCAGCCATCTTGCCTCGGCCAGCCCGACATGCGCACTTGTGCATCCACAAATACCAGCTTTAAAACAGACGGGCAGACTACAGGCACAAACTCCTACAATGAAAAGGAGCACTGTGTCAGCCTGCTCCGACCAATCATGGCGCTACTCTCATACTGAAAACAGCGTGAGAGTAGCTCCAGAATTGGTTTGGGTTAATTGATGTTATACTTCTGAGTCAGGCTTTGTGGTTTCAGCAGTGGATTGCCTTCCGTGAAGATACCAACGGGATGGTGGTCCTCATCTCCAGGGTCTTCCAAGCATCCTGAAATCTAAGTACTTTTGTTTTTAATTATTTAATTTAAAAGTACAGTTTAACTAATTTGAGGGTGGTGGGTGTAGGGGGCTATTAAGTTGTTGCCGAACTTGCTGTGAGCCCCAAGACCTGCTGCTCTACGCCCCACTATTTACACATGCCACTAGCCGCTACTGGTAGTCTATCCAGCAAGTGTGCTTTTGCCATGGGTCTACATGTATTGTTTGTTGTGGTCAGTCTAATATTATGCTTCAGGATCCGTGTGGTATTTGTATATTAACAGTGTTTTATATAATATGCATTTTTTGCATTTTTCCGCTGCACCTCCTTGCCTCCCAATGAGTTTCTCATAGTCCGCTAGTATCCCCTAGTACAGTAGCAATTATTATTTTTATTTAGTTTTTTTATTCTTTTAATGTTTTCCTTTTAATATTTTCTCTTTTTAAATTGTAATTATTTTTAACTTTTTTAAAACCATTTTTCAGTTTTTTTAAATAGTTAAAAAAATAATATAAGCATATTATTTTACATTTTCCCACCATCCATCCACCACCTTCCTGCCATAGTCACACAGCCGAACAACAACATTCATTTTTAAGTATTATTATTACATTTCCCCCTGACCCTCCTGCCAGCCATAGGTGCACACACACCAGCATACATTTTTAAGGATTATTCCATTTCCCCCCTGTACCCCATTGCCTGCAATAGGCGCACACCAGCATTAATTTTTTAGCATTATTCAGTTTTCCCCTACACCTCCCTGACTGACAAAGGTGCTTCCCTTAGTTGCACACAAAGCAAACAGTTACTGTGTGTTTTATCCTGATTGGAAAGAAAATATTATGTTCTGATGGTGGGGTTTGACTTTGGAATAGATACACTATTGTTGTTAATTATTTAGTATAATAATGATAACTTAAGTAACCACTAAATTATATTGTCTTTGTCTGTCCTAATTCAAACTGCAACAATGCCATGTTTCACTAAATGTTTTCCTTTCTTGTTTGCTTTTAGGTGCACAAGTGACATCACCCACAGCACTGACAAACAGTCATGTGAGTCCTCCAATCTCTTCTGCTTGGCAGCTAAATGCCACTGGCAACTGACAGCTTCAAGATGGCCTCACACAAAGGTGCTGCCAAGAAAGTGGCCAGTGGGGAAGAGAAGAAGCAGATTTCAACCACTGGGGTGCCGTCCCAAACCTATTTCAGGTGCCTTGCTCCTGCCGCACTGGCCTCCGGGAGCAAGCTGGGAGCAGCACTCCCACATCAACAGCACCACCCCAACCTAAGCCCAAGGCCCTGTCTCTTAGTGAAGCATCCATTGCAATAATGTTTACAGCATTGAGAAGTAACATTGAACTGTATTGGTCTCTTTCGCAAAGCAGTACCAATCATTGCGGTAAAGTCAGGAAAGTGGACAACAGCCACATGCAGCAATACATCTTTCTAAAGTAGGAGCAGAACAGGAAGTTGAGTTTCTTGCTGAGCAAGAACCTCCTCATTTACAACCAGTGGCTTCTATATCTTCAGCAAGAAATAAGAAGGGTACTCTTTCATCTTCTCCAAGCCCTCCTTCTGATGATCTCGACATGGATTGGACCCCGGCTGAGTCCAAGAAACACCAGGAGAGACTCAGAAAAACACTAAAGTTCCTTATAGCCGTACAATTATGGGAGGGAATGAGTATGATAAGTCAGTCATTGTCATGGGAGATGCCCCAGAGGAGACCCACATTACCTCTCCTATTGAACCTACTACTAGGGATGTGGCACTACCACCAGCTTCCATATTTGTAATGGCTGAGACCTGCAGCCACCACTAATTCAGCAACCCATGACTCTGCTCCAGGCAGGTCGCTCCCCACGCCCCGACAGCACCACCTGTTGTGCCTGTGTTTCCCTGCTCACTGCTGCTGCCACTGCCGCTAGTTCGAGGCCCGCCTCTACCTGCAGGTCACCACCTGTGCCTCATCCCTGGTGGCCAGTGTCTGGCCGTAGGTCTGCTTGCACGGTATTGCCCAGTGCACTGTATTGCTTTCACCATAGCGTGTTGCGCATGATTGTATTTTAATCTGAAAACTGTGAAATTGATTTTAAAAATTTCCCTAATTTGTGTCACTAGAATCAAATGGTGCACATACTCGCACACACACGCTGACAACATTTTCTGAGCCCTCGCTCGCTTCCCCGCCTCCCCGTGATTGTTTACCGGGGAGGGAGAACACCACTTCCGGGTTCGCGGAGCGGTTAGCGCTCTAGCGGACAGGGCTGACGGGGCTATTTAGGCTGAGCCCTGCTTTCCCGCGCTGCGGTAGGGGGGACAGTGGCAGTGTTTCCCGGACCCGCTAGCCAACTTGGGACGCCCAGTGCACTGTATTGCTTTCACCATAGCGTGTTGCGCATGATTGTATTTTAATCTGAAAACTGTGAAATTGATTTTAAAAATTTCCCTAATTTGTGTCACTAGAATCAAATGGTGCACATACTCGCACACACACGCTGACAACATTTTCTGAGCACTCGCTCGCTTCCCCGCCTCCCCGTGATTGTTTACCGGGGAGGGAGAACACCACTTCCGGGTTCGCGGAGCGGTTAGCGCTCTAGCGGACAGGGTTGACGGGGCTATTTAGCCCTCGCCCCTCCCGAGCGCGCAGCGTTCGCGCGCAGGGGAGCCGAAGACAACGCCGAAGACTAGCCAAAGAGTGGCCCGTCTGCGCCCGTCCGCGACTGGAAAGGGCCAGGGGCCACCCACCCTGTCCTTGTCACTATGGACCGCTCTAGGCCAACCCCCGCAATCAGGTATGCCTCACATACTCTTAGAGCACTGCAACCCCAGGAGAAATATAATTGTACCGCTAAAACATCGCGTTGCCCAGAGGGTCCCTTTTCATGCCTTAAATGCGGATTTCAGGCTATGGACTCTCATATTATTGCTGGACGGCCCACTTACAACATAGGCCCACAGGGAGGCCTGAAAAATTTTCTGTTGAATCTCAGATCTCTCCCTAAACATCATACACAACTATGGGATACTATCCATAGCACTCAACCAGAGATCTGCTTCCTAACGGAAACTTGGTTGAAACCTCATACTACTCCTACTATCACTCTGGGGATACCCACAGGATACAAAATTCTCCGTCTTGATCGACCTGTGAAAGTAGGAGGTGGAATTGCCATCATATACAGGGACACTCTGAATATCAGAGTCTTAGATCAAGTGATGCTACCTACCATGGAAGTGTTAATTTTTCATCTCACAATCAGCCCCAAGGTATACTGGCGAGGAGCACTAGTTTACCGTCCGCCTGGGCCTAATGCTGGGTTCTCTCTTGCCCTCACTGAACTGTTAGCTCCACATATGAAAGCTAATGGAGATTTTATCCTATTAGGAGATTTTAACTTTCATTTTGATATTAATGATCACCCGGATACTAAAGTCTTTCTCACGGACCTTGCTCTTTTAGGTCTACATCCAAGAAATAGTGAACCCACTCATTCAGGTGGTCACATCTTGGATTTGATTCTCACTTCCCATCCGAATGTTCACTGCTATTCCCCTAAGCAAATTTTTTGGTCTGACCACAAACTGATAAACTTCTCTTTTACCCATCTAACTAATCCCTTGAACCGCCCGCACACTCAGCACATCAAACGCAGACCTTGGCATAAAATAACTTCTGCTAAGCTCATGCAAACATGGGAACAGCCAATACTCTCCAACTCTGACAACATCGATACTGCTCTCTCCAAGTTTAACTCCACTCTGATGATAGCTATTGACACTCTTGCCCCTCAGAAAAATGTAAAAAAACCTACCATGGCCAAAAGGGAAGCCTGGTACACCGAGGCCCTAAAAACTGAAAAGCAGGGATGCAGAAAATTAGAGAAACTTTGGAGACGAACAGGTAAGGAGGAAGATAAGACTCGTTATCTGGAAGTAATGACCTCCTATTATAAAAATATAAAAAAGGCTAGGAAAGTAGGCCTTACAACCCAAATTGAAGAGGCAGGCAACTCTACAAGAGAGCTTTTTAAAATCATTCAGACCTTCACTAACCCTGAGGTGTGTGAGAGCCCAGACACTTTTACCCAGGTTTTGTGTGACGATATATCTCAGTTTTTTGAGGACAAAATAGAAGGGATATATAAAAAAATCACTGCAGTCTCAGATCCTTTGGGAAACGAGGTCTCTGAAATGTCCCCTATGCTGACCTCTGTAACAACTCTTCAGGTAATCCCAGAAATAACTATTGAGGACCTGACCACACTTATTAACCAAGTAAAGACTGGCTCCCCTACTGACTTGCTACCTGCCAAATTCATTTCCCCTCTAATTGACATAGTAGGACCTCCCATCCAGAAACTGCTTAATCTCTCCTATGCTGAGGGTTTGCTCCCATCAGCCTGGAAGGAAGCAGTGGTGAATCCCATACGCAAAAATTCCACCTTGCCCTGGTCTGAACTCTCCAACCTCCGTCCGATTTCTCTCCTTCCTTACATCAGCAAACTGGCAGAGAAGCACGTAAACACCACCCTTTCCAGCTTTATCGAAGCGACAGGGGGCCTGGACCAATCACAATCTGGGTTCAGGCCCAACCACAGCACTGAATCAGCCCTTCTTTCTGTGACGGATCAGATCAAAATGTCACAGGATAGAGGTGGCTCCATGATTCTAGTGCTGCTGGACCTGTCTGCAGCCTTCGATACCGTGGCCCATAACATCCTTCTCAGCCGTTTGCAAAGAGTAGGAATCGGAGGTCTAGCACTATCATGGTTGGAGAGTTTCCTCTCCGGGAGATCACAATCTGTCAGCCTGGGCCCCTTCTGTTCCACCTCTAGGGGGCTCACGAAGGGGGTGCCACAGGGCTCATGTCTTAGCCCTACATTGTTCAATGTATATGTGGCCCCCCTTGCTGAGATTGTGCGGAAGTATGGGTTCACACCGATCTCCTACGCTGATGACACCCAGCTCCTCTACCCTTTCAATTCCCTTGACTCCAAAGTCAAAGAGAACTTCGCTGAGGGTATGAGGGCGGTGTCGCGTTGGATGGCGACGAACTGCCTCCAATGCAATGTCACAAAAACTGAGGTCATGCTCTTTGGCAAAGCAAGTATTCTTTGGTCCCCTGATTGGTGGCCAATAGATCTCGGCCCTGCACCTACATCTACACATCATGTAAAGAATCTTGGGGTGAAGTTGGACCAAAAGCTAACCCTGAAGGAACACACCAACTACATCGCAGGATTGTGCTTTCATACTATTGGCCTACTTAGACGTGTCTTTCCGTATCTTCCTGCCACCTACAGAAAGACACTTGTGCAGGCACTAGTGACCAGTCGTCTGGACTACTGCAACGGCCTGCTGACATTAGCAAATGCTGATGCAGTAGGTCGTTTGCAGGTGGTCCAGAACACGGCAGCAAAGACTGGTCATGGGTGCACCAGCTAGGACCCCTTCTAAACCCTTACTGAGGGAATTACATTGGCTCCCTATACGACAGCGCATCGATTTTAAGATCTGCTGCACGGTCCATAGATGCATTTATGGTGTAGGTCCTAAATACCTGTCTCAATCCCTGGTGCTATATCAGCCCAGTAGGTCCCTTCGTTCAAGCAATCAAGCCCTTTTAAAACCCCCGGCCACAAAGAAATCCAGACAAGGAGACCGGGCCTTCTCCTCAGTTGGACCTGCCTTATGGAACAAATTGCCCCCTGATGTTAGAACTACCACTAACTACCTATCTTTTAGGAAAATATTAAAAACCCTCCTTTATCAAGAAGCATTCCTACCCACTTAATCCCCCTAGATGCACTGACTAAGAATCCTATAAACTGGCTCAGCGCGGAGATACCCTTACGGGATTGATTCCAGCGCTATAGAAGAAATTAAAATAAAATAAATTGCTTCTTTTTTGTTTAACTGTTTTTTTTTTCACTGTACTGCTTGTTTCTGTTTAAACTGTTCGTTTTTCTCCTCCTTCGGTTTTTGCACTGTTAATTCTGTGCCAAGTGCCCTCTTTTGCCTCTGTCCCCTCACCTCTCCTGCCCTGTCTTTCCCGCCGCTGTTCACCCTGAGGCCCGACACCCCAGCCTGTACTGTATTTGCTCGTTTTTCCTCCTTCCCCTTGGATTCTGTGCCCTGTGCCCTCTTTGCCTTCTGTTCCCTCACCGTTCCTGACCCGACTCAACCTCCCCAGATGTCGCTTTCCTGACGGAGACCTGGCTGAACCCCTCCTCGGCACTCGACATTGCCATAGCCATCCCGGACGGCTACCAAATCACCTGCATGGACTGCGCCAACGGAGTAGGGAGAGGAATCGCCATCGTCCACAGGAACACTCTCGTAGTCTCGACCAACATCGACGACGAGCCTCAGCCCCGCCAAACGCTTGCACGTCCAGATCCACACCGATCCCAACACCACCCTCAGAGGAACCCTCGTCTACAGACCCCTCTGAGCCCGACCACAGTTCAGCGACCCCATCACCGACTTCGTCAGTACACAAGCCCTCGCCTGCACAGACTACATCCTTCTCGGGGACTTGAACTTCCACCTCAAGAACCACAATGTCTGCAACTCCACCACCCTGATCGCCAACCTCACACTCTGACAACTTATCACCACACCCACCCACTATGCCGGCCACACGCTTGCTCCCTTCTTCTCCGCAAACTCCCATGTCTCCTTCAACCACACCACGAACTCCACTGGACCGACCATCTCTGCATCCACTTCACCTTCCGGAAACCCACCACGCACCACCGCACCCAACAGAACCCCCGCCGCTGCTGGAGCAAAGTCAACGAAAACCAGCTAACTACCACCCTCGCCCGGAACCCACCCAGCGACCTGAGCAACCCCGACACTGCTGCTTGCAACCTCAGACAATCGATTGACGACTGCACCAACACCCTCGCCCCGATCAAGAAACCCTCCAACAGGCACACAAGCAAGAAAGCCAATAGGTTCACTGAAGACCTCCAGACCTCCAAGCAAACCTGCCGTAAGCTAGAGAAGAAATGGCACCGCGAACAGACACCGGACAGCCACGCAGCCCACAAGAACGCCAACCGCAGACACCATCAACTCATCAGATCCACCAAAAGAACCTCCTTCATAGACCGCCTAGACAACAACGCACACAACAGCAAAGAGCTCTTCAACATCGTGAAGGAACTCCCCAACCTCAGCTCCAACACCAACGATATCCCACCTTCGCAAGACCTTTGCGACTCCCTTGCCACCTTCTTCCTTCGCAAGTTCGCAGACATCCACGACAGCTTCAACTTCACGACCACCCAGACAACCACTGAATCCTCCGTCCCCACAGCCACCATCCTTACCGACTCCCTGCTCTCCTGTACCAACATAAACGACGATGATAGTATCAAAATCATGAACACCATCCACTCCGGATCTCCGTCAGACCCATGCCCACACCACATCTTCAACAAAGCCAGCACCCCTATTGCACCCCACCTCCGGAAATCCATCAATATCTCCTTTGAGACAGCAACCTTCCCGGAGAACTGGAAGCACACCGAGATCAGCGCCCTACTCAAAAATCCCAAGGCTGACCCCAAGGACCTCAAGAACTTCCGGCCCATCTTCCTGCTCCCGTTCCCGGGGAAGGTCATCGAGAAGACCGACAACAAACAACTGAGCCGCTACCTCGAGGAGAACAGCATCCTGGACCCATCCCAGTCCGGGTTCTGCAGCAACCACAGCACCGAAACTGCCCTCATCGCCGCAATCGATGACATCAGGGCCCTTCTGGACAATGGAGAAACTGCGGCCCTCATCCTCCTGGACCTATTAGCCACCTTTGACACCGTCTGCCACTGCACCCTACGCACATGCCTCCATGACGCTGGGATCAGAGACAAGGTTCTCGACTGGACCACCTCGTTCCTCTCCGGCAGAACCAAGAGCGTCCGCCTCCCCCCTTTCCGCTCCGAAGCCACCAAGATCATCTGCGGCGTAGCTCAGGGCTCATCCCTCAGCCTAACGTCATTCAACAGCTACATATGCATGAGCTCAACATCATCTCATACGCCGATGACACCAGCTGATCCTCACCCTCACCAAAGACCCCCTCACCACCAAAACCAACCTCCATAAAGGAATGAAACACGTCACTGAGTGGATGAAGAACAGCCGACTAAAACTAAACTCAAACAAGACGGAAGTCCTCATCCTCAGCTCCATCCCCGGCTTGGGATGACTCCTGGTGGCTTAGGGAATAGCTCCAACACCCACTGACCACGCACGCAACCTAGGGTTCTTCCTTAACTCGACTCTCTCTATGAATAAACAAGTCAACGCCGTCTCTTCTTTCTGCTTCAACACCCTCCCCAAGATCTACAGGTGGATCCTCACCGAAACAAAAAGAACGGTCACCAGGCCCCCGTCAGCAGCAGACTGGACTACGCAGGAGCCTCGGCCAAACTCCTGAAATGACTGCAACGCGTACTGCAACGCGTACAGAATACCCCTGCACGCCTGATGCTCGACATCCCTTGCCGCAGCCACATCACACCCCACCTGAGAGACCTACACTGGCTCCCCGTCAACAAAAGGATCACCTTCAAACTCCTCAACCACGCACACAAGGCACTCCACAACACCAGACCAGCATACCTCAACAGGAGACTTCTACACCCCCAACTGCCAGCTCCGCTCAACTGCCCTCGCAACAGTCCCCCACATCTGAAGAGCGACCTCCGGCAGCAGATCATTCTCCCACCTCGCCGCCAGGACCTGGAACACTCTCCCCATCCTCCTACGGCAGACCCAGGACCTGCTAACCTTCAGAAAACTCCTCAAGACCTGGCTATTCGAGCAGTACCAGCACCCCCCCCCCCAACGCCTTGAGACCCTCACGGGTAAGTAGTGCACTTTGCAAATGTTCTGATTGATTGATTGATTGAGTAGTATGCACTGCAGAGATGACACACCCACCTGCCTTCAGTTCTTAAGGCATTGGCACCAGTGGCCCACTGAAAAAGTACACGTCTCCAGTTTGGGACTTCCTTATGATTAGCAAACTGGAGGCAAACATTGCAATATACTCCATTTGCCACATGATTATTCGTCGAGGTAAGCCACGTTCACACTATGGTACTGGAGGCCAAATGACCCAAAACATCACCCAATCTGCTTGGAGGCGCACCTTAACTGCTTCAGCGCTACCGCGTTTTCCCGCTGTGCGCTGGAGAAGTAGAAAAAGGCTTGTTCATGACAAAGCCAGCTCGTCATGAGCGCACCATAGGTAAAGCCCATGACGAGCTGGCTTTGTCATTAGCGTGGAAGTGGTTAAATAAATTGATGGTGGTGGTAAAGATATTGAGAGAGGGAGATCTGCTACAATCACGGTGGGAGGTGAAGGTGATGAGGAAGAAGAGGGTGACATATTTATGCAAAGTAGACCTATCCCAAACAGTACACCAGTATCACCCACCTCAGCAACCTCACAATGGCACAAGAGTCAGACGGAGACACCACAGCAGCATACAGTGATTGTCCCAACAAGAGGCGCATTGAGTCTACCACCTACTGGTTCATATTCTCTCCAGAAGTCGCCTGTACCAGTGGGCCCAGAAAATAAATAAACACAGGCTACTATAACAGATATGTTTAGGCAGGGGGGAACATATGAACTCAACCACCCAATTGCACATATGTGTAGCAGGAAACTGGCTTAAATGTTAGTGCTGGAACTTCTCACTTTTTCTTTTCTGGAAGGAGTGAGTTATGTAGAATTTGTGGCTGCCATCTGCCCAAAATGGAAGTTTCGCAGCAGGACCTATTTTGCCAGAGTTGCTGTTACAGTGCTCCATCACAATGTGCTGCAATTGGTTGTACAAGCTTTGCAGCAGAGTGATGTTCACACTATCCACCTGACAATAGGCCTGTGGACTAGTTGTCAAGCCACTGATTACATGTGTATCAATGCACACTGGATCTCTTTTGCGAGGGTTAGGCAACAGCTATGTACAGATCTTAGCACTGAAGAAACTTTTAAGGGCGTTCCTCGGCAGTAGTCATGTTCGCCCTGGACAAATCCCATACAGCTGCAAACATCTTGGAAGACTCTAACAGCAAGGTGTTTGAATAGCTGCAACCCAGAGGTCTCAGAACTGAATTTGTTGCTACGGACAATGGCAGTAATATAGTTAAGGCCATGGCAAATGGTGAATATTTCAGGGTCCTGTGTTTACACATTGCATCAACATTGGTGTGCAGGACGTTCTCGAAAAAGAATACCGAGGCAGTAACTTACTGACCACCTGCAGATGGATCTGCACTCATTTCAGCCCCAAATTAGTTGAGGATCATACAGCATGCTAGTTGAGTACCAGTTAAGGTAAAGCTCTCATACAGGAGGTGCCAACACATTGGAACTCAACCTATTACATGTTGTAATGTCTATTTGAGCAAATTAAACCAATCAGTGAGTATGTCATGCAAAGAAGATTTCTCACGCTAGGCAAGGACCCCCATTGCGGACCTGCACTTTTCTATTATCCGATTTTTGGATAAGGGCATCGCTCCCGACGATCTTTTTGTCATCCGCATTGGCTTCAATCCCGTGAAATTGGCTCAATGTCCTACATCGTGCTGATTTAATTTCAGCTTCACTCTATCGTGGGTTCAAGTGTAATTGTTATTTCTTTAGGCAATTATTTTCTGTCCTGAGGATGAACCGATATTATGTATGGTTCGAAACGTCGCCGACCGAAATGCACTAAATGCATAGTTGATATAAATTGTACATGCATATGTGTATAGTGTGGATTATCTGTTTATGATTCATGATATTCAGATGCCCAGATTTTGCCTACTATTTTTTTCCCCTTGTTTGTGTCCCTCTAGTGTGTTAGTCGGACATCGGCTGGTGTCCCACGTCCATCACACTTTGTGTCTGATTCTTCTTGCATTACTTTTATCAAAACATTAAACTGTCCGGCTGGACATTTCATAACAATATAGTTCTATTTAGTCTATATTTATTCCTTGAACATTCTTTCTCTCGCCTAAGGACCACTGTTTGTGAAAATAAGTACCTACCCAAGGTCCTTAGCTTATTGCGCCCTGGGTTCCCTTGTATTGTTCAAATAATAATGCAAAGAGGGGATGCAACTGGGAAAAGCATGAGATGGACAAATGGGACCTAGTCAAATGCTTGACAGGGGTGCTACATCCTTTTGAGGTTTTCACATGGGAAGTCAGCAAGGAATGCATCATGTTGGGCCAAGCATTCCCGTCATTGCATCTGCTACAGGACCAGTTAAAAAAGGTGTCTGAAAGGTTTGCACTCACAGGTGAGAACAAAAATGAAGAAGCACAGGAGTTGGCTGAGGGCTGAATCCTTCACTTGGCTGATAATACAAAGCTGCAAAAAGAAATGGTGTCATTCAAAGAGTACATCCATGCCACAATATTTGATCCACAGTACAAAAAATATTGACCACTTCGATTCCTTTTTCAGAAGAGGATGTTTCACAATACAAGACATGGATTGTTCAGCGAACCAGAGACCTGTAAGAGGAACGGCAGGAAATGAGAGCCCCACCCCACCCCCAGGTACAAGTACTGGGGTGCCACCTTCAATTGTCTCACAGCAGCTATTAAAAACACAGGCAACAACTATGGAAACACATGAATCGGCCCCAACCTCTTCAATGGCTACGTATCAAGTGGCAGGGTTTAGCTCTAGTGCAGAGGCGAAGGCATAAGAGGTCGAGCAAGTAGCGCCAATGACATTTGACAGAATATTCTAGGAGAATCTGAATGACCCAAAAGAGGTCTTTGTGGATCAAAACCTGTATGGGAAGATGCACCAATGGCCAGTGCTCAGCAGGCTGGCAATAACGTATCTGGCTTCTCTGGTAGCTAGTGTGTCTGCTGAGCTTGTATCAGTTCAGCTGATGCAGTTGTCACAGTGAGAAGGATCTGTTTGTCGCCACAAAATGAGGAGAGATTCACCATGATAAAATTGAACCAACACTTTGCACAACCAAATTATACTGTTCCTGTAGTACCACAGGAGGAGGATGAAGGTGATTGGTTAGACTCAGGTTAGAGTGTTTTAGCTGACCAACGTCCGTGTGAACCACCTGAGTTTGAAGACGAGCTCTACATCACTGACTACATAGACAACCACTTAACCTTTCATCACACTACTTTGCAAAAAAAAGTGAATATAGCCAGGGACACATTATATATTGTGTTTGTGTCTGACTGACTTGGGCAGCCCCACCTTTTTGGGGGTGAATGTATGACATTGTTCTGCATTCTGTACATCAATAGTTCTTTTTGCATTGTCACTCCGAGCGGGATGGGTATGCTCAGACGTGAGTCCCGTGCTTTCCATGCCACTGGAATCAAGCTATCCTGGCTGAAGAGGGGGGAACCCCAAAACCGGTCCTAGGATGCTTGTTTCCAGTCCAGGGAGGACCTGGCTTGGCAGTTCGGGCTGGACTGTTCCCATGAGGCACAGGTTCAAGACTGATTTGCATATGGCTGGGTTCAAACTGGAATGGCATGGTAAGCAAAAAAACTATGGACTTAGGCCCAGATCTCTGTACTGGGATGAATGTATGACAGTGTTCTGCTTTCTGTCCAACAATAGTTCCTTTTGCCTCACCATTTTAAGTACATGTATGGCTGGATTGGATTTGGGCTAGTGTGCAGTATAGAAGCCTCCCCATTCCCTCCAAGGACATTGGAGAGACAATGCCTGCCTCTGTTCAATGCCTATCCTTTTTTTCCTCCCCTAACAGGACTGCACCAAAACATTTGATTTAGTACACTGCCCATTGTGTGTTGCTTGCATCAAAGAGGAGATACAACTTTGTACCACAGTGCTTAGATTGGAGCAGGTAACACTTGCATCAATGAGTGATCTATTATTGTGTGATCATGAGTGATGATTGATTATTAATGTGGTGGCAGACAGTGAGGGAGGGTGTTCAACTCATTTGTAAGCTTGATTGTGATGATATTCAATGTTTGGGGCATGATTGGTGATCATTTTTCCTGAAGGTGATTGGCCCTTACCCTTTGACACACAGCAAGATTTGCTTGCCGTGTCCACTCCTTTTTTTCTGGTTCTCAATCTCCAAAGACCAGACCACTAACTCAAGCTAACAAACACAAATCTACAAACAAAATTACTCAATGTTTCTCACCTTGTTCATCAACAGCAGTGCACTACGGGTCGATTGATCTCATTTGTGTTAGGATGGAGTTGGACTGATTCGTTACTCAGAGTCAAGAGGATGATGGAAGAACTTCTGGCGAGACTACCTAATCTACTGCCTGAAGAAGCTAGTTATTGAGTTCAGGGAAACCAACATGATGATGACTTTAAAAGCACTAATAAGCTCTGTGGATTGATGAGAGGTTGTTGGTATCTGCACATTTGTGGGCAACATAAACTTTGGGTGAGGTGCCTGGACTGATTCCAAGCACCCCCGCAGGATATGTTGGCCTAGAGACCAGCTAGCTCACAGTGCCCCCATAAGCCCCCCTAACCCTACCAGGTAGTAAATGGTTTCTGGCAACCACCTAACATGACAACCCTGATTCATCAGGCATCATGGTAACAGATCAGAACCTCTCACTCAGTCACTCATGCACTTTTGTTCTCAGAAATGAAATGAAAAGGGGATTTGTATAGCGCGGCTTCTGCCCGAGGGCGTCCAAGCGCTGAGTAGAGGAAGAGAAGCATACACAGAGTGCAAACTGAGACATTTTCAAGATAATCAGTAGACAGAAGCAGATGAGAGTGATTACAAGCACCGAAAGAGTAAACAGGAGCTACATTTCTACCATGGTGCTAAAACTGTGTATGTATGCATGCATATAAACAAGATAGTAATCGGGCATACACCTACTATGCAAACCCGACTCTGTGTGTACCTAGAGTGTGTGAAGGCCAAGAATCCCCCCCCAAGGGACGTTCCAACCCCATTAGCTGGCGGGAGAGAAAGCAGGACCCCGTCTTGGTTATGAACTGGACACCCCTCACAAGATTTCAGACCAGTAGGTGGTAAAGTCTCAGCATGCAGGGACACTCGGTGTTAGCTGAAGTGCCTCCTCTAATAATTCTATGAGATGATGATTATTTATAATACAAAGCATCCTTGCAATGTACGTATGGATTAGCAATCTTGTGGATATGTAGAAAGCCTTGTCACCCCGTGGATGAAGATAGAACAACATTTGTACATGCATGCGTTGAGACCTTGCACTTATTGGTTGAGGCATTGTGATAATGTGAGGGGAAGCCAGATGTGTAAATACAAGTAGTTTCAGAGAAACTAATCCAACATTGTCATGCACCCGAATATGTGCAAAAGCTCACAGCAGCAGAAATGTTATTTTAAAAAATAAGTCAATGAAAGAAATGAGCAGCTTCGCTACATGGGCCTAACCCGGGCAAATAACAAGGTGCTTTGATTTGGGAAATGTAATGTTGCTGAGTGTGTGTGCTGGCTCAAAGGTGAACCTCCTCTATTATGTGATTGTGGTCGGGTGGGGGGGTTCTGTTATTGTGAGTAACTAGCAACAGACATGTGAAGTCACATCATCACATTCTCCAAGCACTTCGCTAAATTGTTATGATAACAGTTGTGAGACAGACAAACCTATCTCCTGAGGCGGAAGCCGGGAGGCGAACCTACGCTAATATTTTTAAAAAACAAACTATTGTCACTGTCTTGTGTTTTTTAAACTCACTTCCTTGCAAGCATTCTGTGCACTTGCTCGAACCTGATCAGCCCGCGCAGCTGATTTAAGCGCTGCCGCGAAGCCGGATCAGAACACTCCTACGGACGCCAGTAGCGGCGAGGACAGAGGCCACGCCCCTTTTCTAAGGCCACGCCCACTCCCGCCGGTACATAAGACGCTGAATACAAGCGCCTTGTATCACAACAAACCTATCTCCTGAGGCGGAAGCCGGGGGGAGAACCTACGCTAATATTTAAAAAAAAAAAACTATTGTCACTGTCTTGTGTTTTTTAAACTCACTTCCTTGCAAGCATTCTGTGCACTTGCTCGAACCTGATCGGCCCGCGCAGCTGATTTAAGCGCTGCCGCGAAGCCGGATCAGAACACTCCTACGGACGCCAGTAGCGGCGAGGACAGAGGTCACGCCCCTTTTCTAAGGCCACGCCCACTCCCGCCGGTACATAAGACGCTGAATACAAGCGCCTTGTATCACAACAAACCTATCTCCTGAGGCGGAAGCCAGGAGGCGAACCTACGCTAATATTTTTAAAAAACAAACTATTGTCACTGTCTTGTGTTTTTTAAACTCACTTCCTTGCAAGCATTCTGTGCACTTGCTCGAACCTGATCGGCCCGCGCAGCTGATTTAAGCGCTGCCGCGAAGCCGGATCAGAACACTCCTACGGACGCCAGTAGCGGCGATGACAGAGGCCACGCCCCTTTTCTAAGGCCACGCCCACTCCCGCCGGTACATAAGACGCTGAATACAAGCGCCTTGTATCACAACAAACCTATCTCCTGAGGCGGAAGCCGGGAGGCGAACCTACGCTAATATTAAAAAAAAATTAACTATTGTCACTGTCTTGTGTTTTTTAAACTCACTTCCTTGCAAGCATTCTGTGCACTTGCTCGAACCTGATCGGCCCGCGCAGCTGAGTTAAGCGCTGCCGCGAAGCCGGATCAGAACACTCCTACGGACGCCAGTAGCGGCGAGGACAGAGGCCACGCCCCTTTTCTAAGGCCACGCCCACTCCCCACTACCCCCTGTCTCCCGGATAAACCATGTGCATCTGCCGGAAGCGCAGCGGACGAGCGCAGCGGGAGTGCCGTCTGCGCGCCGAAGGTGCGCCTAAGGCAAGCCCGTCAGCGCCCGTCCGCGCCAGACCGAGCCCAGAGCCCTGGACCCCTGCCTCGGTCACATCATCTCCCCTGAGGTACACCCAGGAGACTCTCCTCAAACTTAGGAACCTCTCCTTTGCCCCCTGTCGCAGTATTATCTCCCTACAGGAGGGACAGTCCTGTTGTACGAACTGTCCATACAGGCTCACTCCACGCCTCCCCCTTAAACCACGTTGGCTTAACATGGCCCTACTCAACTGCAGATCCCTCCCGAAACATCAAACAGAAATCAATATGCTCCTACAGGATGCGGAGATTGAGATCCTCTTTCTAACAGAAACCTGATCAACGCCAACTCTGACCCAGACATAATCCAAACACTCCCACCAGGCTATCTTATCAAACGCCAGGACAGACCCTCTGGGACTGGGGGTGGGATAGCAATCATCTACCGTGATCACCTCTCTTGCCTTCTTAAGGATAGCCCAATCCAGGACTGCGAAAATGTCCACTTTCTATCCATTTGCCACCAGCCACAACCCTCTCAGGAATATTAGTCTACCGCCCCCCAGGACAGCAACGACTTTTTGGTGACTCCCTTGTGGAATCCATCACCTCTCTTGCCTGCCTAACCCCTAACTTTACGGTCTTAGGAGACCTAAACCTCCATTTCGATGACCTAACCAACATAACAGCCACTGACCTCAAAAATGACCTAGCCTCCCTAAACCTCCACTTGAAATGCAACCAGCCCACCCATAACAAGGGCCACCTGTTGGACCCTATATTCACAAACCTTTCGAGACTAATCGTGAATACCCCTATCCCTGTCCCTTGGTCAGACCATTTTTTAATCCCCTTCAAGCTCCAACTGTTGGCCGAAACACCGGAGAGCCCGCCTCCTCAAGTACCATCCCGACCGTGGCAAAAACTGGACACGGCCTTATGGGCACAAACACTCGGCGGTACCTTGCCAGTGCTGGACTCAGACCCCTCCAGAGCAGACGTTCAACTACGTGGCTGGATCGATCAATCACTGAATGCTATCCTTCCTGTCAAACCCCTCCCCACCAAGAAGAAAACTCTCAAATCTCCGTGGTTCACCCAAGAACTACGCCTGCTCAGGAAACAGTGCAAAAAGCTCGAGCGCCTATGGAGAAAGGACTGGTCGACGGAAAGCAAAAACGAATACAGATCCGCCATAAAACATTACAAAACCTGTATAAAAAATACCCAGGTTACCTTCTTCGAGAAAAAAATACTAGAAGAATCAAACTCCTCCAGAGAAACTTATCGCATCGTGCAACTCCAGACCCTGTGCCCGTACCAGACCAATCGGGCACCAGAAGCAATCAGCTAGCTGAGTTCTTTGCAACAAAAATTTGCAATATCATCAATTCCCTTCCATCTCTCACTTCCTCCCAACTCCCCGCCACCTCCCCTTCATGTGCAGAGGCCCCTCGCCTCCAAACATTTCCCCAGGTCACCACCGAACTTTTTCTGACCACCTTACAATCCGTGAAAAGCGGGGCTCCATCAGACCCAGCTCCAACGAGCAAATTAAAACTGGTCGCTGCCACCATCGCCCCTCCATTCACCCAACTGATTAACGCCTCCCTTGCACTAGGCACGATTACAGACGATTGGAAAAAAGCTACAGTCAGGGCACTTCTTAAAAAACCTCATCTCGATCCAACGGACCTATCCAATTTTAGACCCATTTCCCTCCTCCCGGTCATCGGCAAAGTCACAGAGCGAATTGTAAACCACCAACTATCCCATTTTTTAGAAACCAACAATCTCCACCGCCAATCCCAGACAGGGTTCAGACCTGGACAGGGAACAGACACCGCACTACTAGCTGTGGTCAAAGAGGCAAGAACCATCATTGACGCAGGAGGATCAGTGGCAGTGATCCTCCTCGACCTGAGTGCCGCCTTCGACACGGTGGATCACACCATCCTTATCCACCGTCTCAGCTCGGTAGGAGTGTCTGGCACCGCCCTGTCCTGGATCAAATCCTTTCTTGAAGGTAGAACCTTTCAGGTGTCCGATGGCGCAGTCCTGTCCAGCGCTCTCCCCCTCCAGTGTGGGGTCCCCCAGGGCTCCTCCCTGAGCCCCACACTTTTTAATGTCTACATGTCCCCCTTAGAGGACATCATAGCTCCGTTCGGTATAAAAACAGTCATGTATGCCGATGACACCCAACTGGTGGTGTCATTAAACCAGTCAAGTAAAAGCCTGGACAACTTAGCAGCCTGTCTTGAGAACATCTTCCACTGGATGTGCGAATCACGCCTGAAATTAAATGGAGAGAAATCCGAGATCCTCCTTTTGGGCAACCCACGCAAACTCCCTCCTTCCCTTTCTTGGCCACCCTGCATGGGATCACCTCCCACCCCCAAAGCAGAAGTCAAGAGCCTCGGTATCTGGCTGGACCAAGAGCTCAACTTTAAAGCCCAGGCCAGAAAAACCTCTGACATCTGCTTTGGGCTCATTCAAAAAGCACGGAAAATCCTCCACCTGCTCCCCTTTCAATCCAGGAAACTGCTTATGCAGGGTCTGGTGAACTCCAGACTGGATTACGTTAACGCCCTTTATCTAGGGGCCCCTGCATCGGTCATCAAAAGACTGCAATGTGCCCAAAACACGTCTGCCAGACTCTTAACAGGGACCACATCCAGATGCTCCGCCAAACCGGTCCTCAAAAGCCTTCACTGGCTACCAAACAAGGAATGGGTCACCTTTAAGACCCTGTGCATTTCACATAAAATATTGCAAGGCAGAGGCCCGCCAATCCTGAGATCCCTCATCAAACCCCATCACTCAAACAGACAACTCAGATCTGACTCTCTCTCCCTGGCCAGCATCCCCAGAATAAAGAAGGCCCGAGCTGGGGGGCGATTGTTCTCTTACAATACCCCTAAACTATGGAATTCTCTTCCACTGTCCATCCGAAGAGAACACAATCTACTTGCCTTTCGTAGGCAATTAAAAACATGGCTCTTCCCATAATTTTTTCACCTCCCTTCTCCCCCCTCCGGAATAATAGGTCGTATGTCAGCGCTGGGACGCCCTAGGGTAGCTATGCGCTTTAGAAAACCACATTCAAATTCAAATTCAAGATCAGCCCGGTACATGCAGCCACTTGCATGAGTCATAAAATGAATGATTTCAGCTCTTGCTCGGCCTCTGAGTCTTCTTGGTAAACTCCTCATGTAGGCTTACTTTTTGTGCTTCTCCTTGACTCTACAATATTGTTTCTGTTTTACCATATGCAGGCCTTCTCTTATCCTGCACAAAAGGAGAATGTTCGATGACACTCCTGCTTATCTCACTGGACCGCTTCAGCCAGGCACCAAAGATTGATGGACATTCTGAGAAAAATGCAGATGTACTGCCCTATTTGTCAATACAGTATCTTTTTTTCTTTTAACAATCATAATTTTTAGAACTGTGTGGGTTCACTGCAGTGCTCCATAATTTGCATTTTTCACATCTAGATGAGAGACATTTTAGATATATAATATTAACTTGAGTCTCTGGGGCTGAAGAACTGTTTGCAATGCATTTAACTGAACTGTGTCATATTCATTCATGTATTCCCTTCCACAACAGATTAGTGATGATGTGCCGTTCATCAACCTGAACAATATTGTTGCTTTGTAATGTTTATCTTTGTCACTCCTTTCCCCAAATCCCCATTCCCATCCATTCACCAAACCCTGCCCCTCTTCCCCCACTCAGTGGAGTGAATTTGGTGAAAGTGACACCCACTCACTGCAGGAATTTCTATTACCTGAGCAATAGCCCACGCCGTTGACCCCATTTTCCCACCCACATATAAAAGTGATCTATATTTTAGATATAGAAGAACATCATTCATTAATATCCTCATTCCGGCCTTGTGTTGTGTTGCATAAATGCTTATCCTTGTCCACTTCTGACTTTGAGTCCACTTCTCCTGACTCAAGGATTTCGTACATTTAGTTTTAATTAAATACTAGCTCTCCACTACTAAGAAGAAGTTACTATTTGCTATCATATCAAGTCTTCTTTGTTGTGTGTCATGGTGGTAGTCAGGTTTAAGTCTTTCCAAAGTTATGATATATAAAATATACCCCACTAACTCTCTTTTCTTTCAATCTAGTTGCCTTCAATGGAATCCTTTGATTAATCCTACATCATACAGTTGGAGTTCACCTAGGTGGTAGTGGGACCTCGCTTGTAATTCCTTCCCTGTTAGCGCCCTAGTCTGCTACTACTTACACCACCATAATATGGCACCTTGGAAAACCCTGCCATAAGAAGACTGAGAGGTGTATGAACGCTCATCTCATCTATTCAGGTAAGAGAACTATGGAGTGAAGTGAACTAGTCAAGTTAGTAGCTAACTTCTACTGAAGATGTTGTTTATCAAGGTTGCTGAGGGCAATATAGGCAAAGGCAACCTTACCCCCCTAGTCGTTAATATAGTTACATAGAGTATTAGGACAAGGGTAAAACTAACTGGTATATACTTTTTTGAGCAGATTTTTTAAAAAAACAGACTGTGCTAAAAGACAGCAGTGCAATCTAAAACATCACAAAAATGATTTCCCTATAACTTTTTTTAACAATAAAATCTACCCTTTCCAACCACAGCAGGCCCATCCCTCTGCCAAAACAAATCACACCATCCCCGACCAATGTCCAAAGAAAAACTAACTGTCCAAAGTCCAAAACCCAACACCCTTTCTCACCCTCTCCACCCACAGCAAAGTATCTAGCACCAAAACCAGAAATTTGCAGGTCTGGAGGAGCTCCAGGTTTTACTTGATCTAGGCCACCCTTTCTTAAAGCTGTGCCAGATACTGCATGATGCGGTGCTGGAAGTGGTGGTCTGAGCAGAATGGCGGGCAGCAGTGGTGGTTAACCGGGCGCCTGACCCCTGTGACAGCATTGGCAGCAATGTTTCTGGGAGGCTGTGGCTGGCTGGAGAAACTGGGGCCCTATGCAGTGGCAGATGTTTCAGTCACCTCTTCCTCCATAGCCACCATCTGATGGTACTCCCACTGGATGTCTCCAGCCTCTGCAGACAGGCTGCTATCTTCTGCTATGTAGGTGAAGGTAGTGGATTAGCAGGAATAGCTATATCAAGAAAAAAATAAAAAGAAAAAAGACAAATTGTACATAATAATTTGTGGAAACACTTGTGTAAAATTAAATAGTGGCACAGTAGCAGTACATTGCTGGTCCCCTAGGCCTGTTGGAGTTTTATGTGATTAGGAGAGTCACAGGGCCATATTTTACCCACACATGCTTCACATAAAAAGCATTGACTGGCTGAAAAGAATTAAGGTAGAGTAACAACAGATTAAAAAAACAGTGATTAATTTTTATTTTAAAGGCTTTCATAATAAAGAACTAAAAAGTCACTTTGTGTGGAAAAATACGAATAAATTATCTTGCATTAATGAGTAAGGCATTATGCACTATGGATTACAAGTTGTTATGCTAAATTAATAGAGGCATGCTAGTCGGTGCATCAGGTACTTTGCTAGTCTCAACAGTCAGCAGCTGGGGCAGCTGTAATGGATAATTATCTTACTGTATTTCCAATGGTCCTGCTCTTCTCCGAAATCATTTTAATTCTACCCTGATTCCAAAGAGGCAGATGAATAATAAATAAAATACTACATCACACATGTCATGTATTAAATGCAGATATCCTGTCAGCATAAGCAGACGATGGCAAAAGTTATGCCATGTAGTACAGGGAAAGGAATGGTATATGCAAATTGTGTTTGGCATATTCATCACAGAGTATCTTGTCTGTAAACTTTGAAATTAGGCACTTAGTCCCACTTTACTCCCTGGCATCGCCCTCCAACACAAATTATTTCCAACAAATTTGTTCACTTAGCAGTAAGGAAAGGAAACTTAGCTCACTCTACTACAAGGTATGTTAGAGGGATAATGCGGGTAGGTAGAGATTTTGTTATAGAGTAGTGGGGTGTCACTGATCATCATCATATGCCTATGCTGTGGCTTATTCAGTCACTGTAGTTGACAAAAGTTGAAAGGGAACAATGAACAATGTGAACAGGCATACATCTGTTATGGAAATCACACAATATATGAAACACTTGACATGGGCAGAAAAATGTGGCACATGTCAAGAATGGTTTCTAAAAAACAGGAGTGAAGTACCAGGAGGTGACTGAGTGGACACTGAAAGGGAAGGGAAAGACACCTTGTTTAATGTTTGCAATTGATTGAAAACTTTGTAAATGCTGCACTAACTGAATCAGACGCACTTTGCACATCCAAAACTGCAGTGACGAATTCAACCGTGCTGCACTTAGGTGATGGGTGGGAAAATGCAATGGGCAAGGAGGGAGATGATGAATGATAATGGGTGGAATACATATCTGCCATGCTTAACAATTATAGTGAGTCAAGCGAGAAGGTGTATTTTTTTAAAACCACTTCGAACCATAGCTTTGATAAAATCAAGCAAATGAAGTAGGTGAGCGTGCCTCTCTCCGGATTAGCTCCCTTGTTTTTTCATCTAAGCAATTATTCATTCATCCTTTCATTGTTCTATTCACCCTTTGATAGCCACTATTTAAGATTTACTTTCTCTCATCCAGTCTTTCACCAAAATTTCCAATCCATCCATTCATTATCCACCCTTTCAACCATCCTTTCACTCATCCATCCATTTACTCACCAATGCATCCTTTCACCCACCCATGCATCCTTTCACTCATATACCATTTCACCATCCTTTTTTAACCTTCCATCCTTCTGTCAATTTTCCATTAATCCATAATTTGTAGAGTTCATTATGAGCTTTTGTATGCTTAGTTGCAGATAGAAGAGGCCTTAAGTAAAGTAAAGTCCACATTTGTAAAGCGCACAATCACCCGTAAGGGTCTCTAGGCGCTGGGGGCCGTCGGGAAGATTAAGCGAGCTATTGCCCAGAGTCACATGGTGCTGGGCTAACCTGCCGCCGGAGCCGGGGATCGAACCGTGGTCCCCAGATTCCAGTTTCAGTCGCCCTGGCCGCGGCGCCACACCTCTTCCACGAGAACGCAACCACCACTGTAGCTGGTAAAGTGGGGGTACTCGACTCGGTCAAAATTTCTTTGGAGTGAGCTTAATAGTAATTGGCAATAAGCAAGCAACTACATTTGGAACTAATGCATGTCGACTCATGATCTTTGATTTTCATTCTCATTTCTCAACCCCCTTGTGAGGCCAACAATGCATAATGCAGGGCCCAATGTTAGCTAATGGGGCTAATGAGGCCTTTGGTTAGGGACTGTTTACAAGCAGGCCACTCAGGCGTGGCAGCAAAGCTTCTGGGGTAAAAAGTCAGGGATTGACAACCAACAAAGGAGCTGCACCACTAGCTGCACTGGGGTGGCCGGGTGCAGGGTGCAAAATGGACATTGGGGACCCTGTGCTGTGCAATGGAGACCTTTGGTTCTGCTAAGTTGCTGCAGGATTGGGCAGAGAGACTTCCTGAATTTGATTACTGACGGGAGAGGTAAGTTGGGATCTTGTGGGATGCTTTGATACCATCAATTGGGCCACACAAGGGCGTGGGGCATCAGGTGCAGGGGTGTCTTCTGGTGTCCGGTTTCTTACCAGATCCATTGGCGGTCAGGAGACCATTCAGGTTGTGGCTGCAGGTGTTGTCTTAAGGATTGAGGTAAGTCGGGGATCACCAGATCCCAGGTCAGGATCACTGGGGAGACCTCCTTGTGGGGTTGGGCCGCTCCATCTCGGGCCATGGGCGTTGGGTGCAGAGTGGTGCAGAATTGGAAAGTCGCCAGAATCCAGATTCCGGAGGTGAATCTTTGCTTGAGCAAATCCGGTGCTCATGGGAGACATAATCTCTAAAAGGGTTGCAGGGCAGGTCCTCTGGGCTCTGGGGGTTGTTGGCTGCTGCACTCACCGGTGTTCTTGCTGTTGGCAGGTCATTGACAGAACAGTCTGGTACAGCTGGGGCCAAGTCAGTTGTTGTCCTCTTCTTCTTCCTGGGTCAGCACTGCTCTTTGGTCCTTCTTCTTTCTTCCTCGAATCTGTGGAGGCAAGGTTCAGGGTTGCCCCTAAATACTACATTTAGAGGCGTTAAAGGGGCGTGCAGTTCAGGACCAATGGGTCCCTTCCTTGGGGTGGGTACCCCCACTGTTATGCAACCCTCCAGTGGGATGGGGCATGAGCCTCCCCCTAATTGGCTGAGTCACCTCATCTTCAAATGGAAGAGACTAGGATGTGTTCTTCAATTTGCACACCTCTCTTCCTAGCCTGGTTTTCTCGCTGATTCTCCAGCCCAAATTGGGGTCAGACAGTTGCTGGGGCAGCAAAAGGCAGAGACAGCTTCCAAAGGTGGCAGGCCTTTGAAGCTTCTCCGTTTGTGTAACCAGCCTGGGGGAGGTGGCATGACACCTCTGCCCAGGATGGGCTCTGTTTCTGGACCCAGAGAGCGGAGGCTCTCTACACAAGGGTCCAGAAACCTATCTGGTGGTGGCAAATGGAGGGCAGCCATCCAGGAACCGCACCAGGGCTAGTTGACTTTTAGGGGGCATCTCAAAGGTGCTGAGATGTATGCTACCAAACTTCCGAGTTTTTAGTAAAGCCATTAAGGAACTGTGAAGTTCGTAATGACCAACTACCAGACCATACACTCTTTATGGCTTTACTACACTTACAATGTCTAAGAATGGACATAAACACTGTAGGGGCACAGGGCTCATCTCACTGTACCCTCACCTTCGGGCTAGTGCACCCTGTAAGAGGGATGACTTACCTAGTCCTCAGGCAGTGATTGCAGGCATGACACACAGGGATGTGTGCCATGTCGACTCTTCACTTTTCTCTGCACCAAAACATGCAGCGTCCAGTGGCAGTGTGTGTGTGTTAAGGTACAGACTTTGGAAAGAACACAGGCCCTGGGAACCAGATTGGCAGGGACCCAGGACCCATCGAGCCAGGTTGCATCAGATGCCAGGCAAAAAGTAGGTGGCAACCATGCAAATAGTGGCACTTTTCTACAACTGTAAATTATATATGTTTGACTAAGAGCAAATTCCAATCACCTCTCAGTTGACAAAGAAAAGATCAGTCAGAAAATAAATGTTAAATGGTTGGCAGAGTGCTGGATCAACTGGTAGCTTGTCAGATGGTTTGTCAAGAAAGTGAGAGAGATAGGGTGTCCCATTCAGAAATTATCCAAAACTGAGTTCAAATCCCAAAAGCCCATGGTTTTAGTGGGTTCCAGTGGTTTGGGAGGAAACTGTAGCAGGATGACCATTAATAGGGTTGTGCATTCCAATTGCTTAGGCTTGTTTTGAGGTGTTTTGCAGTGATTGTGTGGTGTTCTGCAGAGACATTTTGAGTTGTTGTGTGAATATGGCACTTAATGAAAAGAAGTTGAATTGGTTATAAGGTCCGATGTGGCCTAAGATCAAGGGATGGCATTAAAAAATTTAAAATACATTATATTGTAGTTGTCTGCTGTGTTGTGGTGGTAGTCGTGAGATGTCCTTCACAACAACAGAATATCAGAGGGTCAAACTACAATAAACGCCCAAATCAAACCAACAGAAAACTACAGTCCCATGTCTAGTGTATGTTTCTAGATAAGGTCACCCCTGGAACTAACCCTCAATGTGGTTAGATAAGGATGCCCATCAGTCACCACACAGAACCGCCGTTCATCATTTGGGTTCCGTTTTAGACCACCATTGGGGGTGCCACTTGTCGTTCACAGGGAAGGCATAGATGGTATAAGCCTTCACCTGATCCGACAGATCTCCCGTGGTCTTACTTCTCAATTAAGAGGCTGTTAGAAAAATGTAAGGGGACTGATGTCGCAGTGCAAATGAAGAAAATAAGAAAATGTGAAATTAAAATTGGATGAGGGGGTGCTGATACTAATTTTATTCTGGTGCTACCCACTCCACCAAGATTAAAAAGGCAGTTACAGACAATAAGAAAGTTCTTGAATTGTCTAGATGTAATCCAAGGTCGACATGTTTCAGCAACTGTGACGTACTATGACATTGCTTTCATCAGGACCAAAAAATATTAGCTACTGCAACTAAGTGATCGTGTAACAAAAAATAGGTGCTTAAAATCATACACTGATACCAAGATCACCTGAATCCACTAGGTGCTTGCATCATATTCTCCACCTGTCCAAGTCATCACAAGTGTCTGAAAATTATCAAAGCATGGAAAGTAAGTAACTGTTGGCAAAAGAAAAGCGTTCACAACATGATATAGAAAAACCAGGTTTTATCTTAAACACTCTGATGTCTAGTGTTGTTCTTGAACATACACACACAGCATTGTATTATTATCTGCTAAAATCTCCACACTGGAAAGAAAAGTCCAAAATACCAAGGGGGAAAACACCTTACCAAACTTGGAAGATGTATAGACCTCACCCCACCTGGTCACGGCTCAGGAAAGGGGAGCACCGCTCTACAGAAGGAGAAAAGCAAAAACAGAGCTAACTGTGAAAACTATCCCTTCTCAGTTAGTTCAGACAGAAATAAAACAAAGCCACTTGTTCACTGCAAAGTTCTCCTGTAACTTATGTAGTCAGACAAAGAGGGAATGGCAAGGGCCAAAATGGCCTCGTTAGTACTACCACAAAGATGTGCATCTCGAAGTGAGGGCCTAACGAGTAGAAACAATCAAAACATCCCCGTGATCTCAGCACTGTCCCTACCTGTCCGTCGGTACTCCGCGCAAAAGCGTCCGAGCCGATCGGGGAGGTGAGGGAGTCTGTAAAATCTGCAATATATTACGCTTGGCGCCATTGGTTAGACGTCGATCACGTGACGGCTATCTTCGTCTAACGAGGCGGGTGATTGGCCGGATAAGCGGCCAATCAGAGACCTTCGTGTAATGTTTGGTGGTACATGTAAACATTACCCGGCGTCGCAGCTTCAATGGGAAAGAGTATTTCTCGAGTGTGATATGAAAGAGCTTAATTAAATCAAAAAGGCTTTGTTGCACCAAAAAACGCACACACTTAAACACAACTATAAAACGCTATTTGAAGATGATGGGGGAATCTGTGGATTCTGCATTATCTGACGCTTTGCGCCATTGGTTAGACGTCGTGACGGCTATCTTGTCCCAACGAAGTGGGTGATTGGCTGAATAAGCGGCCAATCAGAGCCCTTCATGTAATGTTTGGTGGTACATGTAAACACTACCCAGCGTCATAGCTTTAAAGGGAAAGAGTTTTTTCTTCAAGTGTTATATGAAAAAGCTTTATTGAATCAAAAAAGGGGAGCTTTATTGAATCAAAAAAGCACGCACTTGAACACAATTATAGAACGCTATTTAGAGATGATGAAGCGCTTAGCTACTGATGTCAAATATTTCTATGCTCAATTAAAATAAGAAGTATGATACTCCTGTTTTGTTAATGATGCCAGGAAAATCCTATATTCAAGTACAGGATGTAATAAAGACAGTCCAGTATCACAACTCTTTCTCAAGGACCATGATATAACTGCGACCCTGTACTTTACAGAATGGTCCAAGGTATATCGTCGTTGAGCCCTGTGCAGTTCGTACCCATTCTGAAAACCCACTTCTGTTCTTTGAGTAAGAGATATCTTGATACGTCTGACACATGAATGGGGATATAAGGCTGTTCCAGAACTGACCATTGGAAGGCCGTAGATGAATGATGCGCCTCCAAGAAATGATTTGTTAGTTTTGTTGCTTGTCTCTTGCACCTAATGGTGCTCTTGTGTTCTGATATCCTAACTTTAACCTTTCTGGTAGTCATCCCTATGTATTTGAGCCCACAAGGACATACAATGAGATAGATTAAATTGCTACTGTTGCAATTCGTAAATTTAGTTTGGATCCATGGTTTAGTGGTCCCAATATCTACCTCTGTTGTCTTCTTGGTCTGTGGACAGGCCAGGCATGACCCGCAAGGATGGTGGCCCCTGACTGGGGGGAGATCCCAGAGAGAACCCAGAGCCCTGGGTTCAACTTGTCGCGGTCTGGTGTGGATCAAACGGTCTTTTAAATTTGGTCCCCTCTTAAAAGAGAATAGTGGAGTCTGGATTGTCGCCTGATCAGAGTTCAAGATCGACCAATGTCGTTTCACCACTTTCTGTATCTTATTGGACAGTGTCCCAAAAGTGGTAACAAAGGTCAATCTATTTAGAGGTGGTTTTAGCGTTGATTGTTCCAGAAGGGCCAGACGGTTGTTATTACTGGCCCTCTTGAGTGACCGTTGGACTAATCCTGCTGGATATTTCCGTGCAATCAGTTGATCTTTCAGGGCCGTTGAATGAATCTTAAAAGCCCTTGCACTCGAGCAATTCCTCTGAACCCTGAGAAATTTCCCGAATGGGAGATTTTCCCGTAGGGACTTAGGGTGGTGGCTATCAAAGCATAGAAGGGAATTTTTCGCCAGAGGTTTCCTATAGAGTTCAGAATGTAACCCCTCTGAGGTTGCAGTGATCAGTAGATCCAAAAAAGACAGCTTGTCCCGTCCAATTTCAATCGTGAACCGCAGAAAATCGTTCCTGCTGTTCAGCAATTGTAAAAATTCTTGGCATCTCTCACTTGTACCCCTCCACACCACTAGAACATCATCGATGTATCTTCTCCATGTTCTAATACATCCAAAAAAGGGGTTGGTAGTTGCCAAGACATGTTCTTGTTCGAATGAATGAACATACAAATTCGCCAAGCTGGGAGCGTAAACGCTCCCCATACTCGTCCCTGATACTTGCAAATATATAGTATCCTCAAATTTGAAATAATTACGCTTCATAGCCAAGGTGGCACAGGCCATTATGAAGTGGACTGGAGTGATACTGGCCAATGTTTGAGACTGCAGTAGGAGTTAGATTACCTCCAAAGTCTCATCCTGCGGAACCGATGTATAAAGGGCCTCTATATCGAAAGAGACAAGGAGATCTAAAGAGTTGTCAAAATCAATCTCAGGTAACAAGCGTAATACGTCTGTTGTATCTTTTAGATAGGTCGGCATATTCTGCACCAAAGGGCGCAGGAAAAAATCTACAAAAGTAGATAAGGGTTCGAGAACCGAACCAATACCCGAGATGATAGGTCGGCCCGGTGGTGGTCTTTGTTCCTTATGCACCTTAGGCAGGGCATAAAAGTAAGGGATCACAGGATGTACATTACATAGAAAACCAGCTTCCTGTGGTGTGATCCACCCTTCGGATAGTGCTTCCTCAGTCATATCTGCAATGATCCTTTTGAGTTCATCAGTGGGATCTGAGTCTAAAGGGCAGTAAAGCCTCACATCACTCAATTGACGGAGGCATTCCGCTCGGTAGGTACTGGTGTCCAACAGGACAGTAGCCCCACCTTTCTCCGCTGGCTTGATAGTTAGATCTTTGTCAGTGGTCAAGTTTTTGAGGGCCAGTTGTTCATTCTTTGGGAAACTATGAAACACATCCTCGTGTTGGGTAAAGAGAACCTCAATACCGTCTAAAACGGAACCCAAATGATGAAGGGCGGTTCCGTGTGGTGACTGATGGGCATCCTTATCTAACCACATTCAGGGTTAGTTCCAGGGGTGACCTTATCTAGAAACATACACTAGACATGGGACTGTAGTTTTATGTTGGTTTGTTTTGGGCGTTTATTGTAGTTTGACCCTCTGATATTCTGTTGTTGTGAAGTGTATCTATTTGGGGCATATCAGAGCCTGGTCGTTAAATCCCCATTTGACCCTAAAAAGTATTTTGTTGTATGATGAAGAGCAGTCGCTGTGACTGCGGGTCATTGATTCGGACTCACCATTTGTCTGTGATCGCCGCCAAAATTGGTAAGGCGTACGCCGAGTCTGTTTAGCCGTTATTTTCATTGTTACTTGTTTTGCTTTGGTCTCCTTTACAAATGGCAGAAAATCAAGGGCTTTCCTTTGATGAGGAGGATTTAAAACTTGTCCTTGCTAGTCATCCTGATTTGTTAGAAACTTTGCCTGCAGCTGTTGCTAGCAATGAGGATGAATGGGGCAAGATTTTGACTTTAAAGAAATCACACACACGCACAACACTACATGGAACGGTGATGGCTCAATACCTACGTAATAACTGTGCACCTACGGGACTCATTGTCACTAACAGTCCTAGACTTTTCTTGACAGACAAAGAGTTTCTTAAGAGCTGGTCGCTCATTGCATGGCGATGCACGAGGGACTGGCTTATACTTATCATCCAAACCTCAAAAAGGACGGGCAGTAAAACCTCACATCACTCAATTGACGGAGGCATTCCGCTCGGTAAGTACTGGTGTCCAACAGGACAGTAGCCCCACCTTTGCCCGCTGGCTTGATAGTTAGATCTTTGTCAGTGGTCAAGTTTTTGAGGGCCAGTTGTTCATTCTTTGGGAAATTATGAAACACATCCTCGTGTTGGGTAAAGAGAACCTCAATACTCTTTTCAACGGCTTGTTCAAATGCGAGCACTTTAGGGGGCATAGAGTGAGATGGAGGCTTGATGGTTGACTTCCTCTTCAGACCAGTATTAGTTTCCTTGGTTTCATCCAGTTCAGAACCTGATTTATCAGAAAAGAAGAAATGCAGCCGTATTTTACGTAAGAACGTGGCTAGTTCTAAGCGTGTTTCAAAATGATCATTACGATGTGTAGGTACAAAGCCTAACCCTCTGTTCAATGCTTTTTCTTCAGTAGGAGTCAGTACATGTTTACTCAAATTGATCACGAGCCCGGGTTCCAGATTGGTTGCTGCTTGCTCCTTGTTCTTCAACGTCGTGCTCCTGAGGCTCCTGGACGAGGTTGTGGGTGGGCTGTAGTGCACTTGTGGTTGCTGCTGCCCTCTTCTCCTGCCTCGAGATTGTCCCCTGCCTCCACCTAAAAAAGGCTGCCCTGGAAAGTTAGTTGGATACTGGGGCGGAAAAGGTCCCATAAGTGGTTGGAAAGGACCCATTTGTTGTGGTCCCATTTGAGGTGGAAAAGAAGGTCCACCAAACTGCCATGGATTAGGAGACCACCATAAAGGTGTTTGATTGTGCTGGTTGCCCCTCCAGTTGTTACGAAAATTTCTTCTCCCTCTACCCCTCGCTTTTGAACCCTGGGATGTGGACCCAGTATCACTCCCTGATGTGCTGTCTTCAGAGCTTTAGGTGCCATAACTGGACCCATTCCTGCGTCCACTAGTGAAATCAGGTGGAACATATGTTTCACTAGTGTATGGATATACTTTCTCGAATTTTAATTTGTCCAGATATTTTCTGAATTTCTCAATCTTAGTTGTCAAGGTGAATTACCTATTGTTTTTGTTGGTTTCATCCTGGTTCTTTTGATAGGCCTTACTAGATAAAGTTGTTCTAATCTGTGATTCTAGAAGCTGTATTTCAACTAGAATAGTATCTGCAATCCTTTTTGAGGTTTGGATGATAAGTATCAGCCAGTCCCTCGTGCATCGCCATGCAATGAGCGACCAGCTCTTAAGAAACTCTTTGTCTGTCAAGAAAAGTCTAGGACTGTTAGTGACAATGAGTCCCGTAGGTGCACAGTTATTACGTAGGTATTGAGCCATCACCGTTCCATGTAGTGTTGTGCGTGTGTGTGATTTCTTTAAAGTCAAAATCGTGCCCCATTCATCCTCATTGCTAGCAACAGCTGCAGGCAAAGTTTCTAACAAATCAGGATGACTAGCAAGGACAAGTTTTAAATCCTCCTCATCAAAGGAAAGCCCTTGATTTTCTGCCATTTGTAAAGGATACCAAAGCAAAACAAGTAACAATGAAAATAACGGTGAACAGACATAATATCGACCACAAGAATATCGACTGGACATAATATCGAGGTAAAAATATAGAATAGACAAAATATCGACCAGACATAATATAGACTACAAAAATATCGATTACTATCAATATTAATAGCCAAAATATTGAATCAAAAATATAGACTAGACATAATATCGACTAGATAGAATATAGACAACAAAAATATCGAAAATAAGGTAAGTGTTTTATAATTTGTAATAATTGTGTAATATAAATCTGTAGCGGGTTGTGGGTTTATAGGGGAATAGGGTGGGAAGTAATTTAAATATAATTAATTAAATCTGTAATATAATAGTAATTGTTAATTAATTATTAATTGTTAATTAATAAAATATAATTGGTAATTAATAATAATTGATTAATAGATCAATAATTAAATTTTCGTAAAATATTTTCTGTAGCGGGTTGTGGGTTTATAGGGGAATAGGGTGGGAAGTAATTTAAATATAATTAATTAAATCTGTAAAATAATAGTAATTGTTAATTAATTATTAATTGTTAATTAATTAAAATATAATTGGTAATTAATAATAATTGATTAATTGATCAATAATTACATTTTCGTAAAATATTTTCTGTAGCGGGTTGTGGGTTTATAGGGGAATAGGGTGGGAAGTAATTTAAATATAATTAATTAAATCTGTAATATAATAGTAATTGTTAATTAATTATTAATTGTTAATTAATTAAAATATAATTGGTAATTAATAATAATTTATTAATTGATCAATAATTACATTTTCGTAAAATATTTTCTGTAGCGGGTTGTGGGTGTATAGGGGAATAGGGTGGGAAGTAATTTAAATTTAATTAATTAAATATGTAAATTAATAATAATTGTTAATTAATTATTATTTGGTAAATAATTAAAATATAATTGGTAATTATAAATATTTAAAGAATAAATAAATAATAATTAGTCAATTATTTTCTGTAGTGGGTTGTGAGTTTATAGGGGGATAGGGTGGGGAGTAATTTAATAATAACTAATTAAATATGTTATTTAATTAAATTTGTTAATTAATCAATAATTGACCATTAAATAAAATTTACTTCGTAAATAAAAGTAATTGGTTTTGGAAATTAAATTTAGGTTTTGGATTTTTGGGTAAAGGGGTATTTTTAGGGTTCAGGGTCAGTTTTGGGATTTTGGGTAAAGGGGTATTTTTAGGGTTCAGGGTCAGTTTTGGGTTTTTGGGTAAAGGGGTATTTTTAGGGTTCAGGGTCAGTTTTTAGTTTTTGGGTAAAGGGGTATTTTTAGTGTTCAGGGTCAGTTTTTAGTTTTGGGGTAAAGGGGTATGTTTAGGGTTCAGGGTCAGTTTTCAGTTTTTGGGTAAAGGGGTATTTTTAGGGTTCAGGGTCAGTTTTTAGTTTTTGGGTAAAGGGGTATTTTTAGTGTTCAGCGTCAGTTTTTAGTTTTTGGGTAAAGGGGTATTTTTAGGGTTCAGGGTCAGTTTCTAGTTTTTTGGTAAAGGGGTATTTTTAGGGTTCAGGGTCAGTTTTTAGTTTTTGGGTAAAGGGGTATTTTTAGGGTTCAGGGTCAGTTTTGGTTTTTTTGGGTAAAGGGGTATTTTTAGGGTTCAGGGTCAGTTTTGGGTTTTTGGGTAAAGGGGTATTTTTAGGGTTCAGGGTCAGTTTTTAGTTTTTGGGTAAAGGGGTATTTTTAGTGTTCAGGGTCAGTTTTTAGTTTTTGGGTAAAGGGGTATTTTTAGGGATCAGGGTCAGTTTTTAGTTTTTGGGTAAAGGGGTATTTTTAGGGTTCAGGGTCAGTTTTTAGTTTTTGGGTATAGGGGTATTTTTAGTGTTCAGGGTCAGTTTTTAGTTTTTGGGTAAAGGGGTATTTTTAGGGTTCAGGGTCATTTTTTAGTTTTTGGGTAAAGGGGTATTTTTAGGGTTCAGGGTCAGTTTTTAGTTTTTGGATAAAGGGGTATTTTTAGGGTTCAGGGTTCAGTTTTGGGTTTTTGGGGTACAGGGGTACAGTCTAAAAATAAAGTAAAATTAAATTAAAATTAAATTAATTTAATGAAATTAAATTAAATTAAATTATATTATATGTTTATAGATATATATATATATATGTATTATTTTTGGTGATATAATTTTTTAATTTATATTAATTATTTATTAATATTACATTTATTTAATAATTATTTCTAAGTGTATATTAAATATATTTATATATATTATTTGTAACTTAATTTTAAGACATTTTAAAAAATCGATATTTTTACAGTCTATATTTTTGTAAGTCGATATTTTGGAGTCGATATTTTAGTACTTACCTGTTTGAAGATAGGCAGTCGATATTTTGTCCCTCGATATTTTAGACTCGATATTTTGGTATCTCGATATTTTTGAGGTCGATATTACGTCAGTGATCCGAAAATAACGGCTAAACAGACTCGGCGTACGCCTTACCAATTTTGGCGGCGATCACAGACAAATGGTGAGTCCGAATCAATGACCCGCAGTCACATCGACTGCTCTTCATCATACAACAAAATACTTTTTAGGGTCAAATGGGGATTTAACGACCAGGCTCTGATATGCCCCAAATAGATACACTTCACAACAACAGAATATCAGAGGGTCAAACTACAATAAACGCCCAAAACAAACCAACATAAAACTACAGTCCCATGTCTAGTGTATGTTTCTAGATAAGGTCACCCCTGGAACTAACCCTGAATGTGGTTAGATAAGGATGCCCATCAGTCACCACACGGAACCGCCCTTCATCATTTGGGTTCCGTTTTAGACGGTATTGAGGTTCTCTTTACCCAACACGAGGATGTGTTTCATAGTTTCCCAAAGAATGAACAACTGGCCCTCAAAAACTTGACCACTGACAAAGATCTAACTATCAAGCCAGCGGAGAAAGGTGGGGCTACTGTCCTGTTGGACACCAGTACCTACCGAGCGGAATGCCTCCGTCAATGTAAATGTAAATGTAAATGTAGTATACTTGTAAAGCGCACAGCTGCCCCAGCAACGGGGCGTCCCGGCACTGTATAACTCTGGGGAACCCGTCCTGGCTTTCCCTGTGGGATGGTCCCTTGCTGGGAGTCCCCAAGGTGGAGCCAGGCATCCCCGGAATTGGTGGGGCCATTGTGGAGATTAGGCAAGCTAATGCCCAGAGTTGCCGAGTGGAACCCCTGATTAGAGTAAGCACTGAAGCGAGAATTATCGAGTCCGCTGACCAAGGTCCACGACCCTGCCGCGTCTGGAATTGAACCCTGGTCCCAGGCTGACTTCTGCTCTCAGGCCTGCCGCCTCTAACCAGTGAGCCACACCACTCCACAGCAATTGAGTGATGTGAGGCTTTACTGCCCTTTAGACTCAGATCCCACTGATGAACTCAAAAGGATCATTGCAGATATGACTGAGGAAGCACTATCCGAAGGGTGGATCACACCACAGGAAGCTGGTTTTCTATGTAATGTACATCCTGTGATCCCTTACTTTTATGCCCTGCCTAAGGTGCATAAGGAACAAAGACCACCACCGGGCCGACCTATCATCTCGGGTATTGGTTCGGTTCTCGAACCCTTATCTACTTTTGTAGATTTTTTCCTGCGCCCTTTGGTGCAGAAGATGCCGACCTATCTAAAAGATACAACAGACGTATTACGCCTGTTACCTGAGATTGATTTTGACAACTCTTTAGATCTCCTTGTCTCTTTCGATGAAGAGGCCCTTTATACATCGATTCCGCATGAGACTTTGGAGGTAATCCAACTCCTACTGCAGTCTCAAACATTGGACAGTATCACTCCAGTCCACTTCATAATGGCCTGTGCCACCTTGGCTATGAAGCGTAATTATTTCAAATTTGAGGATACTATATATTTGCAAGTATCAGGGACGAGTATGGGGAGCGTTTACGCTCCCAGCTTGGCGAATTTGTATGTTCACTCATTCGAACAAGAACATGTCTTGGCAACTACCAACCCCTTTTTTGGATGTATTAGAACATGGAGAAGATACATCGATGATGTTCTAGTGGTGTGGAGGGGTACACGTGAGAGATGCCAAGAATTTTTACAATGGCTGAACAGCAGGAACGATTTTCTGCGGTTCACGGTTGAAATTGGACGGGATAAGCTGTCTTTTTTGGATCTACTGATCACTGCAACCTCAGAGGGGTTACATTCTGAACTCTATAGGAAACCTCTGGCGAAAAATTCCCTTCTATGCTTTGATAGCCACCACCCTAAGTCCCTACGGGAAAATCTCCCATTCGGGCAATTTCTCAGGGTTCAGAGGAATTGCTCGAGTGCAAGGGCTTTTAAGATTCATTCAACGGCCCTGAAAGATCAACTGATTGCACAGAAATATCCAGCAGGATTAGTCCAACGGTCACTCAAGAGGGCCAGTAATAACAACCGTCTGGCCCTTCTGGAACAATCAACGCCAAAACCACCTCTAAATAGATTGACCTTTGTTACCACTTTTGGGACACTGTCCAATAAGATACAGAAAGTGGTGAAACGACATTGGTCGATCTTGAACTCTGATCAGGCGACAATCCAGACTCCACTATTCTCTTTTAAGAGGGGACCAAATTTAAAAGACCGTTTGATCCACACCAGACCGCGACAAGTTGAACCCAGGGCTCTGGGTTCTCTCTGGGATCTCCCCCCAGTCAGGGGCCACCATCCCCTTTTCAAGAACAACACTAGACATCAGAGTGTTTAAGATAAAACCTGGTTTTTCTATATCATGTTGTGAACGCTTTTCTTTTGCCAACAGTTACTTACTTTCCATGCTTTGATAATTTTCAGACACTTGTGATGACTTGGACAGGTGGAGAATATGATGCAAGCACCTAGTGGATTCAGGTGATCTTGGTATCAGTGTATGATTTTAAGCACCTATTTTTTGTTACGCGATCACTTAGTTGCAGTAGCTAATATTTTTTGGTCCTGATGAAAGCAATGTCATAGTACGTCACAGTTGCTGAAACATGTCGACCTTGGATTACATCTAGACAATTCAAGAACTTTGTTATTGTCTGTAACTGCCTTTTTAATCTTGGTGGAGTGGGTAGCACCAGAATAAAATTAGTATCAGCACCCCCTCATCCAATTTTAATTTCACATTTTCTTATTTTCTTCATTTGCACTGCGACATCAGTCCCCTTACATTTTTCTAACAGCCTCTTAATTGAGAAGTAAGACCACGGGAGATCTGTCGGATCAGGTGAAGGCTTATACCATCTACGCCTTCCCTGTGAACGACAAGTGGCACCCCCAATGGTGGTCTAAAACGGAACCCAAATGATGAAGGGCGGTTCCGTGTGGTGACTGATGGGCATCCTTATCTAACCACATTGAGGGTTAGTTCCAGGGGTGACCTTATCTAGAAACATACACTAGACATGGGACTGTAGTTTTCTGTTGGTTTGTTTTGGGCGTTTATTGTAGTTTGACCCTCTGATATTCTGTTGTTGTGAAGTGTATCTATTTGGTGCATATCAGAGCCTGGTCGTTAAATCCCCATTTGACCCTAAAAAGTATTTTGTTGTATAAGTCGTGAGATGTCAACAACAGCACAATTGAGATAGGGACTATATCTTACGTGATTGTGAGGTGTAGTTGGTATAGTGAATCTCAGTACACAGAGATGAACTGTATCAATCTGAGTGAGACCCTATGGGTCGAGGCTTTGTTCGAATGTGCTTGAGGGTAGGTCAGAAAGTGTTACTCTGGACCGTTTCTTGTGTGTATGAATGCTTTTAGAGGATCAGACAAAATTATTTATTGAAGTTTCTGTGCATTTGTTTTGCACGTAAATTGGTGAGAGAATGTGTTCATGAAAAATTATGAAGGAGGGTGAGCCACTGCAAGGAGTGAGATTGACTTCATACGGTGTTGTGCTGTTTTTGGTCGGCTAGTATAGAGCTGCACCTGCATTGGTTGGCTACGTCATGGGGAGCTGTGTTGGTATGGGTTGTGGATACCAGACAGAGAACTGTGGGTGAAAAATAATTTTCTGGTTTAAACAGAAAGTTATTTGTGAATTTTGTATATCTCAACTGAAAATAATAAATAAATATTTTGATTTGTATCACCCATGAGCGTATCCAGGCACTGTCCATAGGATTGGGGAGATTAAGTGATTTACACAGAATCAAAGGATGTTGAGCTGATAAAGAAACTCAAACCTGGACATCCAGCTCCAAAGTTGGGATCTCTGGCCATTACGGTACACTCTCTCTGAAATTCTTGAAAGCACTACAAAGTCTAATAAAGGAAGTTGTGACTATACCTGTTAGAAAGGGAGAATAAGAACCGCCTGAAGGTACACCAGGTTTTTATATGGTGATAAACATGGATATTCACACATGTATTTGACTTGAACAATGGCATAAGATCACTGAGAAAGAGGGTGCACTGACATTTTGCCAGTATGGCGCATATAATTTGAGAATCATTGAACATTTAAGAAGGACGCTGTACATGAAGCCACCTCCTAGACCTGCACAATACAAATCACTTACTGCTTATGAACACATAGCTCACCTAAGACACAAGGAAAGATATGAAGGAATGGCCTAGAAGCCAATACGCACTTGGGCGGATGCTAGTTGGGATGTGGAACAGAAGTCATGGAATATACCCTGCATTAACGAATGAAGAAGATGGGAAAGGCAAATGAAAAGGAAAGAAAACAAAGGAAGAGATAGATTACACAGAGAACGGAGGTGAGGACAGTGATAGTGATTCAGATGAGGATTTCTTAAATGAGCTATTGTTAAACAGTCCACCCCCATACAGTGTTACCCAAGCTGGCGGAGGTAGTAATGCAAATACCAGTGGAGATTCTCATGTGCCTACAGCACCAGTAGATGTAAAATCTGATTTGATAGGAGAAGGTTTAGGAATGACAGTCACTCCAAATTTGTCCTTCTTAAATACCCCAGATGCATTGACCATTAATTACACAATAGATCCGGTAGTTTGTTTGTATAAACCTGGGTTGGCAGGAAATATTACACCTATTTTGGCTATTTTTTATTGAGATGGGTACCTCAGGTAGTAATCATGTGGGTGGGACAGTGAGAAAAATACCTTTGGTCTCTATACAAGTGAGTACTCCACGTGTTTCAAGTGCTGAACCAATATTGAATCAGAAAGGGTTTTCTCTGCATGTAAGGTTTCCCCAAAGATCACCACTCTTTTTCATGCCCAACATGAATGTACCTTCCAGAACAGTACCCATAGGACACAAATACCTGTAGGTTCACCAGGTTCTGACATGTCTATTTGGAATTCACCAGCCAATGCAAGTCGTAGTCCCTTTGGAGGAGAGATATTAATGAATATCCCTGAAGAGTAACCTTGTCTTAGTGCCCAAAAATCAGATGATTGGTTTAAAGGTATAGACATCCCAAGTGAAGGTGAAGGTTCGGTAACAAGTGGAAAGACTGTTCAAACCCCGGTGAGGGAAAAGACAGCAGATGTGGCTAAGTTAAAACTAGAATGAAAAGAAATGATACTTGGAAATCTCCATATGTCACAATTAAATACTTCCCAAGACAAATTGTTCATGTGTAAAGATATTACCAGATGTGCTGGACAGGCACATGAAAGGTTGTCTGAATTAGCTTACAAATATGAAATTGATTGAATAGATTCAAAGCCTTTCAGAGAAGTTACAGTTTAAGTTTTAATGACCGTGATCTCTGTGACATGAGACCATCAACAATGAAATTGCAGATGAGGGCATGAATTGGTTATATCTGAAATGGAGTGAGCTCCATTAATGGGAAGGCAGGTGGGCAAAGAAGAAAGAACTAAAAAAGTAAGAACTGCCTAGATCTGGAGCAGAGGAGGATGAGGAAGAGGAGGATGATGTACAAATCCTTTAGATGAGAGAAGTGCCTGGTGTAAGCTATGTCAAATGTGCCCTGGAAAATAAATGATCTTCTATCATTCACAAATAATTTTCAGAGATTAACAGAAAAAACAGTGGAGTGGTGCAGACAGTTTGACCACTTTGTGCATATATCAAAGGTCCTGTGGGAAGATTTGAATACCTAGTTTGAGATTGTAGGTCTAAGTGATTTTTGGGATAAATGCAAAATAGCTGTGGACTGGCCTGAGAAGAAACCTACGAGACATCCAATATCGAAGGGCCTGTCACCAGTGTTAATGAGAAAATATCATCAGGCAATTACATATTTGCAATCAAAGGTACCTCCTAAAGATACTGATTGGGTCACGATTGACAGACCCAGGAATCCAAAGAGTATAGTGGAATGGAAACCATTGAAACTGAAGATATGGGCCATTTTGTGTTCAGGTTTATACATTGATTGAGATCTGAAATTAGCATGATGATTTAGCAGCACTTAATTTTTTGGCAGAGCAAGTCACTTGATGAAATTTTGAGGTACGCAAAATATTTTAGAGATGAATTGGAGATGAAGCAGAAGAAATTGAAAGATAAGCTGATGGTGGCACCGATGATAGCTGCGCAACAAAGTCAGAATTCACAGTTGATGGAAATTTTGGTCCCATGTAGGGAGTGTTTCAACAGGGAATTCTGACAATGCAAGGTGGTAATGGGTTTCAACAACAGAGCATAGATCGTGTTCCAGTTGATCCGAGTACAGAGATTGATTTGAGGAAGTCGAATCCTTCTTACTTTGCGGCAAGTTGGGGCATTGGAGGTGGGAATGTCATCTTAATGGTAGAAATCAGGTTTAGAATAATGGATTTATGCAGCCCAAAATAATAATCCAGTTCAGACACAGCATGTACAGAGGCTAAGGACACCACATTTTAATTTTCCCTAAGCTCAGGTAATGCAGATGAGGATTACATTTCAGACTACTTCAGACCTTTCACAATGACGGTTCCTGAGGAGGGAGGAAGATTGCATGCTTGGCGCAACATTAAAAGTAGATCAGAGCCATCCATTCATGGATGGTGAGGTGAATGACCACACTGTATCCTTCTTGCTTAATACTGGTGCTACCAGCTCTACTGTGACAACAGTAGAGTTTCCCAACCTACCCCTCCCGGGAAACAGAAACAAACTAATAGGAGTTGCCAACAAGCAATAAACTAGCTGTGTTACTGAATCAGTACCTGTTAACATAGGGTCTTTTGAAGAGAATCATCAATTTGTGGTGTGGGATTTAAGTCCTGTAAGTCTGTTTGGACATGATCTTTTATGCGAGCAAAATTTTTCCATTTACTGTAGCCTGAAGTGCATTGAGTTACAAACTAATGATGTGGTCGTTGTCTACAAACTTGTAAGTCAGAGTTCAGGTGTCAGACTGTCCCCTATGTTGACAAGCAATGATCTGCCCCCAGAGCTAAGAGACACAGTGCTACCTGAAGTCTGGGACTTTTCAGGGAATGACATAGATCTCATTAATGGTAAAGTTGTTGAGCCTAGTCGCATAATAATGAAACTGAATTCTGAGTATCTCAGAATCCCGCAATATAATCTGACCTGCTGGGATTACTCCTGTAATTGACTCAATGTTTCAACAAGGCATTTTGAAAGAGATTATGGAGAGTCCATGTAACTCACCCATTAATGACTTGCAGAAACCCAATGGCAAGTAGTGCACAGTGCAGGACCTGAGAAAGATCAATGCCTTTGTGGTCTCTTGTTGGGCTGTGGTACCGTATCCAGCTGTGATTTTATTTCACATTCCATGTGAGGCTGAGTGGTTCACTGTCATTGACCTTTGTTGAACATTTTTCTCTATACAGTTGCACGGGTATAGCCAATTCCTCTTTGCATTCCAATTTGGCAGCCGTGTTTTAGAATGGTACAGAGTCCCACAAGGGTATGCGGAGAGTTCGCCCATCTTCAACGAGATCCTTAAAAAAGAATACAGAGCCTCTTGGAATGCCCTATCACTCAGTCTTAGACCAGAACATTGACAACCTGTTGGTGGTATCAAGTATACAGGAAGCTTGTAGACGAGAGATGATTGCCTTGCTGAACCACTTAGCCGAGAATGGACATAAAGTATCTCTGACCAAGTTGCAGTACAGTAAGAAAAACGTTCTGTACCTCGGACATCACATTAAGAAAGGATAAAGGAAAGTGTCACAAGAGAGGATCTTGGTGATTCTGCAAATTAATCCACAAACTACTCAAAAAGAAGTCAGAATGTTCTTCGGAATAGTGGGCAACAGTTGACAGTGGATTCCCAACTTGTCCCTAGTGGCCAAACCTTTGAAGAGACTGATATAGAAAGAGGTGTCAGATCCTTTAACATTGGATGACATTTGAATGCCTGCCTCCTTAGAGCTGAGAGAAAGTCTCTGTCGTGCCCCAGCACTGTGAATGCCTGATTACAATACACTTTGCTTTGCAGTTAGAGGGAGGGCTACACTCTCTCAGTGCTTACCAAGATGCAAAGGAATGCTCTTAGAGCCATTGCTTATTTTTCAGTTAAAATTGACACAGTAGCTGCTGCTTCTCTTGGCTGCCTTAAAGCTGTGGCCTCAACAGGTGTCATCATTGAACAGTTTAAAAGTATTGTTGAAATATTGTTAACCCACACCAGAATCCAACATTTTACCAATAGCCGCTTGATGAAGTATGGAAAGTCATACTTGCAGCAGAAAACATAACCCTTAAGAGATGTACCACTTTAACGCCTGCTAGCTTGTTACCCATGCCTGGAAATGATATTATTGAAGGTGAAGTTGACCATGACTGTCTCGATGTTACTGAACTGTGCACCAAGCCAAGATCTGACATACATGAATCAGATTATGTAATGTTTGTTAATGGCTTGTGTTTACAAGACCATGAAGGAAACCTGAGAGCTGCCTATACAGTTTTTACTGTCTCTTGTGTGGTTGAAGCCTCCTGTACACAAGTAGGCAGTTTGATTGCTCTTACTAGAGCATGCTGTGGCAGACCTTCTGAAAGTGACCATTTTGACTAATAGTCGGCATGACTTTGGTGTCATCCATAACTTTAGATAGGTATAGGCACAACAGGGATTTATGGCCTCTTCAGGGACCCCGATAAGAAATAGATAAAGTATGCATGGCTTGTTAAGTGCACTAGAGCCACCTGCCCAGACTGCAGTTGTGAAATATTCTGCACGCATCAAAGGGGGTGATTATGTAACTGTGGGCAACAGGTATGCTGATGAGGTCACCAGATATTGTGCCTAAATGCTTGTACTCTCAATGAGACCAATTACAACCTTTTGATAACCACAGCTGATACCTGGGAGAAAGTTAAGAGACTTCAGGGGGAAGTTTCTGAAGCTGAACAGCAAGGGTGAGTTAGAGCACATATTGTCAATAGAAGGCAAACCTAATATTTAGGTTTCAGGGGATGGAAGACCTGTGTTTCCAGACAGTTTGTTACCCTCAATGGCGAGACACTATCATGGACATGCTCATGCCGGAAGAGATGCTCTGGTGTGTTTGATTTGGCAGACGTGGTTTAATCCTAGGTTCAGGCTGATGTCTGAAGGGTTGTGCCACAGGAATGTTGTGTGTCAACAGATAAATCTAGGAAGAAGAACTGCAGTAACACTGAGTCACATAGGGAGATCAGGTGGTCCCTTCAATAGGATGTAACTTGACTCTATTGAAATGCCTGTGTGTAATGGGCTGAAAAACGGTTTGGTGATTATGTGCATCTTCTAGTGCTGAGTTGAAGAGTACCCAATTTTTCTGGAATTAGACCGAGGAACTCATTTTAATGAGATCCTGAACATGTTGTGTGCAGAATTGCACGTGGGACAGAGGCTACATTCCAGTTACCGGCCTCAGGCTTCAGATATCGTAGAGCAAGTCAATGGGACACTGTCACCCAGACTTGCTAAGCTGTGTGCCTTAACAACTCTGAAGTGGCCTGATGCATTGTCCCCTGTATTGATGAGTCTTCACAGTACTCCTGATAGGAGGACAGGAGTATCTCCTCATGAGATAATCATGGGCAGAGCCATGAGATTGCTAGCTGTGCCTGCAAATGCACTTGTGAACATTACAGATGACATGGTTCTTGATTACTGCAAAGGACTGGCTGATGTGGTACGTTCTGTGTCTCATTCAGTTGGAGAGACTACAGTCCCACCTCACTGGAGCAGTGCCATGACCTCAGTCCCAGCGACTGGGTTATGATGAAATACGTGCACAAAATGTGCTTGGAGCCTCGGTTGCAAGTATCTTAACAGGCAGTGCTCGTTAAGCCACTGGATTCAAGCTTGCCTGACTGATATGGGGTGAAACTCTGAAACCGAATGAGGGTGAATGTTCGACAATGTTCAGCATTCCGTTCATAATCTTTTTGTGTTGCTTCTAGTGATGATGAAGGGCTAGTAGTAAGGAGATCAAAGACACCAAGAGTACCCTCTCAGATTTACTCCTCACCTAAATGGACATATCTTGCTACCAATGTCACGGAGAGTGAATTTTCGACATTTTGTTTTAGCAATTCTAATCCAGCTGTGCCTCCTTGAACTTAACTTTGTGTCTAAACTGCATTTTGAAATTGTATTGACACTAAACAGATTGAAGCACTTTGTTCTGCTTGTGATAATTAGTGAATTTGAACTGTGCATTTATTCGACACATTTAAATTGATTTTGTAGGAGAAAAAAGAAGAGTACCTAGGCCTGAGTCTGCTGAAGGACTGTAAGGTTGTCATTTAGAAGAACACGATGTTGGGCTAAGAAAGACTCAGAGAGACCTTGTAAATATTTTAAGTACATTTCCTTGCATGGGCGTTGCTTTGCCAGTTTGCCAGCTGAAAATTAAAGGAGGATACTTTGCTACTACTGCATTTCACCTAAAACGGTATGAGTTCAGAAAAGTTATGGAACCTAGTAGAGACAGACGTAGATAAATATGTACAGGAGTGCTAGTTGTAATAACTATAGTAATAATTGCTTTGAGATTACCTACACATTCGAGTATGGGAGAGATTAGTTCCACAATAGTCCCTAAAGCACCATTTCCTACTGTCTATAGTTTGCCTTCATTTGATGATAAACACTTACATGTAGATACATCTATAGGAGATTACTCATTGAATGTATATTCAAAATTACTTTGTGAGTATGTCTATAGTATGGATGCTAGGGATTACTATACTAAGAGGAAAGGAGCAGACATAAAACTAGAAGACAGGCATGGCAGATACTAAGATGACATGAAGTATCAGGAAGATTTCAGGCAAGCATTTATGAAGCGCATGAGGTTTTAACTGGTCTCTCTGATAGAAGATTTATATGTTGATGTGATGGCTTGATTTGCCACCAAAGGGGGGATTGGAGCAGTGCAATTTTGGATTCACCCTTACACGTCCCAAACATGCAATATAAACGTGCACTTAACACTACATAATTCGTGTGCCCTAAAATTATCAATGGGTGGTGTTGAAATTCATATAAAATTGTGTACCATAACGTTATAAAATGAAATGTAGTCTTTAGAGATTGAATAAAATCATCCTCAGATTATTAAAATGTATTCACTTTAGAACCGAGAAAGATTTATGTAAACACTTGCACTAATGCTTTCACATTTACCTTTATAATGTAATTCTCACACTTATATTCATGCATTTAAAGTTATATTGATTTTTTTTAAGTGCATTGAATTTAAGTGCTGATATGTCATTTATTGTGGCTTTACATACACATATGACATCAATTAAATATGCACCATTGAATCATAAGGTTTAAGTTGACCTAAGTAGTCCTGTATTTCTTTCTGTCTAAAATACTGCTTTTCCATCTGTGCTTGCTTGTCTTTTTCCTTGCAGGTATGTTCACTTGGTTTGTTAGTTTGAGAGTAGATGTAACACTGTAGTAGTGATAGAGAGCCTGAGAAGAGGACCTTGACAAAAAAAGGGAGAGCCAGAGCGTTAACTGACGGTCCCTATTCAGAAATGTATTGAGGAGTTGCAGGTACCCAAAGTTGATATCGATCACAGGACTAGTCTAGGAGAATCTGCTAATGTTTGTCAATTCCTATGGACACGCTTCTGTGTAGTTAATATTGTCTCTTGGCATATTTTCTGGTTTTTATTCAAGAGAACACCACAAAGTCCAACCAACAAGTGTTTCGTTGTTAGGGTGTTAACCCTCGACTTCTTCATGGTTGTATTGTTATAGAAAAGGAATTCAATGCCTATTAACCGGTTATAATTCCGACACTGAACTACTAACTTGTAATAAAACTTCTTGACTTTATTTACTGATTCCTGGTCCATATCGTGTATCAAAATGGGTTACACTGTTAATTAGATGTGTTTGATTAAGTGCTATCACCCAACACCTCTCAGTCGACAAAGAGAAGAGCTGTTGGATAATCAGGGGGATTTTACAACATAGAGTAATGTGATGTGTGAAAGCATAGTTACATTTGTTTTAAATGTTTCCATTAAAACATAGTACATAAAGTTTTTTCATTCACTTATGGGTACTTGAAAATTGTTCTCTCAGGAACATGTTATTTGTTTAAAAAAAAAATGTGTTTATGGTATCGCTGGCAGTTCTAGCAAAATCAAGCAGCACATAATTTTAGATATCGCGCTCCCACTAGTTTTTTATGTCAAACCAAAGAAGCTAGGATTTTCAACTTCTAAAGCAGACAGTCTTATAGGATAGCAATTGCAAAATAAACTGAATTTGTTACTGCCATTGAATGCATGTCTGGAAAGCATTATTTTCGTCTAATTAACACTGGAGATTATCAATGTATGTGTAACGTCTGGCGTTTCTCCAAAGAGTCATCATTGAATTTAGGCAGTCATAGCAGTGTGTAGTCTTCCAATGCAATGAAAAAAATATTTTTCTATTTTGCGGATCTCACGTGAAATGTTAATGTAGCATATAGGCGAAGTTTGATTGAGAATAAAATATTATCGCCTCTAGAATTCTAAGTGAAGGTTACAGTTCCTACTCCTTTATTGAATCTGTAAATAAAGTGCAAGCATTAAAGATATAAAATCTTATCGATGAAATTCCTCATATTTTATAAGAAGATGAGAATGTTTGCAGACTGGCTTTACGATATATTAATCTACAGATTACGATCAGAAAAACCATAACAAATTATACTTAAGAAGTACTGGTGTTGACATCATTTATTTGCATAAGCGCAATAGCTTGGATTAGGCTTCCTAATACCTGCATTATTGTGGCAAAGAGACATCTAAATAAGGTACATGATACTTGGCAATCTCCTTTCCCTATGGGATTGTCCAACTGAGGCCACTGCAAAGCTTTTTTCTTTTTAGGTTGAGCCTATACAGCTGTTAGGTGATCTGCTGTAAGTGCTTTGTGGGGTCGGCCTCCTCCCACACTTTGGATTGGCATGTGTGTGCGTCATTTTGAAATAGTACATACATTCAAAAAGCAGATTTAGAGGGAAGAAACAGTAACTCAAAAACAACAAGACCTGGTTTTTAAGGCACCTATTGTCAGGATACACAATTTAAAAACGGAGGCGAGGATTCACAAACTGTAAATTCAATATATTCTTCTCTTTCCTTTTATGAGGTGATCGCCAAATGTTTTCCGCCTTTACTTAGGAATAAAACAGTTTTTACAACTGGCAGTCACCACTTCTTGTAATATTTCCATCAACGTGTAACAATGTGAAAAGAACCCAAAGGTTTCAAAGAGGAAAAAGGAAAAAGTGTGAAAAGACAAAATGACCCCGCACGTGCGCACCACCAACGGGTTCACTGGTTGGTACTCACCTGTTGTTCCCACTTTTCTCATCATTGGTGGTCATTTTGTCTAAAAAAATGAGAATTGCTGTCCAAAAGAAAATAAACTGGGTGCAGTGAATTGAACAGGTCACATCTCACGATATGCTCGCAAATGAAACCTCCAAATTTGCATACACCCTCCCGGCAACTATATTCACATGCGGACACATCAAAGAGCAGCTTGGGATACAAGTTTGTTCATCCCCCCCAAAAAGAAATTTCAGAAACTAGGCTCTTCAGGCTTTGATCCTAGACATTGTGTATCCTCAATCTGTTAGGAACATATGTAATTCCTTATCAAAGTTGAGCACCATTTCAACCACTCACAATTTAATGATCCACTGTGTCTCAGTCCTTCTTAGTGAGAGCATTCTGTCGCCACCCCTTGGTCCACAGAAGGTATGAGAAATACCATGGAACCTGATTCCACGTAATTGCTCCAATGTGTGGTTCTGATTGAAATGTACAGCTATGGGATAACTGCAATTGTTATTTCGAATTGCTCTCACATGTTCTTGAATTCATTCCCTTAAGGGTCGTACAGTGCTCCCTACATAGATTAATCCACAGCAACAGATAATGCAGTAGACTGCATAGTTGGTATTACAATTGATAAATTGCTTAATACAGTGTCTTTCTGTTGTATTGTATTGGAAATCCAGTGTTCTATTTGCTGCATATTGGCAGACACTGCAGTTAGTGCATTTATAGAAACCTACTGGTTTTGTTGGTAGCCAAGTGGTAACTTTCTTTTTGTGGGGTAGGTAGCTTGGACAAAGAAGTTCTCTTAGTGTGATATCGTAGGGTGGCTAGCTACAAATGTGTCCAATGCCTTGTCCAGTTTCAAAATATACCAATGTTTGCGAAAAATCTGATAGATCTGGTGACTTAATATGTATCAAGGCCAAATGGGTTCGCAAATGCCGAAATTCGCAGAATTTCGGCATTTGCGAACTCATTTTCGCAAAATGGTATGTATGAAAGAATTTGGGTGGAAAATAAGGAATCGCAAAATTTGCCATTCCTTATTTTGTGATTGCATTTAAGGAATCGCAAATTTTGCGATTCCTTAAATGCGATGTATTAAGAAAAAAAAATCCAAAATGCCCTTAAGGAATCGCAAATTACCACCAACTTCTAGTTGGTGGTAAGTTGCGATTTCCTTGAAAAATGCACATTTCAGCATTTCTCAAAATGCCATGTGACGCACATACATGCCCTTAGGGCATGTATGTGCACCACATGTGCACCCATGCTTATTTCAGGGGTGCAACAGGGTGTCCTTTGGACACCCCTGCACCCTTGAAATTATTCTCAATTTGCGATTAGCAAATTGCGAATCGCAGATTGAGAAAAAATTCCCATTCGTTCCTATGGGCCTCCTGGCCCATAGAAATGAATGGGAAAGTATTCCTTAATTGTGAGTTCGCAATTTGCGAATTTGCAGTTAAGGAATATCAAGAAATCGCTAAAAAATTGCGTTTTTCTTGATACATACCATTTTGCGATTCTGTAATAGCGATTTCTTAAAAATCGCTGTTACAGAATCGCAAATTGGTTCCTTGATACATATGGCCCTAAGTGTGTTATAATTTGTCACTAGTAAAATTTTGCGTTTCCCATTCTTTTTCCTGTCACTCTTTCCAGATTTTAAGAGGCTTGACCTTGGTTTATTTAATATCTTATTCTTTGCACTATTCAACACTGTCTTTGCATATCCCCTGTTTTGGAATCTTGACTCAAGTTGTTGTAGTTCTGCCAGGTATACTGAGTTATCACTACAGTTTCTTTAAATCCTTGTCATTTCCCCTAAGGGATTTGGGATGTGCACTGCTTGCATGCAATACTGAGTTACATGCCGTGGGTTTTCTAAATAGTCTCAACACAATTTTGTTCTCCATAGTGTATAAGACCACATCTAGAAACTCTATTTCTCGTTTACTGATCTTATGAGTAAATCTCAGGTTGTAAGTGTTGTTATTAAGGTGTTCCAATAACTCATGAAGACATTGGTCGCTACCTGACCAAAGGACAAAAATATTGTCGATGTAGCGACCCCAATATACTATATGTTCTGTTAGTTTTACGTTCGACATTTTCCACAAATGTTGTTGTTCGAAGAAGCCCATATACAGGTTTGCATATGGCGGGGAAAATTTTGAGCCCATGGCTACCCCTATCGCCTGCTTGTACCAATTCTCCTGGTGTAAGAAGACGTTATTTTCAAGTGTCAAACGTGTGAGATCTATTAGCATCTGCGTGTGTTCATAGTATATTGCATCTCCATGTGACAGACATTCAGATAGAGCTAGTATTCCCTTATCCAAGGGTATACATGCATATAAGGAACATACGTCCATTGTGACAAAAGAAAGACCATTCAATGTCTTCTAATTTACTCAGGAGGTCCCCTGTGTCCCTGATGTATGAGGGAAGATTATGTACCAGGGGTTGGAGGAACACATCTATATATTCTGAGATGTGTTACGTCGGGGAACCAATACCGGAGATTATTGGTCGACCCTGAGGAAAGATACCTGGTTCATGGATTTTTGGTAAAATGTACATACAGGGTGACCTTGGTGTCGCATTAAACAAATATTTGAATTCAGTATCAGAGAGTTGACCCAATTCTCTCCATCCTGTGAGTTTTGTATGTATCAGTGATGTTATTGTCTTTAGGGGATTACCGTTTAGTTTGATGTAGGATTGGTCTTCAGTCAATTGCCTCTCAATTTCTTTAACATAGTCTACAGCACGCATAGGCACTATGTTACCCCCCTTGTCAGCCTCCTTAAAGACGACATCTGAATAGGCTGCCAGGTTTTTTAAGGCCTTATTTTTCTGCCTAGTTAGATTAAAGTGTATGTGTCCACGGTTGAGATTATACTTGTACTCCAGTTTATATAAGTCTGATGTTACAGCTTTATAAAAAGTATCCACTAGGTTATCAGATTGTAAAGTGGGTGTGAATACAGATTTCCGTTTAAGACCACTGACAACAGTATGATCTGGTGTAATGTCTAGATCAAACAATATATCACTCATAGCCAGAGGTTCACTAGAACAATCATCTAAAGATAACAGTAAATGTGTGTCCTGTATTTCTTTTATTGTTTTGTTACAAAGTATAGGAACAGAGTTGGTTGAATATACATGTACCGTCTTGTTCTCAAATAATTTTTTCAATTTGAGTTGCCGGACAAACTTGAATACATCAACATGAACACTTGCAAAATCATGTAATTTGGTAGGACAAAAGTTCAACCCCTTGCTGAGTACATTCTTATCTTGGACAGAGAGAACAAGATCAGACAGATTAACAATTGCAACATTGTCAGTGTCAGTAACATTAGATGTTGAATTCGTCAAAGTGGAGAGCGGACTACATTTTTCAGATTTTGTGAGACAGAGCGGGTCGTTGCCCCTTCCCTTACGTTTACGTTTTGCCCCCTCCTGGTTGTCTTATATTTTGTTGGCCATAGTTTGCCCGATTGCCCTTGCGGAATCGCGACATCTCCTCTAAAAAAGAGGACGAGTTAGGTTTGGTTGATGGCCCTGCCACTATGGGTACCAGCTCTTCATCATTAGTGATCTCACTATATATACTCGATACATCTGACTCACTTGTTGAGGCTAATAATGTCGGTGGTTGTATGACCTTCGTGGCTGCTGTAGGTTTTGACTGTAGGTCATCACATTTTTTAGCGAAGGTGAAAACTCTACCACTTTTGTAATCGTTTTCGTCCCTCTTTAGTTTCCTCATTTTTTTTCTCTCTGATGTAGAGTTGATGTGCACTCAATACATCTTTTAGGATTTTGTAATTTTTAGTAGTTGCTTCCTCTAAATTCATGCACTTTATGTCTGACTCTAGTTTCTCAATCTCCTTCAGTAATGTCTCTCTCTTCCTATCGGCATGTCTTACTAGAATATCCATAATTCTATATGAAGATGAGAGGTTTAACTCCTCCCATTCTTTAAGTAGGTCTCCATCCAGATCTTCAAATGTGGGAAATATAATAATCCGTAATCCCCGTGGGACCTGTTTGATGTCCAAGTAGCGTTTTAGGATTATGGAGTCCCACCATCTGGATACTTCTTGTTTACGTGCCCTCTCTAACTTAATTAATTTTTCTTTCAGACCTTCTTGTTCTGCAACTTTGGAGGCTTTAGGAACCCTCTCTGTGGAGCCAGTAAACAGTTCTTGAAGTAAAGCATTTCTTTCTTCTTCAAAAGTTTCCATTATCTCTAATGACAAAATATATATATACAGATGAAATGTTCTTTTTCTCAAAACTTCTTCAAAGAATATGGGACAACACAGACTTTAAGTATTCTCTGTTTTGTATCACATACCATTGTTTTTATAGTTAAAATAATGGCCTGGTCCAGGCACATTTCATTTCGGGATTCCTGTAGCCATACCATGCACCATGGTCAATTACTGTAGTGAACTCATTGAAACAACACCAAGGACTAGGATCTGTAGAGGAAGTGTTATCTGACCTTATTCCATTCTATTAATTCGGTAAGCCGAAAATTCAGCGGGCTTCCTTTAAAGCCAAAATTCCATCAATGTTCTGTGAGTTTCCCACTACCTTCTCTAGTACTACCCAGGTGAAAGTGTGTTTTTGCTCATGACAATATAATTTTTTATTTTTCTATTTTTCTGGTGGTCACCACCAGAAAAATGAAAATCAGAATGCAGGAACATCTAAGCACAATGAAGACAAGAAAACTTACTACCAAATTGGTGCAACATTGTCTGAAGAGTTGAGGGCCCCTTGCACAGGGGCTGAAGGAGCCTGCGATATTCCCCTTGTCGCTTTAGCATTCTTTTGTCCGCACATCGCTGACATGAGGGAACTACATCTTCCTTTTTTTTGCCAATGTAACAAACTAATAGCTTTGGCTATCGCCTTTTAAAAGTTATACCTGTAGCTTTGCCAGTGCTTCCTCAATTGCAAGCAAGTTTTGAAGTCCTACGTACGGGCCCTTCCAGAAACGTCAAGCCTTTGAAGCAGCTACTAGTAATAGCCCTCATATCTGAAAAAAAACGAGAGTGTTATCTTCTCGCCAAATTAAAAGAATAACATTGTATCCAGGGAGCTGCTTGTTCCTGACGTCCCGAGTTCCACATCAAGCGCCTTGCTGCAACAAGTGTATTTCTTGACAGCGGGGATATGGATGAAAATGCCCAGAGTTGCACATAACGACGACCTCTTGGGAATGAGTTGTTGGGATTATAGTGCCACGTTTGAAATTTCAACCTATTTTGTACATTCAGTCTTTTCCCTAGGTTCAGAGTGAGGACCGCAAAAGCAACCGCAAGATCGAAACAAAAGTCTAAATACGTCCAAATGCGTAAGTAGAACGCTAGGTGTTTTTGACTAGATCTAATCTGTTCTCTAGCATATTCTTGCTTCCTGAAGATCCTTCTTTCTCAAAGGCTTCTCGCAAACCCAGAGTTTTGTGGTGAACTGATCACCAGCTCCTCCACCTTATTCATGTCGCTCACCAGGCTAGTGTCCTGCATGAATATAAACAATAAAAATACTGAAATCAGCATGTGCAATTTAAAATGCACATGCATCCACATGTATTCTTTACAAAACAGTGTGGCATAAGGCAATTATGTTTGGAGTGCCACATTAAATATGATGTTGACATCTACATACATTATAATGTAAAAGAGGATCTATGTTTTTTATGCGTCCTTCTGTTTAATTTCCTATTACATTTTTGCCATTTAATTAATATTTATACACTTTTTTTATTTGTTCCCGAAGAACAAAAATGAAATTGAAGCTAGTGCTTTTTTAGGTTGAGCCTGGGCAGCGCATGCGCTGCTCTGCGAGGCATGCTGTATTCAGGTAGGGACTTGAATCTCCACCCATATTTTTAATTAGCTGTTGTCATTGTCCACTGTAAACTGTGGCTGTTCATTAGTCAATGGGCTTAGTAGTCACTCCTTAGTACCGCTCTGTCTCTTTTTATAACCTCCCATGGTGACAACCCCGTTATGTGTGTTGTTACCCGGTAGGATTTAATTACAGCCTACGAGTACTATTTTCTCAAATAACCTTGTCCTGGCTGTTGTTGCAGGCAGGACAATCTCCCTCCTAATGCTTAATTTGTATTTTTCTTGCACAGGCCGGAACATATTTGCAATGCAATAGGTCTGCATTTGCGAGAGTTTATGCAATTGGCATAGTAAATGAAAATCAATTTTATTTATCTGTTTTAAAAATAACACATAAATAAAAGGCATTGTCATTTACAATGCCAATAGCTCAAACTCTCATAAATGCGAGACCTATTGCATTGCAAATGCTTGTTTACAATGGAAGCAGACTGTACAAGAAGTTGAATTGTGTGTCAAATGCCTTTCTACATTTCAAGAATAAGTGTGACGCCCACACATGACTGTGCAAAGATTTATGAAGGTGGCAAAATTCACACTTTACATTTTACACTACTTGGAAATGTCTGAGCCTTATTTGCTAGTAATATACGTATTGGCAAAATAGATCTGCAAGGGGATTGAGACTGTAAACTAGGTTAGGTTGAAAAAAAAAGGATTTATAGAATGCACTGTCTGATCCTGAAAGCTATAAAAACAAATCTGGATTTCTCAGCATTTATGTGAGTATCTTCTCTTTCTCTTGTGGCACTCAGTGTTAATGATCTGACATGTTAAACTGAACCTTACAATTAGGAGGGAACTCATAATTATAGATCTAGAATTCTGGGAATATTGTTTCTTAATATGTATGGATAAATATATGTTTGTGTATGATATTTCTATAGCACAAACCTAGCAAAAAGGCAATACAGCATTGTACACAGTTGAAGACAAGCATAGAGGTAACGAGTAATATGAGAGGAAGATGGGTTAATGAATTGTGTTGTGGTGTTCCTTTAAGAGGTGAGATTTCAAACCTTTCCTAAATTTGAGCAGTGTTGGGAAGGTCCTGGTGGATAAGGGGATGTTTTTCCAGATCCTGGGTGCATAGATAAAATAAAGGCCTGCTGTCTTGTTTTTTGTCTTTTTCTCACTCTTGGTACGCAGTCTGATGGTGTTCTGGCTGAATGTGTGCTGAGAACCACTGAAGCAGATGAGCCTGTCAGCAGTAAGCTGGTTATCTTTGTAAATGATGCAGCTGGTTTTGAAGACGGGGCTGGCAGACGAGGAGAGACAATGGAGTTTCATTGGGATGTGGGTGATGTGATCATATTTCTTTAACTGTAGATGAAATGAATTGTGCTATCTCAAATGAATCTTAAAGGAATCTTAAAGGAACCAATGTGAAATTTGAGGTGCCGTGGAGCAAGGCATTATCTCCATTAAGATGCAAGAGTACGAGGGTTTGAAAAGGAGGTCTGAAGTTGCTTCTTGAAGAAAGGGATTGAACGTTTTTTTATATGCACAATGAACACAGTCATTGAGTCTACCTTCTCTATACGTTGCAAGAATGTAGGCATTTGAAATATAATAATTGTTTTAGAGTGCTTGATGAGAATATCAAGCACAACATTTTAAGTTCCATTACAATATATTAATTGCCAAAACCTGAGACTGTACGGCTAAGGAAACAGATGTAATGGGGTGCAAGGGATCAGAAAAGTGGGACTAATCAATTGAGGAATGAGGAGGAGGGCAGAATATTGAGAATAAGAGTGGTAGCATAATTCAGTATCATCAGCACAATATTCACACAATAACACATCATATAATGTATATGATTGGAAACAACACATAGTAACAAAGCTATTTTTACTTGTAAAGTCTACTCTTTCTAACATGGAATATGAAGCTGCTAATATGGAAAAGTCCTAATTAAACAATTGAATAACAATAACCTTAAGCTTAATTGCAGATCCATGAAGAAACATAAAATAGAAATTTATTTATTATTTATTTAGAAGTTTTCTATAGCGCTAACAAGACCCGAAGGTAGCAGAGCGCTTTACAGTAAAAGGTGTGACAGGGTGAACAAAAAGACATGTAACAAGTAGAAGCAGTCATCGAAAGACAGTATTGGGGGAGGGAAAGTTTGTAACAGTGGGACTTTTGGTATAAGGATACATAGATAACACATAGTTCAGTGGGAGATCATAGTTATCTGGGACCTAGGGAGCGGATGAGGAACAAGGATTTGAGTTGGTTCTTAAATTCCGCATAGGACGGAAGAGTTCTGATATGCGGAGGGATAGAGTTCCATATTTTAGGGGCATTTCCAGTGAAGGAGCAGTCCGCAGTTTTCTTCTTTCTGGTTTTTGGAAGGATGAGCAGCAGGGAGTTGGAGCTTCTCAAATATCTGCTTTGGCCTGCTTTTTGGAGCTTGGTTGCCAGGTATTCTGGTTTACCGGTGTGGAGGGCCTTGTGGGTTAGGCAGGCCGTTCTGAAGGTGCTACGCATTTCCACCGGAAGCCATTCAAGTTCTTTAAGTGCTGGGGAGATGTGGTCGAATTTTTTGCATCCTGTGATCATTCTGGCTGCCGCATGAAGTGTTGTTTTTAATGGAGCCAAGTGAGATTTGGGGATACCTGTAAGGATTGAGTTCCCATAGTCCAGTCTAGATAGAACTAGAGATTGTGTGGCTAGTTTAAGATCCTTGTTTGGAATGAAAGGTTTGATTTTGTTCAGCAGTCTGAGGTTGAAGAAAGCACTTTTTGCCGAGTTCTTAATGTGGTTTGTCAAGGTAAGTTTGGGGTCTAGGGTGAAACCCAGAGATTTGACGGAGTCAGTTGGCGTGAGAGAACCTTTAAGAGCATCGATCGATTTCAGCCACTCCGTGACTTGAGGGTTGTCTTCTTTGTTTGAGATGAGAAGGGTTTCGGTCTTGTCGGGATTGAGTTTCAGGTGGTTTTTTGTCAACCAATCTTGAACATCTTTTAAGATCGCATTAAGTCTATGGATGTCGTTAGGTAAAGAGGTTTCCAGGTAGATCTGCGTGTCATCCGCGTAGAGGTGGAAGAGGATGTTGGCATTCCTGAGTAGTTTGGCGAGCGGTTCCATATAGATGTTGAAGAGCTGAGGTGAAAGTACTGATCCTTGGGGGACACCCTTGTTGACTTGCTGTGTTTCAGAGGTGAAGTTCTTCAGTTTTATTATTTGCGAGCGGTTGTGGAGAAAGGAAGAAAACCAGTCAAGAACTACCTCGCCGAGGCCAGCTCTTACTTGCAGAGTTTTGATGAGGAGCTTATGGTCTACCGTGTCGAAGGCTGCGGATAGATCAAGGAGTATGAGAAGGCAGCACTTGTCAGCGTCAAGAGAACCGTGAATGTCGTCTATGATGTTCAGCATTGCGGTTTCTGTGCTACGACCTTGCCTGAAGCCAGATTGGAGGGGGTCCAGGAGATTGATGTTATCCAGGTGATGAGTTAGTTGCAGGAGAACGCAGCGTTCCAGTGTTTTGGCGAGTAGAGGGAGGTTAGATATCGGTCGGAAATTGTTCAAGTCGGTAGAGTCGAGGCCAGGTTTTTTCAGCAAAGGGGTGACTTGTCCCATTTTTAGACAGTCGGGGACCACTCCGCTTTGTAGGGAGCTGTTTATAATTTTGCCCCAGATAGGTGCTAAGGTGAGCTTCATTTTTTTGACAAGTGAGGGGGGGATGGGGTCTGAGATGTGAGCTGATGGTTTGGAGGTCGAGATTAGCGAGATTATCTCCGTTTCCTGCACGTGGCGAAAGCTTAGCCAGGGGAGGGGGGCCGGAAGGGAGGGCCTGAGGGATGGTCGTGTTGCTGATCTCTAGAGATAGTTCGATTTTTAGGACCTTGTCGTTGAAGAAGCTGGCGAAGTTGTCGCATAGTTCTTTGGACGCCTGTAGGGGTGAGGGCAGAGGCTTTGATGTTTGGTGTCTGATTATGTTGTAGAGTTCCTTGGGTCTGTTTTTGGAATTGGCAAGTGCCTCTCGGAAGAAGTTGGATTTCTTGTTTTTGATATGGTTGTTATACTTCTTTCGGGCTGTTTTTAGTTGTAGGCGAAGGATGGTTGTTGGGTTGTTTCTCCACTTTCTTTCTTTGGCTCTCAATGTTCTTCTTTCTGCATTGCGGTCCGAATTGAACCAGGTTCTAGACGGGGTGGCACGGCTTCTTTTGAGCTTTGGAGGAGCTAGATTATCGAGAATGGAGACTAGCTCAGAGTTGTACTGGTCGATGAGATCGTTGGTCGAAAGGTGTGGAGAGTTGTCTGGGAGAAGAGAGCTTAGCTGCCCTTCTAGAATGTCTAGGGGGACTTGGGAGAGGTTTCTTGACCATTTGGGTGGGTCTTGGGGAGGTTTAAACGGGATGATGGGGTGATTAATGTGAAATAGGATCATATGATGATCTGACCAGTCAACGGGGAGTATGTGGTTGATCGTGATTGAATTCTTTTGTTCAATGATGGCGTCCAGTGTGTCTCCTTTGTAGTGTGTCGCCTCGGTGCAGTGTTGAGTGAGGTTGTTATCTGCGAGGAGGTTGGATAGCGATCTAATTAGAGGGTTATGGGTTTCATTCCATCGCAGATTTAGGTCACCAAGAATTAGGTTTTTGGAATCGCCGAGAGCGTCTTGAGCGATCAGGTTGGATAGTTGGTCTCCAAACTCATTGTTTCTGCCCGGGGGGTGATAGAGTAGGTGGCAAAATAGAGAGTCATTGTCTTTGGTTTTGATGGAAACGGATAGGCATTCAAATGAGTTGTATTCAAAGGGGGAGGTTTCTGTGATGTTCCAGCTGTCCTTGTGGATGATAGCAACTCCACCTCCTCGTTGTTCTATCCTGTCTTTGGAGATGAGGGAGAATCCCGGTGGAACCAGCATGTCTAGGCAGGGGGGAGATGACTTATTTAGCCAGGTCTCAGTGAGGAACGCAACATCTATGTCGTGTGTAAGGATGGCTTCAGCTATGTCCGTTGCATGTAATGAGGCCGATCTGCAGTTGATTAGGAGGCAGTTGGTGATTCTCTCCTGCATGCTGGTTGTTTTGTCTTTAGCTTCTCTGGGTATGGCGGTGAGGACTGGTAATCTTTGACGTTTGAGGGTGAGTTGATCTTTCCGGTACCCAGTGATTACTTGAATTTTAGATTTAGGTGAGACTGAGATGGGAGAGTCGTAGGTCGTGGCTAGTAATGTTGCTTCTTTGTCTGACATAGGCGCTTCTGATCTGAGTGGTCTGGTGGTCAGGTGTTTTGAGCATGCTGGGATGTGAGATGAGGTAGTGGTCGGGGGCCTAGTCCATGGGGCTCTGTGGAGTTCAGATTTTTTGGGACTGGAAGCCAGGCTCTTGGGATAGGGATCGATTGGGTGAGCGTTGAGGGCTAATGTGGGCCCCTGGGTGATGATGTCGTTGGCGAGGAGGGGCGTTTGGGGAGGGGTGTTGGGAGGTTTGGAGGGATTGTATTGTGCATTGTGGGGTACTATGGGTCCCTGGGTGATGATGTCGTTGGCGAGGAGGGGCGTTCGGGGAGGGAGTTTAGGGGGAATACAGGCTATACCGAGGTTGAGGAGGATTTCAATTAAGCCTTGGGTGATGGAGTCGACCTGATTTTCCAAGGCTGAGAGCCGCTTAGATGTGGAATCAAAGGGGGGGTTGTGGGCAACTGCAGTGGGGGCGAGTAGGTTGTAGTACGGGGGAGTGGGTTGGGAGATAGGGATCGGGGTAGAGGGCGGGGGTGTTGTGGGAAGAGGGCTGTGTGAGATAGTGGACATGGGCGGGAAGGGGGGAGGGTCGGGAGGAGGATAAGACGGTGGAGGTTTGAGAGTAGGGGGGAGATTCGAGGGGCGGCTCGTTGACTGTGGGCTGCCAGTTGACCGGGGGGTGATTGTCCTCGGGGGTGGGAGGTAGCTATGGGGGGTGAAGTGGTAAGGGAGGGTGGTAGGGGGTGAGAGTTGGCTTTCCTGTGGGTTGTGGATGGGTGGGCGTGGGGGGTGGGATGTGGCGGGGGGGAGGGGAGCCTGACGGGCTATATGTGGATCGAGGGGGGTTGTGTCGCGGTCTTCTCTGTCTGTCGAGGGAGTGGACGGTGAGGGTGTAGATGCGAGGTGCGGCGGGGTAAGGAGGACTGACTTGAGAGAGGGGAATAAGGAGTCAAAAGCTTCCAGGTTATCATTGTTGGCTTGTATGAGGACTGTGCCATTGGTGAAGATAGTCACGGTTGTATAGCCTCTGCCAACTGATCTGAATGGTAGAATCGTAGTTAGTTTGCAGCTGTGAGCAGTGGAGGTGGTTTTGGCGATGAACATCCGCGTTCTAATTGTGGAGACCCAATATTCGGGTCTTTCTGTGTGGAATATTAGGTCCATCTTCATCGGTCCTATGGAGGTCGAATGGTAGATGTCCGTGATTAGGGTTTCGTCATGTTTGCGGATGAGTTTCTGCTTGAAAGTGCATTGAAGCTTTGTAGAGAGGAGGGGGGGAAGATGATGGTGTAGGAGTTCCGACTGTGAGGTTTGAGGTGGGCAAGTGGTATTGGAGGAGGAGGTGGTTCCGGGCCATGGTGAGGATAGGAGAGGGGGGAGAGCCTGAAGAGTTGCGATGTGAAGCTAGGAGCTTGGGTGGCCCAGAGTGACGAACCGAGGTGTTCCCGTAAAGTGTTGAGGTTGACGGTCCAGGCCGATGGAGAGGGTCTTAAAGCCCGTGTGGTGCTGCTAAGGAGTTTGCGGGTGATCGGTTCCAATTGGTAGTTAGACTTTTGTAGATTAGCGTCTTGAGAAAGGTGTGAGATGGAGACTCTGATCAGGAGAGGACATGCAGACAGCCTCCCAGACGTACACACCAACAGCCAGCTCCGAGAGGGATCTGACCTAGCGCAGTTCTAGGTTGCTTGTTAATAAGCTCTAACAGCCGTGATCATTCTGACAGAGATGTACCCTGTCTGGCGTGAAGGTAAGCATTTTAGGTCTGCAGGACCTCCTTGGACATTTTTGGAGAAGTGGTAGAGGATAGTGGGAGAGGGCGTACCGTTGTCCCTTTGTTAGATGCCCCTCATGAGTTTCACAGTCATAACTCACTGTGAAGTCAGGCGATGTCTTCTTTGGCCGCCATTTTGGGGTCAGGCACAGGGTCGGCGGCAGTGGGCAGCAAAGGGAGCCGATGAAAGACTATTTGTTGCACTAGGGGTGGATAGGGCTGTAGCGTGGCGCCCCCGCCGTGGTCATTACCTTTTTCTATGTCTCGGGCGGCATCGGAGTATGATCAGGTCAGGCGGCGTCTGCTGTGGCCGCCATGTTGGAGACAGGCGTGGCGTCTGAGGCGAGGATGAGCATACAGCTTCGTTGATGGCGCTGAAAAATTTGATGGAGGGTCGAGGCTATTGTTTGGAGCTCGTTTGGCCGTCCATGCGTTTGTAGGCTGAGAGACAGCGACTCCGGAGGAGGCTCCGGTCAGGCGATGTCTTTAATGGCCGCCATTTTGGAGACAGGTGCCGGGAAGTTACCGGAGGCTAGAGTCACAGGGCTCCGATCGTGGATTAAAGACCTGGAATTGGTAGGCGGGTTTGCGGAGTTCTTCAATCTGGTGATGGCGCTTGTGCTGGGAAGCTGGGTCCAGCGCTGCTCTGTATCAAGCGGGTGAGTGTCCTGGGGTCGCAAAGGAGGGCAGAGGGGCGCCGATCACTGCAGAACGAGAACGGGCGGCTGGACTCTGCTTTCCTTAGGCGGGACAGGCTTCACTTATCCCTCATTGTGCTTCGGTCGTCAGATCCTGGTGTTGGGCAGCGCTGGTGGGGGGCTCTGTTTAGGATGTTATTTGTAGAGCCGGGAGCTCGGTTTCAAAGCTTGCTACCCCCTGCGGCCATATGATCTACTAATGGATAGCAATCCAGATGTACTATTTCTAACCGAGACGTGGCTAGATGATGCCTCATCGTCTGAAGCTCTCGAAGCCACTCCTCACGGATACTGCCTACTTAGACTAGACAGACCAAAACAAAGAAGCGGAGGACTAGCCCTCATCTATACAACTAAGCTAGAGTGCACCTTACTGAAGGCTACGCTACCCAATTGTGAAAGCGTTTTTTTCACTATAAAAGCAGGATCCAAAAATATCATTAACGGACTACTTGTATACCGGCCACCTGGAGGGGCTGCACAGTTCGGCGAACATCTCATCGAACTAATAACCCAACCGGCACTTCGGCACAAAAAATTTCTTATCTTAGGTGACCTAAACCTTCACTTTGAGAACACGGACTGTAAGGAGGCCCAGAGTATAATAGAAACACTAAAATCTCTAGAACTTAACCTTCAATCCAGTTCCCCCTCGCATCAACAAGGACACCTTCTGGACCCCATCTTTGCTAACTGGGAAGGTGTCATCGTTTCCACCCCGATCAGAACAACCTGGTCTGATCACTTCATCATCCCGTTTGAAACAGAAGCTATTCCGCCTGATAACAGAACCAATAACCCCTTACCCCAGAAACGCAGAGATTGGAAAAAGTTCAAGCAGGAAACATTTACGCTGGCCTTACTTGAAACGTCACCGCTCCCTAGCAACACTCTGCAAGAGGCGTGGAACAATTACGAAAGCTGGATGTCCAACGCTTTAGATAAGGTAGCTCCGTGGACACTCAACCCCCCCGCAAGACTAACTAAAACTGCCCCCTGGTTCTCGCAAGAACTCAAAGAAGCTAAAACAAAATGCAAAAATGCTGAAAGACAATGGAGGAAAAGCTACAATCTAGAAAGCAAGTCACACTATAGAACAGAACAAACAAAATATCACAAATTAGTAAGAGCAGCAAAAGGTGCCTACTTTAAAGATAGAATAGAAGCTGCCGACAACCCCACTAGAGAACTCTTCGCTATTTACAAAGAGTTAACGGTCCCAACCAGACTCGAAGCACAAGACACCTACTCCAGTGAGCTCAGCGAATCAATAGCGGATCACTTTGTCGGCAAGGTCGACAAAATACACGCCACTTTTTCCAATGGAGCTGAGTCCCCTAGCACACAGATGGCAGTCAAAGATAACCCCACTAATAAATCCCGCCTGACATGCTTTAAAGCACCTGAGAGACAGGAACTGCTAAACATTGCTCAAAGCATACAGTCTGGCTCTCCCCGTGACGTGTGCCACCCCAACCGTTGCAAAGAAGTCCTGGAGAATGTGATTGACCAAATCACTCTTATTATTACTCTTTCTCTCCAATAATGCCACGTTCTGGACACATGGAAAACAGCCCAGGTCATCCCCCTGGAAAAAAAAACCTAATGTCCACATCTCCCAAATCCAAAATCTTCGGCCCATCTCCCTTCTTCCCTTCTGTGCCAAAATAGCGGAAAAAGTGGTCAATGGGCAGCTTATGAAATATCTGGAAGAGAACTCTCTCCTACACCCAGCTCAATCGGGTTTTAGAGCCGGCTACTCGACAGAGTCCGCCGTCCTATATTCCACTGAGTGCCTCAGACAAATGGCGGATGAAAGACAGACAGCAGCGTTAGTTTTACTGGACCTCAGTGCAGCATTCGACACCGTGCTGCACACAACGCTGCTGTCATGCCTCTCTGACATGGGAGTGGAGGGACCTGCCCTTGCCTGGTTAAAATCTTTCCTGACCAACAGAAGTTTCCTGATGCACTGCCCCCATTTTACATCCTCCCCCCGGAAGCTGAGACATGGAGTTCCACAGGGCTCCAGTTTAAGCCCAACCCTGTTCAACCTTTATATGGAACCCCTGGCTCACATAGTTGAAGCTTTCGGGGTGGATATTGTTACCTATGCCGACGACACCCAACTGATGATCAAGCTGTCGCTCGACCATTCGGAAGATGCCACCAACTTTTCCAAATGCCTGTCAACAGTAGCATTATGGATGAACAATAACTGTCTGCGCCTTAACGGTGAAAAACTGAACTGTTAATTGGTGGCAAATCCCCCTCTGCTTGGTCGCACATGTGGTGGCCGGCGGAACTGGGAAATCCTCCCTCCCCCGTGAACTCAGTCAGAAATCTGGGAGTAATGCTTGACTCCGACCTCTCTTTTAGATCCCAGGTCAATAAAGTCACGGGAAGGTGCTACAGCACATTAAAAACCCTACGAAAAGTCCTTGACCTTCTCCCCATCAATGCCAGAAAGACACTAGTCCATGCCCTAGTCACACCCCATCTCGACTACGGCAATGTCCTGCTTCTAGGTCTAAGTAAAAAAAGCTTACACCAACTGCAATGCGTGCAAAACGCTGCTGCCCGCCTGGTACTTAACCTGCCTCGCAGAACATCTGGGAAGAATGCCCTAGCGAAGCTTCACTGGCTTCCGCTCAAAGACTGCATCAAATTTAAAGCCTTGTGCTTTACACACCGCATTGCTCAGGGCAAAGGCCCAGGATATCTGCAAAAGGGATCACTGAAATTATATCGACCACAAAAATATCGAGATACAATAATATCGAGGATAAAATATCGAGGGACAAAATATCGACTGGCTATCTTCAAACAGGTAAGTACTAAAATATCGACTCAAAAATATCGAGTTACAAAAATATAGACTGTCAAAATATCGTTTTTAAAAAATGTCTTTAAATTAAGTTAAAACTAATATAATAATAAATATATTTGATATAAACTTAGTTAAAATTATTAAATAAATGTAATATTAATAAATAATTAATGTACATTAAAAACAAATATAACAAAAATAATACATATATATATATATATATATAAAAACATATTATTAAATAAACATATATAATATTTTTACCGTAGCATAGCAAAATGGTTAAAATTTATTGTAACAACTCTAGGGAGTTCAACAGTAGCAAAAGCGTTGGATAGCGTAGGGGTAAAATGTACTATTCCCACTCCAGTGGGTGCAACAGTAGGGAAAGCGTTGGATAGCGTAGGGGTAAAAATTACTATTCCCACTCCAGTGGGTGCAACAGTAGGGAAAGCGTTGGATAGCGTAGGGGTAAAAATTACTATTCCCACTCCAGTGGGTGCAACAGTAGGGAAAGCGCTGGATAGCATAGGGGTAAAAATTACTATTCCCACTCCAGTGGGTGCAACAGTAGGGAAAGCGTTGCATTGCGTAGGGGTTAAAATTACTATTCCCACTCCAGTGGGTGCAACAGTAGGGAAAGCGCTGGATAGCGTAGGGGTAAAGATTACTATTCCCACTCCAGTGGGTGCAACAGTAGGGAAAGGGCTGGATAGCGTAGGGGTTAAAATTACTATTCCCACTCCAGTGGGTGCAACAGTAGGGAAAGCGCTGGATAGCGTAGGGGTTAAAATTACTATTCCCACTCCAGTGGGTGCAACAGCAGGGAAAGCGTTGGATAGCGTAGGGGTAAAAATTACTATTCCCACTCCAGTGGGTGCAACAGTAGGGAAAGCGTTGGATAGCGTAGGGGTAAAAATTACTATTCCCACTCCAGTGGGTGCAACAGTAGGGAAAGCGCTGGATAGCATAGGGGTAAAAATGACTATTCCCACTCCAGTGGGTGCAACAGTAGGGAAAGCGTTGGATAGCGTAGGGGTTAAAATGACTATTCCCACTCCAGTGGGTGCAACAGTAGGGAAAGAGCTGGATAGCGTAGGGGTTAAAATTACTATTCCCACTCCAGTGGGTGCAACAGTAGGGAAAGGGATGGATAGCGTAGGGGTTAAAATTACTATTCCCACTCCAGTGGGTGCAACAGTAGGGAAAGCGCTGGATAGCATAGGAGTTAAAATTACTATTCCCACTCCAGTGGGTGCAACAGTAGGGAAAGCGTTGGATAGCGTAGGGGTAAAAATTACTATTCCCACTCCAAAGAGTGCAACTGTAGGGAAAGCGCTGGATAGCGTAGGGGTTAAAATTACTATTCCCACTCCAGTGGGTGCAACAGGTGGGAAAGCGCTGGATAGCGTAGGGGTTACAATTACTATTCCCACTCCAGTGGGTGCAACAGTAGGGTAAGCGCTGGATAGCGTAGGGGTAAAGATTACTATTCCCACTCCAGTGGGTGCAACAGTAGGGAAAGCGTTGGATAGCGTAGGGGTTAAAATTACTATTCCCACTCTAGTGGGTGCAACAGTAGGGAAAGCGTTGGATAGCGTAGGGGTAAAAATTACTATTCCCACTCCAAAGAGTGCAACAGTAGGGAAAGCGCTGGATAGCGTAGGGGTTAAAATTACTATTCCCACTCCAGTGGGTGCAACAGTAGGGAAAGCGCTGGATAGCGTAGGGGTTACAATTACTATTCCCACTCCAGTGGGTGCAACAGTAGGGAAAGCGCTGGATAGCGTAGGGGTAAAGATTACTATTCCCACTTAAGTGGGTGCAACAGTAGGGAAAGCGTTGGATAGCGTAGGGGTTAAAATTACTATTCCCACTCCAGTGGGTGTAATAGTAGGGAAAGCGTTGGATAGCGTAGGGGTAAAAATTACAATTCCCACTCAAATGAGTGCAACAGTAGGGAAAGCGTTGGATAGCGTAGGGGGCAAAAATTACTATTCCCACTCCAGTGAGTGCAACAGTAGAAAAAGTAAAAACTTCATAAATAAATATAAATAATAGAAATATTATTACCAAGTAAATTTAATTTCCTATACCAATTACTTTTATTTACCAATTAAATTTTATTTAATGGACAATTATTAATTAATTAACAATTTATTTAAATTTACATAATTAATTAATTATTATTACATTACTTCCCACCCTATCCCCCTATAAACTCACAACCCACTACAGAAAATATTTTACTAAATATTAATTATTTATCAATTAAATATATATTATTAATTACAATTATATTTTAATTAATCACCAATTAATAATTATTTAACTATTATTATTAATTTACATAATTAATTAATTATAATTAAATTACTTCCCACCCTATTGCCCTATAAACCCACAACCCACAACAGAAAATAATTTACTAAAAATTATTTATTTATCAATTATTCAATTATTATTAATTACCAATTATATTTTAATGAATTACCAATTAATTATTAATAAAAAAATATTCTTAATTTACATAATTAATTAATTATAATAAAATTACTTCCCACCCTATTCCCCTATAAACCCACAACCCGCTACAGAAAATAATTTACTAAAAATTATTTATTTATCAATTAATCCATTATTATTAATTACCAATTATATTTTAATTAATTACCAAATATTAATTAATTAACAATTATTATTAATTTACATAATTAATTATTTATATTTAAATTACTTCCCATCCTATTCCCCTACAAACCCACAACCCGCTACAGATTTATATTACACAATTATAACAAATTATTAAAAACGTACCTTATTTTCGATTTTTTTTTGTCTATATTCTATCTAGTCGATATTATGTCTAGTCTATATTTTTGATTCAATATTTTGGCTATTAATATCGATATAACTCGATATTTTTGAGGTCTATATTATGTCTGGTCGATATTTTGTCTAGTCTATATTTTTACCTCGATATTATGTCCAGTCGATATTTTGGAATCAATATTATGTCTGTTTACCCTGCAAAAGCTCCTAACAATTCATCGCCCCATCAAAAACCTGAGATCAGCTGGAGCTATGCTGTTTAAACTCCCTCGCATCCGCAGAGCCAAGATAGGTGGCCGCTCTTTCAGATACCTGGCCCCTAGGCACTGGAATGAATTTCCACTGGATCTTCGCATGGAAACTTCAGAAACCAGATTCCGCGCCAAACTCAAAACTCATCTGTATCCAGGCACCAACTCCCCCTCCTCCCTCTGACCCCTGTTTCACTCTCCCTCAATTCTGTTTCTTGAGATGTAGTAGCTTTCCAGCGCGGGGACACACTATTTTTAGTGCAGCCAGGCGCTTTAAAAATGGCTTTATTATTATTATTATTATTATTATTAATATTATTAACCATCCACTCCATAGGTGGAGCCAGAGTGATTAAACCGAATACCAGAATGAGCAAAAAATTTTAGCGACTCATCAGAGTGATCGCAGCCTGTCACAATTTACCCTGCTTGCGTGCACGCCTGCATCTCAGTTTTCCCCACCTGCATGCGTGCATGCATGGTTAAAGGCCATTCACTAATATTCGTTCCAGGATGCCGCCCTGTATGTTGCTTGCATGCATGCCTACATGATTGAAGACTATCTACCATTATCCCGTTCTGGCATGCCGCCCTGTATGTTGCCTCTCTACCTCTCTCATTTGCTGCTTCACGCTGTGCTTTGTAAACATGTGTGGTTAACATGTTCTCAGCCCGCCTGCCAGGGTCCCTTCCAGGTAGTCAGCACTGTGCTGGCAAACGGGTGTTGCTACCTTCCTGGTGTCCCCCACCCACATCTCTACTGTGTTGAGCTCCCAAAATGCACCATCCATACACCTTAACTACAGTCTTCCCCTTAACCCCTTGGGCGCGGCCGCGATTCTGCGCCTGTGTGGCACTTTTAAACAGTGGGCGGGTTCATGACGCCCCCCATCCGTCATCAGCACACACCCACCGTGATGCATGCCGGCCGGGGGCCGTCATCAGCATGGAAGGGGTTAAATGCTGTGAACCATGCGCCTAAATCACCATGAATCTATATATATTTCTATAACAGGATTGTGAACGGTTTCTCAAAATGGAGAATTATTCTTATGGTAAATTTTAGTTTGTTTTCTTTCAGTACATTGAGAGCTTGCATCCCTGAGTTCTCGCAATAGACTCCTTTATGTCCCGGGTGCCAGTTTTGATTGTGCACATCTATATTAGGCGGCCTATCCCAGAAGAACATGCCACTTCCTTGTGCTCCAGCTTCAAAGAAGCATACTGAACTTCTGTCTAGAGCCCAATTTGGGATCGGATCCCGCTCCTAGATTTCATGCAAGTGCACATTGCCGTGAACCTGCGGTGTGCATACGCACAGAGGCTGAGTGAGAGAATTCTCAAATCAGAATCCTGGTAAGGCATGCAATACCTACTGCGTGCAGATCATTAACGCTTATTCACACCACTCAGCCCTCTTGGCTGTTACCCATCCCTGTAAGATTCAGCTGACCTTAGTAGATCAGTGTCTCAATGTTTCATGGTAGAAACAGAGAGAGAAATCCCTAACATGAACAAGAGAAAGAAGCTGAACAGTATATGGGCTGAGATGTTAAGCTGCGCTGGAGTAGCTTCAAGAACGTTTGAATACTAATACTGAAATTGTGCATATACTACTTACCTTTTCCTTTTCCTTCTTTGCAGTACACTCCCCAAAACCCCCTCCCCGGCCTGGCCACTCTGAAACTTTGTAAACCCTCACATCAGAGTTGGTGCTGGCTGAAGGTGGGCTTGATGAGGGTACTGCTCCAGAGGAACAAAGCTCCTGACAGATGAACTGGAACTGAGGTATTAGTTCCTCCTGAGCAGTGCCCTTAGGTTGTCAACCATAGACGATTTGTGCATAATACTTGCTAACATGCAAAAGGACTAGGCAGCAGCCAGATTGGAGACTGCAGGCCTGATCAGCCCGGTGGTGCAGATTCAGGGGCAGCTCAGTCTGGCCCACATCAATCCAACTCATCGCATGTCCACCACTCCGGTTACCCCCAACCCTGTCCCGGCAGCCTCCGTTGCGGTACCAACTTCCGCTACACTGGACTCTCTGGAACAGTCTTCGGGAGAACCGACTGATGTACAGACTTTTCTCACTCCGATCCAGCTTCATTATATGGTCGGCCCTGTGGCCTTTCCAAGTGCGCAATCGCGCATAGCATTTCTTTTTTCATAACTCAGAGGAGATGCTGACACATAGGCAGTTCAGCTTATCAATTCAGACTACCTACTTCTATTTCATTGGAGAGGTTTAAAAGGGAATTAAAAAAATTGTTTGATAGAGGAACCATTACTGGGTCCGCTGACTGAGAATTACTTGATCTAAAGCAAGAGAACAAGGATCTGGTGACATATCAATCACAGTTCAATCGACTAACTCCTTAAACCAATTGGCCCAAGGACAAGAAAGCGTCAGTTTACTACCAAATTAAAAGATGTTCTAGCCCAGATTGACAGACAATCTACAGCCGGTAGAGACTTAATTGACCTAACCTGGTGGTTGACCTCCGAAGAAAAGGAACTGGGCAGAAAGAATTGCCAGCACTTATATTAGGGCAAAAAGGGCATTTTGTTTGGGAATGTACCAGAGCTAAGACCATCAAATGTGTCAATGTGACCATGATAGAAAAAGAAGTGGAAAACTAGCCAACTAAAGGACTACCCAGGAGCGACCCTTGACCCCACCAGGTAGGTCGCTCCCCCTTCGCTCAGCACCGCCTGTGTTTCCCTGCCCCAGCTGCCGCTGCTTAGGAAGTTTGAGGCCGTCCACCACCCGCAGGCTACCACTTACGCCTCATCCCTTGTGGCCAGTGGTAAGCCGTAGGTAGTTTTGTTCATCCTCCACTTTATTGCTTTTATTGTATTGCCTGTATTTTCATTGTTGTGTCTGTGACTGCTGTTGTCTGTCTTCCCCCACTGCCTGTACGTGCTCCGTACCCCTTTTTCTTCCCTCTGTTCCCCTCGCTGTCCACGTGCTCTCTCTGCCCAGTTTTTCCTTCTGTACCCCTCGCTGCCGTCGTGTCTCTGCCCGGTTTTCCCTTCTGTTCCCCTCACTGCCCCCGTGTCTCTGCCCGGTTTTCCCTTCTGTTCCCCTTGCTGCCCCGTGCCTCTCTGCCCGTTCTGCCTTCTGTTCTTAGCAGCCCCTGTATTTCTGTGTTCTGTATTTTGCCTCTGTGCCACTTGTTTTTCCAGTATTTCTGTGCCTTTTGCCTTCTGTGCCACTTGCTATTCTCTAATTTTTGTGCCCCTTTTTCCTTCTGTTCCACTCGTTGTTTGTGCCCGTCTGTCTTCAGTGCCACTTATTTTTCCCTCATTTTTGTGCCCCTTTTGCCTTCTGTTCCACTCATTTTTTGTGCCCTTTTGCTTCTGTGCCACATTTTTCCCTTGTTTTTGTGCCCCTTTTACCTTCTGTTCAACTCATTTTTTGTGCACAAGAACAGCATCAGGGTCTCGACTAGCACCAACGACGCGCTCAGCACTGCTGAACACATGCATTTCCATATCCACACAGACCCTAACTCCACCCTTAGAGGTTCCCTCGTCTACCAATCCCCCGGACCCCGACCCAGTTCAGCGACCCAAAAGATCCCCCGCCGCTGCTGGAGCAAAATCACCGAAGACCAACTACACGCAAACTTTGCTCTTAGCCCACCCACCGAACCCTCCAACACCGATGACGCTGCCCACAGCCTCACACGCTGGATCAAGAACTGCGCCAACACCCTCGCCCACTGAAGAAACCCCCCCACAGAGACACCAGCAAGGGGGCCAGCTGGTTCACCCCAGAACTCCTAGCCTCCAAGCAAGCCTGCAGGAAACTAGAAATGAAATGGCACAGTGAAGAAACCCCGGACAGCCACGCAGCACACAAGGACGCCATCCGCAACCACCACCACCTCATCAGGGCGGCCAAGAGTACCTCCTTCAAAGACCGTCTCGACAACAACACACACAATAGCAAGGAGCTCTCCAACATCGTGAAGGAACTCTCCAACCCCAGCTCCAACACCAACGACATCCCGCCGTCGCAAGCCCTGTGCGGCTCCCTCGCCACCTTCTTCCACCACAAGACAGCAGACATCCACGACAGCTTCAACACCCAGACAGCCCAAACAGATAGCAACACAACAAACCCTCCACACACCATCAACTACGACCCCCTGCTAGCCTGGGCCAGCGTGAGCATCGATGACAAAATCAAGACCATGCGCACAATCCACTCCGGCTCTCCGTCAGACCTATTCCTGCATCACGTCTTCAACAGAGCAAGCAGCTCCATCGCGCCCCACCTGCGCAACTGGAAACACGCCGAGATCAATGCCCTACTCAAAAAAACCTAAGGCAGACCCAAGTGACCTCAAGAACTTCCGGCCCATCTCTCTGCTCCCCTTCCCGGCCAAGGTCATCGAGAAAACCGTCATGTGGGTGTGGGTGGGCCCTAAGGGTGATAGATTCCTACGTACTTGTCCTAGTTCGCATTCCATGGGTTTGGCCCCCACCAACACCTGTTGGGCCACCTCCTTTTGGCGTGCTGACACATGGCATTGGGGTGCCATGTGTGGGTGGGTGAAGTGTCGTGAGCCAGCTGTGCTTGGGGGTGCTTCCTGCTGTGTGGTCTGTTGCAGGCTCAGGGTTCTCCTCTGAGTAGCTTGGCTGGCCGGGTCCTGGTGGGAGGTTGTGTGGGATATCCATGGGCTGTTGTAGGGTGCCCGTGTCGACGGTGTGGTGGTCCTCTTCGGCATCACTGATGTGTTGTATTCTGTGCTCTGCTGAAGGTGTTGTGTGCCCCTCTGCGATGTGAAGGGGAGTTGCGTGTTGACTTTGTTTTGACATATATGTTGGCGCATTGTGCTGGCTTGCATGCAGACTGTAAGGCAATGTGCGCTGTGACTGTTTGGGGTTGCTGGATTCTTCTGTGGGACAGTGTACATTTGGACTACATGACAGATGTGAGGTCGTACGCGTACATTTCCATGTCACAGTTTCCGGCTATGTCAGATGTAGTAGGCATGTTTCTGTTCATGTGCGGAGCCAGTTGTGTCTTCTGTTCTGCAGTGTCGGTTATGCACGTTGTTCCACATTGTCGTCAATGTGGGTGTGCTGTTCGTGCTATGTGTGTGTGCAGCAGAGTGCCAAGGGGATCTGGGACATGATCCTGGATGATTATGGGTGTGCAGTGTGCTACACCTCATTGTGCATGTATGCCATTGTGCCCATCTCCCCCATTCCCCCAGTCCCTGTTCGTTGCACTCCCTGTTAATGTTGTGTCAGGTCCTCTCAAGCTGTATCCGTACTCCCTACTCCTTGCACCTGCTCCACACTGATGACTGTGGCCTGGGTTTCCTCCAGCTCCCCTGGGCGCGCTGGACTGCCACCTCTTGTCGCCGTTGCTGCGTTCCTGTTGGCAGTGGGTTGGTGCCTGGTTTAGGTAGTCACATCATGCTGGTGCCTATTGGCCTCCTAGAATGGCCTCCTAGGCACTCTGACTGCAATTCAGGTGGTCTGCTAGTGGGTCAGTTGTTGGTAGTTTCTATCACCTCCGTGACGCTGGTCTTGTTTTCCTGTGGTCTGCACCCCGTCTTCCTCTCCCTCTTCTCCTCGGCCTTCCCCGACCCCTTTGCTCCTTGCTGATAGTCTGTGGAGGGTTGTGGGGTTCGAGTTGGCCTCAGCGGTGGCTCAGGGTGCATCCCTGTTGCTGCGTGCTTTGGCTTGTTTCTGGTGTATTTTTTTTCTGTGGGATTTGCAGGCATGTGGCTGGTTTTCGCTACTTTTTGTACAGCGGTTGGCCTCATCGCATGTTTTTTTGCCTTCGCATATTGCATATTTGTAGCATGCCTTTGATTTTCACGCGGACATTTGATGCATTAGCTGGTGTCTATTGCATGCTACCGCCGCATTGTGAATTCCACGTTGAGACGAGGTTATTTTCCCATGATCTGCTGCAATGTTGAAAGTTGCGTTATGATACTCTTGCTGTAGTTATCATGCGATTAAGAGGAACAACGGTCCTTAGCAGACTGAAGAATGAAAAACGAAAATACAATATAGGCCACAATAGGTTACTATATCAATCCACTGTCCAGCCGGACGTGGAGTTTTATTCAACAATAGTTAAGAATATAGTCAACAATGATAGGGCACAAGCCTGTACCCTATATAGGGAAAGAAGTGAGTAGAACAATAAAGATTGATCAAACAAAACAAATAAACATAAATACAGGCAAAAACTTTGAGCTGTGGTCACTCGCATGTATTATATTATGCAGCGAGTTTAACCAGAAATAGACACCACAAAGAAAACAGCTTGGCAGCGAAACAATTAGTGACTTGAGTGAAATGGTCATGCCAAATATAATTTCAACCGAAAGGAAACGTGTGTGGTAAAAAGTGTCTTGACTCAAACCTAAAACAACCTACTGTTGCTTGGGTGCAAGGCATACTGTATATCGCGCTTATGGTCCACACATATTGACGCGATGGTGGTTTAAGTGATCGAAGCGATTTAGGGGCGTTCATCAATATTTGGAATTGCCCAAGGCTGTCGAGTGAGGATGCTTCTACCGTTTAACCCAATAAGCTTTGAAGCAATGCGACGTGTTGATAACTCAGCGTTTGCGCGTGAATTAAGGAATTGGAAATTGAACGGTAAATCGGACGAGTGACTCTGTAAGAGCCAGGGTAGAGGCACGAAGGGTCGAGGGAGTGAGCCGAACATTTCAGAATCTTACCCGAATTAAATTTGGGCACTTGTTGCAGCCAAGGGAAACGGCGCCGTAGCCGCCGGATAATTGCCGCTTTTAGACCCAAACCCTATGGTGGGAAGGAAGGACCCGGGTTAGATACCGTGCTGGTAAATGGGAGTGAGGCAAGCTATGGGTGGTGTTAGTAGAAGACACATACCTAGTTCAGCAGGGGGGTAAATAAACTTTGGGTGGAGGGGATTGAATCTCCCGTGTTAACCAGGTAGTTGGGAGCTCCCGGGGATCAGGATTGCTGGTCTCTAAGTAGAGCCTGCTGTAAGAAATTTAAGGAAGGAATAAGAAGTCTGCAATGGGAAACACTAATTCCTCATGGTGATCAAGCACACAAGGGGTCTGTTCTTACCTCAATTTTTGAGAAGGAGGGCTGGAAAGAGCAATGATGTGCTGTACGCGTCAATGGCACGATGGCTTGTAAAGACAAGCTGGATTACACACGGAGCTCCTAAATAGGGAAGCCAAAATGGCCGCCAGTGCCGGGGGAGTCTAAATAAAGGAAGGACTCGTGTGTGGTTTTGCTAGGATAAGGTGTCGCCATCTTGGAGTGGTGTTTGGTCCGTTTGTGAAGGTGCAAATAGGCATGCAAGGGGCATGCTGTGAGATATGAAGCATGCATTACAAACAATTAAATTTGCAATAAGGATTATACAATGGCAGTAAGGAATTACAGGTTTCAATTAGCATATAGAACTTGAAAAGTAAGGAATACAAATTCAAAAGTAAGGAATAAATAAAAATTTGGGGAACTGTATCATTTTGGCAAGGTCATGCAGTTAAAAACATTTGAATATAAAACCGTTTTGAAGGAGTAAAATTGTGATTCTCCTATCGTTAACTAGAAGCAGAGTTTACAATAGGGAGGCCCAATCCTCATTTCTGTTAAGGCCACTCCTAATTGTGTCAAAGAAAATGATTGCCTTAAGTTCTTCACGGTTTAGAAACTGTCCCATATTTCCTCCTCGTGGTGGCAATTTAAGTGCTTTCAAAACTGTCCATCGTAGGTCATCTGCGTCATGGTTTGTCTCTGAGAAATGTTCAACCAATAGTGCGTTGGGTGTTTTACATCTTATTCGGCTCCTAGTTATCATGCGTTCTTGTGAATATACCCTTTAGTTGCTTCCTCAATGACTGAGGTGCATGTTATACCTATTCACAAAGCTGGACTGCTTAAAAACATTTGTGTGTGTCAGACATACCCCCATATCTTTGTTCAATTTAGACTAAAAAATCATCACATAAATCATAGCCAACAAACTTTCAGCCTACTTACACAATCCAATACAACTTGATCAGGCTTTATATTTAATAGACAGGCAACTGATAATATTAGGCATGTCACCCCCACCATGGAAAAATCCTTCTGCCATACTTTCTTTAGATGCAGAAAAATCCTTTAATAGGGTCACTTGGACATTCCTTCGTTAGGTGCTAGAGGCAATTGGCCATGGATCACACATGATAACATGGATTGAAGCTGGTTACAAAACACTAGGGGCTAAAATAATAGTTAGTGGAGTAAAATCAAAGAAATCTTATTTTTTTAAACGATAGATGATTTTACCCATCTGTCATAATAGGCTTTGACCCCTGTAGTCACATATTTGTCAAGAGATAGCTGCTGAATGGAGCCATTCTCTTCCCTCCTTTGGTGGCTCCATACAGTATCTAACAAAAGGCAAGTATAGCTTTTTCAGTACTTTGTGTAACTAACACTTGTAGAATGAAGATACAACAACTAACTGTTTAGAGCATAAACAAGTAGGGAACTACAATTGTACAATGTGTATAAAATCTGGCTGAAACATGTTTACACGAATCGAGGGATGATAGGGTAATAAATGGCCTAAGACGATGAACTTACATTTTTATTTTTAATCCTGGCAAGGGAACCCACCAATAGAAATCTAATTGATTTGGTATTTCTATAGCCATTTTTAACCACTTATTATCAGGAGCCCGTAATTTTATATAGAGCTTTTGATCAAGCTCCACCACCGTACACTACGGTACAAGAGGTGTAGAAGCATGCCCTATAATGAAGCATGCCACAATAAGTGGTTGAGGACATTACTTCCAAAATAGTGTGATCATAAGAGAAAGCAAATAATCCTGAGGTCCATCTTTTCTCTGTTTGTATAGCATTGACAGTGGCGAGGGCAATTGATTACCTTTTCCCGCTGACCTCTCTTTGTGCAGGTTAGGGAGAATAGAGACTATAAAACTGAATATATTACCCAGACTCTCCTGGTGAAGGCTCCTCAGAAGGATATGAAGGCCATCCAAGTAACCATTGAGGCCTTTACTTGTGCTGGGCAATGAGCGCAAATATCAGGGAAAGTGCTAAAAGTAAACAGGAATTTGTAAATGCATAGGTTTGCCTGATGTTAAGCATCATTATCAAGCCTCCCAGATCTGAGTTCTATTTGAATGTCTCTAAATGAGATGGAAAGACACTGGGTACATATGGATGCAGTGATAATGGTTTGGGCCCCAAGGGCTGTACAGTGGTGGCCTAGGCCTGGTAGGCCCCATTTATGTTACCACTTGTAGATGCTGCAACCTACTTTGGACGAGTGAGATTCAGTCCCTAGAAATCAAAGACTCACCTTCTTTCCCTCCTCCTATTCTAACCTCCTGCTTAACTCAGATTTTACAGCTGAGGACATTGGGGATGAGTTGACTAGGGAAGGTTGTGGAATGCTTTGAGGCGTCTTTCAGGGAAGTGAGATTATATCATTTGAACAATGCAAAAAGGTCTTTCAGATAAGAGAAGCCTACCACGTGCGTTACTTCTAATTGCAACAGTGGGGCTTGACTACTGAGAACAAGGGGGCAGCTCTTAGACCTCTTACCCCAAGGGAAAAACACTTCACTACTTATTCCAATAATATTTATATAAGACTCCTGGGTCAAGGCCTCAACTTTTATTTGCCATATACGGAAAAATGGCATCGCATTTTAGGTAACAATATTTCCTCCCACTAGTGATAGAAACTGTAGATATATTTTCCCTCTCTGTGCAAATGTGTGCAAAACAGGGAATGAATGTACACACATTAGATGTTTTGTCACATCACTCCGATCAAGCTGAAGCAGATGTTTGTTAATATACAGGGAAAATGTTGGAGGGAATTTGGGTAGGATGGAAAGTGATGATAATGCTGGTAATATGAACCCCTGAAGTAAATGAGTTTCAGTGAAAGGCTGGAGATTAATTGCCAATATGTTACTAGCTGCTAAATACCTGATCACTCAAAAGTGTTACTACTAGCAATTGGAAGGCTGATGTGATAATTAAATGATATGGGGGACAAATATGAAAGTATGTAGCAGCCCTTGACCACCTACTTAGCAGGAGGTGGGAGGACATTAGTGTGTCCGAAGTCATTGAGATTGTTGAGATTAGTATGCTAGTCAAAAGCCCAGCTTCATAGCTATGGAAACATATTTCAGAGGCATATATTTTAGCCTGCTATTGAAATAAATGGGTGTTAACTATACACTATGTTGGCCTTGTTGTAGCCAATTATCTGGATGGGAAAAGTGGGAGAGGGAGCTACTGTGAAGTTGTGGAACTGCACTGTATCCAAGGTATTTCTGTTGGCAAGCTTCCTTCGCCATTTATATTTCTGTGAAATTCAAATAATAAAATACCATTGGAAAAAAAAGATTGAAGAGTTGGAGGTGTAGACCCCTATACATAGGTATGTGAATAGTATTTTGCAGTAAATAAGTAGTTCAATAACTTTTTTTGTTTACTAATTTGAAATAATGCCTAATTTAGAGATGATTCGTTTAGCCTGACAAGGCCTCAGTTTGCATTGATAACTGCCTACACTTGATGAATAATAGTGTACTTTTACTTTACATGAGCAAAGCTTTTCTCTAACTTCGTGTGCATGTGTGTTTTTCCATTTCATTGAAAAAGAAGGCTCTGCAGTGGTATCTGCAATGTAATATTGAGTGTTCTATTGAGAAAGCAATGTCCAGGGTGTTACTTTATTCTATACATTTTAAAGGCTTCCTTCTGAGGCTCTGTTTACTGCCACTTATAAATTAAACACACTGTTGTATTGCTGTGTTACATAAAAATGCTAATTCATCTTCATAATTAGTTATTCATGGACTACCAATAGGATGCAGTAGGGAGTAGCTGTCTCTGGAAGTATCCTATTGGCTATTGACCTTCTTTTGCTTCTGACATTATGCTATTCCTCTCGCAGATTATGGCTTTGATTACCGCTGACAGTTTATTTTGTTCGAGCTAATTCATGATAACTAGCTAATTGCTTTTTGTTTTCTGTAATGATTATCTATATATATAAAAACGAAAGTATGTCTGTCTGTCTGACTGTATGTCTGTTTGTCCTTTATGCATTACTACACCATTCATCTGATCGGCAGGACACTTTGGGAAGTTGTTGAGTACACTCCCGCAAAAGTTTCTGGCATAACATTTTTTAAAATATTGGCCCCCCAGGACCCTCATAATCTTCTGAATACTGATGTACGCACCAGACGGAAAAACAAAAAATCGTGTATCCACAAGCACTCGAATAAATAAATAGAATTAAAACGACACTTTGAAATGTTTTCCATATTAAAATGAATAATTTTAAATAAAAATGACACAATGTAAATTGAATGTTATCATAACGAGTTTCCTTGAAATTCCTTTCTTCGGAGATCGCAGCAACGTGTGACGGGTAAGCTAGTTCTTAAATAAACGTCTGAGTTTTAACCTAGAATCCTAGAATCCTGTTTAGCACAGGTTTGTGTTCAGTCCTCATCTTGCACATCTATCCTCTTAATTAGGCAATCAACAGTAATACTATTGTGATACTGCTAAACATATTACAAAATGCATAGTGTGAATAGGCCCCACTGTAAGGATTTCTGTGAGGTAATAAAAATTTACTTGTGGATGCTGACTTTTTAGCATGTGATTATTGTCAATGTTGTTTATGACTAATAGAATAGTGAATGAGAAGTAGAAATACTATGTGAATAACTGCCTTCTTTGATAATGATATGACAGACCTGTTCGTGGTTGTTCTTGGAAGTTTGTAGCTAAAGGACTATTACATTATGTATCATAAAACATTCATATGAGAAAAATGACCCAAAACTAAAAACCTATGTTTTTAAGCTCCTTTTTTCAACTTTTGATCCATCTGCTATTCGTGTACTGTCAGTACAACATAACTGCTAGTTGAAAAAAAATGGCAGCTTGTACCCAAGAATTGCTAGTAAAATCATATTTCCACATCAAGGGAGTAGCCAGGAAAATAAAATACCCTCACTTTGAGCCCTAATACAATAAATAACAGAGAAACGTGAGCGATCCCAAATTTTCCAATGATAGCCAGTGAGAATTGTTCACCCAAGGCACATTTGCAGATAATCGTTCATAATTCTGCCTTTTATAGCATGGTTTTTAAAGACTTTAGTCAAAACTGAATCTACCTGTCTGGACTTCTTTCTTTCATTCTTTCTATCTTCTTTCTTTCGTTTTAGTCTTTTTTGATTGTGTTCTTCCTAGCCATCTTCCTCTCCAGCTTTCTATCGTTCTTTCTTTTCTTCATTCCATTCTCCTTTCATTACTCTTCCCAGCTAAATTTCCGTCTGTCCATTCTTCTTTCGTTCCATCTCTCATTCCTTCTACCATTCTGTCTTTTTTATATTCCTATTCAATTTTCTTTCCATCCTACTTCTTTTATTTCTTTAATTCGTTTCTTGTTCCATTCTTTCTTTTCCCCTTCATTCTATCCTTTTTTCTTTTTCTACTTCTTCCATTTGTTGTTTCTCTCCTTTGGTTCCATCACCCTTCCCCATCTCCTTTTCCTTCTTTCCATTATTTCAGTCTATTTTCCAGCTCTCCATATTCCTTTCCCTTGCTCCAAGTTTCATTTTAATTATTTTCCTTGAATCTTTTCTTCTTGCTGTCTTTCTTTCCATGTTTTTTTTCATGCCTTCTGTCTTTGTTCTTCCCTTACTTTTTATTTCTTTCCATTTTTCTTTTGTGCCGTTTTCCATTCTACTTCCTTTTTGCTTTTCATTTTTCTCTCCTCATTTACATTCCATTCACTTTCCTTTTTTCATGCTATCTCATTCGATTTACCTCTCACCTTTGTCTTTAATGTTTAAATAATTTCTCTTTCTGTCTGTCACTTTTTGTCTTTCTTGGCCTCTTTCGGCCCTCATCCCACAACGTTGTCATGGTAATTATTCTTGCAACACTGCGAGCCACAGATCAAAGTTAAAAAGGGCCATAAAACAATTTCTCACCAGTAGCACCCCTGCTTAATCGGATAAAGTGGGTGGTTCATACCGCCCTTGTTCCACAGTTTGGTCTGCTTTCTGGCTTACTGCAATAGGTTTACTGGAATAGGACACAATTGTCTATAACATACTAAACAGCATTTGTCGGGTGTTTGCTGTGAGAACGAAAAAGGATACATTTTCCAAAGTTAAACAACTCTCAAGTTACCTAGGTCCATGCGTGAATAGCTTTAGAGCCCAGGTTTTTTGGTTTGCATGCTGGGATTTATATTCTATGATTAAAATAGGAATATACAGCTAGATTCATCAAAGACCCGTTTTGCGAGTCTTTAATAGCGATTCATAAGGAATCGCTATTAAGGACTTGCAAAACGGGATTCATGTAGGAATTGCAAAAAATAGGAATGAATGGGGAGTTATTCCTTATTCCTTATTTGCGATTAGCAATTTGCTAATCGCAAAGAAGGATGCGATTTCAAGGGTGCCAGGGGTGTCCAAAGGACACCCTGTAGCACCCCTGAAATGCAAATTTACACAGGTGTTGCGCACACACATGTCCAAAGGACAAGTGTGTGTGTAACATGCAACTGAGAAAAATGCACTAAAGTGCTTTTTTCTTTTTTTTTCGCTATTTACCACGAAGTCTGACTTTGTGGTAAATAGCGACCAAATATTGCGAATTCGCAATTTAAAATTGGTTAATGAATTGCATTTAAGGAATCTCAAATAGAGATTCCTTAAATGCAATTCCTCGCAAATATGCGATTTCGCTATTACCGATTTTTGTATTTGGAATGATGAATCCCAAATGCAAAAATTGCGCTCGCAAAGGGCCAGACTCTGAGAATCTGGCCCTTTGCGAGCCGATTTCTGTTTCATGAATCTAGGTGATAGATCTCAGAATTCAAATAAAACACCAGAACTGGGTTAGCTACTCATGCATGGGCCTGGAAAACTTAAGAGCTTTAATGTTACTGTTTTCTGCATAATTTATGTTTCTCATAGCATGCGGTCTTGTTTGAATTACCTTTGGGTTTTCACCAGTAAACAGTAGCCAGAGGTAGAAAGGTCAATGCTAGTGTAGGAAAGGGCAGGCTAAGTAGTGGCTCCTGCATCTGGCACTTTCCAACTGAAGCCTATGATTTAAAAAAAAAATGTTTTGTATTTTATATTGCGCGAATTAGACCCAAAGATATCAGGTATCAGAGCACTTTGTAAAGCACCAGTTTTGTTACACAAGTACACATTAATTTTTTTGTTAGGCACAGGGAGATTAAGTGATTTGCACAGAATCACAGAATGTTGAGTGTCGTTGCAGAGACTCGAACTCGGTTCCCCAGCTTTGAGGTCGACCACTCTAGCCGTAAGATTACATCCTCTTCCAATGAATATATCACATATTAATTTCACCAATACCTTGTCCTGTGTCTGATGATTCGTTATGCTCATATGATATATACACGGGCAACACATGTGCTGCAATTAGGTTCCGCCCATTCAGTGTTCCTAGATTTTATTTCTTTTTGGATCACTCTTTTCTTTTTGCTGTGGGTGAGTCTAACTTCATGTGTCTCACCCACAGTAATCACATTGTAAACTGACTGCGTGTGTTTACCAACAGTGTCTATCTTTTAAGATAAAGCCACTGCGACACAGCAAGGGTAAGGGGCACATGGCTTGTTAAACATGAACATGTGTGCACAAGCATGTGGGCTGTGCCTGGGAGACTACTGTTGTGTGCAGCTCATAAGCATGTAGCCATGCCATTCAGTTCCAATTTAATGTGTCATGAGGGTCTGTTGTTGTTGTTATGTGAACTAAACATTGTTAGAAATAGAGGTGCTTGGCCTTGTAGTGAAGTCACTGGATTATTTCTTTAATACATCCATTATCTTCAGAAATGAAAACATCCACCTCATTTATAAGAGTTTGGGGATGAGGATGAGATCAAACAGATATTGCAAATGCAGGTATCTTAGTTCTGTTCCAGACTGTGCTGTGTGAATTAGAGCTGTGTTAGAACAGCTACATGGTTAATCAGACTGAAGCTTCAGTCAGCATAGAAAGGACCTAATCTATTATGTAGCAGGAAGCACTGTTTGCTGCTGGGGCAGTCAACCATTTTTGGATGTATGTGTGGGGAAATTAAATTGAATAGTGAACTGATCACAAGCCACTGCTTAAAGTGTTGAGGTTGGGTGGTACCACCAAATGTTCAGCTCAGTTGGCACGGTTGGTACATTTATGATGTGGTATTTGTTCCAGGATTGGAAAAAAGGTTACAGATTGTTTATCTTATTTTCCTGATGAGTTGGGATATGAAGGTGGTTTGGAAACTGAGGAGGTTGTTGCAAATGTAGAATATGGCATGGAGGGCTTTGGAAATGCTGTTTGAAACAATGGTTGATGATGGCTTTAATGGAAAATAACACCTTCCAGACTGTAATGTGTCTTATACAAAACGGAGCCAGAAGAGAGAATACCATTCCACAATATGCCAGGCTGCAACTGAATGTGTTGGTTGACTTACCATGTGTGATGATAATGTAATGATGAGGGTGATATTTTTGTAACCTCGTTGAATCTGAGATCAAGGCTGGTAGCTTTAGCCCATGAGGGACACTTGGGCTAGAAAATGACAATGAAACTCAGGTTGGAGATAGCTTGGGGGTCGAAATTAGATAAGCAATCAAAGAAAGGAGTGCTGGTAGTACTGTATGAAGAGGCATGGCATTTACACTCAAGGTTGGGCTTAGAAGGGGTGATCAAAAGCAACATGTATACCAAGCTTGTGTCCGACAATATTTGTTTGGATTGCATCAGCCCTTTCATATATTTGTCTGAACAAGAAAGGTATATGGCAGTGATTGTGGGTTCAAAGATGATTGAGGTGGTCTTTAAAGAATGGGTGACTACTTTACCATAAATACCATGAGGCAAATTTTCTATAGGATGGGAATTCCGTTCTGCATAATCACTGACAATGGTATGCAGTTAATTCCCATGTAAATAATAGTTTTCTTATAATGGTATGGTATCAAACAAATTTGCACCACTACCTGGTAATGACTAGGCAGAAAGGGTCAACAGTTTGGTTAAAGTGACCATGTACATGGCAATGAGGTCAGGTCAAAATCTTCAGAATGCACTGAAAGAGATTTTGTGGTGCATTCACCATCATAAATTCCTTACCAGAGAAGTCTTCCTTGGAAAGGATGAGGGCAATGTCTCCTGCCACGAAAAAGGCTTGTTATGGATCAAATCTGTCAAAAATGGAAGAGCGGTAAGGAAGGATCAGAGAAAATGGAGGATTTTGGTGGGAGATTGGGTTGAAGTACCACCATGTCAGATTGGACCGGATCTTTCAAAATTTCAAGGGCCTTTTAGAGTACGTGGAGATGGTAACTTTTGGACTTGGCCCTTTCTCCTGATATTTTTTGCTTTTTCTCCCTCCATTAGAGGATATCTCCCTCATGGTAGCGGAATGTATAGGCCATGTGTGGTGTGAGATGCAGTGATACATGCTGCACAATGGCGTGCGCAGATTTATTTGTGCTGTTGTGGGGAAATGTCACTTTTAAAAGGGACGCCATTTCTGTGTGCCTACCTGTGCTGGTGTTGCCAGTCTAGTTGTTGTTTCCCAGCACCCCTAGCTTTTGGAGGGAAACCAGGCACCCAGGGTGCTCTGCTCCTCCCCCTGAGCCAGTTAGAACCAGTTTCCCCAGACGCTTCTAGAAGCTTCTGGCACTGTCTGGTAGGTGGGGTTAGGGGCGCATAAATAGGGGGGTTGTGCCACCATGTGCACAGTCAGGGCGTGGAAGTGAATGTGAGGGGACCTGCTGCCAGAGGATACCGCCGCATGGGCCTGTGTGCTGGCCCCTGAGCTCTTCTGTACCCCTCCACTGTCCACAGGGCCAGTGAGAGCCCACTGCCGCTGTACAGGCTGCTGTACCAGGAGGAGTGCCACGTTACAGGGGATGATGGTTCCTAGGAGCTGCTGTCCTGTACTGATGAGTACCCACTGACTGCTGACCTTGCCCAGTAGTGCCTGCTGCTCTGCTGACTAGCGCCTGAGGGAGAAGAGCGCTATATTGGACTGGCCTGTGCTACCTGCCTGCACCCTAGCGCCTTGTGGGACCCTGGCTGCATGCCCTGCGTAGGGTGAGCGCTATATTTGGTGGGTGCTACGCTTGGAGGGACTATGTCCTGCCTGCTATCTGGCACTTGGTGAAGGCGGCGCTGTGTACTGAGTGGCGGTATGAAGAGGAGCACTGCCTTTTGCCCCTGAAGTTGGTGAGGCTGCTTAGCTCCTGTTAAGCGCTATACTTCATGATGCAGCAGCGCTGTGTGGCCAGGAAGAACTGTTCCATTTTTAAGCACCGCGGGAACCTACCCCGCGTTTTAGTGCCCTTTTGCAGGAGCCTACCCCACTTCCTGCATAGTTAATGAGCGGGTGCCCACCACGCATAATGGTGGCGCTCTACATAGTTTAAAGTTAGGCGGGAGCCTACCCCGCACTTCGCCGCCGCTAAAACTGTCAGCGCATCACCGCCACGACCCGAGGTCCTGTCTAGGCCGCCGCGCTGCTGAGGAAGGAGTGACGCGGAAGAAGGCAGGGCTGCCCGTGCGCGAGGAGAGCCCCGAGAAGAAGAGGAATCGCCCAGGGTCACCGCTGTTGGCCCGGGAGTCCCGAAGCACCGCGTGAGCTGATGGCAGAACGGAGGGCGGGAGCCTACCCCGCCTCCACCGGTGCAGGATGTGCTGTGGAGAGTCGGTGGGGCTCCCGTGGGGAACGGAGAGCCACGCAGTGTCCGCGGCTGCCTGGAGAGTACGGAGGGGGGCCTCAAGGCACATTGTCAGTTCCTGCCCCCTCAGCATTGAAATAGTTGCGGCCCGGGTGAAGAGGAGAGAAGCCGGAGCCAGAGCCCACCCCGCAGGCTCGTGCCCCCGCCATCGGGAGAAGCCGCCAGAAAGGTGCTGCTGCTGGCGGGGCTCCCACGTTGAAGAGGAGAGCCCAGCACGTCCAGAGGAACAGCAGAGGAGGGGGGCCAGTTGTGGCCAGAGGCCCCGGACTACCGGTGAGTGGGGCTGCGTGTTGCAGAGTTAGGGTGTTTGTCGGGGCACATTGCCGGTGCCCGCCCCTGGTGCCAGCATTATGTTGCGGCCTGCTGCCCCCTGCGCCTGTGTAACTTCACAGCTGCCCCGTCTGTCAGTGGCCAGCTGTACCGTTGGGCACTATTAAGTTTCAGAGGTTCACGAGGGGCCCAGTATATCCCCCTTGAGTTCCCTAGGAGGAAGGGGCAGTTCCAGCCGGGGATAAACTCGCCCGAGCGGTCCCGCAGGGGAGAAGCGGGCCACACTAGTAGTGGGGGCACATTTTGAATATAGAGAGGAGCCCCTGGAAGTGGCATGGTGTTGGGGGTGAGTCAGGGCACATTGTCGGTGCCCGCCCCCGGTGCAGAGTACACAGCTGGCCCCGTCTGACGGTGGGCAACTGCACCGTGTTGGAGCATTCGTGAGCCTAGAGGCACCTTTTGTGACTGTGCAGTGCGCCAGAAACTCATCTGCAGTGTAGGGGGCAAGGACTGTAGGTGTTGATGCAAGCTGACTGCGATGATGTTTTTGTTAGTCCTGATGTTTTCACTCCAGGCCTCCTGTAAACGGGACTCATGCTAAGGAGTGGTATGCCTAATGTTTGCTCATGTTTTGAAGCTACTAAAAATGCCTCCTGCAAAGGTGTAGGGCCTGTTGTCATGCCCTAGGGATGTGTACTCCTGCCTGAAGTCTTTCCCATAAGATTGATGCCCCATGCTCTTGAGTTAAGGTCCCGGTGCGATGCATAATGAAATGCTCATGATGATGCCCACTGCTGAGGTTATGGTGGCGAATGGGGAGTTTAATGCCTACCTGTGCTAAAGCCTTTATATGCCTAATGATATTGCCCCTATGACTCAGGTTTAGGTCTAATGTCTTCATGCCTGTTGTAATGCCATGATGGTTTCATTGCAGATGTTCCGGCCTAATGTCATGCCATGGTGTTTTTTATTGCAGGATTGAGGCTGATGTGATTTATGCTACAGATTGATGCCTACTTTGTTGTCTGCCTAATGTTTATTGCAGTGTGGCTGAGCATCTGGTGTTGCCAGAAGTTACTGGTCGGTGCCCATTCACTGTTATACCTAATGTACTGATGCTAAGTTACTTCCATTCCCCAGTAGGTACGGACTGCGATACCTCTATTGCTCACGGACTCTCATTTATCCTTTGTCCTTTTGCGATGGTTCTGGGAGCAGCCAGATTGGCCCTGCCATGTATATAATCCCCCTGTAAATATTGCCTTGGCGCCAGTTAGCGCAATATAGAGATTACTGTGATTACTGTCATATGTTTGACACAATACAAACGCTACTCTTACACAACCTTGTGTCGCGTCTCTTTTTGTGGTGTGCCGTGTGTGTTGCCTATATGTACTGCGTAAATGCTTTGCACATGTCCTCTGGAGTTTGGCCCGCCCACTCTGCACCACGCTACCCCATTTCTAACAGTAACTGGGTGAAGTTGGAAAATGGACAAACATGAAGTTTGAGGCAGGATGCTCTGTTTGAAAAGGGTAGTATCTGCAGAGAGGAAAAGAAGGAAGAAGAAGGATGTAATGGATGGTCATTTATGACAGACTCATTTTCATTCAAGAAGAATGCCTGGAAGGGAAATTAATATTGATTCTTACAGTGACTAAAAGTGCAAGGATTGGTGGGCTGGTGATAGGTGAAGAGCCTGCAGGGGTTGGGGTTGGCAGTATGCGTATGATGTGATGTTCTCTACAGGTAGGGCCAGTAATGCAAGGTCATGAAAACTGCCAGGATGGTTAAATGACTTAGTGTGCTAGGAGGTTTGTCAGTGGAAATTTGTTAGGTGAAGGCTGTACTAGCTCCCTGTTAATTTTTTTGTAAAGCAAGTTTGGTTTCCTTTGAACTTCCCAACACTCTGTACCCAATTTGTGTCTTGTTATGTGTATAGTTTATCTTCTTTTGTTTTGTAGAGAAAGCAAGGGAATGTGTGGTGAATTTAATTAATTGTAATGTAGCCATGTCATGCAGTTCAAATTTAATATGTTTTAAGGTGCTGTACTTGTTGTTATGTGAATTGAAGTGTTGGATATAGAGGTGACTGGCCTTGAATGGAGGTTACTCTGTTGCTTCTTTAATAAACCCATTATATTTACCAAAGAAGATACCAGTTTCATGTATAACAGTAGTAAATGAGTAAGAAGAGCAAATGGAAGGAGAAAATAAGCAGTAGCTTTGGAAAGTAAATGAGAAAGCATAGTTGGTAAAGAAAAGGATCATGAAGAGTGGCAAAGGGAAGGTGAAGGAATAGACATGGCAAAGTAAGAAGGTGGGAGAAAATCTGGGAAAGACAGATGGTTGGTAGAAAAGGTGTCAGTCGGAAGGAAGAGAGATGACCAGATTGAAATATTAAACTTGTTTTTCATGCATTGCTAGCTGCCACGGTTTTATAGTTTCATAATGTTATAAATAAGAGATGAAAGTGGCATGGTTGGCGTCGGAGGGAGGTGAGCAAGAAAGGACTGAGGTTTGAAGTTTGAGGGGATTGTACCGGCTGAAACAAGGATTGGAAGATTATAGGAGAGTTAAAGATGGGGGGCTTATTTACAAGGTCCTTGCGCCACTTTTGCATTATTTTTAACATGGGAAAAGTGAAGCAAAAGTGTTGCAAAGGGCATGTAAATCTGCCCCTGGAAGTCCCAGAGGAGATGAAGTGGTTGGCAGGAAAGGAAGTGCTGATGAAGAAAGATAATGGGGGGATGGAATAAGCTCGGCTAAAGGAATTGAAAGAAGAAGGGTTGATTGGTGTAAAATGAGGTGATTTCTCATGGGAAGACATGGGTGAATAAAGTTCTTTAATGGGTAGCGAAGGTGCTGAGGTAGTGGGTAATGTGGAAACAACTTACACCACTGAATATTATGTGCTTTAATCATAATGGAGAGATGTAAATGCAATGCTTATTCTGTATTAAATATAAAGAAATTCTTAAGGTGACGTGTCGACCGAGTCAGTTTAAGTTTCAAAGCTTTATTCGATTATTTAAAAAGAACCATCATAAAAGCATACAAAATATATTCATATACATTTATATTAATAAGCTCTGATACAATTGCCACATAAAAATTGACAGAATAAATCGTTAAAAGTTAAAAAGGTAACACACTTGATGCAACTCGATAACTAAATAAAACAGAATGATTAAAAAACCATACTTTTCCTTGCAGCCATAGATTTCAGGATATAAATAGCTGTATAAAAACAGATATCAGGATCATCTAAAGAGAACAGCAACCTCATTGCCGATTTTACCGTTGTAATTGTCATTTTTATAAATAAAGGCTTTAAATAGGCAATACGAAGGTGCTTATAAAGATCACACAGAAGTAAAAAGTGAACAGTACTCTGTTTGGTGACCCCATCACATGGACAAGGTATAGAGGGATGATTTTTCATATGGGGAAACGCCACCAAATGGTGAACTATTCCAAGTCTTAGTCTAATAAGAACAAATCGATGAGATGGTCTGGTGACTACCTTTAAATATTTGGAAAAGCCAGATGTGCCCCTGTTGGAGTAGTAGTACTGAGGGATAATTGACAACATAGTAGCGTCTCTACGCACTTGGGCTTTCTTATGCAGATAAGAAAACTTAAGCTCTTTCTTTGGGATATCAGAAAAACTCTCCGGGTCATCCAGGAGGTTAAGGTTAAATAAATCCCTGGCAGTTGTCACAACGTAATTGATCCATGGGATCAGTGAGCTTTTATCTAGGCGGAGACAATCACTAATAATACTCCTCGTGAAACTAGTTTCTTTCTTATGCCAGATTGCTCTCCACACCATCAATGGTCTTAGACCAATTAAATCTGATAAAAACTCCAAGCCCAATTCCTGGTGTGTTATCACAGTAGAAGCTGACATAGACAAACATAGCAATTTTTTTATAAAACTATTTTATTCCATTTGCAAATCCCCATGGCGACAGTATCCCCAAACACCGGATCCGTAGAACGCAATTGCAACACATCTACAGCGATATATGTGTAGCATATCATATATACGACGGTCGCCAAGCTTATTTGCAAATTTAAAAACTCCATAGGCACTTTGGGACATCTTAGCTTTTACATTAGATATCCCCTGAGACCACATACCATTACTACTAAATGTTATACCCAGATAACAAAATTTGTTTACAATTTCTATTTTTGTCCCTCTATATGGAAAGGTTTCAACTTCCTCATTTTCTTTCCAAATGGCATAATAAATGTTTTGGTATTATTCATTTTTTATTTTCTTTCCTTGATGAAACCCGCGAACTTATCCATCAATCTCTGTAAGCCGCGAGGGGTTCTGGATAAAAGCACTGAGTCATCGGCATAGAGCAAAACGTGGACAGCCTGACCATCTACTAATGGAGCATCGGAATTAACCGGCTTAAGCTCAGTGTCTATTGCATTAATAAAAAAAGGGAGAAAAGAAGGGGCGCAAGGACACAGCCTTGTCTTATACCTAAATTAACACTATGAGATCAGTGCATTCCCCCCCTTGGCCATATCTTATAAGGGCAGATAGTTTAGAGTATAGTCTGGCCAGAAAATATCAGGGGCACCTTGTTCTAATAGGGTTGACCATAGCAGCGCGTGATCAACAAGATCAAACGCGCTGCTTACGTCTGCGAAGCAGAGAAAAAGCGAGCCCTGCTTAGCACGGGTATACTTCCCTATTAGAAGATCTAAATTTATACATTGTTCTACGGTTCCCAAACCCTTTCGGAATCCACATTGGGAGCGCGCAAGGATACCATTACCCTCGGCCCACTCTTCTAGCCTGGCCAACAGCACCCGGTTCATGGTTTTAAGTGATGAATCTAAAAGGGAGATAGGATGGTAGTTTTTTGCATCCGACCAATCTCCCTTTTTATATATTGGGATAATTACAGATTCGCCCCAAGTATGCGGGGTGCTTTCCATAACTGCCGCGTTAAAGACCTTAGTCAGGACAGGGCCCCACAATGTTGTATCTGCCTTGTACAGGTCGATGGGCACCCCACCAGGGCCAGGAGCTTTCGCTCCCTTACTACTCCTGATGGCAAGATCTACCTCCGGGACAGTAATGCTTAGGGGGACAATTGGCCATGGGTCGGCCTCTCCCATTGGTGAATCCACCGCCCTCTCTGGGTCAAAAATACTAGCAAAGTGTGAGACCCAGCAATCCTCACTAACTTGAGCACCTCACTAACTTGAGCAACCGAGTCAAATTACGATTGCCTGTGCTCCAAGGAGCCTCAAATCTGACCTTCGGGAGTCCATTGAATTTATGACATTCAATTAGTTCTGCATTATTGCTTGCACTGTAACCTTTTTAAACGTGTATTATTTTCTGTTCATGTTGTTTACAATGAAAGAACATATTTCAACTGTGTATGCCTGATGTATTTTCTGTTGTACTATTTGGTAGCAATAGGTAACTTTTAAATCATACCTCGGTGACTGTACAATTTCTCAGTCAAAAAAAATATAGACCCTCTTCTTTTGGGAGATGAGTCAGATTCTTTCCTGGTCCACTTAGAGCGCATACTCCACGTCAGTCTGTCTATTTATGCTTAAAATAATTTCACTTGTTTTTTGTCTCCTACCTTTTATTGAACCATCCTTCTGACAAATGTTTTTTTGACTCTTATTTTATTTGTGCTAGACCGTAAACGGTTTCTGGCTTTTGAATTTTGTGCATTTTGAATTGACTAACCATTGCTTTTTGCCATCTGTATTGATGTTTGAACTTTAAATAAACCTTCATGGTTTGTACTTTGAAGCCAGCCTCGTGTGGATTTTCATGTGCGGATTTTCCTATGTGATTTATCTAGGTTTCATGAATTTGTGTTTTAGGGCTGTCATCTTTATAGACTCAGGCGTAGCCCCGATTTATCAATCAGACCTTTTAAAGCTAAAAGTGAAAAGAGGACGGGACAAATTATTTGCTGGACCCAGAGATAGAGTGGAGAGAGGAAATTCTCAGAGTAGAAGAATAAAAATGGAAGAGCTGTACGGAAGAAAATTAGTTTGAAAGGAAGAACAGATGGAAGGAGAATGAGAATAATGTCTTATTTCAGGAATATGAAGGTACGGCTGAGAGGTTGGGAAGATGATCAGATAGGAAGGGAAAAAGGAGTTAATACAGTAAGGCTATTGAAGGGAAAATGAGGGAATATATGGGTTGAGTGGAGTGTGGGGAGATGAACAGTGGAGGCAAAGTAGAGGGCAGTAAGTGTTGAGGGGCAGAAGAAGAGGACAAGAGAGAGATGAAAGGAAGAGAGAGAGATAGTAAATGGTGGAGCATAAGGTATACAGGAAGTGCTGAGGGGTAGATGACTGGGGATAACAGGCTGTTTGAAGGAGGATGAGGGGTATAAAAGAAAATGAGAAGAGCTGGAGATGTATAGAATTTTGGCAAATAATCCAGATGAAACAAAAGAGCAAGCAAAAGATGTGCAGTACTTCCAGCTGAAAAACAATGTCAACCTATACCGATAACAATATACTGCACAGCCGACATACATAAGAAGGCCATGGAAATATTGCTTCAGATGTTGTAGCTGTAGTGGTCACTTTAAGTGGCGCGTGTCATTCGCGTTGTGTGTCACGCGAATGACACGCACATTATATTATTATGGTTTGAAAGTGTTTACTTTTCAATGTCGCATCCTCGCGCGATGCCGACGCTCAGTCAGCCTTACTAACGGAAGACAGACAGTTCGTTAGGATCTGACCGTGAGCAGAGGCATCGCGCATCGGGTGGAGTTATTCTATACAACTGGGAATAAACATTCTCCTAACTCAATCAACGTTTCTATGGAATTATTGATCCTAACATTTGGCGACGATTTGGGATTTACTCCACCCAACAACCCACGCAAAAATTTTCTTGGAATTTAATCGATCAGAAGGAAATAGTCGTGCAAACGTACCTGGCCACCGAGAAATTTCCTCATAATACTCTGATCTGTTTCATGCGCAGCTGTAAGGAATAAACACATGGTGTAAGCTCCTTCATGATTGGCCGTGAACTTTTCTTCAAAGCAAAAACCAGGATTGGTTCAATTCAACCACGTGTTTAAAAAAGACTGCCTCCTATTTGCCACCGCGTCCAACGAATCACTGAGACGCTTCACCTCGGCAAATTTCCGCCTCCCAGACGGTGAATCAAAGCCAGTCACCACATCGGAAACGATCGAGGAAAAACTGGGCGGTAAGAAGTATCGGAGAGGAGTGAGTTGGTAAGACACTACATTTCTTTCAACGATGTTTTCTACAGCGATGCGCTCGCTTTAAAATACATTAATACACCGAGGCGCTCGTTTTAAAAGATTTCCTCATATTTATTTACTTCCGTACTAACAGCGCATCATTTCAGCGATGCGCACGCTTGTTATTTAACTCTTTAAACTCATTTTGAATCCAAGGAAACATTGAATAGCACACTTCAGCGATGTGCACGCTTAAAGATTGACTTTTGACAACATCTTGAACACTCGCTGATTAACCGCCTGCATTTACCAGCGCGTTGCTTCAGCGGCGCGCACGCTTAAGTATTCACAAGGAAGGGTTCTATTTGACTTTGCACCTAGTTGGTCTACGTGTCATTTCGGGCACATTCACTTCCTAGGGTATTACAAAAAAAAAAAAAAAAAAAAAAAAGCGGGAGAGAATTGTCATTCAGGTTAAGTTTTATTTGAATTGTTAGGCATACAAATTAAGATCTTTTTAAAATTGTAGTCAATCAGATTGAGAGTTGTTTTTCTAACTAATTATAAGAATGTCTAATTTACAATTACAACACATTACACAACCACCTCATTTTCTGAGCAAACCTGGCACTCCAGAAATAATTTGGAAAGAATGGTTTTCCCTATTTGAGAATCACCTCGTAGCTATAGACGCTGTGGGATTCTCCGCCGAACGAAAGTTCGCGTTACTTTTTGGTTGCCTGGGTCAAGCAGCTCAGCGCATTTTCAAGAGTATTCCCCCAATCCCACCCCCCACTGGTCAAAGTGGTGACCGTAACTGGAATGTTTATTTGGAAGCTATTGCCCGTCTAAAGAAGCAATTCTCTGAAGAACCGAATATTATGTTAGAAAGACATAATTTTTATGCCAGGAAACATAGGGAAGGAGAAAAGGTAGAGGAATAAATTTCTGCATTAAGAGTGTTGGCAACTACATGTGAATTTGGTCCTTTGTGTGACAACTACATCAGAGACCAATTCGTATTTAGTTGTGCTTCTAGGAAGATTAAAGAAAGAATTCTAGGTTGTAAGAACCCAACCCTAAGTGAGGTTATTGAACTTTCTTTAAGCATTGAACGATCAGCAATCACAAACAAAGTCATAGATGAATCATCCAAATGTGGTGTTAATTTAGTGAATCCTTGTGAATCTAGTTCTGATAATGCTGTTTGCGCTGTAAGTTTTAAAAACAAAAATACAAGATTTGTACAGAAGAGACAGTCTTCTTCTTCTTCCTGCTATAGATGCGGATCCAAGAATCATTTAGGCAACTTCCAAGGATGCCCAGCTATGGGTAAACGTTGCGTCATTTGCAAGAAAATAGGTCACTTTCAGGGTGTTTGTAGGAATGCTAAGAAATCAATTTCTGTCAACTATGTTGAACCTGAAATGTTAGACGAATGTACAAATTCATTTAGCAATATAGTTGTGACTCTGGATGATGAGGGAAAAGTGAACGACATCAAAGGTCCCCTGTGCTCTGCTATAATTGATAGCATACCCCTACAGGTCATGGCAGACTCTGGGTCTCCATATACCATTCTCAGGGATTCTACTTTCTATGATTTATGGAAAAGGAAAGTTGAATTACTGGAATCGGATGTAAACCCGAAAGCATTTGGGGAAAAGAATATTAATATGATTGGATATTTTGAAGGATTAGTGCAATGCTTAGGGAGAGAGACAATTACCAAAATTTATGTAGCGGAGAAAGGCAAAAATATTGTAGGCTGGATGGACCTAGCTCGCATGGGGTTATATTTGGTTCCAGGTGATGAAAATCCAGTTAAAGTAGGTGATTTACCAAAGAAAAAGAAAACTGAATGTATGTCAATAGAACAACCTTTAGATACAAAACAATTGATGGAAGAATTTAAGCCTGTGTTTAATAATACAGTGGGAAGTGTAGAGGGATTTGAACATAAAATAAGGTTGATTCCAGGAGCACAACCAGTAGCTCATAGAGTCAGGTCAGTTCCTCTTAGTGTTCGCGCTGAATTAGAGAAATCTTTGAAAAATCTATGTGAGGAAGGAATAATTCAACCAGTTGATTCCTCTCAATGGGTCGCCCCTATTGTCGTAGCTCGTAAAAAGACTGGCGAGATTAGGCTCTGTGCGGATTTACGCGCATTAAATAAAAATATAATTGTGGATTGCCACCCTCTGCCAAAGATCCACGAGCTTCTGGCCAACCTGGGTGGTGCAAAGTGGTTTTCTTTGATAGATCTGAAATCGGCCTATCACCAAGTTGCTCTGTCAAAGGAATCACAGGAATTAACCACTTTCATCACACCTTTCGGCGCGTTTAAGTTTCTGCGCCTTCCTTTTGGCCTAGCTTCTGCCGGAAGCGTGTTTCAGAAGCTTATGGACACTCTCTTTCGGGGAATAACAGGGGTACAAGCCTATCTTGACGACATATTGATATATGCCAAATCATTAGAAGAACATAATGTCATTTTGAAACGTGTTCTCACTATTTTAATGGCTAAAAAAATGACTGTCCATGGAGACAAATGTAAATTTGCAGTCAATGAGTTGGATTATTTGGGTCATACAATTTCCAAAGAGGGAATCAAGCCAAAGTTTTCCGTGATAAGGGCTATTGAAGACGCTAAACCTCCGTCTGACAAGGATTCACTCAGATCTTTTCTCGGCCTGGCCGAATATTATGCCAGATTTGTCCCTGCTTATTCAAATCTAGTAGAACCTTTACGTAAATTACTGAAAAAGGGGAGTAGTTTTAGTTGGAACTCTGAGCTGGACAAAGTTTTCAAGGATGTAAAAAAGTTAATCGTGTCCGCCAAAGCTCTCCATGCATTTAGAGATGATTGTTTTTCATCTATAACGGTAGATGCAAGTATGACTGGATTAGGCGCAGTGTTGACACAGAGAGTGGGCACGAGTGAACAAACAGTGGCTTTTACATCACGTGCATTGAAACCATTCGAGACAAGATACAGCACAATTGAGAGAGAGACGTTAGCTTGTGTATGGGCCGTACATAAGTTTAGAACGTACATCTGGGGCAGGAAATTTACGCTTATCACAGATCACAAACCCCTGGTTTTCATCTTTGAGAAAGTTAATTCTCCCAGTATGTCAGCTAGACTTTTGAGACTGGTCAGTAAGTTGCAAGAATTTAATTTCGAGGTTAAGCACATTAGTGGGGGGAGAAATTTTAGGGCAGACTGCCTTTCCAGATTGTCTATGGTTAAGGATGATGAGGAGGATGCCTGTCAGGATGATATTGAGTGTGTTACTCTAGTGGACGCCGTGGAGAGTTTGTCTCCAATGTTGTCTGAGGATGGCTGGAAAGAGGCAAGTGACAGTGATCCCGTGCTTTTAAAAGTTATACATTATGCAACACACAACTGGCCTGAATCTAGGAATCTAGAAGGGGAATTGAGGAGGTTTTCACAGATGGCTGATGAAATTTCGGTAGAAAATAACATCGCTAGGCGAGGAGATAAATTTATACCTCCCTTTAACCTTAGACCTTTGATCATTAATGAAGCACACAGAGGCCATTTAGGATCCACTAAGACAATCATGAGGATTAAAGAACATTATTGGTGGCCCTCTTTAGATTCGCAAGTTAGGAGTTTAATTGATTCATGCCCAGAATGTTTAGTGTCTGATAAACATTGGCATACGACAAAGGTTCCATTGTCCCCTACAGAGTTTCCACATACCGCTTGGGAGAAAGTTGGGATTGATTTTTCAGGTCCTTATTCACTTCTGGAACAAGATTGTAAATATGTCATCCTTTTGGTGGATTATTACTCCAAGTGGATGTACCATGAATTCGTTGAGGCCCCTGATTCTGATTCGACCATCTCATTTTTGAAGAGAATTTTTAATATTGAAGGGGCACCCAAAGTCCTAGTCAGTGATAATGGGACACATTTTGTATCAGAAAAGATGAGAAATTTCCTCAGCGATTTAGATATTAAACAACTTAAAGTCGCATTGTATTCCCCATCTTCTAATGGGTTAGTAGAAAGGGGAAATAAAGTGATCAAAGAGGGAATTCAAACAGCGCTGGCTTGTGGAACGAATGCTATTCAGTTTGTTAAAAACAAAGTTTGGCATTACAATACTTCCCCTCATTGCACCACAGGAGTGTCTCCATTTGTTTTACTAAGGAATAGGGGGACACACTCCAAATTGTTTCCTTCATGGCTTGAAAAATTATCTGGGAGGAAGTGTGTTGATGTGGATGATGTTCGAAAAAAGGTGGTTGAGAAGCAAAAGATGATGAAAGAAAAATTTGGGCATAATCTTTCCATTCCATCTGTAGATATTTATACTGGCGACTGGGTTTTAATTAAGAATCCAAAGAAAGGGAAGAAAGGAGAATCGAAGTTCCTCCGTCCTTTGAGGGTAATCAGAGTCAGCAGAGGCGCAGCCTTTGTGGACAATAAGGGTTGGTGGAACAAACGTCATTTGGTGAAGGTTTCACCTCAACAAGCTGACATAATAAAAAAATTCAAGAAAGAGACTGTTGATTGTTCTGAGTGGTGCCATTGGTTAGATAATCCAACCAACGCTAGTAATCGTGTCAATGATCAGAGACAACCTGATCTGTTACAATCAGACCGGGGTCAGCAACCAAGCACCAGCATTGTTTTACCTCCTATTTCACACTCTAGGGATGTTTTTTCTTCGCAGACAACATCTTCACGCGGAAGAGTTATCAAAGAGCCTATGAGGTTCAATGACTTTGTAAGATACTGATTTAATGTTAACCTATTCTTATTTCCTCCATTTGTTTGTTTTCATTATTGTAAGGGGGAAGGTGATGTAGTGGTCACTTTAAGTGGCGCGTGTCATTCGCGTTGTGTGTCACGCGAATGACACGCACATTATATTATTATGGTTTGAAAGTGTTTACTTTTCAATGTCGCATCCTCGCGCGATGCCGACGCTCAGTCAGCCTTACTAACGGAAGACAGACAGTTCGTTAGGATCTGACCGTGAGCAGAGGCATCGCGCATCGGGTGGAGTTATTCTATACAACTGGGAATAAACATTCTCCTAACTCAATCAACGTTTCTATGGAATTATTGATCCTAACAGTAGCACATTTATAATAACGCTGTCACATTTCCTCATACTTTAGCGAGTGGATTCTTATAAGTGAACAATTCGAAGTAGTTTCTAGCTAGTTGCGTAATTATTTGAGGCTTTATATTACATGGCACATTAATGCAGTGGTCGAAGTGGGTGGGATTGGCAGGGCACAGAGTGTCTCAACTACTTTTACTTTAATAGAATCTGTTCACCAACTTTTGTATTTAAAAAATGCGCCAGAGGATGGCAGAAATAGCCAATGCATATCTTATAAGGCTCGGACATTCGGGGATGGGTGGGGTGGGCAGAGAAGGAAAAGGACTCTGTCTTTTCCTTCTTGCCCGGCAAAGACTAGGACGGTGTCCACTCTTTTGCTCTGCTGCTGTTAGCTGTCCCTTCTCCTTCTTCCTCTTATTCCCTCTCTTTCTCTGGCTCGCTCCTCCTCACTTCCTGAAAACGGCTCTTACCCTCTCTATCCTTTCCTCTCATTTCCTTCATTTATTCTCCTATGAAATGGATCCAAAAAAGAAAGAAACACTTTTTCTAGGAATGTTGTCTTTTTCTGAAAATGTTCTAATCCTAAGTGCAGCTTTGGGACGGAAAGACAAAAAGGTTCAAAATACAAAAAATAACTAAAAAAGAAAGACAGAGTGGTCGTAAAGTGGGCTGATTGGTTTTCTTTACACCCGAACATATTAGTGAGACTTTACAGAGTTTACCAGTGAAATGCTACTTTCGTTTTCTCATTTTTCTTTGAACTTCATTGTTTTCCCCAGGTGGGGAAGTGCACCATTCATGGAGGTACTGCAATACTTCCTTGATGCGTGGAGTTGAAAACGTTGAATGTGATTCTTGTTAGTTGTTTTCCTTATTTTAGTTTATAAAATGTGTACCGTTGTTCTGTGTTCAGGGATGCCGTCTTTTCAAACCATACTGCTTACGTCTTGTGAGGCAATAAACCATGGACAATTAAATGAGTCCCTTCTGGGCCCTGTAGTCATGTTCTGAACTTTTCAGGCAAAGACGCTCAATGATTTCTGAATATTGAGTGTAAAAGCGTTAGGGTAACTATGTTGTTCCTGCTTACAATTCACAAGCCTTACTTAATCTTGCATCCCCTACAAGTGTATGCTTTTTCTAGGATGTGATTACTCTTGTCTAGTGCATAATTGGAATTGAGTCACATCCAGGTGTTATAGCAGGGCACAATTGGGTTGTAGCTGTAGGCAGTGCGAGTTTCTCTCAGTGGGGCAGTGTGGTGTTCAGTGAGGGAGAGGATGTGGCACTATGGTCGGAGCTGCTGAATATGGAACTGGGGAACCATGTTCAGGCTTCATGATCAGTCCAACAGACCACTCTCTTGAGGGAGCACATTCGTATGTTAGATCTTAGAAGGCCCAGCTAGACCTTAGACGCCCTGGTGTCTTAGCACCAGCAGTTGGACCCTAGCGGTGGCAAGGGTGAGCTAACTTTGAAGGCCAAAACCTGTCCTGTACAGCTTCCTGGGAGGAGGTGGAGACAGCATTGTTGAAAGCGGACCTGGCCCAGGTAGCTGAAAGGACATTTCCTCCCCCTACTTTCTATTCTATGAGGGCTCGGGGGAGTGAAAGGAAATCTCCGCCTCCACTCTCTATTAAGCCAAGGTCCTATTCAGCCCAGCCCTGACTCATCAGACTGCTGGAGCCCAAGCCCTCCTGTCACTCACAAACCAGACATGCAGTAAACAACCTAGCAGAGGCAGGCTGGATGGTTAGGTAAGAACATTTCTACTTTCTAAAAGTGGTATTTTCAAACACAGAATGTAAAAATCACCTTCACTAAAATATGTATTTTAACATTCTGAGTTCAGGCATACTAAATTTGTTTTTCTACCATGTTTCCTGGTCAGTTAGGATTTTAAGATGTTATAATCAAACCGCCCATTCTGACCTATGGGGACAGGTAGCCTTGCAATAGTGAAAAACCAAATTGGCTGTAATTCACTATAAGGGCATGCCACACACACCAGGGCATGTCCTACCTTTTACTTACAATGCACCCTGCCCTTGGGCCTAGAAAAGGAAAGGTTTAGAGACTGGTAAGTGAGTGCACTTACCAAGTCGACATGGCAGTGCTAGACTGCACACAGGCTCTGTAATGGCAGGCCTGAGACACACTTTACATGCTGCTTGTGTGGGTGGCAAAATCAGTGCTGCAAGCCCACCAGCAGCATTTGACCTACAGGCCCTGGGCACACATGGTGCACTCTACTAGGGTCTGACAAGTAAATCAAATAAGCCAATCATGGAGTCACTAATCCTTTACAACACTTTACAATAGGGAGCACTTGCAATGTGGCACTAAGTGGCACAGTGCCCAAAGCAGGTAAACCAGCAAAAACATATCAAAAACACAGGAGACAACAGCGAAAAGTGGAAGGGAGACTCACGCCAATGGTACCAGGTCTAACAGTACAATTTTAGTCAGCCATGTTTTATGCATTACTTTGCAGTTATGAAAGAAAAAAGGGCATTTTTATCCCCACTTGGATGCTAATGACAAGGGTAACTCGTCATGGACTGCCCATTCATTTCAATGGAAATTACAGTAAAATCCTTCAAGTGCCTTAGCACTAAAGGAGTTAAGAATCGTATACTTTTCTAGAATCTTAATTTTTGCATAATTTTACCAGCTAAAGTTGTTTTAAGCTGTAAAAAAGGAGATATTCAATGACTACACAGTTTCAAATTGTTTCGTGTTGCCATATTGATAACTCAGAACTGAATTGAGGAAGGACCTCAAGACCTGGCTCTTGGAATGATCCTCCACTCAGTCCGACCAGCAGCCCCCCTTCCCCAGCGCATTGATACTCTCAACGGTGAGTAGCCACTCTACACAAGACCCTGATTTTTTTGTTTAATTGAGAACCCATACAAAGATCACTTTGAGAAAGTCAGTTTCCTGTGAGAGTGAGTAATAGTTTCAGTAGGTCCTCAGAGGTGAGCCTGGCACACACAGGTACCTTCCTTCATATTTTGTAACAGCTCATTCTTATATACAGCAACGTCTTATAGGCACACCAAGCCTTTGGTGGGAACATACTGGACGATTAATGTGGCAGGTATATCAGCAAATGCCATGCAGCCTTGTGAATGATGCAGAGGGATCTCACATTCTCAGCTTTCTATACTGAGAACCAATTGAGGGAGCTCACAACAGGTGTGATGTATTTCTGACATTCCAGAGCAAACACGATACACAAAGAATGTTCATAGGCTCTTTCAAGTTATGAATTTGATATTCTGGGGAAGCCGGTTGTTAGACTGTTACACTAATCAAGGCAGGATAGAATTGCACATTTCTGAGAAAAGGAAAGGAATAATAAAACACCTCTCAGCAGACTTAAGAGGTGGAAGTTAATTTGGAGGCAGTGTTTATTTGGGATGAAAAGTAGAACTCACTATTATAATGTTTTCAAGGTCTTTCCACTGAGTGTGTGGGAATGGTCAGGGCTGGATGCTTACCCATAATCCAAATCTAGGTCTTCGGCTGTCTGAGGTAAGGGTGCTGTTCTGGAAGCCACAGCGTCAATACCCTGATATATGTGGTAGGCAAGTGCCCTTGGGAACTGCAACCTTCTCAGGAAGAGAAAGACTTAGGAATGAAAAACCCTCCTTGCTGACAAAAGGCCCTGATTATGAGTTTGGCAGGGTGGGAGCAGGCCGCAATGCCAGCTCCCTGCTCCCACACCGACAAACTCATTCGCACACTGTCCGCCAGTTTAGGAGTTTTCTCCTGGTCTGGCAGGCGGCGCTTTGGCAATCCTAGGTGGTGAGCTTTAGGAAAGGCACTGCAATGGGAACGCAAAAGCAAATTCCTGCACAGCATGGTCTGTTAAGTCCATGCTGTGCAGGAACTGGGGTGCATTGATACAGGGGGGCACACTATGTGCCCCCTGCATGGATCCCCAGGGCCCTGACTTAACAGGGGGCTGTGGAGGGCCCTTTAGTTTCCTCACCACCACACGTTTTATGGCGGGCTCACTGCCATGAAAACAGTGGCGCTTAGGAAATATGCTTGGCAGTGCCGCAGTAGCACCACCATCATATTGCAGGCCTCAAACTGCTGCAAGACCGCCAGGGGGCACGGATCCCTGGCAGTGGCAGTGGTCCTATGGCGATCTGACCACCAAACTCGTAATACGGCGATCGGACTGCCGGTGCAGCAGTGCCAGCACTGCCACCATGGTTACGGAGGTACATCAGACTGCTATAGTCATAATCATGCCTTAAGTCTTCGCAGAGTTGGAGAAAAACAGAACTCACAAGGGCTGGCAAAGAAGTCCCAATAGCGAAGAGTTAGGATCAGCAAGTGGAAGGAGTGAAGAAACAAACAAAAGAACACAACTTTGTTGTGATGCACCCTCCAATCAGACTGAGGCCCTTATATAGTGAAAAAACAGGAAAAAAATTATATCAAACACTACATGAGAGGAAAATAATGGATTAGAAAAATCTGGAAAAAACCAAGGGAGGAAAGGCCATGATGGAGGAAAAAGAGAACGAAAACCTGAAGTGCACTATCTATGGACTTGCCTTAAATGCAACTGCAGACCTTCAGGCAGATGAACGCAATGATCGAGTTGAAGAGAGAAGAAGCAGCAACCAGGATTCCAGGAGCATATGTGGAACAGGTCCAAGTGATAAGCTTTCCCATCTGCAGACTTCGCACAGTGTCTTCTGAGCCCCGAAACCGCAGTAACCTGCAATGTCCCTCAATTCTCGGGTACCTACCCATCCAAGACGTAACTGAGGAAAACTGACCCCAAGATTCAAAGAAGAAGACCGGGTTGATAGGTCACATGGACACAACAGATTTTAGTTTTTTTTGTTAATAAACAAAAGGCCTCTAAAATCATATATACATATGTTTCAATTGTCTTAGTGTCTGGGTAGTCTTACAAGGCATGCTGTGCTTCATCCTCTAACACCACTTTCCCAAATGACCTATAATTTAATATTTAGTTAGTTCTAAAGCAAGAAGAGTGCACAATTTTTAGCTCGCGCTTTCGGTCTCAATGACTCCAAGAGTAATTTGATCAAGGTATTAGCCATAATTAGTGTCTAGCTTCCACTGCAAAAAATGACAGAGCTTTCAAGATGCCAAGGGTGATGTCAGAAGTGAATCACAACAGACTGAACCCTCTTCAAGGGGAAAAAGAAGGTACTGAAAATCCCTCATTAAGGGTTGTGCAATACATGCAGCTTAGGTCTGATCCAATGGCATGGCAAGAGGTGCATTTAGCACAATAAAGAAGCATGTATTAAAAATAGCGGCCACAGTCTCCTCAATCAAAAGCCTCAGCTATTGAAGGGTCAGTGTTGCAGAGTGGCGGGATCAGAGTAGTGGTCAAAATGAATGGCGGCATGGCAACAGGTAGAGGTCACTAAGGCAAAGGAGTCATTAGCAAAAGGAGATATGCAAGCCCAAGAAGGAAGGAAATTACTGACTGAACCACCCATGCTAGGGCATAAATATGTCTCACATGCGGCACTGAGTATGCTCGTGGTGATGTTTGCCTTTGTGTTTTTCAAAGAAAGGATATTGTCTTTTCCTGAGAGGCCACATAATGGCTTTTAAAGAAACTTTTCTTTTAACTTATCTCAGTACTTCTTCAGTTCCTCACAGAAAACAGCACACAGAAACAACAATAAAGGTCATTCAAAGTGGAATAGAAATTTCACTCACCCTGTATTTATATGCATATGCTGGAAAGCACGCCATAAACAGATCTGTGTCCACTTTACATATGTTATATATTGATAGTCCAGTCTGAACTGCCAGGCTCCCTCTATATTCGAACACTAACAATGGCAGGCCATTTGTTAGTCTGGTTGGGCCTCCTCAAGGAATTGGTGTGTATCCCTGAATTTAACAGCACAGTGAGATAACAAACTGATGGACTAAAATGCAGGCCAGAGTAAATACCAGTTGCAGAGAATAGGTCAATCAGTCCACCCATCACTTTTTAGGCTTTTTCAGTAATTTCTGATTGTTCCTCTGGCCAGATAGCAATGTTTCTGCCGTCAGACCTTTTATTTGGGGGAATTCCAGCTGGACAACACATGTTGTCACCATTCTCCCTTCTTCATTTTGTACCCCTGTGTTGCCAACATCAGGTAGTAGAGGCGAATGTGAGATACCAATGTTTCTCCTTTGCTGTAGTGGACTGAGCAAGAATGGGTAATACGTTCAACTGCGTCTGCATGGTAGTCGACTTGTTTGGCCCACAGCATATTAGGGTACCTTTACAAGGGAAATGGTTGTACAGCAACATTTCCAGTACAGTCGGGGGCTTTTGAATTGACCCCAAACAACAGGATCGTCTAATCCCAGGGTAACCTCAAACATTTTCCCAGGGGCCAAAATGTTGGGTCTGTGATGTGACTAAGGGCCGTATTGATGCAGGATGGTTGGTGTCCTGGTGTTTGTGGTATGGTGGGTATAGGGGAGCTAAGCATATATATCTAGTGACTGAACTGCACAATGTGAAACCAGGAAACCTTTGTCAGGTCTCATCAAGGACCACCGGCTGGCATGCACGCATGATGACGGCCATTTTGTCTGTCACTGACTCACTAAGATGAACTCTTGATGCCGGAGGATCCACGATACTGATCCTCTTGGATCTCTCCACAGCTTTCCATACTATTTCTCATCGATTGTTTATGGAGAGACTATATGAGTGCGGTATTAGAGGTCTAGCCTTGGAATGGCTTAAAAACTTTCTATCAGATAGATGGTAAACCATAACTCTGGGTCCGTTCACGTCCCAAAAATTCTTGCTGGATAAGGGTGTACCTCAGGGCTCATGTCTTAGCCCCACACTCTTCAACGTGCATATGGCTCCCCTGGCCAAGATTGTCCAACCATACGGGTTTGAGATAGTATCGTATGCTGACGATACTCAGCTGATATTTCCAACTGGCTCCAATTCCACTGACGAGAAACTCAGTTTCTCGGCAGGAATGATTGCCATCTCAAAGTGGATGACCGAATGCTGCCTCCAACTCAATCCCGGAAAAACCGAGATCATGCTCCTTGGCAAAGCCTCTAACATCTGGACGGCGGACTGGTGGCCATCTCAGTTGGGACAGGCCCCCAATTCCTCCAACTCAGTAAAAAGTCTGAGAATACAACTGGATCACAAGCTTACCATGAAGGACAATATCAAGAACATTACAGGTTCTTGTTATTTTAGCCTTTGCCTTCTTCATAGGATACTCCCCTACTTGCCGTTAGAACATCGCAGAACGGGGGTCCAGGTGATGGTTATTAGTCGCCATGACTACGGAAACGCGCTACTGGCAGAATGGGGTGAGACTATACTAGCAAAACTCCAAGTGATCCAAAACACTGCAGTAAGGATGATCTTAAACCGCCCTCCGGGATCGCCATCTGCTCCTTTGCTTACAGAGCTTCACTGGCTTCCAGTGAAAAAAAGATCTTTTTTCAAGATCTGTTGCCTCACTTTTAAAGCAATGAACGGAACAGGTCCCAGTTACCTGCAAAAAAAGCTTTGTAAGCTGGCATTTGTGCGCAATCTTAGGTCAAAATCATTAGCCGTCTTAAAGATCCCCCGTATCCATCTCACCCTTACGGGAGGCAGAGCTTTTTCATATATTGCACCCAAGTATTGGAACTCGCTACCAGAGGCTGTACGTAAATCCTCTTCTTATCTGATCTTTAGAAAACAACTCAAAGCCTTTTTGTTTTATTTTGGTCTCCTTTTCACATCAGTCCCTATCTGGTCCTTATTGTTATCTTCTTGGTAAGCACTGAGATGGCCCCGGGTGAGTAGTGCGCTATATAAAAGCTCCTTAACATAACATAACATAACATGAACACTGCCATCAGGAGTGTTCCCGGACTACATGTCCCTTGTGGTGATGCGGCGTGTGACCAGATCGTCATCACGTACGCAGGGACCATTTCCTTTTTATACTACTTCCGGGGTGCAATCGCACTGCCAATTATTTTGTTGGTTCCCGGCGTTACTGGAACAGAGGAGCCAGTTAAGTACGGGTGCCTGTGACACCCAAAAATTTCCCTGGTTTTCGCCTCATTTGGCTCGGCTTGCAAATTCCTGCAGGTATTATTGGGGATTTTTAAAGGTCCGCATTCCTTCGCTCGTTATGAGCGGACCTTCCTTGTTTTCTCCTCTGTTGGCCGGTTTCTTTGAGGCTGTGAAGGGAAGGGAAAGAATCTGCCTACCTGTTTGTTCTTTGTTTCTCTCTTTTGGCGAGTCTGTAGTTATGACTCACGCAGAGAGAAAAGCTGTGGACCTAATTAGAGCCTGTTTGTCGTTTAGGCTGTCCTGAGGAAAGTTCTTTACAATTCTTTTTGGAGTGTTTGCAACTCCAGGGGGCATGGAGTTATAACACTGAGTTATAAGTGACTTCCTCCTCCATTTTGGCATCTGATGTGATCCCTGTTTTCACTGAATTTCAGTATCTGAACATCCTTGACTTAGATTTTGTTGGATATTTATTGAGTGTTGACACTATTCGTATAATAGCACGCTGATTTACTACCTTTTCTTTCTTGCTATTTGTTGTAATTGAAACAGGGGTTCAGTGTGAAATGGCAAGCTTAATTGCTATCACCTTCCCTGTGAAGCTTCACCTGACAAATAGGGGGGTATGTAGATACATGATCAAAGTATTGTATATCCAAAATGGTATTGCCGAATATTTATGTTCCTCATTTTTCCTCTTTTGTAGTTGTACCTACCTCTACATTACTAAATCTTTAGTAAAGAGGCGATCCAACGTTACCATTATGCCTATACAGCATCTTCTCTTTTCTTTACAGGGATTACTACTACACTATAGAGTAGAGGGGAAGGGTATTTTACTAAGTTAATTTTGAAAGTACTCTGATGCTGTCAATTAGGTAATTGTGTGCTGTTTATTTCAGATCTCCCTCCCAGCGGATCCCTACCTTACCTTCTCCCGCCTAATCACTTCAATAGTTTGTGATGTGACAGCTGTCAGACTTGAAGCTATTGAGAGGTGGACCCATTCGAGCATCAAACCATCCCTGAGGACGTGTGAGGATTACAACCTTGGATTAATCTCAGCTTACCTACTTTACCAAATTGTTTGATTGTATGGCAATTGTTTCAGCTTTCCCTCCTTTTTCTTCATTATCATATATACGAAGACCTACAAATAAATAACTTCTGGATGTGCGCTTTGCAAAATCCTCTCCTGTGTTTGATTTAATAAATTATAATATTGTTCATGTATAATAGGAACCCAGGCTGCCCAGAGGATGTGCATAACAACTCACAACTCTTATTTCAATGTTGGCATTGTTGTCAGGGTTGAGGGAAGAATGAATGTTTTTAATTTCATGTGTGAAAACCATGACTTTAAACAGAAAAATACTTCTCAACGAACTGATATATTCTGATGTAATGTGGAGAAATGGTTCTGCATGTTAATGTAATCCACTTTTTGAATTTTTAAGAAACATTATAAAATGATTACACCTTTGCAGCAAAATGTGTTTAAATGTAAAGGTGTTCCTTAAGTTATGAGGTGCAGGAATCCCTAGTTGCCTCCTTTCTTTAACTTCACGTAACCTTTAAATGAACGCTTGCCTGTTTATTAATATCATTTTGATGTTACTGTTGAGTCGAATAAACAGCAGCCCAGGGCTGCTGTTGACCAGGGACCCGCATATAAAGGTCGGGCCTGTACTTTGAGTATCAGTGGTCTAAACTAATAGAATAAGACACAAAGGATAATTGTATGAAATATTGAACCATTGTGATTCAATGGACTACAGAGGAGACCCCCTAGCAGGAGACAGAAAAACTGGATTTCCTATAGAAAGGTTAGCATTTTCTTCCACCCTCCAGGGTAGAGGGTGTAACAAATTCTAGGAGATGTGCAGCAAGGCATCTGTATCTGTGTCTAGACAGTCCTCACAGAGAATGCTTTAATGAGGAAGATGAATGAAGTGCTTCAAGACTAAGGGTTCCCAAAAGTAAGGTCAAGGTAAAACCAAGCTAAATTTTTTAAAGAGAGATTGAACACGTGTCTTTTGAAATCTCGTTGGATTCGCAGACTTTGGGCCTCATTATAAGGCCCCTTACGTGATATGCGGGAAATATGAGAATCATGCACTGTGTGGCAACACCACAGATCTGGCTTGTTTCATCTAAAGATTTTGGCTGCTTAAGGCAGCCACCATCTATAGGTGAAACTCTGAATCAAAGTGAAGAATTGTTGGGAGAAGCAGACTGATTCCCCCCTAATTCTTTATTTCTAAGGAGTTTTCAGGGTCCCACTCTGGAGTAACCCGTACGCCCCAGTATTAGTAGCACAGTGGCGGGAGCGCTATCTAGAGGAGTGCCGGAATGTTCATAATAAGGCCCTTAATTTGGATGAATCAGTGAAGAGCACTAATAAAAATATCACTGTGGTGTGAGTACACCACATCAAGAGGGATCGACAATTTCCATTAAACATTTCCTCTTTTATATTGTTGATGGAAGATAGGTTGATGTTCTTCAAATGTTCCCAAACATACCTTGTGGATGCAATGAATCTAAGAAATTATGTAGAACCAAAATTATGAAATTAACCCTTATTTTTTTATAAGACAAAATGTGGTGATTTAGCATGAAATATAGTGATGAATGCTACTATATATGCTTATTGGTTTGAGAAGAGTTGTGAGTAAAGTTAGGGCTCATCCAAACACCCTACTGCTAACATCCATTGTCTGCGATAGAGGCTTGAAAGAAGAGCCCAGTCCCTTCCCACACCCCACTACACACACCTTTAATTACAGTTATAGAGATCTCAGCAGAGAGGTCAGTCCCCCCACACACCCTACTACACACACCCGTCATCTGAGAGAGAGGTCTGAAAGGAGGGGTAGTCCCTCTGCACACACCCTACTATGCACATCCATCATCTTAGAGAGTGGTCTGAAAGGAGAGGCCATGTAGTGTGTAGTACTTCCAGGGTAAATTGCGAAGGGACAGGATATAAACCTGTGCTATCCAGAACTCTTTGAGTGGTTACAGTTAATTTATTTGGGTTTTCTTTTTTGTTGTACTTGTTTGCACGCTGCTATCCCCTTTGTTTGCCCCTTAATTTATTGCCGTTCATTTTTGGGGTTTTAGTTATGTTCTGGATCAGGGCGGACCTGATCTGGTGGCTGAACAGTTTCTATCAGAGCAGGGTGATGACTGATTTGCATATGGCTGGGTCCAACCTGAGGTGTCATGGTGAGAAAAAGAACTATGGTATGAAACACTACCACCCCGAGACATTGCCAGTGGTTAGACAAATTGCAATCATTTTTCCCATCACCTTTTGTGTGTTGGATGTTTTTTTATTTTTGTTTCTCTGTGTGTCTACCGGCTTGTCTTTCTTCAGTCACACTTTAGCAGTCTGTTGCTACCAAGCCTACTTACAAGTAATTGATACACTCTCCCAACCAGTCTGCCCCAGGAGTTTACTCACGCTGCGGGTGATGCCTCAACTGCAACCCACAGTGGTGAGCACAACAAACAGTGCTATGTATTACATACGGTGGCACCCCTGAGATCACTGCATCTAATACCTGTTGTGTCTCAATGTTAGAAATGGGATCTCTGGTTGGCAGAGGCTTGCGCCAAAGCCAGGTAGAGACTACCCCTCTAGTCAGGGCTGGGGAGTTAGACGCCAAAGATAACCCCTGTTCATCCCCTTGGTAGCTTGGCACCAGCAGTCAGTTTTATCCCGGAGGCAATGTGTAAAGTGTTTGCGCAACACACACGCACAGCAGCAACACACTAGGCAAACCACAAAAGGAACTCCACACAAGGTTATATGTACAAATACCCTTTGTATTACCATCAACACATTAGATCATAATCACACAATGTACACTGTGCCAACTGGCACTGGGCAGTATCTACAGGGGATTATATACACATGACAGGGCCACTGTCATAACCATCACAAATCACCAATTGTAAATGTAGCACAAATAATAAATGTAGAGCACAACCAGTAACTACTGGTAAAAGTTAGGAACTTAGCATGAGGTTCTGCAATGTAAACCACACTATGCAATAATCATCACATTAGGCATAAACCACACAGTGAAACATAATCTTACTAGCATAAACCATAATACGCAAAACAACCTCCTAATCATAAAACACATTTAGAGGTATAAAACACGGCATAAAGGCATTGCATAAATCACATTAGGTATTAGGTAATTAGCATCATAAACACCGTATGCCCCAAGCGGAGGCACAACACCTGTAAACTGGTCCCAGGCCATCTAGCCTCTCACAGGGCTCCAATGTCCTATGTCCAACAGTCAGGGTGCGCTGCCTAGGCAGCGAAAGTCAGCTGGTGCGCAATCTGCGCAGGCCTAAACATGTCAGCTGCCCACTAATTGCTCTGCAGCTGTAAAGTGAGCATGGGCACCAGCATGCCCTCTGAGCCCCTCCCTGAGACTCGGAAACTGGAATGGCCCCCAAGTGTTGCAGCTGCCTGTGCTCTCACAGGGCAGATGAAATTGGCAAGTCAAACTCGGGCACCACTGTGCCCCTGACCCCTCACTGGGGCCCTCTGAATTAATTAGGGGCATCGTTGCAGCTGCCCGCTGCTAAGTGGGGCAGCTGGTAACAAAAAAATTACACTGGCACTGTGGGTCATCAAAGCCCCTCCCTGGGACTCTAAAGTAAAAATATTCAAGCGTTGGAGCAGTCCGCTGCCCTGCGGACCGCTAAAGAAGCATAGGGAGAACGGGTACAACTGTGCATGTGAGCCCCACTCGGGGGACTCTTAAGTTACTCAAAAATGTCTTCCAATGTTGGAGTCCCGCTCTGGGACTTGGAACCCACTGCGCCAGCCCAACCGCCAACCACGTGGAGCCCCACTCACCAGGGCATCCGAGGCAGCTCTGATCCTCTCCTCGGTCTTACGGTAGCAGGGGCAGGCGCCGTCAATGTGCCTCGGCCCCCCCTTCCGCCTCCCTGCTGGTCAGCTGTGCTCGTGGTGTTCTCTCCTTTTATGGGAGTCCCACACCACCAGCAAACCTGGCCTCACCCGGTCCCCTTTCCTGGGACCGGGACTTTGTTCTGGAGCACGCAAGGCTCCCGAGCTACTTCTTCTTGTTTTCTCATGCAGGCGATGGGGCAGCTGGACGGGAGCACGCACTACTCCAAGTTCCTCGGTGGCTGCAGGGCTCTCCTCTCCACAGGGGAGCCCTGCTTACTAGCAAATTTCCTTGGGCAACATCCAGTGCGGGGTGGGCTCCCGCCTGGACTCTTCTTCCGGCCAGCCTTTCTGGGGATCCCGTGGGCGCGAGGCTTCCTTCAGGTAAGCGGAAGTCCCGCCCCATGTCAGGCTATACAGCACCTGACTTCCTGATTTCTTTTCCTCTGCAAACGCGGCAATGCGGGTTGGGCACCCGCTATTTAAATACAGGTGATTGCGACCATAACGCAGGGTGAGCACCCGCAATGCATTAAATCAAGGTTATTGCGGCCATAACGCGGGGTGGGCACCCCCTATGCATTAAATCCCAGAGGTGGCAATAACTCGGGGTGGGCACCCGCTCCCTTCCAGTAGTAGGAGAGCTGCAACCTCAAACAGAGTAGCCCTCTCCAAGCACTAGGGCAGAGTCTCCAGCACTCTCCCCCACAAGCAAAGTGCTCTCCGCAAGAAGGGTATAGTTCTTCCCAAGCAAAAGGAAAATGTTGCACTTGGCCCAGAAAAAGTCCTTTTAGAATGAAGGGGGTGGCAAAGGGGGTGGGCCCAGGCAGGCCAGCTCACAGGGCCCTCCATCAGGGAGGCAGTCCCGAGTGGCAGTTCCTCCTGGAGCCCGTGAGCAGAAGCAGGCCCCCCTCAAGTCCGGAACAGCATAAAACACTGGGGTCACAGCCCCTACATGTATACAGCCCATTCCCTTTGTCACACAGCACAAGGCTGGGGGGGGGGAAACCAGATGCAACTGGTTTGGTGGGAGTTTTGGTGCACTTTGTTGTGCTCAGCTCCTCTCTCCTTTTGTCAGATGGGGGCTAGGTGCTCAGACGCACCACAGGGGGTGGAGCCAGCATTGTGGAGGGAAGGCACAGCCCTATTCAGGACCCAGGTGCAACTCCTCCCTCCCATCTACATGCAGATCTCCCTATTCACCACTGGGCAGACTCATCCTGGCTCCTGGAGCCAAGCACACCATCCAGCCCCTGTCAATCACAAGCCAGACATGCATTCCACATCAGGCAGGCAGACACTCAGCACACAGAAGTGCCAACTTCTAAAAGTGGCCGTTCTCTACCAGTCACAATAAATCTGCGCACACCATTATGCAGCATTTATTCACACGAGTTTGCACATACCAAACTCGCCCCTGCACTCCTCTCACACCAGGAATAACCATGGGCACATATCTCCCCATGCATTCCTATGGGAGGGCTGGCCAATCTCACCACACGCACTCAGAGTGCGCACATACTTTATACTGTGACACAGTGCTAAAGTGCGCAGAAGCCAAAAACAACCAGCATCAGGTCACATTAAAAGGCAATAAATTTAGGGGTGAACCCGCCAAAAGGGCCAAGTCCAACACTCACCATGCATGAGTGGAGAAGTGTGGCTCACTGGTTAGAGGAGGCAGACCTGGAAGCAGAGGTCAGCCTGGGACCAGGGTTCAATTCCCGGCTTGGCGGGGTCTTGAGTCCTAAAATGTCCATGGACTCGACAATTCTCGCTCCGGTCCCTACTCGATTCACGGGTTCACACTCTGCGACTCTGGGCAATAGCTTGCTTAATCTCCACAACGGCCCCTCGCGGCGGGATGCCTGGCTTTCACCTTGCGGATACCCTGCCGGGGTTATCTCACAGGGGAATACCAGGACGGGTTCCCTAAGCAAGCGCTTAGAGACCGCTTGGTGATTTGCGCTATATAAATTCCTGTACATTCCTGTACATGGAGTGTGAGCACAGGGAGAGCTGTGGTACCCTCAGAAGCCTGCAACGCTGCTGTAGTGTTTCTCCCTTCCCTGCCTGTAGCACCTACAGCCTTTTGCATACTGCGTACATCTTGTTTACTTGTACTGAGGCTCAAGGGGAGGCACAGGATCGGCATCCATAATACAAACTCCTGGCATGGATGTGCTATTCACTCACAGTTGGAAATGGTGATTTGCTGGGATTTGTAAAAATCTTGCCTCATGTATAGCAATGAGGAAACCTGGATTCCTATCGAAGGACTATAAATAAAGAGACGGAGGCCTGCGAGAAACAACAGACCTCCATTACAGCAATGTCATCAGTGGAATGACAAAATAGCGACCCCTTAAACTGCTATGTTAAAAAAATGTCATTAAAAGGATATACATTGTAGGGAGAATGAAGAGGCCCCTTTCTGTTTCCCTTGATGCTAGCATGTGACCTTCTCAGGCCAAAGCTGCGCAGGATAACCCTTTTTCCAATGTCATCCAATCAATTATTTACGCTGATACATTTTGCTAAAATTTATACGACGGAGGGCTGCCCATTTTAAACTCCCTCCCTCTTCCTTGCAAACCGTGAGGAGATGCAGGGTGTACATGTGGAGCTGCAAATGGAGTTGTGACGTATACGTCACAATATTACTAATGCTCATTGAGTACGTTGCGTCTTTAAAGTGGAAAAGCCTAGTTACTTAGTTCAGCCTTTGCGTCTCCAAAAACAAAAGTACATTAGGGCCCAGTAAGTATGTTTGCTGAGAGACCACTGCAATTTAAATTAAATCAGCTGTGCTGAGGAAGACCTTTGTCCTATGGATTATCGAAATAGCTTGTTGTGGAAATATCATATTTATAAGCTTACTTGATTATAGACTTTAATGATGGATATATGGGAAGTAATCGAATGTTCTCAAATTAATTTCTAGCATGAATTTGAATTATTAGTAAGGCCAATTAATGCTGCACTCTACTGGAAGGACTACTAAATGTGTATGTTACTGATTAATTTAAAATGTTTGAGGTGTCTACCAGAGAGTAAGAAGCCCTGCTCAGACCTTCCTTCCAGTAGGACTGTTATTTCGGTGCAGTAATACTGACCAGTAAGAAGTAGGTGCAGTATTACTACATCATTCAGAGTTCAGCACCTAATGCATCATTCCGAGTTCAGCACCACGGAACGGGGGATAGCTCAGGAACGGTGAGTTTCTCTCTCATCAAAGGCTACGTGTTTAATCTGCACAACCCCTCCTAGTCTTACATGGGGAAAGCCGAGTTGCCCTGTTATGCCTTCACCTGTCTGTATATACCATACTTCTTCTAATAAAATCTTTTGGAAAAAAAAAAACTTGGGTACTGTCTGATTCCTACACACCTCGCAATCCTAATTAGGGCGCACATTCTTGTTTGCAACTAACTGAGCTCCCAGCGGCTTGTGTAATGAGGGTCTCAAGGATGGTGTTTGCCCTGGTTCAAGCACGGAAAATGACCCTTTTGACTACCGTTGGGGCGGAAAAATACAGCACTGTCAGTGTTCAATGGGCCCATCAGGGCCCCGGTACCTCTGCACCTGCTGTACAACTGGTAACAACACCCCTGCCAAGTGGTTGTGCAAGTCCCAGAGGAGAAATTACAACATGCTATATTAAACTTTTTGGTGATGAATCTTATTCGCTGCTCGATGCATTGCTTAACCTTTTTGTTAAATCTGATTTTATTCTTGAGCATTGCTTCTGATCTTTCCTACTTCTGAAAGGCCAGAGCTGTCTTTTTATATTCTGCACAAATTTCGTTCTCAGATTACCACAGATAAATGATTCAGTATCTTGATGGCACTGCCCCGATCCTTTTTTTACCCTGAATGGGTCAAGGAAAATAATCTTCCTACTCACTTCCTGCAGTCGGATGAGTGTCATTACCTACTTACATCTCTGTCCTACTGCCAGAGGATCAGACGCTGAAATCAGGCTCTCGACAGTCCAGAGATAGTGGGGCAAGAGAGGAGGGGAGATAAAAAGAAAGAAAAGGTTACAATAGATGCGAGAAGACGGCATGACTATTGTGCCAGAAACAGATAACATGAGTGTCATTAAAAGCAGACAAAGAAGGACTGGAAGTGGAAAAGCAGGACATTATTGCCTAAAAATGAATAAACAATGAGAGGGAGAAAAAAATGCTGAACTATTTAGATATGATGCACATGATAATTGACTCTTAGGCAGTTACATATTTCAGTGTTGGGTACGTGTATATTAACGTATTACGCTCAAACTGGCTGTCTGGCAGTCACAGAGAAAGATACAACGAACAAGCATTGACAAAGTCCATTCGTCTGACATTTAACGAAAGACAGTTGGCGTATTGACTGTGCCAGTGCTTTTAAGGCATTATTTTTAAGTGCCTGGCATCTGCAAAGTGGTACCGAGCTGCTGTGAGTTCTTTTAAGGATACAAACGGGCATGAACTCCAATGTTTCTGGTGCTAGTAGAAATGTATGCTCGTAACATGAACAATCTCAATCTACAATTCACGTCAACCATCAGCCCTTCATCCAATAATTTTTTGGATGTAGAATTTTATATCCTAGAAGGAAGAATAGAAACTAAGTTACATAGAAAGCTTACTGCTAGCAACACGATACTGCATGCAAGTAGCTTCCATCCACGCCATTTGATACAAAGCATCCCCAAGGGTGAGATTCTGCGCCTAAAAAGAATTTGTAGCCTAGAAGGGGATTTAAATATGGCACAACAAGCCTGTGCTAGTAGATTTAGAGCAAGGGGTACTCTAATAAATTCATAGAGAAAGCCATAAAGAAAAGCAGAGACGTAGCAAGAGAAAACCTGATTGGAAATGAACAATAAAAAGGAGAAACAATCCCAAGAACCCTCCACATTCAGGTTTATCTTAAAATATAGCAAACAGGACAAACAAATCTGGCAAATCATTAGGAAAATGGCCATTGATTTTAGACGATCCTTTAGACGACCCTATCATTGGCCATAGCCTTCCGAAAAGAGCCTCTATAACATACACCAGAGCTACATCAATGAAGGATGTCCTGGTAAAAAACAACCCCTTTTTACAAACCAAAAACACCTGGCTATCACTGAGAAAAGACATTTTCCGCTGCCGGACGTGCAAAGCGTTACAAAAGGGGGTGGTGATGGACGGAGCATCTGAACCAAACAAACACTCACACCCAGTCAAAAGATCTGGGTTTGATCCATCACCGTTCTTTAGCCCACTCTGCCACCCCAGTTCAGACATGGCTATATGCAAATCAGTCTGACCCTGTGCCTTATGGGAACAGTCCAGCCCGAACTACCAAGCCATGCCTTCCCTGGACCAGAAACAAGCTTCCGAGGACCGGTTTCTGGCATTCCAGCCGTCTTCAGCCCGGCTTGCTTGAATCCAGTGGCAAAGTGAGCAAGGGACTCACGTCTGAGCATACCCTGCCACACTTAAGGACGTGCAAGCGTGCCAGTTTGCATTCAACAAAACATCATGTAGGTGTAGGTAATTCCGATTTACCTACTCTTAAATACCGAATCATACCGAATCGGTATTTAAGAGTAGGTAAATTGGAAGTAGGCAGATGTAGGTAATTTTTCTTTTGCAATTACAGATTCTGTAAGATTCGGTAAATACCGAATCGGTATTTACCGAATCAGTAAATACTGAATCCTGGCAGGGGGAACGGGGTGTCACTTTGACACCCTGTAGCACCCCAATTGCAGGCTTGTGTGCCATGTGGCACACATACATGCCCTAAGGGCATGTCTGTGTGTCACATGGCATGGCATAGGTGTACATGCACATATGTGCATGTACACTGGAATTCGGTATTTTACCACCCAATAGGATTGGGTGGTAAATACCGACTCCTAAAGGGCCTGTGGCACTCTTTGAGGTGCCAGCTACATCTGGATTTACCGATTCGGTACATTTACTGATTCGGTAAAATTCGGGCCCCCTACATCTCAAAAACCAATTACCAGTCGGTAACGGCCGAAATCGTCCGTTACCGACCGGTAATTGGCGACCTACATCTGGCCCCAAATGTTACTCCTTTCAGTGAAGTAGAAAGACCACCTGAGAAAGCTCTAACTTGCAAGTCTGACTTTCTGGTATACATTCTGGCGTGTCCCTGTGCCCTTAGATATGTAGGGAGCACCATACTACAGGGTCACAAACACATACTACAACATATCAGAGCCATTAGAAACAATGATACAACTTACCCCGTAGCAAGACACTTTGGGGAAAAGCATAATGCGGACCCCAAGGAACTGAAATACTTTCTAATTGATGCCATTCCACTATACAAACAGGGCAGCGCAGCGCAGCGCAGCGCAGCGCCGGGCGCGCGCCGAAGCCGCGCCTAAGCCAAGCCCGTCTGCGCCCGTCCGCGACCGGACACGGCCCAGGGCCACCACCCCTGGTCCTGACAACCGAATACTTTGGAGTAGGAACGATCTTGTAAGTCTGTCCACCATTACTTGTACACCCGGCCTTCACACCATACACATAGGGGAGGAAGTAGGTTGCAGACACTGTCAATTCCGATTTAGTACATCGATAGCTGATACCCGGGGCAGTTCCACCTTGTCCTGTGGCTTGCTCAACGTGAGATCGCTACGATGTCATAAGCTCGATATTCACGACTTACTTGTGGATAGACAACTGGACCTGCTATTCCTCACAGAAACGTGGTTGGATGTTCACTCTGACCCCGACATCATTCAGGCATTACCAGAAGAATACCTGATGGTGAGATTGGACAGACCCGATGGCAGAGGAGGAGGTATAGCTATTGCATTTAAACAGCAGCTTGCCTGTCAATTGGAATTAGTCCATATGGCGGGAAGCGAGGCTGGTGTTTTTACCATAAAAATTAATGGGGGCACTACGGTGAAGGGTTATTTAATCTACCGTCCCCCAGAACCCCTGGCAAGGTTTAAAGGTAACCTACTAGAGTGCGTCACGGAGATAGCGTTGCGGAGAGATACGTTTCTGCTACTTGGAGATCTTAATATGCATTTAGAGGATCTGTCGGACAATGGAGCGATGGAGTTCCGTCAAGAACTTCAGGCCTTACAACTAGAGCTAAAGGGCCAGCTTCCAACACACCAGCATGGCCACTTGCTTGATCCAGTATTTGCGAACTGGGAGGAAGTCATAGCGGCTCTCCCCGTGCCCCTCCCCTGGACCGACCATTTCCTGGTACCATTTGAAATTCTTCTCCCTAAACATCAGGTGATAGACCCCACTCCCCTTAATTACCCCGGGCACAAATGGGCCAGGTTCTCCCTGCCAGAGTTCAATGAGGCTCTTATCGCAGAAGGCCCCCCTGGAGGCGATGATGCGGATTCGGCAAATAAATTGCTTAATGACCGTATTACGGCTGCCCTGGACCGTACGGCCCCTCTAGGCCGGCCGAAGGAGGGCGGCCGTAAACAGAGAGCGGCACCCTGGTTCAATGAGGAACTGCGTTGTGCTAAGAGGGATTGTAAGTGAGCAGAAAGGCAGTGGAGGGTAGCCTATGATAGCCAGGCGAGAGAGAGATATCTCGTCAATAGACGGGCATATCACAACCTAATCAGGAGAGCGAAAACTGCCCACTATGCCGATAGGATCATGGGTGCAGAGAATTCAGCGAAAGAATTGTTCTGTGTTTATAAATCCCTGGCTGTCCCTAAGTCCTCGGCAGGATTAGAGGATTGTTCAGTTGTTGCCTGCAATCGCATTGCTGACTATTTTGACGACAAAGTGTCCAAAATTTACTCAGCCTTTCCTGCCCAACCCTTGGCAGGGGGAGAGTTTGAAGCATCAGTAAGAGAGGCTGATGGACAAAATCTGCTGCTTAACTTCTCCACCCCACCAGTAGAAGACCTGATCAAAATATGTAGATCAGTGAAATCAGGCTCCCCACGGGACCCAGCATCACCTAAACGGCTGCGGGACAGCTTGACGACACTAAAACCTTACATTAGGCATCTGTTGGATGTCTCCTTCAGGTCCAGCATAATGCCTAGGGAATGGAAACAAGCTGTGGTGCTACCCCTCCGCAAGAAGCCTAATATCAGCTTCGAAAAGCTGGAGAATCTGCGTCCCATCTCTCTTCTACCCTACTTTTCTAAAGTGGCGGAGAAGGTGGCCAATTTACAGTTAATGCAATTTGTGGAAGATACCAATCTTCTACATCCCACCCAGTTTGGGTTCCGGCCTCGACACTCGACGGAGTCAGCGCTCCTCATGGCATCCGAAACCATCAGGCAGGGTGCCGACGAGGGCCATACTATGGCCTTGATCCTTCTTGACCCTAGCGCTGCGTTCGACACTGTAGCACATTCTATCTTGCTACAGTGTCTGAACAAAGGAGGGGTAGGAGGTGCAGCGCTAAAATGGATCCATTCGTTTCTATCTGGCCGAGGTTTCCAAGTTAGGCAGGGCGACTGCTACTCCGAGCGAGTAGCCTTGGACCAGGGGGTGCCGCAGGGCTCGTCCCTGAGTCCAACTCGTTTCAATCTGTACGTTGCCCCGGTTGCCACCATAGTGGAGAGTCACGGTTTGCGCATGGTGTCGTACGCCGACGACACGCAGCTGGTCATCTCCCTATCGTGTGCACCCGGTCTTGCGGCAGACATCTTCAGAGCATGCATGCAAGACCTAGCTGCCTGGATGTCTGCCAACTGCCTTAAGCTCAACGGAGGCAAGACTGAGGTGCTGGTGGTGGGGGGAGGCCGAGCGGCTTGGACGTCGGCGTGGTGGCCACCTTGCCTGGGACCAGCACCAATTCCCTGCCAGGAGGCGAGGAATCTAGGTGTCTGGTTCGATTCCAACCTAACTTTCGGACCCCAGGTCAATCGGGTGGTTGGTACCTGTTTCGGGATCCTCAAGACCCTCAGGAAGGTTCTGGAGCTCCTTCCTATCAAAGCCCGCCAAATACTAGTGCATGCACTAGTCACGTCCAAGAAGGACTATGGCAACCTGCTCTACCTGGGGACTCTCGAGAAGAATCTGAGCAGCCTGCAGGTTTTACAAAATACCGCAGCCCGGTTGGTTCTCAGACTGCCCAGAAGATCAGCTTCTAAAGCCGCACTCCAGGCCTTGCACTGGCTCCCGGTGAGAAGCAGGGTGGAATTTAAAGCATTATGCACCTGTCATAGGATTGTCAACGGCAGGGCACCTCTTCCCCTACAGGGTCTGCTGATACAATACGAGCCCTCTCGTTCCCTCAGATCCTCTGGCTCGGGGCGCCTGTCCATTCCTAAGGTGTCCAAAGCAAGGATGGGCGGCAGATCCTTCAGGTATCTGGCTGCATCTAGTTGGAACAAACTTCCTGTGGCGTTGCGCCTGGAACCCTCAGAGCCCATTTTCAGAGCCAAGCTAAAAACATTTCTATATGCCCGGTAGTGGGTTCCCACCTTAGTACCTTCTCCTGCTAGCGCTCGCATCATAGCGCGGGGCACGCCGTTGTGCGTCACCAAGCGCTGCACAAGACCCCCTATTATTATTATTATTATTATAGGGAAAAGGCACTCCGAAGGTTGGAAACTAGATATAATCTAGATCTCGACAGCAAACAGCCAGGAGGCCTTAACATTACTGAAGAGCTTTACACCTGCCTGTAAACCAAGAAACAAATAAAGAATGAGATAGGAGGAGGTAATCTGGCTGAAAATAAAGACAAAAAGAAAAAAAAGGAAAATCAATGCCCAACTATTAGGTTGTTAATTTACATGTGATACTGCTGCTATATCCCATATAGATATTATATGATGAAAAATTGTTTTACACATTTTTTACACGGTCTTTTGAGAAGGGATTTTAATAATTTTATACACTTAACTTATATCATTTTCACAGGGTTTTTAGATGAGAAAATTTGGTATAGTAAAGTCATATTGTAATGAATTTATGCATGAGTACTGTAGACTGCACTAGCACTTTATATACTTATTTGCAAAAAGGTACAACATTTATGATATGGTATTTAAACCTGGATGTAACTAAAACTATTAATTACATCAAAGATAGCAATGTATCATGATTTTAAGGTATTTAAACCTGAATTGTTAAATTATGTAAAACATATGCATCGTAAAATTTTAAACAGACAATGTAAATAGTAATTTATTTATATCTATGCCAAACAATGCACTTTAGGCACCTGTCACTTTAAGGTAAACATGGAAAAAACAAAAAAAGTTTGAAAAAAACGGATGTGTAAAAAGGCTGTTACCGTTGAATGCGCATTATGTGATCAAGGCAGTTTCAGTGCTGAAACGCGTAATGCTGCTAATGCTGATGGTGAACCGAATAAATTGAAAATCTGCACCTTACCTAAGGTCCGTGCTCCGGTGTCTTTTTCCAGGAAGAGTTGGAGTTATCTGGATATATATAGATGGTTGGGGACTTCTCCAGCTAAACGCGGATCCACTTCGAAATCGTGGCCAAACAGCTGTCAAAAGGAGCCGCTGCTCATAAATCGGGCGAAAATAATTGAATCTGGGAGGATTATTTTCAGCGTGGCCCCCAAGAACCCTGCATATCGACAAAGACTGCACCTGAGGACGGTGTAAAGGTAGGCGAGCACGAGTCAGAAGACGAGCGTCGCGCCTTACCCGAGGTTGTTCAAAGGGGGAGAGAAGCCTTATTGAACAGGTAGCTGGGTCACAAAGGTGTGCAGTACAACGCGGAGCGAGTAAAACGTACAGGACAAGGAATCCTCTCACAGTGCGTATTAGTTACTTTAGAGAGGTATTTTCACCACAGCACGATGTCAGCGGATGCGCTTGAAGAAAGGGAGGCAGCAGCAGCTGACATGTTTAACGATAGCAAGGCATACAGTTTGGACTCAAATCCCCAGATTGCATCACAAGGGGAACACGACACCAGCATCAAGGACAAAATCAAACTTTTGGAGAAACTAAGCAAATCAAACAAAGCAAATGGTGGGAGGTCAAGTAACTCCAACGATACTTGGACGTTGGAAGAATACCCCGTGGGTTAAGGATTTTAACTGCCCCAAGCTATAAAAATCCAGACAGGGAAATGATGAAGGAGTGGGCGGAGACAAATCTTGAATCATCTAGAAGGTTTGTAATAATCCTCGTAAAATATGCAGAGAAGGACCGGCTTAAACCTCAAGAACAAGTAGAAACACTTAACCAAGAATTTGCCACAATGGGTAATATTGAGGAGGTCACAAAACTGAAAGAAGAAATGACCAGGAGGTTGAAAAAAAAAAAGGAAGACAAGATACTGGAAAGAAAAGCTTACAAATTCCATCGTGATCGTGCAGATTATGAGACGGGGCGTATCTTCACATTTGCCCAAAATTATGATGCTCTGAAGGTTTCGAAATATGGCGAAACTGCAATGGCTAATTCTGGGTCCAACAAAGCAGGACCAAGTACGTCATCTAACTCTGAGTGGAATTCTGCAAAGGAGAGTGAAGCAGAAATGGGGGACTCAAGATTACAGAACAAGCAAGTGCCGGGGAAAATCTCTTTAGTAGAGGAGGTGGATTTTTTGGAAAACGCAACACTCTGCGCCCAAGGACTCAACCCTCCAGGAAACAAAAAGTAGATCCCCCAAGAGCCGCGAAAGGCAAAAAGCAAAATCAGGAAGAACCAAGGAAATCGCAAACACGCCCACCTAAACCCAACTGGAGACGGCAAAAGAAAAAATAAACCACAGCAGTTAAACAGTTATCAATCTAACCAACATTGATTTAAATAGGGCAGAGGAGCAATTATTAGCCTTGGGTCTATCCTACTGCCCAGTAAGCTCGTTTGACTATCCAAATACAAGAATAGACTTCTTCAAAAGTATTACAAAAATGAAAACTAATGAATATTATCTTCTAAACAAAACAAAAACAAAGATAATGAAACTGCGTCTCAACTAAATCCTCTGATTTCAAGTCTCTCACTCATGAACCTCACAGAATCGGAACAACCTCTGTTAGAGGATCTTTGTGAGTTAGCCAAAGAAAATGATACCCAAGACAATAGCATGGGGATAGACACTGCAATTGAACAAGACAAACCACCGGGTAGAACTACCACTCCCTTCGAACCAGTCTCCAAATTCAATCCAATTACATTAAGGGATTTGATTGATATCTTTCAAGAGCAACTGGTAAGGGGCATAAAACAACTTAATTACAATAAACAGAGAGCAAAGAAATATAAAACCAACCGGTTAGAATTACAATATCATCAATTAATCAAAAAATTGAAAACAAATACTGACATAATTATCCGTAATGCGGACAAGGGTGGTAATCTGGTTTTGTGGAGCAAGAAGAATTACATAGAAGAGGCCATGATTAATTGGCAGATTTAACTTGTTGCTGCAGAAGTGACCATCTTGAACTGAAAGCGACATATGGGCCATATTATATGAAATTGGCAACATGGAAAAAATGTGGTCTGATAACCACAGAGGAATTCAAGTTTTTAAAGAATGAAAAACCAGTGACGCCAATCCTGTACTTTATCCCAAAAATTCACAAAAATGCATAGAAACCACCAGGGAGGCCAATTATATTGGCACGGAGCAGCCTCTTTGAGAAGACTTCACAGTAAGTAGATTATTATCTACAGGATTTTGTGCAGACATTACCATCATACATAAGGGATACAAGTGATTTCCTCTTAAAGATACAGGACATACAATGGAAGCAAGACTATCTGCTAATGGCCTTGGATGGGACATCTTTATATCCCTCCATTAATCATCAGGATGGTCTTTGAGCTCTACAACACTACCTAAGCAAAAGGACTCCTGAACTTGTACAGCATAACAAAATGCTTATAAACATGGTTGAGTTCTATTTGCATAATAATATTTTTCTATTTCAGAATACAATGTATAAACAGCAACGTGGGGTAGCCATGGGTGCCAGCTTTTCCCCCAGCTATGCGTGTTTGCATATGGGCTGGTGGGAGGAGCTGGTACTCATGCAGGAACACACTACAACAGTTAAGAATAAGATCAAATGCTGTTTACGCTTATCGATGATTTGTTTTTAATTTGGCAAGGCAATGTGGAAACAGCAGAACAATTAATTGCAGAGCTAAACACGAAGAATCTCAATCTATATTTCACGTCAACCATCAGCCCTACATCCATTAATTATTTGAATGTAGAAGTTTATATCCTAGAAGGAAGAATAGAAAGTAAGTCACATAGAAAGCCTACTGCTAGCAACGCAATACTGCACGCGAGCAGCTTCTTTCCGCGCCATTTGATACAAAGCATCCTCTTCGGGTAGGCGCTGCGCCTAAAAATAATTTTTAGTCTAGAAGGGGATTTAAATATGGCACAACAAGCCTGTGCTAGTAAATTTAGAGCAAGGGGGTACTCTAAGAAATGCATAAAGGAGGCCATAAAGAAAAGCAGAGAGGTGCCAAGAGAAAATCTGATTGGAAAGAACAATAAAAAGGAGAAACAATCCCAAGAACCCTCCACATTCAGGTTTATCTTAAAGTATAGCAAACAGGATAAACAAATATGGTAAATCACTAGGAAAAATTGGCCATTGATTTTAGACGATCCTTTAGACGGCCGCAGGAGAGGCTGCCGATTGCTCTGACTGATGTTTCTTTCCATACCACTCATTAAAGGCTGGTAACCTTCTCTCTGATGTCATGTGCAGCTCATTGGGCTACCTGTGTCTGGATATATATATTACCTACTGGTGGTCGCCAGTAGGTCGTTATAGTTAGGACCTTGTTTTTATTCAAAATGCTTTTTTTTTATTTGCCAATATCTTTGGCGCCATTTGACGAATCTTCATGAAATTTTCTAAACTAATGGTTCACTCAGGTCAGCTCCTGCCTTGAATGTTTGGGTGGTGATTCGTCACGTGGGGGCCGAGAAAAAAGGGGGCCCCAAAACACGTTTTCCCCATGTTAATTTCCATAGGAATTTTGGGAGAGGCTACAGCCCAGACTGCTGAACGGAATTACACCAAACTTGGCAAAAACAGGTAGCTCTTGGTTCAGAAACCGACCTTTTTTATAAATGGTGTAAATCCATTCAGTAGTTCCTGAGAAATAAAAAAATGTAAATATCGATATATGAGCACCACCAGGTCCCCGAGGCTTTTTTAAAATATATAATTGAGCCCTAGATTGCCCTAGGGACCGCCACCCCCCAGGACTAACAATGTTTTGGGGTGCCCACCCCCAGGACATTGCTGTTTGCTCCCGCTCTGCCATAGCAAACTCTGCTTTGCTTCGTTGAAGCAAGAGTTGGAAACATGCCACGCGGCCTCTTTCCCGCAAATACATTTCTTTTAAAAAAAGGAGGCCAGGCCCTGGGAGACGGGCCCCAGGGGCTAATAGTGGCCCAGGGATGGGGGGCCACATGGCCCCCCTACGTAAATATATTTAAAAAAAGCCATGCCCTGGGGGTGGGGTCCCAGGGACCAATAGTGGCCCAGGGAAGGGGGGACAATTGCGCTCCCCCAAAAAGCCCCAGGTTGGCCAGGCCCCGGGGGATGGGGTACCCAGGCCAGGATAAATAAGGGAAGGGGAGCCACACAGCCACCCTTCCAAAAAGTAAAGAAAAAGATAGCCGATGTTGCGGGAGGCCCCACCCCCGTGCTGCACCATTTTGCAAATGCACCTCCTGGCGCGCTTTTGGTTTGGAGATTAAGTCCCTTTCATGCCTGGGGGTCCCTGGGGACCAAATAGCCCACCAGTTACCTCCTGTAAGCCCCACACTGTGGGATTGCTGAGAGGTGAAGCGAAGCTATGCCCCTTTTTACACCACTTTACAAACACGCATCTTGGTGCACTGCTGGTGGGGCGATGAGGTCCTCTTGTGAGCTGAGGACCTCAGGACACAAGTGGAATTCATCCCCCGAGCAGCAGTACGCCAGGATCTCCGTTTACAGAGTGATATTAAAAGGTGGCATGGCCTTTGAGCACTCTCAGCACTCAAGCTGTATAAAGCTTACTGGAGGTAACTGGAGGACCACTCTGGCCCCCAAGAACTCTCAGGAGGAAAGGGGACTTCATCCCCCTACCAAGAGAGCACCAGGAGGCATGTTTGCAGATTGGTGGAGAAAGGGGTGTGGCCTACGTCCACCTCGCAGCAATGCCACTGTGTGGGGCTTACTGGAGGTAAGAGGTAGGCTAATTGGCCCCAAAGGACCCACAGCAGCCAAAGGGGACTTTAATCTCCATCAAAGAGTGCGCCAGGGAGCGCGTTTGAAGAGTGGTGGGCAATAGGGGCATGGCCTGCTATGAGAACCAGTCCTGCTGTGTGGGACTTACTGGAGGTAATAGGAAGGGTAGTTGGCCCCCAAGGATGTCCTTTGGGGCCAATTACCCCTCTTGTTATCTCCTGTAAGTCCCACACAATGGAATTGCTAAGACGTCTTTGGAGGCCCCCTTTCTCCACCACTCTGCAAACGCGCCTCCTGGCAGACTACGGGATGGGGGATGAAGTCCACTTTACCCCTACGGAACTTTGGGGGCTAAGAAGCCCTCCTGGTACCACCTGTAAGTCCTACAAAGCTGAATTCCTGAGTGCTGGTCAGAGGCCCAGCACCCTTTCTCCACCACTCTGCAAATGCGACTACAAGTTAAAGAAGCATTTGCAATGTAATAGGTTTCGCATTCGCGAGAGTTAGAGCTATTGTTTTTTGGTGTAGAGTAGATGTACGTTGTGTGTAGTGGAATTATGTGGTATGTTGTGCCGTGAAAATATGTGAATAGAAAGTATGTGGTATTCAGGGTATAGGAATTATGAGGAGTGGTATTATGTGTTTTGGAGAATAATTATGTGGTATTGTAGTCTGTGTTATGGAGTGGTAACCTCCGGTTTAGCCTTCCTCATTTCCATAGAAGCTTAACTATAAACTCAAAGGGCCCAATTCACAGAACTAACTTAAGACAAGATCCTAAACTTACTACCATTTTGGTATTCACAGAAGGCACTTACTCATTTCGGTATTCACAGAAGTCCTAAAGTTAGGAGCCCTAACTTTACTACTCCTAAACTGAGAAAAATCATAACTTTAAGAATTTCGGTATTCACAGAAGGCATTTAGGAGTCTTAAAGTTAGGACGCGTAACTTGAGGTCTCCTAAATGCCTTCTATGAATACCAAAAGTCTTAAAGTTAGGATTTTTTATCAGTTTAGGAGTAGTATAGTTAGGAGTCCTAACTTTAGGACTCCTAAAGGACTTCTGTGAATACCAAAATGAGTAAGTGCCTTCTGTGAATACCAAATTGAGTAAGTGCCTTCTGTGAATACCAAAATGGTAGTAAGTTTAGGAATTTGTCTTAAGTTAGTTCTGTGAATCGGGCCCCAACGAGACATGATAAAAGAAGGAACCAAAGAGGGGCACTTCTTGACCTAGTTGGAGGTATGAGCAGGGCCACTGGAATTATGCGACTGTTTGGCTGCCCCAATTTTCACATATTAAAATATTTTCTGCATTTGCCAAATATTCCATCATCTGCTGCCTCATCTGCAGATTTGAACATAAAAAGCCTTGATTCTAGCTCAAACGGCTCAAATGTTCTTAAAAATGCAGCAACAAGTGTTACAGCGTGGTGGAAGACCCTTTGCAAAGCTGGAATGGTCACGTGTTACTTATTGCAAAATGTGGGTGTTAAACTGGTACTAATGGTGCACAAACCTCTCTTTTTTCTGTGGCTCTCTTGCCTCTTTCTACATTTCTCTTGCTTCGTTTTGCACCTTTCTACCTCTTTCTGCACTTCACTTGCCTCTTTCAGCACCTTAGTTGCTTTTTCCGCAGATCTCTTGCCTCTTTCTGCACTTTGTTTGCCTCATTCTGCACCTATCTTGCCTCTTTCTGCACCTCACTTGCCTCTTTCTGCACTTCTCTTGCTTCTTTCTACACCTTTCTTGCCTCTTTCTGCACCTCCAGTGCCCCTTCCTGCACTTCTAGTGCCTCTTTCTGCACCCCTCTTGCCTCTTTTTGCACCTCTGTTGGTTCTTTCTGCACTGGTCTTGCTTCTTGCTGCAACACTCTTGCTTCTTTCTGCACCTCACTTGCCTCTTTCATTACATCTCCTGCTTCTTTCTACTCCTCTGTTGCTTCTTTCCACAATTCTCTAGCCTCTTTCTGCATTTCTCTTGCTTGTTTCTGCACCTCTCTTGCGTCTTTCTGCACCTCTGTTATTGCCTCTTTTTGCACCTCACTTGCTTCTTTCTTCACCCCACCAGCCTCTTTCTGTGTTTCTCTTGCTTCTTTCTACATATCTCCTACCTCTTTCTGCTCCTGTCTTGGCTCTTTGTGCATTTCTCTTGCCTGTTTCTGTACTTCCCTTTCTTCTTTCTGCACCCTTCTTCCATTTTTCTGCATCCCTTTTGCCTCTTTCTGGTGTCTCTTGCCATTTTCTGAACCTCTCTTGTCTCTTTCTGCACATCTCTTGATTCTTTTCACACTTCTCTTGCTTCTTTCAGCAGTTCTCTTGGCCTCTCTCTGCACTTCTTTTGCTTGTTTCTATGCCTCTCTTGCACCTTTATGCACCTCTCTTGACTCTTTCTGCACATCTCTTGCCTCTCTCTGTACTTCTCTTGCTTCTTTCAGCATCTCTCTTGCTTCTTTCTGTACCCTTCCTCCCTTTTTTGCATCCATTTTACCTCTGTCTGCTGTTCGCTTGCCGTTTTCTGCACCTATCTAGCCTCTTTTTGTACCTCACTTGCATCTTTCTGCACTTCTCTTGCTTCTTTCCACACTTCTGTTGCTTCTGTTAGCAATTCTCTTGCCTCTTTCTGCACTTCTTTGGCCTGTTTCTGCACCTCTCCTGCGTCTTTATGCACCTCTGCTGCCTCTTTCTCCACCTCATTTGCTTCCTTGTGCACCCCTTTTGCCTCTTTCTGTACCCATCTTCCCTCTCTGCACCCCTGTTCCTTCTTTCTGCACCTTTATTGCCTGTTTCTACATCTCTCTTGCCTCTTTCTGTACCTCTGTTGGTTCTTTCTGCACTTCTCTTGCTGTTTTTGCACCCTTTGCGCATCTTTCAGTACCTCTGTTACTTCTTGCTGCACTTCTGTTCCTTTTTTCTGTACCCCTCCTGCCTCTTTCTGTACCTCTCTTGCCTCTTTGTGCACCTCTTCTACCTTTTTTCTGTACCGCTCTTGCTTCTTTTTGCACCTCCGTCACTTTTCTCTGCACTGCTCTTGCTTCTTTCTGCACATCACTTGCCTCTTTCTGCACTTCTCTTGCATCTTTATACACCTCTGTGGCTTCTTTCAGCAATTCTTTTGCCTCTTTCTGCACATCTCTTCCTTCTTACTGTACACCTCCTGCCTCTTTGTGTCCCTCTCTTGCCTCTTTGTGCTCCTCTACTACCTCTCTCAACACTCCTCTTACCTCTTTCAGCACCTCTTTTGCTTCTTTCTGCACTTCTCTTCCTTCTTATTGCACCCCTCCTGCCTCTTTCTGTACCTCTATTGTCTCTTTTTGAACCTCTGTTGGTTCATTCTGCACTGCTCTAGCTTCTTCCTGCATCCCTCTTACCTCTTTCGACACTCGTCTTTTCTCTTTCTGCACCTTTCTTGCCTCTTCCTGCACCCCTGTTCCCTCTTTCTGCACTTTTCCTGCATGTTTCTGCACCTCTCTTACTTCTTTCTTTACCTTTGTGGGCTCTTGCTTCACTTCTCTTGGTCTTTCTGCACCCTTCGTGCCTCTTTCAACACCTCTGTTTCTACTTTCTGCACTTCTCTTCCTTCTCTCTGCACCGTCCTGCCTCTTTCTGTACGTCTTTTGCCTCTTTGTGCACCTCCTCTGTCTTTTCTGCACTCGACTTGCCTCTTTCAGCACCTCTGTTGCTTCTTTCGGCTCTTTTCTTCCTTCTTTATGCACCCCTTTTGCCTCATTCTGTACCTCTCTTGCCTCTTTGTGCACCTCTCCTATCTTTTTATATACCGCTCTTGTTTCTTTTTGCACTTCTGTTGGTTCTTTCTGCACTGCTCTTCCTGCTTTCTGCACCTCACTTGCCTCTTTCTGCACTTCTCTTGCTTCTTTCTACACCTCTGTAGTTTCTTTCAGCAGTTCTCTCGCCTCTTCTTGCACTTCTCTTCCTTCTTTCTGTACCCCTCCTGCCACTTTGAGTACCTCTTCCTGCACTCCTCTTGTCTCTTTTTGCACCTCTGTTTGTTCATTCTGCACTGCTCTTGCTTCTTTCTATACCCCTCTTGCCTCTTTCTGCACTTTTCTTTTCTCTTACTATACCTCTCTTGCCTCTTTCTGCACCCCTGTTCCCTCTTTCTGCGCCTTTCCTGCCTGTTTCAGCACATCTCATGCCGCTTTCTTTACCTCTTTTGGTTTTTTCTGTACCTGTCTTTCTGTACCCTTCGCGCCTCTTTCAGCACCTCTGTTGGTTCTTTATGCACTTCTGTTTCTTCTTTCTACACCCATCCTACCTATTTCTGTACCTCTCTCGCCTCTTTCTGTACCTTTCCTACCTTTTGCACCTCTGGTGGTTCTTTCTGCACTGCTCTTGCTTCTTTCTGCACCTTACTTGCCTCTTTCTGTACTTCTCTTGCTTCGTTCTACACCTCTGTTGCTTCTTTCAGCAATTCTTTTGCTTCTTTCTTCACTTTTCTTTCTTCTTCGTGCACCCCTCCTGCCTCTTTCTGTACCTCTCTTGCCTCTTTGTGCACCTCTCCTACCTCTTTCTGCACCACTTTTGCTTCTTTCAGCACCTCTGTTGTTTCTTTCTGCTATTGAAATGAAATGAAAATGAAATGAAAAAAGAAACTTGCTAGAGCGCACTGTGGCCGAGCGGCTTCCTGGCGCTGGGGGGGAGGGAATCGGATTCTACACTGCAACCAGAGGAGCTAACCGGGGAAAGCCTGGAGAAAAAGAAACGTTTTTAAAGCTTTACGGAAGGAAGAGTAAGTGGGGATCGATCGGATGGATAATGGGAGGCTGTTCCAGAACTGGGGGGCCAAGACCGAGAAACGGGTGCCGCCAATTCGGGCTTTACGATAGCGGGGGACTTGAAGAAGAAGTAGAGATGACGAACGAAGAGTGCGAGCTGGGGTGTAAGGAGTGATCAGGGAAACAATAAAGAGAGGGGCGGAATGAGTGTAGGCTAGAAAGGCTAAGCATGCTAATTTGAAAGAGGAACGAAAGCGTACAGGAAGCTAGTGAAGGGACTTGAGAACAGGCGTGATGTGAGAGAATTTGGGAAGGTGAAAAATGAGCCGGGCGGCCTGATTTTGGATGGCCTGAAGCCGGCGCATTTCAAAAGCAGGGATGCCGGCGTAAAGGCCGTTCCCGTAATCAAGGCGGGAGGTGATGAGGGCCATGATGATGGATTTGAGGGCGTCGGTGGAAAAGAACCGGGAGATTTTACGGATGAGACGGAGGGATAGAAAACAAGATGAAATTATGGAGCTAACTTGGGTATGCATGGAAAGGTCGTTGCTGACCTTAATGCCTAGAGTGCGAACGGAAGGAACTGGGAGAGGGGGGGTTCCAAGAGAAAGGGGCCAGTGAGTTGGGGACCAGGGATTAGAGGGACCACCAGTGAGGACAAGCTCCGTCTTGTCAGGATTCAACTTAAGGTGGTTCGTGATCATCCAGTCCGAAATAAAGACTAGAGTGGAACTAAAAAAGGAAGAAGAGTCAGGAGTAGAGAGATCAAAAATGAGCTGGAGGTCGTCAGCGTAATTGTACACGGAGACCCCCAGCTCACGGAGAGAAAAAATAAGAGGGTAGATATAAAGATTAAAGAGAAGAGGGGAAAGGGAGGAACCTTGGGGGACCCCACACACAAGAGGGCGGGGGGAGCGGAGAATCCAGCGAGCTGAACTGCCTGGGACCTATCCTGGAGAAAGGACATCAGCCAGGAGAGTGCCACTCCCCTAATGCCGGCTGCGCTGACACGGTCGAGGTCTGTACCCCTCCTGCCTCTTTGTGCACCTCTGTTGCCTCTTTGTGCACCTCTCTTGCCTCTTTCTGCAGTTCACTTGCTTCTTTCGGCACCTCTCTTGCCTGTTTATGCACCTCTGTTGCTCCTTTCTTCACTTCTTTTGCCTCTTTCTGCACATCTAACTTAGAGGTAGTTTTAATCCCCCTGCTCTATTATGTACAAGGGTCACATAGGGGAGGTCATGCCAATCACAGGGGTATCCCAACCAATAGTGTACCCTAGTGTATGTAAGTGTTTTCACTGTATTCTAAGTGTATTTCAGCATTGCACTGGCTCTGGGCCTTGTTAGTCAGAGTCAGTTACCACCAGTACCAGTCAGAAAAAAGTTGGGGGCACAGGATGACTTTGCAACAAGGCCTCCTTCTGCACCTATGTTGGTTATTTCTGCCTATCTCTTGCTTCTTTCTGCACCTTTCTTCGTCTTTCTGGACTTCTGTTGCCTCTTTCAGCATTTCTCTTGCTTCTTTCTGTGCGTTTCTTCCTCTTTCTGTACATGTCCTACCTCTGCAGGCATAATTAGAAATTAGCATTTAAAAAACCTTTGAAATTCACTGAAAAAGCATAGGTTTCAGGGATGTTATAGTTAGGAATTAACATTTAAAAAACCTTTGAAATTCACTGAAAAAACCATAGGTTTCAGGGACATTATAGTTAGAAATTAGCATTTAAAAAACCTTTGAAATTCACTGAAAAAACCATAGGTTTCAGGGACGTTATAGTTAGAAATTAGCATTTAAAAAACCTTAGAAATTGACAGAAAAGTGACAGGTTTCAGGGACATAAAAGAGATTTCAGTTTAAATACTTTCATATTCTTACTGCTATGTAATAACTACTGATGTGCCCACCCAGTGACTTTAGGGTACACCCAAAGGACTGCAAGAAAAGTTTGAACCTGATAATAGTGGTCATGTATAACCATGTGCGTTCATGAGCACAAACAAATGCAAAAAATTGATGCTCAGACTGCACGGATGACCTTGCTGTATGCTATATGCACTGAGGAACATCCGTGATGATCAGTTGCAAGGTACATGTCCTGAACAGTATGTTGCCATGGAGGGGGCCTGTTGAGGTTCATACAGGTGTTGTTTGTGGATGTGATGGTCATGATGGGAGTGAATTTGTCTACCCAATGGATGGTACAAGAGAGATATCCATCAATTTCCTGAAATCTAAGAGATATGAAGGGTACGTTTCTTGAAAATGTCATCACTAGTTAGTTGTATCTATTTTGTAGGTCAAACATGCAGCCTTCTAAAGCACACCATTTCAGACTAGTTTGTTTTATTATTCTGCTCTTCTATATATATTTCCATCTCAAATTGCTATATGGCATGGAGAAACATAACACTTTAATAATGCATTACTCATAGCAGTAAACAGCGTCTAAGCTCAATTAGAATGTGTTATCTCATTATTTGTGTAGAGTTACATTGCCACTAAAGTGCTCGTCTCACCAGTGCTGAAAACTCAAGATGTGAAGGCTATTAACATAATGCAAACACAATACTTAATTTGGACGGCGTAAATAATCAGTCGCATTAAACTGTATTACACTTTAATTGGTCTCAATTAAAACTTGCATTGATGCCTGATGTGAGTCATACATTAATTGACAGAAAAACACAATTACCAAATTACACTTCAGTTCAAAAGCAATGTTCTAGAATGCCTATTATTGGTGGTTGTTAACAATGCAGGATGTGGTAGAGAGAATTGTGTTTTCTCTGTAATGCAGGGCCTCTTTTATACACCCTGGACCGGGTATACCCAGGATTTCTTCCTGGGAAAAGTCACACAAAGTGAGGCAAAGCAGCTAAAACTCTTGCAAGGGTATTTACTTTTCAGTGCAAAATGTATTTTGCGCTAGAAAGCTGCCCTTTTCTCAGCACAAATCACACTTTGAAACCCTTTGGGTTAAGGGAGTGTTACCTGGGTGTAACTTGAGTAGAAACTTGCTCACCCAATGTTTTTGATGCAAAGCCTGATCTACTATTGTAGCCATACCAGACTTTGTGTCAAAAAATGTTTCCTTGAACTAGGCGGAAAGAAGGAGAAATGTTTCTAGTTTTCAAAACATTCCACACATTGTGTGTGTGCTGCACTATACAGAACACATACGATGTGGGAAATGTTTGAGAGTTTGTCTCAGGAAAGAATTTTACATAGGAAGTGTACACTTGCACCATGGTGCATAGGTTGTGTGTGGCACAATGCAGCCTTTTTGTGCACTAATGAAGGGGAGTGAGTAGTAGCAGGCCATTTTAAACAAATACGGCTCTGCACTGCTCTCTCCCACTTGCACAACCGGCCCGCATTGCCCTAAAAAATAACAAATCAACCCCCCTCAATTTTCAGTTCCAAAGAATCTTTGCTGTCTGTGACTGAGGAATTACCACTAACTTGACTACTGCTATGATAATGGTCGATAAAGAAAATCGGTTAGGGGCAGAAAGAATCCACGCTGTTATCAAGACCATTTCCGAATGAAGATACATTGTGTGATGTTAGCAATGCATGGTTGCTTTCAATGAAAATCCCACAGGTACTCATCTATACCATGAAGCTATAGATCTCTGTTAGTGCTTAATTTGTAAAAGTAGAAGTGCTGTGGCCAAACTCTTCTAAGAAGCCTGCTGGCCCTGCTGCTCATTGTCGATGTTGTCATATACCATGGCTGTCTAGTCTTTATTTTACCCATCGCACCAGGATACTTTCCCTGCCAATACATCGCGCTCTCAAAGGTTCCTTTTCATATCTCCTTTCTTCTTTTCCTATAGTTCTTCTATATTTCTCTTCCTTCTTCTTTCTACCTTTGCTCCTTTCTTGTTCTGGTAGTGCGGGCTGGAAGTTTCTTACTAGGCAGGCTGAAGACCAATTTGAGAATTGCTGGCTCCATAGTGAGGAAGCTTGGTGTTTAAAATAATGATGGGATGGGATTCGACCCGAGTAATTACCAGTGGCAGAGATTCATTTAAGCTTCTCACCCATTACCTTTTTGTATACGTTAGTGCAACATCCTAAGTGTGCCGGGTAAGCCCAGATTTTGGTCCCATGCTCACTATACCACTGGAACCAAGCCACAGGTTACTGAAATCCCCCAAGTTGGGTGAAACCGGTCTTGAGTTGCTTGTGTTCTAGTTTAAGGAGGCCCTGGACTGGACTGTTTCTACTAGAGCATGCTCAAGACTGATTTCTATATTGCTAGGTCCAAACAGAGGTGCTATGGTGTGTAAATAACTATGGACTGGGATGCGGCAAGTGTAATTAGCAGTACCTGAGATTACTTCAAGCATGCTACCCATCACTTTTTTGTATACTTCAGAACTTGCTTGTTCTGGGTCAAAGGGTTTACAACCTTTACAACGAAACTTTTACAACGAACTACCATTACAACGCAACTTTTACAACGCAAACTATTACAACGCATTGCTCTGGGGGGCGCTCTAGGATAGGGAATATGTTAATTTACTATCCAATAACCTTCCCTAGTGTCCACGGGGACTGGAGTTGGAATAGTAAATTAAACTATTCACTATCCAACACCCAAAAGCGCTATGCGTTGTAATGGTATGCGATGTAAAAACCGCGTTGTAAAGGTATGCGTGGTAAAAGTATGCGTTGTAACGTCATACATCCGGGTCAAAGTCTGATTATTAAAAATAATTCCCGATCCCCATAAAAGAGTGTCAGTGAGCCCCACCTGCAGCCACCTGCTCAAATTAAGCACTGATCTGTACTGGAAAAAGACAGGATCCTAAACAAAGTGGAGATGGTCAGACACATTCCAGTGCAGGTCAGATCTGAAAGTACCCTGCACATTTGGTGGGTTCCTTAAAAATGGGACCTGTAAGATGAATGGTGCTGACAGCAGTAGTGAGACAGAATATTGAGTTGGAAATGTCCACTTAAACAAATATTGAGTTGGAAGTATTGTGATCCAGAAATATTGACAGCAAGAACACTGTGGTCCAGAATATCGAATTTAAGGAAAGAAATATAGTTTTTAAAAATATAGAAGTCATTAATATTGTTTGCAAAATTATAGATGTTAAAAATATACATTTTTTAATTAGCGTTCTGTATTTTAGTTTATATTTTAAATGTATGTGATGCATGTTTTTTTATAAGTATTGTTTATGTTTTTATATATATGTGTTATATTTTTAGTAGTTATAAATAAAGTTTGTATTACATTTTGCATGTTTTAGTTCTTTAGCGTGTTTTGGGTTTATAGGGGAATAGGATGGGAAGTAAATTAATTATAATAAATTAATGATTATTTTGCATTTATTTAATTTAGATTTTATAGTATTAATTGTGGGAAGTAATTTATTTGTAATTAATTATTAATTGGTTGTTAATTAAATATTTGATAATTAATTATGGTAATTGTGTAATTTGTTTTAGGTGTTGGTTGTGGGGTTTACAGGGGTGAAGGTTGGGATGTAATTTAATGTTTAGTTAATTAATAATTAGTTCTTAATTAATATTAATTAATTGATAGAAAATGAATTACCGAAATTGGGTAATTAATATTAGGTGCGTGTTGTGAAGCTTATAAGGTAAAGGAAGGGAAGTAATTTATGTTTAATTAATTAATAATTAGTTGCTAATTTATATGAACTAATTAATTGATAATTAATTTATTTTAATTTTGTGATTTGTGTTAGCTGTGGGCTGTGGGGTTTATGGGGTAAAGGGTAGGACGCAATGTATGTTTAATTAATTATTAATTAGATGTTAATTAACAATAATTAATTGATAGAACATTTAATTTAGATGTGGGTTGTGACATGTGTAGTGTTATAGGGTAGAAAATACAAAAAGTAAATGTATGTAATAATTAATGTTTTTGTTTCTAAATAATTTTTATTACAAATATTTATTTGTTCTGAAATTGGTTTTTATTTTATTTAATTTAATATGTGTAGGTATTTATATGTATTTAACATTATAATGTTTTTTAATTTGTTTTATATATTAAACATAATTGTCTTTGAATTAGTAACATATTTATATCTTTTTTTATTTATTTTGTTGTTTAAATATTTTTATTGTTGCTAAAATGTTGTTTGTTTTTAATTTTGAACTGACTGGAGTGAGAATAATAATTGTTACTCCTCTGATATCCAACACTTTCCCTACTGCTGTACTCACTGGAGTGGGAATAGTAATTTTTACCTCTCCGCTATCCAACACTTTCCCTCCTTTTACAATTATTGGAGTGGGAATAGTAAATGTTATCCCCCCACTATCCAACACTTTTCCTACTGTTGCACTCACTGGAGTGGGAATAGTAATTGTTACCCCTCCACTATCCAACACTTTCCCTACTTTTACAATTATTGGAGTGGGAATCGTAAATTGTATCCCGCCACTATCCAACACTTTTCCTACTGTTGCACTCACTGGAGTGGGAATAGTAATGTTTACCCCTCCGCTATCCAACACTTTCCCTACTGTTGCACTCACTGGAGTGGGCTAGTAATTTTTACCCCTCTGCTATCCAACACTTTCTCTACTGTTGCACTCACTGGAGTGGAAATAGTAATTTCTACCCCTCCACTATCCAACACATTCCCCACTGTTGCACCCACTGGAGAGGGAATAGTCATTTTTACCCCTCCGCTCCAACAGTTTCCCTACTGTTGCACTCAGTGGAGTAAGAAATTTAAGTTTGATGATTTTTCAATTGGTACTCACACACAGATATATATATATTTTAAATGTTTTATATCATTTTAAAATGATAAAATAAATTAAAATTAATAGATTATTGTTTTAAAGTAAATATATATATATGAAATATTATGTATGCGTTTAACTTTTTTTAATAAGGTTTATGTATTATATGGTTTAAATGTATATTAAATCTACTTTTTGTTATATTCATTTTATTATTTAACATATTTAATATGTATTATTTTATCATATATATATATATATTTAGGTATATATATATATAGGAGCGCAGCACGGATGGCCCTGCAACTCAAGCAGACCCGGATAGAAACTGGTACCGCATTGCTTGGCAGTGTCTCCTTTCCTTGAGGGATCTAGAAATCCGGTGTCCGCCGCCAGGATTGAGGGACAATTGCGGTAAGAGGTATTCCACCTCCGTCAGGGTGCTGTACGCTGTATGGCTGCCCCCGCGCACTTTGCCTCTCAACTTCACGGCTGTTGCAGCCCGAGGGGACCCGAGAAGGTGCTTTTAACTTGGGCAGCGTGGATATGAGTCATGCCATCTCTGCCTACGATAATCACTGGAGCTGATACCGACTAGGTGTGCCCCCCACATTACCGACCCGTATTCATGAACATAATGCATTCTGGGGGTTTTAGTTTGCTTAATGGTCTGCAAGCGCCAACAGGTGTATGAAATTTCAATGGGGAGGAGTCCAGTGACATCATCATTACTTCTGGGGCGGAAATCACTGGACTATTCACTTGACTCTGGTGGGTGCAGGGCGCTGAGGAAGGCAACACAAGCCGAAATGCATTCGCCGCCACCTACCTGCAAAACTCAGGAATAAAGTGCCTTTAAAGTGTTCCCCTCTGGCCTCCGCGCTTTTCTTTTGAGGGAAGTGGTTTGGTGATGTTTTCTGCGCGATGCCAGGAGCGCAGCACGGATGGCCCTGCAACTCAAGCAGACCCGGATAGAAACTGGTACCGCATTGCTTGGCAGTGTCGCCTTTCCTTGAGGGATCCAGAAATCCGGTGTCCACCGTCAGGATTGAGGGACAATTGCGGTAAGAGGTATTCCATCTCCGTCAGGGTGCTGTACGCTGTATGGCTGCCCCCGCACACTTTGCCTCTCAACTTCACGGCTGTTGCAGCCCGAGGGGACCCGAGAAGGTGCTTTTAACTTGGGCGGCGTGGATATGAGTCATGCCATCTCTGCCTACGATAATCACTGGAGCTGATACCGACTAGGTGTGCCCCCCACATTACCGACCCGGATTCATGAACATAATGCATTCTGGGGGTTGTAGTTTGCTTAATGGTCTGCAAGCGCCAACAGGTGTATGAAATTTCAACGGGGAGGAGTCCAGTGACATCATCATTACTTCAGGGGCGGAAATCATTGGACTATTCACATGACTCTGGTGGGTGCAGGGCGCTGAGGAAGGCAACACAAGCCGAAATGCATTCGCCGCCACCTACCTGCAAAACTCAGGAATAAAGTGCCTTTAAAGTGTTCCCCTCTGGCCTCCGCGCTTTTCTTTTGAGGGAAGTGGTTTGGTGATGTTTTCTGCGCGATGCCAGGAGCGCAGCACGGATGGCCCTGCAACTCAAGCAGACCCGGATAGAAACTGGTACCGCATTGCTTGGTAGTGTCTCCTTTCCTTGAGGGATCAAGAAACCTGGTGTCCGCCGTCAGGATTGAGGGCCAATTGCGGCAAGAGGTATTCCACCTCCGCCAGGGTGCTGTACGCTCTATGGCTGCCCCCGCACACTCTGCCTCTCAACTTCACGGCTGTTGCAGCCCGAGGGGACCCGAGAAGGTGCTTTTAACTTGGGCGGCGTGGATATGAGTCATGCCATCTCTGCCTACGATAATCACTGGAGCTGATACCGACTAGGTGTGCCCCCCACATTACTGACCCGGATTCATGAACATAATGCATTCTGGGGGTTGTAGTTTGCTTAATGGTCTGCAAGCGCCAACAGGTGTATGAAATTTCAACGGGGAGGAGTCCAGTGACATCATCATTACTTCAGGGGCGGAAATCATTGGACTATTCACATGACTCTGGTGGGTGCAAGGCGCTGAGGAAGGCAACACGAGCCGAAATGCATTCGCTGCCACCTACCTGCAAAGCTCAGGAATAAAGTGCCTTTAAAGTGTTCCCCTCTGGCCTCCGCGCTTTTCTTTCGAGGGAAGTGGTTTGATGATGTTTTCTGCGCGATGCCAGGAGCGCAGCACGGATGGCCCTGCAACTCAAGCAGACCCGGATAGAAACTGGTACCGCATTGCTTGGCAGTGTCGCCTTTCCTTGAGGGATCCAGAAATCCGGTGTCCACCGTCAGGATTGAGGGACAATTGCGGTAAGAGGTATTCCATCTCCGTCAGGGTGCTGTACGCTGTATGGCTGCCCCCGCACACTTTGCCTCTCAACTTCACGGCTGTTGCAGCCCGAGGGGACCCGAGAAGGTGCTTTTAACTTGGGCGGCGTGGATATGAGTCATGCCATCTCTGCCTACGATAATCACTGGAGCTGATACCGACTAGGTGTGCCCCCCACATTACCGACCCGGATTCATGAACATAATGCATTCTGGGGGTTGTAGTTTGCTTAATGGTCTGCAAGCGCCAACAGGTGTATGAAATTTCAACGGGGAAGAGTCCAGTGACATCATCATTACTTCAGGGGCGGAAATCATTGGACTATTCACATGACTCTGGTGGGTGCAGGGCGCTGAGGAAGGCAACACGAGCCGAAATGCATTCGCCGCCACCTACCTGCAAAGCTCAGGAATAAAGTGCCTTTAAAGTGTTCCCCTCTGGCCTCCGCGCTTTTCTTTCGAGGGAAGTGGTTTGGTGATGTTTTCTGTGCGATGCCAGGAGCGCAGCACGGATGGCCCTGCAACTCAAGCAGACCCGGATAGAAACTGGTACCGCATTGCTTGGCAGTGTCTCCTTTCCTTGAGGGATCAAGAAATCCGGCGTCCGCCGTCAGGATTGAGGGACAATTGCGGTAAGAGGTATTCCACCTCCGTCAGGGTGCTGTACGCTGTATGGCTGCCCCCGCACACTTTGCCTCTCAACTTCACGGCTGTTGCAGCCCGAGGGGACCCGAGAAGGTGCTTTTAACTTGGGCGGCGTGGATATGAGTCATGCCATCACTGCCTACGATAATCACTGGAGCTGATACCGACTAGGTGTGCCCCCCACATTACCGACCTGAATTCATGAACATAATGCATTCTGGGGCTTGTAGTTTGCTTAATGGTCTGCAAGCGCCAACAGGTGTATGAAATTTCAACGGGGAGGAGTCCAGTGACATCATCATTACTTCAGGGGCGGAAATCATTGGACTATGCACATGACTCTGGTGGGTGCAGGCGCTGAGGAAGGCAACACGAGCCAAAATGCATTCGCCGCAACCTACCTGCAAAACGCAGGAATAAAGTGCCTTTAAAGTTTTCCCCTCTGGCCTCCGCGCTTTTCTTTCGAGGGAAGTGGTTTGGTGATATATATATATATATTCACTGAAAAAACCATAGGTTATAGACCATATATAGTTAGGAATTAGCATTTAGAAAACCTTATTTTACTCACACAAAACCATTGAAATTCCATATATAGTTAGTTGCACTAACTATATATCGCGCACCCGCAATCCACTGCTGATGATGTCACATATTACATCATTCATGACATGGTCAGTGACATCACTGATGACATCACTGATGACATCTCAAATGACATCACTGATGACATCATCTAGTGTCTGTGTGTTTTTGTAAAGTTTAAATACGTTTTACATATTGAAGAATGACTGGATGTATGGAAGACTGAGTGTGTGTGTGGCTGGCTGGGAGGTGTGTGACTCTGTGCATATCAATGTGTACTTGTATCAGTGATTGTATAAGAGAGTAAGTATGTGTTAGTATATGTGTGAAAAGTATGGTGTTCTGTGTTTAACTATAGATGAGGAAATCGAAGTGTGATTGATTCTTCACAGGACTGACTAGGTGTATGAGTGCATATAATAGTGTTCTAATAATAACTGACTGTATGTATGAGTAATTGTATGGGTGATTGAGTGAATGTGTGTGTAGACGTACGAATCAGTGAGTGCGTATGTAGTAACTGGTATTGGTGTGTCATGATGTCATCAGTGATGTCATTTGAGATGTCATCAGTGATGTCATTTCAGATGTCATTAGTGATGTCATCAGTGATGTCACTGAAGTATGGTGTTCTGTGTTTAACTGTATAGATGAAGAAATGGGAGTGTGATTGATTCTTTACAGGACTGACTTGGTGTGTGAGTAACTCCATGGATGAGTGGCAGTGTGTGACTGTCTGCATAGGTGTATGAGTGCATATGATAGTGTTGTAATAATAAGTGACTGTATGTATGAGTTATTGTATGGGTGAATGAGTGAATGTGTGTGTAGACGTAGGAATCAGTGAGTGCGTATGTAGTAACTGGTATTGGTGTGTCATGATGTCATCAGTGATGTCATTTGAGATGTCATCAGTGATGTCATCAGTGATGTCATTTGAGATGTCATCAGTGATGTCATCAGTGATGTCACTGACCATGTCATGAATGATGTAATATGTGACATCATCAGCAGTGGATTGCGGGTGCGCGATATATAGTTAGTGCAACTAACTATATATGGAATTTCAATGGTTTTGTGTGAGTAAAATAAGGTTTTCTAAATGCTAATTCCTAACTATATATGGTCTATAACCTATGGTTTTTTCAGTGAATTTTCAAGGTTTTGTAAATGCTAATTCCTAACTATATATGGTCTATAACCTATGGTTTTTTCAGTGAATTTCATTGGTTTTTTAACAGCTAATATCTGTAGCTGTAAAATGTATTCTTCTTTAAATCCAAAAATATATTTTATATGTTTATGAATAATTTTTTTTTTTAATATTTTTTTTTCTTCGTTCCCGCTTCGCGAATCGGGAAGCTTCCCGTTAGCTGACCTTGATGCCGCGAAATAGACCGCGAGCCGGTAAACGTTTCTTTACCGCAAGTGCCGCGTTAGAAAACAACATCGTGACGCCTCCCGTCCGCATGACGTTTCACGTTGTCGCGTGATACGTCATATGACGTGCTACGTTAGCGAACTGGTACGCGAAGCGAGTCGCAAAGCGCAGGTTTCTGGAAGCAAACCGGGAGGCCCTGCAAAGCGCTTAACGTAAACACAGCAAGTCATGTGACTTGGTAATAACACTTTTCATTGGTTCATTTCACTTTTGGTTTCCTAATGATGTAAGACTAGGTCATATAATCTAAAATGAACACTTTTGATTGGTTGAGAACTCTTGTTTTTCCCAAATGATGAAAATCCCTCCTTCTTTCCTCACTCTGACTTTCATCATTGTGAGAGAAAGACCCTTTGTGATCACTGAGCAATGGCTTCTTTAGTAGCTTCAGCTGGTGCTTCCCCACCACCTCCACCACATCCAAGGAAGAGTGGACCACCTGCTCAAGTTATAATTCAGCAAGAAGAGGAAGACGAGGAAGAGCAGGAAGAGAGGCAGTTTTTGCCTGAGGAACCCAGGACGTCTCACCGGAAAGAAAACTTCATTTGGCAATTTTTTTAAATTCCCAAAGGTCAGAAAAAAGTAAATGCAAGATACGTAACTTGCCTTATATGTCAAGATAGACTGTCCAGAGGAACCGAGAAAAAATACAGTTTCGGAAACTACACAATGCATCGCCATATGACTAGGTGGCATCCTAACAACTACAGTGCTGCACAGTTTCGGAACGACCTAGATAATCTCCCTATTATGGCCAGAAGATCTGTTGTACCGGAAGTAACGGGACCAGAGGGCAGGGAGATGGTGCCAAATATACAAATGAGATTTGGTGAAGTAAAACACATCTGCGTATTTTGCGATGGATTCATTTGCTACGGAGAAAGAAGCATCACTCTGATCAACAGAGCTATTGACTATCATATGCAAGTTTGTACGAAACGCCCAAAATAATAAATACTTTTTTTTTGTTTTGTTGCTCCTGTTGAGCCCTTTACAATGAATCGTTTTCATTGCCCCCTCCAAGAAAAACCCCCAAAAATATAAAACTGTTCAGAAAAATTCAAAAAAAGTAAAAAAATGTTCTGAAAAATAATAAAAAAAATATAAAACAACAAAAACAATAAAAAAAAAGTTCTTTTCAGAACTACCTCCCCGTTATTAAAAAATTGGTACAATATTTGGAACTGTGCCAACCTCTATTTCTCTTAGTTCGCTTCCCAGTTCGCTCGCCGGTACGCGAACCGGAAGCGAACCAAAAACAGTAAGTATAAGGGAAGGAAACAGACACTTATGTTAAAAGAAAGACAGCTATAGGGGAGTAAACTAGAGATACTATTACCCGTAATCCACTGCTGATGATGTCACATATTACATCATTCATGACATGCTCAGTGACATCATCAGCAGAGGATTGCGGGTTTTTTGGCAATGTGCCTTATCCACGGTTTAATAACGCTGCCTTTTGCTTTATATAAGTTTTCAAATTGTATGAAATATATACCAATAGGTCGTTATGAACTTTTAGGTAGTGCTTTTCTTCATGAGGTCTGGTCGCTTCCATACACATACAGATGTTTCAAAGATGATCAAGAAGTTTATCTGAATGGAGAGGAATGCACTGAGACGCCAGATCATTCACTAATGTGTAGGCACATACAGTTACACGGTTCATGCAACAAACACCGACCAAATATGGCTTGCGTGTTGCAAGGCACGCCAGTTCCTGCTATCATCCCCACGTTCAAGTTGTTGGAAAATGGTAGTTATTTGATGCTCAATAATGAAGATTGTTCTGAGTTAATTAAAAGTATTCCTTTTATCGTAACAGTAAGTGAACGGGTTATTTGCTGCAGAAATGTTCTATTTTCTCCCACACATGAACATAGGGAGTTTTCAATCTGGCCACAAATACCAACCTTGAGAGAGATTTCAACGGCATGGCAAGAATAAGAGCTCTTTTGTCTCAGAGAGAGGTGGCCTTGAGTTCGGCCCGTGAAACTTTCGTGCTTCACATAGCGAACACCCGTACTGAGGTGCAGACCCTTTTCAATTCAGATTTGCCTTTCAATTTCAGCAAGATGGTTCGGACTATCTTTAACGCATCCTCCACAAAGGCCCTGGCGCACTTTTTTAAAGTTGTTACCAGTGGTCTCGTGACTTCATTTGAGAAAATCTTTGGAGTCATCCCTGCTTTCTTTCATTCTATTTTCTCCACTCTGCTTCGTGGATTGGCATTTTTACTTACATTACCAGCGGACGCTCTTGTGCTTTTTTACATTTTTAAATATGGATGTCCCTCCTATGCAACCTCCCACCCTGCAGCTGCTGACACTGTTCCGCAAACGCATGCTAGAATATTATGGCACAATGCCGTTGGCGATATTAAGCACGGCATATGGATTATCTTTTCGATTCTCCTACTTCACCTGTGTCCAGTCTGTATTTCACTGCCTGACCTGTGATTTCGATTGGGCCATTGATTTGTGTCTCTGCGGACCGGTTTCTCCTGACGTCGACTTTAATCAGCTGATGACTCCTATCATTACTCACGAGTTGGTTTGTCCTGGCGAAAGGATTATGGCTGTGGCATTGATGCATGGACTAATTGGTCCCTGGAATTTATTGGCGGCAGCACAGTCTTTCTTGGAACAGAGCTTTCTTGAAAACCCACGGAGCTGTCCTCTGATGGTGATAGAGGATCCGGTGCTGGGAGAGCACGTATGTTCTTTTCCGCTTTTAAATTGGATGGCTGAACTGTTTTCGGATGAAGACGGTGACTTCCTATTGGAGGCTGTTGCAGCTTATTTTGCATACACAGTTATGTCATAGACCTTTTTCATGTTTGATATGCTGAGTACTAGCATTTCATTGACAATTCATTGACTTATTTGTCAAGTTTTTATTATTTACCTTGCCTATTGGCTTAAGACTCGATAAAGTACTTGGCTGTTTTATTTTTCTTTAGCATTAAATTTTCCTAGTTTTTAATGCTTTACCTTGCGGACCGTCCACATATAAACTTGCAATCTGCTCTCATGAGATGGCACTTCTATTATCTTATTCAGTTCGTTTCCGGATCATGGGGAGGTGTCATCTAGGTCCTGGATATCTTTACACCGTGTTAAGTTAGCATGGGCTCATTACCGGTTTAAACGCCATTTTTCCTTTTTTGCAACTTCTGCACACGACACTTAGTTGTTGCTTTAGCTTTCCACCTAGTAGTTCATCGTGGTTTACATGAGAATAATATGTTATTGCTCTACTATCTGCTTTGCTTGTTAAACTATATCTGTACAGCGAGTGCTAAAGTTTCAAGAACAACACGATACAGAATTGTTATGAGGTCTGATCTCCACGACTTCATACTCATAACATAAGTGCAACTTCTGCCAATTCTGGGCATGAGGCGGGTTTTATATTGCTTTGCCGAACACACATACACAACAGTTGATGCGGTTCACATGAAGAGAGAGCTGGTGTATGCTGATGTGATTCCTTCAAATCTAAGACACTAAAGTATGGGCATGCCCTAAACCAACACAAAGAGACCTTCTTAGCAAATAATATAATATGTGTATTAGGGAGGGTGAGATATAAGCAGCCGCGGGCCGTGGAGGGAGTTACGGTGAGGCAGGGAGGCGGGGAGGGGGAGAAGCAGGGTGGAGCCGCGGGGCCCTTTTAAAACCTCCACATCAAACCTAGGGGGTCAGCGAGGATCTACTATGCCCCCTTATGGTTACTTCCCCCTTTGTTTTGGCCTCCTCTTGTCTCTCGATCCTACCGAGAGACAAGATGGCGGCCGCTACGGACTTTTTGGAATGTTGACAGACGCCAGAGAACCAATCAGCTTCGCTTCACAAAGCTCCGTTGCGCGAAAAGTACGCGTCCTGGGACGCTGCCTGGTCCGCTGTTACAGATATATATCTTTTTTTAAACGTTAATTTCTCAAAATCCACTGGAGCACATATATTGAGACCTACAAAAGGCACATCGGGCTACCAGTCCCTACAATTTTGCCAAGGTTCGTGCAAATCCATTCAGCCGTTCGGGCTAAAAGTGAGGCCAACCGCCCTATGGAAAACTCAATGTTAAAAACACGTTTTGGGACCCCCCTTTTTTCTCGGCCCCCCCTTGACGAACCCCCCCCAAATTTTCAAGGGCTGCTCAGAAACAAAATGTGCCATTTTCCTGAAAATTTCAGCCAATTCCGTCCACAAACGCCAAAGTTATTAGACATAGAATTTTCAAAAATCCCATAGAGAAAAAATCCTAACTATATATACCTACTGGCGACCGCCAGTAGGTAATATATATATATATATATATATATATATATATATATATATATATATATATACATACGTATGTATGTATGTATATATATATATATATATATATATATATATATATATATTACCTACTGGCGATAGCCAGTAGGTATATATAGTTAGGATTTTTTTCCTATGGGATTTTTGAAAATTCTATGTCGAATAACTTTGGCGTTTGAGGACAGAATTGGCTGAAATTTTCAGGAAATAGGAACATTTTGTTTCTGAGCAGCCCCTGAAAATTTGGGGGGGGTTTCGTCAAATGGGGGCCGAGAAAAAAGGGGGGTCCCAAAACGTGTTTTTCCAATGCAATTTTCCATAGGGCGGTTGGCCTCACTTTTAGCCTGAACGGCTGAATGGATTTACACCAAACTTGGCAAAATTGTAGGGACTGGTAGCCCGATGTGCCTTTGCTATGTCTCAAGATATAGGCTCCAGTGGTTTTTACGAAAATTAACTTTGAAAAATATATATTGGGCTACATTGGGCTATATATATGTTGGAGCCCAAATGTAGCCCAATGTAGCCCAATGTAGCCCAATGTAGCCCAATGTAGCCCAAAGATGGCCACCAGAGACAAAAAAAACAAATGTAGCCCAAATATCAGCCAGATGTAGCCCAACTATAGCCCAATGACAGAATGTCCCAGAGTGTTCTAAAGAACAACTAGAGTGCTAACAGTCCTACTTATTACAAAGGTATGGCACACCTGAAGCCATCTTGATTGGAATAAAGTGGTAACTCGTAAAACATTTAATTTAAAAAGGAACAAAATGAGGGGGTTCATTTTGCCATAGAAAGTATGATTAGCGAATATATGACGAAATCCCGCATACCATCAGTCCGCAAAAAAAATCCCGCATGTACTATTAGGCCGCAAATTAAAATAACGAAAACTTTTAGAACGAATATGCCTTTAGCATACACTAAACAACTAAACTACCCTAAACCCTAAAACACTACCCCCAGCATGACCCTACACTACACAAACAGTACAACACTACCCTAAACCCTAAAACACTACCCCCAGCATGACCCTACACTACGCAAACACTACAACACTACCCTAAACCCTAAAACACTACCCCCAGCATGACCCTACACTACGCAAACACTACAACACTACCCAAAACCCTAAAACACTACACCCCAGCATGACCCTACACTACGCAAACACTACAACACTACCCTAAACCCTAAAACACTACCCCCAGCATGACCCTACACTACACAAACACTACAACACAACCCTAAACCCTAAAACACTACCCCCAGCATGACCCTACACTACGCAAACACTACAACACAACCCTAAACCCTAAAACACTACCCCCAGCATGACCCTACACTACGCAAACACTACAACACTACCCTAAACCCTAAAACACTACCCCCAGCATGACCCTACACTACACAAACACTACAACACTACCCAAAACCCTAAAACACTACACCCCAGCATGACCCTACACTGCGCAAATCCTACAACACTACCCTAAACCCTAAAACACTACCCCCAGCATGACCCTACACTGCGCAAACACTACAACACTACCCAAAACCCTAAAACACTACACCCCAGCATGACTCTACACTACGCAAACACTACAACACTACCCTAAACCCTAAAACACTACCCCCAGCATGACCCTACACTACGCAAACACTACAACACTACCCTAAACCCTAAAACACTACCCCCAGCATGACCCTACACTACGCAAACACTACAACACTACCCTAAACCCTAAAACACTACCCCCATCATGACCCTACACTACGCAAACACTACAACACTACCCTAAACCCTAAAACACTACCCCCAGCATGACCCTACACAACGCAAACACTACAACACTACCCAAAACCCTAAAACACTACCCCCAGCATGACCCTACACTACGCAAACACTACAACACTACCCAAAACCCTAAAACACTACCCCCCAGCATGACCCTACACTACGCAAACACTACAACACTACCCAAAACCCTAAAACACTACCCCCAGCATGACCCTACACTACGCAAACACTACAACACTACCCAAAACCCTAAAACACTACCCCCAGCATGACCCTACACTACGCAAACACTACAACACTACCCAAAACCCTAAAACACTACACCCCAGCATGACCCTACACTACGCAAACACTACAACACTACCCAAAACCCTAAAACACTACACCCCAGCATGACCCTACACTACGCAAACACTACAACACTACCCAAAACCCTAAAACACTACCCCCAGCATGACCCTACACTACGCAAACACTACAACACTACCCAAAACCCTAAAACACTACCCCCAGCATGACCCTACACTACGCAAACACTACAACACTACCCTAAACCCTAAAATACTACACCCCAGCATGACCCTACACTACGCAAACACTACAACACTACCCAAAACCCTAAAACACTACCCCCAGCATGACCCTACACTACGCAAACACTACAACACTATCCTAAACCCTAAAACACTACGCCCAGCATGACCCTACACTACGCAAACACTACAACACTACCCTAAACCCTAAAACACTAGCCCCAGCATGACCCTACACTACGCAAACACTACAACACAACCCTAAACCCTAAAACACTACCCCCAGCATGACCCTACACTACGCAAACACTACAACACTACCCTAAACCCTAAAACACTACCCCCAGCATGACCCTACACTACGCAAACACTACAACACAACCCTAAACCCTAAAACACTACCCCCAGCATGACCCTACACTAAACAACCACCACAACTCTACACTACACTAACACAACACTACACTACACAACACTACACTACACTACACAATCACTAACCCACGAAAAAATGAACACAAACCCACTTACCTCTCTCGTCATCGTGGTTTTCACAACGCAAATGCATTTACCATACATGCCTTTAAAACGTAATTCTTTGTAAAGGCATGCGCGATAAATGCACATGCGTTTTGAAAAAATGCGGGATAATGGTATGCGAGGTCAATGACCTTGCGGGATAATGGTATGCGGACTGAAAGTCTGCGGGATAAAAAATGCGGGAAAATGGCTGCAAACCATGATTAGCAGCAGACTTCCCTGGTGAGCACTAGCTTTACTACAGTGATCTAATGAGCAACTAGAGTGCTAACATTCAGAATTTATGGCAAATGTGTGACACATCTGAATGCCTTCTTGATAGAACCAAAGTAAACAAGCATTGAAAATGCAATAGATCTCGCCCTCGTTTAAGTTAAAGCCATTCTGTTTGTAATGAGGTGGCTTTTTAGCTTTGCTTTTATTAGTGTTTTTAAAACTTTCATGTAAATAACATGCATATGTATGCATATATGTATATGTATGCATGCATTTATATTTATATAGATATGCAGATTATATATGTTTATATATGTATATTACCTACTGGCGATAGCCAGTGGGTATATATAGTTAGGATTTTTTCTCTATGGGATTTCTGAAAATTCTATGTCTAATAACTTTGGCGTTTGTGGACGGAATTGGCTGAAATTTTCAGGAAAATGGCACATTTTGTTTCTGAGCAGCCCCTGAAAATGTGGGGGGGTTTCGTCAAGGGGGGGCAGAGAAAAAAGTGGGGTCCCAAAACGCGTTTTTCCCATTCATTTTTCCATAGGGCGGTTGGACTCACTTTTAGCTCGAACGGCTGAATAGATTTACATGAAACTTGGCAAAATTGTAGATATGGTTTGCCCGACGTGCCTTTGCTATGTCTCAATATATGTGCTCCAGTGGATTTTGAGAAATTAACGTTTAAAAAAATATATATATCTGTGACAGCGCTCCGGTTAGCGCCCCGGTTCGCGTACCTGACACGTAACGGAACTTCGCGAAGCGAAGCTGATTGGCTCTCCGGTGTCTGTCAACATTCTAAACAGTCCGGAGCGGCCGCCATCTTGTCTCTCGGTACGATCGAGAGACAAGATGTGGTGAAAAACGAAGGGGGAAATGAAGGAAAGGGGGCAAGGTAGACCACTCCTGACCCCCTAGGATTGATGAGGGGGATATTAAAGTGCCCCGCGGGGCAAAAAACAAAAAAAATTTTTTTTTTGTGATTTTACGCCGTAGAGGCGCGTCCCGGTACGCGAACCGGGCAGCTCACCGGGCAGCTCACCGGGCAGCTAACCGGGCAGCTAACCGGCAGCGTAGCTGTCAACATTGTAAACAGTCCGGAGCGGCCGCCATCTTGTCTCTCAGTAGGTTCGAGAGACAAGATGTGGTGAAAAAAGAAGTGGGAAATGAAGGAAAGGGGGCAAGGTAACCCCCTCCTGACCCCCTAGGATTGATGAGGGGGATATTAAAGTCCCCCGCGATTTTTTGCGGTAGAGGCGCTTCCCGGTACGCGAACCGGGCAGCTAACCGGCAGCGTAACGGGAGTCCGCCATTTTGTGTTTTTGGAGCGTCCGGTTCGCATACCGGGTAGCGTAAGCGTAACAAGGGGAAAACCAAGAGAAACAGTAAAAAAAAAATTAAGGGAATAGATTTCCAGCAAACTTGGCAAAATTGTAGGGACTGTTTGTTTGATGTGCCTTTGCAAGGCCTCAAGATATGTGCACATGTGGATTTTGTCTAATTAAGGTTAAAAAAAATATATATATCTGTAAGCGTGCTCCGGCACGCTTACGTTACGGGTTTTGTTTGCGCTGCAGAGCCGATACGTCACGGTTATGCGACGCGTCATGAGGCGTCTCACGTGGCTACGTGATACGTCACGTAATAAAGAATATATTTTACAGCTATAGATATTAGCTTTTAAAAAACCAATGAAATTCACTGAAAAAACCATAGGTTATAGACCATATATAGTTAGGAATTTGCATTTACAAAACCTTGAAAATTCACTGAAAAAACCATAGGTTAGAGACCATATATAGTTAGCTGGACATTTTATTGACATAAAACCAATGAAATTCCATATATAGTTAGTTGCACTAACTATATATCGCGCTCCCGCAATCCACTGCTGATGATGTCACATATTACATCATTCATGACATGGTCAGTGACATCACTGATGACATCTCAAATGACATCACTGATGACATCACTGATATATATATATATATGAAACACCAGAATCCTGACACGATGGAGATCGCGATGAAGCAGGTACAGATCACACGATAATGTGAAAGTGAAGTGTGCTTTATTCCTCCTTAAGTGGCAGTATGACGCGTTTCGACCGGGAAACCCGGTCTTGATCACATGAAATGGCCAGTGAATAGCGAGTTTAAAAGCCAAAACTGTTTACCCATGCTCCTCCCATCAATCATGATAACAATGATTCCAAAAGATAGTAATAATGGCCAATAGAGTTCATAACATTAGTATCAATAACAGGGATAAAATATAATCAATGACATTCTAAAATGTATATACAATTTCATGAATAAATACATGTATAAATACAATGAATCATAATATATAAATCGTCTCAACTTCAATAAATGAATTGATGAGATAATCAATCAAGGGCCAGTGCCCGTAAATACCAATTATTATCCCTGATGTACTCATCTGATCTCAGCCATATAGACCTGAACTCTTCTAGGGCAGAAGTTTAGTGGAAACAGTATTAATTAAAGTGCAAACATTATGTGAAATGTAAATGTTACCTATTAAGACATAGGAAATTCATTTGAATATACAAATCAGCAGATGCTCAAAATATCACCAAAGTGTAAGTGCAGAGGACATTCATATTAAAAGATGTTATTCCTCCTAAATGCATGAAATGATTCATTCATTAGTCTCTGCACAGTCTGTATACAACATTTCATAAAAGGGAACTGAAAAATAAGAATTTCATAGAAATAAATCATGAAATAGCAGCAATGTGGTAGAAACATAGTCAATTCAGGTGAATTCAAGAACGTATCATCAGTATACCATTCTCCCAATTAATGGAATTACAAAGAACCACGCTATATATAAATCAATATTTTGTACAACTATTTTTTTTACATCGATATTTTTTTCCCTGATGTTTTTCTACTTACCTGTTTAAGTATAGGGAGTCAATATTTTTGCAATCTATATTTTTGCATGAATATTTTTTACTTATATATTTTTAACATCAATATTTTGTCAGTGAACCCTAACATCAATGCCTAATATGCTGAATTCAGGCAATGAGTAATATTGCAGTTAGTGTCTATATTGTACTCCTTTAAAAGAGAAAGCTATAGACATAACCATGAAATTGACTTAAATGCAACTGATCCAGGATCACAGACACTTGAAAGCATGTTCGTACAAGACCTTCCAGGAAACACAGATTAAGGAAATGAAGCACACAAATTACATCCCAATTGTAAGAAAGTGTCTGTCTTTACATGATAAAAAACATTTTCGCATGAATTCTCAAAAGGCAAAGGGTTCCCTGGGGACACATTCTTGTTTGTGAATGGGTTACCGCCAAATTGAATTTGGTAGTAACAAGACATTGTTTTGCTGCAGCATTTTGGTCGCAAAACATTCATACATACCACTGCAAGTTGCCATTAGGAAGGGACACCCTGAACACGCCCCTACCTAATATCGAATTGCTAACCATTTTTGTGAATCGGTAATAGGTTACTGAATCACAAAATGAGTTTGGTACACATTAAAAAGCATTCTTCCGGTCGCAAATAGACCAGAAGAAACCTATGTACATTTGGCCTCAGATCCTATAAGTTAAACGGCAATTGTGGACTGCACTATAGAGGAGAGTGAGCCACGGAAAACTTGAGCCAGGCTTGAGTCTGGTGCCTGGCTCGGGTTCAGTTTGGGGTCCTGTTTGAACCTCGAGCCCATGACAAGCAGAACTTTCATGTGGCTTCTGCCTGCTTCCTTTCCTGTACCTGGGATCGGTCAATATGGCCAGAGCTGGTGGCTTTGTAACAGGAAAACCAGATTTGAAACTCAGCGTTGGCTCAACATCCTGTTATTCTGATCAAATCACTTATTCTTCCCACGTCAAGTTTGCACTATAAAAAAACGCATGTTACAGAAAGAAACATTTATCATAGCTTACCAGTCGCGCGTTGCTGCGATCTCCGAAGAAAGGAAATTCAAGGAAACTCGTTATGATAACATTCAATTTACATTGAGTCATTTTTATTGAAACGTATTCATCTTAATATGGAAAACATTTCAAAGTGTCGTTTTAATTCTATTTATTTATTCGAGTGCTTGTGGATACACGATTTTTTGTTTTTCCTTCTGGTGCGTACATCATTATTCGAAAGATTATGAGGGCCCTGGGGGGCCGATATTTAAAAAAAAATGTATGCCAGAAACCTTAGCGGGAGTGTACTCAACAACTTCCCAAAGTTTCCTGGCGATCGGAAGAATGCTGTTTTAATTCTATTTATTTATTCGAGTGCTTGTGGATACACAATTTTTGTTTTTTCCGTCTTGTGCGTACATCAGTATTCGAAAGATTATGAGGGCACTGGGGTTCCGATATTTTAAATAAATGTATGCCGGAAACCTTCGCGGAAGTGTACTCAACAACTTCCCAAAGTTTCCTGGCGATCGGAAGAATGCTGTTTTAATTCTATTTATTTATTCGAGTGCTTGTGGATACACAATTTTTGTTTTTTCCGTCTTGTGCGTACATCATTATTCGAAAGATTATGAGGGCCCTGGGGGGCCGATATTTAAAAGAAAATGTATGCCAGAAACCTTAGCGGGAGTGTACTCAACAACTTCCCAAAGTTTCCTGGCGATCGGAAGAATGCTGTTTTAATTCTATTTATTTATTCGAGTGCTTGTGGATACACAATTTTTGTTTTTTCCGTCTTGTGCGTACATCAGTATTCGAAAGATTATGTGGGCCCTGGGGTTCCGATATTTTAAATAAATGTATGCCAGAAACCTTCGCGGAAGTGTACTCAACAACTTCCCAAAGTTTCCTGGCGATCGGAAGAATGCTGTTTTAATTCTATTTATTTATTCGAGTGCTTGTGGATACACAATTTTTGTTTTTTCCATCTTGTGCGTACATCATTATTCGAAAGATTATGAGGGCCCTGGGGGGCCGATATTTTTAAAAAAAATTATGCCAGAAACCTTAGCGGGAGTGTACTCAACAACTTCCCAAAGTTTCATGGCGATCGGATGAATGGTGTTTTAATTCTATTTATTTATTAGAGTGCTTGTGGATACACGATTTGTTGTTTTTCCATCTGGTGCGTACATCAGTATTCGAAAGATTATGAGGACCCTGGGGGGCCGATATTTAAAATAAATTTATGCCAGAAACCTTCGCGGGAGTGTACTCAACAACTTCCCAAAGTTTCATGGCGATCGGAAGAATGGTGTAGTAATGCATATAGGACAAACAGACAGACAGACAGACAGACATACATTCATTTAGTAATGCATAAAGGACAAACAGACAGACAGACAGACAGACAGACATACATTCGTTTTTATATACATAGATTATCAGAGACTTTATCATATATTATGTAATATTTGTTGTATGGTTGACATAGTAAACATGTTCAGGACTCGGCTTGTGTTATCCTGTTATTCTGAGCAAATTACATGATCTTTACAGGTCAAGTTCGCACTATATAAAAAACGCGTGTTATAGAAATAAACATTTTTGAACTTTGAAGAGACTTGATCATATATTAAGTAATATTTGTTGTACGGTTAACATAGTAAACATGTTCAGGACTCGGATCAAGCAGGGGTCTACAAACCAAGTCAGACCATTGGCTCTGCTCTGGCTTGGCTCTCCCAGTTAATTTGTTGGCTCACCCATGTCTATTGCAGCACTTAGTATTAGTACAATAAAGTAAAGTAAAGAAGTAGTAAAGCATTCCTCTAGCTCTGCCATTCCAGCCTAGCTGTGCAGTTTTAAAACTACAATTACGATCTGCCAAAAGCACCCTTTTGCCAGAGCAAAACCTTATTTTTAAATAGTAGTAAACATCTCTAAAATAGGCCTTACCAGCCCTGCCAACTGTCACCTGGCAGCCTGCTGCCCCCCTGCAAGGACATTTGAATAGCTCCCGGAAAAGGGAACAAAAAGGGCCTTGACTGGGAGGAGGTATGACCTCCTCTTGACAGGATGATCTGGGGAATGTGCTCATCAACTGCACAAGCTACAAAAGGAAAGTATCTGTCACAGGCAGGTGTAGCTATCACCTAGGCATGCCCCTTCCCTTTTTCTGCTATTGGCACAAATCCCGGTGCAGGGAAACCCTGTTTCAGAACTGGTTTGCAAGGGTAGTTTCTTATTTCCAAGACACACATCAAGAATGTGTCCAGGGCTACGGCCAGGGAAAGAAAGGTTCTGCAATGTTGGAGTTTGGCAGGATGGTAAACTGGGGTATTGCTTAGGGCCAGACCCCCAGAAAACGATGTTACGTGGATAGGGTTGCCCCTGGGAAATTTTGTCCTATTGATCAGTGAGTCTCCCCCACCCATAACCTAGTCTCAGGCATAAATTTGACCCCTGGATACCTTCTTCAGAACACATCTGGATCTGCCGACGACAGAAGGACTACATCTGCTCTCGAACCTATTGAGAGAGACACCAAGAGCTGGATCTGTACCCACCTGTACCCACCTGTACCCAGGACAAAGATCTGGACTCCAAGGATGAGCTGGCTGACTTGTTAAGCAACAGAGCTACAAAAACCAGCACAAAGTATATTTTTGCCCAGAGCCCTGCTGAACATTTCCAACTAGATTTGCCCTAGACCCTGTTGGTGGGATCACAGAGAGAGTATGCTATCACCCATTGCTGCCACAAAGTTCTGAACCCTTGGCTGATGTTATAATGTCCCTAAAACCTGCAAAACTGGAACATTTTTCAGAAACTTTCCTCCAGAGAACCAGCGAAGGCCAGGACCTTTGTCAAAGACACAGCTACCTTCGTCAAAATGTTGTTTGGATTCAAATCTGCGCCTTCCCCCTCTGAAAGGATTTTAAATTCCAGAAAAGTTTTTAGGTCCAAATGCAGAGGGCCCTCCCTTTAGCCTATGTTTAACAGCATCAGGACCACCAACAAAGCCTTCCTGGGTAGGGGTTCTGGACTTCATGCTCCCAGCCATCAATGATGACTGCACCAAGGCTCACATGGAGGACCCATAGTTCACCAGGCCGCCATTGTCAAGCCTTGCTTTGAAACCAGAATGCAGCCTGACACACCAACGACCCATAGATGAGGTCTTTTCTCTTGAAAATCTCCTCAGTCAGTAGGTAAACTTTCGACTGGGACAAATCTGGTTCCTGTATGCAACTGGTAGGGCCAGAATATCCCAATTGACTTAAAACGTCTAAAAATCCTATCTGCGGTTACCTACATCTGATTTTGGTCATTTTAATGTCTATATGTTCAATACATTTTACTCTATTTTTATCATTTAGAATGGCATTTTTATTGTGTTTTCTATTTTTGAGCTGTTTTGGTAGAGATAAATGCTTTACACATTTCTCTTAAGTTAAGCCTGTCTGTTACAGCTATCAAGGGTTTAGGTCAGGTTAAAATGACTGAGATTTAACTGGACCTGTTATTGAATTGTGTCAATATTATTTGGTGTGCCTTCCAGCTTCTCTTGCATCCCACTCTATGCAGCAGTATGCACTGTTTTCTTACCTGTGGGGTCATGGACGTGCTGGCGTGCCATTGCAGGCATTCAGGGGCTCATCCTAACGGCGGTTGTCCTGCCATTGCAAACTTTGGTTTTCTCTCTGGGGACCATGTTCGAAGCCACCATAATTCTCCTTTCCAGAATTCCGGAGAAGGAGCTTTCTAGTCCCCAATCCATCATGGCAGCTTCTTTATTTTTTATTGCATTACCTTCCAAATCCAATATGGCAGCATCATTTCTAATGTTATTTCCTGTCCATGGAGTATATAAGGAGTGGGATTTTATTCTTCCTTGCATTGCAACACTCCTTTGGTCCAGTAGGTGTGATTCCCTGCTCCTGTTGATCCACTTTTCTTGTTTATGTTTTGAGTTTGGAATCCCTAGTTTCCCTGCTGAGTTCTTCCTCACTCTGTTTGCGCTTTAACTCCTGTTGGAGGACTCTCTTCTACCTAGTTTCTCTGGTGGTTCACTGCTGTCCAATTCCAGCCTGCTGGTTCCTTTGGTCATTGCCCTTGCCATTGGTTCCTTTGGTCATTGCCCTTGCCATCTGGGAGCCTGCCATCGTCCTCAGAGGTTTTTTCCCTTCTGGGGCTTTCCTCCTAGGGGCTCCTTCTGGAAGGCACTATCTGCTTAGGCACTAAAGGTGTTGGTGGCATCAAGGCTACCGGAAGGGACGCCCTTACCTCTGGCAGAAAAAGATGATCAAGACTCGGGCTCAAAGATCTTCCCGTCATACTAAGCCATCAACGAGAAGTTCTCAACCCAAGAGTCCTGACAGTCCTGACAGCTTGCAATGGCAAGATTCTAGTTCAGGCTGGGATAGTATGGATCATGCACGAGATCTAACACAGGCAGGACACGCAGACCCATTGCAAGCCTTGGTTCAGACAGTGCAAAAACAGGCACAGAAAAATGCAACAGCTGCCGAATGAAAACTTGGCACTTCGTCAAGTTCTTACTGCAAGAGCCTCCGATGTTATAACCATTTCTCCTGCAACTCCAGAGTTTTCCGGGGATCCAAATAATTTAAAATATTTCTTAGATTCTTTGACTGTGTTCTTTGCCTTTCGTCTAGCCCAATTTATCGAGGATCGATCCGAGGTAAGATACCGCACCAGTGCTCTGTCTGTCCCCGCACTGGCCTGTTCGACCTCTCTGGTAGCCTCAGAAGATCCAAGTTTTTCCAAGTATCCTACCTTTATTGCTATTTTCAAGTGTATGTTCAAGAGACAAGGTTTAGAGAGTTCTACTGAAGAAGCTCTCTGTGATATTGAGCAAGGCAGCCGAGATATCTTGACGTACATCACTCACTTCTGTCAGCTGGCCGCAGAGACTTCCTAGGTGGAAGGGACCCTCATCACTCTTTTTCACTGGTGTTTTCGAGAAGGAATTAAGAATGAGCTAGTGCATTCAGCTTGTGCTGAATCAATATCAAAACCTTAATGGACCAAGCACTGTCCATTGAACACCGCCTAGGCTAACACGGTCTAAAAACAGCAGAGCCGATTTCATCACTCCCATGGAAATGCCTGTCCACCTGTCTTCTGGATAGTGGAGCCTGTGGGTTATATCTAGGTGAGAATTGGACTTGTGAGAAAAGGATTCCTTACATTCCCAAGGAATCACCAGAACAGGTTCATACTGTAGATGGCACACCCTTGGTCTATGGACCTGTTAAGGATATGACAAAATTAAGTTAATGCTGCTTGAGGAGTAGGGGCCAGAGTGAACGAGCAGCGAGGCTGTGGCTGTGGGGCTGCAGCCCTTGGTGCTACAGCAGTGTTGCAGAGTGCGGGCCAGGATTTTGGCTTCTTCCCTGACCTGCCCCGGCTGCCCCCACTGCTGCCTACCGTTTCTTGGCGGTTCATGACTGCCCCCACTGCCGCCTAGCCTTGCCTATTAACTGAAAACCCTCTGTTTTGCTGGGAGGACCCGAGGCTGGGGGGGCAGATGAGAGCAGGGCAGATGTGAGGCAGCCGCTAAGGTAATGCCGGAAAAGAATCAGTGGAGGTAATGCCTTATTCCCCCTCTGCCCTTTGCGCTTGGCTCTCCGTCTTTTATTCCCTGATCTTCAGTTCAACTGCTGCATCCTGCTCCTCGTTTTTTTGGTGGCCTGAAAATCTCAAGGGTAACCCTAGGAGGACTTAAGGTAAAACTACTGTAATTGCAAGCACCAGTGGGGGGGGGGGGGGGTTGTTGCATTTATTCGAGCAGCTGGCGTGCAGGGCTTTGTCTGTTTCACGGAAGCGGTCCAGCTTGGACCGGGCACTGCTTGTGATCCAGCTAGTTTCCACTCCCCTTTAAGCCTTGTTTAAGATAATTAGGTGAGGACGTGGCACCTCTGATTGAACACATTCACACTGAAGCACTGTAGAGTTGCGTAGAGCCGCAAGAGCACAAGGCCGGGAAACGGAGAGAGGCACCCTTCTGTGAAGCGGCAAGGTGGAGAGAACTTGGGGGAGGTGAGTGGCCCACAGCCCCGATAGCAGCCTCGACCGCACTGTCAGCTACAGGTATTGGGCTCAAGCCGTAGAGACCATGAGAGCCCCTCCCCCCAGCCTACCGGCTTGTCAAAATGGGGTTAGAACTCCACTACCCTCATACCATCTTACTACCAGCCAAACCTAAATCCACTCATTTTCTAGCGCTCCATTGTGACTGCCTCGATTATGGAGGGTAACTCTGACGGGGGGGCAGTGTAGTCTATCTATACTTTTTAACAAGGGCATTAAAAAACTAAGGAACCGCACAATATTTATCAATCAATCAATCAATCAGTCAATCAATTAGTGCGCTACTCACCCATGAGGGTCTTAAGGCGCTGGGGGAGGAGGGTGGTGGTGCGAGCAGCTCTGTTGGTAATTCGAAGAGCCAGGTCTTGAGGTCCTTTCTGAACTGGTGCAGTGTAGGCTTTGTCAGATGTGAGGGGGCAGTTCGTTCCAGGTGTTGGCTGTGAGGTACGAGAAGGATCTGCCCCCTGCTCTGGCCCTGTGGGTGCGGGGGACTGTGGCTAGGATGAGGTCAGTAGAGTGGAGGTTTCCTTGGGGCGTGGAAGGAGACTTGTTCATTAAGGTATTGGGGTCTTGTGTTATAGAGGGCTTTGTAGGCGTGTGTGAGCAGTTTGAAGGTTATTTTTCTTTCAACAGGTCACGGAGGCCTTGAGTGATGTGGTCATGTTGCAGGATGGTGACAAGAAGTCTGGCTGTGGCATTCTGGACTGTCAGGAGCTTGCGGAGGAGTTTTTTGTTGATCCCGGTGTAAAGGGCGTAGTCCCGTCTGCTGGTGATGAGTGCGAGGATGACTGTCCTTCTGGAGTCGGGGGATCCATTGGAAGGTCTTGCAAAGTATGCAGAGGGTGCTGAAGCATGTGGAGTACACAGCATTCATCTGGCTGTTCATGGAAAGTGAGGAGTTGAGTATGATGCTGAGTTTCCGTGCGCGGTCTGTTGGGATGGGTGAGTTTGTGAGGGTGGGGGGCCACCAGGTTTTGTCCCATGCAGAGGAGGTGGAGTCAAGGATGATGACTTCCATTTTCTCTGAGTTGAGCTTCAGGCAGCTGTTGTTCATTCAGCTTGTGAAGTCTTTCATTCCTTCTTGGAAAATGCGCTTGGTGATGTCGGGTTCCTTTGTGAGGGAAAGGTGAGCTAGGTGTCATCGGCGTATGAGACTATGTTGAGTCCGTGGTTTCTGACAATGGCTGCGAGGGGGGCCATGTAGACGATGAAGAGTGTGGGGCTGATGGAGGATCCTCGGGGTACTCCGCATCTGATCTCTGTCGGATAGTAGAAGAAGAGTGGGAGACTTATTCTTTGTGTTCTGTCTGAGAGGAAAGATCGAATCCAGTCTAAGGCTGTGCCTTGGATGCTGGCGTTGTCGTGTCTGGAGCCTAGTGTGCAGTGGGAGACGGTGTCCAAAGCTGCTGAAAGGTCCAGGAGGATGAGAGCTGCTGTGTAGCCTTGGTCGAGGAGGTGATGGATGTCGTCGGTGGCAGCTACGAGGGCAGTCTCTGTGCTGCGGTTGCTGCGGAATCTGGGTTGAGAGGTGTCTAAGATGTTGGATTCTTTGAAGTGTGCTAGCTGGGTGTTGACGGCTTTTCTGATGACTTTGGCAGAGAAAGTGAGCAGTGAGATGGGTCTGAAGTTCTTGAGATCAGTCGGGTCTTCTGAGGGCTTCTTTAGAAGGGAGTTGACTTCTGCATATTTTCAGTTATCGGGGAACGTGGTGGTCTCGAGGGAGCAATTGATGGTTTGGCATAGTTCAGGGGCGATGGCAGTGGTGGCCCTGTGAAATATGTGTGGCAGGCAGGGGTCAGTAGGTGCCCCAGAGTGGATGCTTTTCATTGCCTTTATGGTGTCTTCTGTGGTGGGAGAGGTCCAGGTGAGGAGGGTCTGTTGGATGTCGTCACTGGGGGTGGGAGTTGGGGTGGTGCCGTGGTCTTGGTCATCATAGTTGTTGTAGAGCATCTTGATCTTGAGGTGAAAGAAGGAGCTGAGTTTGTTGCAGAGGTCTTGGGAGGGTGGGATGTCTGCTCTTTCGCTGTTGAGTCTGGCAAATTCTTGTATGATGGTGAAAAGTTCCTTGGAGTTTTGGGAGTTGGAGCGGATTCTGTCTTGGATGAATTTTCACTTTGTTGATTTGATGAGTTGGTGGGGCTCAGTGGTGGCAAGCTTCCAGGGTTTTGTTGTTTCTCCACGTTTTCTCCAAAAGTGCTTGGATTCTTGGAGGTCCGTGGTGAACCAGTTGGCATTCTTGTTGAGTCGTCTAGTGGTGTTCTGGATGGGCAAGAAGTGTTGGCGCAGTTGGCGATCCATTGGTGGAGGTTGCTACCCACTGTGTTGCCGTCTGTCTTGGTCGGGGTGCAGTTTAGGGTGGAGGTGAGGTGTTCTTTGGAGACTTTGTTCCAGCTTATGCGTGGGGGGTGGGAAGTGCACTTGTATGCGTTGGATTTCGAGTAGGATAAATAAATGCAGTGATGGACTGTCCAGAGCGGTTCCGTGGTGTGGCTGAAGTGAATGTTGTTTCCTCCGGCAATGATGGGGTTGAGTGTGTGTCCTGATGTATGAGTAAGGGTGGAGATGAGTTGCTTCAGTCCTATGTTGTTGTGGGGAGCGATGTGGTCTACGATGACGTTGGTGAAGGGGGTGCGGGGTCCGTGAGGTCTGTTGACGAGTGTTCCACGCAGCGTCGTTCTAGGGTTGGGATGGATCTGGAAGTGAGGGGTGAGACGTCGCCTGAGTAGGTGGTTATTAGCTGGAGGGAGCTTTTGTTGATAATGGGGCAGCCTCCTCCTGGGCGGTTGGGGTGGTCTTTCCTTAGGATCTCTTATCCACCGGGAATGGCGGTTGTGAAGTTGGGTGCAGAGCTGGCATTGTTCAAGGTCTCAGTGAGGAAGGTGACGTCAGGCGAGTGAGTGTTGAGGAGGTCTCTGGCTTGTCTGTGCAGGGAGTGTACGTTGAGGAGGATGCATTTTAGTGGCTTGTATGCAGTGGTGTCCGGAGGGTTGGGGGTGGCTGCCTGGGTCCAATGGTGGGTGATAGTGAGGCGGCAGTGTCGGCAGGAGATAGGGCCCTGGGCGTTGCTCGGTGTCGAGAGCTTACAGTTGTTGTTGCATTCAGGGTTAAGGGCATGGAGAGTGCTGGGGTTGTAGAGTCGGGAGGTCGGGGTCCAGGATCAGAGGGCAGTGAATCTGACCAGGAGGTCAGAGGTCCTATGAAGAGACTGGGAACAATACAATCCCTAAGGAAGATCAATTTGAGATCAGAGCATATGTGTTATTTTAGAATCTCATACAATCCCAGAGTTTTTTCCATCTCCCGTTGTGGCAATTACAAATGGAATAATGACAAAAGGAAGAGGAAAAGAACTCAAAGCAAATGATGCAGGAGAACACGAAGACTCAAGACAGGAGATACAGATGGAAATCAAAGTAGGGAATAACTAGCCAGTTCTATCCATTATGATAGATCTAATACAACAAATCTTACAGCTCTCTGTAAAAGGAAATCCCGAACTGGACATTACACTACCCGACTTAAATGTGAGCCAGCTACCGCAAACAAGTGAAGTTAAGTTTTCTAAAGAGACGCTTGAATTGTTTAATAGTAACCAAGTAATCCATTGAGTAGACAAGAAAATCTATCCCATTCTCCAGATTTTCCATTGTTGTCCTCTGATCACTCCAGTAATAAGCAAGCAATGTTATCCAATGCATTTTTTATCCTCCAAAAGTTTCTTGAATCAATTCACTGCTTGAAAAATCTACGATAGATACCACCCATCTTTGGCAAATGCAATCGACAGTACTACAGCACCTAATAAGGGAGGAGCCAGGTCAATAAACAAATCAAGGCATAGAGAAAATAGAATGTGCTGATATTCAAATCAAATCAAAAAGTCCACACGAGTTGGGAAAAAGAAAAAGATAAAGAGAAAAGCAAAAATAGTCTATTCTCTGCAGAACCTATTTAAGGAATCAACAGAAAAAGAAGAGCAAAAAGCAACCCTAAAATCATTCACAAATGTTCTACCTAGTTATCTGATTTTTAACTTTAAAAAGAAATGTTTGCAACCATACCAAACTATAATGGATCCTCTAAAGTTGAAGGGGCTTGACAAGGAGTCTAAACAGAAGGCAAACCCCATAATGACCTCCTTCACTAATATGAAATCTCGCAAATTAAGATTTACAGAATTCGATCCCTCTATTAAAATCGAACCAAAAGACGTTTGCTGAAGAATTATCTATTTTCAGTGAACACTCCAGATTGAGGTCCAAGATCCCTATCGTCCAGCCAAGATCCTCTGCTGGGAATAAATCCTTTGGCACTAGAGTTTAAAAGTACTAAGCTAACTAAGAGCTGTCATCGCTCACCTCAGTTCATAAAGGAAGTTAATACAAGCACTGAGGCGACAGACCAAAACAGATTCCAAAACTCTTTTATCATACTAGAGATAACAGATCTCTTTGCCTCTGGTCACGATCCTTTGAACCACCAGAAGATCTTAAAGTTACTACTTAGTTTCCCCTTTCTACCTTCACTTACATCTTCAGAAATAAAGCAGGTGTCATTTCCTGACAACCTCAATACAACTTCAGGGTGAGTGGAATTTTGGTCAAACATGATCCCATCTCTAATACTTAAAGAAAGTGAAAAGCTGCATAAAAATGGGTCCCACGTAGTAGCCGTAAGCAATAATTCGTTGACAGCCTTACTCAGACAGTATATAGCAAAGCTCAAGTTTAATCATCAAACTACTAAAATAACAACTCCCAAAAGAGAGCGTAATCTAGTCCTGCCGGACAAATTAACATTAAGCCTTGAGGATGCAGACAGATGAATATGGAAGCATAATGTAAATAATATAACTAATAACCAAAAGGACAATCCATGGTCACAACCTGAATGGTAATAAATAAGACAAGATTACTAAACTCCCTTTTAAGCAGTAGCCCATCCATAATCTCGAGGAAGATAGCGGGACTAGACCCCAAAAAATGATTCTGTCTTTTGAGTAACCATCTTTCAATAGTGTGTCTCCAGGAAACATGGACCGCAGACAAATTTGATCAGAAAAACTATTTTGTCTTTAACATCCTGGCTATAAGGGTGAGACAAGGACATGCAAAGGGAAGCTTGGCTATCCTACTATTAGAGGAGCTGAGGAGGGATTTTGAAATAATCCCTCTCTCCAGCCCCAATGTGCAGTGCCTTAAACTAAAGCATCTAGACAAAAGAGCCTGCCTGTTAAACTAATATTTGTGTTCAACATTTATGTCCCTCCCAGCTCAAACACAATATGGTGCTTATAAATATATCTGAACAAATATGAACTACACTAGGATTTAGCAGTAATTCGCAAATACACTTAATGGGAGATTTTAATACAAAAAACTCCAATGCCCTAATGAATATATTCCGGAATCCTGAACTGGAAGAACCTTGCTCTATACTAGCCCCCTGTCCTCCCAGTTTCTGTTAAGGCCAATAAGAGAGGAAAGTTGTTACTTGGAACTAATTAACGGAATCAATGGAATCATTTTGAATGGGAGAACGGAAGGAGATGTGCCGGGGTCTTATACATGGAAAGACCTAACCGGATTCTCCATATTGGACTATGTTATCAACAGCTATGATTTATGCATAAGTTTTGTTACTTCTCCACACAATTCGTACAAAGCAGCGATTATGCAATACTTCTCCTTGCAATAGACCTTTGTTTACAGCCAGTATCCTTATTGTCTCTATCAAATGGAAAAGGATACATATTAATACAACAAAAGCAAGGTTGAATTGTCTGGAATAGCGAGAACCAGATCCTACTCAATTAACAAATCAAAAGAACAATAGAATCCCAGTTGTCTGAGCAAGTCAACAAAAGAGGTAATCCAGTTTTCCACTTTGAAAGTGCTATCTTACCGGTATTTCATACCCTGCAGAGAAAGACACCCCTCACCAAAAATAGTTCCATAGGGAAGAAGGACTGTACATGATCCCTCTCTCCAGTAAACGAAGGGGCATGTTATCAAGTACTGCGTTAAAATTATCTGCTGTTTAGTGGCAGAAAACTGCCGCTAAAGCGGCGATAATGGGCTTGATAATATGCCCTGGAGAATTCCAATAGAAGCCCATGTACACACCAGAACATGGACTTCTATTGGATTTCTTCAGGGCATATTATCAAGCCCATTATCTCCGCTTTAGCTGCAGTTTTCTGCCGCTAAACTGGCGATAAGTTTTAACGCTGTGCTTGATAATATGTTCCTAAATAAGTTGATCAGACCAATTTTTTTAATTCTCACTGACCAGGAAGTCAGAAATTTCAGTCCTGAGTAAAAAACGGAAAAAGCTCTGCATTAAAGATAACAGAGCTATAATAGACAGAAACAGGGTGGACCTACAAGGCCTTCTGGTGTAGAATTGCAAAAGCAAATGGAAGTTAAATACCACCAACAGCGACCCCAGTCCCATAAAAGGAATGGGTAGATTATCTACCTGCATTGTACGGAATCAACTTAATGACCTCGGGCAATGCAAAACCTTATTTGTATAGAGCCTGCAGTGAGTTTGACCAGCAGATAATTCCGCCTACAAAAAAGCAAATTGCTAACTATATAAGAAAAGCATCAGATACAGCAGCAATGGGACCAGACAGGATCCCTGTAAAGGTTTTAAAGAACCATATTGAAGGATGGAGTACATTTCTGGCGCCACTTTTTGCGTGCTGCTACAAAACTGGCCATATTCCAAGCTCTTGGGTGGGAAGCATTGTGGTCCCTCTTTTGAAAAAAAGGTTCCCGTCAATCTCCAAGCCACCATCGCCAAATTGCCCTCCTGGACACTACAGGGAAGATCTTTGTGGCCAGAGTCTTGGAACATCTACATTACAGGGCCACTTCCTGGAGGGCAATTCCTATGGTCCAAGTAGGCTTTTGTCAAAACCATTCAGTGACTGATAACATTGCAATCTTGCAAACTGAAATAGATACATATGTACCCGGTAACACTCAGGTAGTTTATGGTTTATTTGTCAATTTCTCTACAGCCTTCAACAAGGTAGTCCCTCCCTGTGGAAATAATTAATGAAGTTTGGAGTCTCGGCAACCTTATTGAGGCTAATAGTAGCTCTCCACATATCGACATGGTGTAAAGTCCAGATAGGAGGAGAAAAAGGGCTTACCCGGGAGATTCCCACACAGAATGGTCTCAAGCAGGGATGCCTTCTTTCCCCCCTTATATTCTCATTGTTTCTCAGTGACTTACCAGATTGCTTTCGGCAGGTGAAATAATTTCCCACCGCAAACAGTATCTAAAAAAATCCATTTATTAATGTACGCTGATGATGTGGTAAATTATGACCTCACCCCAATCGGTCTTCATGGAAGCCTTTTTTATTTATACAATAATCAATTTTTTAATAGTAAACATCTTAAAAATGTAATACTACTGTTTAGGGGAAGAATAAATGCCAAATCCTTCGCCTGGTAGTTTGGGGATATACCAGTCGAGGTAGTATCTACATACACCTACCAGGGGAGAGTGTTTTTCCAGTCTCTTGGAACTGCTCCACACTTCCTAGGTACCGAATTAACAGTGGTAGCTCACCTTAGAAAGTCTAACTTCTGGAAGGTGGCATTTTTAAACGCTTCTAGACATCTATTGCACAAAGATTACCCCTATATTAATTTACGCAGTGAAGCACATTTCTATAAAATGAAGGGGTTTTTTATCTGAAAGAAGGAAAACTTCTGCATACAATCACTTCTACAGGTCAAGCTACACCTGTACAAGTGCTACAGCTAGAATTAGAGGAGTCAGTGCATATACAAGAGCCTTGGCAAACTTTATCAGATGGCCCTATAAACTATTACACGCAACTGTAGGCTCACTTAGAGTGCTTATAAGTAAGGAAACTTTTAACGCTGGTGCCCGGCAAAATGCTTTTAAAGAAAACCTAAACATTGCCTTTGAGTCCTCTCAGTGTTCTATTAAACTCCTGCAATCTTTGTCACCAGTATTCTTGATGTTTTTCCTGAAAAAATGCACCCCGAGATTAAGCTTTAATATTGATAAGGCTTATTCTTTACAGTTAACCCATTATCAGCCATGTTTAGCTAGAGTAGAATATAAAGGGAGTGCACAATATTTGAGATTAGGGGTTGCATTTTGATGTTGCCATTGAGGACCCTACCATTAAAAGACTTAACTTAACTTAAAACTGTGGTGGCACACTAGATAAATCAGGCTCCTGTGATTTGTGTGGAGGAGGTATTGAAGATTTGGTACATGTACTATACATTTGGCCAAACAAACTCTTGCTTGAAGCATGTACCCATTTCATAAAACCTATATGTCCAACCCACAAATCTGGGTAAAGCGGGGGGCGGTGGCAGGTTATTCCGGCAAGGAAGCTCCCATGCAGCTTGCCCTCTGCCCTCAGTGCACTTTTGTCGTCAGAGTTTGTCCGTAGTTTGCTATAAAATCTTGAGCAAGTGAGGTATTAGGCCAGCTGGAGAACCACTTTGTGGCTATCAGGAAAACAAATAACGCAGTTAAACGCTCCACCATGCTCTTGATGGGAAAGATGAACTCTACGACCTCTTCAGGACCTTCCAGACACGGGAGACGGCAACGACTATGAGAAGGCTGTCAGAGCTCTCAATCGACACTTCGATCCACAGATCAATCCGGATTTTGAACATTTTAAACTTCGCCAGGCCAAACATTTGCAAGTCTGAGGAAGCTGGAGAGTACCTATGTAGGGATTGACTGGCAGTTCGAAACAAGGGCACAACTCATTGTGCGGTGCAAATCACTGGAGTTGCATAAGCTGATATCAAGACATCCTGGAATTTCGTTGGACGACATTTTGGTCCTCGGGAGGTCCCACGAGCTGGCACGAGCTGGCAGATGTCAGGGCTGGTTAGATGGAGTTGGCATTTGCCAAGAAGTCCATGAACACTCAACAACTGTATCCAACTCCCATCAAGGTAGAAAGGGTGGACGCCATCAGGCACACGTACAACAGAGGCCCTGGTCCCACTACTGGCACTGAAGAGCGACAGAGCAAGCATGGGTGATGGAATTGCGGGCTGCCAAATCACTCCCAGAGGGGATGCCCGGCGCAGGGGCTACAATGTCTCAAGTGTGACAAATATGCCAGAGCACGGCAAGATTGGGAGCGGATCAGCCCAAAGGCCCAAGGTTCCAACGCAGCGTGAAGGCTGTTCAAGAGGTGGAGGAACTGGACAGCAGGTGCCAGAAATTAACCATGGCCGATGACGATGACAACGTATTTGTAGTGTCAGATATTCAAGGAGTCAACGCCACAAGAAGACTGCCTCCACTGTGTTAGGTGTGTATAGGAGACAATTGTATTCAAACGCTCATCGACACTAGGGCCTCAATAAATATCTTGGATGCGGCACAGTATAATGAGCTACAACCCAAACCACAATTGGTGCCCACCACAGCAAAAATACTCACCTATGGAGGTCACACAACAATTCCGCTCCAAGGAGTGATTGATGTCGAGGTCAGGCATCGGGACAGAGCTGCACCCATGAGGTTCTACGTCACCTGTGACAGGGCTGGATCGTTGCTGAGTTGCCACAACACCGATGATCTGGGGCTCGTAATGATTGCAAGGCACATATATCAGTCACAAGAGGCGGTGTTGCTAGCAGAGTTCCCCGAACTGTTTTGTGGACTGTGATGTCTGAAGGGAGTGGAGGTCCAGCTCCACATTGATGAAACCATCAAGCCAGTTGCTCTCCAACACCACAGAGTGCTGTTTCATCTTCGTTCACTGGTTGAGGGTGAACTAGAGCACCTAGAAAAGGATGGAGTAATTGAAATAGTATCAGGACAGACGCCATGGGTATCACCATTGGTTATAGCGTTGAAGCCCGAACAGCCGGGGGCAATCAGGCTATATGTGGACATCAGACTACCCAACAAGGCGATCCGAAGAGAGAGGCACCTCACCCCCATCATGGATGAAATAGTGTCAGACATCAATGGGGTGCAATGGTTCTCCAAAGTGGACCTGAACTCGGGCTACCACCAGCTGGTGTTAGCGGAGAAGAGTAGCTACATAACAATGTTTTCAACACATGTAGGGCTCCGCTGGTTCAAACGCCTAAGCTTTGGAGTATTGTCAGCGGCAGAAGTGTTCCAGGATACAGTGAGAGAAGCATTGTCTGGACTAGTGGGCATGATAAATGTCAGCGACGACATTCTCATTTTCTCCAAGTCACTAGGGAAGCACCACACCCGTCTAAGAGCTACCCTTAAGAGACTTGTTGAGCAGGGCCTGACATTGCAAAGAGCGAAGTGTGACTTCTATGCCAACGAGGTCGAGTTCTTTGGATACAGATTCTCTGCGAAAGGCCTACAGGTGGATCCAGCAAAGGTAGAAGCTATCAGGGCAGCGGCCATTTCCCAAACGCAGTCCGAGGTCAGACGTTTTTTGGGGATGGCTAATTATTGCGGTTGTTTCATTTCCCACCTGGCAACGCTGCCCGAACCGCTCTGGAAGTTGACGAAGAAAGATGTGACGTGGCAATGGACAGACGAAGAAGCACGAGCATTCAATGGAATTAAAAGTGCGCTACCACATGGAGCCACCATAGCCTATTTCCAACCAGGGACTGCGACCAAGCCGGTTGTGGTTGCCAGTCCAGTGGGCCGTTTTGCTCCAAAAGAATACACAAAATGAGTGGGTCCCCATCGCCTATGCCAGCAGAGCTCTCACAGCAGTGGAGATGAGATATGCTCAGATCCAGCAAGAGGCACTCGCAATTCACTGGGCATGCCAGCAATTTGACATCTAACTGTGTTGGCACACGTTGACCGTGGTCAAGGATCACAAACCGTTGGTACCTCTGTTCACTGGCACTGCCCGCAATGGTCCCCCCCGGATAGAACGCTGAGCGGTTCAGATCCAACATTACCGGTTCGAGGTGGTGTTTCACCCAGGAGCAAATAATCCAGCGGACTACTTGTCAAGGCACCCGCTAGCTCTCCACTCAGGGAACAAGGGAGAGGTGGACGAAGGAACAGAGTCCTTTATGTGGCAAATCGTGGAGGCGGCGGGCCCCCAGGCGTTGTCCCTAGAAGAAATCCAAGAGGCAACTACGCAAGATGGGTGCTTACAAGACGTGAGGCGGACTCTCCACAGCCATCAGTGGAAGTGGTTCCTGCAGGGATCTGGCAGATTAATGGAGGAAGAAAAAGAGAACCATGACCGCCTGCGGAGAAGCCGAGAGGAATTAAGTGAAGCCGGCAATGGAGTAATCCTCAGGGGCACCCTACTGGTGATACATGCGAAACTATGGAAAAGGACAGTGGACCTGGCCCACCAGGGCCACCAGGGAGTCGAGAAAACAAAAGCCCAACTTCGGCCTAAAGTGTGGTTTCTGGGGGTAGACCGCATGGTACAATAAAAGATGCGAGGATCACAGGAGCCGATCCACCAGTGGCTCCCATCATCACAGAGGGGCCACAGAGGGGCCCAGCGAATCGCGTTGGTCCAAGGTGAGCCTGGACTTTGGAAGCTGAAAGGCACACCGTAGTAATGGTAGACAGTCATTCCAAATTTCCGATGGTGGAGGTGGTAACATCCATTGCGTTTGACTGCATTCAGCCAATGCTGGAAAAGATATTCGCACTCTTGGGGATGCCGGAAGAAATACGCACAGATAACGGGCCGCCTTTTCAGGGACAAGACTTCAGAGAATGTCTGGAGCAGAACGGCATTAAGCACCGCCGAGTGACACCCCAATGGCCGCAGGCCAACGGGGATGTAGAAAGATTTATGAGGACTCAAAATAAAGCATTGAGGATTGGAGTGGACCAGGAAGAAAATCTGGAGAGTTACCTACATCGGTTCTTAAAAGCATAACAGCACACCCCTCACTGCACTACCCGGTGTGCTCCCAGTGAGTTACTCATGAAGAGAGTTGTGAGGGATAGCATCCCCACGAGTGACCAATGGGTCCTCGCGTGCCTGGATACAGGGCGCACCCAAGTTCCGCGACAACGCAACAATGACCGGCTAATCAGAAAAGAGAAGCCCGCTCACCGGCAATACGAGAGGGTGATCTTGTGGTGGTGAAGGACCAGCATCCTGGGTCAAAGTTTCGCACACCCTATGAGAGAGAGCTGTGGAAGGTGATACATGTCAAAGGGTCTATGATCACTGCTCGGAGGGTTGCCCAGCATATAGCATGCAATGTATCATGGTTCAAGAAAGCAAGAGACCCTCAGGAGCGGGTAACGGAATCCGAGCCAGTTGGGTGGAGTGAAGTTGACACTCACTTCAGGATGAGAATACTGGAGTAGAAAACGTGCCAGCAGAGGAACCAGAGGAGAGTCCTGTGGAACCGGCGGTGGACAGCCTGGTGCAAGCCGGGCCTAGAGAGGAGGCAGCCGACAGCTACCGAGGTAGTCAGCATTATGGACTGAGGGAAAATCCGAAACCCAGTACTCGGCTGAGAGATTTAATGTGCTGAGGACCCTGCCTATGGTGGACAGTGGAAGTATGAACATGTCAAGCCCTGAACTGTTATGCAAGTATTATGTTACGTTAATGTTGTTATCTTCACATTTTCCGTTGGATAGATGGGATGTAGTGAGCCAACCGTCCACTGCAATACATTGTAGCACAAGTAACTCCCTCGGCCAGGCTCGGACCAGTAGGTATAAATAAACAGCGATGTCAACGCATATGTAATGAAGGGCTGCGGTTCAGGCGGGAAACAGTGGATTGACTGGCGGGGCAAGGATGGGACGACGGTGTGGCCCCTGTGGATCGGCTTCCAGTGATCGATTTGCAGAGGCCGGAAGGCTTAACTTTGTTGAATGGCCCATAATCGCAGCGAGGTGGAAGCGGATGGCTGCAGACCCCGGTGAGGCATCCAGCTCTGCGCGGGAGTTCTGACCAGAGCGGGTGCGGAGGCACTGCCGCTGCCTAGCCAGTGTTGAGGGGAGTGAGGCTAAGGGACACGTCACACCCCGTAGTGGTGCCCAGGGATCTGGTGGTCAATGCCTGTGTGTGGCTGAGCGTAGGGAGGATCGTGGCGAATTGGCACTGAAATCCAGCCTAGGTAAGTCCTTGGCCCCTGAAGAGCCGACCACCAGCTGGTGGTACGGCCACTCTGGGGACTGAGCAAAACCAAAGAAAATGATGGACGGAGTGTTAACAATACAAACACTCACCCCCAGTCAACTGATCTGGGTTTAATCCATCACCATTCTTTAGCCCAGTCTGCCACCCCAGTTCAGTTCAGGCTCTGGGGACTGGACTGTGCTGCCTGGCTGCCCGCCCGGGCCTGGATTGCCTGCTGTGAGCACACGTGTGCCACAGCAGCGACGTATCCCGAGATGGTGCAGTGACTTAGGACTGATGCATTAAAGTGTGGGAGAGTGTCTGAGGCCTGCTACCGAGGATAAATATTTTTTGCCTGCCGTCTTGAGTGTGCACGTCACGTGAGCCTACAGTCTTGCTACGCTGCTGGGTCTGGAATCAGCGCATGCCACGATAGTAGCAGGATGTGTTTTCAGTTTCCTCCCAACAGACTTGAGTCCCCAGGAAATGCCTCCGCCGCCCGCCAGCTGAGTTTGACAGTGCCCCCTAACCTCTACACATAGACATTTCAGTGCAGCCCTGGGCATCGGCCGCTGCAGCGCAGAGTTGTTAAAATGTGCACTTTCGGGGAAGATTGCTGCAGGGTTCCCTCATCTACAAGCGCAGGTCCCCCCTCCTTTTCACTATAGTTTTTGTTGCTTCAACAGCCAAGGTAGGAATTGTTTGGCTTCTCTTTTAATATCAAAAGTATTGTTTGTTTCTGCTGTTGTGGTGCAGGTGCCCATTGCACATTGCGTGCGCCAGTTTTCCCTCTCCTGACTGTATTTCAGTTTACTTTTACTTTACTTCAGGCAGTGGAGAGGCCTGTGTGCTCTGTGTATTGTAAGCGATGCAGTGCTGGTCCGCTCACTTTTCTTTTCTGACTCCATCTGCAAGTCAGAAGCACGCTACCATGGTTCATAGTGCCAATATCGGCCCGTACCCGCTTACACACAACCCCCCCCATCCCACAATAACGGACACCACACAAGTTGATGGAGAAAGTTGTTGCAGTTTATTAGCATATACATTATGCCAACATGTTGGGTTAACTTACGGGCGATCCAGAACAGGCCGCCCCTCGCGACCTGCCCACCTGACCGAGCTATAACCCCCCCGCGGTGTTAAACCTTAGGGGCGTTATCCGTTTGGGGGGGAAGGTCTAACCCTTACCCCCGGCGAACCTCTCGTTCGCCCATTTACTCAAACCCCCCCCCTCGGGGGGCAGAGCGTTGGCAACCCCCGGTTGCTCAGGTACACAACCACCCGAAGGTCTAACGGGGCGCCGTCAGTCCCCCAGGATCCTTTTACTGTGGATCTCCCTGGGGGATATATCGCTCACGCACCCTTCCGGTGCTCCTGTAGAGGGTACCCTTCTGTACCTTCCTGTATTGGATCGCCCTGTAACTCCGCCTGCAACACAAAAACAATTCATTAGAAGTAGCCCTCCAACCCCGATCTGCCCAAGAGCAGGGTAAGCGGATGGGAGGGAAAAGAACGCCGGGCAGTCCGGGTCCGCGCTGCGGGATTCTCCAGGTGGGGGGCGAGGGTCTACACGCCGCTGCGCAGGAACAAAAGAGGACGCCAGACCCTCGCCCCGGGCTATATAGCCCTCCCCCCCCTCTCCCCCAGGACAGGAAATTACCTCACGCGTGGGGGGAATCCTAGCTTAACCACTGGCTGACCACCTAGTCAGCCAACAACTAGACCGCTTAGGGTCCGTGCCATCCTATGGCACTAAGGATGGCCGCCCTCGCAGGTAGCCACCTTTGGTGTCCCGGGGCAGCCTGTCATAGTGCCAATATCGGCCCGTACCCGCTTACACACAACCCCCCCCCATCCCACAATAACGGACACCACACAAGTTGATGGAGAAAGTTGTTGCAGTTTATTAGCATATACATTATGCCAACATGTTGGGTTAACTTACGGGCGATCCAGAACAGGCCGCCCCTCGCGACCTGCCCACCTGACCGAGCTATAACCCCCCGCGGTGTTAAACCTTAGGGGCGTTATCCGTTTGGGGGGGAAGGTCTAACCCTTACCCCCGGCGAACCTCTCGTTCGCCCATTTACTCAAACCCCCCCCCTCGGGGGCAGAGCGTTGGCAACCCCCGGTTGCTCAGGTACACAACCGCCCGAAGGACTAACGGGGCGCCGTCAGTCCCCCAGGATCCTTTTACTGTGGATCTCCCTGGGGGATATATCGCTCACGCACCCTTCCGGTGCTCCTGTAGAGGGTACCCTTCTGTACCTTCCTGTATTGGATCGCCCTGTAACTCCGCCAAGGCTCCCGGTGCGGCAGCCGCCGTCCGAGAGTCCCCCCCATCCCTTATCTGTCCTCTATTTACAACCCGCTGCTCCCATCGCTTCGGATATGTCCAGCAGGAAAATGGCTATCCCTACTTCTGATAGATGGACGCCATCCTCATCAAAACAACCCGTACATTTAGTGTGCAACAAACTGTGTCTTATGAAACCGAATCCCCTCTGCTCTGTGAATTTGCGCATGGCACTGTTCACTCGTCTGCGGGAATTTTCGATGGCCACCCCTGATCTGGCGCCCTTCCAATGCAGTCTTGGAGTGATCTCGGACCACCATACTTCGCACCGCCCCAACAGATTGCTCAAATTGCTCAGCGTGCCCCTCATTAACTGCAGCAGGGCCCTGCGCTCCAAGGAGACCAATTCCTCGCCTCCCAAATGCACAATTAGTAAGTCTGGTGGAGATTCGCCCCCGTCCAATAGTTGCTGAAATACGCGCTGCACGCTACTCCAATGCAAATCATGCGACACTAACCACCTTATTTTTGTTGTTGCAAAACCATGCTTCCATTTTCCGCTAACGGCCCACCGGGCTACCCCTTGGATTCTCACATTTCCTGCCACCCAGACCGATTTACCTAACAAATAAAAGATGCAGATGTGTAAAACACGTTTATTACATATTGATTATACACTGCAAGCATACATTGAATCAATGTCACAAACCTATTACCCAAAAATGCCGCCAACCAGTCCTGCATTAACCCTCTCATGAGCGTATGTACCGTTTGTAACAGCTGGATTCCCAGCGCCCCACCTGTTTTATATTTGCCACTGGCAGCCCTGCCTGAAAAGCTGTGGTCGCAGCACCTATCCTAAATGAATGAGTACAAAACCTTTTCCCCTGTCTGTTGCAGCCCGCTAATTCTAAGCAAGTGTCCATGACGCGCCGCAGTTGGTACTTGGTCAGGGGGGTTTCATCTGCATGAATCAGAAGGTAACCTTCCCCCGGCGGGCGCCGCGCCAGATAAGTTTCCACCAGTCGTACGGGGCAATACCTGGCGATTCCCAATTTGTTCAGCACTATTACCTTGCCTGCACCTCCTTGGTCTGTTTTAGATTGCCTCAACCTTATCGACAAGCAGTCCCCAACCAACGTGGCGTCCTGCCTACCCAAAGCGATACCAGATTTGTCATTCTTTGATGCAGCCACAATCTCCCCTATTCTGAAGGCCCCAAAGAATGCCAGTGCAAAGGTAGCGGAAAAAAGTGCTGCCTCAAACGCGGAGCTGGTGGCCCTCCCTGTGTTGTCCAGCATCCCTTTCAAAGTTGCAAAGTCAATCGCAGCCCTGTTATCAGGAGCTCGGGGCTCACTTCTCGACCAACCTTTCAGCGCTGACCGTATTAAAAAGGAGTTGGTTGGGTCAGGCTGTCCCCTCAGCCTAGCGCGGTGACTAATGGCCGACAAATGGCCCACTACCCACGATTGTGACTTGCCCTCATCCTTCGCCCACATGATAAAGTCCTGAGTCCTGGACTCCAAAGTTGGCAGCACCTGCTCCCAATCCCCGGTGACTGCACAGAACTTCTCCACGCCTGCCCGGTAACGCTTGACTGTTCGCGGTGCCAAAGCCAGCTCGCCTAGACGTCTCAATCGCCTCTCAGATTCAGAATGAACCACAGGTGCTCCGGGAATCTTGTCATCTCTTCCTTTGCCCTCGGCCACTCCTCCCGAAACCTGTGCCACTGAAAGCGAGAAAGAGCGTCAGCAGCTGTGTTCTGGACCCCTTGGATGTGCCGCGCTCTAAATTCTACATTCCCGACCAGACAAACCCTCATCAACTCCCTGAGTAAGCATAAAACTAGAGGGCAAGACGCAGACTGAGAATTGATGGCCTGTACCACAGCCAGATTATCCGACCACATCAAGACCCTACGCGCGGCTAACTTCGCTGGCCAAAGGTGAAAAGCTACAACAATGGGGAACAGTTCCAGCACCGTGATGTTGGAGGTCACTCTCTTTTTTTGCCAGACATTCGGCCACTTTTGCGCGCACCAGTCAGTGTCAAGAATAACCCCAAATCCTTCCCTACCAGAAGCATCTGTGAACATGGCCAGTTCCGGCGACCCTGCCCACGGCGCCCTCCACACCACAGAGCCGTTGAAATCAGCGAGAAATATTGCCCACATCCTGAGATCCTCCTTCATGCCCTTACTAAGTCTCACCAAATGATAACTCTTACTGCCCTTCGCGCATGCCCTAGCCAGCCTGCGCGCGAAGACCCTACCCGCCGGGATGATTCTGGCGGCAAAGTAAAGTTTCCCCAGCAGCCCTTGCAAGGAACTTAGCGTCACTTTGTCCTGACCCAGAGCCAAAACAATGGACTGTTCCAGGTCCCGAACCTTGTCCGCTGGTAACCTACACTCCCCCTTCACCGTGTCAATCTCAATCCCTAGAAAAGTCAACACCTGCGCAGGCCCCACTGTTTTACCAGGAGCTAAGGGAACCCCCAAATTAGTGGTGAGTTCCTCAAATTTCTGCAAAGCCTCGCTGCACTCCCTAGACCCTTGAGTCCCTACAAAAAGGAAGTCATCCAGGTAGTGTGACACCCCTTTTATTCCGTATCGAGATTGTAACGCCCACTGCAGGAAGCTGCTGAATGCTTCGAAGTATGCGCACGACACTGAGCACCCCATCGGCATGCATCGATCATAGTAGTACATTCCATCCAACTTGAAACCTAGCAGGTGTTGACTGCTGGGGTGCACCGGCAACAACCTAAAGGCTGACTCTATGTCTGCTTTCGCCAACCACGCCCCCACACCTGCTCTCCTGACTACATCCAAGGCCACATCCAGTGAGCAGTAAGAGACGGAGCAAGACCCTTCCTCCAACCCATGGTTAACTGATGCTCCTTCAGGATGAGAAAGATTGTGAATCAACCTGAACGCCCCTGGCTCCTTCTTAGGGACCACCCCGAGTGGCGACACCACAAAGTCTTTCAACGGTGGACTTGCAAAAGGGCCCGCTACTCTCCCCAGCAATCTCTCCTTCTCCACTTTGGATCTCACCACTAAAGGCAAATCCCTAGCGGATCTCAAATTCTCAGCTTCTCTGGGGGCCTCACAACCCACATATGGTATCCTGAAACCCTCGCTAAATCCCGCCAGCAACAGGAGCCTGTCACGCGCGAGCGGATATTCCTGCAAGAGGGGCAACAATTTGTTCAACATCACAGGCGAGGGTCCCTTGCACGCCCCTGCTGAACTGCGTGCACATTCATCCAGAATTAACTCGGGGGAGGGGTTGGAGTGAAGAGGCGGCGCGCTGGCGTTATTGCTTGCTACTTGCCTCCTTTGTAGGCTTGGGAGCACCCCCTTGCTGAGCGGTGCACGATCCTGCTGCATGAGAGCCTCCACACTTGTTGCATGAATGTTCAAACTTACAAGACTTCGCCCAGGCGCAATAACCGGCGTTGAAGGATCGACAAATACCCGGGGATGATCTCTTAAAGAAGCCTTTGTTACCCCCTCTATTCCTGTAACCACCCCGAAAGGACTGTCTGTCCTGCTGCTGCTCGCTCCGCTGCGAGGCGTTGTTCGAGTACCTGCCTCCCTGCTTCTTGTCTACGGCCCCCCCATTACGAAGCAGGTTGGAGCCCATATGGTCTAGCCACAACTGAACCTCTTTCTGGTCCCATCTCATCTCTGGACACAAGGACATCCTTCGCCTAAATTCCAAGTCATAAGACACCCAACCTTGACCACCCCAACGCGCAGCCTCCTTTCGTATCAAGGTACTGTACTGGACTAGCGCCTACGCCTGTTCAGGATATTTCTCCAATATCACCGCCTGGAAAATTGCAAATGCATCTAGCCAATTTTCTATGGTTTTTTCGGGCCACTGTTGGTATTTGGTCTTTTTATCCTCCTCCTTAACTCCAGCCTTCCTAACATCAGTTCCTTCCTGACCTAACAGCAGTAGCGAGAAGATATCTATCAACTCCCGCTTCCATATCAACTCCTTGGCCGCTAACGGGACTTGCCATGCCAGGTGACAATGACCCGACAACAGGGGTGCGGCCGCCACTCGAGGCTCAGTGTTAGGGGTAGAAGGAGATGCTGTCAAGGTAACCATGCCAACTGTGCTTCCTGTAGAAGAAATGGTATTAGATGACACAGCTGATACCCCAGCAACACTGCCCAATGTAGGGGCCACAGACGTACCAGTGTTTTGAGCGGGAGTAACCCCCCATGCCGCCACAGGGACTGCCGTGTCGCTGACGACGGCTGGCGCAGGCAAAGCAGGCAGGGCGGGCTGCAACGGCGTGGGAGGCACCACAATGCTACCGCTCGCCAACGACGTCGAAGAGCTCGCCACCGCAGCAGGGGTGTTAGTCACTTGTACGAGCGACGTCGCAGAAGGCAATGCCGCCGCCGGCTGAGTGCCCCACACAGAGGCCGCCGCCTTTGCCCCCCCACTGTTGTCCTCCGGGGTACCTGCAGTCTTGTCAGTCTGTGTTGGTGGTACCATGGCTCCAATGAGCTCCCTCATAAATTCTTTAAGGGAATCAGACTGTCTTGCAAGATCCTCCCGAGTGGCATACACGGGCTGAACTGGGACAAGTTCTTTAGAAGCGGCCTGTGCCACACCCGGCAAAGAGTTTCTTGGCGGGGGCTCAATTTGTGCAGACACCGCCCTGCTTTTTCCTGATGAGACGCCCGGTAACGCACCAGGCAACGCGTGTTTGGGCGGAGGCTCTGTTTGTGCGATCACAGCTCTGCTCTTGGCTGCCGGAGGGTCAGGCGGGAACTCTTTGGATGTTTGTTTCTTAGCCCGTTTGGAAAATCTAGTTGGCCCCGCCTCTTGCGATTCAACCTCGGACAATGGAGCCTCGCAGATGACCCCAGAATCATCCTCCTCCGCCTCCTTCAAGAGCCCCTCGACCCAGGCTAAACCCTTCCTCTTGGCCATCCGCATGAAGGCCGCCCATTGCGGTGCTTGGCTCGCATCAGGCAGCGAGTCTTCCACCTGCGACATCTGAGTGAATAGCGCTGGGGATCCCTGGCTTTCCATGCTCGACGATCCGTTCAAAATCTGAGGATAGGAGGATAAGACAATGAGCAACGTCCTCTGCGCTGGGGTGATATGGGCTCCCCTACACGGGTCCAGCACCGATCCCGACCCAGCCCTTCTTACTTACTTTGAGTGCGGCGACTGCGGCAACTATGCGCGTGCGAGCGAACTCCAGACCAGACAACTCAACGCTTGTACTGCTGCTCCCAATCCGGTCCACAGGTCCACCCGAGCTTATATTGCTCCACCACTCCTTTCTGCAAGAGAAAACCCAAATTAGGAACGTGCCTCCAAAATTCTTTTTATTTCCTTTTACATGTGACTTCCTGACCACAGTAAGCCACCTTTTACCTATGCCGTCCCTGTTGACAGTCCCGAGACCCTTTGCCTTTAATTTGTCTGAAAAATTAAACACATGATGAGATGCCCCCTGCCCCCCCGCCCCTTAGCCCAGCTGACCCCCCGACATTAATCCTAAACCTTGCCTAAACCTTTTGCAGTCCCTACCCCGAAGGTGCGTACCAAACCTGCCCCTTTAATAACGCCCCCCACCACCTGCGCAATTCCCTGCGTGAGCTGTGACTCCTCCATCCGTGAAGCAATCCTGCATAAAGGCAAAACAACATGTGAGTGGCCCCCCCACCCCCCTGCGCAACCCCCTGCGTGAGCTGTGACTCCTCCATCCGTGAAGCAACCCTGCATAAAGACAAAACAACATGTAAGTGGCCCCCCCAACCCCAATACACGTTGTGCCTACTCTTGCCTGCCCCAACTACAGCACCCATAATACCCGCTCCCTTGCTAATCCCATCCCTGAATGAATGGCAGAACCGAGGTGATTGCGGCACTCATTAATATCTAAGAATGTCAAACGTGCATCAAAGATCGTCAAAGATCGTTTAATTTTGGTACAGTAGAGCATTATTTCATTATGTAACATTTCTCAGAGCTTCTTGTCTCTAAACACAAATCGAAACATTTATTATAATGTCTTGCAATTTCATATATCTAGCGCTTACTTCCCGTGACGCGGAGTGAAAGCGCCTTCTCAGCTAGTCGCACTCTCGCCCACCACAAGCCCGCCCCGCAGGCCGCATTCCAAAATTCCGCCCCCCCCCGCCCCGAAGGTGCAGGCGCGAGCGGCCACCCCACGTGCCCCCTGGCAGGCCCATACCTGACCCGACTCCCCCCCTTCCCTGAGGGCCCGAAACCACATTCACAGCCCTCCTGCCGCCCCCCCCCCCCAGCAGGCTGCATTCCAGCCCGCCGCATTCCGAGACCCGCCCACCCCGTCTCCGTCCCCAAGGTGAGAGGAGCGGGCGAAGCGCTACACCCCAGGACACCCAACAACTTGGGAAAGAACAAAAGCAGCCCCCCACTGCCCAGCCTAAGCTGGGAAATCGCTGCCCGAGGCGCCGTCCAGTCCGCTCCACGGGGATGGCCCGCCACTCACTGGCGCAGCGAAAGAGCCCCCCCCCCTAACGTGCGCCCCCCCAAGCACAACTCCAATCTAGGCGGCCCCCCCCCGCAGAGCGGGCCGAAAGCCAGGACCACCACCCGAGAGCGCGAGGCCCCCCGCGGGGGCACCTACCGACCCCCCTCGAAGCGCTCACCCCTCTTACCCCGGGACCAAAGATAGCGCCCAAACACGCAGCCAGTGGAAACCAAAGCAATCAATCTGGACCAACGCCCGCCACACAAACTTCGTAACATCAGTAGCGCCCAAGACACTCTGTTCATCCCACCCCCTTTTCTGAATCGCAGGTGAAACTAAGGCATGAATCTGCACAAAACTTTCCTCCGCAAAGTGAGATGCTGTAAGCGCGCCCAGCTCTCACCCCCCCGCGCCCCCCCCTGAGCCCTCCCCTTCTCATCCCAGGAGCATCGCACAAGGACTCACCTTAACAAAAGAACGCCGGGCAGTCCGGGTCCGCGCTGCGGGATTCTCCAGGTGGGGGGCGAGGGTCTACACGCCGCTGCACAAGAACAAAAGAGGACGCCAGACCCTCGCCCCCGGGCTATATAGCCCTCCCCCCCTCTCCCCCAGGACAGGAAATGACTTCACGCGTGGGGGGAATCCCAGGTTAACCACTGGCTGACCACCTAGTCAGCCAACAACTAGACCGCTTAGGGTCCGTGCCATCCTATGGCACTAAGGATGGCCGCCCTCGCAGGTAGCCACCTTTGGTGTCCCGGGGCAGTCTGTCATAGTGCCAATATCGGCCCGTACCCGCTTACACACAACCCCCCCATCCCACAATAACGGACACCACACAAGTTGATGGAGAAAGTTGTTGCAGTTTTATTAGCATATACATTATGCCAACATGTTGGGTTAACTTACGGGCGATCCAGAACAGGCCGCCCCTCGCGACCCGCCCACCTGACCGAGCTATAACCCCCCCCGCGGTGTTAAACCTTAGGGGCGTTATCCGTTTGGGGGGGAAGGTCTAACCCTTACCCCCGGCGAACCTCTCGTTCGCCCATTTACTCAAACCCCCCCCCTCGGGGGGCAGAGCGTTGGCAACCCCCGGTTGCTCAGGTACACAACCGCCCGAAGGACTAACGGGGCGCCGTCAGTCCCCCAGGATCCTTTTACTGTGGATCTCCCTGGGGGATATATCGCTCAAGCACCCTTCCGGTGCTCCTGTAGAGGGTACCCTTCTGTACCTTCCTGTATTGGATCGCCCTGTAACTCCGCCAAGGCTCCCGGTGCGGCAGCCGCCGTCCGAGAGTCCCCCATCCCTTATCTGTCCTCTATTTACAACCCGCTGCTCCCATCGCTTCGGATAGGTCCAGCAGGAAAATGGCTATCCCTACTTCTGATAGATGGACGCCATCCTCATCAAAACAACCCGTACATTTGGTGTGCAACAAACTGTGTCTTATGAAGCCGAATCCCCTCTGCTCTGTGAATTTGCGCATGGCACTGTTCACTCGTCTGCGGGAATTTTCGATGGCCACCCCTGATCTGGCGCCCTTCCAATGCAGTCTTGGAGTGATCTCGGACCACCATACTTCGCACCGCCCCAACAGATTGCTCAAATTGCTCAGCGTGCCCCTCATTAACTGCAGCAGGGCCCTGCGCTCCAAGGAGACCAATTCCTCGCCTCCCAAATGCACAATTAGTAAGTCTGGTGGAGATTCGCCCCCGTCCAATAGTTGCTGAAATACGCGCTGCACGCTACTCCAATGTAAATCATGCGACACTAACCACCTTATTTTTGTTGTTGCAAAACCATGCTTCCATTTTCCGCTATCGGCCCACCGGGCTACCCCTTGGATTCTCACATTTCCTGCCACCCAGACCGATTTACCTAACAAATAAAAGATGCAGATGTGTAAAACACGTTTATTACATATCGATTATACACTGCAAACATACATTGAATCAATGTCACAAACCTATTACCCAAAAATGCCGCCAACCAGTCCTGCTTTAACACTCTCATGAGCGTATGTACCGTTTGTAACAGCTGGATTCCCAGCGCCCCACCTGTTTTATATTTGCCACTGGCAGCCCTGCCTGAAAAGCTGTGGTCGCAGCACCTATCCTAAATGAATGAGTACAAAACCTTTTCCCCTGTCTGTTGCAGCCCGCTAATTCTAAGCAAGTGTCCATGACGCGCCGCAGTTGGTACTTGGTCAGGGGGGTTTCATCTGCATGAATCAGAAGGTAACCCTACCCCGGCGGGCGCCGCGCCAGATAAGTTTCCACCAGTCGTACGGGGCAATACCTGGCGATTCCCAATTTGTTCAGCACTATTACCTTGCCTGCACCTCCTTGGTCTGTTTTAGATTGCCTCAACCTTATTGACAAGCAGTCCCCAACCAACGTGGCGTCCTGCCTACCCAAAGCGATACCAGATTTGTCATTCTTTGATGCAGCCACAATCTCCCCTATTCTGAAGGCCCTGTTATGCAAGTATTATGTTACGTTAATGTTGTTATCTTCACATTTTCCGTTGGATAGATGGGATGTAGTGAGCCAACCATCCACTGCAATACATTGTAGCACAAGTAACTCCCTCGGCCAGGCTCGGACCAGTAGGTATAAATAAACAGCGATGTCAACGCATATGTAATGAAGGGCTGCGGTTCAGGCGGGAAACAGTGGATTGACTGGCGGGGCAAGGATGGGACGACGGTGTGGCCCCTGTGGATCGGCTTCCAGTGATCGATTTGCAGAGGCCGGAAGGCTTAACTTTGTTGAATGGCCCATAATCGCAGCGAGGTGGAAGCGGATGGCTGCAGACCCCGGTGAGGCATCCAGCTCTGCGCGGGAGTTCTGACCAGAGCGGGTGCGGAGGCACTGCCGCTGCCTAGCCAGTGTTGAGGGGAGTGAGGCTAAGGGACACGTCACACCCCGTAGTGGTGCCCAGGGATCTGGTGGTCAATGCCTGTGTGTGGCTGAGCGTAGGGAGGATCGTGGCGAATTGGCACTGAAATCCAGCCTAGGTAAGTCCTTGGCCCCTGAAGAGCCGACCACCAGCTGGTGGTACGGCCACTCTGGGGACTGAGCAAAACCAAAGAAAATGATGGACGGAGTGTTAACAATACAAACACTCACCCCCAGTCAACTGATCTGGGTTTAATCCATCACCATTCTTTAGCCCAGTCTGCCACCCCAGTTCAGTTCAGGCTCTGGGGACTGGACTGTGCTGCCTGGCTGCCCGCCCGGGCCTGGATTGCCTGCTGTGAGCACACGTGTGCCACAGCAGCGACGTATCCCGAGATGGTGCAGTGACTTAGGACTGATGCATTAAAGTGTGGGAGAGTGTCTGAGGCCTGCTACCGAGGATAAATATTTTTTGCCTGCCGTCTTGAGTGTGCACGTCACGTGGGCCTACAGTCTTGCTACGCTGCTGGGTCTGGAATCAGCGCATGCCACGATAGTAGCAGGATGTGTTTTCAGTTTCCTCCCAACAGACTTGAGTCCCCAGGAAATGCCTCCGCCGCCCGCCAGCCGAGTTTGACAGTGCCCCCTAACCTCTACACATAGACATTTCAGTGCAGCCCTGGGCATCGGCCGCTGCAGCGCAGAGTTGTGCACTTTCGGGGAAGATTGCTGCAGGGTTCCCTCATCTACAAGCGCAGGTCCCCCCTCCTTTTCACTATAGTTTTTGTTGCTTCAACAGCCAAGGTAGGAATTGTTTGGCTTCTCTTTTAATATCAAAAGTATTGTTTGTTTCTGCTGTTGTGGTGCAGGTGCCCATTGCACATTGCGTGCGCCAGTTTTCCCTCTCCTGACTGTATTTCAGTTTACTTTTACTTTACTTCAGGCAGTGGAGAGGCTTGTGTGCTCTGTGTATTGTAAGCGATGCAGTGCTGGTCCGCTCACTTTTCTTTTCTGACTCCATCTGCAAGTCAGAAGCACGCTACCATGGTTCATGTTCTCCTTTCTCTTTCCTCAGTCTCTGCCCAGAAACAGCAGATAAGAGTGCCAAGGCCAATATCTGTCTCTGTTGGTGGTTGAGCCGCTTGGGAATCAACTCTTTAAACTACAAAGATGTGGGGACCCCCTTACGCCTGAGGTGCTGTGTAATAAAACCACCTTCTGCTAAATTTCTTGTCAATCCAGGAGTCTCCAGGAAGCAATTTAAATGTCAAGATAACTCTCGTGAATAATGTTCCTGCTGGAGTCGGATAAGCGATTTGTCTAGTGGCAGTTTCACCCATCATCAAGTAGCACGGATGGCTAATGTGCCTGCTGCATAGAACGTGTGCCAGACAGATCACTACACTGCATTTTATGTGGCAAGCTCAGGGGGTTACTGCTCTTGTCACAGAGATCCTTTTGTTACTTGAAGTTCATAAGTTACAATCCTATTATATCACATATACATATGAAACGCAATCAATGAGCTGCATTTAAACTGCATGGTATTGGTTAGAAATGTATTTTTCCCTCAGGTTTTCATTATCCCAATGTTGCTAAAAGGGTTAGCTTGGGTAGAAATAATTTTTTTTTAATAAAACCAACCACAATGCGTTTGTGCCTCTATTGGACCACACACTTATAATATACTGCCTGCTAATAAGGATGATGTGTGATTCCTACAACTTGTAATCCTCAATGTCTTACCTAACATTTCCTATAAACTGATTTGCACATGTATGATTTGTTCTCTCTGTATAATGTGTGTATGATGAAAAGTGCTCTGACACCCTACACTGGTATGAGGAGCGCTATAAAAGAAATGTAACACGTGAAAGAGACAGATTAGTGACCTTCCATTTCAGGTGCTTTGTAGCAGTTTAAAGATCTTACAGTTTTTCATTGCTCATATGGGTGTTGCTTGTGGTATTTATCTGTTGCCATGGTCTTCTTTGTTCGATTTTACTCGCCAGATAGTGCCACTCTTAAGTGTCACACATTTGGCTGTAAAAAATGTCACTCATAAGTATACTGAAACTATGAAAATGTTGCACATAAGCAATCTCAAACCTTGGCAGCTAAGAGTACCCGGAAGGTAAACATACTGCTGCCACCACTGCTCCCTAAAACACAGTGATAGTCCTGAGGCTTATCTTCCGTATGGAGCGCAATCCCCTCAAATAAAACAGGAATGCTTGGAATTCCCTTGCTGATACTGTGTGCATGTATCTTTGTATGCTCCTCTTTTTCAGATGGTCTCTTCACAAGTGGGACCCATTCCTAAGCAGTGTTTATTTGTTATCGCATTTAGTTTCCACGGTTGCTGTCAGTAGGAACATTAACTATCCTAAAAGTATCAAATCCAACTTGCCCTACAGTAGGGGCCCTGCCTGTGCCACCACTGTGGGGTCTACACATGAGAGCCTGAGGCAAGAGCTGAACGGACATGTCGCACCTCACTCAGACCTGTCCTAAACAGCCCGCGCTGTGGGGCCGGCCCAGGATTTAAATTGTCATGCTGCCAGGCCTGGGAATTATTACCAAACATCAAGAGAGCCAGGGCCGGCTTGGCCGACACGATGCCACTGGGTGAAGGAGAGTGCTTCGTCAGGCACTCAAGAGACCGTGGTGAGAGACTGAGGGCTGATCATCACTAGTAGAGTCTCGCTGCCTCAGCCTAAGGGACGAAGAACAAACACTGTAAGTTAACCAGCCACTGACCCTAGTTGTCAGTCACAATATCACAATCAAAATAATTTTTCGGAGAGCAACCAACGTTTCTATTCTAGTACTGCTGCAGCAAGCGGTGCATTTATTAGAGCTCCCAAGAGGCCGAACATTGAGGACAGCAGTAGACGGGCTCCCCTGCACAGGCACCGGCTGCATTCACTGGTGCAAAGTCAGGAGTTGGAGGCAGCGTAGAGCATGATTGTGGGGGTTATTCCCAGCTAGGGATACAACCAGATGCCGAGAGGGAGTCTGGCTGGGGAGGGATCTTACGTTTAGCTTTAGGATTATTACTGCTCAGTGTCTCGAAGTGTCTTTTTGAAATAATACAGCATATATATCTAGGCAATGTGTACCTCAGTCAGCCTCTTCTCCTGAGGCTTGCCCCCTCCATCATACCTCATTGTATTGTAATGTTAAATACTTAGACTAGCCATGCAACTTACTTTCAGCCTCAGGTTAATACTAGCTGGTGGCTCTGTGCCCAGTGCTGTAATCAACTAATTGATTTTTATTAAACTGCTCAATATGTCTTTTTGAAATAAAATATGAAATAAATAGCGTCATTATGAATAGCTGCCTAGGTTTCAGATTGCTAGGTGTGACATTTTTAGAATATCAGTGTAATTATGAGTGACATTTCAACAATTGTGAGTGACACTTCTGCACGAGCACAATCAAGCAATGAAGATGAAGGAAACATATAAATATAATAAATTACACCCATTTGAGCAATAGGAAACTATAAGATCTTAAAACGGCTGGAAAGCACCAGAAATGGATGGGCACGCACATAGCTAGGGGTCACAACCCAGGCTGGAAGGTTCTGAATGTGGTGATGAGGAATAAGGTTAAAAATACATGATAACAGGATGGAATAATGGAGTATGTCTAATGGTATGACGTAAAGCACGAATCTATCTCTTATAGATGCATATATTCCATTGACACGGAGGATTAGTGCGTCGTGCTTGGTACAGGTTGTATCGTTTCCAACCTTTATTACACGTATTGATTTAATTGCATTTAATTGTTTGTGATTTTGATTTGGTCACTTTTTGATAACAGTAGCAACTATTCCTGAGAGCAGAGGCCCTGATGAAAGCCGAGGGATTTAGTGCCCGTTAGTTAGAAACATGCTGGACCATTTGGCGATAATTATTTGTTTATATCGTCGCTTGCACTGTTCTAGTTTTTAATTAGGGGATGTGCCCTGCTATCCATTAAAGTTTATTTTTTGAGGACATATCATCCTATTTTAACTCACCACATTTGTTTATGTTGCACTGTATTTTCACAACTTTCACAACCATCATCGATTAGCTATCAGATGGTGAATTACAGAAACCTGTGGACCAGATCCAATACTAACTATTGATTGTGTGGCATTCAGTCTTGATGATCAAGGGACTAGCCAGTTTCACAAGGTGGACAGCCAGATGATATGACTGATCATTAAGTCTTCTTTGATGGTAATCCACTATCTTGATGGTATGGATCTTGTCGACCAGTTTGTGAATAATATTTCCTGTTTGTCGAGTGTTTCACATGTTGCCAGATTGGTAGTTGTTCCCTGTTTGTAGGCTGTTCTACTGTGACTTGGGTACCTTTTGACTTGTTAGCCTTTCAAGACAGCCCAGCCAGATTATCTGGTTTTCAGACCCCCTGGTTCTTTTTGTGTATAATATGATGTAAAGCATGCCAAGAATGTCAGAACACAAAAGCAGTGTGGGATTTCTCTAAGTCACTAGGCCTTGTGTGAAATAAACTTCTATATATCAATAACAAGCTGGAGGTTTTTGGCGCAATAGAGCCAAGCTACACAGTTGACTTCACTGGGGGCTCCGGAGCAAATATATCCTTTTTTCTGCAGGCCCTCCCTCCCCCTTCTGCTATTGGCCATGGGCGGCAATCTGAGGGATAGCCCCGGGCGTCAGAAGCTCTAGCTACGCCACTGCCCACAACATTCCGTAACAACCCCACAACAGAGGTGGGAGGTGTCTATATTTAAACTAAGTTCAATGGCACTGTAGTTTGCCTAATTGTTGACACCAGCTGCAAAGCTGTCACGTTCCTCACTACAAGCTAACAGCAATTCAGGTCCAGTTTTTTTTTGGTATTGCGGTACCTGTAGTTATGAATGTATCCCATGTGAAGCAGGTCTATCAAGACCACAATTCAGTTATAATTCCCTATGCTGGATGAGCTATTCATGCATGGAGCTTGGAAATTCGAGGGCTCCTTTGGCGATGCTAACAGTGGCCCATAGTTCTTGCTGGCACAAAGGAACAGTTACTGCCCGATGGGTACATAAAGCTTGTCTGTAAGCTAAATTACTCGCAAATGTCCAAAAACATTAGTGCTTCTCCCCGGCTACCCACACTTTAGGGGAGCAGTTACAAGCACTTGTACGTGCAGCAAGAGTAGTTGCCCGTGGAGAGCATATCTTGGAAGGGCAAGTAAAACCCCTGCCCGTTTGCCCATGTAGCCCAGGACTGGCCTAATGATTGCTAAGTTTCTTTCGATACTACCCTGTCTAGGAATGGTTATGTGCTATCCCTTGTTAGCTCTGGCACTTTTGTTTCAAGTTTCAGCTGTTCCAAGAAGATTGGGTGTTTAGCTATCTCCCCTACCCTGTGCTGAGTAAAAGGTGCCTAAGGCTTCACAAATGGATACTTTTTCTAACAGAACAGTGAAATTAATCACTCATGTGATGTATACGCAGGCAGGGATATTGGAGGTACAAGCTTGTGATAAGCCATGTCTGTAATGTTAGTACTGCTTTCCCAAGGAGGGACTACGTGGTTTTGTTGCCTGTTGCTGCTTTTCTCCCACTGCTCGCGGGCCCCGCTTCGCGGGTGTCGCTCGAGGCAATCACCAGAGAGTACTCCCTGACACCCTGAGGAGCAGAACGGAGACTTCCCACCCCTGCGGGACTGCGAGGACCAGCGGGCGCTGCGCTTGAAGACTTGCCGCAGCTGGTCCTCTTCCCGCCCACCTCCCGCTATAAATTGACAATGACCGACGCGTACGCGGGACGCGTGCGGATCAAAGCGCGGGGCTAAGCCCGGGCAAAGGGCGGGCCGTCTTAGGCCGTCCTAGGTCGGACAAGGCCGGGCTGGGCCATCCCCTTTGGCATTTACATTTGTACTATTTCTGTGTTGTTTTTTGGCCTGTGCACATTTATACGTAGTTAATATGGCCTCCCAACTGGTCAAGGGTGGTAAAGCAGGTCTAAAATCTATTACCGGCAGCTTAATGGGGACCCTGGATAATTACATCACCAGGGTATCGGTTGCTTTGGAGCATCAAGTAGTAGATGTGGAAAAACAGCTGCCCTCTGAAATGTTTAATAAAAGGTCTTCCCTGGGCCCCATTGGAGACTGCAAATCACCAGACAACCGTGTGAGTAAGCGGCTCAGTGATTTGGGTCTCCCAGAAACTAGCATTGAATTGGATTCCCTCGCTAACATTCTGGAAGAAAACAATATCACAGATATACATGTTGGTAGCGGGGATCAAAATGAGCGGATAGAGATTCTTGCGAGCTCACCATCCTCTCCTGGTGTATACACTCGTCTATCAAGGGACACCCTGTTAGAAGATGAAACCCTTGTCACTGGTAAAAGGAAAAGAAGAGGGGGTGGACCAAAGGGGAAAAATGCTAAACTCCCTAGATTAGCTAGTCAAAGGGGTTGCCACCATGGATTGGGAAAGTATGTAGCGCCAGTTAAGGTGGTTCAGACGGTCCCCACACCCGAGCCAACATCTCTTACCCAGGTTGACGGGGCCCTATTGACCCATATAGAGCATATGATCCGCTCCCTAACACTCCCACTAATTGAGAGGCTCAATCTTGTCTCGGCAAGCTTATGCAAATTAGAACTTGCTACTAAAATTAACTCAGACATACTAAATACCCTTGCAACACTTGAGACTAAACCATGTGAATCTAACGCCCCCCCCCAACCAGATCAATATCGGGACGGCCCCTGAATCTGTCCAGAGGGAGGATCCCTTGTTAGTAGACCCTATAAGAAGAATGGATATAGGGAGGGGCTCGATGGTAGCAGGGGACCCAAACATGCTAATCCCCCCAAGGACACTTTTTGGAGCTCCTACTGAGAAAACGCAACTATACCAACCTAGTTCTGTGTCCGCAAGTACTGGGACTCGGGAGACCGGTACTCGTAACCGAGTAACCCTCGACCTTCCCCCTCAAAGCGCTCCGTTAGTCTTGGTTATGGCTAACATCCCTCCTCTCCGTGCTGGCCTAACCAAAGACTATTTCCAACTAAAAAACAAAGTCATACATTGGCTATCATCCAATTTGGATATTGGTCAGGAAGTGGGTCATTATGTTATCATGGCGCGTAGGGGTGGGATGGGTAGGGCACTCAAGGAAGAACAGAGGAGTGGATTGCATAGTAATTAATTTTAGCAATACTGAATCAGTGGATAGGCTGCTCTGGGAATCCGAACATAAGTTTCAGGCTATGGGTAATGGCATTGAGATTTTCCCCTCGGCTTCTTTTATAGACCAGAAACACTGGGAGTACCGACCTACAGCAATAACATCAGAAGGCAACCTATTAACCCATATTCTTCTATCGGGGGTTGTGCAGGGCGGTACAAATCTCACCCGACGTCAGCTGGTCCCTGGATAAATGGTGGTGCAACTGGTTTTGGTGGGGTGTGGGTTTCAAATAGATTTAATGTTTTATCTGGCCTTAACGAATGCGATTGACTCAGTCCTAACTATGTAGGCCGTGGGTGTATTGAAAATCCGGGGCCTTCTGATATTCTTGGCATTCACAATACTGTGAATAACAAGGAGGACAAAAAACTAGAAGAGGAGGGGTATGTAGGAATCTCAACTAGTCATCCTGGGGCTCCCTCTGCAGGACTAGCTCCCGTAGATGGTTCTAGTCTAGGGAAGATGGTCTCATGGAACATTACGGGATTAAGTAGTAAGCTGGAATCCCAAAATTGGATAGACTTCATCAACGGTTATGATGTATGTCTATTCCAAGAAACATGGGCCTGTGATCCTATATTCCTCCCGGGTTACCTACATTTTTCAATACCGGCTAGCAAAGGTGCTAAGGGACGACCTATGGGGGGCCTAACTATTTGGATATGTCAAAGTCTACCCGTTACAATTAATGTGGTTGAATCGGGTAGCAATGATATCCAATTGATAAGAATGGTTTTAGACCTCAGGGGAGGACTAGACATTTATAATGTCTACGTTAGGGGTAATTTAAGAGGGAAGTCACCTACCCTAGAGGCCTTGTTCTCTTTTTTGGAAAAACAGTCCCTGGGTAACAATGTTATTATTGCTGGCGATCTAAACCGGACCTTTGAACCCCTAGATATCTCTGACGATTCTTTGGGGCGGAAGGAGGACACGCAATGGGGCGTTCCAATTTTAGATCTGGCCCCGGTTAGGCGGTGGACTAACGACATCATACGATTGAATGCCATCTGCCTGGAACAGGGACTAAGAGCCCTAAATGGGAGAACGAAGAGTGACAGGGGAGGGGCCTGCACATTTGACAATGGTCGCAGCCAAAGTCGGATAGACTATGTCCTTTGTAGCCTGAACCTGTGGCAGTTAGTATGTGACATGGAAGTAAAGGGTAGACTGGAAAGTGACCACAACCCTCTTTGTGTGGCCCATAACTGGTGGTCGGTCACAATAGGGAATTCTCAAACGACCAATGCCCGCTGCCTGACATGACTAATGATATGCGTAGATTGAAATGGCCGTGCGTACTGGCTAATGCGGAATCCATGGCATTTATAACCTCTGAGGTGGACATTGCAACCACTGCTATGGAGGATGCAGCCCTAGTAATTCCAGGGTCAAGGGAAATAACTGATATTCACGATAAACTCTTTTCCCTCCTAAAACCGCACTTCCTGAGGCCCTGCAAGATAAATAGTATACAATCACCTAGACTAGCTAAATGGTATAATCACCAGTGTAGGGAAGCTAGGCTAAGCTTGGGCAGAGCAATCCGGAGTAGGGATAGGGTAGGGATTAGTGGCGCCAGAAAGAATTATAAGGCCAGCCTATCCCGAGCTAAAAAACCATGGGACGAACAGCATTGGGCCGAACTAAAGGAGGCCTCGGGGGCTAAGGATTCTAGGTTATTCTGGAACATTGTCAAATGGGGTAGAGGTGGAATTCCAGACAAACCAGGTAACAATGTCCCAGAGGGTGCCTGGGTAGATTATTTTAAACCCCAATATGTAGAGACCGCACAGTATAAGGGTATGGAAGAAATTCTAGCTGTATATTCCAATGGGAATTTATTTACTCTTAAAGAAACTGAAGATGCTCTATGCACTGTCCCCGGGGGAAGGGCCCTGGGTTTAGATGGCGTACCAGCTGATGTTTTCATTAATGACAAGGCGCGGTGGGCTAGATATATATTCCTTTTGGGAAATGCCATTGCGAAGGGATCGGTCATCCCGGAACTATGGAAGGGAGCGATCATCATACCCATATACAAAAAAGGGGATCGGTCTCTTCCAGTTAACTACAGGCCGATAAGCCTGATTGCCACCGTTCAAAAAGTGGTAGGTAGGATGGTGGTTAACAAACTGATGGACTGGGCTGATGAGAACAACGCCCTGTCCCCTTACCAGGCTGGTTTTCGGCGGTCCACTAGTACAGTTGACCAGGTGTTTCGTTTTACTCTGCTACAGTGGGGGACAGTGGTGCTAGGCGAAGGCAGTCTCTATGTTGCTTTTGTCGACCTGCGGGCTGCCTTCGACGTGTTCCCAAGGAGAAAGCTCTGGGCAGTTCTGAGTAAAATGGGTCTCCTGGCTGAGCTACTTACCCTGGTTATGAGGTTGCATGAATGCAACTTCGCTAAAATCCAATGGGGCATGCATGGAGAATCCTCTGATGACTTCCCAGTTGAACGGGGAGTGCGCCAGGGGTGCGCAATGGCTCCCCTGCTTTTCTCATTATTCATAAATGGGATTGTGGCTCGCATGTTGGACGCCAGCGTAGATGCGCCATCGTTGGCGGGCCTCAGGGTTCCGATCCTGATGTTCGCGACGATACGCTAATCCTATCCAAAACTCCAGGCGGTCTGCAGCGAGCTCTGAACATCTTCGATTGTTTTTGCGGGGAGCATGGCCTGGAAGTCAATGTGGGTAAGACCAAGCTGATGGCCTTTGCACCAAAACGTAGACCCAGCCCCAAAATATTCTTGAACAAATGCTTGTTAGAGGTGGTTACCGTACTCACCTATCTTGAGATCCAGATAACAAATGATTCGAGATGGTCCCAGCATATGGAAATGGCGGTCTTGAGGCACCAACAAATCTCGGGGGCACTTCGGGTGGAGCACAAATCATCCAGGTCCAAACCAATAAAACCCGTTTTGGCAGTGTATGAGGCCAAGGCTCTTGGGTCTGCTCTATACGGGGCAGAGCTGTGGGGCTTTGGGAAGCTTCTCCCCTTGCAGACCACTGAGAACAGGTTCTTTAGGGGAATTACAGGACTCCCGCAGAGCACCCCACTGATTCCCCTTGGTCTTGACTTGGGGAGGAGAGCAGTTAGTGATCTAGTGAGGTTGCGCCCGATTCTTTATTGGAGATGGCTCTGGACTACCCCAGAGATCCTGCATTATGCAGAGGGGTTTTTAGCCATAATAAATGCTGATATCTTTCATAGGATAGAATGGCTAAAAAATCTTAGGACTTCTTTATGTGATCTTGGTCTCTCAAATTTATGGGATAATCCAACCGGGGAGCTCTTTCCGAGCAAAAAAGTGATTAGAGATCTATACTGGGATCATGTAGCTGCAAGGGTTTGGAGTAAAACTAAATCTGATTCCATGACGGGGCGTTTTGTGGAAACTAAACTGTATCCAGTTTTGGAACTCTACTAGGATAGCATAACCAACCCTGGGGACAGGAAGCTTTTCTTCCAGTTAAGATCAGGTGCCCTTCCACTGAGATCACTGACAGGTAGGTGGAGGAGCTCCTCTACTTTATATTGTCCAGCCTGTGGTGCATCAAATGAAAGTATAGGCCACTTTTTATTTTCTTGTGAAGCCTATGCCATCCCGAGGAAAGTTTGGCTAGTCCCTGCCTGTAAAAACCTAGGGACATCTAGGGGTGTAGAGGCCTTACGAATCATTTGTACCTCCACTCACATGCCTGTAGTCCTAGCAACAGCTAAGTATTTGGGTTGGGCATGGTCTATTAGACGGCGGGCTGTTCTCAAGAGTAAACTGAATGGAGCACCTCTTCTGGCACCCGTGTAATTATGTATCAAAGCTTTTATATTTATTAATTTCTAATCAATTGTGTGTGTTTTTAATCTTTTTTAAATCATTGTATCAAACGAGGAAACAAATGTTTAATGATGTATTATTTTAAATGTATGTTTGTGCTTTTATGAGACAAATCCTCAAATAAAGCCTTTTGAATTGAATTGTAATGTTAGCAATTTTCTCCGTTCAAATTCGAGGCCCATAAAGTGCTATCTGGTGAATCGAAATCTACAACTGAGGCTAGTCATCAAATCAAGGCATCTAAATAACGTGAACTACATTAGGCTCCACAAGCAAAACAGAGCGTGGATAAATTTCCAACCCATAAAGGTTTACTGTAAGTCAGAATGTTTTACAGATTCAAAATCATCAAATAAATATCAATGTGTAATCAATAAATGAACAGATTTAGTAAATACGCAGTCCAAATCAATCAAATTCATATCAATAATATAACAAATAATTATAAAGTTGCTTCAAAGAAAAGATTAAGTAAATCAGTTCTCCCATGAAGAGATCACCCTAGTCTTCTCTAAGTTGTCTCAAAAGTTGAATTAGGGGTGGGCGATAAACTCCGCTCCAACGGCAGAGTTTGCAGAGTTTCTTAGCAAAAATTCCACCAGCCACTGTGTGGCAGAGTTTACCAGTGCTTCGTCCTACTAACAATTCTGTCTGGAGCGCACAGGCAAGAGGAACACTAGCGCTCTAGCTTTAGGATTGAGGTGGCCTTTTAGTCCTTCCTTTGTTGCAGCACCTCCTCCCACTGAGAGCATCATTTCCATTTTCCTGACAGTTCATCGCTACAGCTACGGATTGTGTGAAGATGGCCCTGCTGTGCGAGTCTGCAGTTGGATTTGGAGAGAGGTAAACACATTACATAACACTAGATTAATTTCTATGCAGCAGGTGATTGAGGGAGGCTGACCGAAGGCAGGCCACTTTTGGTTGTCACATCTGTTTTAACAGAGGCTTAGCCGCACATGCGCTGTACATAGAATAAAAAACGTGTTATATGAAATGTAACATGGTTGTGATTGTGCTGATGAAATGGCAGAATATTCTCCTGAGTTCGGCTGGTCTGTATTCATGGGCAGAGTGCTCACTTCTCGAACTCCGGGTCCCATGGCCCATTCTTTCATTGGCCTTGCTTCTGGCATGCATTCCTCAGCACAGAACACTAGGTCCTGTTGGAAGGCAACGTCTCTCCTAGTCGGACAGGCAATGTTTGGAGGGCTCTGCAGAGGATCAGGGCAGCAAATGATGGGCATTGGAATCAGGAGCTTTCAGATTCATTTTCTTTGCTCCTATCTCTTCTGGGAAGGAACCATTACTGCTGTTCTTTTGGCCCACTCTGTGCGATCCCTATCACAGGCCTGCCACTTGGCCAGGGGACACGGGCAGGTGGCCCTCCATCTCTGATGTCCCTGCGGGATCTGCAGCAGATAGACAGTCCTTCCCCTGGTTGGAGTATGTAAGTCAGTCAAAAAGCTTTATTATCGGTTAAAAACCATAAAAGCACATAAATAGACAATACAGATAAAAACAAGTCATTAAAGAGCAATAAAGTGCATTCATAAAACGGCCTATGGAAAAAAAAGTTAAAAAATGTTGGTTATACAAACATATCAGAGGCATATGCAATATAAAAATAGAGCAATTAATGGATAGTCCCTAAGCAGATTAATTATGAGGTTCTTTTATGTGTTGCAATGTTTTTGCTAGCACGAGAGAAGCAACTTGGCATTTTTAATTTTGGCACCTCTAGTGCACCACATAGACAGTAGAAATCTAGCAGTCGCAAACACAATCAAAGAGGCGGTGTCATATTTTAAGATTCTAAATACCTCCCTATAATCCCTGAGGTCCCTGGTCTTGCACAGTTGGACAATCCATTTGGCTCTTACCTTAGAGTACGGGGGGCAGAAGAGCAGAACGTGCAGATCTGTCTCTTCGCTACCCTCACACCCTGGGCAGGAACTCGATGTATGAGTAGCATTTGTCCACTTATTTGTCACGGCCCTAAGTGACAGTGATCCATGTCTAAACTGGACATAAAGTTTCTTAGCCAGTAGGGGCTGGATATCGTCCAGAAATTTCTCAAAATGTGGTATAACCTTGATATCCAAAAAGGTATTAGTCAGCCTACAGCAGAGTTCGCTAGTGTAAGTTCCGTTCGATAACGCTTCAGTGCAAGGCTCATCGACCTCTTGGTAATCAAGGGACAGGTTTCCTCCGGAGAGGACCACACATCTCCCCTACCAAGTGCATGACAAAGCTGTTTAATGTACTTTAACCAGGGGATTTTTCCCACCCCCCTTCTGGACAAAAGGTCCCCTAGGTCCTCCCTGTAGCTTGAAAGCTCTGGGGTTGACCAGAGTCGCCTCCAGTACAGAAGGGGATGGTTTGAGACAATCTCCTGTATGGGAGTCAGGCCTAGATCAAGCCGTAATGGAATCAGGGGGGCACTCTGGGGGAGTCTCAAAGGCGCCTGATAAAACTATTCTCAGTAAAGGATAGGGAAGTAACGGAGACATGCCTCCAGAGGTCTCACCCATAGAGCACTCCACCCCTTGCCTGGGTTCTGTAAATTTCCACGGGAGGTCCCATTAGTTTGAGAAAGCTCTCTTTGTACACCTTTAGGATTCCGCCAGAGGATTGGGCCAACTTCAGAATTGCCTTAGCCATGTGGGACCCCCAGTCCATTCTATCATTTAGTGTTACCCCCAGGTAGTCGAAGGTAGATACTCGTTCCAACACCGAGCCATCCAAATGGGGGTGGGGACAGTTGGATGATTTGGCGCTGTAAACCATAAACTTAGTTTTGGAGAGGTTAATCTAAAGGTTCCTCGATCTACAGAAGGAACAGAACGCCTCCAGTGTTCGCTGGATACCCATGGGAGATTTTGATAATAAAAGGGTATCATCAGCGAACATCAGGGCTGTTATCTTACGGCCTGCTAAACTGGGTGAATCTAGAACCCTCGCTCCCATTAGTTGTTCAATCAGCCCATTGAGGAAGAGGGAGAAGAGAGTGGGGGCCAGCACGCAACCCTGCCTCACTCCCTTTTCCACTGGGTATGGTTCCGAAAGATCCCCATTCCTCCCGTACCTTACCCTTGTGTAGGTACCTTGGTGCATACGTTTAAAAAGGTGACCCAAATAAACAGGGACACCCATCTCTAGTAATATTGCCCAAAGCTTGTCCCTTTGGACCAGGTCGAGTGCGGATCGAAGATCCACAAAGATCAAATACAAGCTACCTGCCCCCAAGAATACAGTCTTCCAGTAGACCAACTGTAATTTAAACAGTTGGTTGATGCTGGAGACCTTCGCTCGAAAGCCCGCTTGGAGGGAGGTTAAGATGTGATGTTCATCCATCCAGCTCTGCAGCCTCGATAGTAAAATGCGGGCAAATAGTTTCTGGAGGACATCGATAAGGCTGATGGGGCGGTAGTTTGCCGGGTCGAGAGGAGAAGCCTTTTTGTGGATGGGGATAATTTCAGCACCCAGCCAGGTTTGGGGGATCTCCATGCCCTGCAGAATGGCATTGAAATAGAGCCAAATATAGGGAGCCCATACCTTCTGTTCACTCAGGTATAGATCTCCTGGGATCCTATCAAGGCCCAGAGCTTTCCCAGGTGTCAAAGTTTTAAGGGCCGCCTGAATTTCAAGCAAGGTACAGGGTGGGCAATCAAGACCCACTGAATCCAGAGGGACTTGTTCAAATATACTCTTAGGGAGAGCTACTGAGACAGTAGAGGGGCTTAAAATGGACTAGCCAGGCCTCTTCACTTAAGTTAGGAATTAAGGCAGACGACCCCTCTGCTGATCCTGATCTAACTAGATTCCAAAAGGCCCTGAAGTCGTGACCATCCAGAGCAACTTTTATACTTTCCCACCTTAGAGCCTCCCACTCTGACCTAGCCTCCATAATCATTCTTTTATAGATTTGTCTAGCCAATCTAATGCTCGACATGGATCCAGATTTTACCTCCTTTACAAGGGAAGTTTTAGCAGCCCTACAATTTTTGTTGTACCAGTGGGCCTGATGTTTTACCCGTGGCCGTGTATAATCGGTGGTATAGAAGTAATCGGCCAAGGTAAAGAGGAGCTTGTAATGGATATGCTGTAAGTCATGGAAATAGGCCAGGTCGGAATTTGAACCCAATAGGTCACGAGCCTTCAACTAAAGAGCACGCAACATGTTGGCATAACTCGGCTAGTTTATCTGGGGCTAGCACGACCTTTGCCCACCTGATGCGTCTGCCACCCGCCGCTGTGATGAGATTCAAGTTAGTAGGAGTCTCTAATACCCCCAGTGGAGTATGTGCTGCAGAGGGAGTGACATTGTGGGGGCAGAAAGGTGGGCAATGGGTGGCTGTGTGACAGGTAAAATGGGACATTTGGAGATAGACTCGTGCACAGCACAGGCCATTGAACACATCTGAGCACACCCCCAAAAGGGCACCTCACCACTCCTATATACTTACTTTATATCCTCAATGTAAACATTTCTTTGGTGGTTAGTTACCCAGATGAGCAGCGAGTACGTATATGTACAAAGATATTATATATATTGTGACCAAGGCCTCTGTGAAGGCCGAAACGTTATGCTGAGGTGCGCCTTCCACACGACTTAATAAAACTGCTCACCTGCACTTGGGTCTCCTCTTCGTTTCTGCGCCAAAGGTATCCGTGACTGGGCTCCAGGCGAGAGAAAATTGGGATTGTTTCATCATATATATATATATATATATATATTCACTGAAAAAAACATAGGTTATAGACCATATATAGTTAGGAATTAGCATTTACAAAACCTTGAAAATTCACTGAAAAAACCATAGGTTATAGACCATATATAGTTAGGAATTAGCATTTAAAAAACCTTATTTTACTCACACAAAACCATTGAAATTCCATATATAGTTAGTTGCACTAACTATATATCGCGCACCCGCAATCCACTGCTGATGATGTCACATATTACATCATTCATGACATGGTCAGTGACATCACTGATGACATCACTGATGACATCTCAAATGACATCACTGATGACATCTCATTTGACATCAATGACCACATCACTGATGATATCATTCATGTGACAATACAATGCATCTCCTCACATTTTAATATAACCTCTGTTTCACCCAGTGTTAAATACAGAGTATAATTTTTGAAACCATTGACACACCAATACTAGTTACTACATACGCACTCACTGATTCCTACGTCTACACACACATTCACTCATTCACCCATACAATCATTCATACATACAATCACTCAGGTTTACAACACTATCATATGCACTCAGGACTTCATTGTGTTTTAGTGGACCCTCGCCGTTGGAATTATCAGCGCTTCTGACCCTCGGAGCAAAAACTTTCCTCCTACCGCTACTGCTGGCCGGACCCGCTTCGCGGGTCCCGCTGCGCGGTAAATTCGAACTTGCCTGTTGCTGGGGCCATCTGGGTGAAGGCATCTCCGTGTAACGGGGCTGCGAGCGTGTTTGCAGTGGGACTCCATCTCCCAAGAGTCCCAGCTGCTCACCTGCACCGAATCAACACCTGGTGCCGCTCTCCCTGTAGGAGACGCCCCTCTTGCCTGCTTAAAAGGATTTTGGCTCCTAACCTTGCTGGGACTTCATTGTGTTTTAGTGGACCCTCGCCGTTGGAATTATCAGCGCTTCTGACCCTCGGAGCAAAAACTTTCCTCCTACCGCTACTGCTGGCCGGACCCGCTTCGCGGGTCCCGCTGCGCGGTAAATTCGAACTTGCCTGTTGCTGGGGCCATCTGGGTGAAGGCATCTCCGTGTAACGGGGCTGCGAGCGTGTTTGCAGTGGGACTCCATCTCCCAAGAGTCCCAGCTGCTCACCTGCACCGAATCAACACCTGGTGCCGCTCTCCCTGTAGGAGACGCCCCTCTTGCCTGCTTAAAAGGATTTCGGCTCCTAACCTTGCTGGGACTTCATTGTGTTTTAGTGGACCCTCGCCGTTGGAATTATCAGCGCTTCTGACCCTCGGAGCAAAAACTTTCCTCCTACCGCTACTGCTGGCCGGACCCGCTTCGCGGGTCCCGCTGCGCGGTAAATTCGAACTTGCCTGTTGCTGGGGCCATCTGGGTGAAGGCATCTCCGTGTAACGGGGCTGCGAGCGTGTTTGCAGTGGGACTCCATCTCCCAAGAGTCCCAGCTGCTCACCTGCACCGAATCAACACCTGGTGCCGCTCTCCCTGTAGGAGACGCCCCTCTTGCCTGCTTAAAAGGATTTTGGCTCCTAACCTTGCTGGGACTTCATTGTGTTTTAGTGGACCCTCGCCGTTGGAATTATCAGCGCTTCTGACCCTCGGAGCAAAAACTTTAAGGTTTTTTAAATGCTAATTCCTAACTATATATGGTCTATAACCTATGGTTTTTTCAGTGAATTTTCAAGGTTTTGTAAATGCTAATTCCTAACTATATATGGTCTATAACCTATGGTTTTTTCAGTGAATTTCAATGGTTTTTTAATAGCAAATATCATAAGCTGTCGAATGTCAAGTACGTGGTAAGTGAAAACATTTTCGTGTTTATGCACACTGAACTGCTTTGAATGGTGCCCCCCCCCCTCATTTCTATTAGGAGTACTCTCTCTTTGCAGATAGTGAAAGGTAGTTAACGCAGGCCTTTACCCCCGTTGTAATACGTCGTGCCTGCTTCTCTCTCCATTTGATTGATTGTTATCCAAGTATTTACTGTTTTAGAATTGGTTCTCTTTGGTTCATTCTCTATTTACAAACAAACACAGAGTCGCAATACTCTGTTTAGTCTTTGCAGATAACGAAAAATCGTGTAAAAAAAAAAGAAAAGGAATCGAGCAAAATCAGTAGGCCACTAATTGGATCTCTTTTTGACCTCGCTAAAATAGAAACATTAGGAACAATCCCTCATGACAAATACAAAACTAGTGAGATGAACTGAACTCCACACAATGATGGCTGCAAAACAGCTCGGCTCCGCCACCCACCCCGCCCAAAATAACGATAAAGAGCGGCTGCCATGATTGGTTGCGGAATGGCCACGACGGAGCTACGAAATGGTGCTGCTCTCATGCTAAACCCAGCTTCAGTCTGAAACATCCAGAAACACTGTAGACTACCAATTCGATCAGTTCCGGTAGCGCCCCAATGTAACTCGGTAGAGAAGAACTAGCCCTCCCCTCTTTGACTGATGGTTCTTGTTGCCTGTCCCTTCCGTTGTCATTTAACAGAACTATTTAGCCTGCTGAAAGGGGTTGTGTTCCGACCGCTGGTTGGTGGAGACATTTTGACTATATTCTGGACCTGCGTTGTCGCGTAATGCGTCATATGACGCGCTGCGTTAGCGCATCCGGAAGTCATCCGGGGCGCGCAGCGCGTAACGTAAGTATAACAAGTCATGTGACTTGTTAAAACTTTTCATTGGTTCATTTTACTTTTCTTATTCTAATGATGAAAGGCTTGGTCATATGACCTAAAAATTACGCTTTTTATTACTTCCGAACATTATTTTTTCTTAAATATATGTTATAATGTTCCAGGCTAATGTACTTTCCCGGAAAATTTACAACTGTCCTGCAAGTAAAATATATTCTTTTTTCGAGAAAAAGAGCGTTTCTTCGTCCCATGACGGAGCCGTTGAGCAAAAGAGGGTCGACCTGCTGTCTTAGTCGCCGATACGCCTGAATATGAGATTCTTATCGATCACTTTATGTTGCAGGAGTAGAAAACACAACAGCCCTTGACCATTTATCTTTACTGCGTTCCTTCGTATTATACCTTTTACCCTTCATGTAATTGGTCTGCTTTATTTCACTTGCCTTTTAATGATTCTAAAACAGTGACTATTATTAAAAACTTTACCAATGTATATATTACTACCATGTTTTCTTTTAAAAACCTTTATTGTGAAAATTTCATTATACAAATACGAGCCTATAACCACGTGGGCCGGCCACGGAGCAAACTGTAATCGTATATGATGAGTAGACATTTACACTGTAGAGGAACGTAACGGGCGGGCCATTAGGTTGCAAGAACTAAGGTGTCTAACAGTTACGGAATCGGTGGACGTACATTTTATAATTAAAATACGACAGGGCCAGTTACAATAAAATTATCTAGATATACATTTGCGGGCAAGTACCATGGGTGACGTTAATTCGAACTTTCAATAGTACAGTAATCAATAACACATCAGAACTTAATATCAATAGGGATGGCGAAATATTCAATCAATTCTCGTCCCCGCCCGCCATGTGCTTCAAAACTGCATACGTATCTCGTGATTTCAAGGTTCTGCAACCAGTACACAACAAGGAGTTACGAGTCCCATTTATTCCGGCGCCATTTTGGGCGAGGACGGGCAGGTCCAGGATATAGTCAAAATGTCTCTACCAACCATCGACTGTGATGATGTTCATATGCTGTATTTATTAGAGTAACACTCATCTGTCCACATGAAATTAATTTGCCACAATCTAAACATGTCATTTTAATCTTTCCAAAGTTCTTCTAAATATTTGGGACCGTTTCCCTTGCTTCTGATGCTGTCAGTGCCACTTCTTTGATGAATGTACTAGCAGGTCAGGGGTTCTCCTCCAAATCTCTCTTTTATGCAGCACTATAATTAATTGGTGCCACCTCTCCATATGACGATGCATGGTATAGTTACCATAACTATATTTTTTTTCGGTTCCTCTGGAGAGTTCATCGTGGCAGATGAAGCGTGTAACGTACCGGGCATTTACCTTTTTTTGCATGTACAGGAAAGGAAAAAAAAATCGAGCGTCCGAGTTCTAAGGTGTCCCAGGGCCATTTTAGTGGACCAGGCCCAAATCCAAAGAACAGGCCGCCATTTTGAGAGTCCTGTTGCAGCCGCCTGTCACTGTAGCATCAAGAGCAGCCGAAACTCAGCTGAATGGCAACTGAAACGGTAAAGGGGCGCCCCACTACAGCAGACGAGCCTCCACCTAGGAAGGCCCGTTCACGCCGCCTCCCCCCCGCCCCCTTCGGGCACCCCACGCCGTTATTCGGAGCAGTATTGTAGGATGGCCACACCAGTGCGGCAACTTGCTAGACATCACCTCGGTGGTAACCGAATCTCAGCGCCTTGTGGTGTCTTCTATTCAGAAAACATTGTTGTGCTGCCTTCGACCTATTCGCCGCAAGTGCGCACGCAACTCAGCTGCATAGCTTGCTAGACACCACCTCGGTGCTAACCGAATCTCAGCGCCTTGTGGTGTCTTCTATTCCAAAAATATTGTTGCGCTGCCTTTGGCCCCATTCGCACATCGGTCCGCTACTGACGCCATCTCACAGGCTAATGGGGCGCCCCACGCCGAGTTTCAGCATTGTAGGATGACCACACCAGTACAGCAACTTGCTAGACATCACCTCGGTGCCATCCGGATCTCGGCGCCCCACTGCAGATGAAGTGCCTCTCAACTATGAAACCACCACGGTGACATCCGGATCTTGGCGCCTTGTGCTGGTTCCGGCCTATTCACACATCGGTCCGCTACTGACGCCACCTCACAGGCCAACGGGGCGCCCCACGCCGAGTTTCAGCATTGTAGGATGGCCACACCAGTACAGCAACTTGCTAGACATCACCTCGGTGCCATCCGGATCTTGGCATCTCAACGCCTAGTGGTATCTTCCATACAGAAAATATTGTTGCGCTGCCTTTGGCCCCATTCGCACATCGGTCCGCTACTGACACCATCTCACAGGCCAACAGGGCGCCCCACGCCGACTTTTACCATTGTAGGATGGCCTCACCAGTGCCACAACTTGCTAGACACCACCTCGGTGCCATCCGGATCTTGGCATCTCAGCGCCTTGTGGTGTCTTCTATTCAGAAAATATTGTTGCGCTGCCTTTGGCCCCATTCGCACATCGGTCCGCAACTGACACCATCTCACAGGCCAACAGGGCGCCCCACGCCGACTTTTACCATTGTAGGATGGCCACACCAGTACCACAACTTGCTAGACACCACCTCGGTGCCATCCGAATCTTGGCATCTCAGCGCCTTGTGGTGTCTTCTAGTCAGAAAATATTGTTGCGCTGCCTTTGGCCCCATTCGCACATCGGTCCGCTACTGACGCCATCTCACAGGCCAACGGGGCACCCCACGCCGACTTTCAACATTGTAGGATGGCCACACCAGTGCGGCAACTTACTAGACACCACCTCGGTGCCATCCGGATCTTGGCGCGTTGTGCTGCCTTCGGCCTATTCGCACATCGGTCCGCTACTGACGCAAACTCACAGGCCAACGGGGCGCCCCACGCCGACTTTCAGCATTGTAGGATGGCCACACCAGTGCTGCAACTTGCTGGACACCACCTCGGTGCCATCCGGATCTTGGCGCGTTGTGTTGCCTTCGGCCTATTCGCACATCGGTCCGCTACTGACGCCGCCTCACGTGCCAACGTATTTTCTCCGCATTTTATACCCTATGCCGCATAACAGGTCATGTGACTTGTTTATAAAACTTTTCATTGGTTCATTTTACTTTTGGTTTCCTAACGATGGAAGGCTTGATCATATGACCTAAAAACAACACTTTTCATTGGATGAAAACTTTTTTTTTTTCCCAAACGATGAAAGCCCCACCTTGTTTCTGGATGTTTCAGACTGAAGCTGGCGTCAGCATGAGAGCACCACCATCTCGTAGCTCCGTCGTGGTCATTCCGCGAGCAATCATGGCAGCCGCTCCCCACCGGAAACCTGCAGGAGTCGGGGGCCCCCAAGACTTTTGTAGAATCTTCAAGGCGGAGGGGACGCTTTCTAGAATGGGGTCCAAGACCTAGCAGACAAGCGTCCGATTTCCAAGGTGTCCCAGGGCCATTTCAGTGGACCAGGCCCAAAAAGGAAACAGCCTGCCGCCATTTTGAGAGTCCTGTGACAGCCGCCTATCGCTGCACCGCAAGAGTGGGCGCCAACTCAGCTGAATTGCGGCTTTTGACACAGTGGACCAAAAGCGGACGGAATGGCAAACTGAAACGGTAAAGGGGCGCCCCACTACAACAGACGAGACTCCACCTGGAGTGGCCCGTTCACGCCGCCTCCCCGGGCGCCCCACGCCGTTATTCGGAGCAGCATTGTAGGATACCAAAACCAGTGCGGCAACTTACTGGACATCACCTTGGTGCCATCGTTCTGCTGCCTTGGAACTATTCGCACAACAGTTTGCTACTGATGACCCACCCCCCGCGACGCCCCACGCCAGAAATCTGGACGTTGTGCTGCGTTGGGACTATTCGCACAGCCGACCGCTACTTCGTTGTTTTTCCCTAAAATGTTTATATGGTATTACTGTTTTTGTTTTCTTGTATATATTTATAAGTTATTAAAGTTTTATAATCTTACTACTTTGTTGGAGTGCTATATATTTTTAATGTGACACATAATTGTAAAAACTTTGATGTACAAAGAGTCATCCCTGGAATCTTCCGCTTCAGGCTCGGTCCCCTCCCCAATCACAATACAGGATGGTTTTCAGATAATAGGAACGCGTCTGCTGTGACGGATCTCATCGAGTGTGGGCCTTGATCTACTATAACTCCTTTGAAGAGGGGTGGTTCTTTACAGCTGGGGCCATAAACTACATCTGCAGGGCTAGCTGATACCCTAGGACCGGCCTGGACAATCGGACACAGAGGAAAAGGAGTGTCAGAGGGTGCGGAAGTGAATAGGGCGAAAGGGAGGTGTCGGGCGGGCACAGGGTGTGATTCTCAGGGAAGAGCAGCGCAGATGGGGGGTGGTTTATTACCCATGCATAAGACAGAGAGCGGGGGTGACCACTGCCTGGGGGAGATGCTTGCGAGGGTGGGGAGCCATGCTAAGGATCGACAGCGTGCACAGAGTGGGTCTGGTCAAGGCATCTAAAATGACTGCCGTGCACGACAAAAGTGTGGCATTTGAAAAAAGGCAAGATGGCGCAGACAATGTTTTTCAACACTTCCTGATTTCCTTCGAATCGAACGTTAACAGACGTTGGGGCATATTACCAAAGTTAAGCGATATTTATCCCTAACGATGCTTAGCAACGATTTTTTTACCGCTAAGCATCGTCAGAAATTATCGCAGATAAACCTTGCTATTATCAAGGTTTATCGCAAATACGATAAAAAATGACCGCAATGCATTAATATCGCTGAAAACTCAGCGATATTCATGCATTACCGAGCTAATGCTCTTAGCCATGTTATCCACCTCCCATTGGATAACATGGCTAAGAACTGCTCAGGGCAGGTGCTAGCTTTTGGAGATATTCGCGCTTATCGCGAATATTTCCAAAAGTTGATAATAGGAGATAGCGATGTTAGCGACTGTTTCCAGTCGCTAACATCTTGGCATGCCCACTTTGCATGTCATTAGTGATAAATATCACTCACATGCAAAGTGGGGCCCAAGATGGTCGCTATCTCCTACTAGCCGTCGCTAACTGGTGTTAGCAACAGCTAGGTAATACAGATATAATTTTATCTCCGCGAAGCGGAGCGCTGTTACAGATATATATCTTCTTTTTGAACGTTAATTTCTCAAAATCCACTGAAGCACATATATTGAGACCTAGCAAAGGCACATCGAGCATACAGTCCCTACAATTTTGCCAAGTTTCGTACAAATCCATTCAGCCGTTCGATTATTATTATTATTATTTTTTTTGCCCCGCGGGGCCCTTTTAAAACCTCCACCCTGTCTAGGAATGGTTATGTGCTATCCCTTGTTAGCTCTGGCACTTTTGTTTCAAGTTTCAGCTGTTCCAAGAAGATTGGGTGTTTAGCTATCTCCCCTACCCTGTGCTGAGTAAAAGGTGCCTAAGGCTTCACAAATGGATACTTTTTCTAACAGAACAGTGAAATTAATCACTCATGTGATGTATACGCAGGCAGGGATATTGGAGGTACAAGCTTGTGATAAGCCATGTCTGTAATGTTAGTACTGCTTTCCCAAGGAGGGACTACGTGGTTTTGTTGCCTGTTGCTGCTTTTCTCCCACTGCTCGCGGGCCCCGCTTCGCGGGTGTCGCTCGAGGCAATCACCAGAGAGTACTCCCTGACACCCTGAGGAGCAGAACGGAGACTTCCCACCCCTGCGGGACTGCGAGGACCAGCGGGCGCTGCGCTTGAAGACTTGCCGCAGCTGGTCCTCTTCCCGCCCACCTCCCGCTATAAATTGACAATGACCGACGCGTACGCGGGACGCGTGCGGATCAAAGCGCGGGGCTAAGCCCGGGCAAAGGGCGGGCCGTCTTAGGCCGTCCTAGGTCGGACAAGGCCGGGCTGGGCCATCCCCTTTGGCATTTACATTTGTACTATTTCTGTGTTGTTTTTTGGCCTGTGCACATTTATACGTAGTTAATATGGCCTCCCAACTGGTCAAGGGTGGTAAAGCAGGTCTAAAATCTATTACCGGCAGCTTAATGGGGACCCTGGATAATTACATCACCAGGGTATCGGTTGCTTTGGAGCATCAAGTAGTAGATGTGGAAAAACAGCTGCCCTCTGAAATGTTTAATAAAAGGTCTTCCCTGGGCCCCATTGGAGACTGCAAATCACCAGACAACCGTGGGAGTAAGCGGCTCAGTGATTTGGGTCTCCCAGAAACTAGCATTGAATTGGATTCCCTCGCTAACATTCTGGAAGTAAACAATATCACAGATATACATGTTGGTAGCGGGGATCAAAATGAGCGGATAGAGATTCTTGCGAGCTCACCATCCTCTCCTGGTGTATACACTCGTCTATCAAGGGACACCCTGTTAGAAGATGAAACCCTTGTCACTGGTAAAAGGAAAAGAAGAGGGGGTGGACCAAAGGGGAAAAATGCTAAACTCCCTAGATTAGCTAGTCAAAGGGGTCGCCACCATGGATTGGGAAAGTATGTAGCGCCAGTTAAGGTGGTTCAGACGGTCCCCACACCCGAGCCAACATCTCTTACCCAGGTTGACGGGGCCCTATTGACCCATATAGAGCATATGATCCGCTCCCTAACACTCCCACTAATTGAGAGGCTCAATCTTGTCTCGGCAAGCTTATGCAAATTAGAACTTGCTACTAAAATTAACTCAGACATACTAAATACCCTTGCAACACTTGAGACTAAACCATGTGAATCTAACGCCCCCCCCCAACCAGATCAATATCGGGACGGCCCCTGAATCTGTCCAGAGGGAGGATCCCTTGTTAGTAGACCCTATAAGAAGAATGGATATAGGGAGGGGCTCGATGGTAGCAGGGGACCCAAACATGCTAATCCCCCCAAGGACACTTTTTGGAGCTCCTACTGAGAAAACGCAACTATACCAACCTAGTTCTGTGTCCGCAAGTACTGGGACTCGGGAGACCGGTACTCGTAACCGAGTAACCCTCGACCTTCCCCCTCAAAGCGCTCCGTTAGTCTTGGTTATGGCTAACATCCCTCCTCTCCGTGCTGGCCTAACCAAAGACTATTTCCAACTAAAAAACAAAGTCATACATTGGCTATCATCCAATTTGGATATTGGTCAGGAAGTGGGTCATTATGTTATCATGGCGCGTAGGGGTGGGATGGGTAGGGCACTCAAGGAAGAACAGAGGAGTGGATTGCATAGTAATTAATTTTAGCAATACTGAATCAGTGGATAGGCTGCTCTGGGAATCCGAACATAAGTTTCAGGCTATGGGTAATGGCATTGAGATTTTCCCCTCGGCTTCTTTTATAGACCAGAAACACTGGGAGTACCGACCTACAGCAATAACATCAGAAGGCAACCTATTAACCCATATTCTTCTATCGGGGGTTGTGCAGGGCGGTACAAATCTCACCCGACGTCAGCTGGTCCCTGGATAAACGGTGGTGCAACTGGTTTTGGTGGGGTGTGGGTTTCAAATAGATTTAATGTTTTATCTGGCCTTAACGAATGCGATTGACTCAGTCCTAACTATGTAGGCCGTGGGTGTATTGAAAATCCGGGGCCTTCTGATATTCTTGGCATTCACAATACTGTGAATAACAAGGAGGACAAAAAACTAGAAGAGGAGGGGTATGTAGGAATCTCAACTAGTCATCCTGGGGCTCCCTCTGCAGGACTAGCTCCCGTAGATGGTTCTAGTCTAGGGAAGATGGTCTCATGGAACATTACGGGATTAAGTAGTAAGCTGGAATCCCAAAATTGGATAGACTTCATCAACGGTTATGATGTATGTCTATTCCAAGAAACATGGGCCTGTGATCCTATATTCCTCCCGGGTTACCTACATTTTTCAATACCGGCTAGCAAAGGTGCTAAGGGACGACCTATGGGGGGCCTAACTATTTGGATATGTCAAAGTCTACCCGTTACAATTAATGTGGTTGAATCGGGTAGCAATGATATCCAATTGATAAGAATGGTTTTAGACCTCAGGGGAGGACTAGACATTTATAATGTCTACGTTAGGGGTAATTTAAGAGGGAAGTCACCTACCCTAGAGGCCTTGTTCTCTTTTTTGGAAAAACAGTCCCTGGGTAACAATGTTATTATTGCTGGCGATCTAAACCGGACCTTTGAACCCCTAGATATCTCTGACGATTCTTTGGGGCGGAAGGAGGACACGCAATGGGGCGTTCCAATTTTAGATCTGGCCCCGGTTAGGCGGTGGACTAACGACATCATACGATTGAATGCCATCTGCCTGGAACAGGGACTAAGAGCCCTAAATGGGAGAACGAAGAGTGACAGGGGAGGGGCCTGCACATTTGACAATGGTCGCAGCCAAAGTCGGATAGACTAAGGGGCATATTACCAACAACTAGCGATCATTTTTGTCTCTAACTTGTTTAGAGACAAAAATTATCGCCGCACATCGGCGATTTTTATCGCAGATAAACCTTGCTATTAGCAAGGTTTATCGCAAATGCGATAAAAAACGGCCGCAATGCATGAATATCGCTGAAAAGTCAGCGATATTCATGCATTATCGAGCAAATGCTCTTAGCCATGTTATCCACCTCCCATTGGATAACATGGTGAAGAACTGCTCAGGGCAGGTGTTAGCTTTTGGAGATATTCGCGCTTAGCGCGAATATCTCCAAAAGTTGGTAATAGGAGATAGCGATGTTAGCGACTGTTTCCAGTCGCTAACATCTTGGCACGCCCACTTTGCATGTCATTAGTGATAAATATCACTGACATGCAAAGCGGGGCCCAAGATGGTCGCTATCTCCTATTAGCTGTCACTAACTGGTGTTAGCGACAGCTTGGTAATAGGGAGATACTTTTATCTCCGCTTTCTTGGCTTTTAAAGCCAAAAAAGCGGAGATAACCCCCTTGATAATATACCCCTATGTCCTTTGTAGCCTGAACCTGTGGCAGTTAGTATGTGACATGGAAGTAAAGGGTAGACTGGAAAGTGACCACAACCCTCTTTGTGTGGCCCATAACTGGTGGTCGGTCACAATAGGGAATTCTCAAACGACCAATGCCCGCTGCCTGACATGACTAATGATATGCGTAGATTGAAATGGCCGTGCGTACTGGATAATGCGGAATCCATGGCATTTATAACCTCTGAGGTGGACATTGCAACCACTGCTATGGAGGATGCAGCCCTAGTAATTCCAGGGTCAAGGGAAATAACTGATATTCACGATAAACTCTTTTCCCTCCTAAAACCGCACTTCCTGAGGCCCTGCAAGATAAATAGTATACAATCACCTAGACTAGCTAAATGGTATAATCACCAGTGTAGGGAAGCTAGGCTAAGCTTGGGCAGAGCAATCCGGAGTAGGGATAGGGTAGGGATTAGTGGCGCCAGAAAGAATTATAAGGCCAGCCTATCCCGAGCTAAAAAACCATGGGACGAACAGCATTGGGCCGAACTAAAGGAGGCCTCGGGGGCTAAGGATTCTAGGTTATTCTGGAACATTGTCAAATGGGGTAGAGGTGGAATTCCAGACAAACCAGGTAACAATGTCCCAGAGGGTGCCTGGGTAGATTATTTTAAACCCCAATATGTAGAGACCGCACAGTATAAGGGTATGGAAGAAATTCTAGCTGTATATTCCAATGGGAATTTATTTACTCTTAAAGAAACTGAAGATGCTCTATGCACTGTCCCCGGGGGAAGGGCCCCGGGTTTAGATGGCGTACCAGCTGATGTTTTCATTAATGACAAGGCGCGGTGGGCTAGATATATATTCCTTTTGGGAAATGCCATTGCGAAGGGATCGGTCATCCCGGAACTATGGAAGGGAGCGATCATCATACCCATATACAAAAAAGGGGATCGGTCTCTTCCAGTTAACTACAGGCCGATAAGCCTGATTGCCACCGTTCAAAAAGTGGTAGGTAGGATGGTGGTTAACAAACTGATGGACTGGGCTGATGAGAACAACGCCCTGTCCCCTTACCAGGCTGGTTTTCGGCGGTCCACTAGTACAGTTGACCAGGTGTTTCGTTTTACTCTGCTACAGTGGGGGACAGTGGTGCTAGGCGAAGGCAGTCTGTATGTTGCTTTTGTCGACCTGCGGGCTGCCTTCGACGTGTTCCCAAGGAGAAAGCTCTGGGCAGTTCTCAGTAAAATGGGTCTCCCGGCTGAGCTACTTACCCTGGTTATGAGGTTGCATGAATGCAACTTCGCTAAAATCCAATGGGGCATGCATGGAGAATCCTCTGATGACTTCCCAGTTGAACGGGGAGTGCGCCAGGGGTGCGCAATGGCTCCCCTGCTTTTCTCATTATTCATAAATGGGATTGTGGCTCGCATGTTGGACGCCAGCGTAGATGCGCCATCGTTGGCGGGCCTCAGGGTTCCGATCCTGATGTTCGCGACGATACGCTAATCCTATCCAAAACTCCAGGCGGTCTGCAGCGAGCTCTGAACATCTTCGATTGTTTTTGCGGGGAGCATGGCCTGGAAGTCAATGTGGGTAAGACCAAGCTGATGGCCTTTGCACCAAAACGTAGACCCAGCCCCAAAATATTCTTGAACAAATGCTTGTTAGAGGTGGTTACCGTACTCACCTATCTTGAGATCCAGATAACAAATGATTCGAGATGGTCCCAGCATATGGAAATGGCGGTCTTGAGGCACCAACAAATCTCGGGGGCACTTCGGGTGGAGCACAAATCATCCAGGTCCAAACCAATAAAACCCGTTTTGGCAGTGTATGAGGCCAAGGCTCTTGGGTCTGCTCTATACGGGGCAGAGCTGTGGGGCTTTGGGAAGCTTCTCCCCTTGCAGACCACTGAGAACAGGTTCTTTAGGGGAATTACAGGACTCCCGCAGAGCACCCCACTGATTCCCCTTGGTCTTGACTTGGGGAGGAGAGCAGTTAGTGATCTAGTGAGGTTGCGCCCGATTCTTTATTGGAGATGGCTCTGGACTACCCCAGAGATCCTGCATTATGCAGAGGGGTTTTTAGCCATAATAAATGCTGATATCTTTCATAGGATAGAATGGCTAAAAAATCTTAGGACTTCTTTATGTGATCTTGGTCTCTCAAATTTATGGGATAATCCAACCGGGGAGCTCTTTCCGAGCAAAAAAGTGATTAGAGATCTATACTGGGATCATGTAGCTGCAAGGGTTTGGAGTAAAACTAAATCTGATTCCATGACGGGGCGTTTTGTGGAAACTAAACTGTATCCAGTTTTGGAACTCTACTAGGATAGCATAACCAACCCTGGGGACAGGAAGCTTTTCTTCCAGTTAAGATCAGGTGCCCTTCCACTGAGATCACTGACAGGTAGGTGGAGGAGCTCCTCTACTTTATATTGTCCAGCCTGTGGTGCATCAAATGAAAGTATAGGCCACTTTTTATTTTCTTGTGAAGCCTATGCCATCCCGAGGAAAGTTTGGCTAGTCCCTGCCTGTAAAAACCTAGGGACATCTAGGGGTGTAGAGGCCTTACGAATCATTTGTACCTCCACTCACATGCCTGTAGTCCTAGCAACAGCTAAGTATTTGGGTTGGGCATGGTCTATTAGACGGCGGGCTGTTCTCAAGAGTAAACTGAATGGAGCACCTCTTCTGGCACCCGTGTAATTATGTATCAAAGCTTTTATATTTATTAATTTCTAATCAATTGTGTGTGTTTTTAATCTTTTTTAAATCATTGTATCAAACGAGGAAACAAATGTTTAATGATGTATTATTTTAAATGTATGTTTGTGCTTTTATGAGACAAATCCTCAAATAAAGCCTTTTGAATTGAATTGTAATGTTAGCAATTTTCTCCGTTCAAATTCGAGGCCCATAAAGTGCTATCTGGTGAATCGAAATCTACAACTGAGGCTAGTCATCAAATCAAGGCATCTAAATAACGTAAACTACATTAGGCTCCACAAGCAAAACAGAGCGTGGATAAATTTCCAACCCATAAAGGTTTACTGTAAGTTAGAATGTTTTACAGATTCAAAATCATCAAATAAATATCAATGTGTAATCAATAAATGAACAGATTTAGTAAATACGCAGTCCAAATCAATCAAATTCATATCAATAATATAACAAATAATTATAAAGTTGCTTCAAAGAAAAGATTAAGTAAATCAGTTCTCCCATGAAGAGATCACCCTAGTCTTCTCTAAGTTGTCTCAAAAGTTGAATTAGGGGTGGGCGATAAACTCCGCTCCAACGGCAGAGTTTGCAGAGTTTCTTAGCAAAAATTCCACCAGCCACTGTGTGGCAGAGTTTACCAGTGCTTCGTCCTACTAACAATTCTGTCTGGAGCGCACAGGCAAGAGGAACACTAGCGCTCTAGCTTTAGGATTGAGGTGGCCTTTTAGTCCTTCCTTTGTTGCAGCACCTCCTCCCACTGAGAGCATCATTTCCATTTTCCTGACAGTTCATCGCTACAGCTACGGATTGTGTGAAGATGGCCCTGCTGTGCGAGTCTGCAGTTGGATTTGGAGAGAGGTAAACACATTACGTAACACTAGATTAATTTCTATGCAGCAGGTGATTGAGGGAGGCTGACCGAAGGCAGGCCACTTTTGGTTGTCACATCTGTTTTAACAGAGGCTTAGCCGCACATGCGCTGTACATAGAATAAAAAACGTGTTATATGAAATGTAACATGGTTGTGATTGTGCTGATGAAATGGCAGAATATTCTCCTGAGTTCGGCTGGTCTGTATTCATGGGCAGAGTGCTCACTTCTCGAACTCCGGGTCCCATGGCCCATTCTTTCATTGGCCTTGCTTCTGGCATGCATTCCTCAGCACAGAACACTAGGTCCTGTTGGAAGGCAACGTCTCTCCTAGTCGGACAGGCAATGTTTGGAGGGCTCTGCAGAGGATCAGGGCAGCAAATGATGGGCATTGGAATCAGGAGCTTTCAGATTCATTTTCTTTGCTCCTATCTCTTCTGGGAAGGAACCATTACTGCTGTTCTTTTGGCCCACTCTGTGCGATCCCTATCACAGGCCTGCCACTTGGCCAGGGGACACGGGCAGGTGGCCCTCCATCTCTGATGTCCCTGCGGGATCTGCAGCAGATAGACAGTCCTTCCCCTGGTTGGAGTATGTAAGTCAGTCAAAAAGCTTTATTATCGGTTAAAAACCATAAAAGCACATAAATAGACAATACAGATAAAAACAAGTCATTAAAGAGCAATAAAGTGCATTCATAAAACGGCCTATGGAAAAAAAGTTAAAAAATGTTGGTTATACAAACATATCAGAGGCATATGCAATATAAAAATAGAGCAATTAATGGATAGTCCCTAAGCAGATTAATTATGAGGTTCTTTTATGTGTTGCAATGTTTTTGCTAGCACGAGAGAAGCAACTTGGCATTTTTAATTTTGGCACCTCTAGTGCACCACATAGACAGTAGAAATCTAGCAGTCGCAAACACAATCAAAGGGGCGGTGTCATATTTTAAGATTCTAAATACCTCCCTATAATCCCTGAGGTCCCTGGTCTTGCACAGTTGGACAATCCATTTGGCTCTTACCTTAGAGTACGGGGGGCAGAAGAGCAGAACGTGCAGATCTGTCTCTTCGCTACCCTCACACCCTGGGCAGGAACTCGATGTATGAGTAGCATTTGTCCACTTATTTGTCACGGCCCTAAGTGACAGTGATCCATGTCTAAACTGGACATAAAGTTTCTTAGCCAGTAGGGGCTGGATATCGTCCAGAAATTTCTCAAAATGTGGTATAACCTTGATATCCAAAAAGGTATTAGTCAGCCTACAGCAGAGTTCGCTAGTGTAAGTTCCGTTCGATAATGCTTCAGTGCAAGGCTCATCGACCTCTTGGTAATCAAGGGACAGGTTTCCTCCGGAGAGGACCACACATCTCCCCTACCAAGTGCATGACAAAGCTGTTTAATGTACTTTAACCAGGGGATTTTTCCCACCCCCCTTCTGGACAAAAGGTCCCCTAGGTCCTCCCTGTAGCTTGAAAGCTCTGGGGTTGACCAGAGTCGCCTCCAGTACAGAAGGGGATGGTTTGAGACAATCTCCTGTATGGGAGTCAGGCCTAGATCAAGCCGTAATGGAATCAGGGGGGCACTCTGGGGGAGTCTCAAAGGCGCCTGATAAAACTATTCTCAGTAAAGGATAGGGAAGTAACGGAGACATGCCTCCAGAGGTCTCACCCATAGAGCACTCCACCCCTTGCCTGGGTTCTGTAAATTTCCACGGGAGGTCCCATTAGTTTGAGAAAGCTCTCTTTGTACACCTTTAGGATTCCGCCAGAGGATTGGGCCAACTTCAGAATTGCCTTAGCCATGTGGGACCCCCAGTCCATTCTATCATTTAGTGTTACCCCCAGGTAGTCGAAGGTAGATACTCGTTCCAACACCGAGCCATCCAAATGGGGGTGGGGACAGTTGGATGATTTGGCGCTGTAAACCATAAACTTAGTTTTGGAGAGGTTAATCTAAAGGTTCCTCGATCTACAGAAGGAACAGAACGCCTCCAGTGTTCGCTGGATACCCATGGGAGATTTTGATAATAAAAGGGTATCATCAGCGAACATCAGGGCTGTTATCTTACGGCCTGCTAAACTGGGTGAATCTAGAACCCTCGCTCCCATTAGTTGTTCAATCAGCCCATTGAGGAAGAGGGAGAAGAGAGTGGGGGCCAGCACGCAACCCTGCCTCACTCCCTTTTCCACTGGGTATGGTTCCGAAAGATCCCCATTCCTCCCGTACCTTACCCTTGTGTAGGTACCTTGGTGCATACGTTTAAAAAGGTGAGCCAAATAAACAGGGACACCCATCTCTAGTAATATTGCCCAAAGCTTGTCCCTTTGGACCAGGTCGAGTGCGGATCAAAGATCCACAAAGATCAAATACAAGCTACCTGCCCCCAAGAATACAGTCTTCCAGTAGACCAACTGTAATTTAAACAGTTGGTTGATGCTGGAGACCTTCGCTCGAAAGCCCGCTTGGAGGGAGGTTAAGATGTGATGTTCATCCATCCAGCTCTGCAGCCTCGATAGTAAAATGCGGGCAAATAGTTTCTGGAGGACATCGATAAGGCTGATGGGGCGGTAGTTTGCCGGGTCGAGAGGAGAAGCCTTTTTGTGGATGGGGATAATTTCAGCACCCAGCCAGGTTTGGGGGATCTCCATGCCCTGCAGAATGGCATTGAAATAGAGCCAAATATAGGGAGCCCATACCTTCTGTTCACTCAGGTATAGATCTCCTGGGATCCTATCAAGGCCCAGAGCTTTCCCAGGTGTCAAAGTTTTAAGGGCCGCCTGAATTTCAAGCAAGGTACAGGGTGGGCAATCAAGACCCACTGAATCCAGAGGGACTTGTTCAAATATACTCTTAGGGAGAGCTACTGAGACAGTAGAGGGGCTTAAAATGGACTAGCCAGGCCTCTTCACTTAAGTTAGGAATTAAGGCAGACGACCCCTCTGCTGATCCTGATCTAACTAGATTCCAAAAGGCCCTGAAGTCGTGACCATCCAGAGCAACTTTTATACTTTCCCACCTTAGAGCCTCCCACTCTGACCTAGCCTCCATAATCATTCTTTTATAGATTTGTCTAGCCAATCTAATGCTCGACATGGATCCAGATTTTACCTCCTTTACAAGGGAAGTTTTAGCAGCCCTACAATTTTTGTTGTACCAGTGGGCCTGATGTTTTACCCGTGGCCGTGTATAATCGGTGGTATAGAAGTAATCGGCCAAGGTAAAGAGGAGCTTGTAATGGATATGCTGTAAGTCATGGAAATAGGCCAGGTCGGAATTTGAACCCAATAGGTCACGAGCCTTCAACTAAAGAGCACGCAACAGGTTGGCATAACTCGGCTAGTTTATCTGGGGCTAGCACGACCTTTGCCCACCTGATGCGTCTGCCACCCGCCGCTGTGATGAGATTCAAGTTAGTAGGAGTCTCTAATACCCCCAGTGGAGTATGTGCTGCAGAGGGAGTGACATTGTGGGGGCAGAAAGGTGGGCAATGGGTGGCTGTGTGACAGGTAAAATGGGACATTTGGAGATAGACTCGTGCACAGCACAGGCCATTGAACACATCTGAGCACACCCCCAAAAGGGCACCTCACCACTCCTATATACTTACTTTATATCCTCAATGTAAACATTTCTTTGGTGGTTAGTTACCCAGATGAGCAGCGAGTACGTATATGTACAAAGATATTATATATATTGTGACCAAGGCCTCTGTGAAGGCCGAAACGTTATGCTGAGGTGCGCCTTCCACACGACTTAGTAAAACTGCTCACCTGCACTTGGGTCTCCTCTTCGTTTCTGCGCCAAAGGTATCCGTGACTGGGCTCCAGGCGAGAGAAAATTGGGATTGTTTCATCATATATATATATATATATATTCACTGAAAAAAACATAGGTTATAGACCATATATAGTTAGGAATTAGCATTTACAAAACCTTGAAAATTCACTGAAAAAACCATAGGTTATAGACCATATATAGTTAGGAATTAGCATTTAAAAAACCTTATTTTACTCACACAAAACCATTGAAATTCCATATATAGTTAGTTGCACTAACTATATATCGCGCACCCGCAATCCACTGCTGATGATGTCACATATTACATCATTCATGACATGGTCAGTGACATCACTGATGACATCACTGATGACATCTCAAATGACATCACTGATGACATCACTTATGACATCATCCAGTGACTGTGTGTTTCTGTAAAGTTTAAATATGTTTTACATATTGAAGAATGAGTAGATGTATAAGTGTCTGGACGAAGGATTTAGTAGGTGCATGACTGAATGTATGAGTGAGTGATTAAATGTGTCTCACTGAGTGCATGGGTTAGTGACTAAACTGTCTTAATTTGTGCATCATTATGTCTGTTGTTCTGTAAACTGCTGCATGTGTTGATCAGTAGCTATATGATTAACTATATGGGTTATTGATTGATTGTCCAAGTATTTGTATGGGAGACTGAGTGTGTGTGTGGCTGGCTGGGAGGTGTGTGACTCTGTGCAGATCAATGTGTACTTGTATCAATGATTGTATAAGAAAGTAAGTATGTGTTAGTATATGTTTGAAAATGTAAGGTGCTCTATGTTTAACTGTATAGACAAGAAAATGGAAGTGTGATTGATTCTTTACAGGACTGACTAGGTGTGTGAGTAACTCCATGGATGAGTGGCAGAGTGTGAGTGTCTGTATAGGTGTATGAGTGCATATGATAGTGTTGTAAACCTGAGTGATTGTATGTATGAATGATTGTATGGGTGAATGAGTGAATGTGTGTGTAGACGTAGGAATCAGTGAGTGCGTATGTAGTAACTAGTATTGGTGTGTCAATGGTTTCAAAAATTATGCTCTGTATTTAACACTGGGTGAAACAGAGGTTATATTAAAATGTGAGGAGATGCATTGTATTGTCACATGAATGATATCATCAGTGATGTGGTCATTGATGTCAAATGAGATGTCATCAGTGATGTCATTTGAGATGTCATCAGTGATGGCATCAGTGATGTCACTGACCATGTCATGAATGATGTAATATGTGACATCATCAGCAGTGGATTGCGGGTGCGCGATATATAGTTAGTGCAACTAACTATATATGGAATTTCAATGGTTTTGTGTGAGTAAAATAAGGTTTTTTAAATGCTAATTCCTAACTATATATGGTCTATAACCTATGGTTTTTTCAGTGAATTTTCAAGGTTTTGTAAATGCTAATTCCTAACTATATATGGTCTATAACCTATGGTTTTTTCAGTGAATTTCAATGGTTTTTTAATAGCAAATATCATAAGCTGTTGAATGTCAAGTACGTGGTAAGTGAAAACATTTTCGTGTTTATGCACACTGAACTGCTTTGAATGGTGCCCCCCCCCCCTCATTTCTATTAGGAGTACTCTCTCTTTGCAGATAGTGAAAGGTAGTTAACGCAGGCCTTTACCCCCGTTGTAATACGTCGTGCCTGCTTCTCTCTCCATTTGATTGATTGTTATCCAAGTATTTACTGTTTTAGAATTGGTTCTCTTTGGTTCATTCTCTATTTACAAACAAACACAGAGTCGCAATACTCTGTTTAGTCTTTGCAGATAACGAAAAATCGTGTAAAAAAAAAAGAAAAGGAATCGAGCAAAATCAGTAGGCCACTAATTGGATCTCTTTTTGACCTCGCTAAAATAGAAACATTAGGAACAATCCCTCATGACAAATACAAAACTAGTGAGATGAACTGAACTCCACACAATGATGGCTGCAAAACAGCTCGGCTCCGCCACCCACCCCGCCCAAAATAACGATAAAGAGCGGCTGCCATGATTGGTTGCGGAATGGCCACGACGGAGCTACGAAATGGTGCTGCTCTCATGCTAAACCCAGCTTCAGTCTGAAACATCCAGAAACACTGTAGACTACCAATTCGATCAGTTCCGGTAGCGCCCCAATGTAACTCGGTAGAGAAGAACTAGCCCTCCCCTCTTTGACTGATGGTTCTTGTTGCCTGTCCCTTCTGTTGTCATTTAACAGAACTATTTAGCCTGCTGAAAGGGGTTGTGTTCCGACCGCTGGTTGGTGGAGACATTTTGACTATATTCTGGACCTGCGTTGTCGCGTAATGCGTCATATGACGCGCCGCGTTAGCGCATCCGGAAGTCATCCGGGGCGCGCAGCGCGTAACGTAAGTATAACAAGTCATGTGACTTGTTAAAACTTTTCATTGGTTCATTTTACTTTTCTTATTCTAATGATGAAAGGCTTGGTCATATGACCTAAAAATTACGCTTTTTATTACTTCCGAACATTATTTTTTCTTAAATATATGTTATAATGTTCCAGGCTAATGTACTTTCCCGGAAAATTTACAACTGTCCTGCAAGTAAAATATATTCTTTTTTCGAGAAAAAGAGCGTTTCTTCGTCCCATGACGGAGCCGTTGAGCAAAAGAGGGTCGACTTGCTGTCTTAGTCGCCGATACGCCTGAATATGAGATTCTTATCGATCACTTTATGTTGCAGGAGTAGAAAACACAACAGCCCTTGACCATTTATCTTTACTGCGTTCCTTCGTATTATACCTTTTACCCTTCATGTAATTGGTCTGCTTTATTTCACTTGCCTTTTAATGATTCTAAAACAGTGACTATTATTAAAAACTTTACCAATGTATATATTACTACCATGTTTTCTTTTAAAAACCTTTATTGTGAAAATTTCATTATACAAATACGAGCCTATAACCACGTGGGCCGGCCACGGAGCAAACTGTAATCGTATATGATGAGTAGACATTTACACTGTAGAGGAACGTAACGGGCGGGCCATTAGGTTGCAAGAACTAAGGTGTCTAACAGTTACGGAATCGGTGGACGTACATTTTATAATTAAAATACGACAGGGCCAGTTACAATAAAATTATCTAGATATACATTTGCGGGCAAGTACCATGGGTGACGTTAATTCGAACTTTCAATAGTACAGTAATCAATAACACATCAGAACTTAATATCAATAGGGATGGCGAAATATTCAATCAATTCTCGTCCCCGCCCGCCATGTGCTTCAAAACTGCATACGTATCTCGTGATTTCAAGGTTCTGCAACCAGTACACAACAAGGAGTTACGAGTCCCATTTATTCCGGCGCCATTTTGGGCGAGGACGGGCAGGTCCAGGATATAGTCAAAATGTCTCTACCAACCATCGACTATGATGATGTTCATATGCTGTATTTATTAGAGTAACACTCATCTGTCCACATGAAATTAATTTGCCACAATCTAAACATGTCATTTTAATCTTTCCAAAGTTCTTCTAAATATTTGGGACCGTTTCCCTTGCTTCTGATGCTGTCAGTGCCACTTCTTTGATGAATGTACTAGCAGGTCAGGGGTTCTCCTCCAAATCTCTCTTTTATGCAGCACTATAATTAATTGGTGCCACCTCTCCATATGACGATGCATGGTATAGTTACCATAACTATATTTTTTTTCGGTTCCTCTGGAGAGTTCATCGTGGCAGATGAAGCGTGTAACGTACCGGGCATTTACCTTTTTTTGCATGTACAGGAAAGGAAAAAAAAATCGAGCGTCCGAGTTCTAAGGTGTCCCAGGGCCATTTTAGTGGACCAGGCCCAAATCCAAAGAACAGGCCGCCATTTTGAGAGTCCTGTTGCAGCCGCCTGTCACTGTAGCATCAAGAGCAGCCGAAACTCAGCTGAATGGCAACTGAAACGGTAAAGGGGCGCCCCACTACAGCAGACGAGCCTCCACCTAGGAAGGCCCGTTCACGCCGCCTCCCCCCCCCCCTTCGGGCACCCCACGCCGTTATTCGGAGCAGTATTGTAGGATGGCCACACCAGTGCGGCAACTTGCTAGACATCACCTCGGTGGTAACCGAATCTCAGCGCCTTGTGGTGTCTTCTATTCAGAAAACATTGTTGTGCTGCCTTCGACCTATTCGCCGCAAGTGCGCACGCAACTCAGCTGGATAGCTTGCTAGACACCACCTCGGTGCTAACCGAATCTCAGCGCCTTGTGGTGTCTTCTATTCCAAAAATATTGTTGCGCTGCCTTTGGCCCCATTCGCACATCGGTCCACTACTGACGCCATCTCACAGGCTAATGGGGCGCCCCACGCCGAGTTTCAGCATTGTAGGATGACCACACCAGTACAGCAACTTGCTAGACATCACCTCGGTGCCATCCGGATCTCGGCGCCCCACTGCAGATGAAGTGCCTCTCAACTATGAAACCACCACGGTGACATCCGGATCTTGGCGCCTTGTGCTGGTTCCGGCCTATTCACACATCGGTCCGCTACTGACGCCACCTCACAGGCCAACGGGGCGCCCCACGCCGAGTTTCAGCATTGTAGGATGGCCACACCAGTACAGCAACTTGCTAGACATCACCTCGGTGCCATCCGGATCTTGGCATCTCAACGCCTAGTGGTATCTTCCATACAGAAAATATTGTTGCGCTGCCTTTGGCCCCATTCGCACATCGGTCCGCTACTGACACCATCTCACAGGCCAACAGGGCGCCCCACGCCGACTTTTACCATGGTAGGATGGCCTCACCAGTGCCACAACTTGCTAGACACCACCTCGGTGCCATCCGGATCTTGGCATCTCAGCGCCTTGTGGTGTCTTCTATTCAGAAAATATTGTTGCGCTGCCTTTGGCCCCATTCGCACATCGGTCCGCAACCGACACCATCTCACAGGCCAACAGGGCGCCCCACGCCGACTTTTACCATTGTAGGATGGCCACACCAGTGCCACAACTTGCTAGACACCACCTCGGTGCCATCCGAATCTTGGCATCTCAGCGCCTTGTGGTGTCTTCTAGTCAGAAAATATTGTTGCGCTGCCTTTGGGCCCATTCGCACATCGGTCCGCTACTGACGCCATCTCACAGGCCAACGGGGCGCCCCACGCCGACTTTCAACATTGTAGGATGGCCACACCAGTGCGGCAACTTACTAGACACCACCTCGGTGCCATCCGGATCTTGGCGCGTTGTGCTGCCTTCGGCCTATTCGCACATCGGTCCGCTACTGACGCAAACTCACAGGCCAACGGGGCGCCCCACGCCGACTTTCAGCATTGTAGGATGGCCACACCAGTGCTGCAACTTGCTGGACACCACCTCGGTGCCATCCGGATCTTAGCGCGTTGTGTTGCCTTCGGCCTATTCGCACATCGGTCTGCTACTGACGCCGCCTCACGTGCCAACGTATTTTCTCCGCATTTTATACCCTATGCCGCATAACAGGTCATGTGACTTGTTTATAAAACTTTTCATTGGTTCATTTTACTTTTGGTTTCCTAATGATGGAAGGCTTGATCATATGACCTAAAAACAACACTTTTCATTGGATGAAAACTTTTTTTTTTTCCCAAACGATGAAAGCCCCACCTTGTTTCTGGATGTTTCAGACTGAAGCTGGCGTCAGCATGAGAGCACCACCATCTCGTAGCTCCGTCGTGGTCATTCCGCGAGCAATCATGGCAGCCGCTCCCCACCGGAAACCTGCAGGAGTCGGGGGCCCCCAAGACTTTCGTAGAATCTTCAAGGCGGAGGGGACGCTTTCTAGAATGGGGTCCAAGACCTAGCAGACAAGCGTCCGATTTCCAAGGTGTCCCAGGGCCATTTCAGTGGACCAGGCCCAAAAAGGAAACAGCCTGCCGCCATTTTGAGAGTCCTGTGACAGCCGCCTATCGCTGCACCGCAAGAGTGGGCGCAACTCAGCTGAATTGCGGCTTTTGACACAGTGGACCAAAAGCGGACGGAATGGCAACTGAAACGGTAAAGGGGCGCCCCACTACAACAGACGAGACTCCACCTGGAGAGGCCCGTTCACGCCGCCTCCCCTGGGGCGCCCCACGCCGTTATTCGGAGCAGCATTGTAGGATACCAAAACCAGTGCGGCAACTTACTGGACATCACCTTGGTGCCATCGTTCTGCTGCCTTGGAACTATTCGCACAACAGTTTGCTACTGATGACCCACCCCCCGCGACGCCCCACGCCAGAAATCTGGACGTTGTGCTGCGTTGGGACTATTCGCACAGCCGACCGCTACTTCGTTGTTTTTCCCTAAAATGTTTATATGTTATTACTGTTTTTGTTTTCTTGTATATATTTATAAGTTATTAAAGTTTTATAATCTTACTACTTTGTTGGAGTGCTATATATTTTTAATGTGACACATAATTGTAAAAACTTTGATGTACAAAGAGTCATCCCTGGAATCTTCCGCTTCAGGCTCGGTCCCCTCCCCAATCACAATACAGGATGGTTTTCAGATAATAGGAACGCGTCTGCTGTGACGGATCTCATCGAGTGTGGGCCTTGATCTACTATAACTCCTTTGAAGAGGGGTGGTTCTTTACAGCTGGGGCCATAAACTACATCTGCAGGGCTAGCTGATACCCTAGGACCGGCCTGGACAATCGGACACAGAGGAAAAGGAGTGTCAGAGGGTGCGGAAGTGAATAGGGCGAAAGGGAGGTGTCGGGCGGGCACAGGGTGTGATTCTCAGGGAAGAGCAGCGCAGATGGGGGGTGGTTTATTACCCATGCATAAGACAGAGAGCGGGGGTGACCACTGCCTGGGGGAGATGCTTGCGAGGGTGGGGAGCCATGCTAAGGATCGACAGCGTGCACAGAGTGGGTCTGGTCAAGGCATCTAAAATGACTGCCGTGCACGACAAAAGTGTGGCATTTGAAAAAAGGCAAGATGGCGCAGACAATGTTTTTCAACACTTCCTGATTTCCTTCGAATCGAACGTTAACAGACGTTGGGGCATATTACCAAAGTTAAGCGATATTTATCCCTAACGATGCTTAGCAACGATTTTTTTACCGCTAAGCATCGTCAGAAATTATCGCAGATAAACCTTGCTATTATCAAGGTTTATCGCAAATACGATAAAAAACGACCGCAATGCATTAATATCGCTGAAAACTCAGCGATATTCATGCATTACCGAGCTAATGCTCTTAGCCATGTTATCCACCTCCCATTGGATAACATGGCTAAGAACTGCTCAGGGCAGGTGCTAGCTTTTGGAGATATTCGCGCTTATCGCGAATATTTCCAAAAGTTGATAATAGGAGATAGCGATGTTAGCGACTGTTTCCAGTCGCTAACATCTTGGCATGCCCACTTTGCATGTCATTAGTGATAAATATCACTCACATGCAAAGTGGGGCCCAAGATGGTCGCTATCTCCTACTAGCCGTCGCTAACTGGTGTTAGCAACAGCTAGGTAATACAGATATAATTTTATCTCCGCGAAGCGGAGCGCTGTTACAGATATATATCTTCTTTTTGAACGTTAATTTCTCAAAATCCACTGAAGCACATATATTGAGACCTAGCAAAGGCACATCGAGCATACAGTCCCTACAATTTTGCCAAGTTTCGTACAAATCCATTCAGCCGTTCGATTATTATTATTATTTTTTTTTTTGCCCCGCGGGGCCCTTTTAAAACCTCCACATCAAACCTAAGAGGTCAAGGAGGATCTACTATGCCCCCTTATGGTCATTTGCCCCTTCGCTTTGGCCTCCTCTTGTCTCTCGATCCTACCGAGAGACAAGATGGCGGCCGCTACGAACTGTTTGCAATGTTTACAGACGCCGGAGAACCAATCAGCTTCGCAAACCTCCGTTACGCGAAGCGGAGCGCTGTTACAGATATATATCTTTTTTTTAACGTTAATTTCTCAAAATCCACTGGAGCACATATATTGAGACCTAGCAAAGGCACATCGGGCTACCAGTCCCTAATATTTTACCAAGTTTCGTGCAAATCCATTCAGCCGTTCGATTATTATTATTATTATTATTTTTTGCCCCGCGGGGCCCTTTTAAAACCTCCACATCAAACCTAGGGGGTCAGCGAGGATCTACTATGCCCCCTTATGGTCATTTGCCCCTTCGCTTTGGCCTCCTCTTGTCTGTCGATCCTACCGAGAGACAAGATGGCGGCCGCTACGGACTGTTTGGAATGTTCACAGACGCCGGAGAACCAATCAGCTTCACTTCACAAAGCTCCGTACCGCGAAAAGTCCGCGAACCGGAGCGCTGCCCGGTCCGCTGTTACAGATATATATCTTTTTTTGAACGTTAATTTCTCAAAATCCACTGAAGCACATATATTGAGACCTAGCAAAGGCACATCGGGCTACCAGCCCCTACAATTTTGCCAAGTTTCGTGCAAATCCATTCAGCCGTTCGGGCTAAAAGTGAGGCCAACCGCCCTATGGAAAACTCAATGTTAAAAACACGTTTTGGGACCCCCCATTTTTTCTCGGCCCCACCTTGACGAACCTCCCCCAAATGTTCAAGGGCTACTCAGAAACAAAATGTGCCATTTTCCTGAAAATTTCAGCCAATTCCGTCCACAAACGCCAAAGTTATTAGACATAGAATTTTCAAAAATCCCATAGAGAAAAAATCCTAACTATATATACCTACTGGCGACCGCCAGTAGGTAATATATATATCTGTGTGCATCTTTGTATATGTTATATGGTGGCTGTATGGCACCCTGTCAGAGTTACGTACCCACAGAAATACAGAAACTGAGCAAGACAGAACACTTCAAACTAAAGTACAAAGACAACAGACCACTTTCATTCCTGTGAATGAGTACTGCAGACCAGAAGGGTTCAGGGTACCCAGATTCTGAAAGCGCTATGAGCCGATATAAATGGTACTAAAGTGCTACACAAATGACATGTAACATAACATGCAGTTGTAGTTTGATGCCTACTCTGCACACGTGGCAGTACAGGAACGGGACTCAGGCCTAGAGTCGGCCTACTCTGCCCACCCGCAGAAGTCCAAGGAATCTCGCAACCTTTTTCAGTCACTCCGGGAGCTCCGCCCGGGCCTAGTCAACAGCATGTGTGTATGCATTCTCCAAGCAGATTCTAAAAGTTTTGACTTCTCGTCTATTTTGCACTATCTTAAATCACACAATTCTAACATTTGCTACACATGGTTTCCATACAACACTCCAATCAGTTTAAGGTACACAGATACAGTCCAGGCCAGTGCTTGATAATCTGTTTAGAACCACAACCCAATGTTTAGAAGGCCAAGCTTTTGTGACACACATATCTTTAATGGACATGAGTCAGACGATTTTCTTAATGTAACTAAAGCATTGCGTGGTAGCAAACCGTCATTTACAGTCAGCACATTTGCATTGCAATGAATGAATAAATGAATTAAAGTAATTTATAAAGCGCATGGGCTAATCCCAGGAGTGTCTCTTGGACAGCCACATGGCAAAAACCTATTGGTTTAACCTTTAGAGATGTGTTTCTAGTTTCCTCCTGAACTATTTCTCACAGTACAAGGATCGCAAATGAATCGAGAGCTTATTTCACGCCTTGCCCACTATAACAGAGAAGGAACAACCATCAGCTCTGAACAAATGAGATGATGGAATCTGAGGAAGTAAAGATGAAGCAGCACTCAAAACTCTGGAAGGGGTATAGTGGGAAATGTGATTTATCAAGTAGGAAGGCCCTAGGCTGTAAAAGCTGTGGTGCATGAAGATAAGATCTTTGAACAATATCCTTTTTTTTACAGGTAGCCAGTGCAGTTCACCCAGCACAGCGGAGAATGAGACCCTTCGTGACAGGCCTGGGTGGCTGCACTTTGGACAGTTTGCAGTTTTCGAGTCAAATAGTCTGGCACACCAATGTAAAGAGAGTTAGAATCAGGGCCGGACTGGCCATAGCAGGCACCGGGCAATCCCCCAATGGGCCACACGGGTGGGGGCCAGTTTTGGGCCCCTGGGGGCCATTTTTGTTACAGGGTCGTTTTTGCACCATAGCTGCAAAATCGTCCCTGTACGAAAATCGTCTGAAAACCGGCCTCGGCAAAGAGCTCGGCGGCACCTCCAACCACCCCCAAGTGGGGACGGGGGGACGGGGGGGTTAGAATAGTCCAACCTGGAAGTAATTAAGACATGAACAACAGTCCTCCATGTTTCAACTGGGAGGTAGTCCAAGAATTTCATCAAAGACCATAAGAGACCATAACAGGTCCTAACCACCAACCCAATCTGGATGTCAAAAGATTATTTTTCTTCAGTTATAACTCCCAGGTTCTTGACTGACTTCACCGGGGTAGGGAAAGAAGGAATATCTTGTGGCCAGCTGAAACTGGTCCACATACCTTTTGCCGTCGCTTAGCCGGAGTCGTGCCAGAGTCCTGCCCGTCTGCGCTCGTCCGCGTTGAGGAAGCGTGAGCGGTGTCAGGACTCTGGCACTTAGTCATCATACCACCATGCAGAATACTTTGACGCTCAGGTACAATCGCGCCGCTCTTCTTTCCATTAGAGAGAGGCTCGCGGTGTGTGGTCATGATCCCATGCACCCGCTATTGGGCCCCTATGACTGTTCATGTGGCAGTTTCTCACTTGATACCCCCTCCGGGGTGCGCCTAGTGGAAGAGAATGCCTCAAGTACACGTATTAATATCTCTGAGCGTGCACTTAGCATATGGAGTTTGAACGTGAGATCGCTGGTCAAGCACCATCAGTCCTTACGTGATATGATCGAAAAGGACTCTCCTGACCTCATCTTTATCACTGAGACCTGGCTTCAGGATGCCGACACTGCAATAATTAATCTAGCATTCCCTCCTAATTATACAGTGTTCACCCTCAACCGCACTTTCAGAGGGGGTGGCATAGCTATGGTGATAAAATCTTGCTTCCCGGCTGAATGGAAAGCTCTTGACTTACCAGCGTGAGAGCGCCTCTTTTAAGATAGCTTTCAGTCATCAGTTTACTCTTAGCGGTATGCTTATCTACCGCCCGCCAGGGAATGACACAGTCTTCAAGGCTGCTCTTGTTGACGTGGTCAGCTCCTTAGCTTCAAGGTGTGCTAATTTTAACATCGTAGGCGACCTCAATATCCATCTTGATCAGAGGTCATTAGCACCTATTAATACTTTCTTAGCGGACCTTGAAGCCATGCAACTGAACCAACTTGTTACCTCCCCCACCCACATAGGAGGCCACATCCTTGACCCCTTTTTTACTACACTGGAGCGAGCTACGGCCTCCGACCCGATGGTGGTAGGTTGGACTGATCATCTGTTGGTTAAAGTTTCATGTCCTATAGTTGACCCTCAATTCAAGCCTGTGGACAGACTGATCCTTAAAAGAAATTGGCATAAGCTCAAACTGGAGGAGTTTTTTAAGATCTTGGTGGCGCAGCCCCTGGGCAAATTGCTGAATGTGGAACAAGGATATGAGCAGTTCTGTAACTGGGTCTTAGCCGCCCTTGATTCTCTTATACCGATGCGCTGGTCGAAATGCCACGCGAAAGTTCCCAGCCCATGGTATAATGACACTCTCGCCGAGCTTAAGAGAACGTGCAGGCGAGCTGAGAGGGCGTGGAGGAAATCCTTTGATCCTTCCTTGAAATCTTTGTATTTTGCCCAGCTTAAGGTCTACCACAGGACAATCTGTCAAACTCGGGCCGCACACTACGCTTTCGAGTTCCAGAATAGCCCCAATCCATCTAAATTAATTTTTAAGGTTCTCAAAGACCTTATGGGGAAACGGGCCACCTCGGTGGAAATCTGCACGGACTCTCACTGTGAAAGTTTGGCATCCTTTTTCGTGGAGAAAGTGCAGGCAATCTATCGAGGATTTACGTCATCTGTGCCCGGTGCTGAGCAAACTGGTGTGACGGCTACGGTTTATGAGACCCTGTCCTCCCTGCCAGTAATGTCTGAGGAGGCCTTTGATACTCTGAGCCTCAAAATTAAATCCGGCTCTCCATTAGATCCGTTGAAGCCAGAGCTATTTAAACTCCTTCCCCCCCTCTGTCGTGAGCCTATATTAGATCTGATTAATTTATCGCTCACCTCCGGTGCGGTCCCCTCTTCCTGGAAGCAGGCAGTGGTCAGCCCGATTTTAAAGAAGCCTAATCTGGACCCTCTATTACCAGAAAACTATCGTCCCATCTCCCTTCTGCCCTGGCCCGCTAAGGTTACTGAGGCACATGTGAACTCCATCCTGTCCGCCCATCTTTCTCGCAATAACATTCTAGACGAGACTCAGAATGGTTTTCGTGCACAACATAGCACCGAAACCGCACTGCTCTTTATGATCGAGCATTTGCGAACGGTGCTAGATGCAGGCCAAACTGCGGCGCTCCTTTTGCTAGACCTGAGCACCGCGTTTGACACGGTGTCTCACGACATTCTGATTCGGCGGTTGGAGGAAGTGGGAATTGAGGGTTCTGCTCTCCAATGGTTTCGCTCTTTCCTTTCGGACCGGTTTTTTAAAGTGGCTATTCCACCTGGTCAGTCCTCGTTCCATCCGCTGGGGCTGAGGGTTCCGCAGGGTTCTGCGTTGAGCCCTACTCTGTTTAACCTATATGTGAAACCGCTGGCTGCAGTCGTCAGACAATGTGGCCTTACCATGACATCGTATGCCGACGACACGCAGCTGGCGGTGACACTCAGCGGTGATCCAGAGGTGATCGCTCCCAGATTCCGTGCGGGACTTATAGCCGTGGCAAATTGGATGCGAGCAAACTGTCTGCAGCTAAATGCCAAAAAAAACGAGGTCCTGATTTTAAGAAAACAGGCGGAGCTTTGGGGAGATCAGTGGTGGCCTCCAGAATTGGGGGTGACTCCCATCCCAGCTGCCGAAGTCAAGAACTTGGGGGTTTGGCTGGATTCTACACTCTCCTTTACCAGCCACACGAAGAAGGTGGCAGCTACCTGCTATGGTATTCTGCGAGGGCTGAGACCGGTCCTCAAATTCTTCGACCCCCCTACTCGGCAACTGGTGGTCCAAGCCTCCATTCTTTCTCGGCTGGACTATGGGAGTGCGCTGTTGCTCGGAGTGAATCAGGCGGAGGCCACTAGACTGCAAAGGGTGCAGAATGCCGCGGCACGTGCCATCGTTGGCCTCCCTAGACAGTGCTCTGTCTCTGCAGTCTTGACTTCTCTTCACTGGCTGCCGGTCAGACAGAGAATTAAATTTAAGGCTCTCTGCCTGACATTCAAAATCTTGAAGCTCTCTTCTCCTCCAGCCCTCGCTAAGCTTGTCTCCCCCTATGTCCCTACGCGGTCCCTCAGATCGGAATTTCTCCATCTGGCGGTTAATACACGGTTTAGACTTAGTAGGATGGGAGGTCGCTCCTTTAAAGTATTAGCGGCAGGATTGTGGAATTCTCTCCCCGTCCATATTCGAGCCTTGAACAGCCTTACTCCCTTTAGGCGCGCCATAAAAACTTTTCTGTTCCCAACTGCTGAATGATCTTTTCCTTTCCTCCCCAGCACCGATTTGTTATGTTGTGGTACCTGATCTGGCGCCGGGACGCCCCTTGGCTGAGGCAGCTGTGCGCCTTATAAAAAATATTAACATAACATAACTTTGCCGAAAAGAAGGACCTCCGTTTTGTTCGTATTACATTAAATGAGGTTTCTCTCCATCCAATCCAAAACATCCTTCAAGAAAGCAGTGAAGGAGATAAGTAGGAAGAATAAGCAGTAGAAGAGTGTCGTTTGCGCACAAAATGGAAGCCACTCCGTGTGATTCAAAGAGGGGCACTAATGGACTCAGGTAAATATTGAATAGAGTAGGGCTCAAAGAGCCTGCATACTCCAAACTCACGACTCTTCTTTGAAGAGATGTGTGGAGCCATCCATATCTCTTGAGCTCTCACTTTGGAAAAGACTTCAGCCAAATCCATGCCTGACCTCCTTTGCAAATTTCTGTAACCGCTGTAGCATGCACTTGATGGGAGACAATATCAAATGCAGCTGATAGATCTAACAGAAAAAGAGAGGCACTTTTACTCTAATCATGTGTGAATTTGATAGTTTCAGTCATTTCCAAAAGAGTAGGCTCCATGCTGTGTTGAGTATGGAAGCCTGATGGAAGCCTGATGGGGTGTAATAAGGGAGATTACTGGTTTCCAAATAATTAGGAAGTTGAATATTGACTTCTTTCTCCAATATTTTTATACCAACGGGCAGTAGTGAAATAGATCGATAATTGAATCTATAGAATGGGTCAGTGGAAGGTTTCTCCAATAGAGAAATTAATTGGACATTTTTCCAACACCGGGATACAAGCTGCCTTCAAGGAGCCATTTAAAGCTCGGTTAACACAGGGTCAATTGTGGTGGAATACTGTCTGAAATTTGAAGGAGGGACAGGGTTTTGAAGGCGCGCCAGAAAGGCAATGCACTGAAACCAAAAGAATCTCTCCCAAAGGGATCGAATGGAAATTATTCAAGAAGGAGGATTCAGTAGGCATGGGTGCCTAGTAAGCAGCAGTCATAAGCTCACTGGCTTCATTCGTGGTGGCAAGTCCAGCATGGATATGCAGTATTTTGTCCTAAAAAAAGCAGATAATTGCTTACACTAGAGGGCTTAATGGGTGGGTTACAGGCGACTGGCTGTCAACAGGATTTGACAAGTTTAAAAACTCCCTTGGGAGAGTTTTTAGGGGAAGCAACGTGAGTGACGTAGAAATAGCACTACATTTGCACATGCATACAGTTTTGCTGAGAAAACTATACTGCATATAAATGATATGTGGAAATCAGGTTTTAGTGAATATTTATCATTTGTGTATCACCAAGTAAAGTGTCTTCGTCTATTTAAGCTGTGAGTATGTGTGAACAAATCAATGCGCACATCCCCACTTTGGTCCACACACAATCAGATGATCTAGTTTGGGTCAAGTTTCTGAGCCTTTCAGGGGACACTCTTTGTGAGTCCACCTCGATAGGGCTGAGCCGCCATTCACAGCAAGCGATAATGACAAAGGAACAATCCCTTATGGTGGAATGGGGGAACAGATATCACAGTCCCCGCACCAGATAAATACCCACATGTGCTCAAAGCAACCCTGCTAAAGAATGAAGTCTACTCCATCCTAACGGGTGCGGACGGCAACCAACTGGGGGACCTTTTAATAATAACGCCCAATCCCTAGGACGCATACAGAGTAACCTGTACACACGACCAAAGGACAGTATTTCCAAGCGAGCCAGCGCCAAACATCGAACATGGGACCAGGGACCGTCTGGGCAGCTAACTCTTATGACGGCACCACTAACAGCATAAAGGTTGACAACCAAAGGAACTCTACTAGAACTTTTGGATTCTACACAACTATCAATTACATCCTGGAACGTGACAGGCCTCAAACAAATTCTTGAGACCACTTCTGCAAAAGCATTCACTGAATTGGATGAAAAGGGTAATCAGGCGCTAAAATAGTATTCACAAAAACTAGTACAATAGCATATGTCTTGCGGTGCATTTTAAAAAGGGGAAGATACACCCCAATTCCCCAAACATCAATCATAGACTGAACAATCCAGTTTACAGTTTCTGAAGCACACGCATCCCAGATCTAAATCAAAGTGAGATGCATTTAAAGAACAAGAAAACAGTAATAAGGGCTTTGTTTCTTCTTTAATGATTCAAAATCTTCCACTCCATTTGGCCAAGGCGTTTCATCGTTTCAGGGTAAGCACCCTACGACTTCATCTGGGCTGGAAGTAATACAAATACCGGAATTATACTGCAAGAATAATACATGATCTCTTAACATTTGTTACAAACCCGAACAATAACCCTGTGCACAAAGTTCTAGTCAAAAGAAAGTTTGTGCATGATAGTGTACATTTTGTAAAGCAGACACACATTTTGTGTCTTATTGTTGCTTAGTTACTTTACCTTGATGATGACATGCCTCTTTCAAATAGCATACTCTATTAGCCTAATACCCCTCTTGTGTGTGTGAGATAAAATCATATGTCAATGATGGTGCTTGTTGATTGATTGAAAATGCTTTATTCGATTTTAAATATTATATAAAACCATAAAAGCAGCAAATACCATAAACAATTCATATATACTTTTTTTGACGAATAAAATACAACAAAACAGCAGCCCTCAAAGTACATTAATCATTACAATTATACAGTTGTTTTAAAAAGTCATGATTCTCATTTTTCTTAATATACATTTAAAAAAACTGTCATGATTCCAATAACATACACATTTTCCAGTAATTGTAAGGATAAAAAGGCCGAACGACATTGCCTCCATGCTCCTTGTTTTAAAAAAGGGATAATCCATCTAGCATGTTCGTTAGCATAAAATCTACAAAAAAGCATCACGTGCATTGTACATTGGGTAGATAGATTATCACACGGGCATGGACAAAGCTGTCTAGACCAATCATTTGTGGTTGGGAAGGAAACTGAGTGGTGAGAACTGTCAAACCTGAACCTAGTCAGGACGTATCTATCGTAACCACCTAGGCACACTACTAAGTATGGTTGTATAGAGCCACAGGTCAAGGTCAGTTGATGTCGAGACACAGTACTTTTATTAATTTCCAGCCCAATTCTTAGAGACTCAAAGTGGTTTAGACAAAACCCCTTTAGCTCTTTTCTAGTCATTGTGCACATTGTACCCGGATCAGTATAAAAATCTGATCTCCCTAGATCATTAGACAGCTTTCTTAGGTAGTTTAACAAGGAGATTTTTGCAGACTGTTCTAATCCCAAAGAGTCTGTTAAGATTTCTCTCTTTAATGCCAGATGTGGCGATGTCCAGACTCTATGCCAAAGCAGCATAAGCTGCATTTTAATCAAATCGGCAATGTGGGAAATCCCCAGTTCGCTGTGACAATTAAAAACCGACGTGCTTTAGCGGACAGCTAATATAAATCTTAAAAAAGCATTTTCTATTACCTGAATAGAGGAAACATCATAGAACCCCCAGATTCTGGCCCCGTACATACCTGTACTTAATCATTTAGCTTGATACATTTTTAGCAGGATCCCCGGGGGCCTTTTACCCATTTTCTGCGAAAATAGCATCACATTGATTCAGTCGATCGTTTGAAAAGAAGGCTCTTATTTTTAATCGCAGATCACCCCGATCCCATGTCTTCTAGTAGAATACCTAGATAAGAAAACTTTTTAGTGTATTCAATTTTCCCATTTTCTACTACTAGGTTACACTGTTTATTCCTCCCCTTGCCACAGGACATTACAAAGGTCTTCTTCGCATTAAGCTTCAGAACTCTGTTGTCCATAAAATTAATATAAGTAGCAAGGGCCCTTTGTAGACCAAGTTGGGTTCTTGACATCAGCACTGCGTCGTCCGCGTAGAGGAGGGAGACAATCTGTATGTTGTTAATTTTTGGGGTGTCTCTCGCACTGGCCACCAATTCCTCCTCCAAGGCGTTGGTGTAAAAATAGAAGAGGAATGGGGCCAGTACGCAAACTTGTCTAACACCCCTCTTCACGCAGAACAACTTAGTGCATTCTCCCTTTAGGCCATGTCTTACCCTAGCTGTGGCCCCCGCATATAATTGCCTCAGGAGTAACACCAGAGAAGGCTCAAGGTTAAGGCTCTCCAAGATTTGCCATAACCTACTATGGACAACAGAATCGAAGGATGCGGTTAAGTCAACAAAAACTGCTAATAATTTCCCCTCTTTTGCATGGATATATTTCCCCTGTATTAAAATAAAATTGAAAACTTGTTAAACCGTTCCCCTACCCTCCCTAAAATCATATTGCACAGGGCTTAGGATATGGTTATCCTCAGCCCACTGTTGGTGTCTATTAAGGATTACCCTTCCTGCAACTTTCATAAAAGAATCTAGGAGGGATTTAGGGTGGTAACAAGCAGGGTTATCCTTGTCCCCTTTTTTAAAAATAGGTATGATGACGGACTCCGACCATGTTTTTATAAAACCTTCAGCACAACAGGCGTCAAGTACTCGAGTTAGCAATGGAGCCCAAACTTCCGTTGTGAATTTGTACAGATCTATCGGAGTCCCATCAGGGCCCGGCACCTTTCTGCCTTTGCTCTCATTTATAGCCATCAGGACTTCACAATGAGTGAGGTGAATATCAATTGGGAGAAATTGGGTTACAATATCTGCTGTTAGCAGATCTTCAGAAGCTGCAGCATTTTTATCTTGTATCCCATATACCTGGGAAAAAAAGTAAACCCAGGAATTCTCACTGATAGCAATCTCCATTCTAGCTGCCTCTTTACTGGCAAAGAACGTCGCCTTTGCTGCCTGCCAAAAGTATGAACAGTCCCTACTAAGGGAAGCTTCGTAAAGATTCTGCCATGCCTGCTCTTTAATTTCATTCTTTTGTTAACTCCTGGCGCTATTATATGCCTTCCTAAGCCCCCTGATTTCTTCGTAATCCCTATCTGTCTAGGGCAGCCTTTAAGGCAGAGTAAGCCCTAGTGCAGGCTGTGTCGAACCAGCCGTTCTTATTGTTGGATATCTTCCTGCCAGGACGACTCAAAATTTCTTGGATCACCAATACAATCTTTGAATACGCAGTCAGGATGTTCTTGTACGCGATCCTTTCGCGTACGCACTCTAGAATATAATCTTTTGCCTTGGTCATAATCTTTAAGTTCAGAGCCTCTGGATCTTTTCCACCACAGCTCAATGAGTACCCATTTTGACGATCCATAACACAATCTTGTGTTCAAGCCAAGCTCTCGACCACCGATATGGTGCTATTATGGAGGAGACTAATATTAATGCTCAGCGGAAGATGATCGCTTAACCCATTGGGATGAATAGTAAAATCATTAAACCAGGATGCATAAAGATTTGGAATTATAAGGAAATCTATAATAGAACTAAGGCCTCTACCAATAAATGTTGGGCCAAATTCTACTAGAGGGGAACATAGTTTGTTGGCAAAACCGAGGTCGTGAGGAAGCATAACCTCGTTAAAACGTTCTCCCCTATCAGAGTGCACAAAATGGTGCGTATAGATGTTCTGGTCTACAACATTTTCCCATAACCCACAATGTGCCTGTGAGCAGATCCCAGTGTTGAGGTGCCCTCCCCAGATTGCAATTACATCCATCCCCATCAGTACAGATAGGTCCCTCATATCCTCGTTAAGATTTTTTAAGACACTAAAAAAATTTCCCTTGTCTATATTGTTGTAGAAATTTATGACCGCTACCACAACTTGTTTGGAAAAATGAATATTAACTATTTGATAGCAAGTAGATGACTTAAAGACTTTAATCTTCAAAACCTTTAACAAGTTTGAGATATATACACAAATCTCCCCTTTATTCCTGCCATGGGGTTAGCGCAATGCTGGTATATGGAAGGTCTTAAAGCCATCTATATGCAGTTCTGTCAACAGCCAGGTTTTCTGCAGGCATAGAATATAAAAATTCCTTATGAAATCAACCCACACCTGTTTGGTAACCTTGGATAAAAGCCCGGAAATGTTCCAGGAGATTACGCTCACCAACCCTTGAGCTGATTCTGCTTGAAGTTCCATTGCCTGTACCCGCTCTCTCTGGCTTAAGCTTATCCCTAGTTGTGTATCTACCACAAGGGAACCTACAACATTTACAGGCGTGGGATCAACATTAGGTAATTAACCTCTTGGCTCAACATTAGAAACCTCATTCTCAGTTTCGACTAATGAGGTTATTTCCATTCTACCAGGGTCCTTACAAACTTCTTGGTTTACATATTTACAAGGTATTGGGGGGACAAAACCTCAATTTCCCTCCCCCAGGAGAATCATTCACAGTTAATTTTCCAGTTGATACCGGAGGGTTTTCTATCTCACAGAGAATGGAAAACTGGCCCGTTATACTAATTTGATTTCTAGTACTATCCTGAAGTCAATCGACCTCCTCTAGGGAATGTAGTGGCCCATACATATTTGTTACTTCACAATTGTAACTCCAATTGTTATTTAATTGGGAGCCACTATAGCGACCAGTATTTCTCTATAGCCCTATCGGTCGATAGAAATACCCCAGGGGAAAAACCTTTATACCCTCAGCCATAGATTCATTTAGACCTGATCGGGTTATTATTTCATGAACTAATGCAGGTGAAGCTAATGATAAAATGACACAATCCTCTTTATAGATTTTACTTTGGAGGCCCACCCACGATACACGTCTGACCATTTTAAATGTTGCAAACTTCTCCCTTGTCAGCCCTGTCTTAACGCCTAAGTAATGAATTGTTTTATTCTTCAGGGTGACCCAAGATTCAGTTTCACCCCCGCAGGAAGTTGGAACGTTTGCCACAATTATGGTATAAGGAACAGCAGCAGGTGGAAGATTTAAGTTTATGCTGTTAGACAAGCATTCTTGAACATGGGCCATATTATTTCTTAACCTGGGGGGGTTATCAGATGGAGGGGCGAGTGACCCACCCTTTTTTATATCATATATATCACCAGCCAACTTATCTCCTCCAATCCTCTCAATATCCTTATGTGGTGCTATAATTGGGGCTGTTGGAATCAATGGCAAGGGATCTTGAGGTGGACTACAATTCTCCCTGACAGTGGTCGACATTCTATGTGTGGTAATACCAGTACATATGTTCTGACTGGAGTTTTCTGCTAGGTTTACTTTAAGGGTCTTCGAGATTAATACCAAGTCTAGCTCGATTTTATCTAGTCTCAATGCCAAGGTGCTAATAGACTCTTTAACCAAGGTAGTTAATTAGCATATTTGATATTTCTGGTACACCATTAAGGATTTGACCTTTACATTTGTTTTTGGATTTTTTATTAGAACAGGGTACACGCTCCTTAGCCATAGTTGCAACAGGGGGATCCTTACACAGGTTTAACCCAGGTTTAGGATTTCCAGAGGCTAGTGTGGTCGAGACCTCATGTATTAGAGGAGGTAGTTCAGTAAGGGTCTCTTTTTTCTTGGAATTACATGGACGTTTAGATGGAGGTAATGTTGCGCCCTACGGTCGATTACAGAAATTTCGTCGCACCCAGCTTGCACACAGCCATTAAAGCCATTGGAAAGACCTAAGGATGGTATTTGATGTTCTACTCCCCCATCTCGTCGGTCGTAAGTAGGAGACCTGATGTTCCTATTAGATGTCAGAGTTTGCGACTCTTTATTTAAAGCCTCCTCAACATTGATGATTTGTTTCTCTATAGCACCAACTGCCCCTGTCAAATATTTCATTAAGGATGCGCTGGGGTCTGAAACCTTTTTTGGTTTTGGACCTGGGACAGCGTTATGGAGTTTTCTTTTGTGCATGTTAGTTCCTGCGGTTGCCCCCCACACTTTTTTATTAGAGCAACTAATAATGGGATAGTTTCCTTAACACAAGTGCTTCTATTGTTAAAGTTAATGATCCTAAACCTTGTAAAGAAAATAAACAAATGAACAGCATAAGCAAATGACTACCAATGACTCCTCTAGCTAAGTGTGATCACAATAAAACATTTTTCAGTCCTGGTATACCCTGGGTAGAGATGAGTAAAACATAACAGTCACCACACTAAACAAACCCAATAGTTCATTAAGTACCAAAAATGTCTTACTGAAAAAAGAAACCAAGAGTCTCGGCCCAGCCTAGCCTCCTCCGGGCGATGATGGGCATGGACGAACCCGCCCTAGGCCCTGGCTTCGCCCGCTGCTGCCCACGCGTGTCCCGTGACGCGGGAGCCTGGTGTTCAAAATGAGCGCCTCCTGGCGCTTGTTTGACGCGGTGGCCGCTCAGCCCTCCACAGGGCTTGGTCGCCCCACTCACTGCTGCCGCTCCTGCCTGCCTTTGCCGCCTCCTGCCTGCAGATTCCTTCGCTCGCTGCCCGCTGCTCCTGGGAATTTCCCGCTGCTCCTGGGAATTTCCCGCTGCTTCTTGGAATTCCCGCCGCTGCCTCCCTTCGGCCCGCCCCCCTGTGATTCCATTCGCCGCCCCGCTCCCGCCACCCAGCTGCTCCTCCCTCCCGGCTCCTTACTTATGACGCCCCCAGAGCGACCGCGCAGCGGACGCGCGCAGCGGGAGCGCCGATTGAGCGCCGAAGGTGCGCCAAAGGTAAGCCCGTCTGCGCCCGTCCGCGCCTGGCCTGCGACCAGTGCCAGGACCCCTGGCCCTCCCCGCCGAGGCAAGACGACCCGACTGACCTACGACGCCGCCACTCTCAACGCACTCAATGCCGGCCGGACCCACGCCTGCTGCCGAGCCATCCCGAGACGCACCCACGGACCCTTCACCTGCTGCACCTGCAAGTTCACCTGCCTACGAACCTGCCCCGCACCCACCAAGACAAACACCAGCAGCAACCACCTCAAGTGCATCCTGATCAACACCCGCTCCGTCCACAGACACGCCGTGGAACTCTGGAACCTCCTCGATGCTACATCACCGGACGTCGCCTTCCTCACGGAAACCTGGATGAATGCCTCCTCTGCACCCGACATCGCCATCGCCATCCCGGACGGGTACAAGATCATCAGGAGGGACCGCATCAACCAGACCGGAGGTGGCATCGCCATCGTCCACAGGAACACCATCCGCATCACGACCGACGCCAACGACTCCTTCGCCGCAGCCGAACATCTCCACTTCCAGATTCACACTGACCCTAAGACGACCCTCAGAGGCACCCTCGTCTACAGACCCCCGGGACCACGCACACAATTCAGCGAAGACATCACAGACTTCATCAGCCCGCACGCCCTCCCCTCCACTGACTACATCCTCCTCGGGGACCTCAACTTCCACCTGGAGAACAACAAGGACCGCAACACCACCGCCCTGCTGGAAAACCTCGCCAACCTCGGACTCAAGCAACTGGTCAACACCCCCACCCACTACGCCGGCCACACGCTTGATCCCGTCTTCTCTTCCAGCAAGTACATCACCTTCAGCCACGCCACCGGACTCCACTGGACCGACCACAGCTGCGTCCACTTCAGCTTCAAAAGATCCACGACCCACCACCACCCGCAACAGGTACCTCACAGGAATTGGAGCAAGATCACCGCAGACCAGCTCACCACCTCCCTCAGCCAGAGCCCACCCGCCAACACAACGGACCCCAATGAAGCAGCCCGCAACTTCACACAGTGGCTGACCGCCTGCGCCGAAGACCTCGCGCCACTAAAGAACCCTCCCAGCAGACCCAGAAGCAAGAAGGCATCCTGGTTCACCGACGACCTCAAGGACTCCAAGAAGACCTGCCGCACCCTCGAGAAAGCCTGGCTCCTCGACCGGACCACCGACAACATGACCGCCCTCAAACACGCTACCCGCAAGCACCACCAGCTCATCCGCACCACCAAGAAGAAATCCCTGAAGGAACGACTGGACAACAACGCCCACGACAGCAAAGTGCTCTTCACTATCGTCAAGGAGTTCTCCAACCCCAGCACCGGCACCAACGACATCACTCCGTCACAAAACCTCTGCGACTCCCTCGCCTCGTTCTTCCACCGCAAGATCGCCGACATCCACAACAGCTTCGGCGCCCCACCCACGCACCCAACCATCAAACCAACGCCCCCCACCACCACCCTTCGCACCTGGACCACGGTGACCACCGAAGACACAGCCCGCACGATGAACACCATCCACTCCGGATCACCGACCGACCCCTGCCCACACCACGTCTTCAACAAGGCCGACTGCACCATCGCACCCCAACTCCGGAACATCATCAACGCCTCCTTCAACACCGCCACCTTCCCGAAGAGCTGGAAGCACGCCGAGATCAGTGCCCTCCTGAAGAAAACTACAGCGGACCCCACCGATCTCAAAAACTTCCGTCCCATCTCGCTCCTCCCTTTTCCTGCTAAAGTCATCGAGAAGATCGTCAACAGACAGCTGACCGCCTTCCTCGAGACGAACGGATCCCTCGACCCATCGCAGTCCGGCTTCAGAGCCAACCACAGCACCAAGACCGCCCTCATCGCAGCCACCGACGACATCCGGACCCTGCTCGACAAGGGGGAAACAGTGGCCCTCATCCTCCTGGACCTCTCCGCTGCGTTCGACACGGTCTGCCACCGCACCCTAGTCCAGCACCTCAGGAACATCGGTATCCAAGAGAAGGCACTGGAGTGGATCATCTCGTTCCTCGCCGGAAGAACACAAAGAGTCCGCCTCCCCCCGTTTCGCTCCGAGGCCACCGAAGTCATCTGCGGCGTCCCGCAAGGATCTTCACTCAGCCCCACCCTCTTCAACTGCTACATGAAACCTCTCGCAGCCATCGCACGCCAGCACAACCTCAACATCATCTCTTACGCCGACGACACCCAGCTGATCCTCTCCCTCACCAGAGACCCCGACACCGCCAGAACCTGCCTACACGAAGGGATGAAAGACGTCGCCGAGTGGATGAAGGACAGCCGCCTGAAACTGAACTCGGACAAGACGGAAGTCCTCATCCTGGGATCTTCGCCCTCCGCCTGGGATGACTCCTGGTGGCCCCCAGCCCTGGGCACCGCACCCAAGCCAACCGACCACGCACGCAACCTGGGCTTCATCCTGGACCCCTCTCTCTCGATGACCAGACAAGTCAACGCCGTCTCCTCATCGTGCTTCAACACCCTGCGTATTCTTCGCAAGATCATCCGCTGGATCCCGACCGAGACCAGGAAGACTGTCACCCAGGCACTCGTCACCAGCCGACTGGACTACGGAAACGCCCTCTACGCCGGAACCACAGCCAAGCTACAGAAAATACTCCAGCGCATCCAGAACGCCTCCGCCCGACTCATCCTGGATGTCCCCCGACGCAGCCACATCTCCAGCCACCTGAGGAACCTGCACTGGCTCCCCGTCGACAAGAGGATCACGTTCCGGCTCCTCACCCACGCACACAAGTCTCTCCACGACCTGGGCCCCAAGTACCTCAACGACCGCCTGACCTTCTACACGCCCACCCGCCAGCTACGGTCCACAAGCCTCGCCCTCGCAGCCGTACCACGCATCCGAAGAGCCACCGCCGGAGAAAGATCCTTTTCTTACCTGGCTGCCAAGACTTGGAACTCCCTCCCCATCCACCTTCGGCTGACCCAGGACCATCTCGCCTTCAGGAAACAACTCAAGACCTGGCTGTTCGAGCAGTAGCATACCCCTCCCCCCAAGCGCCTTGAGACCCTCCGGGTGAGTAGTGCGCTATACAAATGGCATGATTGATTGATTGATTGATTGGCGGCGTGCGCGCCGCAAGTGTTGCCGGGATTTGTTGTCCGGTGACTCGTGGCGGTGGCGGCCCCCCAGACCTCCGGTGAGCAAGAGAAATAACAGGCGGCAGCAGAGGGCAACGCAGAACTGTGTCCCAAAGCAAAGTTGCAGCAAGGCTCCCATGGTGCTTGTTATAATTAGAACCCACGTGATTAACATGCTATCAAGGACCCGGGAGACGAGTTGTACCTTAGATAAATATTCCAGATCACAATCTGTAAAATCCAAGAAAATAAAGTATATGTATATATAACATAATAAACATGAGGAACAAGTTTCTCAATACGACAACTTTGATCCTAAATTGCAAACTACTATATAAAAACTGAGGTGATCCTCACCCCCTGAAAATAGCTCCTAATCCAATAACCAGAGGTGCCAGAAGCGGTACCCAGAGGTTGGTGAAGTCTTTGCAGTCTCTGGGACTTCAGAACAGGAGGCAAGCTCTACTTCAAGCCCTTGGAGATGCTAAGCACAAACAAAGAAAGTTCAGTCCATTCCTTTCACTGTCCACAGCAGAAGCAGCTACAGCAGGCCAACCCAACAAAGCAAAAGCACAGCAAAGGGGTGGTTTTCCTCCTGGTAGCTCTTCTAGCTCTTCATCTTGGCAGGATCCTTGATTCCCGCGAGTTTTAAAGTTCTGGGGCTGGGTCCCAATATTTATACTCAAAATTCCTTTGTTTTCTCAGGCAGAGAATGTCTGTGTTTAGTCCAAAACAGTTCTGTCCTCTCTGGCCCAGCTTCCTGGCAGGAGGTGGAGACAGCATTGTTCAAGGCATACCACGCCCATTCAGGTGCAAGATAATCTCCTCCCACTACTCTAAATGCAGTCCAGGTCTATTCAGCCCAGCCAGACTTATATAGGAAAGGCAGGACACACTACAACCCCTCCCAGTGGCTGTCTGAAGAAAATGCACATCCCCAACCTCTGTCACTCCAAAGCCAGACAGTCAATCCACAAACCAAGCAGAGGCACACAGAATGGCTAAACAAGAAAATACCTACTTTCTAAAAGAGGTATTTTCAAATACAAAACATAAAAATCATGTTTACTAAAAGATGCAATTCTATCTTCTGAGTCCAGGCATACTAAACTCTATTTCCCCATCTTGTCCCAAGGGGAAGTTCTACCTATAAGATGTTATAAATAGACTCCCATTCTACCCTATGGGATAGATAGCCTTTTCATAGTGAAATATTTATACTCAAAATTCCTTTGTTCTCTCAGGCAGAGGGTGTCTGTGTTTAGTCCAAAACAGTTCTGTCCTCTCTGGCCCAGCTTCCTGGCAGGAGGTGGAGACAGCATTGTTCAAGGCAGACCACGTCCATTCAGGTGCAAGATAATCTCCTCCCACTACTCTAAATTCAGCCCAGGTCTATTCAGCCCAGCCAGACTTATATAGGAAAGACAGGACACACTACAACCCCCCCCAGTGGCTGTCTGAAGAAAATGCACAGCCCCAACCTCTGTCACTCCAAAGCCAGACAGTCAATCCACAAACCAAGCAGAGGCACACAGAATAGCTAAGCAAGAAAATACCTATGTTCTAAAAGAGGTATTTTCAAATACAAAACATAAAAACATGTTTACTAAAAGATGCAATTCTATCTTCTGAGTCCAGGCATACTAAACTCTATTTTCCTATCTTGTCCCAAGGGGAAGTTATACCTATAAGATGCTATAAATAGACTCCTATTCTACCCTATGGGATAGATACCCTTTTCATAGTGAAACAAACGAAATGCACTGTAATACACTACCAATACATGTCACACATACCAGAAAATGTGCTACCTTTAACATACACAGCACCCTGCCCACAGGCATATCTTAGGCCTACCTTATGGAAGACATATGTAAGAAAAGGGAAGATGAGGGCCTGGCAAGGGCGTGCACTTGCCAAGTCGACATGACAGTTACAAACTGCGCACAGACTCTCCAGTGGCAGGGCTGAGTTACCTTTACAGGGCTACTTCTGTGGGTGGCACAGTCAGTGCTGCAGGCCCACTAGTAGCATTTGATTTACAGGCCCTGGCATGCTCAGTGCACTGTACTAGGTACTTACTAGTATATCAAATAGGCCAATCATGGGAACACCAATCCATAACACAATTTACAACAGGAGCACTTGCACTTTAACACTGAACAGCAGTGAGAACGTGTGCTGAGACACTAAACCAGCAAAAACAGAGTCAAAACCGGGAGGTCAGAAAGGAAAAAGACAGGTGAAACACGCCAAAAGATGCCAAGTACAACATGGGACATCCCGGTAGCAGCTTGGAAAAAAACAGTGACTTTACAGGTTAAGGAACTCTCATTTGAAAGCGGCATAAAAAGTCTACATCACAGATCTAACTTCTCCGTACTGGATGGCACCTAAATCCCGGGGAAAGCTCAGCCGTACTTTGAGCGAGCATTGGTAGCCCAGGCATGAATGAAAATCACCTACATGAGACTTTTTGCACTGCCCATCGTGGACTTCAATCCATCCTGGGCTCAGCAGGAGGATTCAGCCGCTTGTCACCGATGCAGTTATAAACGCCAATCCTGGTTTAATCTGCTGTGCTGCTACCCAAATGGTGAGTGAACAACGCCGCTTGCTAACCCCTCTTTGCAGGACCTATGGCCTTAGACACTGCAGAGAAGCTTCTGATCTGTGCTTCTCCTCCAACACAACACAAACACTGGCCAGGTTGTGGAAATTTACTGACGCAATTTGATGTGCTCTGCCAAATCACCAATATCAATCAGCAATCCCTAGGTCCGAACTGCAACGTTGGAAGGAACAGTAAAGCACTATATCAATCTTGCTTCACCACTTAGGGTCAACTTTTTTTTTTTTGAGTTTCAATATGATACAATGTCAAAACGTGATTTTAGGTGTTAACATGTAAAGATTTTAAGTAATCGATCATTAATAAATAAGTTTGCCCTTTTGTGATCCACCAAAAATCAAGACTCAAGACTCATCAGCTGGTCGCGACCCACAGTCGCAGTTTGAGAAGCAGTTATCTAAGCTGTGATTTTCTCAGTATACCACACAATGCAGCGTCCTTTAAACTTTTAGGGGTATATTATCAAGGGGTTTATCTCCGCTTTTTTGGCTTTAAAAGCCAAGAAAGCGGAGATAAAATTATCTCCCTATTACCAAGCTGTCGCTAACACCAGTTAGTGACAGCTAATAGGAGATAGCGACCATCTTGGGCCCCGCTTTGCATGTCAGTGATATTTATCACTAATGACATGCAAAGTGGGCGTGCCAAGATGTTAGCGACTGGAAACAGTCGCTTACATCGCTATCTCCTATTACCAACTTTTGGAGATATTCGCGCTAAGCGCGAATATCTCCAAAAGCTAACACCTGCCCTGAGCAGTTCTTCACCATGTTATCCAATGGGAGGTGGATAACATGGCTAAGAGCATTTGCTCGATAATGCATGAATATCGCTGACTTTTCAGCGATATTCATGCATTGCGGCCGTTTTTTATCGCATTTGCGATAAACCTTGCTAATAGCAAGGTTTATCTGCGATAAAAATCGCCGATGTGCGGCGATAATTTTTGTCTCTAAACAAGTTAGAGACAAAAATTATCGCTAGTTGTTGGTAATATACCCCTTAGTTATCTGCAACCAACGAGACACATTGGACCAGCCTGAAATCTGCAGGTGTATGCTAACAACCAATTAAAACATTTTGTAATTATCACCCAAAGGAAAACATTTCACATTGCGGTTGTAAATTGTGAGTTCTGCTTCTCCTAGAAACAAAATACAAGTGACATGGAACAAGATGGCTCCCAAACGTTAGGCATGCTAAACACATACCCACATGAGTTATAGTCAATCTATCTAGTTTAAGATAAAATTCAACTTTGTGTTCAATCCGGGAGCAAAGCCACTTTGGTCTGGATTCGCCTTTCAAAGGCATAACTATTGGCTCCAGCAATGCTTGTGTGTCCAAAGAATCTACCGCAACGTGGTATACATAGCAATAGAAAAGTTTCAAAATTTGTCAGATTTTTTGGGCGACTACACACATCCTTATTAAATTCAAACGTCATTGGAATTACTGTTTTACTAGCGGAAATAGCACTGCACCTTCACAGGAATTTTAATTTGTTATGGCATGTCAAAAATGTTAACAATTTGGCTCCATTCGTAGTCTTGTTCACATCCCTTATTTATAATTGATGTGTGAGTGCCATCTGTTGGAATTTTCTAGTATTTTTTCTTAATTGTTTATTTTCTCCCTCATCCATATACACCGGGGGCCTCATTTATGAGGCCTTGCGTCAGTTTTGCGCTTCCGATGCGTCACTTTTTGTGGCGCATCGGCAGCGTAAAACATGCCTCCTGTTGCGCACTATTTTCAAAGTGACGCATCTAAGCAGATACGGCTCTACATTATACCTGCGTCAGGTATAATGTATGCAGAGGGGGCGTTCCCCCGCAAAACACCTCGTAATAGTGACGCAGTGAAATCTATGAGATTTCACTGCGTCACTTTTAGGACGCTGTTGCGTCAAAATCTTGCGCCTGCCTCACAGCAGGTGTAAGACTGACGCAAGCCCTTTCACATGGGACTTTCCCCATGTGAAAGGACGCATTGCTGGAGTTGCGTCACTTTTGTGACACACCCCAGCAATGCGTGACTTTTGCGCTTACAGATACGTCAGAAACACTGACGTATCTGTATCTCCTTGCGACATGATGCGTCATACTGTAAATATGACGCATCAATCATGTCGCAAGGAGTGCGCACTGAGAAGTGACGCATCGCTGTTTTCACGCAGCGATGCGTCATTTCTCATAAATGAGGCCCCAGGGACTTAGTCCAAGAAATGCCCGGGGAGCTCCAAGTTCCCCCAGACAACTAAATTGTGTACTACTACAGTTGGGCAATTTTCTCATCTTCCAAGATCAAATTCAGCTGTGTTTGTCAATATAATTTTTTGTTACCTATCAGACTTCACAATGAGCAATTATCACATTTAGTAGATCCCTCCTTTATGTGTAGTGCCCAAGGTTAAAATGCCCGTTTTTATGGCTTGCAGGGATTTGTATTGACCTTGTTTCGAAAAGTACGTAGTTTATTAAATATACCAAGTACAATACTGCCAACGGAAGCATCTTTCCACTTGTGCTCAAAGAAGATATCTTGCATCAAAAGTTAACGCAAACGCAGTGCGAAAATGCATTATGGGGAAGTACCAAAGCCACATTAATGTATCTGAATGGGGACACAAGGGCAGGAAAAGCACAAGTGGCCCTTAAGATCCCACACACAGTCACAGCTACTCTATTAGTGTGACCTGGCTTTGTACGGAATGCAAGCATCCAATGAAACCTGGTGCAAACAATTGGTATGAAGGACTTTTAGTATCACTCATGAGGATAAGAGGTCACACCAAATATTTTGTGACAGAATCATGTTTTAAATCATTTTTATGTATTTTACATAAAATTTCACATGAAACTGCCTAAGGCTGTATTATTTTATTTTAAAATATGTGTCTGAACTTTTACAATCATTTTAAGATTTATTATTATTACAGCAACGATCACTACCTGCCTCAACTCCACTGCCAACCACACAAAGAAGATCTTTAAAATAGTCAAACAATTCTCCAACCCGACAGCCACACAAAGCACCATTCACCCCTCCCAAGAACTCTGCGACACTCTCTCAGACTACTTCCACAGTAAGATCACCAACATTTACAACAATTTCAACCTCCAACCCACCACCTTTAATCCCAATGACCTCAACCAACCAACGAACACCAGCCTAGCCATCACCACCTTGTCACCGCTCACCGCCCTGACCACTTCAGCCATCATGTCTTCCATCCATGCCGGGGCGCCCACCAACGCCTGCCTCTACAACCTCACAACGAACACAGTCAGCACGCAACCCACCAGCATCCTCAACACCTCTATCTCCACAGCAACCTTACTGGACAGATGGAAACAGACAGACGTCAGACCCCTCCTAAAGAAAGCCACCATTGACCCCCAACAATCTCAGAAATGATCATCCGATCTCCCTGCACGCCTTACCAGACAAAGTACTCAAGAGAGCAATAAACCAGCAGCTCACCGAATTTTGGAACAAAGCCACCTACTGGACACCTCTCAATAAGGATTCCGTGCCAACCATGGCACTGAGACCATGCGGATTGCTGCCACAGAACACATCGGAACACTCGTCGACTGTGGAGAAACAGTGGCCTTGATCCTCCTCGACCTCTCCGCGGCGTTTGACACATTCTCCCACAAAACAATAATCAACAGACTCCACAACATAGGCAAAGAGCAAGATGCTCTCAACTCAAATGGATCGCCTCCTTCCTTACAAGATGCACACAGAGCATTCAACTGCCTCCCTTCACCTCTTCACCCAAAGACATCATATGTGGCGTACCACAAGGATCCTTCAACCACACCCTGTTCAACATCTACATGACCCCCTCACAGACGTCGTCAGATCCCACAGACTCAATATAATCTCCTACAAAAAATAACACTCAACTGATCCTCTCGCTCACCGAGGACCCTTCCAACACCAACACCAACTTCTGCAACACCATGACCAACATAGCCAAATGGATGAGAGACAACTGCCTCCAACTCATCTCCAACAAAACGGAGTACTGATCTTCCGGAAGAGCACCTCTGCATGGGACCACAGCTGGTGGCCTGCAGAACTCAGGCCCACACCAACCGACCATGCATGCAACCTTGCATTATCCTCGACAGCCAATTGACCATGAAACGATAAGTTAAAGCAGTTGCCTCCTCCTGCTTCCACACACTTCGCACGCTCGGCAGAATGTTCAGATGGATCCCAACCAACACCAGAAAGATCATCATTCAGGCCCTTGTCACCAGCTACCTCAATTACGGCAACGCCTTCAACGCCGGTATCTCCACCCAGCTCTACAGACCATACACTGCAGCCAGACTCATCCCGGACTTGCCCAAATTAACCCACATCAAACACCAGCTGAGAGACCTAGAATGGCTCCCCATCCAGAAAAGATGGTAGTGCAAGCTCCTCATGCATGCCTACAAAGCTCTTCATGACCTAAGACCTGCCTAACTTAACCATCGACTGAACTTCCACCAACCTGCTAGACAGCTGCGCTACACTACACTCGCACACACACTTGTATCCATGGCAGCAGTGGCTGCTCCTTCTCCTACATCGATGCCAGGACCTAATACGCCTTTCTCCTCCAGCTCAGCACAGCCCCCTTGCTGGCATACTTCAGAAAGAGACTCAAGACCTGGCTCTTCGATGGAGATACAACACCCAAATACCCCTAGGGGTGACAGTTCTGAGCTTTACAAATGCTTTTGATTGATTATTGTATAAAATGATCTTGTCATTTATATAATTCTCATGCATTTTTGCTCAGTTGAATGGCTTTGGACACAATGCAGCATTTCATTATGTATATAATGCACTTTCGATCAAAAATGAATCTGTTTCAAATATGCTTTCTGTGGGAAGTTGGCCTGGCATATGCTGTCCACTATTTTAGTGGGCACCTTGCACCAGTCCATGGAACCCTTATTGATGGTAGGTTTAAAGAGAACCTATATAGAAAGCTATCCTAGTGGTAGTTGTGGAGAGCAGCATTCAGGCTAAGTCTTGAAGGGATGTAAAGCAGCTTGTTTTACCAGTCTATAATCTTGTGAATGACCAAATGAAAGGAGAACCACACCAGGTATATATATATATATATATATATATATATATATATATATATATATATATATATATATATATATATATATATATATATATAATATGTATTTATTCTAAACTCATCCCTCTAGTTTCTTTATGAGGCTAGAGGCAAAAGTACATAAAGTAAACTTATTTAGCACACAGTAAAATAACACGATATACATTGAGCACCAGGGGCGTACCAAACCATATATTGAGTAAGTGGTATAAGAACCACGACTGACATAGATACAAGACCTAGAGCCTCTAGAACCACTGGGGCCACCAGGAACCACCCAAGGTAGTGACACAGGGAACCCACGGGGATGCGTGCAGTGTCTAAACACAGCCGCGAATCACCATTAACTTCTATGGGGAAAGTCGCGGTTGGAATTTTAAGGAAAGAGGACACTTAGAAGAGGACATGCAGAAAACTTCTTTAGAACTAGGAGGTTCTAGAGTCAACACCCGCGGGAGCACTGGCGTACTCGAGTTACCACACCCAGGGAAGCCGGGTGCATAGATGTCTTTTCGTGTCGGGTTTTGTCATCAATTTCAATAGAGAGCTGCTGCAAAATGCTGCTTGCGTCCAAGTGGAAAGTGTTTGTGGGGATCCAAGCCTGGATCGGAGATGTTGAAGAGCCAGAAAGCAAAGGGGACAGAGTCTGGGTCACTAGGCAGTGACCAGGAAGGCGATGAGCAGATGCCCATCGATGTCTGGTGCTTTCAGATGAAGAAGGTGAAGCTTGACTCTTCAGCCACGAGGACCACGAGGCGTCGATGATGACCAGGTACTGGATTCGAGCTGTCCCACAACGGATGTCACATGCTGCGGTGTCGGTATCCAGATTGGACCCAATAAGCCTTGGCAACAGCAACCCACGCAGAAAGCAAAGATTGGCTTCGGAGCAGACCAGCAAGGTCTGAGGGACTTACCCTTTGGAGGGGAGTCAGGGCACATCTGGAGCAACCAGGAAAGCCCAAAGGAAAGAAGAGTTATCTTCGTGGGGACCCACGAGTTTACGGACCAGAGATCGCATAGGGGCCCTGAGCAGAAGTGGGTTGACGGAACACTCGTGGAGACTAGGCCCACAATCTTCAGTGTAGATAGTGCTTGGGACTTGGACTACGAGTAGCCCAATGCACAACTTTGGAAAAAGCTTGAGGAGTGGATGCACTAGCAAATGTGCACGGTGTCCCTGAGTTCTGGTTTCATGTCACTCGTAAGGGCTGTGGGTCTCAGCTTTGCTGGTATCTCGTGTTGTCCTCTGCGAAGTCTGGAAGTCCATGTCCTGAGTTGCAAATGCTTCGGGGTCCGGCAGGAGCCTCGGAAATGTAGACTGGCAAGATGCTTCTTGGTGCCTGTTTGAACAGAAAATCACTCCTTGACCCCAAGGGAGATTCTTCCGTCTTCTATTCGAAATAGAATGTCGAAGTTCCAGGATATATGTTGCAGAGTTTTGTCCAGGTATAATCTAAAGTCCTAAGGACTGGGTTCCTATACTTATACTAAGTTTAGGGATTGGACTTACTCTAGGGTCCCACCTATGTGAGGACCCAGTGAGGGGTTGGTTACACCCCTTTCCCTTTGACCAGTTTCGCACCAGAGCAGGGGCTGAGTGTCCCTGCACCTGGTTTGAACTGGGGTATGCACAGGGACACCGAGTGTGCCCCAGCACTGTTTGAAAAGAATTCACTGAATGCACCCACACAGCCTCAATACACTAAAGCCTGTCTGGGGAGGTGGTTACACCTTCCTGTGACAGGAAACCTATTGTCCAGGCCTCCCCTGCCGGAGTTTCGTCCAGCAGCAGGAGGCCAGACCCTTGTCTGTGGCTGCAGCATCCATTTTGTGAATCTGGTGCTCTTTTAAACTATTACCGGTTAGGTAAGTGTGTACATGTCTTCTCCCTCTAGAAGGGTAGAATTCTACCTCTTCCGCCAGGACTGGCGGGGGGGGGGGGGGGGCGGGGGGGATGGGGTAGGATTCCAAAGTGTTTGACACCAAACATGACATGTTTCCATGAAGCCATTCCAAAGTTAGCATTTACTGCGGGATTATAATGCACTTAAGAGTATATGGTCTGGCTGCATCACAGAACAGCATCAGAGGATAGATTCTGAATGCTGCAGACGGGTCCTGCTCAAGCATGGGCACCCTCTCACACAAAACCAAGCACTCTGCCTTCAGATTGATAAGGCCTGCCATAGGAGTGACTTATAGGTTTATAGGTGTCAGTGTTTAAAGGTAGATATAGGTAACAAATATCTTAGTAAGGGGTGCTTACACCACCTTACCCAGGCTGCAATAGACCTGTGTTGCCATTTTGGAAGGCTTCCCAGGGGTGGCATAATACATGCTTCAGCCACTGGTAGGCCTATGGGGTACCTATGCCCTCAGTACCTAAGGTACCATATACTAGAGACTCACAAGGATAACCCAGTAACCAATCTGGAGTGTACCTAATGTACATGTAATCAATTTAGAGAGGAAGCAGCTAGGCTGTGGTCATGGTTAGCAGGGCCCTAGCTAGACTAAAGTCGAAAAACAGTGAAGCACCAGCAAAAAGTGGGGGTAACCATAGTAAGCAGATGCTACTCTCCTACACTTTTGATAAGACGATGACCCCAAATGTATCTAGTATTAAACCTTGCAATTTGTTTGAACCTTTTGCATACTTGCACAATTGGTCGTTTTGCACAATACGTACTTTATGCACTTTAGATCGACAAGGAACCGCACCAATAAATTGACTATAATGAGATGCTGATTCGCTATATTGTGACAAGGATTTGTAACTAATGTACTGTGTTTTTAGTCTGTTGTAATTTTTATTCTTTTATGGATTCATTTTAATCTGAATAACATTTTTTTGATTGATTGATTGAATTGGTAAGCAGAATATTGTGCACTATTGCCACCATGAATCATAATTTTTGTAACATTGCACATTTTATGTGGCTTATCCTTTGACGGTTCTTTGCACATACAAATATGTACTGCAGGGTGTACCTTGAGTTCACATTTCACTCTAGAAACCACTGTCTTGCTTATAAGCTGTGGTGCCTAAAGGACATGTTTTGCACAAACAAGACAAATTACCTCTAAGGCATTTGACTGTTTGGAAATGTACTGCTGCTCTTATTTTTACCTCTTACTCAATACAGTGGTGCAGATTTTCTTTCAGTGCTGTGTTGTGTGACTTTTAGTAAATCTTAACTTTGGCCTTCTCACATTCACTTACGGTAACACACTTTGGCATCCACGTTTCTCAAGGAGTTCATCTAATAAGTAAGTCTCTCTTACAAATATACTTCTTAGGCAACAATTTCTGTGAGGTCTGTCAAATTTCCCTACTGTATTTTTCTTTTCAGAGCCTCTGGATGTGCCCTATTAGAATTCAATCTGTTATATCTCACCATTTACTTTCTGCAATGTGGTTACTATTTATAGTTGAAATACGGTGTGATTTGGAACGGGCGTTGTTCTTATTGGTTATACAATAACTAAGATGTTGCCCTGAGCAATCCCGAATTATTAAGATGCCATCTATAGGCTTTACTATCCTCTATATAAAAAGTAAACCCTGCACGATTCCCTATGCACTCTAAAAAGTACACTCTAGTGTATAGCATTCCCCAACTGCTCTAAAAGGCAAGGTTTTGTTTAGGTGTGGTTAAACTAGGCAGCCAATGACAGATTTAAAGGATATGGGGCTATTTGAAGAACTGTAACAACTCAATTGGTGACAAAAACAAAATTTTTGGTTTTACTTTCCAAGCCAAACTGCTCAATATTTTCTTTTCTTCAGATGTCACTCCATCAAATCTTGGTGCTCAGTCTATTTCTTTCCATGTTGCCTAACCCATTTCCCAATATAAATATCAATTGTGAACTCTATGATCATTTGAGTAAATGGCCTTGGAGCGACAGGAAAGAAAAATGTGTTCAGAAGAGAATTGTAGAACACATTAAACAAAATGTCTTTGCCTTTCCTCAACCTCATGGCAAGAGGCATCGGTGGTGGCGTCATGAATCTCACAGTTTTGGGATACAATGTAAATTTTCAAAGCATAGTGAAGGCAAATTTTGATTTTTATTTCTCGCCTAGCGTTGCAGCGCATGCGATGCTCGCTTTGTGAGGCATGCAGTCTACACTATAGCGTGGAAGCTTTGTGGAAGCTCCGCCCATATTTTTGATTGGCTTAGATCCTAAATGCTGCCTTCTGATTGGTTGTAGGCTTGTTAGTCCCTCATTAGGATAGCCACATCATCATTTGTGTCCTTCCATGGCTACTGGCCCCTTTACTGCACAGACTATTCTCTTCCCGTGCCCCTCCCGCAATCTGATGCCTTCTCACATCTGCCTTTTTTTAGTGAAAGTGCTCATGGTGCGCTGCAAATTTAAACAAGCAGCTGCCATCGCCGAAGTCGGTGTTCCCTTGTCTTGCACTCCTGTTGTTTTCGTGGCTGCTTGTTTGTATTTGTAGCGCGTCATGCCACTTTCACTTTAAAAATAGCTGCCGTACCTCACAGCACTCGCCTCGTAAAGTGAAAGTGCGCATGACATGCTGCAGATAGAAACAAGTGCCCGCCAGTGCCGGTGTTCAACAGACGGGGAGCAAAAAAATAAATAATTTTTGCGCTACAAAAAATTGCAAAAAGAAAAAAATTAAATAGTCCCCACTCTGCCATTGGTGATTTCAGGTGGTGGACCTGCAGCTTTATTTTCCGCTTGAGAACACCCACCACCAATGAGCAGCAGGAAGGCTTGGGTACATATGGGAGGGATCAAGTGGAAAAAAAATGCAGAGGATCACACAATGCGATCAAGGGAGACAGCCTGGATCAGAATTCTTTGAACTTATTTCCACAGGTACCAAATTAGCCACTAGCCCACATCATCTCACATAACACCAGCTCTATGCATTTCTCCTTCCCTGTGCCGGACTATCCCCTATACCCCCTCCCACCTCCCTCAGCTTCGTAGACATCCCAACCCAAGCCAACCTACTGATTTGCTCCTGAGTCCCCACATGAGCAGAGGTGCCAAAATCCAGTTTGTTTACTTGGTTTCGCTCTCCCAAATGCCAGAGGGTTGACATGGCATGTTTGCAGACATTTCACCTCAGGCCACGCCCCCTTCCTTCACCACTGTGCAAACGTGCCCCGTGGCGCGTTTTAAGTTGGGGAATTAATTCTCTCTCAATACTGAGGGTCCCTGAGGGCCAAATAGCCCAACAGGTATCTCCAGTATGCACCAGGGAGCTGCGTTGCAGACAGGTATTCAGAGACCACGCCCCTTTCTACACCTCTCTGCAATGCAGCTCTGTGGGCCTTACTGGAGGTACCTAATGGGCTAGGTGGACCCTAGGGACCCTCAGGATTCAAATCAACTTAAACTACCAAATTAAAACGACCACAGGGTGTGTTCACACAGTGGTGAAGGGAGGGGAGGGGCTGAGGTGACATGTGCATACACGCCCTGTAGCGCGTTTTAAGTTGGGGAAAAAAATTCCCCTTCAATCATGAGGGCTCCGGGAGGGCCAACTAGCCCATCAGGTGCTTCCAGTAAGCACCACTGCACTGCGTTGCAGAGAGGTGGTCTAGGCCGTGCCCCTTTTTACACGTTTCTGCAACAGAGCTATGTGGCGCTTACTGGAGGTACCTAGTGGGCTAGCTGGGCCCTAGGGACCCTCAGGATTCAAGGGGACTTAATCAGACAACTTAAAAACGGCCACAGGGAGCATTTACACAGTGGTGAAGGAAGGGGACGAGGCCTGAGGTGAAGTGTGCAAACACGTCCAGTCACGCGTTTTAAGTTGGGAAAATAATTCCCTTCAATTTTGAGGGACCATGGGGGCCAACTAGCCTACCAGGTGCTTCCAATAAGCGCCACTGCGCTGCGTTGCAGAGAGGTGCTCTAGGCCGTGCCCCTTTTTAGATCTCTCTGCTACGCATCTCTGTGGTGCTGTTTGGATGTACCTAGTAGGCTGGTTGGACCCTAGGGACCCTCAGGATTGAAGGGGAATTATTTCCCCAACTTAAAACGCGCCACAGGGCGTGTTTGCACAGTGCTGAATGGGGGTTGGTGAAGGAAAGTGGCTCAATATATACTGGATCGAAGTAAAATCAGCCGGACTACGAATTCCGACTTACTCACCTGTTATCAGGAGAGACCTCAGTGCTGCATCTTTGAGCCCAGTACTGATCCTGAAAAGTAACTCTAACCGTACTTACCAGTCACTTGAATTTCCTTCTATAGGATATCATTGCCTGCTTTTTCTGAAAAAGTTTCTAAGTGTCGATTTTTGAAACTTTCAAATATTCCTCTATAATCAGCCGAACTACAAATTCCGATTTACTCTCCTCGTATCAGGAGAGACCTCAGTGCTGCATCTTTGAGCCCAGCACTGATCCTGAAAAGTAAGTCTAACTGTACTTACCAGTAACTTGAATTTCCTTCCATAGGCTAAACTTGACTGGTTTTACTTGGAAATTCTTTTAAGTGTGGAGTTTTGGAACTTTAAAATATTCCTCTAAAATCAACCTAACTACAAATTCCAATTTAGTCACCTGTTATCAGGAGAGACCTCAGTGCTGCATCTTTGAGCCCAGTATTGATCCTGAAAAGTAATTCTAACCGTACTTACCAGTAACTGAATTTCCTTCCATAGGATATCATTGCCTGCTATGTAAAATATATATAAATCTATTTAAAAAAAATATAAAATAAAAAAAACAATATTAGAATTTCAATATTTAAAAAAAAAAGTTCAATCTATATTGAAAATATGTAATGTAATTATATATTGTAATCTGCATTGAAGACTGAGTGGATGTATAAGTGTCTGGATGGAGGATTTAGTAGCACTGTGATTGACTATCTAAGTGACTGATTTAAAGTGTCTCACTAAATATATGAGATAGTGAATATCTGTATTACTCTATCTCTTGTTGTGTAAACTACTACATACGTTGGTTACTAGCTATGTGAAAGTCTATATTAGTTATTAATTAGTTAAGTTAGTATTAGTATGGGATAGTGAATGTGTGTGGTTGGGTGGGAGGTGTGTGACTGTCCAAAGATGTGTACATAGTTGATTTAGTAGGTATATGAGGTTAAGACTGTATGTGGAAACAGTTGTTTGGGTGAGTGAATCTCTTTATGAGTGTGGTGATGAGTAAATATATTTCTCAATGATACATGTCCAACAAAGTAGAAATATAAAAGGCAGTGTATGTGACAGTTGTTGTATATAAATAAGTATACATAAGACTCAGTGATTGTATGAGTGACTGTATCGAAAACTGTATACTTGCAATAGTGATTTTATAACACACTAAGTATGAGTTACTATCTATATGAATACATAAAGTGGTGTTTGTATAAGTGTGTAGCTTAGTAAATGTACCTATGATCAACTGTTTGCATAAGTGAATAGGATGACCGCATAAGTGAATAGGATGGGTGCTGGTGTGTAATGTCGATGTAGGTGTATGAGTATATTTAATAGTGTTCTATTGATCTTTGTTGGCATGTATGAGTGAATCTAAAGGTAAGTGTTTAGATGTGTGTGTAGATGTAGGAATCACTGAGTGAGTTTTTAGAAACTTGTATTGGTGTGTCAATGGTTTCAAATATGGTACTCCATATTTTATAATGAGTTTTGAAAGGTTATACTAGTGTATGATGAGATGTATCAGATTGTCACATGGATGATGTCATCATTGTTGCCATTTGAGATGTCATCAGTGATGTCATCAGTGATGTCACTGACCATATCATGAATGATGTAATATGTGACATCATCAGCAGTGGATTGCGGGCGTGTGAGTTATAGTTAGAACAACTAACAATAACGGAGGAAATTCAATGGTTTTGTACGAGTGAAATGTCCAGCTAACTATAACACCCCTAAAACCTATGGTTTTTTCAGTAAATTTCTAAGGTTTTTTAAATGCTAATTCCTATAACATAACTATAACATGTCTGAAACCTATGTTTTTTCTGTGAATATATATATATATATATAAATATATATATATTTATTCGATCAATAGCATGATCATACACACTTTTTATAAAAACAACCCATGTTATAAAAATCTCAGTGCTTAATTTCATCACTCGTACATACAGGTAGTAAAAAGAATTAGCAGTATAACATCAGGCCATATATCTAACATTTTACAGAATCTTTCACTTTTTCAAGAATGAATAAAAAATAAGATAAAAATAGATTAAAAATATGTGGGATCAATTATATGCAGATGACAGCTAAAATATTTAGCTTATGACACTAAACTTGGGTCAGGTCCCTCACTAGTGTTTCACCCTGCTTCAGTACAAAGGGATTGTTTGACCGCCTTGGACCTCCATCACCAAGCATATAAAAGATATCTGGATAAAGTAAAAACAAGCCATTTAGTTGTGTCAGAACTGAATACACGCAAACCTTGAGAAGGAAGGGAATATGACAACAACCGACATGCACAAATAATCCACTATATCCTCAAAGTAGCATATGCAGGGTAGAAAAACAAATAATGATCAAACGTTTCAACAGCAGAGTTACAGGATGGGCACATGGGAGTATTGGTTGAATTTGTCCATCTGTTTCTAATAGCATTTAGCGGAAGAGTGCCAAGTCTGAATTGTATATAAAGTGTGCATGCCTGAGGTGGTTCTACATCATCCACATACGATTCAAATCTAGAACAACTGTTGATGTTTAAAAAATGTGTGGTTAAGGTGCCTAGTGACCTAGATTCAGTGCAATTAGTGTTAATAAAGTGCCAGTACATTGTTTTCAACTGAGGGATAATTTTTTTTGTTATGGAACGTGGATAGTCCCACAGGATACCCAACTCTAATTTGAAAAGCCAGTTCTTAACTTTCCCAAACCAAGGCAAAAGACCTGATTTCGTTTGGAGAGATAGTAATTCCACAGCATCTTTTATGGGCACTTGGTGATTACTTGTCCAGGGCTCACCCAGAACAATAGCACCCTCAGAATAGCACAGTGGGAGATCGATTTTAGCCCAAGGTCGAGGCGTAGTGGCAAAAGGGGAGTGTTCTTTGGAATATTTAGAAGAGCACTTAAAAATTTCTTTTCAGCAACTTCCTATTGTTTAGTATCCACGAGACCCCAAAGTTCAGCCCCGTATAGTGCTGCTCCCAAACCTTTTGCCCTATGTATTTCTAACATGAGGGAAATAGGGCCAAATTCTGAATGTTTGGCTCTTTTCACTAGTGCACAATCCACATGTTGGAGTGGCAAAAGGCTTTTCAGGATAATTGTCCTGCAACGGAGGAACATTAGTGTGTATAACAACATAGGGACAACATTCCGGCGGTAGATCCAGGATAGCCTTGTTTGATTGGTTAGCAGGAAGGGCCACAGCGCTTGTCTGATTGGGTAGCTGCCTTAATGAGCCATTCCCCCTTTGATGAACATCAGAATGCTCAATTTCAGACCTAGGCCTACCCACCGGCGTAGCTAGGGGGGGGCGGACGGCCCCAGGCGGCACTGTTTCGGGGGCGGCGCGCGCGCGGCAGCCTTTATAATTTATTTGGGGACACTCAGTTAGTGTCCCCAAATAAATTATAAAGGCTGCCGCAACGGGCCATCAGTGCTGCCTGCGCCTCCATTTGAAGTGAAAGCAAGCTTAGCTCACCTGCTTGCAAATGCTGCATGCACGCACGCACCACGCATAGTAGTGGTGGTGTGGTGCGTGCGCGAGTCGCGACCGGGTCACCCTAGCAACGTCTGACGTCACCGGGCCGAGGTGCGCAAGACCGCACAGCCAACTGCAAATGTGAGGTGCGTGCGTGACCTCTGCAGAACACCGATGTAATGCAGAACACTTGAGATTCCGGTGAGCCTGTTTTCTTTTCTTTTACCAAACAGATGTAATAACTCTTTGAAAGAGCCAGGGCTGACAGTGACTCCGCGACACACTCATCTGTAGGTGGTGCGGCCTCAGCAGGCGGCTTGGCTGTGCTGCCCTTCGGGCATGAATCAATGCCACGAGAGTCACAAGGGGGTCCTGCACCGTGGCGCTGCCCGGACCATCGGTCTGTGCGGCAGGGGGTAGAGGGGGGTAAGGGTGGGAGACCAGAGTGTCACTCACACTGTTCCCCTGACCTGCCTACAACGTTTGTTCAATATGCAGGTAAAGTAGAACTGTGCGTTGTTGGCCCACTATATCTTCTTGGGGCAGTTCATATTAGCGCGAATTCCAACCGAAGATATTTATTGTTTTTAAAGAAGGCTTTCTTTGTTATATCAGAAAGCTCTTTAAAGTAACGCCAAACCTGCTTTCTGTAGATGTTCCCCGGGTCCCACCAGGTCCCACGTGGAAACACTGTTGGTTGGGGGAGGAGACGTGTCCGGTGGGCCCAGGCTGTGGCAGGATGTTCAATTTACTGCACTCCAGTCGGGCAAACAGGAATTCCTTGCTGTTCTGCGGCATGTCTGCATGTCTGAGGGTGAAAGGGCGAGGCTGGTGTTTGAGAACCGATCACCTGCTCACCTCCTCCTGACCTCGCCATGTGCTGCTGCTGTGCCCTGCCCTGCCCATGCAAAGCCTAACTTGTGCCCGGACTCACCACTACAGGATATTTCTCATAGTGAGAGCAGGTGGCACTGGCTAAGGCAGTGCAGCACAGCTCGCTCGTTGACTCTCAAGAAAAGACAGACTAACGAAGCCACGCCAGCAGCTCCTCCAAGTGGGTAATTCCAGGACAAGGGGTTAATCCAGAAAAAACAACAAAGGGGGATAATAAACCGTTAGGCTTAAAACAACTTTTCATCAAACTGGAGAGACTACGCAAAGCTGAGCTCTCCAGATGGTGGGACTTGACTACTCTGAAAAAGTATATTGAATTGAAGCAAATCCCAAGAGGCCTGAGAGTAATTATTTTCCCAACCTTCGAAGATTTAGACACTGATCTTCTGCAAGAATGGGAGATCTTGATTTCATCTTCCTCATATGGAATGATGGACATACTCATCAGACACGCAGAAAGAAAAAGGGCGAAATTGCTGGAAGAGATAGAACAGTTAGAACTAGAGATCAAAAAATTAGATCTCACTGACAGTACTGATAAGAATTTCAAAATTCTGAAAGATATTTTGACATCTCATCAAGCATATCTAAGAGACAAAAAGATACTCTACTGTATTGTTTGCCAATGCGACCTGATATACGTAGGGAGCACAATCAGACCACTCAAGGAGCGAATTCAGGAGCCTGTACGAGCTATTAGAAATCAAGACTTTAGCTATCCTTTGGCTGAACACTATAATACAGTCCACAAGAAAAATGAACAAATTAACATCAAATTTCATGGCATTACTACCTTGAAGAAGGATCCTCGAGGGGGGGATAGAACTCTGGCATTAAGGAAACTAGAAGCCAAATGGCTAATCAAACTGAGAGCAGTGGACCGCGGTTTGAATACTGATAGGGAAATGCATGTATTTTTACAGTAACCTTACTCTAAAGATACAATTTAGTTCATGATGGGTCTAGTAGAATGCTATTGTAGAGTTCCCTGTCAATATTGTATCCACTACTGTAATTTCGCCAAGTTCAGCTTCTTGATTGAGTAGCTTGTAATCACTACTATGTAGGACAGAGTTCAGATACATTGAGATATACATACTATCATTCTAGTCATCTTATACGCCTGTCAGTATGTATTGATACAGTGATTCACATTAAATTTTCGAATCATGCTCCCAGTTTGTTATCTGTTGATGAGCCTTTCCCTCTATGGATATAATACTCAGACAGCAGCTATTTTGGACTAATCGGTCACGACCAGAACAAATCCTATTGTTGTAATGTTTTATTACATGTCTGCTGACGATTTGATTTGTTATCACTGTCATATGGCATGTTGAATATAAGAGGATATGGTTTTGAGTAATCCAAGCATATGTGATGTACTGAGTCTCGTTACTATGCTATATGTATTGTATCATGTCCGCTGACCATTGGATCTGCTGTTACTCACATAAGATATGTGAAACATATTTGGGATGTATCCCACTACTATGTTTAACAGTTCAGTTTTTGTGTGTGTTTGTAATTACAATAACAAAGAATCAATTATCTTAATTCTTGCTTTGTCAAAACTGTTAGGTAAAGTGCATACACGAGGGTCCATTTTTATTTTTAATCTTTCTTTTATTTTATTTTATATGTTCTCTTTGTTTTCTTTCTGACTATTTTTTGCGATAATATTCATTCTCCTGTCTACCAACACCAACTTTTCACAGGTTTTAGTCCTTTTTCTACTTTTACCGAATGACGTGGTGGGACACCAAGCCACTCTACTGCTTTTGTCTAGCGTCTTCAACTGGGCAGTGTGTCAATTGGCCACACATATGTATTGATATGGTCTTGAGTAGATACAGTGATATTAACATATTTTTAGTTAAGTCTCCGACGTGAAAGTTAGTTACAGTTGTTTGGATCACTATGGTTAGTAACACAGTGAGGCCATTTGTTGCTTTTTTTCTCTTCTGGGTTCCTAGTCCTTTTTTAGTCTCTACCTTTGGATTGCGGCAGATCAGCTTTCCCTTCCACAATTCACGCGATATTTGTATACCATGTGATCATGCTCCGCCGGATCACGAGTGTATTTAAAAATGGCGCCCGCGATTGTTAAGTGCTCGATATTTACCATATGGGACGCCGTCGCTTTGACCTCAGGTAAGATACCGAATCCCGTGTTAAATTTGTAGAAGTATCTAGGATTCATAGACCTGCATTATTGGATACTAAATATTTCAGTGGTTGCTATATTCTCTTTTCAATTTCAAGGTATTGGATAGGAATACCTGGACCTGTTTGGAGCCCCGCATTCATACTTTTAATGGCCCGATATTTTGCCTTTTCTTGGACTCCTTAAAGATACGATAATAGGTGGGTTTTGATTGTTTGACATGTATTTATACTTTAGATATATTATCCGTGTTATTTCAATTATTGAGTTTTGTACTTGCTAATCTCTGTTTATATAGAGATTTTACCGTTTTTTTGGCTATATGTAGGACCTATATTTCATGTCACGTTTGAATAGGTGAAGCTCATTTGCTTGTGTTTTATTCAGGGCTTGCAACTTTTACTACCTTTGATGTCTAATACTGAATTCTTAAACCTAATTGCTGGACCACTATATGGTATCTGTATACTATTGATCAAATTGATTTACCATACAGATTCATAAATATTATCTCAGGTTGATTTACGTCATTACTTTTTACAGATGACTTAATCCTGAATCCTCATTTTATGATACCTTGCTCTAACACGTATTTCCGGACGGCGTGCAGAAGAATTGAGAATACACACCATCCATGGTTTGCGTGGTGAGCATATTTTTCCTAATTCCTTCCATAAGCAGGTCATTTATTTAGTTCCATACTCTACTAACTTTTGATGGTCCATATTAACAATGTTGCCCATGTTCGTCTTTTCTTATAATATGTTTTTATCCATAACTAGTTTATATATACTTAACTGGCAGCTCCTTAAATTGCTTGGCCATATATTCTCAACAGTTGACATAACCCTTTTAGGCTTTCCCATGTGTAATATGAGCATGCACTACAAGTCGCCTTTTTTTCTTTTGTCTATATGGTGTGTTCTTGGTTATTACCAAACTCTCCCATCTGTGTTTCCTTATTTGGCTATACAAATGATATCTATACTGAAGAATAATATTAATGTTTCGTGTTTACTTACAGTAACTGATTAAATCTTCTGGATAAATTCTGTCCAGAGATTCATTGCTTTTGTGCAAACTCATACGGTGTTCATTTGGGACGAATGGTGTGAAGAACTGAGAATTATCCCCTCAGCTTCTTCTGGTAAGTGGATTCTATATACAGATATGATCAATTTGTTTGAGGCCCATATATGAGGCCACTGTTGCTTCACTGGTTATCCGTCTGGAATCCTTTGGTACATGTAGTGTACATAGATCTCACTTATATTAAAATCTAGTGGAGTTAACTATTAGATTCACTTATGGGATTCAACCTTCTGTGATGTAATTATACTATTTTTTGGCAGTGTACTTAACTATGCTACCGCTTCTATTCTACCTTTGTCTCTTGTATATATATACTCTGTTTTAATTGCACTATTATACAGGATTGTCACATCTTTATTATTATCATATTGCTGTTTATTAGGAGCCACCCGACATCGGCGTCCGATTGTGCCAGACTTCTTTTCATATTTATTGTACACTTTTCTTCAGGTCAGTTAGTGTTTGGTTCGTAACTTGTTACTCTTATATACGTGCTGTGTCAATTTAACACATGTGTTTTTGGAATTTGATTCCTTATATAGGATATTCAGTTAATGTGTGTTTTTTAGACGATTCTTGTTCCACATATCTAGTTTCTACATTCTACTACGTTTCATTCTCTTGAATCTATGGGACTTTAGGTGTATTCTTTGCACTTTACATATATTTCTCTTTTCTTGGGATCTTTTGTTTCTTTTTGCTTTTTTATATTTCTCTCATCTTTGCTTCTACTTTTTCAATTTTGGCTATTGTATATATATATTTTTCTTATTATGAGATATGCTGTTACCGATTTATATGTATTACTCGATACTTATATTTGATTTTCATGTTTTGTTACAGCCTTGAAAAAGTTTTAGTACTCATCTAGTACTTACGAAACACGTGTCGGCTGTTTTCTGTTTGATGAATTGAAGATGCTGTTTTCTGTTTGATAAATTGAAGAATAAAAAAGACAAAGAAGACTCTTAAACTACAAGGGATTGCGACTAATTCTTTTGTTCTGTATTGGTTAATGATATTTAATATATCGTCTAATGGTGACTATCAGATTGTGTTTTCTTATTTGTCCTTAGGATGGTGCACACTTTACCCAGTTCTTTTTTCATGGTATTTGTATGTTGAGAATTTTTTCTCAACACATCTGTCACCCTTGGTAGTGAGTGACGTGGTTTGTTGTTGCACTCCGCTAGTTTGATGATACTAGTACAACAATTATTGTCCTCTATCTTCTCGTCAACTGTATATGTATTTGTGATTGTGCGGATATCCCTCTTATGAGGGACACCACTACCTTGCTTTTTGTGTTTTCTCGCTTTTCAGGTGTTTATCTGCACTCACTATTTGTATCAGGACATTACTGATCTGTAATCAGCTCAGTTATACCTATATATTTCCCAGCTAGTATTATGGCGGGATTTGATGATGACCGGGACAAACTCTTTAACGATATCTTTACAGGACAAGGGGTTAATCCAGAAAAAACAACAAAGGGGGATAATAAACCGTTAGGCTTAAAACAACTTTTCATTAAACTGGAGAGACTACGCAAAGCTGAGCTCTCCAGATGGTGGGACTTGACTACTCTGAAAAAGTATATTGAATTGAAGCAAATCCCAAGAGGCCTGAGAGTAATTATTTTCCCAACCTTCGAAGATTTAGACACTGATCTTCTGCAAGCATGGGAGACCTTGATTTCATCTTCCTCATATGGAATGATGGACATACTCATCAGACACGCAGAAAGAAAAAGGGCGAAATTGCTGGAAGAGATAGAACAGTTAGAACTAGAGAACAAAAAATTAGATCTCACTGACAGTACTGATAAGAATTTCAAAATTCTGAAAGATATTTTGACATCTCATCAAGCATATCTAAGAGACAAAAAGATACTCTACTGTATTGTTTGCCAATGCGACCTGATATACGTAGGGAGCACAATCAGACCACTCAAGGAGCGAATTCAGAAGCATGTACGAGCTATTAGAAATCAAGACTTTAGCTATCCTTTGGCTGAACACTATAATACAGTCCACAAGACAAATGAACAAATTAACATCAAATTTCATGGCATTACTACCTTGAAGAAGGATCCTCGAGGGGGGGATAGAACTCTGGCATTAAGGAAACTAGAAGCCAAATGGCTAATCAAACTGAGAGCAGTGGACCGCGGTTTGAATACTGATAGGGAAATGCATGTATTTTTACGGTAACCTTACTCTAAAGATACAATTTAGTTCATGATGGGTCTAGTAGAATGCTATTGTAGAGTTCCCTGTCAATATTGTATCCACTACTGTAATTTCGCCAAGTTCAGCTTCTTGATTGAGTAGCTTGTAATCACTACTATGTAGGACAGAGTTCAGATACATTGAGATATACATACTATCATTCTAGTCATCTTATACGCCTGTCAGTATGTATTGATACAGTGATTCACATTAAATTTTCGAATCATGCTCCCAGTTTGTTATCTGTTGATGAGCCTTTCTCTCTATGGATATAATACTCAGACAGCAGCTATTTTGGACTAATCGGTCACGACCAGAACAAATCCTATTGTTGTAAGGTTTTATTACATGTCTGCTGACGATTTGATTTGTTATCACTGTCATATGGCATGTTGAATATAAGAGCATATGGTTTTGAGTAATCCAAGCATATGTGATGTACTGAGTCTCGTTACTATGCTATATGTATTGTATCATGTCCGCTGACCATTGGATCTGCTGTTACTCACATAAGATATGTGAAACATATTTGGGATGTATCCCACTACTATGTTTAACAGTTCAGTTTTTGTGTGTGTTTGTAATTACAATAACAAAGAATCAATTATCTTAATTCTTGCTTTGTCAAAACTGTTAGGTAAAGTGCATACACGAGGGTCCATTTTTATTTTTAATCTTTCTTTTATTTTATTTTATATGTTCTCTTTGTTTTCTTTCTGACTATTTTTTGCGATAATATTCATTCTCCTGTCTACCAACACCAACTTTTCACAGGTTTTAGTCCTTTTTCTACTTTTACCGAATGACGTGGTGGGACACCAAGCCACTCTACTGCTTTTGTCTAGCGTCTTCAACTGGGCAGTGTGTCAATTAGCCACACATATGTATTGATGTGGTCTTGAGTAGATACAGTGATATTAACATATTTTTAGTTAAGTCTCCGACGTGAAAGTTAGTTACAGTTGTTTGGATCACTATGGTTAGTAACACAGTGAGGCCATTTGTTGCTTTTTTTCTCTCCTGGGTTCCTAGTCCTTTTTTAGTCTCTACCTTTGGATTGCGGCAGATCAGCTTTCCCTTCCACAATTCACGTGATATTTGTATACCATGTGATCATGCTCCGCCGGATCACGAGTGTATTTAAAAATGGCGCCCGCGATTGTTAAGTGCTCGATATTTACCATATGGGACACCGTCGCTTTGACCTCAGGTAAGATACCGAATCCCGTGTTAAATTTGTAGAAGTATCTAGGATTCATAGACCTGCAATATTGGATACTAAATATTTCAGTGGTTGCTATATTCTCTTTTCAATTTCAAGGTATTGGATAGGAATACCTGGACCTGTTTGGAGCCCCGCATTCATACTTTTAATGGCCCGATATTTTGCCTTTTCTTGGACTCCTTAAAGATACGATAATAGGTGGGTTTTGATTGTTTGACATGTATTTATACTTTAGATATATTATCCGTGTTATTTCAATTATTGAGTTTTGTGCTTGCTAATCCCTATTTTTATATAGAGATTTTCCCGTTTTTTTTGGCTATATGTAGGACCTAGATTTCATGTCACGTTTGAATAGGTGAAGCTCATTTGCTTGTGTTTTATTCAGGGCTTGCAACTTTTACTACCTTTGATGTCTAATACTGAATTCTTAAACCTAATTGCTGGACCACTATATGGTATCTGTATACTATTGATCAAATTGATTTACCATACAGATTCATAAATATTATCTCAGGTTGATTTACGTCATTACTTTTTACAGATGACTTAATCCTGAATCCTCATTTTATGATACCTTGCTCTAACACGTATTTCCGGACGGCGTGCAGAAGAATTGAGAATACACACCATCCATGGGGTGCGTGGTGAGCATATTTTTCCTAATTCCTTCCATAAGCAGGTCTCTTTTTTAGTTCCATACTCTACTAACTTTTGATGGTCCATATTAACAATGTTGCCCATGTTCGTCTTTTCTTATAATATGTTTTTATCCATAACTAGTTTATATATACTTAACTGGCAGCTCCTTAAATTGCTTGGCCATATATTCTCAACAGTTGACATAACCCTTTTAGGCTTTCCCATGTGTAATATGAGCATGCACTACAAGTCGCCTTTTTTTCTTTTGTCTATATGGTGTGTTCTTGGTTATTACCAAACTCTCCCATCTGTGTTTCCTTATTTGGCTATACAAATGATATCTATACTGAAGAATAATATTAATATTTCGTGTTTACTTACAGTAACTGATTAAATCTTCTGGATAAATTCTGTCCAGAGATTCATTGCTTTTGTGCAAACTCATACGGTGTTCATTTGGGACGAATGGTGTGAAGAGCTGAGAATTATCCCCTCAGCTTCTTCTGGTAAGCGGATTCTATATACAGATATGATCAATTTGTTTGAGGCCCATATATGAGGCCACTGTTGCTTCACTGGTTATCCGTCTGGAATCCTTTGGTACATGTAGTGTACATAGATCTCACTTATATTAAAATCTAGTGGAGTTAACTATTAGATTCACTTATGGGATTCAACCTTCTGTGATGTAATGATACTATTTTTTGGCAGTGTACTTAACTATGCTACCGCTTCTATTCTACCTTTGTCTCTTGTATATATATACTCTGTTTTAATTGCACTATTATACAGGATTGTCACATCTTTATTATTATCATATTGCTGTTTATTAGGAGCCACCCAACATCGGCGTCCGATTGTGCCAGACTTCTTTTCATATTTATTGTACACTTTTCTTCAGGTCAGTTAGTGTTTGGTTCGTGACTTGTTACTCTTATATACGTGCTGTGTCAATTTAACACATGTGTTTTTGGAATTTTATTCCTTATATAGGATATTCAGTTAATGTGTGTTTTTTAGACGATTCTTGTTCCACATATCTAGTTTCTACATTCTACTACGTTTCATTCTCTTGAATCTATGGGACTTTAGGTGTATTCTTTGCACTTTACATATATTTCTCTTTTCTTGGGATCTTTTGTTTCTTTTTGCTTTTTTATATTTCTCTCATCTTTGCTTCTACTTTTTCAATTTTGGCTATTGTATATATATATTTTTCTTTTTATGAGATATGCTGTTACCGATTTATATGTATTACTCGATACTTATATTTGATTTTCATGTTTTGTTACAGCCTTGAAAAAGTTTTAGTACTCATCTAGTACTTACGAAACACGTGTCGGCTGTTTTCTGTTTGATGAATTGAAGATGCTGTTTTCTGTTTGATAAATTGAAGAATAAAAAAGACAAAGAAGTCTCTTAAACTACAAGGGATTGCGACTAATTCTTTTGTTCTGTATTGGTTAATGATATTTAATATATCGTCTAATGGTGACTATCAGATTGCGTTTTCTTATTTGTCCTTAGGATGGTGCACACTTTACCCAGTTCTTTTTTCATGGTATTTGTATGTTGAGAATTTTTTCTCAACACATCTGTCACCCTTGGTAGTGAGTGACGTGGTTTGTTGTTGCACTCCGCTAGTTTGATGATACTAGTACAACAATTATTGTCCTCTATCTTCTCGTCAACTGTATATGTATTTGTGATTGTGCGGATATCCCTCTTATGAGGGAGGACACCACTACCTTGCTTTTTGTGTTTTCTCGCTTTTCAGGTGTTTATCTGCACTCACTATTTGTATCAGGACATTACTGATCTGTAATCAGCTTAGTTATACCTATATATTTCCCAGCTAGTATTATGGCGGGATTTGATGATGACCGGGACAAACTCTTTAACGATATCTTTACAGGACAAGGGGTTAATCCAGAAAAAACAACAAAGGGGGATAATAAACCGTTAGGCTTAAAACAACTTTTCATCAAACTGGAGAGACTACGCAAAGCTGAGCTCTCCAGATGGTGGGACTTGACTACTCTGAAAAAGTATATTCAATTGAAGCAAATCCCAAGAGGCCTGAGAGTAATTATTTTCCCAACCTTCGAAGATTTAGACACTGATCTTCTGCAAGAATGGGAGACCTTGATTTCATCTTCCTCATATGGAATGATGGACATACTCATCAGACACACAGAAAGAAAAAGGGCGAAATTGCTGGAAGAGATAGAACAGTTAGAACTAGAGAACAAAAAATTAGATCTCACTGACAGTACTGATAAGAATTTCAAAATTCTGAAAGATATTTTGACATCTCATCAAGCATATCTAAGAGACAAAAAGATACTCTACTGTATTGTTTGCCAATGCGACCTGATATACGTAGGGAGCACAATCAGACCACTCAAGAAGCGAATTCAGGAGCATGTACGAGCTATTAGAAATCAAGACTTTAGCTATCCTTTGGCTGTACACTATAATACAGTCCACAAGACAAATGAACAAATTAACATCAAATTTCATGGCATTACTACCTTGAAGAAGGATCCTCGAGGGGGGGATAGAACTCTGGCATTAAGGAAACTAGAAGCCAAATGGCTAATCAAACTGAGAGCAGTGGACCGCGGTTTGAATACTGATAGGGAAATGCATGTATTTTTACGGTAACCTTACTCTAAAGATACAATTTAGTTCATGATGGGTCTAGTAGAATGCTATTGTAGAGTTCCCTGTCAATATTGTATCCACTACTGTAATTTCGCCAAGTTCAGCTTCTTGATTGAGTATCTTGTAATCACTACTATGTAGGACAGAGTTCAGATACATTGAGATATACATACTATCATTCTAGTCATCTTATACGCCTGTCAGTATGTATTGATACAGTGATTCACATTAAATTTTCGAATCATGCTCCCAGTTTGTTATCTGTTGATGAGCCTTTCTCTCTATGGATATAATACTCAGACAGCAGCTATTTTGGACTAATCGGTCACGACCAGAACAAATCCTATTGTTGTAAGGTTTTATTACATGTCTGCTGACGATTTGATTTGTTATCACTGTCATATGGCATGTTGAATATAAGAGCATATGGTTTTGAGTAATCCAAGCATATGTGATGTACTGAGTCTCGTTACTATGCTATATGTATTGTATCATGTCCGCTGACCATTGGATCTGCTGTTACTCACATAAGATATGTGAAACATATTTGGGATGTATCCCACTACTATGTTTAACAGTTCAGTTTTTGTGTGTGTTTGTAATTACAATAACAAAGAATCAATTATCTTAATTCTTGCTTTGTCAAAACTGTTAGGTAAAGTGCATACACGAGGGTCCATTTTTATTTTTAATCTTTCTTTTATTTTATTTTATATGTTCTCTTTGTTTTCTTTCTGACTATTTTTTGCGATAATATTCATTCTCCTGTCTACCAACACCAACTTTTCACAGGTTTTAGTCCTTTTTCTACTTTTACCGAATGACGTGGTGGGACACCAAGCCACTCTACTGCTTTTGTCTAGCGTCTTCAACTGGGCAGTGTGTCAATTGGCCACACATATGTATTGATGTGGTCTTGAGTAGATACAGTGATATTAACATATTTTTAGTTAAGTCTCCGACGTGAAAGTTAGTTACAGTTGTTTGGATCACTATGGTTAGTAACACAGTGAGGCCATTTGTTGCTTTTTTTCTCTCCTGGGTTCCTAGTCCTTTTTTAGTCTCTACCTTTGGATTGCGGCAGATCAGCTTTCCCTTCCACAATTCACGTGATATTTGTATACCATGTGATCATGCTCCGCCGGATCACGAGTGTATTTAAAAATGGCGCCCGCGATTGTTAAGTGCTCGATATTTACCATATGGGACACCGTCGCTTTGACCTCAGGTAAGATACCGAATCCCGTGTTAAATTTGTAGAAGTATCTAGGATTCATAGACCTGCAATATTGGATACTAAATATTTCAGTGGTTGCTATATTCTCTTTTCAATTTCAAGGTATTGGATAGGAATACCTGGACCTGTTTGGAGCCCCGCATTCATACTTTTAATGGCCCGATATTTTGCCTTTTCTTGGACTCCTTAAAGATACGATAATAGGTGGGTTTTGATTGTTTGACATGTATTTATACTTTAGATATATTATCCGTGTTATTTCAATTATTGAGTTTTGTGCTTGCTAATCCCTGTTTATATAGAGATTTTCCCGTTTTTTTGGCTATATGTAGGACCTAGATTTCATGTCACGTTTGAATAGGTGAAGCTCATTTGCTTGTGTTTTATTCAGGGCTTGCAACTTTTACTACCTTTGATGTCTAATACTGAATTCTTAAACCTAATTGCTGGACCACTATATGGTATCTGTATACTATTGATCAAATTGATTTACCATACAGATTCATAAATATTATCTCAGGTTGATTTACGTCATTACTTTTTACAGATGACTTAATCCTGAATCCTCATTTTATGATACCTTGCTCTAACACGTATTTCCGGACGGCGTGCAGAAGAATTGAGAATACACACCATCCATGGTTTGCGTGGTGAGCATATTTTTCCTAATTCCTTCCATAAGCAGGTCTCTTATTTAGTTCCATACTCTACTAACTTTTGATGGTCCATATTAACAATGTTGCCCATGTTCGTCTTTTCTTATAATATGTTTTTATCCATAACTAGTTTATATATACTTAACTGGCAGCTCCTTAAATTGCTTGGCCATATATTCTCAACAGTTGACATAACCCTTTTAGGCTTTCCCATGTGTAATATGAGCATGCACTACAAGTCGCCTTTTTTTCTTTTGTCTATATGGTGTGTTCTTGGTTATTACCAAACTCTCCCATCTGTGTTTCCTTATTTGGCTATACAAATGATATCTATACTGAAGAATAATATTAATATTTCGTGTTTACTTACAGTAACTGATTAAATCTTCTGGATAAATTCTGTCCAGAGATTCATTGCTTTTGTGCAAACTCATACGGTGTTCATTTGGGACGAATGGTGTGAAGAGCTGAGAATTATCCCCTCAGCTTCTTCTGGTAAGCGGATTCTATATACAGATATGATCAATTTGTTTGAGGCCCATATATGAGGCCACTGTTGCTTCACTGGTTATCCGTCTGGAATCCTTTGGTACATGTAGTGTACATAGATCTCACTTATATTAAAATCTAGTGGAGTTAACTATTAGATTCACTTATGGGATTCAACCTTCTGTGATGTAATGATACTATTTTTTGGCAGTGTACTTAACTATGCTACCGCTTCTATTCTACCTTTGTCTCTTGTATATATATACTCTGTTTTAATTGCACTATTATACAGGATTGTCACATCTTTATTATTATCATATTGCTGTTTATTAGAAGCCACCCGACATCGGCGTCCGATTGTGCCAGACTTCTTTTCATATTTATTGTACACTTTTCTTCAGGTCAGTTAGTGTTTGGTTCGTGACTTGTTACTCTTATATACGTGCTGTGTCAATTTAACACATGTGTTTTTGGAATTTTATTCCTTATATAGGATATTCAGTTAATGTGTGTTTTTTAGACGATTCTTGTTCCACATATCTAGTTTCTACATTCTACTACGTTTCATTCTCTTGAATCTATGGGACTTTAGGTGTATTCTTTGCACTTTACATATATTTCTCTTTTCTTGGGATCTTTTGTTTCTTTTTGCTTTTTTATATTTCTCTCATCTTTGCTTCTACTTTTTCAATTTTGGCTATTGTATATATATATTTTTCTTTTTATGAGATATGCTGTTACCGATTTATATGTATTACTCGATACTTATATTTGATTTTCATGTTTTGTTACAGCCTTGAAAAAGTTTTAGTACTCATCTAGTACTTACGAAACACGTGTCGGCTGTTTTCTGTTTGATGAATTGAAGATGCTGTTTTCTGTTTGATAAATTGAAGAATAAAAAAGACAAATAAGACTCTTAAACTACAAGGGATTGCGACTAATTCTTTTGTTCTGTATTGGTTAATGATATTTAATATATCGTCTAATGGTGACTATCAGATTGCGTTTTCTTATTTGTCCTCAGGATGGTGCACACTTTACCCAGTTCTTTTTTCATGGTATTTGTATGTTGAGAATTTTTTCTCAACACATCTGTCACCCTTGGTAGTGAGTGACGTGGTTTGTTGTTGCACTCCGCTAGTTTGATGATACTAGTACAACAATTATTGTCCTCTATCTTCTCGTCAACTGTATATGTATTTGTGATTGTGCGGATATCCCTCTTATGAGGGACACCACTACCTTGCTTTTTGTGTTTTCTCGCTTTTCAGGTGTTTATCTGCACTCACTATTTGTATCAGGACATTACTGATCTGTAATCAGCTTAGTTATACCTATATATTTCCCAGCTAGTATTATGGCGGGATTTGATGATGACCGGGACAAACTCTTTAACGATATCTTTACAGGACAAGGGGTTAATCCAGAAAAAACAACAAAGCGGGATAATAAACCGTTAGGCTTAAAACAACTTTTCATCAAACTGGAGAGACTACGCAAAGCTGAGCTCTCCAGATGGTGGGACTTGACTACTCTGAAAAAGTATATTGAATTGAAGCAAATCCCAAGAGGCCTGAGAGTAATTATTTTCCCAACCTTCGAAGATTTAGACACTGATCTTCTGCAAGAATGGGAGACCTTGATTTCATCTTCCTCATATGGAATGATGGACATACTCATCAGACACGCAGAAAGAAAAAGGGCGAAATTGCTGGAAGAGATAGAACAGTTAGAACTAGAGAACAAAAAATTAGATCTCACTGACAGTACTGATAAGAATTTCAAAATTCTGAAAGATATTTTGACATCTCATCAAGCATATCTAAGAGACAAAAAGATACTCTACTGTATTGTTTGCCAATGCGACCTGATATACGTAGGGAGCACAATCAGACCACTCAAGGAGCGAATTCAGGAGCATGTACGAGCTATTAGAAATCAAGACTTTAGCTATCCTTTGGCTGTACACTATAATACAGTCCACAAGACAAATGAACAAATTAACATCAAATTTCATGGCATTACTACCTTGAAGAAGGATCCTCGAGGGGGGGATAGAACTCTGGCATTAAGGAAACTAGAAGCCAAATGGCTAATCAAACTGAGAGCAGTGGACCGCGGTTTGAATACTGATAGGGAAATGCATGTATTTTTACGGTAACCTTACTCTAAAGATACAATTTAGTTCATGATGGGTCTAGTAGAATGCTATTGTAGAGTTCCCTGTCAATATTGTATCCACTACTGTAATTTCGCCAAGTTCAGCTTCTTGATTGAGTATCTTGTAATCACTACTATGTAGGACAGAGTTCAGATACATTGAGATATACATACTATCATTCTAGTCATCTTATACGCCTGTCAGTATGTATTGATACAGTGATTCACATTAAATTTTCGAATCATGCTCCCAGTTTGTTATCTGTTGATGAGCCTTTCTCTCTATGGATATAATACTCAGACAGCAGCTATTTTGGACTAATCGGTCACGACCAGAACAAATCCTATTGTTGTAAGGTTTTATTACATGTCTGCTGACGATTTGATTTGTTATCACTGTCATATGGCATGTTGAATATAAGAGCATATGGTTTTGAGTAATCCAAGCATATGTGATGTACTGAGTCTCGTTACTATGCTATATGTATTGTATCATGTCCGCTGATCATTGGATCTGCTGTTACTCACATAAGATATGTGAAACATATTTGGGATGTATCCCACTACTATGTTTAACAGTTCAGTTTTTGTGTGTGTTTGTAATTACAATAACAAAGAATCAATTATCTTAATTCTTGCTTTGTCAAAACTGTTAGGTAAAGTGCATACACGAGGGTCCATTTTTATTTTTAATCTTTCTTTTATTTTATTTTATATGTTCTCTTTGTTTTCTTTCTGACTATTTTTTGCGATAATATTCATTCTCCTGTCTACCAACACCAACTTTTCACAGGTTTTAGTCCTTTTTCTACTTTTACCGAATGACGTGGTGGGACACCAAGCCACTCTACTGCTTTTGTCTAGCGTCTTCAACTGGGCAGTGTGTCAATTGGCCACACATATGTATTGATGTGGTCTTGAGTAGATACAGTGATATTAACATATTTTTAGTTAAGTCTCCGACGTGAAAGTTAGTTACAGTTGTTTGGATCACTATGGTTAGTAACACAGTGAGGCCATTTGTTGCTTTTTTTCTCTCCTGGGTTCCTAGTCCTTTTTTAGTCTCTACCTTTGGATTGCGGCAGATCAGCTTTCCCTTCCACAATTCACGCGATATTTGTATACCATGTGATCATGCTCCGCCGGATCACGAGTGTATTTAAAAATGGCGCCCGCGATTGTTAAGTGCTCGATATTTACCATATGGGACACCGTCGCTTTGACCTCAGGTAAGATACCGAATCCCGTGTTAAATTTGTAGAAGTATCTAGGATTCATAGACCTGCAATATTGGATACTAAATATTTCAGTGGTTGCTATATTCTCTTTTCAATTTCAAGGTATTGGATAGGAATACCTGGACCTGTTTGGAGCCCCGCATTCATACTTTTAATGGCCCGATATTTTGCCTTTTCTTGGACTCCTTAAAGATACGATAATAGGTGGGTTTTGATTGTTTGACATGTATTTATACTTTAGATATATTATCCGTGTTATTTCAATTATTGAGTTTTGTGCTTGCTAATCTCTGTTTATATAGAGATTTTCCCGTGTTTTTGGCTATATGTAGGACCTATATTTCATGTCACGTTTGAATAGGTAAAGCTCATTTGCTTGTGTTTTATTCAGGGCTTGCAACTTTTACTACCTTTGATGTCTAATACTGAATTCTTAAACCTAATTGCTGGACCACTATATGGTATCTGTATACTATTGATCAAATTGATTTACCATACAGATTCATAAATATTATCTCAGGTTGATTTACGTCATCACTTTTTACAGATGACTTAATCCTGAATCCTCATTTTATGATACCTTGCTCTAACACGTATTTCCGGACGGCGTGCAGAAGAATTGAGAATACACACCATCCATGGTTTGCGTGGTGAGCATATTTTTCCTAATTCCTTCCATAAGCAGGTCTCTTATTTAGTTCCATACTCTACTAACTTTTGATGGTCCATATTAATAATGTTGCCCATGTTCGTCTTTTCTTATAATATGTTTTTATCCATAACTAGTTTATATATACTTAACTGGCAGCTCCTTAAATTGCTTGGCCATATATTCTCAACAGTTGACATAACCCTTTTAGGCTTTCCCATGTGTAATATGAGCATGCACTACAAGTCGCCTTTTTTTCCTTTGTCTATATGGTGTGTTCTTGGTTATTACCAAACTCTCCCATCTGTGTTTCCTTATTTGGCTATACAAATGATATCTATACTGAAGAATAATATTAATGTTTCGTGTTTACTTACAGTAACTGATTAAATCTTCTGGATAAATTCTGTCCAGAGATTCATTGCTTTTGTGCAAACTCATACGGTGTTCATTTGGGACGAATGGTGTGAAGAGCTGAGAATTATCCCCTCAGCTTCTTCTGGTAAGCGGATTCTATATACAGATATGATCAATTTGTTTGAGGCCCATATATGAGGCCACTGTTGCTTCACTGGTTATCTGTCTGGAATCCTTTGGTACATGTAGTGTACATAGATCTCACTTATATTAAAATCTAGTAGAGTTAACTATTAGATTCACTTATGGGATTCACCCTTCTGTGATGTAATGATACTATTTTTTGGCAGTGTACTTAACTATGCTACCGCTTCTATTCTACCTTTGTCTCTTGTATATATATACTCTGTTTTAATTGCACTATTATACAGGATTGTCACATCTTTATTATTATCATATTGCTGTTAATTAGGAGCCACCCGACATCGGCGTCCGATTGTGCCAGACTTCTTTTCATATTTATTGTACACTTTTCTTCAGGTCAGTTAGTGTTTGGTTCGTGACTTGTTACTCTTATATACGTGCTGTGTCAATTTAACACTTGTGTTTTTGGAATTTTATTCCTTATATAGGATATTCAGTTAATGTGTGTTTTTTAGACGATTCTTGTTCCACATATCTAGTTTCTACATTCTACTACGTTTCATTCTCTTGAATCTATGGGACTTTAGGTGTATTCTTTGCACTTTACATATATTTCTCTTTTCTTGGGATCTTTTGTTTCTTTTTGCTTTTTTATATTTCTCTCATCTTTGCTTCTACTTTTTCAATTTTGGCTATTGTATATACATATTTTTCTTTTTATGAGATATGCTGTTACCGATTTATATGTATTACTCGATACTTATATTTGATTTTCATGTTTTTTTACAGCCTTGAAAAAGTTTTAGTACTCATCTAGTACTTACGAAACACGTGTCGGCTGTTTTCTGTTTGATGAATTGAAGATGCTGTTTTCTGTTTGATAAATTGAAGAATAAAAAAGACAAAGAAGACTCTTAAACTACAAGGGATTGCGACTAATTCTTTTGTCCTGTATTGCTTAATGATATTTAATATATCGTCTAATGGTGACTATCAGATTGCGTTTTCTTATTTGTCCTTAGGATGGTGCACACTTTACCCAGTTCTTTTTTCATGGTATTTGTATGTTGAGAATTTTTTCTCAACACATCTGTCACCCTTGGTAGTGAGTGACGTGGGTTCTTGTTGCACTCCGCTAGTTTGATGATACTAGTACAACAATTATTGTCCTCTATCTCCTCGCCAACTGTATATGTATTTGTGATTGTGCGGATATCCCTCTTATAAGGGACACCACTACCTTGCTTTTTGTGTTTTCTCGCTTTTCAGGTGTTTATCTGCACTCACTATTTGTATCAGGACATTACTGATCTGTAATCAGCTCAGTTATACCTATATATTTCCCAGCTAGTATTATGGCGGGATTTGATGATGACCGGGACAAACTCTTTAACGATATCTTTACAGGACAAGGGGTTAATCCAGAAAAAACAACAAAGGGGGATAATAAACCGTTAGGCTTAAAACAACTTTTCATCAAACTGGAGAGACTACGCAAAGCTGAGCTCTCCAGATGGTGGGACTTGACTACTCTGAAAAAGTATATTGAATTGAAGCAAATCCCAAGAGGCCTGAGAGTAATTATTTTCCCAACCTTCGAAGATTTAGACACTGATCTTCTGCAAGAATAGGAGACCTTGATTTCATCTTCCTCATATGGAATGATGGACATACTCATCAGACACGCAGAAAGAAAAAGGGCGAAATTGCTGGAAGAGATAGAACAGTTAGAACTAGAGAACAAAAAATTAGATCTCACTGACAGTACTGATAAGAATTTCAAAATTCTGAAAGATATTTTGACATCTCATCAAGCATATCTAAGAGACAAAAAGATACTCTACTGTATTGTTTGCCAATGCGACCTGATATACGTAGGGAGCACAATCAGACCACTCAAGGAGCGAATTCAGGAGCATGTACGAGCTATTAGAAATCAAGACTTTAGCTATCCTTTGGCTGAACACTATAATACAGTCCACAAGACAAATGTACAAATTAACATCAAATTTCATGGCATTACTACCTTGAAGAAGGATCCTCGAGGGGGGGATAGAACTCTGGCATTAAGGAAACTAGAAGCCAAATGGCTAATCAAACTGAGAGCAGTGGACCGCGGTTTAAATACTGATAGGGAAATGCATGTATTTTTACGGTAACCTTACTCTAAAGATACAATTTAGTTCATGATGGGTCTAGTAGAATGCTATTGTAGAGTTCCCTGTCAATATTGTATCCACTACTGTAATTTCGCCAAGTTCAGCTTCTTGATTGAGTAGCTTGTAATCACTACTATGTAGGACAGAGTTCAGATACATTGTGATATACATCCTATCATTCTAGTCATCTTATACGCCTGTCAGTATGTATTGATACAGTGATTCACATTAAATTTTCGAATCATGCTCCCAGTTTGTTATCTGTTGATGAGCCTTTCCCTCTATGGATATAATACTCAGACAGCAGCTATTTTGGACTAATCGGTCACGACCAGAACAAATCCTATTGTTGTAATGTTTTATTACATGTCTGCTGACGATTTGATTTGTTATCACTGTCATATGGCATGTTGAATATAAGAGCATATGGTTTTGAGTAATCCAAGCATATGTGATGTACTGAGTCTCGTTACTATGCTATATGTATTGTATCATGTCCGCTGACCATTGGATCTGCTGTTACTCACATAAGATATGTGAAACATATTTGGGATGTATCCCACTACTATGTTTAACAGTTCAGTTTTTGTGTGTGTTTGTAATTACAATAACAAAGAATCAATTATCTTAATTCTTGCTTTGTCAAAACTGTTAGGTAAAGTGCATACACGAGGGTCCATTTTTATTTTTAATCTTTCTTTTATTTTATTTTATATGTTCTCTTTGTTTTCTTTCTGACTATTTTTTGCGATAATATTCATTCTCCTGTCTACTAACACCAACTTTTCACAGGTTTTAGTCCTTTTTCTACTTTTACCGAATGACGTGGTGGGACACCAAGCCACTCTACTGCTTTTGTCTAGCGTCTTCAACTGGACAGTATGTCAATTGGCCACACATATGTATTGATGTGGTCTTGAGTAGATACAGTGATATTAACATATTTTTAGTTAAGTCTCCTACGTGAAAGTTAGTTACAGTTGTTTGGATCACTATGGTTAGTAACACAGTGAGGCCATTTGTTGCTTTTTTTCTCTTCCGGGTTCCTAGTCCTTTTTTAGTCTCTACCTTTGGATTGCGGCAGATCAGCTTTCCCGTCCACAATTCACGCGATATTTGTATACCATGTGATCATGCTCCGCCGGATCACGAGTGTATTTAAAAATGGCGCCGGCGATTGTTAAGTGCTCGATATTTACCATATGGGACGCCGTCGCTTTGACCTCAGGTAAGATACCGAATCCCGTGTTAAATTTGTAGAAGTATCTAGGATTCATAGACCTGCATTATTGGATACTAAATATTTCAGTGGTTGCTATATTCTCTTTTCAATTTCAAGGTATTGGATAGGAATACCTGGACCTGTTTGGAGCCCCGCATTCATACTTTTAATGGCCCGATATTTTGCCTTTTCTTGGACTCCTTAAAGATACGATAATAGGTGGGTTTTATTGTTTGACATGTATTTATACTTTAGATATATTATCCGTGTTATTTCAATTATTGAGTTTTGTGCTTGCTAATCTCTGTTTATATAGAGATTTTCCCGTTTTTTTGGCTATATGTAGGACCTATATTTCATGTCACGTTTGAATAGGTGAAGCTCATTTGCTTGTGTTTTATTCAGGGCTTGCAACTTTTACTACCTTTGATGTCTAATACTGAATTCTTAAACCTAATTGCTGGACCACTATATGGTATCTGTATACTATTGATCAAATTGATTTACCATACAGATTCATAAATATTATCTCAGATTGATTTACGTCATCACTTTTTACAGATGACTTAATCCTGAATCCTCATTTTATGATACCTTGCTCTAACACGTATTTCCGGACGGCGTGCAGAAGAATTGAGAATACACACCATCCATGGTTTGCGTGGTGAGCATATTTTTCCTAATTCCTTCCATAAGCAGGTCTCTTATTTAGTTCCATACTCTACTAACTTTTGATGGTTCATATTAATAATGTTGCCCATGTTTGTCTTTTCTTATAATATGTTTTTATCCATAACTAGTTTATTTATACTTAACTGGCAGCTCCTTAAATTGCTTGGCCATATATTCTCAACAGTTGACATAACCCTTTTAGGCTTTCCCATGTGTAATATGAGCATGCACTACTAGTCGCCTTTTTTTCTTTTGTCTATATGGTGTGTTCTTGGTTATTACCAAACTCTCCCATCTGTGTTTCCTTATTTGGCTATACAAATGATATCTATACTGAAGAATAATATTAATGTTTCGTGTTTACTTACAGTAACTGATTAAATCTTCTGGATAAATTCTGTCCAGAGATTCATTGCTTTTGTGCAAACTCATACGGTGTTCATTTGGGACGAATGGTGTGAAGAGCTGAGAATTATCCCCTCAGCTTCTTCTGGTAAGCGGATTCTATATACAGATATGATCAATTTGTTTGAGGCCCATATATGAGGCCACTGTTGCTTCACTGGTTATCCGTCTGGAATCCTTTGGTACATGTAGTGTACATAGATCTCACTTATATTAAAATCTAGTGGAGTTAACTATTAGATTCACTTATGGGATTCAACCTTCTGTGATGTAATGATACTATTTTTTGGCAGTGTACTTAACTATGCTACCGCTTCTATTCTACCTTTGTCTCTTGTATATATATACTCTGTTTTAATTGCACTATTATACAGGATTGTCACATCTTTATTATTATCATATTGCTGTTTATTAGGAGCCACCCGACATCGGCGTCCGATTGTGCCAGACTTCTTTTCATATTTATTGTACACTTTTCTTCAGGTCAGTTAGTGTTTGGTTCGTGACTTGTTACTCTTATATACGTGCTGTGTCAATTTAACACATGTGTTTTTGGAATTTTATTCCTTATATAGGATATTCAGTTAATGTGTGTTTTTTAGACGATTCTTGTTCCACATATCTAGTTTCTACATTCTACTACGTTTCATTCTCTTGAATCTATGGGACTTTAGGTGTATTCTTTGCACTTTACATATATTTCTCTTTTCTTGGGATCTTTTGTTTCTTTTTGCTTTTTTATATTTCTCTCATCTTTGCTTCTACTTTTTCAATTTTGGCTATTGTATATATATTTTTTTCTTTTTATGAGATATGCTGTTACCGATTTATATGTATTACTCGATACTTATATTTGATTTTCATGTTTTTTTACAGCCTTGAAAAAGTTTTAGTACTCATCTAGTACTTACGAAACACGTGTCAGCTGTTTTCTGTTTGATGAATTGAAGATGCTGTTTTCTGTTTGATAAATTGAAGAATAAAAAAGACAAAGAAGACTCTTAAACTACAAGGGATTGCGACTAATTCTTTTGTCCTGTATTGCTTAATGATATTTAATATATCGTCTAATGGTGACTATCAGATTGCGTTTTCTTATTTGTCCTTAGGATGGTGCACACTTTACCCAGTTCTTTTTTCATGGTATTTGTATGTTGAGAATTTTTTCTCAACACATCTGTCACCCTTGGTAGTGAGTGACGTGGTTTGTTGTTGCACTCCGCTAGTTTGATGATACTAGTACAACAATTATTGTCCTCTATCTTCTCGTCAACTGTATATGTATTTGTGATTGTGCGGATATCCCTCTTATGAGGGACACCACTACCTTGTTTTTTGTGTTTTCTCGCTTTTCAGGTGTTTATCTGCACTCACTATTTGTATCAGGACATTACTGATCTGTAATCAGCTCAGTTATACCTATATATTTCCCAGCTAGTATTATGGCGGGATTTGATGATGACCGGGACAAACTCTTTAACGATATCTTTACAGGACAAGGGGTTAATCCAGAAAAAACAACAAAGGGGGATAATAAACCGTTAGGCTTAAAACAACTTTTCATCAAACTGGAGAGACTACGCAAAGCTGAGCTCTCCAGATGGTGGGACTTGACTACTCTGAAAAAGTATATTGAATTGAAGCAAATCCCAAGAGGCCTGAGAGTAATTATTTTCCCAACCTTCGAAGATTTAGACACTGATCTTCTGCAAGAATGGGAGACCTTGATTTCATCTTCCTCATATGGAATGATGGACATACTCATCAGACACGCAGAAAGAAAAAGGGCGAAATTGCTGGAAGAGATAGAACAGTTAGAACTAGAGAACAAAAAATTAGATCTCACTGACAGTACTGATAAGAATTTCAAAATTCTGAAAGATATTTTGACATCTCATCAAGCATATCTAAGAGACAAAAAGATACTCTACTGTATTGTTTGCCAATGCGACCTGATATACGTAGGGAGCACAATCAGACCACTCAAGGAGCGAATTCAGGAGCATGTACGAGCTATTAGAAATCAAGACTTTAGCTATCCTTTGGCTGAACACTATAATACAGTCCACAAGACAAATGAACAAATTAACATCAAATTTCATGGCATTACTACCTTGAAGAAGGATCCTCGAGGGGGGGATAGAACTCTGGCATTAAGGAAACTAGAAGCCAAATGGCTAATCAAACTGAGAGCAGTGGACCGCGGTTTGAATACTGATAGGGAAATGCATGTATTTTTACGGTAACCTTACTCTAAAGATACAATTTAGTTCATGATGGGTCTAGTAGAATGCTATTGTAGAGTTCCCTGTCAATATTGTATCCACTACTGTAATTTCGCCAAGTTCAGCTTCTTGATTGAGTAGCTTGTAATCACTACTATGTAGGACAGAGTTCAGATACATTGAGATATACATACTATCATTCTAGTCATCTTATACGCCTGTCAGTATGTATTGATACAGTGATTCACATTAAATTTTCGAATCATGCTCCCAGTTTGTTATCTGTTGATGAGCCTTTCTCTCTATGGATATAATACTCAGACAGCAGCTATTTTGGACTAATCGGTCACGACCAGAACAAATCCTATTGTTGTAAGGTTTTATTACATGTCTGCTGACGATTTGATTTGTTATCACTGTCATATGGCATGTTGAATATAAGAGCATATGGTTTTGAGTAATCCAAGCATATGTGATGTACTGAGTCTCGTTACTATGCTATATGTATTGTATCATGTCCGCTGACCATTGGATCTGCTGTTACTCACATAAGATATGTGAAACATATTTGGGATGTATCCCACTACTATGTTTAACAGTTCAGTTTTTGTGTGTGTTTGTAATTACAATAACAAAGAATCAATTATCTTAATTCTTGCTTTGTCAAAACTGTTAGGTAAAGTGCATACACGAGGGTCCATTTTTATTTTTAATCTTTCTTTTATTTTATTTTATATGTTCTCTTTGTTTTCTTTCTGACTATTTTTTGCGATAATATTCATTCTCCTGTCTACCAACACCAACTTTTCACAGGTTTTAGTCCTTTTTCTACTTTTACCGAATGACGTGGTGGGACACCAAGCCACTCTACTGCTTTTGTCTAGCGTCTTCAACTGGGCAGTGTGTCAATTGGCCACACATATGTATTGATGTGGTCTTGAGTAGATACAGTGATATTAACATATTTTTAGTTAAGTCTCCGACGTGAAAGTTAGTTACAGTTGTTTGGATCACTATGGTTAGTAACACAGTGAGGCCATTTGTTGCTTTTTTTCTCTCCTGGGTTCCTAGTCCTTTTTTAGTCTCTACCTTTGGATTGCGGCAGATCAGCTTTCCCTTCCACAATTCACGTGATATTTGTATACCATGTGATCATGCTCCGCCGGATCACGAGTGTATTTAAAAATGGCGCCCGCGATTGTTAAGTGCTCGATATTTACCATATGGGACACCGTCGCTTTGACCTCAGGTAAGATACCGAATCCCGTGTTAAATTTGTAGAAGTATCTAGGATTCATAGACCTGCAATATTGGATACTAAATATTTCAGTGGTTGCTATATTCTCTTTTCAATTTCAAGGTATTGGATAGGAATACCTGGACCTGTTTGGAGCCCCGCATTCATACTTTTAATGGCCCGATATTTTGCCTTTTCTTGGACTCCTTAAAGATACGATAATAGGTGGGTTTTGATTGTTTGACATGTATTTATACTTTAGATATATTATCCGTGTTATTTCAATTATTGAGTTTTGTGCTTGCTAATCCCTGTTTATATAGAGATTTTCCCGTTTTTTTGGCTATATGTAGGACCTAGATTTCATGTCACGTTTGAATAGGTGAAGCTCATTTGCTTGTGTTTTATTCAGGGCTTGCAACTTTTACTACCTTTGATGTCTAATACTGAATTCTTAAACCTAATTGCTGGACCACTATATGGTATCTGTATACTATTGATCAAATTGATTTACCATACAGATTCATAAATATTATCTCAGGTTGATTTACGTCATTACTTTTTACAGATGACTTAATCCTGAATCCTCATTTTATGATACCTTGCTCTAACACGTATTTCCGGACGGCGTGCAGAAGAATTGAGAATACACACCATCCATGGTTTGCGTGGTGAGCATATTTTTCCTAATTCCTTCCATAAGCAGGTCTCTTATTTAGTTCCATACTCTACTAACTTTTGATGGTCCATATTAACAATGTTGCCCATGTTCGTCTTTTCTTATAATATGTTTTTATCCATAACTAGTTTATATATACTTAACTGGCAGCTCCTTAAATTGCTTGGCCATATATTCTCAACAGTTGACATAACCCTTTTAGGCTTTCCCATGTGTAATATGAGCATGCACTACAAGTCGCCTTTTTTTCTTTTGTCTATATGGTGTGTTCTTGGTTATTACCAAACTCTCCCATCTGTGTTTCCTTATTTGGCTATACAAATGATATCTATACTGAAGAATAATATTAATATTTCGTGTTTACTTACAGTAACTGATTAAATCTTCTGGATAAATTCTGTCCAGAGATTCATTGCTTTTGTGCAAACTCATACGGTGTTCATTTGGGACGAATGGTGTGAAGAGCTGAGAATTATCCCCTCAGCTTCTTCTGGTAAGCGGATTCTATATACAGATATGATCAATTTGTTTGAGGCCCATATATGAGGCCACTGTTGCTTCACTGGTTATCCGTCTGGAATCCTTTGGTACATGTAGTGTACATAGATCTCACTTATATTAAAATCTAGTGGAGTTAACTATTAGATTCACTTATGGGATTCAACCTTCTGTGATGTAATGATACTATTTTTTGGCAGTGTACTTAACTATGCTACCGCTTCTATTCTACCTTTGTCTCTTGTATATATATACTCTGTTTTAATTGCACTATTATACAGGATTGTCACATCTTTATTATTATCATATTGCTGTTTATTAGAAGCCACCCGACATCGGCGTCCGATTGTGCCAGACTTCTTTTCATATTTATTGTACACTTTTCTTCAGGTCAGTTAGTGTTTGGTTCGTGACTTGTTACTCTTATATACGTGCTGTGTCAATTTAACACATGTGTTTTTGGAATTTTATTCCTTATATAGGATATTCAGTTAATGTGTGTTTTTTAGACGATTCTTGTTCCACATATCTAGTTTCTACATTCTACTACGTTTCATTCTCTTGAATCTATGGGACTTTAGGTGTATTCTTTGCACTTTACATATATTTCTCTTTTCTTGGGATCTTTTGTTTCTTTTTGCTTTTTTATATTTCTCTCATCTTTGCTTCTACTTTTTCAATTTTGGCTATTGTATATATATATTTTTCTTTTTATGAGATATGCTGTTACCGATTTATATGTATTACTCGATACTTATATTTGATTTTCATGTTTTGTTACAGCCTTGAAAAAGTTTTAGTACTTACGAAACACGTGTCGGCTGTTTTCTGTTTGATGAATTGAAGATGCGGTTTTCTGTTTGATAAATTGAAGAATAAAAAAGACAAATAAGACTCTTAAACTACAAGGGATTGCGACTAATTCTTTTGTTCTGTATTGGTTAATGATATTTAATATATCGTCTAATGGTGACTATCAGATTGCGTTTTCTTATTTGTCCTTAGGATGGTGCACACTTTACCCAGTTCTTTTTTCATGGTATTTGTATGTTGAGAATTTTTTCTCAACACATCTGTCACCCTTGGTAGTGAGTGACGTGGTTTGTTGTTGCACTCCGCTAGTTTGATGATACTAGTACAACAATTATTGTCCTCTATCTTCTCGTCAACTGTATATGTATTTGTGATTGTGCGGATATCCCTCTTATGAGGGACACCACTACCTTGCTTTTTGTGTTTTCTCGCTTTTCAGGTGTTTATCTGCACTCACTATTTGTATCAGGACATTACTGATCTGTAATCAGCTTAGTTATACCTATATATTTCCCAGCTAGTATTATGGCGGGATTTGATGATGACCGGGACAAACTCTTTAACGATATCTTTACAGGACAAGGGGTTAATCCAGAAAAAACAACAAAGGGGGATAATAAACCGTTAGGCTTAAAACAACTTTTCATCAAACTGGAGAGACTACGCAAAGCTGAGCTCTCCAGATGGTGGGACTTGACTACTCTGAAAAAGTATATTGAATTGAAGCAAATCCCAAGAGGCCTGAGAGTAATTATTTTCCCAACCTTCGAAGATTTAGACACTGATCTTCTGCAAGAATGGGAGACCTTGATTTCATCTTCCTCATATGGAATGATGGACATACTCATCAGACACGCAGAAAGAAAAAGGGCGAAATTGCTGGAAGAGATAGAACAGTTAGAACTAGAGAACAAAAAATTAGATCTCACTGACAGTACTGATAAGAATTTCAAAATTCTGAAAGATATTTTGACATCTCATCAAGCATATCTAAGAGACAAAAAGATACTCTACTGTATTGTTTGCCAATGCGACCTGATATACGTAGGGAGCACAATCAGACCACTCAAGGAGCGAATTCAGGAGCATGTACGAGCTATTAGAAATCAAGACTTTAGCTATCCTTTGGCTGTACACTATAATACAGTCCACAAGACAAATGAACAAATTAACATCAAATTTCATGGCATTACTACCTTGAAGAAGGATCCTCGAGGGGGGGATAGAACTCTGGCATTAAGGAAACTAGAAGCCAAATGGCTAATCAAACTGAGAGCAGTGGACCGCGGTTTGAATACTGATAGGGAAATGCATGTATTTTTACGGTAACCTTACTCTAAAGATACAATTTAGTTCATGATGGGTCTAGTAGAATGCTATTGTAGAGTTCCCTGTCAATATTGTATCCACTACTGTAATTTCGCCAAGTTCAGCTTCTTGATTGAGTATCTTGTAATCACTACTATGTAGGACAGAGTTCAGATACATTGAGATATACATACTATCATTCTAGTCATCTTATACGCCTGTCAGTATGTATTGATACAGTGATTCACATTAAATTTTCGAATCATGCTCCCAGTTTGTTATCTGTTGATGAGCCTTTCTCTCTATGGATATAATACTCAGACAGCAGCTATTTTGGACTAATCGGTCACGACCAGAACAAATCCTATTGTTGTAAGGTTTTATTACATGTCTGCTGACGATTTGATTTGTTATCACTGTCATATGGCATGTTGAATATAAGAGCATATGGTTTTGAGTAATCCAAGCATATGTGATGTACTGAGTCTCGTTACTATGCTATATGTATTGTATCATGTCCGCTGATCATTGGATCTGCTGTTACTCACATAAGATATGTGAAACATATTTGGGATGTATCCCACTACTATGTTTAACAGTTCAGTTTTTGTGTGTGTTTGTAATTACAATAACAAAGAATCAATTATCTTAATTCTTGCTTTGTCAAAACTGTTAGGTAAAGTGCATACACGAGGGTCCATTTTTATTTTTAATCTTTCTTTTATTTTATTTTATATGTTCTCTTTGTTTTCTTTCTGACTATTTTTTGCGATAATATTCATTCTCCTGTCTACCAACACCAACTTTTCACAGGTTTTAGTCCTTTTTCTACTTTTACCGAATGACGTGGTGGGACACCAAGCCACTCTACTGCTTTTGTCTAGCGTCTTCAACTGGGCAGTGTGTCAATTGGCCACACATATGTATTGATGTGGTCTTGAGTAGATACAGTGATATTAACATATTTTTAGTTAAGTCTCCGACGTGAAAGTTAGTTACAGTTGTTTGGATCACTATGGTTAGTAACACAGTGAGGCCATTTGTTGCTTTTTTTCTCTCCTGGGTTCCTAGTCCTTTTTTAGTCTCTACCTTTGGATTGCGGCAGATCAGCTTTCCCTTCCACAATTCACGCGATATTTGTATACCATGTGATCATGCTCCGCCGGATCACGAGTGTATTTAAAAATGGCGCCCGCGATTGTTAAGTGCTCGATATTTACCATATGGGACACCGTCGCTTTGACCTCAGGTAAGATACCGAATCCCGTGTTAAATTTGTAGAAGTATCTAGGATTCATAGACCTGCAATATTGGATACTAAATATTTCAGTGGTTGCTATATTCTCTTTTCAATTTCAAGGTATTGGATAGGAATACCTGGACCTGTTTGGAGCCCCGCATTCATACTTTTAATGGCCCGATATTTTGCCTTTTCTTGGACTCCTTAAAGATACAATAATAGGTGGGTTTTGATTGTTTGACATGTATTTATACTTTAGATATATTATCCGTGTTATTTCAATTATTGAGTTTTGTGCTTGCTAATCTCTGTTTATATAGAGATTTTCCCGTTTTTTTGGCTATATGTAGGACCTATATTTCATGTCACGTTTGAATAGGTGAAGCTCATTTGCTTGTGTTTTATTCAGGGCTTGCAACTTTTACTACCTTTGATGTCTAATACTGAATTCTTAAACCTAATTGCTGGACCACTATATGGTATCTGTATACTATTGATCAAATTGATTTACCATACAGATTCATAAATATTATCTCAGGTTAATTTACGTCATCACTTTTTACAGATGACTTAATCCTGAATCCTCATTTTATGATACCTTGCTCTAACACGTATTTCCGGACGGTGTGCAGAAGAATTGAGAATACACACCATCCATGGTTTGTGTGGTGAGCATATTTTTCCTAATTCCTTCCATAAGCAGGTCTCTTATTTAGTTCCATACTCTACTAACTTTTGATGGTCCATATTAATAATGTTGCCCATGTTCGTCTTTTCTTATAATATGTTTTTATCCATAACTAGTTTATATATACTTAACTGGCAGCTCCTTAAATTGCTTGGCCATATATTCTCAACAGTTGACATAACCCTTTTAGGCTTTCCCATGTGTAATATGAGCATGCACTACAAGTCGCCTTTTTTTCCTTTGTCTATATGGTGTGTTCTTGGTTATTACCAAACTCTCCCATCTGTGTTTCCTTATTTGGCTATACAAATGATATCTATACTGAAGAATAATATTAATGTTTCGTGTTTACTTACAGTAACTGATTAAATCTTCTGGATAAATTCTGTCCAGAGATTCATTGCTTTTGTGCAAACTCATACGGTGTTCATTTGGGACGAATGGTGTGAAGAGCTGAGAATTATCCCCTCAGCTTCTTCTGGTAAGCGGATTCTATATACAGATATGATCAATTTGTTTGAGGCCCATATATGAGGCCACTGTTGCTTCACTGGTTATCTGTCTGGAATCCTTTGGTACATGTAGTGTACATAGATCTCACTTATATTAAAATCTAGTAGAGTTAACTATTAGATTCACTTATGGGATTCACCCTTCTGTGATGTAATGATACTATTTTTTGGCAGTGTACTTAACTATGCTACCGCTTCTATTCTACCTTTGTCTCTTGTATATATATACTCTGTTTTAATTGCACTATTATACAGGATTGTCACATCTTTATTATTATCATATTGCTGTTAATTAGGAGCCACCCGACATCGGCGTCCGATTGTGCCAGACTTCTTTTCATATTTATTGTACACTTTTCTTCAGGTCAGTTAGTGTTTGGTTCGTGACTTGTTACTCTTATATACGTGCTGTGTCAATTTAACACTTGTGTTTTTGGAATTTTATTCCTTATATAGGATATTCAGTTAATGTGTGTTTTTTAGACGATTCTTGTTCCACATATCTAGTTTCTACATTCTACTACGTTTCATTCTCTTGAATCTATGGGACTTTGGGTGTATTCTTTGCACTTTACATATATTTCTCTTTTCTTGGGATCTTTTGTTTCTTTTTGCTTTTTTATATTTCTCTCATCTTTGCTTCTACTTTTTCAATTTTGGCTATTGTATATACATATTTTTCTTTTTATGAGATATGCTGTTACCGATTTATATGTATTACTCGATACTTATATTTGATTTTCATGTTTTTTTACAGCCTTGAAAAAGTTTTAGTACTCATCTAGTACTTACGAAACACGTGTCGGCTGTTTTCTGTTTGATGAATTGAAGATGCTGTTTTCTGTTTGATAAATTGAAGAATAAAAAAGACAAAGAAGACTCTTAAACTACAAGGGATTGCGACTAATTCTTTTGTCCTGTATTGCTTAATGATATTTAATATATCGTCTAATGGTGACTATCAGATTGCGTTTTCTTATTTGTCCTTAGGATGGTGCACACTTTACCCAGTTCTTTTTTCATGGTATTTGTATGTTGAGAATTTTTTCTCAACACATCTGTCACCCTTGGTAGTGAGTGACGTGGGTTCTTGTTGCACTCCGCTAGTTTGATGATACTAGTACAACAATTATTGTCCTCTATCTTCTCGCCAACTGTATATGTATTTGTGATTGTGCGGATATCCCTCTTATAAGGGACACCACTACCTTGCTTTTTGTGTTTTCTCGCTTTTCAGGTGTTTATCTGCACTCACTATTTGTATCAGGACATTACTGATCTGTAATCAGCTCAGTTATACCTATATATTTCCCAGCTAGTATTATGGCGGGATTTGATGATGACCGGGACAAACTCTTTAACGATATCTTTACAGGACAAGGGGTTAATCCAGAAAAAACAACAAAGGGGGATAATAAACCGTTAGGCTTAAAACAACTTTTCATCAAACTGGAGAGACTACGCAAAGCTGAGCTCTCCAGATGGTGGGACTTGACTACTCTGAAAAAGTATATTGAATTGAAGCAAATCCCAAGAGGCCTGAGAGTAATTATTTTCCCAACCTTCGAAGATTTAGACACTGATCTTCTGCAAGAATGGGAGACCTTGATTTCATCTTCCTCATATGGAATAATGGACATACTCATCAGACACGCAGAAAGAAAAAGGGCGAAATTGCTGGAAGAGATAGAACAGTTAGAACTAGAGAACAAAAAATTAGATCTCACTGACAGTACTGATAAGAATTTCAAAATTCTGAAAGATATTTTGACATCTCATCAAGCATATCTAAGAGACAAAAAGATACTCTACTGTATTGTTTGCCAATGCGACCTGATATACGTAGGGAGCACAATCAGACCACTCAAGGAGCGAATTCAGGAGCATGTACGAGCTATTAGAAATCAAGACTTTAGCTATCCTTTGGCTGAACACTATAATACAGTCCACAAGACAAATGAACAAATTAACATCAAATTTCATGGCATTACTACCTTGAAGAAGGATCCTCGAGGGGGGGATAGAACTCTGGCATTAAGGAAACTAGAAGCCAAATGGCTAATCAAACTGAGAGCAGTGGACCGCGGTTTAAATACTGATAGGGAAATGCATGTATTTTTACGGTAACCTTACTCTAAAGATACAATTTAGTTCATGATGGGTCTAGTAGAATGCTATTGTAGAGTTCCCTGTCAATATTGTATCCACTACTGTAATTTCGCCAAGTTCAGCTTCTTGATTGAGTAGCTTGTAATCACTACTATGTAGGACAGAGTTCAGATACATTGTGATATACATACTATCATTCTAGTCATCTTATACGCCTGTCAGTATGTATTGATACAGTGATTCACATTAAATTTTCGAATCATGCTCCCAGTTTGTTATCTGTTGATGAGCCTTTCCCTCTATGGATATAATACTCAGACAGCAGCTATTTTGGACTAATCGGTCACGACCAGAACAAATCCTATTGTTGTAATGTTTTATTACATGTCTGCTGACGATTTGATTTGTTATCACTGTCATATGGCATGTTGAATATAAGAGCATATGGTTTTGAGTAATCCAAGCATATGTGATGTACTGAGTCTCGTTACTATGCTATATGTATTGTATCATGTCCGCTGACCATTGGATCTGCTGTTACTCACATAAGATATGTGAAACATATTTGGGATGTATCCCACTACTATGTTTAACAGTTCAGTTTTTGTGTGTGTTTGTAATTACAATAACAAAGAATCAATTATCTTAATTCTTGCTTTGTCAAAACTGTTAGGTAAAGTGCATACACGAGGGTCCATTTTTATTTTTAATCTTTCTTTTATTTTATTTTATATGTTCTCTTTGTTTTCTTTCTGACTATTTTTTGCGATAATATTCATTCTCCTGTCTACCAACACCAACTTTTCACAGGTTTTAGTCCTTTTTCTACTTTTACCGAATGACGTGGTGGGACACCAAGCCACTCTACTGCTTTTGTCTAGCGTCTTCAACTGGGCAGTGTGTCAATTGGCCACACATATGTATTGATGTGGTCTTGAGTAGATACAGTGATATTAACATATTTTTAGTTAAGTCTCCGACGTGAAAGTTAGTTACAGTTGTTTGGATCACTATGGTTAGTAACACAGTGAGGCCATTTGTTGCTTTTTTTCTCTCCTGGGTTCCTAGTCCTTTTTTAGTCTCTACCTTTGGATTGCGGCAGATCAGCTTTCCCTTCCACAATTCACGTGATATTTGTATACCATGTGATCATGCTCCGCCGGATCACGAGTGTATTTAAAAATGGCGCCCGCGATTGTTAAGTGCTCGATATTTACCATATGGGACACCGTCGCTTTGACCTCAGGTAAGATACCGAATCCCGTGTTAAATTTGTAGAAGTATCTAGGATTCATAGACCTGCAATATTGGATACTAAATATTTCAGTGGTTGCTATATTCTCTTTTCAATTTCAAGGTATTGGATAGGAATACCTGGACCTGTTTGGAGCCCCGCATTCATACTTTTAATGGCCCGATATTTTGCCTTTTCTTGGACTCCTTAAAGATACGATAATAGGTGGGTTTTGATTGTTTGACATGTATTTATACTTTAGATATATTATCCGTGTTATTTCAATTATTGAGTTTTGTGCTTGCTAATCCCTGTTTATATAGAGATTTTCCCGTTTTTTTGGCTATATGTAGGACCTAGATTTCATGTCACGTTTGAATAGGTGAAGCTCATTTGCTTGTGTTTTATTCAGGGCTTGCAACTTTTACTACCTTTGATGTCTAATACTGAATTCTTAAACCTAATTGCTGGACCACTATATGGTATCTGTATACTATTGATCAAATTGATTTACCATACAGATTCATAAATATTATCTCAGGTTGATTTACGTCATTACTTTTTACAGATGACTTAATCCTGAATCCTCATTTTATGATACCTTGCTCTAACACGTATTTCCGGACGGCGTGCAGAAGAATTGAGAATACACACCATCCATGGTTTGCGTGGTGAGCATATTTTTCCTAATTCCTTCCATAAGCAGGTCTCTTATTTAGTTCCATACTCTACTAACTTTTGATGGTCCATATTAACAATGTTGCCCATGTTCGTCTTTTCTTATAATATGTTTTTATCCATAACTAGTTTATATATACTTAACTGGCAGCTCCTTAAATTGCTTGGCCATATATTCTCAACAGTTGACATAACCCTTTTAGGCTTTCCCATGTGTAATATGAGCATGCACTACAAGTCGCCTTTTTTTCTTTTGTCTATATGGTGTGTTCTTGGTTATTACCAAACTCTCCCATCTGTGTTTCCTTATTTGGCTATACAAATGATATCTATACTGAAGAATAATATTAATATTTCGTGTTTACTTACAGTAACTGATTAAATCTTCTGGATAAATTCTGTCCAGAGATTCATTGCTTTTGTGCAAACTCATACGGTGTTCATTTGGGACGAATGGTGTGAAGAGCTGAGAATTATCCCCTCAGCTTCTTCTGGTAAGCGGATTCTATATACAGATATGATCAATTTGTTTGAGGCCCATATATGAGGCCACTGTTGCTTCACTGGTTATCCGTCTGGAATCCTTTGGTACATGTAGTGTACATAGATCTCACTTATATTAAAATCTAGTGGAGTTAACTATTAGATTCACTTATGGGATTCAACCTTCTGTGATGTAATGATACTATTTTTTGGCAGTGTACTTAACTATGCTACCGCTTCTATTCTACCTTTGTCTCTTGTATATATATACTCTGTTTTAATTGCACTATTATACAGGATTGTCACATCTTTATTATTATCATATTGCTGTTTATTAGAAGCCACCCGACATCGGCGTCCGATTGTGCCAGACTTCTTTTCATATTTATTGTACACTTTTCTTCAGGTCAGTTAGTGTTTGGTTCGTGACTTGTTACTCTTATATACGTGCTGTGTCAATTTAACACATGTGTTTTTGGAATTTTATTCCTTATATAGGATATTCAGTTAATGTGTGTTTTTTAGACGATTCTTGTTCCACATATCTAGTTTCTACATTCTACTACGTTTCATTCTCTTGAATCTATGGGACTTTAGGTGTATTCTTTGCACTTTACATATATTTCTCTTTTCTTGGGATCTTTTGTTTCTTTTTGCTTTTTTATATTTCTCTCATCTTTGCTTCTACTTTTTCAATTTTGGCTATTGTATATATATATTTTTCTTTTTATGAGATATGCTGTTACCGATTTATATGTATTACTCGATACTTATATTTGATTTTCATGTTTTGTTACAGCCTTGAAAAAGTTTTAGTACTTACAAAACACGTGTCGGCTGTTTTCTGTTTGATGAATTGAAGATGCTGTTTTCTGTTTGATAAATTGAAGAATAAAAAAGACAAATAAGACTCTTAAACTACAAGGGATTGCGACTAATTCTTTTGTTCTGTATTGGTTAATGATATTTAATATATCGTCTAATGGTGACTATCAGATTGCGTTTTCTTATTTGTCCTTAGGATGGTGCACACTTTACCCAGTTCTTTTTTCATGGTATTTGTATGTTGAGAATTTTTTCTCAACACATCTGTCACCCTTGGTAGTGAGTGACGTGGTTTGTTGTTGCACTCCGCTAGTTTGATGATACTAGTACAACAATTATTGTCCTCTATCTTCTCGTCAACTGTATATGTATTTGTGATTGTGCGGATATCCCTCTTATGAGGGACACCACTACCTTGCTTTTTGTGTTTTCTCGCTTTTCAGGTGTTTATCTGCACTCACTATTTGTATCAGGACATTACTGATCTGTAATCAGCTTAGTTATACCTATATATTTCCCAGCTAGTATTATGGCGGGATTTGATGATGACCGGGACAAACTCTTTAACGATATCTTTACAGGACAAGGGGTTAATCCAGAAAAAACAACAAAGGGGGATAATAAACCGTTAGGCTTAAAACAACTTTTCATCAAACTGGAGAGACTACGCAAAGCTGAGCTCTCCAGATGGTGGGACTTGACTACTCTGAAAAAGTATATTGAATTGAAGCAAATCCCAAGAGGCCTGAGAGTAATTATTTTCCCAACCTTCGAAGATTTAGACACTGATCTTCTGCAAGAATGGGAGACCTTGATTTCATCTTCCTCATATGGAATGATGGACATACTCATCAGACACGCAGAAAGAAAAAGGGCGAAATTGCTGGAAGAGATAGAACAGTTAGAACTAGAGAACAAAAAATTAGATCTCACTGACAGTACTGATAAGAATTTCAAAATTCTGAAAGATATTTTGACATCTCATCAAGCATATCTAAGAGACAAAAAGATACTCTACTGTATTGTTTGCCAATGCGACCTGATATACGTAGGGAGCACAATCAGACCACTCAAGGAGCGAATTCAGGAGCATGTACGAGCTATTAGAAATCAAGACTTTAGCTATCCTTTGGCTGAACACTATAATACAGTCCACAAGACAAATGAACAAATTAACATCAAATTTCATGGCATTACTACCTTGAAGAAGGATCCTCGAGGGGGGGATAGAACTCTGGCATTAAGGAAACTAGAAGCCAAATGGCTAATCAAACTGAGAGCAGTGGACCGCGGTTTAAATACTGATAGGGAAATGCATGTATTTTTACGGTAACCTTACTCTAAAGATACAATTTAGTTCATGATGGGTCTAGTAGAATGCTATTGTAGAGTTCCCTGTCAATATTGTATCCACTACTGTAATTTCGCCAAGTTCAGCTTCTTGATTGAGTAGCTTGTAATCACTACTATGTAGGACAGAGTTCAGATACATTGTGATATACATACTATCATTCTAGTCATCTTATACGCCTGTCAGTATGTATTGATACAGTGATTCACATTAAATTTTCGAATCATGCTCCCAGTTCGTTATCTGTTGATGAGCCTTTCCCTCTATGGATATAATACTCAGACAGCAGCTATTTTGGACTAATCGGTCACGACCAGAACAAATCCTATTGTTGTAATGTTTTATTACATGTCTGCTGACGATTTGATTTGTTATCACTGTCATATGGCATGTTGAATATAAGAGCATATGGTTTTGAGTAATCCAAGCATATGTGATGTACTGAGTCTCGTTACTATGCTATATGTATTGTATCATGTCCGCTGACCATTGGATCTGCTGTTACTCACATAAGATATGTGAAACATATTTGGGATGTATCCCACTACTATGTTTAACAGTTCAGTTTTTGTGTGTGTTTGTAATTACAATAACAAAGAATCAATTATCTTAATTCTTGCTTTGTCAAAACTGTTAGGTAAAGTGCATACACGAGGGTCCATTTTTATTTTTAATCTTTCTTTTATTTTATTTTATATGTTCTCTTTGTTTTCTTTCTGACTATTTTTTGCGATAATATTCATTCTCCTGTCTACCAACACCAACTTTTCACAGGTTTTAGTCCTTTTTCTACTTTTACCGAATGACGTGGTGGGACACCAAGCCACTCTACTGCTTTTGTCTAGCGTCTTCAACTGGGCAGTGTGTCAATTGGCCACACATATGTATTGATGTGGTCTTGAGTAGATACAGTGATATTAACATATTTTTAGTTAAGTCTCCGACGTGAAAGTTAGTTACAGTTGTTTGGATCACTATGGTTAGTAACACAGTGAGGCCATTTGTTGCTTTTTTTCTCTCCTGGGTTCCTAGTCCTTTTTTAGTCTCTACCTTTGGATTGCGGCAGATCAGCTTTCCCTTCCACAATTCACGTGATATTTGTATACCATGTGATCATGCTCCGCCGGATCACGAGTGTATTTAAAAATGGCGCCCGCGATTGTTAAGTGCTCGATATTTACCATATGGGACACCGTCGCTTTGACCTCAGGTAAGATACCGAATCCCGTGTTAAATTTGTAGAAGTATCTAGGATTCATAGACCTGCAATATTGGATACTAAATATTTCAGTGGTTGCTATATTCTCTTTTCAATTTCAAGGTATTGGATAGGAATACCTGGACCTGTTTGGAGCCCCGCATTCATACTTTTAATGGCCCGATATTTTGCCTTTTCTTGGACTCCTTAAAGATACGATAATAGGTGGGTTTTGATTGTTTGACATGTATTTATACTTTAGATATATTATCCGTGTTATTTCAATTATTGAGTTTTGTGCTTGCTAATCCCTGTTTATATAGAGATTTTCCCGTTTTTTTGGCTATATGTAGGACCTAGATTTCATGTCACGTTTGAATAGGTGAAGCTCATTTGCTTGTGTTTTATTCAGGGCTTGCAACTTTTACTACCTTTGATGTCTAATACTGAATTCTTAAACCTAATTGCTGGACCACTATATGGTATCTGTATACTATTGATCAAATTGATTTACCATTCAGATTCATAAATATTATCTCAGGTTGATTTACGTCATTACTTTTTACAGATGACTTAATCCTGAATCCTCATTTTATGATACCTTGCTCTAACACGTATTTCCGGACGGCGTGCAGAAGAATTGAGAATACACACCATCCATGGTTTGCGTGGTGAGCATATTTTTCCTAATTCCTTCCATAAGCAGGTCTCTTATTTAGTTCCATACTCTACTAACTTTTGATGGTCCATATTAACAATGTTGCCCATGTTCGTCTTTTCTTATAATATGTTTTTATCCATAACTAGTTTATATATACTTAACTGGCAGCTCCTTAAATTGCTTGGCCATATATTCTCAACAGTTGACATAACCCTTTTAGGCTTTCCCATGTGTAATATGAGCATGCACTACAAGTCGCCTTTTTTTCTTTTGTCTATATGGTGTGTTCTTGGTTATTACCAAACTCTCCCATCTGTGTTTCCTTATTTGGCTATACAAATGATATCTATACTGAAGAATAATATTAATATTTCGTGTTTACTTACAGTAACTGATTAAATCTTCTGGATAAATTCTGTCCAGAGATTCATTGCTTTTGTGCAAACTCATACGGTGTTCATTTGGGACGAATGGTGTGAAGAGCTGAGAATTATCCCCTCAGCTTCTTCTGGTAAGCGGATTCTATATACAGATATGATCAATTTGTTTGAGGCCCATATATGAGGCCACTGTTGCTTCACTGGTTATCCGTCTGGAATCCTTTGGTACATGTAGTGTACATAGATCTCACTTATATTAAAATCTAGTGGAGTTAACTATTAGATTCACTTATGGGATTCAACCTTCTGTGATGTAATGATACTATTTTTTGGCAGTGTACTTAACTATGCTACCGCTTCTATTCTACCTTTGTCTCTTGTATATATATACTCTGTTTTAATTGCACTATTATACAGGATTGTCACATCTTTATTATTATCATATTGCTGTTTATTAGAAGCCACCCGACATCGGCGTCCGATTGTGCCAGACTTCTTTTCATATTTATTGTACACTTTTCTTCAGGTCAGTTAGTGTTTGGTTCGTGACTTGTTACTCTTATATACGTGCTGTGTCAATTTAACACATGTGTTTTTGGAATTTTATTCCTTATATAGGATATTCAGTTAATGTGTGTTTTTTAGACGATTCTTGTTCCACATATCTAGTTTCTACATTCTACTACGTTTCATTCTCTTGAATCTATGGGACTTTAGGTGTATTCTTTGCACTTTACATATATTTCTCTTTTCTTGGGATCTTTTGTTTCTTTTTGCTTTTTTATATTTCTCTCATCTTTGCTTCTACTTTTTCAATTTTGGCTATTGTATATATATATTTTTCTTTTTATGAGATATGCTGTTACCGATTTATATGTATTACTCGATACTTATATTTGATTTTCATGTTTTGTTACAGCCTTGAAAAAGTTTTAGTACTTACGAAACACGTGTCGGCTGTTTTCTGTTTGATGAATTGAAGATGCTGTTTTCTGTTTGATAAATTGAAGAATAAAAAAGACAAATAAGACTCTTAAACTACAAGGGATTGCGACTAATTCTTTTGTTCTGTATTGGTTAATGATATTTAATATATCGTCTAATGGTGACTATCAGATTGCGTTTTCTTATTTGTCCTTAGGATGGTGCACACTTTACCCAGTTCTTTTTTCATGGTATTTGTATGTTGAGAATTTTTTCTCAACACATCTGTCACCCTTGGTAGTGAGTGACGTGGTTTGTTGTTGCACTCCGCTAGTTTGATGATACTAGTACAACAATTATTGTCCTCTATCTTCTCGTCAACTGTATATGTATTTGTGATTGTGCGGATATCCCTCTTATGAGGGACACCACTACCTTGCTTTTTGTGTTTTCTCGCTTTTCAGGTGTTTATCTGCACTCACTATTTGTATCAGGACATTACTGATCTGTAATCAGCTTAGTTATACCTATATATTTCCCAGCTAGTATTATGGCGGGATTTGATGATGACCGGGACAAACTCTTTAACGATATCTTTACAGGACAAGGGGTTAATCCAGAAAAAACAACAAAGGGGGATAATAAACCGTTAGGCTTAAAACAACTTTTCATCAAACTGGAGAGACTACGCAAAGCTGAGCTCTCCAGATGGTGGGACTTGACTACTCTGAAAAAGTATATTGAATTGAAGCAAATCCCAAGAGGCCTGAGAGTAATTATTTTCCCAACCTTCGAAGATTTAGACACTGATCTTCTGCAAGAATGGGAGACCTTGATTTCATCTTCCTCATATGGAATGATGGACATACTCATCAGACACGCAGAAAGAAAAAGGGCGAAATTGCTGGAAGAGATAGAACAGTTAGAACTAGAGAACAAAAAATTAGATCTCACTGACAGTACTGATAAGAATTTCAAAATTCTGAAAGATATTTTGACATCTCATCAAGCATATCTAAGAGACAAAAAGATACTCTACTGTATTGTTTGCCAATGCGACCTGATATACGTAGGGAGCACAATCAGACCACTCAAGGAGCGAATTCAGGAGCATGTACGAGCTATTAGAAATCAAGACTTTAGCTATCCTTTGGCTGTACACTATAATACAGTCCACAAGACAAATGAACAAATTAACATCAAATTTCATGGCATTACTACCTTGAAGAAGGATCCTCGAGGGGGGGATAGAACTCTGGCATTAAGGAAACTAGAAGCCAAATGGCTAATCAAACTGAGAGCAGTGGACCGCGGTTTGAATACTGATAGGGAAATGCATGTATTTTTACGGTAACCTTACTCTAAAGATACAATTTAGTTCATGATGGGTCTAGTAGAATGCTATTGTAGAGTTCCCTGTCAATATTGTATCCACTACTGTAATTTCGCCAAGTTCAGCTTCTTGATTGAGTATCTTGTAATCACTACTATGTAGGACAGAGTTCAGATACATTGAGATATACATACTATCATTCTAGTCATCTTATACGCCTGTCAGTATGTATTGATACAGTGATTCACATTAAATTTTCGAATCATGCTCCCAGTTTGTTATCTGTTGATGAGCCTTTCTCTCTATGGATATAATACTCAGACAGCAGCTATTTTGGACTAATCGGTCACGACCAGAACAAATCCTATTGTTGTAAGGTTTTATTACATGTCTGCTGATGATTTGATTTGTTATCACTGTCATATGGCATGTTGAATATAAGAGCATATGGTTTTGAGTAATCCAAGCATATGTGATGTACTGAGTCTCGTTACTATGCTATATGTATTGTATCATGTCCGCTGATCATTGGATCTGCTGTTACTCACATAAGATATGTGAAACATATTTGGGATGTATCCCACTACTATGTTTAACAGTTCAGTTTTTGTGTGTGTTTGTAATTACAATAACAAAGAATCAATTATCTTAATTCTTGCTTTGTCAAAACTGTTAGGTAAAGTGCATACACGAGGGTCCATTTTTATTTTTAATCTTTCTTTTATTTTATTTTATATGTTCTCTTTGTTTTCTTTCTGACTATTTTTTGCGATAATATTCATTCTCCTGTCTACCAACACCAACTTTTCACAGGTTTTAGTCCTTTTTCTACTTTTACCGAATGACGTGGTGGGACACCAAGCCACTCTACTGCTTTTGTCTAGCGTCTTCAACTGGGCAGTGTGTCAATTGGCCACACATATGTATTGATGTGGTCTTGAGTAGATACAGTGATATTAACATATTTTTAGTTAAGTCTCCGACGTGAAAGTTAGTTACAGTTGTTTGGATCACTATGGTTAGTAACACAGTGAGGCCATTTGTTGCTTTTTTTCTCTCCTGGGTTCCTAGTCCTTTTTTAGTCTCTACCTTTGGATTGCGGCAGATCAGCTTTCCCTTCCACAATTCACGCGATATTTGTATACCATGTGATCATGCTCCGCCGGATCACGAGTGTATTTAAAAATGGCGCCCGCGATTGTTAAGTGCTCGATATTTACCATATGGGACACCGTCGCTTTGACCTCAGGTAAGATACCGAATCCCGTGTTAAATTTGTAGAAGTATCTAGGATTCATAGACCTGCAATATTGGATACTAAATATTTCAGTGGTTGCTATATTCTCTTTTCAATTTCAAGGTATTGGATAGGAATACCTGGACCTGTTTGGAGCCCCGCATTCATACTTTTAATGGCCCGATATTTTGCCTTTTCTTGGACTCCTTAAAGATACGATAATAGGTGGGTTTTGATTGTTTGACATGTATTTATACTTTAGATATATTATCCGTGTTATTTCAATTATTGAGTTTTGTGCTTGCTAATCTCTGTTTATATAGAGATTTTCCCGTTTTTTTGGCTATATGTAGGACCTATATTTCATGTCACGTTTGAATAGGTGAAGCTCATTTGCTTGTGTTTTATTCAGGGCTTGCAACTTTTACTACCTTTGATGTCTAATACTGAATTCTTAAACCTAATTGCTGGACCACTATATGGTATCTGTATACTATTGATCAAATTGATTTACCATACAGATTCATAAATATTATCTCAGGTTAATTTACGTCATCACTTTTTACAGATGACTTAATCCTGAATCCTCATTTTATGATACCTTGCTCTAACACGTATTTCCGGACGGCGTGCAGAAGAATTGAGAATACACACCATCCATGGTTTGTGTGGTGAGCATATTTTTCCTAATTCCTTCCATAAGCAGGTCTCTTATTTAGTTCCATACTCTACTAACTTTTGATGGTCCATATTAATAATGTTGCCCATGTTCGTCTTTTCTTATAATATGTTTTTATCCATAACTAGTTTATATATACTTAACTGGCAGCTCCTTAAATTGCTTGGCCATATATTCTCAACAGTTGACATAACCCTTTTAGGCTTTCCCATGTGTAATATGAGCATGCACTACAAGTCGCCTTTTTTTCCTTTGTCTATATGGTGTGTTCTTGGTTATTACCAAACTCTCCCATCTGTGTTTCCTTATTTGGCTATACAAATGATATCTATACTGAAGAATAATATTAATGTTTCGTGTTTACTTACAGTAACTGATTAAATCTTCTGGATAAATTCTGTCCAGAGATTCATTGCTTTTGTGCAAACTCATACGGTGTTCATTTGGGACGAATGGTGTGAAGAGCTGAGAATTATCCCCTCAGCTTCTTCTGGTAAGCGGATTCTATATACAGATATGATCAATTTGTTTGAGGCCCATATATGAGGCCACTGTTGCTTCACTGGTTATCTGTCTGGAATCCTTTGGTACATGTAGTGTACATAGATCTCACTTATATTAAAATCTAGTAGAGTTAACTATTAGATTCACTTATGGGATTCACCCTTCTGTGATGTAATGATACTATTTTTTGGCAGTGTACTTAACTATGCTACCGCTTCTATTCTACCTTTGTCTCTTGTATATATATACTCTGTTTTAATTGCACTATTATACAGGATTGTCACATCTTTATTATTATCATATTGCTGTTAATTAGGAGCCACCCGACATCGGCGTCCGATTGTGCCAGACTACTTTTCATATTTATTGTACACTTTTCTTCAGGTCAGTTAGTGTTTGGTTCGTGACTTGTTACTCTTATATACGTGCTGTGTCAATTTAACACTTGTGTTTTTGGAATTTTATTCCTTATATAGGATATTCAGTTAATGTGTGTTTTTTAGACGATTCTTGTTCCACATATCTAGTTTCTACATTCTACTACGTTTCATTCTCTTGAATCTATGGGACTTTAGGTGTATTCTTTGCACTTTACATATATTTCTCTTTTCTTGGGATCTTTTGTTTCTTTTTGCTTTTTTATATTTCTCTCATCTTTGCTTCTACTTTTTCAATTTTGGCTATTGTATATACATATTTTTCTTTTTATGAGATATGCTGTTACCGATTTATATGTATTACTCGATACTTATATTTGATTTTCATGTTTTTTTACAGCCTTGAAAAAGTTTTAGTACTCATCTAGTACTTACGAAACACGTGTCAGCTGTTTTCTGTTTGATGAATTGAAGATGCTGTTTTCTGTTTGATAAATTGAAGAATAAAAAAGACAAAGAAGACTCTTAAACTACAAGGGATTGCGACTAATTCTTTTGTCCTGTATTGCTTAATGATATTTAATATATCGTCTAATGGTGACTATCAGATTGCGTTTTCTTATTTGTCCTTAGGATGGTGCACACTTTACCCAGTTCTTTTTTCATGGTATTTGTATGTTGAGAATTTTTTCTCAACACATCTGTCACCCTTGGTAGTGAGTGACGTGGGTTCTTGTTGCACTCCGCTAGTTTGATGATACTAGTACAACAATTATTGTCCTCTATCTTCTCGCCAACTGTATATGTATTTGTGATTGTGCGGATATCCCTCTTATAAGGGACACCACTACCTTGCTTTTTGTGTTTTCTCGCTTTTCAGGTGTTTATCTGCACTCACTATTTGTATCAGGACATTACTGATCTGTAATCAGCTCAGTTATACCTATATATTTCCCAGCTAGTATTATGGCGGGATTTGATGATGACCGGGACAAACTCTTTAACGATATCTTTACAGGACAAGGGGTTAATCCAGAAAAAACAACAAAGGGGGATAATAAACCGTTAGGCTTAAAACAACTTTTCATCAAACTGGAGAGACTACGCAAAGCTGAGCTCTCCAGATGGTGGGACTTGACTACTCTGAAAAAGTATATTGAATTGAAGCAAATCCCAAGAGGCCTGAGAGTAATTATTTTCCCAACCTTCGAAGATTTAGACACTGATCTTCTGCAAGAATGGGAGACCTTGATTTCATCTTCCTCATATGGAATGATGGACATACTCATCAGACACGCAGAAAGAAAAAGGGCGAAATTGCTGGAAGAGATAGAACAGTTAGAACTAGAGAACAAAAAATTAGATCTCACTGACAGTACTGATAAGAATTTCAAAATTCTGAAAGATATTTTGACATCTCATCAAGCATATCTAAGAGACAAAAAGATACTCTACTGTATTGTTTGCCAATGCAACCTGATATACGTAGGGAGCACAATCAGACCACTCAAGGAGCGAATTCAGGAGCATGTACGAGCTATTAGAAATCAAGACTTTAGCTATCCTTTGGCTGAACACTATAATACAGTCCACAAGACAAATGAACAAATTAACATCACATTTCATGGCATTACTACCTTGAAGAAGGATCCTCGAGGGGGGGATAGAACTCTGGCATTAAGGAAACTAGAAGCCAAATGGCTAATCAAACTGAGAGCAGTGGACCGCGGTTTAAATACTGATAGGGAAATGCATGTATTTTTACGGTAACCTTACTCTAAAGATACAATTTAGTTCATGATGGGTCTAGTAGAATGCTATTGTAGAGTTCCCTGTCAATATTGTATCCACTACTGTAATTTCGCCAAGTTCAGCTTCTTGATTGAGTAGCTTGTAATCACTACTATGTAGGACAGAGTTCAGATACATTGTGATATACATACTATCATTCTAGTCATCTTATACGCCTGTCAGTATGTATTGATACAGTGATTCACATTAAATTTTCGAATCATGCTCCCAGTTTGTTATCTGTTGATGAGCCTTTCCCTCTATGGATATAATACTCAGACAGCAGCTATTTTGGACTAATCGGTCACGACCAGAACAAATCCTATTGTTGTAATGTTTTATTACATGTCTGCTGACGATTTGATTTGTTATCACTGTCATATGGCATGTTGAATATAAGAGCATATGGTTTTGAGTAATCCAAGCATATGTGATGTACTGAGTCTCGTTACTATGCTATATGTATTGTATCATGTCCGCTGACCATTGGATCTGCTGTTACTCACATAAGATATGTGAAACATATTTGGGATGTATCCCACTACTATGTTTAACAGTTCAGTTTTTGTGTGTGTTTGTAATTACAATAACAAAGAATCAATTATCTTAATTCTTGCTTTGTCAAAACTGTTAGGTAAAGTGCATACACGAGGGTCCATTTTTATTTTTAATCTTTCTTTTATTTTATTTTATATGTTCTCTTTGTTTTCTTTCTGACTATTTTTTGCGATAATATTCATTCTCCTGTCTACTAACACCAACTTTTCACAGGTTTTAGTCCTTTTTCTACTTTTACCGAATGACGTGGTGGGACACCAAGCCACTCTACTGCTTTTGTCTAGCGTCTTCAACTGGACAGTGTGTCAATTGGCCACACATATGTATTGATGTGGTCTTGAGTAGATACAGTGATATTAACATATTTTTAGTTAAGTCTCCTACGTGAAAGTTAGTTACAGTTGTTTGGATCACTATGGTTAGTAACACAGTGAGGCCATTTGTTGCTTTTTTTCTCTTCCGGGTTCCTAGTCCTTTTTTAGTCTCTACCTTTGGATTGCGGCAGATCAGCTTTCCCTTCCACAATTCATGCGATATTTGTATACCATGTGATCATGCTCCGCCGGATCACGAGTGTATTTAAAAATGGCTCCGGCGATTGTTAAGTGCTCGATATTTACCATATGGGACGCCGTCGCTTTGACCTCAGGTAAGATACCGAATCCCGTGTTAAATTTGTAGAAGTATCTAGGATTCATAGACCTGCATTATTGGATACTAAATATTTCAGTGGTTGCTATATTCTCTTTTCAATTTCAAGGTATTGGATAGGAATACCTGGACCTGTTTGGAGCCCCGCATTCATACTTTTAATGGCCCGATATTTTGCCTTTTCTTGGACTCCTTAAAGATACGATAATAGGTGGGTTTTATTGTTTGACATGTATTTATACTTTAGATATATTATCCGTGTTATTTCAATTATTGAGTTTTGTGCTTGCTAATCTCTGTTTATATAGAGATTTTCCCGTTTTTTTGGCTATATGTAGGACCTATATTTCATGTCACGTTTGAATAGGTGAAGCTCATTTGCTTGTGTTTTATTCAGGGCTTGCAACTTTTACTACCTTTGATGTCTAATACTGAATTCTTAAACCTAATTGCTGGACCACTATATGGTATCTGTATACTATTGATCAAATTGATTTACCATACAGATTCATAAATATTATCTCAGATTGATTTACGTCATCACTTTTTACAGATGACTTAATCCTGAATCCTCATTTTATGATACCTTGCTCTAACACGTATTTCCGGACGGCGTGCAGAAGAATTGAGAATACACACCATCCATGGTTTGCGTGGTGAGCATATTTTTCCTAATTCCTTCCATAAGCAGGTCTCTTATTTAGTTCCATACTCTACTAACTTTTGATGGTTCATATTAATAATGTTGCCCATGTTTGTCTTTTCTTATAATATGTTTTTATCCATAACTAGTTTATTTATACTTAACTGGCAGCTCCTTAAATTGCTTGGCCATATATTCTCAACAGTTGACATAACCCTTTTAGGCTTTCCCATGTGTAATATGAGCATGCACTACTAGTCGCCTTTTTTTCTTTTGTCTATATGGTGTGTTCTTGGTTATTACCAAACTCTCCCATCTGTGTTTCCCTATTTGGCTATACAAATGATATCTATACTGAAGAATAATATTAATGTTTCGTGTTTACTTACAGTAACTGATTAAATCTTCTGGATAAATTCTGTCCAGAGATTCATTGCTTTTGTGCAAACTCATACGGTGTTCATTTGGGACGAATGGTGTGAAGAGCTGAGAATTATCCCCTCAGCTTCTTCTGGTAAGCGGATTCTATATACAGATATGATCAATTTGTTTGAGGCCCATATATGAGGCCACTGTTGCTTCACTGGTTATCCGTCTGGAATCCTTTGGTACATGTAGTGTACATAGATCTCACTTATATTAAAATCTAGTGGAGTTAACTATTAGATTCACTTATGGGATTCAACCTTCTGTGATGTAATGATACTATTTTTTGGCAGTGTACTTAACTATGCTACCGCTTCTATTCTACCTTTGTCTCTTGTATATATATACTCTGTTTTAATTGCACTATTATACAGGATTGTCACATCTTTATTATTATCATATTGCTGTTTATTAGGAGCCACCCGACATCGGCGTCCGATTGTGCCAGACTTCTTTTCATATTTATTGTACACTTTTCTTCAGGTCAGTTAGTGTTTGGTTCGTGACTTGTTACTCTTATATACGTGCTGTGTCAATTTAACACATGTGTTTTTGGAATTTTATTCCTTATATAGGATATTCAGTTAATGTGTGTTTTTTAGACGATTCTTGTTCCACATATCTAGTTTCTACATTCTACTACGTTTCATTCTCTTGAATCTATGGGACTTTAGGTGTATTCTTTGCACTTTACATATATTTCTCTTTTCTTGGGATCTTTTGTTTCTTTTTGCTTTTTTATATTTCTCTCATCTTTGCTTCTACTTTTTCAATTTTGGCTATTGTATATATATTTTTTTCTTTTTATGAGATATGCTGTTACCGATTTATATGTATTACTCGATACTTATATTTGATTTTCATGTTTTGTTACAGCCTTGAAAAAGTTTTAGTACTCATCTAGTATTTACGAAACACGTGTCGGCTGTTTTCTGTTTGATGAATTGAAGATGATGTTTTCTGTTTGATAAAATGAAGAATAAAAAAGACAAAGAAGACTCTTAAACTACAAGGGATTGCGACTAATTCTTTTGTCCTGTATTGCTTAATGATATTTAATATATCGTCTAATGGTGACTATCAGATTGCGTTTTCTTATTTGTCCTTAGGATGGTGCACACTTTACCCAGTTCTTTTTTCTGGGTAATTCCATCAAGGGTCTTGGTAAGTCACATTTTAATATGCTAATTTACTGCTGCTGACAGTTAAAATACTTTATTACGAGAATGAGGAGGGGGCTCCAGTACAGCACAGTGCCAGGCTGCAAATGTGTACACTAGAGTTGTTTGTCTGTGCTGTAAATGCAGGGCCATCTAATGCAGAAGTTTTGACTCATTAAAATATTAGTTTTGCTGATTTATTAGTTCAAAAGATTTAATACTGCTTGACAGTACGAAGCAGCAGGCTTTAATTTTGCAGCACTAGGAGACTTGCTAAGTGGAAGTCACTGATAAGTCCTGTGATTAATGTTCCCACTGGAGGGAGGTCACAGTTTTCTCTACTGGCAGTTTTCACTCTCACCATAACTATTGCCGAGGGTTAATATGCCTGATATAAAGAAAGTCTGCCACCATTACAGAACTGTATTGTATGTGGATAGCTCAGTGGGTTTCTGTTTTTGTGACAGAGATCCCTTTCTTACTTGTGGTTCAGCCGCACCTGGAGCTGAGGTCGGGGTGGAGGGTGCTGATTATTTAAAAATTAAATAACAACTTTAAAAGCATCTGCTGCAGAGTTTGACTTTCTTGTTGCACAAATGTGTGATTTCCGATTTTTGTCTGTTTCCATGGACTTCATTGCATACTGTTGGTTGCAAGAAAGAGTCACTTTAGATGTGTCACACATTTATTCACTGAATGTCTCTAATAAATCCACTGAATCTATAAAAATTTCACACACAAACAATTTAAAACATTAGCAGCTGTGCTTAAATGGGTGTAATTTCTAATATTTATATGTTTCCCTTGTCTTCATTGCTTGATTTGCTTGCTATAAAGTGTCACTCATATTTGTGGAAATGCCACTCATAATCACCCTGAAATTATGAAAATGTCACACATAGCATTCTGAAACCTTGGCAGCTATGGTGGTGAGTATCCTTGGACTAGGCCTGAGCAAGCCGGCTGATGGACGAGGTCACCGGTGTATTAAACTGTGTAGCCTTAGACCATGTAATGTATGTGCATGTAACTTGCATGATCGAGGTAACTATTAGCGGCGATACTACGTGTCTCTCGGTCCTTTTTCCCCAGCACCCCTCCACCCCCACTCACCCCTCTCCCCAGGGGCGGCAAACTTAGGGATAGCCCCGGGCGCCACAAGCTCTAGCTACGCCGTTGGGCCTACCAGCAGTGGCTCTGCGGTTATTTATATGACCAGTATACTCAGGGATCCTAGTTTCAGAGTTAGCTTCCCCCAAGGCATTCTCTGGCTGTATATGTCTGGGCTTGTTATAGGCTAAGCCATCATTACAAGTTATGTTATAAGTGCTCTTATATCCTTCAGGTGCTTAAACTGAAGTTTGCAAGATTTCAACCTGGGAAGGAAAAGCTACCTTCCCATCATCCAATACAATCTTTGGGGGATTATTCAAGGGTTAGGTGGGACCTACACCATAACCTTTTCTTAATAAATCCTCAATATCTGTAACCCTGTCCAGCAGTTTCTCTAGAGGGGCTGTGACTGTGTTATGAGGGGCATCTAGACCCGAACCCTCTGCTACAATAGCAGCGATCTGAGAAGTCTCTAATTGGCTGAGTATTTTGTTCATGACGCTGTCCAAGTGTCCTAAAAGGCGCTGGAGTGAGGCAAAACTATTGTCTATTAGTTATTTGATCCGTGCAAGAACAATATCCAGAACAGCCTCCCCAACAATATCAGGAGCCGCATCCCTAAGAACGCTGCATGTTGGTGTGAGAGGCACAACATCGGTCTGTGTGCTGATGGAAATGGTGTGTACCATCACTGAGTTAGTGTGCTGAGGCCTTTTTTGTTGTTTTGTTTTTTGGGTGGCCGCACCCCTCCTTCGCTTCACTGGTGGCTCTCTCGGTCTGTCCTCACTATGGGGTTTAGAGGTCTGTGTCCTAGTGGCTGTACTTGGCCCGTTCAAAGTATCCGTGGAAGATACTTCCAGGTCAGGTACGGGAGAAGAATGAAGCTGGCATTGCGAGGTAGGGGACAAATAAGTTTGAAGGGCTCCACCCAGAGTGATGGTACCTAATGAAGAGCGCCTCTGCAGAGATAACGGTTCTAGAGAGAGCCGCCTCTCTGTCAGTTCGATCTCGTGGCTGGGCATTGATTTGGCTCTGCCAATGAAAGAGTCCAAGGATCCCACTACACCCTTTCGTTTACTCTTTGTAAAGGGAGGAATAAACAACACCACAGACACAGATATTATTACACAACCAGCAAAAATATGCCACAGTACCCAGGAATTGTAGAGCCAAGATCTGGAGACCCAATGTTAGAGGGATGACCCAGCCCAGCCTTGTCCTGTCTCGGACGGGCGCAGACCGGCCCTCCCGCGTCCGGCGCTGAGGGGGCCCGCAGATGTATTTGATGCGCCTACTGGCACAGAGTGCGGGGGTCCGTGGTGGCGTCAGGAGGCCACAAGGGAGCCTGGGGCTTGGAGTCCTGGTTCCGCTCCCCCTCACTGCCAGCCAACAGGCAGGCAGTGACGGCAGTAAGGGCTTCCCCGTGAAGTATACTGGTTAGCAGATACATTGGGGATAAACCGTGTCAAGAAATTCTTGCTGACCGTCCCTGACTGGTGGATACCCTGTTTCCGCTTCCGGGACCAGCAATAGGGCACTGAATTAAACTAGGTGTTCGCCGAATTCGCTGCAGGACGGTAATAGAACCTTGCACCGTTCCCACACATCATAGAATACCCCCTCTCTTACTTTTTACCTCGACTATGTAAAAAGCCCATCAAAAGGACGAGAACAGCTTGGTTTGGCTTCCAAGATGCATGGATTGTTTAGAGACTAGAGACTCAAGACTGGAGCATCCCTCACCTGCCCGGTCCCTTTGCACACCGAGCATGGCAAGTGTACAGCACATTACTTTATTGATTAAACTTCAAGGACTAGTCAAGGTAGGGGTGGCTTTTGGCCAGGGAGTTCAAATTCAACCTTTCAGGTGATACCCTCATCCCTATACACCCACCGTTCTTCTTCTTATAATATATATCATGCTCTGCTTCTCCCACTCCCCCTACCGAATTCTATCACAAGTCAGAAAGTCTGAGAGTGGTCAGAACACTCTTCAGAGCTGACTTGGTTTACAGAATCGCCCTGCTTGCCCTATTGACACATTCATTTGATTCTGGGCAAACCACTTAATCTCCCCATGCCTACCAAAAAATGAATGTGTCCTTATGTAACGTAACTGCCGCTCATGTACAGCGCTCCAATACTTTTGGGGCGACTTCGCTCTATAGAGAGCTAAAAAAAAAAACGGTGGACATTCTAGTACTCCCTTCTCCAAATAAAAGAAGAGCAAATAGTTAATGACAGACAGCGTTTGACCATTTCAAATATAAATTGCACAGCTGGCCTGGTTACTCATTGACTAATACATCCACAGCAGATGTCTGTCTGTGTTTAAATTGTGTGGATCCAGGTTCATAAACTGGCAGGTTCCTTCAGCCTTTCATCCTTCTGAGTTATATAAAAGGAACAACATTAAAGACTTCATTACAAGTGTCCTGGTAATCCCGTTTCAGACCAAAAGGGGACTTTCTGCATGAATTCTACAGATTGGATGCACTCCTGCGCCTTTTTCCTGCGGACATTTTGTGAGGAAAAATGGTGAAATGTGCATGTGGTAATCTGAGGTGCAAACTGTGATACTCCGTGCTTCATATGCAGCCTCCCTTGCTTCCAATCAGTCTGTAATAATGACTCCTGGAAATACTTCATCCTGCTGCATTTCTATTTCCCACAATAATATTAACAAGGAATAATACCATGGAGTTCGAAATGGGGAACTAATTTGGGTAACAATAACTGATCTAACTATGAACAACCACTTTATAAATGTAGCTATTAAAAAAACTATTAGTTTAAAATTTCAGTAAACATACATGGATTATATCATAGTACAATGTCATAGTGGTTCAGACAGCTGACCGATCCATCAGCTTTCACCGTGGCTGTCTAACGTAGGTTCAGAAGTGCCAGATCCATACTACATTTCCTGGTTATATATATATATATATATATATATATTTACATAAAATTATTCTAAACAGAACTCATTTACGTACTGAGGGGTTCTGGACATCTGGCACAGTTCTGGCCCTCCTGTACCTGTATTTGACAATCCTAGTTACCAGAGGTTAGACAGAAGGGGCACTTGGAGAGAAAAGTTCCTATTGGCCCGTGCTTTGACCAGCACAACTAAGTTCAGCACCCAGGCTAATATGCTGCCTACACATACAAGGTCCCTAAGGCGAGACCAATTGCATTGCAAATGCCACTACTGGCCCTGGAGACCCCAACTCCCGGGGCCTGGCCTAATTTTTTAAAATGTATTTTCCGGTTGTAGGGGCCACGTGGCCCCCCTCCCCTGGGTCACTTTATCCCCGCTCCCCTGGTCCACTCCATTCCCCGGGGCCTGGCCATCCTGCTTTTTTTGATGAGGGGGTCGCATGACCCCTCCTGAGGCCAATTATAATCCCAGGGACCCCTTCCCACAGGGCCGGCCTTCCTTTAAAAAACAATACTAATAGTTTTCCTGTGAGGGGGCCCAAAGGCCCCCCTCCCCTGGGCCACTTCTGGGCCCCCAGGGTCGGCCCTCAAGTTGGGGTCCATGGGGGAGCCCCTATGCCCCCATGGTCCCTGCCAGCTCTGGGCCTCCTGCAGGAGCCCACACTGCTTTTAGACAAGGGAAGCTGCTAAAATGCAGCTCTCCTTGCCCTAAAGCAATTCTGGTGTCCTGCTCTCACTTCAACGAAGCAAAGCAGTGTTTGCTATGGCAGGGCAGGAGCCATGCTCCTGCCCTGCCATTGCAAATGGCAATATTCTGGGGGTGGGCACCCTGGGACATTGCAGGTGGTGGCGGTCCCCAGGGCCATCGGGGCTCCAGGAGGGGGCCCCCTCCCAACTAATTTAAGCCCCGGGAGGTGGTGGACCCCAGGGATTGGTGGGTCTGCAACGAACCACCGCATTACAATAAAGAGTGCCCCAGGGAGGTGGTAGTCCCCAAGGCAGTGTTAGGGGCCTCTGCCCCCCTCACTTTATTATTAAAAAGTAGCCCCGGGAAGGTGGCAGTCGCCCGGTGCTGAGTTCCAGGAAAAGCTGGGGGCGGGCCGCATGCCCCCCACATTTAACTTTTAGAGCCTCGGGGAGGTGGCGGCTCCCGGGCTGCGTGGGGGAGGCATAAGACTCCCCACGAGCTTTTCATTTGATTAAAGCCCTGGGGAGGTGGTGGTCCACGGGGCTGCGGGGGGCCTGCATGCCCCCGCATATAATAAGCATGGCCCTGGGGAGGTTGCGGACCCCGGGGCTGTGGGGGCCCCTGATGGCCCAGGCTATATAATTTTACATTGCCCCCAAAACATGTGCCCCCAAAACATGTGCCACCCGGGGGCTTAATTAAAGAAAACGCTTGTTTTATTTTATTTTTGGCCGGATTCGCGCATACAGCATGAATTCGGATGATTTAAAAAAATAAAAGGTAACTGTAATAAATAAATCCCCATTTGTTTTCCATAGATTGTTTTAGGAAGCACTACTGTAAACACAGCTAAACTGAGTAACACCAAATTTGCAGGAAGCAAGATCTTGGTTCAGAAAGCGTGCTTTTTGTGTTCTGGTGCAAATTAATTTCTTAGTTTTTGATAAATTAAGGTAAAAAAATATTTATTTATCTGGACGGTTGGGTTCGAGGGACTCTCGTGAGAGACCCGTAAGCTCAAGGTAAAAAATAGAGTGTTCTGATTGGCCTTATTTTTTTTCCCCTTGGGCCACCTTCCCCCCATGGGAGGGAGACTCACACAGGAGAGAGCTCTGATTGGCTGGCCACAACATGAAAGAAAATGTTGTGCCAGCCATTACAGGACACCGGGGTCCTGAAAATATTGAAAAATAAAGAAGTTATGGGTCAGGGTAGGGACACCCTGTACCCCTAGCTCACATGCGACCCCTTCCCTCCCCATGGCCATAATGAAAATGCAAAAATGATCCAACGAGACTACTGCGGGATCACAACAAAAAAAATGGTAGCTGATGTTTTTTAATATAATTATTCTGACCCCCAGGATGGGACAGGGCCAGGGGGCCAAAACTTTTTATTATTTGAGGAGTGCCTGGGCCCCACCTTGAGGTCCACCGCAGCCCCTAACGATCCTTGCAATGTGGGTGCCACGGGCGGGCACCAGGACACACACTTTATTAAAAATATGCTGTCTCCCGCAAGCACTCATAATGTGTGTTGGCTGGGCAGCCAACTGGAACCATGGGGTCACTGGTGCTCTGCCGGCAGCCCACAACTAAAATTAAACATATGGGTGTACTGGGTCGGCATCTGTACACCCGCAACAAAATAGTTGTAAATAAAAAGTGAATAATAAATGAGTGGCAGGAGCCACTTGTTCGATTTTTCACTCTTGGGTGATAGTCCCCCAAACCTTTTGCCTTCATCGCTCCTGTTTTGCTGAAATCATTTTTGCCTCTTTTTAGGACTCTGTGAACTTTACCACTGCTAACCAGTTCTAAAGTGCTTGTATTCACTCTTCTAAACATAGTAAAAATGGCTTACACCAAACTGGCACATTTAATTTACTTGTAAGTCCCTATTGAATTGGTATTATATGTACGCAGAGCCTACAAATTGAATGCTACTTGTGGGCATGCAGCAGTCATTCTACCACCCACTTGAGATGCCTATTTAAACATGTCTCAGGCATACCATTGCAACCTGTGTGCAGTTTCAAACTGCCATTTCAATCTGGCAAAATAGCCCCTTTATGAGACCTCAACCTTAATTTTTTTTAATACATAATACATAGTCACACAAGAAGGGCCATAAACAGACCTTAGGGTAGGGTGCATTTAAATTGTTGGACATGTACTTTTAGGTTTAATATGTCCTGGCAGTGAAAAACTCAAAACTAAAATCCATTTTTCAGTACTGCAAGGCTTACCTCTCTCACAGGGTACATTGGGTTACCTTACTAAATTTACTAAGTGATAACTTTTGATAGTCAGCAGGTAGGAATATCAAGTCTGTTCTCAAACAATTTGTAATTTATAACCCTCTTTAATGGTAAAGTCAGATTTTAAGTCACAATTCTGAAAATGCTACTAGTTAGAAAGTTGGCATTTTCTTGTCCTAACCATTTGGTGGGTGCATCCTGTATTCTGGGTCACATGACTAGGTGTTGTTGGCAGTTGGCCTTTGGGTATTCCAAAAAAACCCTGCTGTTGTAACGATGGGCCATCTTGTCAGAATGAGAGGCAGGAAAAGTGTCACCCATCACATTTGCACTTCAAAGGGTTTTTCTCAGCAGATTTACAAAGGACCTCATGCTATATTGTCACCCTGACCCCTCCCAACAATGGTAGGGAGAGGAAGGAAATTCCAGTACCAGATGTGGGGAGAAGTCTAGAAGTTTCTCCAACTTCAAAGCTGGCTCCAGGTATACATATTGGAGCCTGAGACCAGCTCTTAATATCTCTTCTGGCCCTGTCAAAAATTCAGAAGAGGACTGCTCTGCTGGCCTACTGCTGGAAGGAAAGTCCTGCTGCAAGAAGGACTGTTCTGCTGCCTCGCTGCCTGTGGATGAATGACGGGACCTGCTCCTTGAATTCAGAATCACCATAGTGACTCCAAGGGCTAACTGACTGGCCACCTATTCTGAGCTACAGAGACAAAGTATTTTCCAGAGACCTGCCCTGCATCTGCCCAGACTTAAATGAACCTGCCTGTCCCCTGCTACTGGCCTCTACTGGAATGAGTATTGATCCCCAAGAGGTGCCCTGCGGTCCTAGTTCCATGGCTGACATAAGAGTGTTCTCCTCCTGCCCCAAATGTGGTTTTGTTGTATAGCATTTTAGGACCCTAGTGTAATTTTCCAGAGTCATGCCCTTATATAGGTATAAATCGCCATATCCTTATATAGGTATAGAAATCATAACCATATTTAGACATAGCCCATGCAGTCCAAATACGGCATGGCTACTTCTATTAGTTCCGAAAATCCACAACGATTTCTTGGAAAACTCGGCTTCAGCAGTTAGGGTCTTTCCCTTGCTTGAATATTGATTTGTCCAAAAACTCATGGAGTTTTCAAAGAACTGAGACTCTTTGATGACGTTATTATGTCCACCTTTACGTCAAACTCGGCACCTTCAAGGTATAAATATGCCCACACTTGCCCAAGCAAACACACAGTGGTTTGGAGCAGTTCGACTATCTACTTGTCCGACGCATCTCGCTACAGCAAGTGCCGAAGGAAGCCGACTCCCCAGCAGATGCACTGAGAGAGACGCTGTCTTTTCTCTTGCTGAGAAATCCAGCTCCAGTGTTTCCAAGGTCCCCTTGCAGGGTGTTGGGAAATTGAGTCCTGAGACAGAGAGATACCAGACCTCCTTCATTCTAAACCAAGGTACGGAGCTGATTAGACCCTAAGAGAAATCTTGGATAAATTCTTAGCAAAAAGAATATTAAACTTAGGCTACACCACACTTATTTCTTCCCTCATACTAGACTTAGGTTAGGTACATCGGGGTAGGCGTATTTTAGAAGCACCAGTTGAGTACTTTTAATCTTTATTTATTTACGTATGTATTTTATGGCTTACAAATCATAGCATGCTTTTACAGCATTATTTTATAATACTCTTCTTGCTGTGCGCATTACACTTTACAGCCAGTATTACGATTGTAGCAGTTCATTTCTTCTACATGAGAAAGAAGACTGTTCAATAAATACTTTTATTGAAAACGCCCGTCTCTCTATTTCTTTGCACCTCTGGTGAAACGTAGCATGCGCTTATGACTGAGTAAAATATCTATCTATTGTTTCCACGACTCTGAATAGACTTTTTATCTTGGGGAAACAACATTGTCATGTTTATGCGGTAGTCAGAAACGAATCCCTTCTTGTTCATTTGAGAAAGTTTCTAGTGACCTCTGAGCTAGCTGGCACTCACAATTAAGTTTAATATATTCGATAGAGACCTAGTAGACTTAAGTCCTACGTCAAATCTATAGGATATATTATTCCAATGCGCAAAGCCTATTGGGAATACAGGAACTGCACTACATAGCGCCCAACGTTTGGTAAGGCACTAATTTAACACTAGATACTAGAGTAACTCGTCGTGCTTTTCACAGAGACCCCTTTTTCCAGTAAAATAATCCAATAGACGTCTGGAGTGGGTTAAAGGATAAAATATACGGGTTTACACCATTACAACGCAACTTTTACCATATTTGAATGTATGACGTTACAACGCATGCTTTTACCACGCATGCTGTTACAACGCAGGTTTTACTACGCATACCATTACAACGCATTACACTGGGGGGCGCTCTAGGATAGGGAATAAGTTTAATTTACTATCCAACACCTTCCCTACTATCCACGGGGACTGGAGTTGGAATAGTAAATTAAACTATTCACTATCCAGCACCCCCAAGTGTAATGCATTGTAATGGTATGCGTAGTAAAACCTGCGTTGTAACAGCATGCGTGGTAAAAGCATGCGTTGTAACGTCATACATTCAAATATACGCCATAACTGAGTAGGACAAAAAATCCTATGTATTAGTTTTTGGTTTATTCAACGTTGAAGGATACAGTGTTCCAAAATATTGTGCACCTTATCTTTATTTCCTTGAAACTTGCTCTGCAAGACTTTCAACAAAATGTCGAATAGCGCCACCGAGGATGGTGGAACTGCAGCGTCTGCAAACCGAAAGAATGACAGATGTAGAACTGCTAGCTCAGCTAAAACAATAATTAAAATACATAGACAATTGGTTCAATATGTCATTCGGACTCCAACAGTCCAACCTGCTATAAGAATTCCACAGCACACCCCTCATCAGGGGAACACAAACAAAATTACACCACATACTATACAATCAGTCATTGGTAAATTACCCACAAAAAGGGAACAAATTCCATTCTGGTTAGCTCAAAAAATTACTCAAATCGAGCCAGTATTTCTCGATAGTACACCTCGTGAGAAACACAGGATTCTAACAATCTTTTTACCAATGGGGATTACACCACACGTAGAGGACTGTGACACTTAGGGTACAGTCTTAGCTGCAATCTACACAAAAACACATGGTGTTCCTTCTATGGCTGTGATAGCAGACGGCCTGAAACAGATTCAAAATGAATATGGGGCAGAGCCTGCTTTAAATCTTGGTATGAAGTTACTGAAGGATTTCAAACAGGTCTCAGCTATAATATTAGCTAATATTAAAGGTGAAGCAGCATCAGTGGCAAACCGCCAAAAACTAAAAGAACTAGATGTAACTGAGCAACCGTATGAACTTGCCAGAATAATTGAAAAATCCTATGAAGAACTAGGTAGAGATAGTTTGGGAGGGATACCAGTAAAGCCCGAACTGACAGCAAATCCTGAAAAAGTTTTTATTAAAAACACACTCACTACTCCTAAAAAAAAAAGTGGGAAAATACTAGACAGCCACTTCCTAAAGAGAAGCGTTCTCAATCCAGAGGTAGGTCTCCTCAAAAGGAGCACTCCGAAACGAGATATAACCTCAGAAATAGGGATAATTTGAGAAAAACTGATAGATATCAAGATACTGATACGCATTCCTCTCGTACCTTTCAGACTTCCTTGCAGAAATCCGGAAGAAGAGGACGGTCAGAACACAAGAAAGAACGTGTGAAGTCCAAAGAGGATCAAGAACCCATTTACAGACACGGATAAATGTATGCAACATTGTAATCCGAATCATCCCAGGGAGATGCGGATTTGCATACATAACCTTTAATGAAGGTGAAAAAGTACCAATTGCTTATAAATCACACTTGTACACACAAGCTGAAATGAAATTCACTTCAACAGAAAAAATTCTGACAGCGGTTCAAACTGCAGTAGCAAAAGAGAGAGCCCTCACGCAGGGAAAACGCATAAAGGTCGTTACTCCTGTACCTGCCTTAGAGGCAGTGACAAAGGCAAGCATTCCAAATGCAAAAGCTTTACATCCAAGATGAATACAGTGGGTTAATCCTCTTGCTGCAACAGACGTTGAATACGTTTTTGATCCCTACTTGAAAACTCATGAATTTCTCCAATACTAACAAGAATGACCTCTGCCCACCGAGATTCTACCTCTAGAACATTACGGATGTATAATTTATACAGACGGATCAGCACAGCCCGCAATTGGGGGTAAACAAGCATAAAGTGCTGCATGCGCAATTGTTAAAGGTCGCTGGCTCGATGGTAAATTCAAACCTATGGTCACAAAAACTCAGTCTTTAGGAGATTGTACAGCTCAGCGAGCTGAACTACAAGCATTCAAGATGGTGCCTGATAATACCGATCGTGAATTCCCCACACTCATAGTGTGTGATTCGTATTACTGCTTCCAATCTTACAATGAATACTTGCAGAACTGGGTTCAAAATGGTTTTAAGGATGCAAAAGGTGGCACAATCAAGCATACATTTCTTTGGGAACAAGTAGTTCTATTACAGAAAGAATTACAAAAGACTCACGTGATCCATACACTGAGTCATCAGCGTGATGGCGTTCACGTTGCAGGGAATTCATTGGCTGATGAAGTCGCGAAGGCAGCTGTGCAAACGGCTACCGTAGCTGCAATCACTCGTTCAAAAACAAAAATAGATGGCGAAACAATGCTAGCTGTCAATGCCACAAGCAAAGGCTGCGGTGCAGCGTTACCTCTAAACTATCCACTCGAATATTCATACATAATTGATGCCAACTCTGTTCCTTCTGCTCGAATCACTGGAGTGGAGGATAGGGTAATTCCCAACAGGAATCGGAGATGTGCTTTGCTTCAAGAAGCACATATGGGAGAGGGTCTGATACATCAAAGGATCTCAAAATCTCTACTAGAGTTAATAGAGATGTACTGGTGGCAAGGGATGAATGCCACATTTACGAATCTGGAATTAATTGCAATGTCTGCTACAGAGATCACAGCTTGGAGCGCCGCCAGATTCCTGAGTACAGTGTACCCAGCCCAGTACAGACATCATTGTTAGATAGCATTAGACTATCCCCGCTAAACGTCCATATGGACAAAAGCTGTCCAACAACTATTAGGACAAACATTCATTTGGATGTGGCCTCAGCACTCGGCTGACGCCCGAACTGTTATAAAAGATTTGCGAGACTTGATCGGCACATACGCAATCGGCACACTACATTCTGACCAGGGTCCTGCGTTTAGCTTTCGAGCTTACAAGGAGGCCATGACCAGCTTTGGCATTGCATTGCGGTTTTCAAGTCCATTCCATCCTGAGGGAAATTCTGTAGTGGAAAGAAAAAAACGTGACATAAAGTAATCTATAACAGCTAGGGTATTAGGCTCGGGTGGCGGGCGGGTCAAACATCTAATAAGTGTCCAACGTAGTCTTAACAATCTGCCAAGAAATTCTCTGTGTGGAATCTCTCCATATGAAACCTTTTTCGGTACTAGAATGATAGTTGAAGACCTCAATCGTCATACTTCAGTAGTAGAACAAAAAACCTTTGATATCAAAGACCTTTTGGCTGTCTTGCAGGACTTAAATGAAACACGAAGAAGTCTAAGCAACACTTTACAGAAGCTAACGACCACTGAAGAAAAACCACCTGTCCCAGCAAGACCTGTCTGGATTCCAAAGATTGGGGCTCTAGTCAGAGAAAAAATAGCGGATAGGAAGGAATTTGAGCCTTCTCACAGAAAACCAGTACCTGTACTAGCAATCCACGGATCAAGAACAGTGTTACTGCAGCCCCTTGCTGGAAGAAAGTAGAACCGGTCCGTATCAATTGACCTGGTAAAACCACATCATGTGGCCGATAATAAGTAGTAGGCCCAGTGGACTCCAAAGGTGTAGCAGACGACCAAATCTTGCTACCTTCCAAGAGGTTCAAACTGAGAGACTCATCACCTTTGAAGAATCTGCAGTGAGAAAAGAAGAACTATGCAACAAAGCCATGGAACTTGTGCCTCTTGAAACCCAAATAACAGTTTGTCAAGACACTCCTGTCTACAGTAGCATCTGACTACACCAATGTGTCAAAGGAACAAGTAGTTCCAGCGAAATAATCCGGATGCGATACCAACAATTGACAGAACTGCCTCTGGCTATTCATCAACTTTGATGTGTTTTCTGAGGATCCCAGTGAGCCCGAAAGAACGCCAGCACATAAAACCTTCAAGGAACAAGTAACAGAACATTTTCACCAGCTTGCAAATACATATCTCGTTTAACCATTGGTTGAATTTTGGATTGTGTTGGGTGTATTTTTTATCCTACTTTGGCTCATTCTTGTTTTAAGTTTGGGAAAGCTGATAGATGGAAAATATTGTAAAATGGACACAGCAAGTAAGAACATCAACTTGCTTCTGAAGCCACACAAATCATCTCATCGTGAACAAAGAGGCCTGTCATCAGTGAACATCACAGCCGTTCCCCTACCTGGGGGTATAGCATGGGACACAACTGATTTTGACATTTATGGTCCTGTCAAGCTGCTGAAGATTACTCACCAATTTAAGGTTTCCTTGATTGATTTTGTTTCACCAAGTACATTTTCTGATGATTGGGACTTTGAGACTGTTAATAACATGATGGCAGACTTAGAAATGTCAGCATAATGTACAAAACATGAATACTTAGAAGGTTCATCAGATTATGAACAAATGTATTGTTTTAATCAATATGGTCTTCATTATTTGCACAAATCTGCGAATCCTAGAAATGTTTTTGCTTATAATCAATGGGAACATTGTCTGATGCCACCGAAGGGTAGCTCAAACACAATTTATGAAAAATGTCCATACTTCTCAGGATTTAATGTCACAAATCCAGAAACATTTTATTTAAAAAATGTTAATAAGACAGGCATGAAAAGTATGTTGACTAATACTAAGCAAATTTATTCTGCGGCCTTTTATGCTCAGCTGTCCTCATTAGGCTTTGACTTCTGGAGAGACAACATTGAGACAAAAACTATCTTGGGCACAAAAGACTGGCAGGTGCAAGGTTTAGAAGCCTTATTCAGAGTCTGCATAATCCCAGAACAAATAATGTTTTTAAATGAAACTGATCACCAGACATCTTGTCTTGGCCGGGCTAAGATGAAAGATTTAAACAAACCGTCCATACCTAAGCCCACACCTGATAGTAATGGAACTAAAGATGAGGAGGTAGACGTAAACTACATTTTACAACAATCCTGGTGGAAAAAATGGTTTATCTGGCCCACAGACAGGAATAACTGTCAAGATAGATTCCTGAACAAAACACAAGGGTTTACAGTAACTAGGCCAGATCCAAGATATGTCCAGTGACAACATCCAGGGATGAGAACAACTTACAGTGTAGGAAAACTATGCCTTGAGTGGCTACAGAAATCCACACTTCCAGATATAAAACAACACTTAACTTTACTTAAAGATGGTGTTGATTTGAGATTTTCCTACAAGGGCCTCGTAAACCACGTCATAAACGTTTAATATATGTCGGTATATACGCTGCTTATAGTGAAGCATGGAAAGTCACGCAAATGGAAACTGCAGAACGAATACGAGAAATTAATCTAGAGAAAGCTCTCTCTGTAGTTGACAATGGGTTAACAACTCTGTCATCCAGAATGTATTCTTTGGACAGCATTTTATCCTCTGCGATAGACATAATGGAGCAGGACTTGCTCATGGTACAACATGGACAGTCTCAATTGTGTTCTATAATGCTGCTAGGCTAGACGTTACAAAACCTTTGTTCAGGCTATGTGCCTTGGCGTCTAATCAACAACACATCATTGTTTACTGGATTTAACCTTACAGATAAACAAATCTCTTTGGCACAGAGGGGAGCAGACTATACGGTGCTGAGCATAGAAAAACTGGAAAGATTACCATTAACTGTTTCTGAGAAACCGGCAGTGGAATGGATAATACATGGCACCATTACGATACCAGTGACAATTTTCCAGTTTCAGTATTGCTTAAAACACATACCAGCAGGCCTGTATGAAAGGTTGGGTAAAGAATACATAAAGTTGACCTGGGATTTACCATACACACACAAATGTTGGAGTGGGGAAAAGGAGGTATTTCTTAGTGGTAAAAATTGCAAAACCACATTGAGCGGTACACTTCTATGTCAGGGCATTAATTTACATGGAGCCTGTGATGGTTCTTCAAACAACTTATCATGCCTCCTGCAGGGTTCCCCGGCAGCAGTGATAGATCCAATTTTTAGGCAGCTTTCCAATGGGAGCTACATAATGTTGAATGATCACAGCTGTTGTGGAATGATGGCAGGAATAGCCTATCTTGTTAGTGTGTCAGCCAGGGTCACTTGTTGTATGCAAGTATTGTTTCCTAAAACTAAGACAGTCAGGGAGTCGCCTCTATGGCCTTCACTGAACATCTCTTCTGTACGAATTGATTCTTTAAGCATACTGAAAGCCATTCTTTTACAAAAAACTGTGCCACTGACCTCGTCCAAAGAGACGTATGATCTGCAAGTTGCAAGGTCCTCTGCGGAGATACATGCCTTATTATCAACGAACTGCCCCATATATTTTGCAGAAATGTTAGGTCGTATCTTAAACATGTCTGATACCAGTGGTATTGTACATGTATTTAAGACAATTTTTTCGGGACTGTTAGCACCCTTTGAAGCAATCCTAGGCATTTTTCCAAACTTCATGCACTCTGTTTTCGGCGGCCTGCCTCTCATCTTGGGACTCGTAGCAGGGATACTATTTTTATTCCTCCTGCTCCGATATGGCAAGTCCAGTCACCAGCGATGCCCAGATTACCATGGAATACACACTTCTGGCAATGCAGTATCGTGAATGCATAACACAGATTCTTGGCTTGGCTCATTTGAGAGATCTGAATACCACGTGGTTCCTATCATTCAGACCAATCTGGCAAGATTGCATTTTACCTGTTCTACGATGCCTGCTTTGTGGAGAGGAATGCGTGTTGGATATCTAACACTTCCATCAGTGCTGCCAACGGATGTTGACGCTTTGCTTGGTTCGGTAACGGCTCATGCATTGTGTTGCCCCCAACGGCTACCAATCCTGATGACGGCATTCATTGTGGTCTCACCGGCAATTCCAGCTGAGGGTGAGATACGTGGACCAACAGGCACACAGGTACCATCTACTGCGAACATTGCTAATGCGACTGACGCTGACGGCGATGCTTCTCATCTGAGAACGATTTATCTATTTAATGAAGTGGTTCAACTTTCACCTTCTGTGGTAGACGATTTCTTTGCCAGCTTAGAAGTTTTAATGTTTTCTCTTGACACCGAGAATAACTTTTAAAATTAGCACACAGCGTTCTATGAACTTTGAATTCGACCTTCGTTTTTTCAAAACAAAACTTCTAACTTTGGAACTTTATTTTTTCTACGATTTGATTTGACTTTTTCCAAAATTGAACTGAGGCACAAGGTAATCTGCTTAAAGTAGAACTATTCTTAGAGAACAAGAATTCTTTGAATACTTCCTAGAAACAATATTGACCTTATCCACAAACCAAAACAGTTTATATATTCAGCAATGGGCTAGACTTTTTCTTCTGTAACTAAGAGCCATTTCATAAATGTAATTTCATGATACATTCTGATATCATTTCAAGTGTCATATTATATGCTTACAATGAAATTATTGCTTTTTAAATGTGTACAGTACAAATGCTCATTTTTGTGTACAACCATTTCAAATGCATTTTATGTATTTTTGGGAGGGATTGTAAACAGATACTTTAGATATGTTTTAGTGCTCAGATTTAGTAATGTCGAACATAATAAAGTGGAGTGGGTGTTGTACAGCATTTTAGGACCCTCGTGTAATTTTCCCGATTCATGCCCTTATATAGGTATAAATCACCATATCCTTATATAGGCATAGAAATCATAACCATATTTAGACATTGCCCATGCAGTCCAAATACGGCGCGGCTACTTCCACTAGTTCTGAAAATCCACAACGATTTCTTGGAAAACTCGGCTTCAGCAGTTAGGGACTTCCCCTTGCTTGAATATTGATTTGCCCAAGAACTCATGGAGTTTTCAAAGAACTGAGACTCTTTGATGACGTTATTATGTCCACCTTTACGTCAAACTCGGCACCTTCAAGGTATAAATATGCCCACACTTGACCAAGCAAACACACGGTGGTTTGGAGCAGTTTGACTATCTACTTGCCCGACGCATCTCGCTACAGCAAGTGCTGAAGGAAGCCGACCCTCCAGCAGACACACTGAGAGAGACACTGTCTTTTCTCTTGCCGAGAAATCCAGCTCCAGTGTTTCCAAGGTCCCCGTGTGGGGTGTTGGGAAATCGAGTCCTGAGACAGACCTCCTTCATTCTAAACCAAGGTACGGAGCTGATTAGACCCTAAGAGAAATCTTGGATAGATTCTTGGCAAAAAGAATACTAAACGTATGCTACACCGCACTTACTTCTTCCCTCGTACTAGACTTAGGTTAGGTACATCGGGGTAGGCGTATTTTAGAAGCACAGTTCAGTACTTTTAATCTTTATTTATTTATTTATGTATTTTATGGCTTGGAAACCATACCATGCTTTTACAATATTATTTTATAATACTCTTCTTGCTGTACTCATTATACTTTACAGCCAGTATTACGATTGCATGAGAAAGAAGACTGTTCAATAAATACTTTTATTGAAAACGCCGTCTCTCTATTTCTCTGCACCTCTGGTGAAACGAAGCATGCACCTATGACTGAGTAAAATATCTATCTATTGTTTACAAGACTCTGAAGACACGTTTTATCTTGGGGAAAAAAAGTTGTCATGTTTATACGGTTGTCAGAAACAAATCCCTTCTAGTTATTTCGAGAAAGTTTCTAGTGTCCTCTGAGCTAGATGGCACTCTCAATTATGTTTAATATAGTCGATAGAGACCTAGTAGACATAAGTCCTAAGTCAAATCTATAGGATATATTATTCCAATGCGCAGAGCCTATTGGGAATATAGGAACTACACTACAGTTTCTCTCAGAACCGGTGCAGTGTGCTGCAACTCCACGCAGGTGACGCAGGACCTCGCATCACAGCACCTAATTGGCCTCCTCGTTGTAACCAACCTAGCGCAACGCTGGGCCTTGTATCAAAGCACCTCACATTTCCTGATTACAGCTTTGTCAGAACGGATGCAGCACAGCACACCTCAACACATGACTCTGCATCTCAGTCCCTCGCAGCTCCTGATCAGTGGCCTTATCAAATCTGATGCAGCGCGGTGCTATTTGACATAACACCTTACAGTTCCTGATCTGCTGCCCCATTAGAACTAAAACAACTCGATTCAGCATGATGCAGGACCTTGCATCTCAGTTCAAGTAAACCAGGTACATTGCCCAGCAGGCCAAACTAGGTCCTGTACCCAGCCTGCTCTCTATTGCGGTAAGCTAGAACTTGTGACGCTGCTCCAGTCCGACATGACCAGATAACCATATTTGGCGCTTTGCGCCTTTTGGCACAAATTTTACTTAAGACTTTGAAATTGCATATCTTCAGTTCTACTGATTTGATTTTCATAGTTCAGTTATCATTTTTTTTATGAAAATGTGCTCTATTTTTCCATATTGGTGTATGATTTTTTTTGTTGTAGTTTAACTTTATTACTGTTTGAGTACTGCATAAATACTTTACACATTGCCTCTAAGTACAGCCTAACTGCTTTTGTGGCAAGCTACCAGAGGGTTAAGCACAGTTTAATTCAGTGACATTTGTTGTTTACTGTGACCAAGATTATGACTGTTGCTTGAAAAGATCTCACATCCCCCTCGACCTATAACCCAATTTCTCACACCACTCAATTATTATCCACTACTCCTTGAAGGAGCACCTCGAAATGCTCCACAATGGCTATTTAATTTGTTTTAGCTTGCTCATATCCCTAGAAGGGGCAAGGGCACTTGCAGACATTTTTTTTTACGTTTTCTGGAGGACTTCAGGGAGTGCCACAGCCCTCCCAGCAACACTTAAAAGGCAGTAAGTCTGCTTTTAAATCCATAACCCCATGAGTAATGAACGCTATTTTTTCTAAATCACTCCTAGTTGGAGCTCTATGCTCTTCAGCTGAAGTGCAAGGCCTTCTTGTGGTTGTTTTTTATTGGTGGATTTTGTGGGCTGAAAAATGTTGAAAAAAAGTCAGAAACCTGCTTTTTTTCTATTTCTTTAAACAAACACAAAATGTCTCTGAGTTTTTCTTTCAAAATTTTCAGCCCACAAAATGCAATCAGAAAAACTATGTTAAAAGAAAGACTCACAGGTGTGTTGATTTTTTTGTTAATCAAAACTTTATTAAACTTTTTTTTTATTTAATTGAACATAACATGGCCATTTACATGCAAATGTCCCCTCCTGGGCAATCTGTAATAATACACTGCCAAAGTGCTGCAATTCGTTAACATTATACAGTTTTACAATCTCAATAGGCATATCCTCCTGTCTGGCTTTTGCACCTCTGAGTATCCCACCTCCCTCCACATCCCCAAGAATACTTTCCCAAAAATCCGCAGTCAGCACATATGTATATTTGGCGATGTTGGGGTGACGGAGTGTAGTCTACATCTATTCTGCGCCAGGGAGTGTTGCATCTATGGATGTTACAGCAGGTCCGGCGTCACAGCATCTGAGATAAGTTATAAATGGTTCCCATATATCTTGAGGGCAACTACCTTGTGGTTGCAGTTCCCAGTATGCAGTCAATTGTTCTTGGCAATATGCAATGTCTATTAGCCAATCTCAAGATCTGGGAGCTCGCAATCACCCCCATGCATAGTCACCTGAAGTTTTGCAGTATCGTTACCAACTTCCAAACTTGCGGGGCGACCTCGCCTACGTACCCCAGCAGCCCCACTAATGGTGTAAACCTAGTAGCCACCCCTGTGATCTCCTCTTTTATGCGGAAGGCCTCACTCCAGTAGGCTGTAATGGCAGGGCAGTGCCGTACAAGGTAGATAAAGTCTGAATGTGGTGCACAGCAGCGCTGACACTGGGAATCGGGAATCAACTAGGAGTGTGCGGAATTTGCGTAACGGTAAAAAATCTCCACAAACACGCAGAAATTCCACGAATATGCGGAATTGCTTGTTCGTTATGCTTTTTTACTGTTCGCAATCGCTGTTTGCGTGCTCTGGTGAAATACCTCACCAACAGGCATTTGGAGAACGCGAACAAGCAAAAAATTTCGCAAAGTCGTGGAACGCAGAATTTTGGTCAATTTCGCGTTCTCCGCGTAACGCAAAATTACCCAAATTCCACAAATTCCCTAGCGGTACAGAATTTACCACCAGGGCCTAGAATCAACCCCATTTGGAATAACTGCGCCGGTGTGCAGTATAGCCTGTGTAAAATATTTAAAGAATCAGGCGCAATCTGTAACACAGCAGAACAACCATTGTGTGTCTGTCAAGGTGATTGCTTAGTCTGCATTCCAGGCCTCGAGCATCGTTGGAGAGGTCACTAGTGTGGTATGCTGCATGTGTCTGTTTATGGATGTTATCAATTTATGTTGTGAGGAGGTGGTATATGTGTGCTCCAGGGTTTGTAGAGTCTTTGGGGGAGCTGAAAAAGTGTTATGTAGCATACGACATGTAGCTTGTAACAGGTAGTAGAGAAGAGCATCCAGTGGTGCCAACTCTTACACAGAGACGTCAATGAAGCAATCGCCTGGGTATAGGTCTGCGAAGGTGCTTATGGCTAACCGTTGTGCGTGGTTGATAACGCCTTTGTCCTGCAAGGAGGGTAGCGCGGGTGGTTGGCCCCAGGAACCAATTGGGCATAGAGCTGTGCAAAGCCTGCACGCCTCCCAAGTCCCCCCCATGCCCATCACATACATTGTGTGGTGTTGATATCTGGAGCAGGCGATTTATATGGGAGAAACAGCACAGTGGTAAGAGACTAAGGGAAGGCTCTGTGCATCTCAATCGTGACATGTGGCTGGATTTGTGTCCAGTAATGCAAAAAGTGTGCTTGGGAACATAGTGCGTAGAGATAAAAATCTGGGGTACCTAATCCACCTTGCAACTACGGTAATGTTCAAAGTTCATATTTCACTCCTGGCTGCTTGCCAGCCTATATTAGCATAATTAAGTTCGAGCGGAGTCGCTTAAAAAAACTAATGGTGAGCTAGAGTGGAACATTCACGAACAGATAGAGGAATTTAGGTAACACTACCATTTTAGCATTGGCGATTCGTCCCGCTATAGACAAAGAAAGTTTAGACCAAACAGGAATACACTCCTCCAGCCAGTTCATAGCTTTACCAACGTTGCACTGCCAGAGCTCCTCAACATTCCTGCTCATCATTACACCTAGGTATTTAACTGGATCTGTGGCCTACTGTAATTAGTAATCTGTGACAAAGGGGGTCGCTGTTCCTGTGAGTGGAAAAAGTATAGATTTTGACCAGTTCACCTGGATTCCAGAGATGCAGCCAAAACGGACAACCTCCTGAATCAGATGGCCCAAGTTGGTCTCTGGATCTTTAATGTACAATGCAACATAATCAACATAGAGAGATATGAGGATCACCGCAATGTAACACCCAATCCGCTATTGGCATGGTGCTGCCTTATTTACAAGTAATAAACAAAGGGGGGAGGGAGAGGAAGAAGTGGATTCTGTCTCCCCTGATAATACTGATAATATGCATAAACAAAAGGAATCCACTAGATTGGGTTTGGTGATCCCTACAGTGGTGGGGAGCAACCAGTGTTGTTTAAATACCCCTCACACACCAAAAGGCCCCTTGGTGTCATGCTTCATCATCGGGGTCTTCGCAAACCTCTACGGAATGCGGCGTGCTGCGACTCATGACTACGTAGGAGCACTGAAAGTGAACTATGTGTTGGTGTGTGTGGGGTGGTAGAATGGGAGTGGTGAGAAGAAAGTGAAAGCTAAAAAATACCTGGCTCGTAGGTAAACAAAAACTTTATTGAGTCCTCGGCTGGTATCATTAAAAAGTGCAAGCAAGGTTGTGCTCTACTGATTAGGGTAAGGCAACCTCAAAAGTGCGTCAACATGTTTCGGAGTAGAGGACTCCTTCTTCAGGACAAGGATGTGCACTAGTTATCCTCACCTTACTCACATGTATATGTAGATGTCAAAGTGTGCTCTACAAAAATAATTTATGGTGAAATGTACCTATCTGTTTTATTAAAGGTCAAAGTCCGTTGCGCCCAATTGGCGATATACTGAACTTATAGTAATGGGCTAAGTAGCCTCATGAGCCAAGAGCGTGGTATTGGGGGTCTTCTGTTCTGCCTAATGTGGCAACGGTTACAGTGTGGCCTGGTTGGCTCTCATCCCCTCAACGCGGCTCCGACGCTCCCGCTTTCAGGTAGATGAGACTAAAAATAATACTGAAGCAGGCAAAATGTGAGCCTAAAAAAAAAGGGGAGTGGCCCGTGCCAATGGGGCTTCTCCCTGATGAGCCCAGAAACATGTGCCTGGTTCCTAGTGGGCTTTCTGCCCAGGCTGAAGGGAAAGATAAGGGGCTATTTCCCCAATCTGCATTCTGGGGGGGCAGAAAGACTTTTTTTGGGTGGAGGGGCGTTTGCATGCCCATTTTGGGCAGCCCACACCCCTATGTATAAAAAAAACAACATACTCCCTGGTGCCTAGTAGGCTTTGTGCACCCCGGGGGGCAGATCAGGGGCTATTGCTCCAATATGCCTGGGGGGCAGAAAGGCTGGGATTCTGGGGGGCATTGCCATGCCCATTCTGGGCAGCCCCCACCCCTACAGCAGTGAAAAGAAAAAGAATCCCTGGGGCCTAGTGTGCTTTCTGCCCCCGGGGGGTAGATTTAGGTCTATTTCCCCCATTTGCTTTCTAGGGGGGCAGAAAGACTGGAATTCTGGGGGGGTGTATTGCCAGGCCCATTTTGGGCCGCGCCCACCCCTACAGGAGTGAATAGAAAAAAAATCCCTAGTGCCTAGTGTGCTTTTTGCCCTCCCAGGGAGTGCAGATTGGGGGTTTTTGCCCCCATCTGCCTCTGGGGGCAGAAAGACTGTGGGATTTGGGGTGTGTGGGGGCATTGGCATGCCCATTTTGGGTAATCTCCACCCCACTGGTGTAAAAAAATAAATCCCTGGTCCTTAGTGTTTTTTTGTCCTCCTGGGGGAGCAGTTTGGGAGCTGTTGCCCCATCTGCCTCCAAGGAGGGCAAAAAGACTGTGAATTCTGGGGGCTGTAGGGGCATTGGCATGCCCATTTTGGGAGGCCCCCACCCCTACAGTTGTAAAAATAAAAATAATCCCTGGTGCCTAGTGTGTTTTTTTGCCATCCTGGGGCACAGATTGGGGGCTATTGCCCCCATCTGCCTCCCAGGGGGGCAGAAAGACTGGCATTTGGCGGGTTGGGGCATTGGCATGCCCATTTTGGTCAGCTCCTACCCCAACAGGTGTAAATCTAAAAAATCCCTGATGCCTAGTGTGCTTCTTGCCCTGCCAGGGAGGCAGATTTTGCCCCCATCAGCCTCCCAGTTTGGGCAGAAACACTGTCTGTGCCCAAAATAATGGGAGGAGCAAAAGCCCTTGCCCAAGGGGCCTCTCCCCCCTCCCTGGTGCCTAGTGGGTGGATCCCTGCGTTGCGATAGCCCTTCTGAGGCAATCCCCAAGCAGGGATCCACTAAGGGTACCATTGGAAAGGGGAGATTCTCCCCTTTCCTATGTTACCTCTCCGATCTTCCTCAGTGCTCAGGGGGCTGAGATAGCCCCCTGAGCACCGAGGCAGTGAAACTGAAACTGAGTTTCCGGTTCAGTTTCTCCCAAATGACCTCATCGCAACCTCATTTCGTAGAAATGATCTGAACACCGTCGGAAGCTTGTGGTAAATAAATAAATAATACCCTATTTTTGGGTGAAGGAATGAATAACAGATAGCTCAATAAATAAGAGTCAAGATTCGAGGTAGTAGGAGTTTCTGCAGGTTTATTACAGCATAAGGACAGGATCAGGACAACCTGCATAGGAACAGAATGACAGGGCCCAGCAGGACAACTGGGACCCAGCAGGGGAAAAAGAGGCCCAGCAGCTGCTGGGGCTAGGTCTGGGATGAGCGCGCTAACATTTAATAACAAGACATTCATTTATATACATAGCGCAAACACATAGCATTACATTGCAGTAGGCGTAACAGTGGGTGGAGTAGAAGGCGTGACTCGTAACAGTCGCGAGAGATAACAGTAAAAAGAGGTGTAACTGGGAGTTTACTCAGACATGTGATGCAAAACGTAACAGAATATGTCATGAATGGGCGGAAACATTGGAGGGGGCTACCTAAGGAGCCGGGACCTCTAACCTAATGGTGCGCGAAAACTAGCAATGACGTATTACTAGGAGAAGCTGGGGGCTATGAACTCTGTGCTAGGAGCAGAGACTAGGGTCTGGAGGGTCGGAGCGACATGTACCTAAACCCTATCTGGTATCTAATGTTTAGGGAACATGTTGATATAAACTAGAAGTCATGAGGGGAGAGGCTAACCTGATTCTAAGACTGGACCATGCATTATTCTACATGTAGTGCGTGAAGAATATTAAATGACCATTAAATACAGTATTTCTCTAACGTGGAGCCGAGTAGGCTAGACAATGACGGAAACTATTGATGCAGTTCAGTAGCTTAGGAATGCAGAAGAGGAGGACTGAACTGATAGCTGGAACTATAACATACTTTTGGCAGACTCAGAGGCAGAGCCGGGGTGCACCGGGCACTGCAAGGCAGGAAGTAAGTGAAGGGTCGAGGATACATGTGGGGGCTGTATCGCTCCTCAGCGAGGCTTTCAGGAGACAGGAGCTGAATCTGTGGTCCGGGCCCTTTTGAGGCCTAGAAACGGGGACTTTATAATTGAATAACGTGCACACTGAGAAACGTGGCAACATTACTTACATAGGCCTGATATTCGTAGTATTCACGAGGACTGGAAACTAACATACTAGAGGTGGACACAACTGTAATTGCGTCTTTAATCAGAAATGGGGAATAACATATGCATATTGATCATGCACACATAACACATGATGGATGAGGCGTAGGGACACAGAACATGGCAAAATTTACTTTTCCACATTCCCTCCTTGTCACTACGTTTCCATCAGGAAACATCAATATTCATGATACCGTCTATCATTTCATACAGTACCATTTGCTCGTCTCGAATTGTCTTGGAACGGGATTTAGAACGGGGCTTGGGACTGGGAATACAAGAGGTAGCACACATGCTGCAAATCGCAGGGCCACATTGTATACAGAGGCAGCAGCTAAATATGATCGCTACTGCAATGCCTAGAAAGGACAGGACTTTCCATCCCCATGCGGAAATTATATTCCAGAACCAACCGGACCATGTCCAGGTGCCTGGATCTTGGTGTAACAGATGGGCAATTTTATGGAGTCTGGTTATAGCTGAATAAACAGACGGTGCGTTATTTGGAATGAAAATGCAACAGCTGGATCCGAGAATTCTACAGGCCCCGCCCCTATCGGCCAGTATGACGTCAAGGACGAGACGATTCTGTAAAACGACAATTCTCATAAAGGATTGTTCTTCAGTTAAGTTACCTAGAGCGGAGGCAGTCTCATCTACTACTGCTTCGAGGGTTCTGGTTAACCTACGAATTAGCTTACTATTTACAACTGTGCCTAAATAAGGAAAAACACCTTTATCTATATCAATGAATTGTTCTGCGGCGGTTTCAGTATAATCGACAATCGGGAGATTTCTCTTGTGTCTAGTGTGTACTAAGAAAGAATTCCTATGATAGTCAGGTGGGGCTAGAAAAACAGGTGGCAGTAGGAAAGCAATGTAACAGGTTCCCTCCCAATCGAGGGGCAGACGGACATATGCAGTTTGACCACAAACAAAATAAGAATGACGTGAAGCTTTAGAAATAGATTTCCTACTATCACTATACTTGATAACAGTAGTACATTCACTATGACCTATATGTACAGAACCATAACTACGGACACATAATTCGCCTTTGACTGGTAGTACTGAAATAGCGGGTGAGTCTGGAGTAGTATCAGACTGAACATTCAGGACCATGAAATTCGACGAATAATTTCCTAAATTATATACTTCATTTTCTAGATCTAAACCTGTTCTGTGGGGAAAACCTTGCTTGTCTGGGAAACATGTACTGTTAAGAAAAGACATATCTGTTGAGGATGACGTTAACGTGGACCATGCTCCACACGAACCATTGTGTGAGAATGGATAAGGAAAAAGTGGCAGAACTCCCTTCGGTGTCTGGAAAGGGGGGAGTCGACCACACACCCAACAATTAGTGGCATTGCTGGTCTGGTGTGAATAATGTAACATACGGATGAATGTGTTATTACGCATGGCGAGGCGGTATGAATATTCGTGAGGAGGCAGATCACTAAACGTGTGCTCTACTGTAGCATGAGCAGACATATTTACATGAGGAACTGGAAAACACAGATAGAAAGCATAGCTGGTGCAGGAAATCATTATGCTGAGAAATAATATGAAACTCAGAAAAACGATACATTGAAGTGAACTTCGACTGACTCTCTCACTATGGGGGTCTATTTTATACATGTCAGAAACAATTTAACCGTTTCACCTAGGGGAGGACTTATACAATCAAACTGGCTGACTTATTAGACCTGAGCTTTAATTTATACTCCTGTTGCGGAGTTTTCTCTAACAAGGGAGGGGTTGTAATAATGTTCGGTGCGGGACAGTCCTTTAAAACAATGTTCTGGCAATCCTTCGAATCCTGGGAAATGTTCTTGGCAATGTCTTTGGAGGCTGGCTTTGGTCCTTGGAAAAGTTTTACATGAGAAAGGTGGACCCACCCCTTCCTGCCTTCCAACTTGACGGCAGTTCGGGTGGTCAAGAGGACCTGACGTGGCTCCTTCCAACGTGGTTCCAGCGGACTTGATCTGTCAAAATTTCTGATCATCACGAGGGACCCTGGAACGATCTCGTGCGGTGCCACCTCAGTATTGTCTGGAAATGCGGCGGCAACCTGTGAACGACATGAGTTGAGGGCAGACATCAAGGAAGCTAGGTAATCTGTCAGCATATTACATGAAACATCGGTAATACTTCGGGGTCTAGGAGTACCCCACATGTTAGGGGGGCGGCCGAAAACGACCTCATACGGGGACAGACCTGATCTGGAATGTGCGACCATACGCATGTAAAACAGAGCGACTGGCAAAGCTACTAACCAGTCCACACCCTTGTCTTTGCAAACTTTTGCTATACGGATTTTCAGAGTCTGATTATGTCTCTCGACTAGTCCAGCTGCTTCTGGATGGCGTACACAATGGAACTTCCACTGGTACCCTAACAAAAGGGAAACGTGTTTCATGAGTTCGGATGAGAATGGCTGGCCGTTATCAGAATATACGACTCTAGGGAGTCCATATCTAGGGAAGAATTCACGAACCAACTGCTTGGCAGTGGTCGCGGCTGTGTAATCTGGGACTGGATATGCTTCTGTCCACCTGGACAAGGCACATACAACTACAAGGACATACTTGAAACCTCGACATCGCTCCATCTGAATATAATCCATCTGGAGGACCTCAAAAGGGTGGTCAGGGGGCTGGAAACCACCTTGTTCCACCGGGACACTTTTACCTGGATTAAACATATCATACAGGTACGGACTTTCTGCTTGGCTGCAGCTCGTAAATGCTTGTTGAACCAAATGTTCTGGATACTGTCTAACATAGCTTTTTCTCCTAAATGTGCTGGACTATGTGCGGTATTGATAATGACTTGGACCATAGAATCGGGGAGAAACCATGTGGCTCTACCCTTCGTTAACCATCCTTGATCTGTCTGGACCCCTCCTTGTACAGACCATTTCTTGATTTCATCGGGGGTAGCATGTGACTGGATATCTATGACATCTTGTGTAGGGTCCTTAACTGTCATGCATGTAGTCAGATCTGGGATATGTGTCTTATTAACTGGAATGTCTGGTGTCTGTGCTGTAAGCTTGGCTGTGCGGTCTGCTAAATCATTACCTTGGGAAATAATGTCAGTAACTTTCGTATGTGCTTTGCACTTCATGATAGCAATAGATGTCGGTAAATGTATGGCATCTAACAGGGCTTGAATAAGGAGACCATGCTGAATCTTGGTTCCATGAGAAGTCATAAAACCTCTCTCCTGCCAGAGCACTCCGAAGTCGTGTACAACTCCGAATGCGTAACGTGAATCTGTGTAAACATTAACTTTCAGGTTCTTGGCGTGTATACAGGCTTGTGTCAGAGCAACTAGCTCTGCTGCTTGAGCGGACAGAGTATCAATACGGTGTGTTTCAATAACTTCAGTGTCAGTAGTAACTGCATATGCGGCGACTAGTTCTCCTGTACTAGTTCTCATACATGAACCATCCACATAAAGTGTCAGGTCAGGATCTGGTAACGGAATATCTGTCAGGTCTTGTCTTGGCTTTGTCGTAATGTTAACTACTTCCACACAATCATGTGGGTCTGGATTTGAACTAACTGATGGTAACAGTGTAGCAGGATTCAGGACGTTGCAGCGTCTAATTTCTATGTGTGGCTGGAACAGTGTCAATTCATAACCTGTTAAACGTGCAATTGTCAAGTGCTGAGTTTGTGTTCGGTTTAAAAGAACTTCTACTGAATGGGGTACTTGTACTGTCAGGGAGTGTATGTTCAGATGTCCAAGGGAGGACAGTCGATACGGCTGCCTCCTGTGTCGTTAACTGTATCAGTGGCTTGGCTAGAAATGCATACTGGGGAATCCATTGTCTACAATAAGAAGTAAGGCCGATAAAAGCACGTACCTCCTTCCGGGTTCTGGGCTGGGGAAGACTCGCTATTAACTGGATACGGTCGGGTGTCAACTGCCTACCCCTCTTGGACAGCAAGTGTCCTAAGTATACCACTTGCTGGACACAGAATTGAAGCTTCGAAGGTGACACCTTGTGCCCCATCTCGGCTAGAAAATACAGAACTGTAAGTGATGCTCGCTCGCAAGCACGTTCAGAACGGGCTGTGATCAGTAGATCATCGACATACTGGAGCAGGGCAGTGTCAGTTGGCATGTGAATATTGTCTAGTTGTCTCTTGAGTGCTTGACTGTAAATACTAGGGCTTTCTGTGAAACCTTGAGGAGCGCGTGTAAACATATAGCTCCTTCCATTTAAACAGAATCCGAAAAGAAACTGGCTGTCTGGATGAATTGGTACACTGAAAAATGCATTCTTGAGGTCAATAACAGTGAAAAACATGGCTTCGGAATCAATGGCTGTTAACAGGGAAGAAATATCTGGGACAACTGGGTACTGAGGAATAATACATTTATTAAGCTCTCGTAAATCAATCACTAATCGATATACTGGGGGTGCATTTGGATCAGTACGTTTCATGACTGGAATGATCGGAGAATTGCATACATTGGAGTCAGTTTCTACAACTACTCCTTGAGCCATGAGCTCGTCAATAATTTTGGATAAGGCTGCTACAGCCTCAGGTGGCAATCTGTACTGTCTGATTCGGGGTAACACTACACCTGGTTTGAGAGTCACACGATAAGGTGTGATTTGCATGTAACCTACATCAGTTGGACCTTGCGCCCATAAATGCTGCGGAACATTAGACAATCTTGAATCAAAATCTCGTAACACATAGTGACCCTTAAAGTCACGTAGGAACAGACGTATTCCCTCTGGGGAACAGCAAATAACTGCACCTAACTCTTTCAGTGTCTTAATACCTAACAGATTTTCTGGACATGACTTCGTAAGTAACAGATCAGTAGTACGGGACAATGGACCTACTTCTAGAGTAACTGGCTTAGATATTTCATTAACTATGGGTTTTCCTGAAAATCCAAGGGAAACATTTCTTGAGCCTGAGAGCGGAGCCCCTGGAACTTCGGCGTGACTAATTGTGGTCCTACTTGCCCCTGTATCGATCAAAAATTTTCTGTCTTTCCCTAATACTTGACTGTGAACATAGGGACCTTCTTGGTCTACAGGTATCTCGATGAGAGGCAAGCCTACCTCCCTCTCTAGGCTGTTTCATGAATATGACTGGTACTCTGGATACTCAGACTGTGCATACTGGTACATCTGCTGCGTGACATGCTGTGTTGCAGCAATAGGCTGCGGTACTGTAACTGTCTGTTGTGCATTCTGTGGCTGAGGAATCTGTGAAACTTGTTCTTGTCTAGGCGGACGTGGTCTTTCTTTAGTCTTACCAGTAGCTATATTATGTTTCAGAACCGCACACTCGTTTATAAAATGACCTGGCTGTTTACAATAATTGCAGTTCCCTTTAACGGGAGCCGCAGGATGACTGGCTTGATTTGGACCCCTCTTCTGACTGTCTTGAGGAATAGATTGTGCAACTAGCACTTTCATTTTCGTGTCTTTCATACGTTTTCTTTCGTATTCTTGCTCTTCTCTGATTCTATTTTGGTGGTACTGGAGCATCTGGAGCATCTGGGACGGAGTATTTGCTTGCCAGGTGCTTTCGACTTTCAAAACTCGGTTTTTAATTTGTGGACTTGAATTCTCGACTAATTTGGTAACGAAAAGATGAGGGTATGACTCACTACTTGTCTTGAGACCACTGTTAATACTGAAACATTTCTCAAATCTAGAATAAAAATCACTAATGTCTTCATCTTGTTTCTGTTTACAGGCTGAGATTGCATCCCAGTCTTCTTTCCTAGTTGTCAATAATCTGGGCAGAACTTGAATCAATAATTCTGGTAATTCTTTACATTTATCTCCAAGACCGGTACCTGGTACTCGTGCCTTGTCTTCAGCTTCTAGAGCTGCCCAATCGATCTTTTTCTCTCCCACCTCCCATTCTTTTTCCTTTAACTTTTCATACACCCCTGCGGGTAGCAGGACCTTTAACATTTTAATGATATCTGGGTAAGTGTATTCTCCCATACGGAGCATGTCTTTTAATTCTCTATGGAACCCTGCTGGATCTTTGTCATGACAGGGAATTAATTTCTTCATCTCGAGAAGTTCCATCTTTGAAATCGGAGTGTATACAAACACTCGTTGCATATCGCCACCCGCCCCTTGGACTGGGTGGACTTCTCGTAACGGATTCTGTCTGTCTATATAGAATGGTTTACTTTCTGGGGGTGAGACATGAACAACATGCGGGTTCAAAAACGTTCTATACTTGTGGCGCTGTTCTAGAATGACACTAATTAAATCGGTACCTAGACCTCTCCATCTGTACTGGAGTAACTCGTTCAGGATATCGTGTAACGGGCCTGGATCAGAATGTTGACCCTCATACAGGGTAATGAGGTGCTGGATCATATACATACCCACCAGTCGTTGCTCGGCTGGGGGCAGTTTCAGAAACATTTGTGCCACTATTTCGTCTGGAAAAGTGGTAGAATCAGTAATCCATCGGACTGCTGATCGGGCTATTTCTTGTTCATGCATGGTGTTTAACTCGCTATAACCGACTCGTGATTTCAGAATGTGATCGGTAGCTTGAAATACTTGTTCTAGAGAGCGAGGCTCTCGTTCTGGTGCTGGATGATGAAAAATAGACTTGGGTTCTAGACGTAAATGGCGATCTGGAAATCTGGAATTTCCTACATACGCTATTCTGGCGGGATTCTCGTCTTCCTCTTCAGGATCAGAGATACTTTCTTTCTCGCTTACTTGTGCTGCTTTACGCTGTTCGTGTAACTTTACTATTTCTTTACGAATTTTCTTGTACATACTTTCCATGGCACTAATGGTCTTGTGCTTACCCTCGGCTATATTATCACTCCACCTTGTTAAGATTCTCATTTCGGCGGGATCTTTAGACGGGTAATCTTGTTCTCTTATTAGACAATTGATCAGGAACTTTAATATCATGAGCTGAATCTCGGCTTTTCTTTGAGACATAATCTCGCCAATACTTTCTGGATCATCCCCTGTACGGATGAAACAATATATTCTGTCTAGATCTTCTTTCATATTCGGCAAGGTGACTAGATACTCGGTCACCCTCCTTATACGTAAGGAATATAAAACCATAGTATATTCGCCTGGAACTGGATCATAAACACATTCGTTAAGGGCTTGCCTGATTTCTGCAACAGACTTATTACTCTTAGGAGTACGCTGTGATGCTTGAGCATGTAATTCGAGTGCTGTTAAACGCTTGTGTGGCGGCGGGGTTTGAGGAGGACCCCCTCCTGCGGCCCCTAGACTAGAATCGTCGACTGACATTCTTCGTGCTTGCAGGGTCGGTAATTGTAACGTGGGCTGAACTTGTATGACAGGCTGACCCGGGGGTACCGTAACAGGTACTCCGGTGTCTGGAGAAACGGGAAGTGCCTGATTTACAGGGACTGGTGGAGCGCGAACTGGATTTGCATATTCTGGGACTGTGTCGTCCAAATAGGACGAAATAAAAATATCAGCTGCTGTCGGTTTGTGACGTAGCTTGGTCGGAACTAATGGTGGCGGGAAATTACTGGGTGCCTCTGGGGTCGCTTTTGGCAAGCCTTCGGCAAGGAGAGGATACATACCCTTAATAAGGGCATGCCTCTGTCTGTCTGACTGTTCGGTTTTGACTTGTTCACCTATCTCGATTAATTCTCTTTCTTGGGCTCGTTCTTGGGATTCTCTACTTAACTCTGACTTTCTGACTTCCTTTTCCGTTCTTCTATGCGCTTCCTTACGCCATAACTCGATGGCATCTTTCTGTGACTGTCTGGCTTTCTTTTTCCATAATGCTTCTTCTACTCGCATGATACATTCGGCATCCCATGTACCCGATACGGGCCATCTATACTTTTCTTCCAACTGTTTGGTATACTCTACCCATAAATCTAGATACAATATGGCGCTTATGCCATGTTTCTGGTACATAAAGTGACCTGGACTGTCCCTAGGCGGAACAGGAACTGCTGCTTCCAGCAGACCCTTTCTAGTTTTTAACTGACGTAACTTGGAAAAGAGCGGCATTCTAAACTTGAATCGGAACACAATACAATACACGAAAAACAATAACAATTGGGAAAACAATTCAGGCATACCACGACATTGGAAATACATTAAACAACATTATAAATAACAGTTCGAACAGAATACTACCTGAAAAAACTGAAAACAGAAACAGAACAGAATTTCTCGAGAACGGAACAGACTAGAGTTACTGGATGCACTGCTATAACAGTACGGAACATACCGGTCCCATAAAGGAACACATCAAGACCCGTATCCACCTAGGTGAACACTTCGTTTGTGAGCTTGGGTACCACCAACCCACGGACCAGGAGTCAATTTAGACTGACCCTGTCTAGACACTACCCCAGCAATGGTACTCACCGGGCAGCACGGAACGGAAGGCCTCGGACGGGACTGGACTACGACGACGAACTTCGGACTTCGGACTTCAGTTACGGGTGGACCTCCGGATACCTCGGACCTTGGACTCTTGGCTTGGGCTCTGGTCGGGACTCGCCGCGTTCCTCCACCGTCTCGTTCGGATGCTGGACCGCCTCCTCCGTCTCCTCCGTGGGCCTGAGGGATACTTGAAGCAGAAATATCTGCACTTGGCCAGTATGGTTCCGTCACGACTGCAGAGGGTCAGGGGGTCGGCGTGGCTTCACCGACGCGTGGGGAAAGGGCAAGTCCCTGTTCGGGCGCCATTATGTGGTAAATAAATAAATAATACCCTATTTTTGGGTGAAGGAATGAATAACAGATAGCTCAATAAATAAGAGTCAAGATTCGAGGTAGTAGGAGTTTCTGCAGGTTTATTACAGCATAAGGACAGGATCAGGACAACCTGCATAGGAACAGAATGACAGGGCCCAGCAGGACAACTGGGACCCAGCAGGGGAAAAAGAGGCCCAGCAGCTGCTGGGGCTAGGTCTGGGATGAGCGCGCTAACATTTAATAACAAGACATTCATTTATATACATAGCGCAAACACATAGCATTACATTGCAGTAGGCGTAACAGTGGGTGGAGTAGAAGGCGTGACTCGTAACAGTCGCGAGAGATAACAGTAAAAAGAGGTGTAACTGGGAGTTTACTCAGACATGTGATGCAAAACGTAACAGAATATGTCATGAATGGGCGGAAACATTGGAGGGGGCTACCTAAGGAGCCGGGACCTCTAACCTAATGGTGCGCGAAAACTAGCAATGACGTATTACTAGGAGAAGCTGGGGGCTATGAACTCTGTGCTAGGAGCAGAGACTAGGGTCTGGAGGGTCGGAGCGACATGTACCTAAACCCTATCTGGTATCTAATGTTTAGGGAACATGTTGATATAAACTAGAAGTCATGAGGGGAGAGGCTAACCTGATTCTAAGACTGGACCATGCATTATTCTACATGTAGTGCGTGAAGAATATTAAATGACCATTAAATACAGTATTTCTCTAACGTGGAGCCGAGTAGGCTAGACAATGACGGAAACTATTGATGCAGTTCAGTAGCTTAGGAATGCAGAAGAGGAGGACTGAACTGATAGCTGGAACTATAACATACTTTTGGCAGACTCAGAGGCAGAGCCGGGGTGCACCGGGCACTGCAAGGCAGGAAGTAAGTGAAGGGTCGAGGATACATGTGGGGGCTGTATCGCTCCTCAGCGAGGCTTTCAGGAGACAGGAGCTGAATCTGTGGTCCGGGCCCTTTTGAGGCCTAGAAACGGGGACTTTATAATTGAATAACGTGCACACTGAGAAACGTGGCAACATTACTTACATAGGCCTGATATTCGTAGTATTCACGAGGACTGGAAACTAACATACTAGAGGTGGACACAACTGTAATTGCGTCTTTAATCAGAAATGGGGAATAACATATGCATATTGATCATGCACACATAACACATGATGGATGAGGCGTAGGGACACAGAACATGGCAAAATTTACTTTTCCACAAGCTGGGGAAGCACTTCCTCAGCTCCCGAGGGTGTTTTGACAAAAAGGGAATTCCTCTGGTGCCAGCCCTAAAGGGATTTCCTGTGCCATGTGCATGGCCAGCCATGAGCCATCCAACGCACATGAGCATTGGTGCGTCGGACGGCTCTTGGCCCTCCGACACACCGAAAGGGTTAACACACTTCTCTGCCCATTACCCGTATGACTCGTTTTTAATAATTTGCATTCATTATTTAAATTTTTATTTCTTTAGTTTAGATCACATATTTAATACAAAGGTGTCTTATTTGATACCTGACTATTAATACACTTTCCCGCCCATTACGCCTATATACCTTACATCCTGCTCCTAAAACTTTATTTACACATTTTGAAAAATAATTTTAATTAATTATTTACCCAAAAATATTAAGGGGTTTATTACGAGTATGGAAGTCCTTGGGACCACCGGACGTCCAACCACCCCAGCAGTGCGATCTCCGTATTTCGAGGGTGGCAGCGGGACCGCCACAAGACCCCTACCTTCGCCGAGATCTAGGATACCATGGCGGTGAAGGCACGTATAGGGACCTGAATATGCTGCCGGTGCCGAGCATATTTCGACTTGCATTTCCACCGCTTATCTTATGGTGGGGAGCCAGCCATTAAAAGAGTTGCAGAAATGCAGGTAGAGGGCGATTCTGCCCATGGAGTTGTGTGCAGGAGGCACATGTTATCCTCCCGTCCAATTACACTACCGTCTATGTACTGTGTGGCATGCACGACAAGGCCCTCTCATGGCGACGGGATATTGTATAAGCTGTCCTATGAGCCAAACATACACGCTGCCATGAGACCACCTCAACACCCCCACCCGCCCGCCCTGGATTACACTCCCAATCTGGCAGGCGGGTACACCACAGGCTTGGCGATCTTCCTGGGACCGTCGCGATGGCGGACCCAGTAAAGACTGCCACACTCATAATAAGGCCCTAATTGCTTTTAGATAAAACTGCATATTTCAGGTATGGTCGATGATACCCGAGTATTAAACCAGTTTCCTAACCATTGCCCCTATATCCATACATTTTGCCACAAATTATTTTTACATTTAAAAAAAACATTAATGTGCATTAATTATTTTGTAAAAAAATCGCTACTTTTAGATTAAATTACAGACTCATAATCAAGCCCTACATATTTAATATTCAGGTATTTTAAATTATACCTGAGCAGTAATACTCTTCCTACACATTACCCTGATATTCCTTACTGCCCACGTCCCACTTTTGCCTTACTTAATATTTGTTTAATTACTTGCTTTTAGATTAGATTGCATACTTATTACTCAAGAATCCCAGTTGATATGTGAGAATTAATATTCATACCCATCTGTTAGCCATTATCCCTTACATTCTGCTCATTAACCTTTATTTACATATTTTGAAAAGTAACTTGCATTCATTATTTAAAAAAATATTAATTGTTTTTAGATTTGACTACATTTATAATATTTAGGTATATTAGATGATACCTGAGTAGTAATACACTTTCCTACACATTACGCATTTATACCTTATATCCAACTCCTAAAGCATTTTTTCAATCATTGTTATTTATTATTTTTTAACTCATTGCTTTTAGATTGGATAACATATTTAATACTCAAGTATTCTAGGTGATACCTGTGTATTAATAGACTTCCTCAACCATTGCCAGTTTATCCCTCTCATCCCGCTCCTAAAACTCTATTTACTCTTTTTAAAATCAATATTATGAGTATATATAAACTAAATATATCACTGCCTTTAAATAATTAAAAAATAATTAAATAATATATTTCTTTAGAATTCTTACCGATACTTACATATATTTACCATTATGCATGGTTAAGGCATGTTTGGTAAAGGCATTTCTGGTAAAGATATATGCATTGTAAAGCCATGCATGGTAAATGCATACACGTGGTAGGGACTGCTTGGTACCGACATTGGATGGTAAAGACTGTGCGGAAAAGGATGTTTCCCTTCCTCTGCAGGTTATTGATAGGAAACTCAGTGATTTCACTTCCTGTGCAGATGGATGGTTCAAAAGATATTTGTTTGAAAAATATACTAAAACAATGAATACAAATAAGCTCTTACGGTGCACTGGCATGTAATTTCTAAAACCAGATGCAAAATGTTAGTGTTCCAGTAATGTGGATTAATTTGTTCTAACATCTTTTACGACAAAAATCCTTTTTTTATGTTGTATTATATTAAGAACAATAGTATAGTGTTTCTGAATGAGATCATCTTGGATAGAGCTTACATCATTATGAGTAAAATGATAGATGTAGGTGTTACATAGAAGAGGGTGAGATGTGTACTCAAAATATGATATTATACCTGTTTGAATGGGTTTCTATCATGAGTTGTATTAAGGAACAAGGTGTAACAGAGTGTAGAAATGGGATACTGCTATCAAGTACGGTAAGTAGTGAGTTGTGTCAAACATCATTTTGCAAACATTTGTGAATAGGTTGTTGTTTGTGTAGTGATTTGTGGAAGAGAATGGAGTGCCAGCGTATAGAGAGGGTACATTTGTTAATGACAGATAGCTAGTGTTTGTACTTACCTGTTTCCACTCTTCCTGGAATTTTTGCACTGCTTTCAGTGTGAAGTATGAATAACACCATTTCCTCCTAGGGCATGAGGTCGAGGGGGCTAGGAAAACCACCATCAGCTACCAGGGCATTTTTGTGTGACCTAAAAGCGAGGGAATGGGCTCTCCACAGCAGATCATTTCAATGCTTGTGAATGTCCTCCTGTGAGTGTTTGATGCTAGAGACAGCATTCACCTTGTCCTCTATTCTTTCCCACATTTGCCTTCTGTGGCACATGATTGTGGTCTGGACCGGGGCTTGAAACAACTGTAGCTCAACCCTAATTAATGAATCCATCATAACAGTTATCACATTGTCAGAGAATCAAGGTTGTCATCTTCCAGGCACTGTGAAAAGAAGAGGTAAGAAACATCTGATGTTGATGTTTATGCGATTTGAGGGTGTGTCTTAGTGCCTGCCACACTGTGCATGGTGGAAAGGGGGGACAAATGGGTAGCCCCACGGACCCGATTCGGAGTGCTACAGGTGAAGAGGGACCTGCTACTGGCCCCAAAGACCTTTTCTGGCAGCCTTTTTGATCCGGGCAAACCGAATCGGAAAGGCTGTCGAATCGTTCATCGTACTAGCTCGCATGGAAAACCTACTCCATAGAGCTGTACAATTTGGCTCCGGACGGCTCTATCTCTCCGAATGCCTTCTGGAACTGATTCGGTCAGTGCTAAGGCTTTCTAGGCATCGTACTTGGTAGTTTAGATATGAGAAGTAATTGGTCAGGAACAAGGGCTCCGGATTGGTATAGACAATTCCAAATCCGATTTGGAGCCCTTCCAAATGAGATTGATGTCTTAAATGTGCATATACCTGTATGAATGAGAGCTTTGGGAAATTATCTCAAAATGCTATTTTTAAAGACCTCACATGTTCCAAAAACAGAAGTGAATGAAAGCTGTTTTTTTTGTTAATTATATTTTATTTGTACATTTATGAATCAATAACAATATAAAAACAATAACAATAAAACTTTTTAGAATAATACAATTACTGAGAACACTAAAACCAAGAAAATAAGCTTATGAGAATAATGTAGATCTATTATTTTGAATAAAAAAGAAACAGTAGGGAATAATAAAAATAAGAAAAGAAATTGGGGAAACAGAAAAAAGAAAGAGGAGAGGAAAGGACAGAAACAGTTAGGGGAGTAGAAATATGAGAACTTAGGGGCTGATTTTGATAGTGGTTGGTCGGACCTCTGACAGCTATTGCGGCAGTCAAGACACCGTCTGACAAGCATTAGTTGGTCCAACCAACCCATTACAATTGGACTGCCAGGCTGGCAGTCAGAAAGTGCTCTGTACCGTGGTGGCTTGTGCTGCAGCCAAGGAAAAGGACTGCAGCACACACCACCCTAATACGGAGCACCTCCTGCACGTCCATGGACTGTGTGCCAAGCATCATATCATGCATGGCACACAGTGCATGGAGATGAGTGGTGCACCACATGTGCCCCCAGGGCCACTTTACAGTTACCCATGGGGGACCTTTTTGGGGAACCCCATATCCCTTTCCTACACCCTTTTCATGGTGGTTTTCTCATTTTGAATAGGCTTTCGGAAAAGGATATTGTAATCCCAACGGCAATGCCTGCTTCCGCACTGCCAACATTCAGAGATACGAATTCGGCCACCGCCCGTTAGGATCTTCTGGCATATAGATAATGAAGAATCATTGGCTATTCTATGCTCATCGCAAATAAAATTCCACCATGTTGATGAAGATAATTTAGAAGTATTTTTCCAACAGGTAAGTATAACCTTAAAAGCAAGTGCATTAAAAAGATCAAAAACCAGAGGTTTAGGTAACATTTGATCAAAGTCAGGTGACACAGAAACAAAGAAAACATTCTTACTTGATCTTTAAACATTTGAACCATGTAATTTTCCAAAAATTAATCACATGAGAGCATTAGTAGAGTAAATGCGTTAAAGTACCCTTGGAGGTAGAGCAAGACCAACATAATTGAGAAGTAGTTGGATCAAATTTAGAGATACATTCAGGAGTAATAACAGCCGTATTATTAAAAAAAATAGAGATTGAGTGATACGTGCAGCTGTAGAGGTGCCAAACTATTTAAGCCATATTTTATCCCATAAATGAACAGGAAATGGCTCAGAAAGGTCACGTTCCCATCGTAATGCAATAGAATTTTTTTAATCATACAGTAGTTAGGGATAATACAATTTTGTATATAAAGGCAGCTTTGGGAATAGAGTTGTGAACAATACTGTTTAATGGAGTCAAGGGTGTAATTAGTGAAGGATCAGTAGAACATTATTCACCATTAAAAACGATTGAAGAGCAGATGATATTAAGTCATATTACTGTTTAAAAGAGCTTGCAATTATATATTATGTTTGTGGTTAGAGAAAAAGCAATACAGACTAATGTCTTACAGCTGATGAACAAACATAATACCCTTCTCTTTCCAATGTTTAAAATAAAATTATTTATGATGAAATTTAATTAACCTAATATACCAAATGGGAGAGGCTATAAAACAGTGAGGAAAATCAAATCCCTGTAAACTTATTGTATGCAGCAAATGCTGGGAATATTTTAAACTCGTGTTATTGGAAATAAAAGTACAATTAGACATGTAAATCACATAATTTAATGAGAAATCCCTCAGTAAGGTGCGTTCAAATACAATCCGTGGAGGTTTGGAAGAGTCTTGAAAGTCATCAAATAAGGCATACAATTGTCAGATTAAAAAAGCAGAGTGAAATAACTTAAAATCAGCAAAAAAGACACCTCCTTCATTCGTCGGACGTTTATGTTTAGACAAGGACAAGAGTGTTTCTTATTCTAGTGAAATTTGGTAGAATTAGAATCTGAGAAAAGTAGTAATTGGGTATTTTGAAAGGAAACATAGAAAATGTAGAAAGAAAGTGTGGCACAATATTCATCTTGAGGATGTCTAATCTACCCCACCATGATAAATGAAGGGGAGACCAGGATGTGACTAATTTCTGTATATTGAGCAAAAGAGTATTAGAATTGCAGCAATTGTGCGGGGGAGAAACCAAACACCCAGGTATCCAATTCTGGAAGGACACCATGTAAAATGAGCATTAGCAAACATATATTGATAACGCAAAGACTTCAATGGTAAAATGTATGTTTTGGAAAAGTTTAGTTTATTACAAGAAATGTTATAATATAAATTGATCTCTTCTAAAAAAAGATTTAAAGAGGATAGGGGATTAGACATGTATATCAGAGCATCAACAGCATAAGCCAATCATTTAGATTCAAGGGAATTGTGTTTAAACTGAGAGATAAGTGTATCACAATGAATACATTCAAGTGGGTTCTAAACAAGGAATATAAAACAAAGGTGAGAGGGGCAACCTTTTCTGGTACCTCTATGTAAATTAAAATAAGGAGAAAACTTGACCACTGATAACAAACACTGGCACCGGGATCAGAGTATAGTAATTTTACAAGTGAAATTTTGGGCCAAAGCCAAACTAATGAAAAGTATAAAATATAATTGCCAATTAATGTGGTCAAATGCCTTTTGGGCATCAAGTGATAAGGCAACAAGTGGTAAGGATATTTCTTACCAAATGCAAGACTATTAGAAAATATTCTGGAATTATCTGCGAGTCTACCCTTAATAAAATCCGATTGATCTGATTTGACAATAAGAGGAGCAATATTTTTAAGGTAAGATGCTAGAAATGTTAGCAAATATTGTGTAATCATAGTTGATTAATGAAATAGGATGATCATTTTTACAGTTGGTGTGGTATTTGTCAGGTTTAGGGATAATAACAATCAGGGCTTCCAGAAGAGAGTCACTGGCTTTTGAATTTAAAAGAAAAGAATTGAAAAGTTCAAGTAATTTAGGGGCAGAAATAGATGAAAAACAGGAAATTAGTTCAATAGAAAAGCTTTAGCTTTAGCTTTTTTCAGGGATTTAATGGCATCCGTAATCTCTTGAAGAGTTATATCAGCTAATAATGATTTACATTTATCAGGGATGCAAAGGAGGATTATGAACACCAGTAAAACCTGGGGGCAGGTTTACGAGGAAGTGCCGCATCATGGCAACGTAAGCCCTTTGGCTGCGCAACGCTGCAGCATTTCCAATGCACATGGTTGCAACATATTTACAATAATATGTCGCATTCCCGTGCTCTCCCCTGCGCTGGCACACAAACAGCTGGGGGGATTGTTTTTGTGCAGGAAGGGGCACCTCCCTGCACAAAAACAATCACTACAGGCATTTTCCTCTTTCAATGCGTGCTGTAGAATGCAGCATGCATTGAAAGAGGAAGAAACGAGGAGAAATTAAAACATTTCTCCTCATTGCACCTCGGTATGCCTCCCCCGGGGAGACGTAGCATTCACACGCATTTCCAGATTTACGATTCCTCATAAATCTGGAAATGTGTCTTGTTCCATGGGTGTTGCGTGGGAACATGCACAGCTACACCAATGGAACTCCCCTTTCACGCAAAGTGCTGCGTGTAAAGGGGCCATATTTACAAGGACCGGAAAAGCCATGCAGGGTTGGTTTTCCTGTCCTTGTAAATATGGAGTAGTAAAATACGCCACCAATACATCACAAAAAATTATGTACTGGTGGCAGAGTGGGCTTGTAATCTGTCCCATAGTTTCTATAGCATGTTTTGAGGGATTGGTATCTTCTGTATACAATGATTTGTAGTTGTCTTGGAAGACATTAGAACTATCAGAATTGGAGGACGTAATGGTATTGGTGAGCTCATTACGAATCGGCCCAAAATGGTTATGCTCAGAATAAAGTTTTAAATAATTATTCAACATTTTACTAGCTTTATCTTGACCTCCAATGACCCGTTTTAGAATTAGTGAGAGATAAATCAAAAGAAGTTAATACAGCGGCATGATCTGAAAAAAAAATTTAGCCAAGTTCTGATAATTGAATAGAAGAAAGTAAGGTTTTTGTAACTAAAATGTAATCAATTCTGGACATGATATGATGAACATTAGAGAAAGACGTAAATTCACAAGTATCAGGGTTACAAGTTTTCAAAACATCAAATATTGGATGAGTAGCAATGGCCAACTGAAATGCTGTATGGTATTTATCAGGGTTACATTTCATTTAGATTTCCTAACAGAAACAGTTTCTAAACATTGAATAAAATCCCCGCTACAATAATGTTAGTATTATCAATGGAAGCCAATTTTATTTTAATGCTATACCAAAAATCAGACTCAGGCTGAATAGGACCATAAATATTAAACAAATAAATCTGTTTACTGTGAATTTTAACATTAACCAGTACCCATCACCTATCAGTGTCAAATTGAGTAGATATTTATAAAAATGGATGGCAACACCACATTTATGGTTAATTGCTGGAGAAAAAACAATTTGGCCTACATAGTACCATTTTAGTTTCAGTGATTCAACATCATTACGATGAGTTTCCTGTAAAAAATAACATGTGAATTCCATTTTGACCGATGACAGAGTACCTTTTGTCCTTTGTCTGAATGTCACAAACCACGAACGTTCCACGAAACAACATTAAACATATTGAGAATTACCGGTAGGGAAACAGGAACACCGATGACAAGCTGCAAAAACGTTATAAGAAACAAAAAGACACCATTTAATAACAGTAACATAACATGGAAGCAATGCAAACATAATAACAATAACACAGAAATAAGCACTCACATAGTTACACGAAGAAGAAGAGAGTAGAAAGAAGAAATAGGATATGAACAAAAGGATAGTGTTAGAAATGGGGTTACTGGTTGGCTAGGGTATATACCTAAGCCAGCCAGAATCCACCACTCTTGTCAGGGTAAGGGAGTTACACACTCAGGATAACACCTGGTCCCCCCCTTGGTAGCTTGGCAGAGCAGTCAGGCTTATCCCAGAGGCGGCGTGTAAAGTGTTTGCGCAACACGCACACAAACACACTAGGCACACCACAAATAGAAAGACTCCACACAAGGTTATGTCAAAAATATCCTTTGTAATATACATCAAAAAAATTAGACCACATCACATCAATCACTGTGTCAATGGACACTGGTCACAATGATGCATATAAACCACATGAGACCACCATTACATGAATTACTGTGCCACTAGGCACGTGTTGTAATAATGCATATGTTGCACATTAGTCACCTAGATCATAAGCCACTTTGTCAACTAGGCACTTATCATGGCATCACAGGTAGGGCAATAACATGAAGACACATATGCTGCACTTGAGTAATCAGTTATGAGGGGCATATGCAATGCACATATTACGAGAAACAACACCCTCATGGTGCTGCTCTTGCCACCCCACCATACATTGTGATCTTCGGAGTCTCACTCACAAGTGAATCACCTCAGTGTGTTAGGACCCGATATATGCCCTAAGACCTGACCTCCGGTTCCCCACTCAACAGTGAATCACCTCAGAGTGTTAGGATCCGACATATGCCCTAAGACCTGACATCCGGACTAAAATAATGCAGGAATGGTAGGCCTCTGAGACCCCATGAGGTCTTCTAACCAAAATGTTTCCAATAGAGATATATCGCTGCCCACAAACCTGTGGCGCAGCCACTGGCATCAAATGCGGTGGGGCCCATGAGCATAGCAAAACCAAGTGTGCCTCCATTTGTAGAATGACATCCTTGGTCACCCGTCTGCTTAAGGATAATCAAGGGCTGCTCCCCACAAACATGCAGTGCAACTGCTGCGCATACTGTGAAGCTCCACCCCCTCTGCAAGCACCGAGGGAGGAGAAGGAGCTACCGTACCTTTTCCTCCAGGGCCTGGTTCCTAATCCCTAGTCTGTAGGGATTCTCCCTGGGCTGTGGCCTTTCGCGTTGAAGGAGGGAAGGTTATGCAGCTGCCATCTCTCCTGGTGGATGCGTTGATGGTTCCACCCATCCTCTTCACACCAGGCTTCTTCCAGGCCTGCGGAATACTGTGCTGGGCGTGACTTCAGTCAGTGTGGCTTCCCTCCATGCTTGCACCTGACCTTGTCAACTCTTGGGTTTCTCCAGGCACCAGAGTGCGGGGCCAATTTCCTTTCAGCTCCCTTGGTCATCTTCCTTAAGTTGCTCTGGCAACAGATGTTCCTCCTCTCTATTGATTGTGGGCACAGTCATTGTGGCCAGGCAACGCCTGGACTCTTGCTGTGCTCGCTTCGCTAGCGAGATGCCTGGCTTGCCTTCCTAAGGTTGTCGGGCTGCAACAGTTGTGCTCAGCTTTGGACTTGGGCCCGTGGAGGTGCTGCAGGCAGAGCCCTTGCGAGTTGCTATCCTAGGCGGATCTCTTGCAGCCTGAGTAGTCCCACAAAGTAAAAGCTCAGGGAGTGCCCCTCGGTGAGGTGCACAAAACCCCCTCAGCTAATTCTGGGCAAATTAAAAGCACAATGGAACCTCCAGTCAGTGTAGAGAACTCCAGTAAAGCAAAAGCACAAGAACTTCCCCTCACTGAGGCGCTCAGAAGCTTTTTCAGCAAAAAAGGCTCCTCAGATAATTCCGGGCCCATTCCAAGTCCAAGAAAGACTTTGGAATCCCTGAGTCTTCCAAAACAGGAGGCCAGCACACACAGGGACTTGGAGATTCTTCATAAGCAGGATACCACAGCAGGGCAAAAAGAGTAAGTCCTTTTCCTCTACTACAGACTAAAGCAGCAACTGCAGACCAACTCCACACAGCACACAGGAAAGGGCCAGTACTCCTCCTTACCGCTCCCAAGCTCTTCTTCTTGGCAGGGTCCTCTTGTTCCTGGAAGTAATATAAAGTCCTAGGGTTTTAGGTGTAATACTTATACCCCAAAATGTCTTTGTTCTCTTTGTGGCAAGGGAACCTAGTCCATACCAGTCCTGTACCCCCTGGTGCAGCATGACCACAGGGGTCGGAGAAAACATTGTGCAAAAGGAGACGCAGCCTATTCAGGTGTAAGCAAAAGTCCCAGCACCACTCTAAATGCAGACCTGGTTTATTCAGCCCTGAGGTCACCTAAGCAAGGAAGGGCACACCTCAATCCCCCCAGTGAATGCCTAGAGTGCATGCACATATCAGATCCTGTCACTCACACACCAAACGCTGAGTACACAAACAGCCAGAGAGAGACACACAGAATGGTGAAGTAAGAAAATGATCACTTTCTAAAAGTGGCATTTTCAAACACAGGATTTAAAAAACCACCCTCACCAAAAGGTACGTTAATACATTCTGAGTTCACATTCTGAGTTCAGGGACCCTAAACTTAATTTTCCTATCTTGTCCCTCTTGCAAGTTACACCTGTACAAATGTTGCAGTCCAACTCCAATGATAAGCCTATAGGACAGATATCCTTTCAATAATGAAAAATGAATTACACAGTATTTCACTATCAGGACATGTCACACACACTAGTACATGTCCTAACTTTCTCATACACTGTACCCTGCCCAAGGGGGTACCTTGAGGCTACCATGGGGTGTCTTACATGTAAGGAAAGGAAATGTTTGGGCCTGGTAAGTGGGTGCACTTGCAGGGACAACATGGTACTTCACAACTGCATGCGCAAACACTACAGTGGTAGGTCTGAGATACATTTACAGGGCTGCTCATACGGGTGGCACAACCAGTGTTGCAAGCCCAGTAGTAGCATTTGATTTATAGGCCCAGGCACACTCTGTGCACTTTACTATGGACTCACCAGTAAATCAAATATGCCAATCATGGATGATCAATCATTGTCACTATTTATACAGAGAGCATATGCAGTGCTCAGAATTCAATTACCAACAAAAATAGGGTCATAAAAATAGGAGGCAAAAGGCAAAAAGTTTGGGGATAAACCTGTCAAAAGGGCCAGATCTAACAGCAAGAGATCCAGATCCAAAGCAAAGAGAAAGAAGATTGAGCATGAGATGTGTCATCACCTAAAACAAGAAAAACAGCAGAGAGATAAAAATAAAATATGTAAAACATGGCCATATACTGTGCATGACAAAATGTTTAAGAACGTTGGACATTAGTATACATAGTAGGAGGTTAATTATTCTGGATGCACAATTTCAGTTTAACTGGATTGTCAAAAGATTGTGAAGTGCCTCCTTAGGTAATCTTGCATAGACAGGGATGTAAAATGGCATAGTGAATTTTCAACTGTCTCATTTGAGGTCAAAGGGCAAGGAATTATTTTCTTCTAGCGTTTGTAGCATTAGAAATGTCTTCAGAAATGAATATATTGAGGCCAGATTATACAAGGTGCCGTTTAGTCTTTAGCAGCTTTCAAGAACATATCAGGTCTGTGAACTCCAAAAATAGCATTATGATACGTTGAGGTCTAGTTTACTGGGGTTGAGGATAACTAAGACGATGTGCACAGAGACAGCATGTTCTGAAGACAAAAAGATCGGGCAAGAATTTCTTCCGGAAAGCAAGAAGATCAGGGACCTCAATATTCTCAGATAATCCATATAAGCGTAGATTATTCCATCTATTTCTGTTTTCAAGGTCCTTAGTATGCAGTTTAAGTTTTGGGATTTCTTGTTATAGAAAAGGAATCTTGATGACCCTATCTTGAAGATTACTAACATACTGTTCCATCTCAAACATTTTGCCCTCCATAACGATCCACTGTCTTCAATTTGGTGTCGTTTTTCATTAGTTGCACACATCAAAGGCTTAAGACCCCACACCTCATCAAGGATAGTATCCAAAACAGGATTATAAGAAGACTTAATAGGTGTTGGAGGATCATTCTTTGCCCTTTTAGGTTTCATTCTAGAAGTGTATGTATTAGTAGTAATTTGCTGGCCATTTTGACATAGCACATAGAATGATGCAGAATCTTCTGGAATGGCCTCATCCTGCCTATGCTATAGGATGATGGTGAATGCGGACAAAATGGTCAATAAAAAAACAGTGCAGAAACCTCAAAATATAAATAAAGACAGTAGCAGAAATTGCAGAATACACTGAAAGCAAGAGGACCAAAATAAAAAGTACTTGGAAATTTTTAAGCCATCAAGTAGTTTAATAAAACTAAGTCAGATACATGTAGCAACTCTTTTAAAGGAGGAAGAAGAAAAATGTAGCCGAAAAAAGTCACTCAGTTTTGCTACAGGTTAGGAGGAATTCCATTGGTAATAGTGGCATAGAGGAGACATGCATAAATCAGTCTAGTCTGGAAAGTTATAAAATGTGAGAAAAGAGCGGAATGCTGATAAAATGTCTGCCACTCATTAGATATGCATGTTTGACAACTGCATTGCAGAGTGATATTCAGTATGCAGTGAAGCGAAAAGCTATATTGTGCCAATCCAAAAAGTCACAAAACAACATATTTAGGCCATTGGCCCAGACACAGAAAAATAAGACAGCAGACATCTGACAAAACGCCAGCGGCGCACTGATGAAATGGCGGTTGTTCGCATCTGACTAGTACTCACCGCCAGAGGCCACCAAGTGCAGACTGGAGATAGCTAATTAAAAGTTAATTGCTCCATGTTGTGATGGAGCTCAGCAATCAGCCACCATCTTGTTCAGCACGGAAGCCTTTCCCCCCTATTAATGATGGAAAGCAGTAATTTGCTAATTCTTCTCAACTTTAGCTGTGCAACGATATAAACCTCTTGGTTCTGATAGAGCGCTTACAGCACTCTAAAATATATGGGTGCATCATACTCATGGTTTAAACACATTTATCTATATTTGTATTGTGTCCAGTGTATTTTGTTCATTAAATTCATTTATCTTACATCTTCAGCAAGGAATGTAATGTACATTTTGAAATAGAATTTACATGTTGTAGAGACACCATCATTTCTGTATGCAGAATGTGCAGAATTACATTATATTCATATCAATGTAACTGTGTGTTGTTTAAGTTGACTGCACAGTAGGCCCAGAGCTGCAGGTTGTTCATAGTTTCGATACTCTTGGTAGCTAAAATAAATAATTAAATGAGTTGTTTTCATGAACAAGAACAGTATGCTCTCATCCCATTGCAGGTATAAAGAATTCAACATCGTTATTTTCATTTAAGGAGATAACTGGAATATCTTTGAAGAGTCTGCGAAGTGGAAAGGGAGGATATCTTCTGTACCTGGCCTATCTACATTCCAAGGTCACTAGAAGAAAAGAATAATTAATTAAAGAAGCAATGGAAATTCACCACAACCTTTAGAAGTGAAATGATTTGTCATGTGATACATTTAGGAGGGGGCTGAGTTTGTCCTATTTGTATTATGCGCAGGGACAGAGAAATCAGACTTCTAGATTTTCGGAGGCGAGGGCGCATCCTGAGAGAGAGCTCCATAGCCGTAAGCTATTTTGACCCAATTGACATGAGTACTTCACAGGAAGTCTACATGTGCTGACACCTTTGGGAATTGAGGTAGGGGGAAGCAGCCAGGAATATAACCAATGAGAGTAGTGTAGGGAAAGATAATTTATGCTTTCCTTCCTAATGAAAATGGACTTGGATTCCACCTCCATCTTGAGCTGTATACTCATTTTGGAGTTTATTACGTTGTGCTTTCAATGCCGAATTAATTATATGCAAAGATTTGGCTCTGTATTGATTTTCATGTATCTATATTCGTTCATTCTCCGATGCGTGTATATCCAATTATTTTTGGCCTTATAATAAAATCCATGAACTAGAATTTGGAGTCTGTGGCCTTTAAAACATGACTTCATTGTAAGTATAATCTTGAATTGTTTATTCCCCTTGACAACTTTTAGGAGGCAAATAAAAGACCATCAGTGCTAAATTTGGAAGCTAAGGGAAGGCTTGAATTTAGCTTAATCGGTTCAATTTTTAATGCAAGTTTAGTTTTATTTTTCTTTGCGATAGGAAATAATGGCTTCAACCTGAAAATTGAGAGTTTGTTAGTTGGTGTTGGAAGAAGGTGCTTCTAGTCCAGGGCTCCTTGCTTTTGTGGATGACCAGAACTCAACAGAAACTGAAAGGTAGATATAACTCCCTTCATTGTTATAAAAAATAAAAAAAGAATCAAGCCAATAACATAACATGCGTATTTGTAAAGTGCACGTTCACCTTCTCAGAGCATATTGCTGCTGAGTAAAGAGTATCTTATTGTTACCCAACTCAATGGTACTCATTTTATCGACCACAGAAGGACGAAAGGCAGAGTATGCTAGCCAGATTTAAACCTGTGGCCATGTGGTCCAACGTTTCTGGAGTGGATGGACTGATTCACCAGACGCACCTCATCATTTCCACAACTTTTCATTTATATTATTGTGCTGTACCTTATTAGTCGTTGTGATGTTAGAAACAAGGTTGCTACGGGCCCTAATGTAACCAAGAAAAATGTACCCCTCTCCTTCAGGCTAGTAAAAGGTATCCATAACTGGACTCCACATACCACTCGGCCCTGTCGCTAATGCACCTGCTGCACTAGTGATATCTAATCCACGTGCCAATCTGAAGAAGATTCTGTTGCATGTTGTTGCTATTCAAGTGATGTTGTAAAGTGAATCTCAAAGGTTGCCAGTTTCAGGTTTATACGTGAAATTGACCGAATGACTGATGACAGCAAAGACAATCCATCAGCAGCACCTGAGCCAACAGCTTTGTTTAATATGATCGCAATTATCTAAGCTACATGCGAACCACATGAGGCCGGCTGGGACGAGCGAATAGAAGACGATCTTTTCACTGCTTGAGTAGTGATGGTTGAAGTCAATTTAACCAGCCCATGCTCCTGCTGTTGCCGTCCTGTCTGTCGAGAGAAACTAATGGTTCGGAAAGGGTAGGTTCTGTGCATATGACATTAACTGAACACTATTATTGTGAAATTTATGGGCGATTGATTACATTTTATAATGTTTTTCCAAACAGTAAAAACAATTAATTAATTGAAATTAATATACACAGTTTGCAGGCACACAACAAACAATAGAAGTGAACATATCTATGTAAATCGATACCACACTGAAACGTTATGAATCCAATAGAATTCTATAGAGGCTGCTGAATTGTGCAAGTGGTGGGCCAAAAATTAATGGTCAAAGTTTTCAAAGGAAAGACTGCAGTGAGTTGGCTTCACCTAAAATATGAAGGGGACATTTTTTTAAATAAGCAACATGTTATATTGAGGATTGTACAGCTTATTTGCAAAGGAACTTGCTACATAGCTCCCGGCCTTACAGGAAATTCTGAAAGGGCGCGTAAGACTATTCCAGTCCACACATTGTATTCCCCTGAGTATTTGTGATTTCTTTTCTCTTGCCCACCAGAAAATTGAAATAATCGATTAATCGAGAGAAACCTCACAACTTCTCGAACACAAAAACTAAAACGCTAAACTAGTTGCCCATTTCAATGACAGCAACAATGCAAGGTTTGCTGAACATACAGCAGGAACAACCTGTACAGTAGTAAACCACATTTCCTTTTGCACAGAGAAACGGTAAGCAAAGGCAGTAGCAGTTCAAACTTCCATTACACCCAGAACAAAAGTCCTAATGTACTATTTACTGGTCACAAAAAACTGTTCCTCCTGTATTTGCATGTACAAGGTGGCAGGCACTGCACGGTGCCTGCCACGTTGTACATGCAAATGAAAAAATGAAAATGAAAAAACATGTTTTTTTACATTGTGGCAGACATACAGGATGCACCTGCCAGTGTGGCGGGCGCATCCTAATTCGTTTTGCGGGACCTATGGCGGGCGGTCCCTTTTCCACCAGCGATGATCGTAAGCGGCCTGAGAGAGCGCAAACTGATATAAATGTATGAGTACATCACACTTACCTATAGTAAGCACAAGTCATGATGAGAAATGCCATGAGTGCTAATAGTATCTGAAATTATATTCTAAATGTATAGCTAATATAGAGATTTAAGTAGAAGTGGAACTAATACAGAAATGTGTGACATTATATGATTTTATTAGACGTGATTATTTTGAATCTATGTCGTGTAGCTGTTAACATATAAGATGGTCTGTGGTAAAACGCAGAACGTGGTAGGCCTCAGGGCCAGAGCTGGAGCTAAAAGGGAAGGTGTTTCTTTTCACGACACAGATTGTTTAACGTTTTTTGGTCATTGCATTAATGGGCCATGATTTAGAGTAATGTTTTCTAAATAATAGAATAAGAGTTTAACATGCTTTAATTAAATGAAGAAATTGAATGCTATAATCATAATGTGAAATATTGTAGGCCTGAAATGTTTTAGCAGTGATTTACACGTACATGTCTGGGCTGAGAAATGTTGCAAGCCTTTTTAGAAGTCTATGAGAGTTGGGTTCTTGGCGGCAGATATCTGTCTGCAACAGGAAAGGGGGGATCCAATTATAAGTGAATGAATAGAGGTCTGTTCAGTAGACGGCCCAGACATGGAGGAGGGTTCTGGAATGTTTAAGGGGTATCAGCGGGCCGGAGAAGAGACTGAGAAGCAAGGTCAACTCTAACGTCTGAGGCCCAATACAAAGCATCATGGAAAAAGCCTGAAGTTGCACCACGTGAGAGGCGTTTCGCAAGGGGCGTCTCAAATGTTGTTGACTGTTTTGTATTAGGGACAGCACCCCTGGGTGGAGTTAGAGCAGAGACCTGAGGACCCTTTAGAGAGCGGATGGGTAGGCAGTGAGGGGTCATGACTGGAGAACTTTAGGTTTTCACCAAGAGACTTAGAGTGGGTGACTTCCCTTGGGGGTCATTCATTGCTGACACCTTTGTTAGGTTGGGATTTGGTTAAGTAGGGATACCATCTAGAACAGGGTAGGGACGCCTAACCTGTGTTTGTTTTCCTCCAACCTAAATGAAGGAGAGATATGCGTCTATGCTGATAGCTTTGCTATTTTTAGAACTTGTGTTAGTGATTTCTGTTGCTCGTCTGAGGGCTTTTCGAGAGCACATGTATGTAATTGGACCTGTGTATCTCGTGAATCTCATTCTGAGATGCTTGTATTTGCAGCTCATTATATCTTTACAATAAACTTTTGAAACCTAGAAGTTGTCCGTGATCTTTGAGAGTAGAGTCCTTTCTTGGGTGAACTAATTTGCAGATAGGTGTACTGTTTCCTTCCAAGACAGGCAATAAAGGTTCAGTCGACCAGATCGAGGTTTGGATCAATAGATATAAGGTATCGATCAAAATCTCGCCCTTTCAGTTGGTAGCTATAGAGGATGGTTGCCTTCTTGAGGACGGTGACCTAGGCCAGGTTAGCTTACCCCAAGGCCCCTAGAAATCGATGATCGGAAGAACAGCCCGCAGATGAAGATCCGGATGACGTGAGACAGAAAAAGCAGCAGTATCAGAGAGAGTGAGTATAAAGGGTTATGCGTGTTAGATTGCGGTGTTTTGTATTGTATCTATGTTGTAATGTCTGGCGGAGTTGAATGTCTGTAGAGTGACTGTGGAACAGGTTGTGAGCGCGCGCAACCGGTGGAAATCTTAAGTTCAAGGAGAGCTTAAGTGGTTCGGGTGTATCGGACACCCAGAGTAATTGTCAACTAGTGTGAAGGGGGTCATGAGGTACCATTGATCACCCGAGAGACCGAGATAGGGGGAACGTAAGAGTGAGTGCGTGAGTAACGGACGCTGGTCGGAAGTTACTGTGTGTGTAAGTAACCTATCAGAAAGACGATAGACATCTCGTCAGTTGTGTTGACAATTACAGATAGACTGTGGACGTACAGTCGAGAGAAGTGACCGCTTGGTCGGAAGTAGTCATTTTTCAGTGTATGAATGGGACGCATGCATAACCGGGAGACGAGTTGAGAAAGGAGGGGTGCTGCTGCGAAGCGGAGAAAAGAGACGTCAGGTGGTGTCGCGCAGCGATTGGCTGACAGGAGAAAGACCGCGCTGTGATAGGCCAGCTAGCGAACACGTCATACAGGGTCGCGACGTGATTGGCCAACAGGAGAAAGACCGCGCTGTGATAGGCCAAGCTAGCAAAGCCGCGACAGGATTGGTGGATTGTCATCAGGAAGTAAACAGAGTAGCGAGGCTGGATTTTGTGCGCATAATTATGAAGTGTTTTAAATGGTTGAAAGCACTGTTTAAGAAAGAGAGGCGAGGATCGTATGAAGGGGAAGAAGCCCCGCCGGAGGGTACGCCAGCTCGTTATATGGCAGTAAATGTTGGGTTGCATACGATCCTTTGGATATCAGAGTGGAGTAAGATTACTGAAGGAAATGAGGAACTGACGTTCCCGAAGTACGGGACGTTCAGATTAGAGGTGTTACATCGATTGAAATCAGTCATGACCTCAAAGAGACCCTTGCCTAGACCAACCCAGTTTGAAGCCCTTGAGGCATGGCTTAGGGCAGCGCATGAAAGGAATATGAACAGACGACAAGAAAGGGTGAAACGCTCGGTAAGGGCAGTACAGGATGCCAGGTGGGATGCGGATGCTAAAAGATGGAGAGTGCATAATTTGGAAATAAATAAACTGTACCCAGTGTTAGAGGCGCCAGTAAATAAAAGCCCCATAGAAGAAGATGACGAGAGCGAAACAGAGGACAGCCTGATAAACAGATTACTGACAGACAGGCCACCCCCGTATAATAGAGCAGGGGGAGAGGTCGAGAATACTGAAGGAGAAAAGGGGGGCAATGCAGGAGAGCATAGACCGCTTCCCAGTTCAGAGTGGGATCCTGAGCCAAAGAAAGAGTTGCTCCAGCCTAGTCAGGTGCAACAGGTGGTCGGTAGGTTTGTGGTACAAAGAGCGCCGGAAACGGAAAGCGCCACATCCTACCCATTGCCAGATGCACTACAGGTACCTGTTACCATAGGTCCTATAATATCGATATATGACCAAGAGAGAGCAAAAGGGGAAGAACGGAAACGGAAAGACAGAGAAAGAGCAGAGCAGGCAAGGAGGAACGATACCACTAATTCCCCAAGTCAGATGCCAATACCCAGAGAGTGGAGTACCCCGATGCACACAGCAGGGGACCCAGGAGGAGATCCTGGGGGCCCTAGATGGCCAATGGATCTGAGGGGATCTGGACGAAAATCCTTTCAAGAGCTAAATGAGTACATGAAGCAGTGGGATGAGGCAGTGAAGGCTCAAAAGTGCATCAATGCTGCAGAAGCAGAAAGGGAAAGTCAGGACAGCAGAGCACGAACTCACTGCGGGGCTGGGGAGAGTAGCCCGGAGTGGGACTGTAGAGGGAGTAGGGGAGTCACCCATTGGGCCCGAAATGGAGGTAGAACAGACCTGGAAAACGGGGGCCCCGGGAGTGAAGGGGTGGCGTGCCCAATACTCAGTGAAGGGGAGAGGAGAGCGCAAGAGTACAGGAACAGCTTTAAGTGTCCACACTGTGTGCCTGGCACCAGAGAACAGAATGGGAGTTGTGAGAGGTCGCACCATAGTCCCTGTGATGACAGAAATGAGCGCAGCCCAGGGAATATGGGGAACCAGGAAGGATCGTATCGGATACTGAGCGATACGAGGCAAAGGGAGTGTAGCGACCAGAGGGAAAATAACAGAGAGATGTGCGGTGAGAGGAGAGAAGAAGACGAGAGTGGGCAGAGAGAGAGTAGGGATAAAAGGCCCGTGTTCCATCACCTTCCAAGATTGGATGGCCGAGCATGGGACCTGGAGAGATGGGAGCAAGGGAGGCCACCCATTAATTCTCCTGAGCCCAAACGCAGAGCTCGAAGTTGGGATGGGAGGGAGACCAGTGAGCCCCCTTCAAAAGACATATTGCGAGCTGAGATAAAAGCCAAGAGACTTGATGTCTCCAGCTTAAGGTCAGATCTGGATGACATGGTAGATGGTACCCTGCCTTTAGAAAGAATGGAAATGTATGAACAGGATGAAATACTGTATATGGCAAAGGACATCACACGAAAGGCGAGAGCAGTCCATGAGAAGTTAGTCGAACTAGCAGGCAAATATATGGTGGACTTGTCAAGAACCAAAGCATTACAGGGTAACCACAGGCTACATTACTCAGATCGAGATCTAGATGAGAGGAGAACGATTGGGCTGAAAACACACATAAGGGAATTGATTACTGGAATAAGGACATGGAGGGCACTAGATAAATGGGAAGAGAGGTGGTCCAAGAAAGGGACCGGCAGAAGAAGCATGATTGGTATAACACCAGGACAGCAGGGAATAGAAGCTTACCCTTTGCGTGAAGTTGCCAATGGGAGCTATGTACATGTCCCTTGGAGTAGGGGAGATTTAGCTGCTTTTACCACATCTTTCCCCAAGTTACGAGAGAGCCCCGTGGAGTGGTACAAGCAAGTCGAGAGGTTTGTAAAGATCTCAAAAGTCCTATGGATAGATCTGAACACGCTGTTTGACATTGTAGTACCAGGAGATCTGTGGACAGCATGCAAGGTTAGCGCTGAGTGGCCCACAACGGAGCCAGAGAGAGATGCTAGGACTAATGGGCCGTCCGAGATCGTGATGGCAAAATTCGAGAGAGTGATGACTTGGCTGAAAGAAAAAGTGCCAATGCAAGACATAGATTGGGTCAGAATAGACAGAACGAGACAGGAACCCAAAGAGACAGTCCATGAATATTACGAGAGATTGCTGAAGGCGTTTAAACAGTATAGCGGCTTGGATGTAATGGATCCAAAGGACATAGGGCAATTCGTGTCCAAGTTCGTCCTGGGACTGAGACCGGATATTAGTTTAATGATTCAGCAACACTCGATTTGTTGGCAAAGTAGACCCCTAGATGAAATACTGAGATATGCCAGGTACTGCTGTGATGAGGTAGACTCCAAGGCTAAGAAACTAAAAGAGAAGCTGATGGTGGTACAATTGCAGGCAGCAGGAAAGGGGGGACCGCAACAACAGCAGCAAGGGACAGGTACAGGAGGTAAGAAGCAGTACAGTCAGAACAAGGGTAATGAGGAGAGTACTACCTTCAGACCCAGAGTAGACATAGCTACCTTGAAGAAAACGACTAGGTGTCACCAGTGCAACGAGTTGGGGCATTGGAAACGCGAGTGCCCTTACAATGTAGAGATAGGAGAGCAAGAGATAGAGGAGGAAGAGGTCCAGAGCGCACCTATGAGAGGGGCGACGCCATACCAAGGAAAGGTGCTCAAAGGGGGGGGGGCTCCTCCCCGAGCCCAGTTCCCGCAACCTCCTCGAGTAGGGAGTATGGGTAAGACCTATAGACAAATGCCCCTGTTTGTGGAAGGTGAAGAGTGCTATTATGTGGACCCATTAACCGGACAGAGAGTGGAAAGAGAAGACTGCACCCTTGGGGCAGCCTTAGAGGTAGATCAGAGGGGACCCTATGTTGAAGCAGAAGTAGCAGGGTGCCCTACGACATTTCTGGTGGACACAGGAGCCACTAGATCCACGATCAGATCAGCTGCAGTTCCAGACCTGCCCATGTCTGGAGAGACCATACAGGTGGTAGGGGTCGCAAACAGGAGAATAACCAGCCAATTGACAGAACCGGTACAGGTGAAAATAGGGAAGTACAGCGATGAGCACCAATTTGTGGTTTGCGATTCAAGCCCTGTGTGTCTGCTAGGAAGAGACCTGTTGTGCAAATTGAATTGTACTATATATTGTACACCCCAGGGAGTGGAGGTATTGACTAATGATGATGATGCAGATTTCAAAGTTGCAAACTCAAGAATATGTGTGGAGCTGTACCCTACTTTGACAGTAGACGAGCTTCCCTGGGATTTGAGAGAGACAGTGGCATCAGAGGTATGGGATTTCACTGGGGAAGAGATTGGATTGGTCAAAGGGGTGGACCCAGTGAAAATTGTAGTGAAACCGCATGCTGAGTTCCCAAGAACACCCCAGTATAAATTGACTCCAGAAACGATTGCAGGCATAAAACCCGTGATCGAGTCCATGATTAAACAGGGAATACTGAAAGAAATCGTGGGTAGTCCATGTAACTCCCCGATTATGGGTCTGCAGAAACCAAATGGGAAATTTCGGATAGTGCAGGACCTTCGAAAGATTAATAACATAGTCGTTTCATGTTGTCCAGTGGTACCGAATCCATCAGTGATACTGTTTCAGATTCCATTCCAAGCAGAGTGGTTCACTGTGATAGATCTTTGTCAGGCTTTCTTTTCGATCCCTTTGGACGAAGATAGCCATTTTCTTTTCGCATTTAAGCTGGAAAATCGCGTCCTAACATGGTGTCGTATCCCTCAGGGGTATACAGAGAGTCCATCGATCTTTAACCAGCTTCTGAAGAAAAATCTTGAAAGTCTAGTGCTGCCCCAGAAGTCAGTTCTGGTCCAGTACATAGACGACCTCCTTGTGGCGTCAGAAACAGAAGAAGCTTGCAGGGAAGATTCCATTGCTTTGTTAAATCACCTAGCTGCCAATGGGCACAAGGTGTCCCCGGGAAAATTGCAGTACTGCCTGACAGAAGTGCAGTACTTGGGACACAGAATTGAGAAAGGCAAACGAAAGGTGTCACCAGACAGGATAGAGGCGATCATGAAAATGAACGCGCCTCAGACACAGAGAGAGGTCAGGATGTTCCTAGGGATGGTGGGTTATTGCCGACAGTGGATCGTGAACTTTTCACTGAAAGCAAAGCCCTTGCAAAAACTGACGCACAAAGAGGTGAGTGATCCGGTACCATGGGACAAAGACTGTTTGATGGCGTTCCTACAGTTGCGAGAGGACCTGTGTCGTGCTCCGGCATTGGGAATGCCTGATTACAATAAACAATTCTTTCTTTACTGTTGTGAGAGAGAAGGTTGTGCGTTGTCTGTGTTGGTCCAAATCCATGGGAATGCCCGTAGACCAGTTGCTTATTTCTCGGCTACTTTAGACCCAGTAGCCGCAGCGTTGCCCGGATGTCTCAAATCCGTTGCTGCAACGGGTGTCAGCATTGAGAGATGTGAAAATATTGTTATGGGGCACCCGTTAGAGGTGTGCGTGCCACATTCTGTTGAACTGTTGATGACCAGGACCAAAACACAGCATCTGACCAATAGCAGGCTCACGCGCTATGAGCAAGTTATTCTTGCTGCAGAGAACGTGACCCTCAAGAGATGCTCTGTTTTGAACCCTGCTACCTTAATGCCACTTCCAAATGATATTGATGATGATGATGAATATACAGACCATGACTGTCTCGATGTGACTGAACTATGCACCAAACCCAGACCCGACATCGTGGATGAGCCACTGACGGACCCAGATGAAGTTTTCTTGGTCGATGGCTCATGTGTAAGAGACGAAGTTGGGCAGTTGAGAGCAGCTTATGCTGTTTGTACAATTGAAGGAGTTGTGGAAGCTGGGTGCCTGGAAGGAGTACACTCCGCTCAGGTAGCCGAGATTATTGCCCTAACACGTGCTTGCTTAGCAGGCAATCAAATTCGAGTCACCATCTACACCGACAGCCAATACGGGTTTGGGGTAGTTCATGATTACGGGCAGTTATGGTCTCAAAGAGGGTTCATGACTTCTTCAGGCTCTCCCATTCGCAATGGAGAGTTTGTGCGCTTGTTGTTAGAAGCATTGCAATGTCCAGCAAGTATCGCAGTTGTAAAGTGCATCGCACATACCAAAAATGAGGACTTTGTTTCGAAAGGCAATAGATATGCTGATGAAGTTGCGCGGTATTGCGCAGAACAAGGTTACTCTTTCACAGAGGTGGATGTGGGTGGAATAAATGTGAGAACTGAATTAGCCATGATACTGGAAACTGTTGATACTTGGGATGAACTGTCAACCATGCAAGAAAATGCTCCTGATTCAGAAAAGGAAACATGGGAAAAGGCAGGATGTGTAATGGGTGAGACTCATTTTTGGGTCTCAGCAGACGGCAGAGCAGTGTTGCCCAATGAGATGGTGAGTCCAATGGCTAGACTCATACATGGTCCCGTACACTTAGGGAGAGATGCTATGCTGAGAGTGTTTAGACAGACTTGGTACAATCCTAAGTTTAGAATAGCAGCAGAAGCAGTGTGCCAGCGTTGTGTGACCTGCCAGCAGCTGAATGTAGGGAAAAGAACACCAGTTGCGCTAAGTCACATAGGAAGGTCTGGAGGTCCATTCAACAGAATGCAGATAGATTTCATTGAAATGCCAAGATGCAACCGCCTCCGCTATGTCCTGGTGGTTGTTTGTGTGTTCTCCAGGTGGGTTGAGGCATACCCTACACGTAGGTGCGACACCCTCACAGTGGCTAAGTTACTGCTTAGAGAACTTATCCCTCGGTTCGGGGTGCCGGCCTTTTTGGAATCAGATAGGGGAACACATTTTAACAGCGAGCTTGTGAAGATGATTTGTGTTGCACTGAATATAGACCAAAAACTCCATTGCAGTTACCGACCAGAAGCCTCAGGAATTGTGGAACAAATTAATGGCACGATCAAGTCCAGAATAGCGAAAGTTTGCTCCTCAACGACCCTGAATTGGCCTGACGCCCTGCCATTAGTACTCATGAGCCTTCGTAGTACCCCAGACAGAAGAACAGGGTTGTCACCACATGAGGTGTTAATGGGGAGAGCAATGAGACTGCCATCTATTCCAGCTACTGCACTGTTAAATATCACAGATGATATGATCCTGGACTATTGTAAGGGGCTGTCTGACGCCATGCGTTCTGTGTCCCTTCAGGTGCAGGCTGCAGAGGTTCCAGCGTGCCAGGGCCCTTGCCATGACCTGTATCCTGGGGACTGGGTCCTGGTGAAGAAACATGTGAGAAGAAGCTGCTTGGATATTCGTTGGCGTGGGCCCTACCAGGTCATCCTGATCACAAGTACAGCTGTAAAGGTGGGAGGCCTGCCCAACTGGATACACGCGTCGCATACGAAAAGGGTTCCAGCACCTCTGGAAACAGCTCCTCTCTCGAATGGACGTCCAGCAGAGGACCAAGAAGCCATAGAGGGGGCTAGCCAAGCTGTAGAGGTGCCAGTGGAAGCAGGGAACGAGTCTGACCAAGCTGAGGACGGTCAGTACAACAGCGAAACAGAAGACGCTACAGAAGGAGAAGACAGCTGGGAGTACGAGTCTGACCCTGACAGGTCTGAAAGAGAGCGAGAACAGACCAGAAGGAGAAGGAGTAGAAGGGCACGTGGAGAAGCAAATTGGCCACAAAGAAGAAGTTCTAGCCTGAGGTCAACTCCAGAAGCAACCCTTCCTCCGATATCAGAAGACTCAGACCCAGAAGAAGGTGCTCAGGGCGCTGAAGCACCAGACCGAAGAAGGTCAAGAAGAGTGCGTGTGCCTAACAGAAGATACTCCACACCTGAGTGGACATATCTGGCGACAAATGTCTGTGAAACCGGAGACAGGGAGGATCCGAGCGGTGGTGGTGTCCAGTTCTGAGCCCATTATCACCGTGGAAATACAACTGTTGGTACCCGGTGTCGAACAAGAAGGGTCACTAACATTCGTGCTCCCCAGACCTCCCCGCCTCAGCAAGTTAAAACACATGTTTCTTACAGAATTGAAATTCCCCGACTTTGGTACCACGATAACAGCACATGAAGAGCATACTCTTCGCATGGAAATATTGAACTATGCTATTGAAGCTGCAACCACAAATCTAATAGTCGATTGTTAAAGGACTTTGTAAATAAAGCAAGCAGAAGAAAAGAAGATTACCTAGCGCCCAGGAAGCAGAGAATTTTAGGGAACCCCTTGAGTGGATGGAGAAGGGCTAGGGTTGTCTTTTTGAACTGTGAAAGGACTTTTTGCGAAAAAGGCTGTCAGCCTCCAGCTGTGTGGATTCTAAAGACAAAAAAAGGATTGAAAGAGACTGTAAAGGAACGAGAGGAAAAGAACTTTTTTTGCAAAGAGAAAGGGAAAGCTAGATTGTCTGACGAAATGGAGGCCGGCACCCCGAACCGCAGAGCTAAATGTATAATAGGTACACTAATAGTAGGAGTGATAATATTAATAGCTTTAGTGGTAACAATTTCTTATGTAAAGGGACATGAGGAAGAGGTAAAGGTAACTGATGCGAATTCTGTAGTAACACTTACACCCACTGTTGCAGGTGAGAAAAGGGAAAACACTCAAGAGAAAGCGTTATTGGCTGCAGAAGCCCGCAGGTTACATGTAGACGAGTCCCAAGGAGACTTTAGGTCAAATGCTTATGCTAAACTTTTGTATGAATACGTGGATGCCATGGGGGTTAAGGATTGCTACGTCTGCATGCAGTTGCCTGCGTCTGTAGATGAAGGAATTCGATATCATCACCTCCCTCTGACATATGGCATTACATGTAGCTTATTGCTTAGTATATTTTATGAGAGAGATAGTTTTGAATACTATTTCTCCAATTATGATTCTGTGTTGCCAGAAGTCCCGAATTATAAGCAGATGAATAAATGGGATTACTGGAAGAGTGAAGACAGATTGGCCAAGTTCTTCATTCCTTGGATTACCTTAGATACTTCACATGCCCGTAGAAATAATCTGACATGCAAGGTGTCAGAAGTCGAGAAAAAGTTCATAGGGCAGGTGGATGATCGTTACAGGAGACAAAAGATTTTGAAAAAATCAGGACAAGGGAAATTAGATTGGACCGAGGAAGAGAAGTCACACAAGAGAAAGGGTAGTAGTGGTCCAATAGCTTTAGATAAAGCGCAGAAAGGAAAGTTATGTCTTCACCGAGCCAAAACGTATTATGAAAATGTATACGTGGGTGAAGTTGACTGTGAACATGCTTTTAATTTAGAGTACTACACTAAGGATTTCCTGAAGGGAATGCAAGTAATTCCAAATGTGTATTTTGTATGTGGAAGAAATGCTTACGTGAGACTACCTGACAACTGGTATGGATCATGTTACTTGGCAATTGTCTTCCCCAAAATATATCATGCACAAGACTTATTGATCATTGAGGGCCAGACATCATCGAGGGGAAGGAGAGATTTAGGCGATGCAGAAATGGTTGGAGATGTCTTTGGAGCTATGTTCCCTCTTTTGGGAATAATCCTTAATGATGTTAAAATTAGACGACTGGCAACAGTTGTCGACAGGTTGTCTGCCAGCACTGCTCAGTCCTTAATGCTGGTAGAAGGAGAGATGCAATCGATAAGGGCTATGGTTCTTCAAAATCGGCTTGCATTAGATGTCTTATTAGCAAAAGAGGGCGGAGTCTGTAAGGCTTTGAAGGTTCAGGAATGTTGCACTTACATTCCAGACCTTTCAAAACCCCTTGAGAAAGTTATTAAGAACATAACTAATATACACAAAGAGATCGAAGACTTGAGTAGAGAAAATGTCTGGGAAAAGGTGGGCCACGGAATGAGTACAGTTGGAGGGTGGTTTTCCACCTTAGGCAAAAGCTTTATTTGGTATATCCTAAAGCCTATCATCATAATATTGATCTGTGGGATAGTATTGTGGGGATTGGTGAGGGTATTCAAATGGTACAGAGCAAGAAGGTCAGAAAGGGCCCAAAGAGAACAGTTGCAGAGATTGGCTGCCATACAAGATAATCAGTACAGGAGCCTGAGAGCTCTGGAAGCACAGAGAATGCCAGCAATAACTGCAGTTTAAATGTTAGTGATGACCCCGAGAGGTCATCAAAGGGGGGAACTGAGAGAGCGCAAACTGATATAAATGTATGAGTACATCACACTTACCTATAGTAAGCACAAGTCATGATGAGAAATGCCATGAGTGCTAATAGTATCTGAAATTATATTCTAAATGTATAGCTAATATAGAGATTTAAGTAGAAGTGGAACTAATACAGAAATGTGTGACATTATATGATTTTATTAGACGTGATTATTTTGAATCTATGTCGTGTAGCTGTTAACATATAAGATGGTCTGTGGTAAAACGCAGAACGTGGTAGGCCTCAGGGCCAGAGCTGGAGCTAAAAGGGAAGGTGTTTCTTTTCACGACACAGATTGTTTAACGTTTTTTGGTCATTGCATTAATGGGCCATGATTTAGAGTAATGTTTTCTAAATAATAGAATAAGAGTTTAACATGCTTTAATTAAATGAAGAAATTGAATGCTATAATCATAATGTGAAATATTGTAGGCCTGAAATGTTTTAGCAGTGATTTACACGTACATGTCTGGGCTGAGAAATGTTGCAAGCCTTTTTAGAAGTCTATGAGAGTTGGGTTCTTGGCGGCAGATATCTGTCTGCAACAGGAAAGGGGGGATCCAATTATAAGTGAATGAATAGAGGTCTGTTCAGTAGACGGCCCAGACATGGAGGAGGGTTCTGGAATGTTTAAGGGGTATCAGCGGGCCGGAGAAGAGACTGAGAAGCAAGGTCAACTCTAACGTCTGAGGCCCAATACAAAGCATCATGGAAAAAGCCTGAAGTTGCACCACGTGAGAGGCGTTTCGCAAGGGGCGTCTCAAATGTTGTTGACTGTTTTGTATTAGGGACAGCACCCCTGGGTGGAGTTAGAGCAGAGACCTGAGGACCCTTTAGAGAGCGGATGGGTAGGCAGTGAGGGGTCATGACTGGAGAACTTTAGGTTTTCACCAAGAGACTTAGAGTGGGTGACTTCCCTTGGGGGTCATTCATTGCTGACACCTTTGTTAGGTTGGGATTTGGTTAAGTAGGGATACCATCTAGAACAGGGTAGGGACGCCTAACCTGTGTTTGTTTTCCTCCAACCTAAATGAAGGAGAGATATGCGTCTATGCTGATAGCTTTGCTATTTTTAGAACTTGTGTTAGTGATTTCTGTTGCTCGTCTGAGGGCTTTTCGAGAGCACATGTATGTAATTGGACCTGTGTATCTCGTGAATCTCATTCTGAGATGCTTGTATTTGCAGCTCATTATATCTTTACAATAAACTTTTGAAACCTAGAAGTTGTCCGTGATCTTTGAGAGTAGAGTCCTTTCTTGGGTGAACTAATTTGCAGATAGGTGTACTGTTTCCTTCCAAGACAGGCAATAAAGGTTCAGTCGACCAGATCGAGGTTTGGATCAATAGATATAAGGTATCGATCAAAATCTCGCCCTTTCAGGCCCCTTTGTACTAATAATTTGAATTGTAAATTTGAAATTCAGAATGGGTTGTTGACACAAGCCTTGGATCTCTTGTTGTCGGAAAGCGAGGTCAACTCACCTTCTCACCTCGTAGGTTAACCTACTTCCTGTATATAACTCAAAACAGTAGAGAGAACCTAATGGAAAGGGAAAAGGACTATGGGAGTGAGAGAGGTAGAGAGACACTTGGTCCAGCAGGGTGGATGGGGAAAGACCACTATGGACTCTCTGGGCTACGAGATGGCACAATATTACTGTAGCAGGGCATGGAGCACAACTATCTGTCAAGATGGAATGACAAGTATGTGGTGATAAATGTAGTGTCGGTCTGCGTGCGGGGGGCACACTTGGGAGTGGGCCCGGTGCCAGACGGGGACACAGAAAGACACACACGTTGTGTCTTGTGGAGGCCAGATAACCAACCACCTTGCGTGGAATCCATATTTTACACCTTATGGTCATAATTTTAGGCAGAAATACTTCCAATTCTACCTATTTATGTTTTGATTTGTTCAGATACTGCATTGTGTATTGAATATGTGCATAGTAATAGGATTGGAATGTATGTGAGTGTATGACTGGTGTTGTATTTATTGTGGTTGTGTAACCCAGGGTTTTTCTCTTGTGTTTTTTTTGTAATTATCATGTTGACATTTGATATAACATGTATCTTTTTATGAAATGAAAAAAAGATTAAAAATATTTTTAAGAAATGAAAATGAATAAACAAAGAAGGATGAATCCACAAAAAAAATAAATGAATGATAAAATAAAAAACTAAAATGAAACTTATCAGTTCTTCTCTTTGTCGCTGTTGTGCATGAACAAAGTACCTGTATGTAAACTATGTTTATAATGAAAAGTGTATAGGTCTTGAGGGAATGTTTTCAATATTGTTTATTTTTCTCCCCTCTTTTCCCTGACCTTAAAGTAACGTTAGAGGGGTCCCCTCAGATATGTACTTTCAGATAACCAACCACTCCCGGGGGGCCCCGGGCTCTTTATTAATCTATGACATGCTGTGCTGGCGTGTGCCAGCACAGCCCATTAGCCGTACGAATAGGGGGGTACGTTACCTGAGCGAGTCCCACCAGGCGGGATGAGTTAGTCTTGCCCAGATGCCTCACAACATTACAGTCCTCATATACCAGGAAATTATGAGAGTTAATCATAACAACACATTTGACATTTTACCAAACTAAGGGGCCGATTATGATTGCGGTTTTTCCGCATCCTCCGGGCCGGCGGAAGCCACCGCTGGCCCGGAGGATGCGTAAAAACCGCTGCGGAGCCTCCAAAGACCCACCGCCAAATTAGGATGGCTGGTGGGTCTGGAAATCCGTCCGCAGCTTTTCCGCCGCGGTCGCCTTCTGACCGCGGCGGAAAAGCTCTAACATGGCTGGCGGTGTCTATCAGACACCGCCAGCCATATTAGGATGGTGGTGAATACATGCTTTTCCGCGGCGGCTTTTCCGCCGTGGAAAAGCATACAGACTTTCACTTCGGGGGCCCGTTGCGGGCCCTCTGGGTGAAAGGGGGTGGGGGGTGCACATGGGGGGTACCTATGGTACCCCCCTGCATTTGCATGCACAAAGTGGCAGGCACTGCGCAGTGCCTGCTGCTTTGTGCATGCAAATGCAATGCATGCATTTTTAACATGGATCGCGGACGGACTTGAGTCCGTCCGCGACCCCTGAGGAGGAGGGTACGTCCGCATGGGCTGCGGCGTTCCCTCCGAGCAGATTAGGATGTGACCGCCAGGGTGGCGGTCACATCCTATATCTTTAACATTGCGTCGGATGCAGCTTCAAGCTGCACCCGCCGCAATGTTAAAAATGCATGCATCGCATTTGCATGCACAAAGCAGCAGGCACTGCGCAGTGCCTGCCACTTTGTGCATGCAAATGCAGGGGGGTACCATAGGTACCCCCCATGTGCACCCCCTACCCGCCTTTCACCGAGGGGGCCCGCAACGGGCCCCCGAAGTGAAAGTCTGTATGCTTTTCCACGGCGGAAAAGCCGCCGCGGAAAAGCATGTATTCACCACCATCCTCATATGGCTGGCGGTGTCTGATAGACACCGCCAGACATGTTAGAGCTTTTCCACCGCGGTCGGAAGGCGTCCGCGGCGGAAAAGCTGCAGATGGAATTCCAGACCCACCAGCCATCCTAATTTGGCGGCGGGTCTTTGGAGGCTCCACAGCGGTTTTTCCGCATCCTCCGGGCCGGCGGAAGCCACCGTCGGCCCGGAGGATGCGGAAAAACCGCAATCATAATCGGCCCCATAGTCCATGACTCAAAATGTCCGTGTTGGTGTATAACAAAAGAAACAGTCTTACTTTTTCGCCGGTGTTGGGTGCGCCCACCCAGCTTGCCATTTCAGCAGCACGCCTCTCTGGTCGACGTGGTTCACTCGGGCACAAGGTATTGGTATAGCTGCGACGACTTCGGGTGTGGCCTTAGGGCGTAACAACTCTGGCTGCCTCTCAGCGACAGAATGGCCGATGGGAAGCCGGGGGCTGCTGGTTCCGCCAGGCTCAGCATTTCCGCCCTCTTCCGGCAAGCCTCCGGGACTCGAATTGTGGAGGACGTCAGGGAATGGTGTCCTGCCGGTGTCTCCTGTTGCTGTCTTGGTTGGATCTGCTGTGGTCGCTCCTGTAGGTTCTCCACTGGTGCTGGGACGGTCTCTCGTGGTGATCTGATATCAGGGAAGTCTTCCATGCTGTCGCTGGGTACTCTCTTGAACAGGGACACATTTCTTGTTACAGTCTCTTGGCCTCTCTGGGCTGTGACTTGAGTGCCTGTGACGTTGACCATGACCCACGGGTCCAGTTCGAAGGGCAGCCGGAATATCCCTCAAGGGTGGCGGTCTTGTACCAGCACTTGGTCACCTGGCTGAATTGAGGGTTCATTGGCATGCCTCCTCTGGGAAGCTTTGTCATTGGTGGCGGTTCTTCTGGTATCCGATTGATTTTGTGGATTTGAGATGTCCTCCCACGGAGGTGGGTTCAGTGATGACCGGTGCAGGCTTGTCCGGAAGGCTGGTTGCTAAGCAGACAGGGCATCATCTAACAATTGTTTCCACTTTCTGGTTGAGGCCAGGAAACTACACTTTGCTCCGGAGCCTGCTTTTTGACTTGATGATCCCTTGGTGGGCTCCATGTGCCAGGAAGGCATCTTTGTGGGTCAGACTTGCTGGTAGTATGAGGCGGGAGCCTCTCAGTAGGCAGCCGTCTTCGGTCACTGGGAGTTCTTGGTGGACAACTTAGAGGGCCTTCAGACTTGAGTGAGCGGTCTCCGTGCGACGAGCTGTAGGTCTTTGTAAAGGTTTCCAGTCACCAGATGCGATTGCTTGGATTGCCAGCAGAAGACAGGCATCAACCCTGGTTGCTGTGATGATGTCTTCCGGGGAGATGGGGAGGGGCTTTGACCTATCTCACGTAATCTTCGGTTGCTGCCGCTGCCTCCGGGATTGTGGCTGGCCGAACATTGGTGGGCCGAGCATGGTAAAATAGGAAGTCCGCTGGATTCCGGGTGCCTGGCTGGTACTCTGCCCTACCCTGGAACTCCTGGAGCTGAAGGATCCACTTTTCAATCCTCGAAGGAAGGCAAGACGAGGAGCCTTGAAATAGTGGGATCAGCGGTTTGTGGTCGGTGACGACCTTGAACGGGTGGCCATACAGGTAGATGTAGAAATGCCGGCAGCCCCATAAGATAGCAAGTTCTTCCTTTTCTATTTGGGAGTATTGTTTCTCCATGGGTGTGAGCGTCCGGCTGGCATAGGCCATGGAGCCCATTCTCCACACGTCTGACGCTGGGCCAGAATCGCTCCGAGGCATCCACCACCAGCTGGAAATCTCTGCAAGGATTGAAGTGCACTAGAGTGGTTTCCACTGACAGGGCTGCTTTTGTGCGCTTGAAGGATTTGTCGTGCTCTGGTTCCCATGACAATGGGTTGGAAGCCTTTGTTAAGTCTCTGAGCAGGCCGGTGGGGTCAGACAGATTCTTGATGAAACGCCCACAGTATGTCACCATACCTAAAATACTGCGGATGCCGGATACTGAGGTAGGGGCTGGAGCCTCTTGTATGTCTTTCACTTTGTCTGAGACAGGGCCAAGGCCTTTGTCGGAGAACTTGAAGCCGAAGAAGCTGATGTTACATTGCAAGAAATCGCACTTCTCCCGGTGGAGCGTGAGTCCACAGTCGCGGAGGCGTGCGTAGACAGCCTGGAGGTGGAGGAGGTGTTCTTCCAGTTTTGGGGCGTGCACCAGGATATCGTCGCTCACGTTGAGGACACCCTCTAGCCCGTGGAGGACGTTCTTGATAATGTTCTGAAAGACTTCAGCCGCGCTGGCGATGCCGATTTTGAGTCGCGTGTACCTCCAGAGTCCTGAGTGTGTTGAAAACGTGGTGATCGGGCGTGAGTCTGGGTGTTGAGGTATCTGGTGGTCACCTGATTGTGGGTCCATCTTCGATAACCACTTGGTTCCTGCCAGCTTAGTGATGATATCGTCCACCATCGGTGTGCGGTGCCGTTCTCGTTTTATGGGCAGGTGAGGAAGGCGCATGTCCACGCAGATGCACATGGCGTCCGGTTGTTTTGTCATGACAATGGGTGACACCCAAGGCGTTGGTCCACTCACCCGTTAGATGATGCCTGCCTTTTGGAGCCGCAGCATCTCGGCCTCCACCTTTGAGTGCAAGTGGAACGCAACCCGCCAGTGCCGGAGGGCAATTAGGGCTACTGATATGTCGATGTGGAGCCTGATGGCCAGCCCTTTCAAACATCTGATCCCTTCGAACAGCCCTGTGAAGTCCTGGTGGATGCCGTTGAGGTCAGGCACCGAGGGGTCTGTGGCGTCTACCAGGAGCCGTTGCTGTCGCTGGAACCGAAGCACCCCCTTCACGCATGCGCGCACATAAGGCCCCCGTAGTCGGACTGGAAAGTGGGGGGTTGGGGCAACTGTAAGACCCTAGACAACAGGGGCCGCTTGAAAGCACATAGTGCCTGGCGTGGGTCTGACAAACCCCACGAAACCTTCAGAGGAAGTAGACAGCCTTTTATCAGAGGGCTGCAAGGGTCGGCTGGAGCAGGGGGTCCCACGCACTCCGGGCCCTATCACACTACCACAGTGGAATACCAGGGAAGGGTAGAGAAGGAAAGGGTAGACACATGTAGGGAGGGCTACGCTGTACAGACCCACCACATACCGTCCTACTGAGGGTGCTCGCACGGGGTGCCACAGCCCCCCCACTCTCATGGTTTGATGTCCCTACCTTTAGGAATATCTTGTATCATGGTAACCCCACTATCCCAACGCCCCTACAGCCTCACGTGGAAGTGTCCTGTGCCTTTCCTCGCCCCCTCCCCTTAATCGGTGTAAATTGTGATTTGACTTTAGAAACCCTGTGAAGCCCATACGGACACCCACAGCACACCACACAAGAAGGCAGCACCCTACAGAAGGACGGTGTACACGGCTTGTGCCACATCTACCTACTATGACGTCACGTGGGGGTGACAGCCACGATACCTAAACAAAAGGGGGCAAATGATTTCTTAAGTCAAGCGTGTCCCTCTAGGTCTTTCCGAATGTTGATATGTTTCTTAAATTTCTTCGTTACGGCATCATACCTCATTGCACTTCACTTCTTCATGCAAGAACGTCAACACACAGAGAAAGAGGGTCTAAAGTTTTCACAACATATTATCGACATATCATCAAATGTCCACCTTAGTGAAATTGCACGTTTGGTTGCATGACTAATCTGCATTTAAATTCACAACAATGTAAAGAATATTTAATCGTTTTTAAATCCCGCTTTCTGATTTTTTTCCATATGCTTCTAATTGTGCCACAGAAGTGAAAAATAATGTGAACCAATAACATGCTATTTCGATTAACTGTTTTATTTTGAGAGTGAGAGTGCCTGCACTTCTTAAGAGCGGCACTTGCTTGGGCCATATAAACAACCCGTTACAATTAATATTCACCACAAAAGCCCAATAACCCTGGTAAAGATGTGCACCACTGAGGTACCCCCGGCACGTATTTTAGGATTTTATCCCACAGTCAAGGTAAAACTAGAGGCGGTGGGTGCACATGTCACAAGGATGCCTCCTGTTAACGCAATGATCGCAACACGACTGCGAAATCTCTCAATAGATGCTCAGGCGGTGCCACTATAAACGCAACTTTAGCAAGCAAACGCGGATCTCTCTCCAAAATGTTAATCAATCATAGACGTGCTTTGCCCTGTCAGTCTGCGAGAGACCTACAACCTGCATAGAATCTCGATGCCCCAGTTGTTTCCACATGTCCTTTGAGCGCTTTGTTTACAAACATAGGCGATGATGTCTTATGCGCACTCAAACGTACGATTTCCCTAAGTCTGCTGTTAGTTGCACTGTCGTAAGCAGACGCAGAACAGGGTTTATTCAGCTATGTGTGCATAGTTTCTGTGGTGAGGCGACTTATGTTTACGGCGTTGCATTGCCAAAATATAAAGTGGTTACTAACTGTGGCGTAACGGAAAATGAATTGCCCACCCGTACAATGTGAAGAGTGCCCTCGAGTTCCCCATAGCTCACAGGAAAAATAAAATGGTCTACGTCTGAATGGGGACCCCTTGACGGGTTAGGGGCCCCCTAATGAGCAGGACCCGCCCCTGAGCAAGATGCCAGGATGCCAGATCCTGCGTCACGTCCTAAGCATATGCTAAATGGAATTTTCGGTATAGTGCTGTATAAAACGTTGGTATTAGTGAACATTTTTATTTTTCTGTAACGTTTCAATAATAAACAATGGGTTGCTGTTTTCAGGATAGGATAGCTGCCAGTTCTTCTATGTGCAGTGCAGGAATGCGGTGTGTTCTTCAAAGCAGAAAATATACACAGTAGCGGCATGACTTGATGAACTTTGATACTATGAATTGTGTTAGAAACCAGTGCTCCATGTAAACGGCGTATTTAAAAACACATGATACTCTTAACAACAGCTAGCACTGCTTGTGAATTGTATGCTTGTGTTCAGCCGGCATTCACTGTGGGGCTCACTGCGTGGCGCTGAGCACTTCTTTTGTGCTCCGTTTCCCAGCGCTTCAGGGCCAACTCGTGGCATTAGTAAGCAGTTAGCACCGAGTTCAAAAAGCGGTTTTGTGGTCGTGTTAAAGACTGTGTTGCACTAACTGTGCAGCACCGAGTACGTCCGGAGATTTGCATCGTTACATATATGGACTGCGGTAAAACTTCAAGTACTAGTACAATGTGCAAACATCGGTCTTGTTTCCTATGGGAAGGCTCTTTGTTGTCACAGGTGCTCATTTTCAGAGATGGCACCACAGCGCCGAGCACGCAGGAAGCACAATGTATATCTGAGGTTGATGGTTGGAAATGTTTGTACAACCTCTTCAAACCAGACACGTGGCTCAACGGTCAGAACTGCGGACTTTGGAACTGAGGAGCCAAGTTCCAGTCTTGGTGTCCGCACTACAACCTGTGATTCTGGACAAATCACCTACTCCCCGTGCCTGCCAGAATTTTTTTTGTAGGAAACTTGAAATTGACTGCACAGTGCAGAGTACATTACATGAGACTCATGAAAGCCTAACCTAAATAAGTCTCTATTTTATGATTACATACTTCGTATTACATTTCGACTGTCAACTTAGGTCTCGCAGACCTAGCATTGCATATAGCACCTGGGCCTCCATCATGAGTGGCCAAATAATTCCAATGGGGGGAGGGGTAATGGGCCATCAGGTTCGCGCATTTTGCGGAAACAATGCAGCTCCATGATCTTTCATCCGAGATTTCACCTGCTGCAATCAGTCAAGGTATACAGGTTTAATACCTGGGGAAAATATGCCGAAATCGACACAGTAAGTCCAATTTCCACATAATATTTCCCCAAAACTTGTAAATTCAGAAATATTACTGCAATTATCGGTACCTCTGATAGAGGTAATTCTGGAGTGGAGAAGTGATGTACCCTCTCTGGTCTGCGGTAGTCCACAGGCTCCTAATATGAGGTGAACTGAACGGTAATGCTCTGCATCTGTCTTACTTTGTTTGCTAGCATGGCACAGTATTTCTACAGTCGTACTTTGAATTTTACATGCTGTGCCATATCTCTAGTATTTCTGTGGCGTCCTATGCTAGTGCTCTGGTACATAATGACCCAAATCTGGTACAGTATTTACGATGGTAGTGATCGGAACTGTGTCACTGTGGCCTGATGTTACTGTGTCCGTGATATGGAAATTATTCAGATGTTGCTACTATTTTCCAAGATGTTGTATTTCTGTGGTATTCTGTTGGTAATCCTCTGTATGAGGCACACAGCGGCTCACAGTGCGGTATTTGTGTGGCACTGGTATTCCTACCGGAATGCTGGGAATGTGGTACAGGATGGTTGTTAGAAATGGGAACTCTGGTTGGCTAAGGCTTGCGCCAAAGCCAGGCAGAGACCACCACTCTAGTCAGGGCAAGGGAGTTACACGTCAAGATAAACCCTGTTCACCCCCTTGGTAGCTTGGCACAAACAGTCAGGCTTATTCCGGAGGCAATGTGTAAAACGTTTGCGCAACACACACACGGCAGACACACTAGGCGCACCACAAAAAGGAACTCCACACAAAGTTATATATAAAAATAGCCTTTGTATTACCATAAACACATTAGATCATAATCACACATATACACTGTGCCAACTGGCACTGGGCAGTATTTACAGGGGATTATTTACACATGACAGGGCCACGTGGACCACTCTCAGAATCAGCACTTAGTAGAAATAGTAGATGTAGAACATAGGATAATTGTAGCACAAAATAACAATTGTAGAACACAACCAGTAGCCACTGGTAAAAGGTAGGAACATACTACGCAACAACTAATCACTTTAGACATAGATCACGCAGGGAAACATAAACTCACTATCGTAAACCATACTAGGTAAAACAACCTCCTAATCATAAAACACTGGCAGAGGTATCAAGCAGGATACATAAATACATTACGCACAAATCATCATAAACACAGTGTGCCCCCGGCGGGGGCACAACACAGGAAAGATGGCCCTAGGCCAACTTGCCTCTCACAGGGCGCCAACGCTCTATGTCCAAAATAGTCAGGGCGCGCTGCCTAGGCAGCTAAAGCAAGGGTGCGCAAGAGTTTGGGGCCTAAACGTGGCAACTGCCCATTAAATGCTGGGCAGCTGTAAAATGAGCCCTGGCACCACTATGCCTCCTGAGCCCCTCTCTGGGACTCTGAATTAATTCCTGCCAAACGTTGCAGCTGCCCACTGTCAGGTGGGGCAGCTGGAAAAATCAGCGCGGGCCCCACTAGCTCTCATTAACATAATTGTGGCCCCCCAACATTGGAGCGGTCCGCTCCCTCTGCGGGACCAATCAGGCACTGTGCCTTCACTGGCACTACCAAATGGAGGGCGCCAAGAAATGCCCCCAAGCTGCAGCAGCTGCCCTCTGACAAGCAGGGCAGCTGCGAGCACCGACAATGTGCTCCGAACTCGCCCCCCCAGATGCACAACAACACCCCACTCACTGGGACCTTTAGGCAGACTCCTCTGGTTGTTGGTGGGGTAGCGCAAGGCTCCTTGTGGTTTTGGCTGGCCTCTCCACGCTGCAGGGTTCTCTCTGCAGCGTCCTCGCTGGTCGCCCAGCACTTCCCCAACCGCGGCGGGGGCAGGCACTGGCAATGTGCCTCGGGCCCCCTCCGCTTCAGATGCACAACAGCCGCAGGGCGCAGGGCTCTCCTCAGTGCATGGGAGCCCCGCTGCTGGACAGGCTGCTTCTTGACCCGCCCCTTTGGGTCTCGCTCACAGCACAGCACGGGGTAGGTTCCCGCCTGGGTTCTCTTAATGCGGCGCTTCCCGGGACACCGGCTCACATCTCCTTTGGGCACCGGAGCGCGGGGTGGGCTCCCGTCAGCTTCCGGCTTCCTCTTTTGTCGTGGCCCCGCCCACGTCACCACACAGGTTGCCTGGCTTCCTGTTCAAGCTGGGCCGCTGCGGTGAGCCTTCGGTACGGCAGTCGCGATGGGTGGGCTCCCTCTTCCTTGAATACAAAGCCCATGGTGGGGTAGGAACCAGCTATGGGTTTTAAAATCAGCACAAAGTCCCTGGCGGGGTGGGCACCCACTAGGGATATAAACCACAGCACAGGGCCCTGGCAGGGTGGGCACCCGCTAGGGATATAAAACACAGCAAATATGCGGGGTAGGCTCCCGCGACAAAAATCGGTCAAATTGCGGGGAATCTCCACGCTGGGGATTCCTTTTTAAAAAGGATTGCAACGCCATACTGCCACCAGCATCAGACGCGCCTCAGTCAGGACAGAAAAGCTCTCTCCAGGAATAAGAGAGAATCGCTTTTTAGGCAATAAGCACCAAGTCCAAAGTAAGTCTTTCAGAGTGCAGTGGGGCAAAGGCTGGGCCCAGGGGGCAGCTCACAGGGCCCTCCAGCAGGGAGGCAGTCTCCTGTGGCGGTTCCTCCTGGTGGCCAGCAGCAGCAGGCCCCCCTCAAGTCAGGAACCAGAGAGAACACTTTCATGGGGTTACATTCCTTTTTATACACACATTTCCTTTGACACCTAGCACAGGGTTTAGGGAAAACCAGATGCAACTGGTTTGGGAGTACTTGAGCACTTTGTTTTGCTCAGTTCCTCTTCTTCTATTCAGAGGATGGGCCAGGGACATCAGGTGCACCACAGGAGGCGGAGCCAGCATTGTGGAGGGAAGGCACAGCCCTATTCAGGTCCCAGGTGCAACTCCTCCCTCCCATCTACATGCAGATCTCCCTATTCACCACACGGCAAATTCATCCTGGGTCCTGGAGCCAAGCACACCAGCCAGCCCCTGTCACTCACAAGCCAGACAGGCAATTCACATTCACTGCACACAGAAATGCCAACTTCTAAAAGGGGCACTACTCCACTAGACATAATAAATCTGCTCACACCATTGCATAGCATTTATTCTCACGAGTTCGCACATACCAAACTCGCCCCTGCACTCCTCTCACCCCAGGAATTACCATGGACACATATATCCCCCATGCATTCCTATGGGAGGGCAGGCCAATCTCACCACACGCACTTAGACTGCGCACGCACTTTACACTGGGACACAGTGCTAAAGTGCGCAGAACCCAAAAACAACTAACATCAGTTCACATTTAAAAGCAAAATGTTTAGGGGTGAACCTGCCAAAAGGGTCAACAATGGTTAAAATATTTGTGTAATTAAAATTAAGACACTGGCGTGGTACACACTTGAGTGAAAAGGGGTTAAAAGTAAGTAAATGACAATGCCTTTTATTTATATGTTTTGAAAAACAACACATAAATAAAAGGCATTGTCATTTACATTGCCAATAGCTCAAACTATTGCAAATGCGAGACCTGTTGCATTGCAAATGTTTGTTTACAGTAGAGGTGGCCAAGCCAAAGAAAACTCGAGCCGGGCTCCAACATGAAGGGCTGTAGCTCATCTGGAGGTTCTGTTGGAACCTCGAGCTCATAATGAGCCATGCTTTCATGTGGCTTCTGCCTGCCATTATCTCTCTATCCAGGATGTGGCATTCCAGTCAGAGATGTCGACTTTTGAACTGACCAACCAGGTCCAAGGCTCAGCTTTCGCTCAACATCCTGTGATTCAGAGGAAATCATGTAATCACTTAATGATGCCTACAAAAAATGAATGTGACCTTGTGTAATATCACTGGGGCTCATTTAAAGTGCTCCAATAACTTCAATTGAGTTTGTGCTTACAAAAACTACAAAGAGGTAAAAGCAAAGCGTTAACATAAAAAAGGGAAGACAAATAGACAACTATTTAATGGCTGATTTGTACAAAATGAAACCAGGAAACCTGTATGTATTTCAGCTTCTCCTCTTAAATTGTGTGATCTATATTTTATTGTACCAAAGCCCCTTTTTTAATTATCGCCTATGAACGCACTTTCAAATATGTGAGTTCAGAATAACAGTTGTACAACAACCTATTGTGATTTAATAGGCTATAATGTTGCTCCATACTAATCTGAGCTATGTATAGGGTTTGCACGATAACAGCTTTTAATGCGTACTTCCCAGTGCTGTGTTATAATGTGACATATTGATGCCAATGCTTCCACATGATAAAGAAATGCACTTCTTGAACTTTGAAGAAACTTAGGACTAGAAGTGCAGAGCATATATGCTCTCAGAAATGGCCTGGCTTGCGAACTAAATGAATTCTTTTTAAAATGTACAAACACCAAACTGCAATCCTAGCGAACCGCAGTTTGGGTTTGCATCCAAAAACAGAATGGCTATTTGGAAGGGGCTTGTTCAGGGCTTCCTGTCCACATAGGGAATTTGAAATTTATGTACTAATATTATGTGACTGAAATGCAGTTGCAAAACATTTGTTCTTTACTACCAATTCAAAGTTGGTGGAGACCCCTTTGCAAATGGGAAGAGGTAGCCTTCCCTTCTGAGAATGTTTACAATTTATGTATGTAAGCAGGCAGTGGTCCCACCAACCAGTGTCTACTCCTAAAATATAAAAATGAAACATTTCATTTGTTTTTTAAATGCATCCTGTTTTCCTTTGAGTAAAACCGGCTGCATTTAAAAAACAAAATCACTTTATTTAAAAGCAATGGCATACCTGGTAGTCTACTGACCCCAGCAGGCCACCATCCGTGTGATGTCAGCGAATCGTGGTGGGTCACAAATTGTTACCTACCTCATTAATATTCATGTAGTAGTTCTATGTTTGACCCAATGGGATTTTCTAATTTGGGAGTAAGGGCTAAATATAACTTTGGTACAATAGTAATCTGTTTGCTTGCCCACCTCTAGCTAACAGGCTGTAAATCAATCAGCTATTGTGCAACCTTCTTCAAACAAACACACTGCAGGGTTGACAGAGACAGCAGCACAAGTTTCTGCCTCACACAAACAACCGATGCTGGTGGGCAGCAGGACAGCCAGTTGACTTAATTCATAAAGAGCAAGTGCAGCAGGGGCAGAATAGAATAACTGATGCAGCCTATTCAACACATTAACATACATTGGCAAAGCCAATAGGTCTCGCCTATACAAGGGCTATTGGCTTTTACAATGTGTTTTTCCCATGTAGTACACCAATGTGATTGCTGTTCAGCATGGCTAAATGTTAGTGGTGTGGAGTGTCCTAGGTTGGAGTGGGGGGAGGAGAGTGTCGTAGACTTGATTTGTTGGAGTAGAGTGTCGTAGCGTGGAGTAGAGAGAGTAGAGTGTCGTAGAGTTGTGTGGAGGGGAGTAGAGTCCAGTGGTTCAGTGGCAGAGTGTGCCATAGAGAGGAGGGGCATATAGTGGAATAGAGTGGAGTGGGTTGGAGTAGATTGGGGTGGATTGTACTTGGTTAGAGTTGGTTGGATTGAGTGGGGTGGATTGGCGTGGGTAGACTACATGGGGTGAATTGGATTGGAGTAGAGTGGATGAAAATGGAGTGTGGTGGATTGGATTGGGGTGAACTGGAGTGCGGTGGATTGGACTGGTTTGGGGTGATGTGGATTGGATTGGGGTGGTTTGGATTTGAGTAGGTTGATTTGGAGTAGGGTGAATTAGAGTGGAGTGGAGGGGTGGCTTGGACTGGACTGGAGGGGGATTGGATTGGAGAAGTGAATGGAATGGAGTGGGGTGCAATGGAGTGTGTTAGGCTGGACTGGAGTGGGGTGGTTTGAAGTGTGGTGGGCTGGATGGATTGGATTGAGTGGGGTGGGGTGGGGTGGATTGGATTGGACTATAATGGGGTGGTTTGGAGTAAAGTAGGGTGGATTGGACTGCTGTGGATTGGGGTTGATTGGAGTGGGGTAGACTGTGTGGGTTGGATTAGATTGGAGTGGGGGGTTGAAATGTGGTGGGGTGGATTGGAGTGGGCTGGATTGGATTGGAGTGGGGTAGAATGGAGTGGGGTGAATTGGAATGGTATGGGGTGGGGTGGATTGGAGTGGAGTAGATTGAATTGCAGTGGGGTGGGTTGGATTGAATTAGGGGTTATTGGATTGAGTGGGGTGGATTGGATTATGGAGGGGAGAAATGGATTAGTGTGGGCTGGATTGGATTGGATTGAGGTGGATTGGATTGGGCTGGACAGGATTGGAGTGGGGTGGGATAGAATGGATGTGGCAGGATTGGGGTGGACTGGATTGGGGTGGGGTGGATTGGATTGGAGTGGGGTGGATTAGATTGGGTTGAGGTGGATTGGAGTGGGGTGGTTTTGGGAGGGAGTTGGGTGGATCGGGGTGAGGTGGAATGGGTTTGAGTGGGGTAGATTGGATTGGGTTGGATTAAAATGGATTAGATTGGTGTGGATTTGATTGGAGTGCAGTGAATTGTGGTGGATTGGAGTGAGGCGAATTGGGTGGAGGGGGTGGATTGGCATGAGGTGGGGTGTATTGGAATGGAATGGGGTAAATTGGAGTGGGGCAGATTGGAATGGGGTAGATTGGAGTGGTGAAGATTGGAGTTGGCCAGATTGTTTTGGATTGGAGTGGGAAGGTTGGTGTGAGGCAGATTGTTTTTGATTGGAGTGAGGCAGATTGGAGTGGGGCAAATTGTTTTGGATTGGAGTAGGGCAGATTGGAGTGGGGCAGATTGCTTTGGATTGGAGTGGGGAAGATTATTTTAGATTAGAGTGCATCAGATTGGCGTGGGGCAGACTGTTCTGGTTTGGAGAAGGGCAGAATGTTTTAGATTGGAGTTGGGAATATTGTTTTAGATTGGAGTGGTGCAGATTAGAGTGCAGAAGATTGAAATGGAGCAGATTACTTTGGATTGGAGTGGGATAGATTGTTTTGGATTGGAGTGGGGTGAATTGCAGTGTGGCAGATTCGAGTGGGGTTGGTTGGTGAGGATTGAAGTGTGGTGGATTGGAGTGGATTTGATTAGGGTGAGTAGTTTGGATTGGAGTGGGTGAATTGGATTGGTCTAGGGTGGATTAGATTGGGTGGGACAGGTTGGTGTGGTGTGAGGTGGGGTGAATTGGTGTGGATTGGAACGGGGCAGATAGGAGTGGGGCAAATTGGGGTTTACTGCACAATTATGTGTTAAAGCATAAGTTCAGAAATTACACATAAGTAGGAAAATGTGTCTTTGCTATAAAATAAGCCTCATCTTTTGAGGACAGCACCCACAAGCAAAAACAAAAGAAAACATGAATGCAAAGTGAAGACTTGGAGAAATAAAAGAAATGTAACTATAGAAAATAAATCTTTGCAATTTTGTTTCCTGTGCTGGGCATGTTTTTGCCAATCACATGCCTTCTCTTTGCAGGGCACTCAAGTAAAAAAGAGCAAAATAGTATCTCATTGACGTTGGGAGCAGTGGACAGGCACTTATTAAGTTGAATCAATCAGTGCTTGGTTCCTGTTCCACAGAGAGGAATGAAAATTATGTTAGGCCTATTTTGATGAATTAAGGGGCTGTAGAGAAGAATGCTATGCAAGCCGCCAAATTGTTAGCAACAGGCAGGCTCCAAGCCTTTTTGCTAACAACAGTGTATCGCAAGCAAGACCCATGCATTAGCACATTCTCTCGCTGGCTAGACCCTAAAAATGATGGCAAGGGGTGCAAAGGTTACAAATATATCAAAATATATTTAATTAAAACATAGTAATAACTTGGAAGAAACCTGTCCTGTTTGACTTCCTCAGTCTTTTTTTTGTTTAACATTAAGTGTCTGCTAACTGAAAAGGTCAAAAGACAGAGCAGTTGTTCACTGCAGCCTATATAAAATGAATCATCCCAACCTAATCGGCCTGCTCTTAATGATGTGCATGGCAGGCCGTGGGGACTACGCAGCACCTATCACAGCAAATCCAGGCACTGCTCTCATGCTCTTCGTAATATTAAACAGCATGGGAGTGTTGCCAGGGTTGTTTGGACCAAAGCTCCATTGAATTCCTGGGGTCTCTATTTGTTCTCGCCACTACATACACACTTGCGCAATCACGACTTTTTGAAACTACACTCTTACCAACAGATGACTAGACTGTATCGGCAAAGAGAGTTCTGCCCAGACCCCCCACCCCTCGAATAAATGGGGCTAGCATATCAACTAGCAAAAACATGTACTGTTATAATGTGTCTATTATATTAGTGCTTTCAGCAGGAGGGGGACGATGCCCTCACACCACCACTTCTGTGTATGTGCAAAATTAGTGTATGCCTTTGAAGAGTGAAACAGAACAACATTTTCAAGGTATTTATTTGCTAGTTTGTGGTGTATGCATCTGAAACTGCAAAAAGAAAAATTAATGGACAGAATGCAGAACAATGTCATACATTCACCCCAGTACAGAGTTCTGGGCCTAAATCCGTCGGTTTTTTGCTCACCATGCCATTCCAGTTTGGACCCAGTCATATGCAAATCAGTCTTGACCTGCACCCAGTGGGAGCAGTCCAGCCCGAACTGCCAGTCCAGGTTCTCCCTGGACTGGAAACAAGCGTCCTAGGAGCGATTTTGGGCTTTCAGTCCTCATCAGCCAGGATAGCTTGACTCCAGTGGCATGGAGAGCATAGAACCCACGTCTGGTCATTCCCATCCCACTTGGGTTGACAAATGCAAAAAGAACAATTGATGGACAGAGTGCAGAACAATGTCATACATTCACCCCAGTACAGAGATCTGGGCCTAAATCCATCGTTTTTTTACTCACCATGCCATTCCAGTTTGGACCCAGCCATAAGCAAATCAGTGTTGAACTGTCCCGAAAGGGAACAATTCGAACCAAACTGCTAGACCAGGTTCTCCCTGGACTGGAAACAAGCATCCTATGATCGGTTTCTGCCCTCATCATCCAGGATAACTTGGCTCCAGTGGCATGGACCGCACGGGACCCACGTCTGGGCATGCCCGTCCCACTCGACGTGACAAATACAAAAAGAACAATTGATGAACAGAATTCAGAACAATGTCATACATTCACCCCAGTACAGAGATCTGGACCTAAATCCATCGTTTTTTTGACACCGTGACATCCAAGTTTGGACCCAGCCATATGCAAATCAGTCTTGACCCTGCGCCCAATGGGAACAGTCCAATGCAGAGTTGGCAGCCACCTCGCTACCATACAAGCTAGTATCTCTCAAGTCTTCGCCATTACTCTTGCCTGCTCCTTCTCTCCTCAAATATACCTCATTTTACTTCCCCATTTCCTACCATTTGTCTCCAGATAGTCACTGCAAGAAAAAATACTAGATGGTGCCACGTTCACTGGCGTACTTCTCCTCACAGCATAATACCATCTATGTCAAATCAACCTAGAGTCTGCCATAGGAATATTACTTTGCTGACAGACAGTGCTACCTACTGCCACAAGAGTCTTACCTTGTCAATAGACAGTGATAAAGTTGTAAGTGGGAGAGGTAGTGTGGGCTTATCTGTGCAAGTTTGCCCAAAGAAGGGGCATCTGGGGCTTAATAAAGGTGGATCCATCCCTTTAAGTGATTTCATTGAGGGGGCCACCTCCCATGTGCAAACACTCCGCCCCCACCCTCTAGCCCTGAAGGGGCTACAACTGATGGGAAGGGTGTATAGGCTGTCAGGGGAATGCAGTGCTGAGGTGCCGCCTGCATGCGACACAGGCAGCATCAATCATTTGAGTTTTACGTACTTTATAAAGCGAGACTGTCACATGAGTCTTACATGTTCAATAGACAGTGCTAAATTAAATCACATGATTCTTACCAGGTCAAAAGGATTACAGTTTGTCATGTAAATTCGTCTTGGTCGACAGATAGATCCACAGTGTTCCACCTGAGTCTAACCTAGTAGATAAAGGAACAGTCTGCCACATGAGTCTTACGTAGTCCATAGCACTACTTAAATCTATCACATTAATCTTACCTTGCCAGTGGAGAGTATTAAAGTCTGTTACATGAGTCTTATCTGGTCACGAAAGATACAGTCTGCCACGCAAGCCTTTCCTGGTCAATCGTGCTAAAGTCTATCACATGAGTCATATCTGGTTACCAAAGATACAGTCTGCCACGCAAGCCTTACCTGGTCAATCGTGCTAAAGTCTATAAGGTACAGTCTGCCACGTAAGCCTTACCCGGTCAATAGTGCTAAAGTCTATAGGATACAGTCTGCTACACAAGCCTACCTGGTCAATAGTGCTAAAGTCTATCCCATGAGTCATATCTGGTCACCAAAAATTCAGTCTGCCACCCAAGCCTTACCTGGTCAGTAGTGCTAAAGTCTATAAGGTACAGTCTGCCACGCAAGCCTTACCTGATCAATAGTGCTAAAGTCTACCACATGAGTCATATCTGGTCACCAAAGATACAGTCTGCCACCCAAACCCTACCTGGTTGATAGACAGTGCTAAAGTCTTTCACATGAGTTTTACATGGTTGTTAGAGCTAAACTATGCCCCATGAGTTTTATCTTAGTGATACACAGAGCTATAGTGGGGTACATGAGTCTGACTGACAGAGCTATAGTCTGCTAGATGAGTGCTAACTGGCCGATAGACAAATGTACATACAGTTTGTCACAGGAGTCTCACCTGACTGATGGAAAGAGCTACAATCTGCCACATGAGAAATACCTGGCTGGGATGCAGAGTTATTTCACATGAGCCTTACCAGACTAACCAGTATTTCATGTTAATCCCACCTGACAGATAAACAGAGCTGTTAGATGAGCCTTACTTAACCAAAACACAGAGCTACACACTAATGTTTGCTCCATTCTAATGTGTATTACTCATCCTACTCCTGCAATGTCACAAAAAAGAAACACCTGAGTGCAAATGGTTTAAATGTGTGATGCAAGTTGAAATCCCATTGCACGAACGTGCTAGCAGGTGTGTTAAAATAGGCTCTAACTACAGGCATAGAGACCTCTGTCACATAATGGGCAAAGGGTGCAGATACCGAGGAGACTTGAAATGTATAATGGTATGGACTTTTTGAAAACATGTGCTTTGGGGGTCCCCTTATCAACAGTGGTCTGCCTTCTACACCCAAGTAGACATGCCGAGGAGCAAAGTAAGGACCTGAGGCAGTGGCGTAATGAAACATGAGGGCTCACTTACAAGATAAGGTGAGGGGCACCCCTCAACCCCTTCAGACTCCCTGTGTGCCCCTTGCCTCTGTCCGTGCAAACCCCATCCCATACCAGCCTCCATCAAATTCATTCCTCACTGAACATTTTTATCGGGATCTCAACTTTTGACTTGCAGGTTGTTAGCAACTCTTCATAAGGCACACAAACTCTTTGAACTACCTTTGAGCTCAAACTGACAATTTGCGTTATTCGCACATCACAACAGCCACACTTGGTGATTCGTTTAAGACCTATGTTATCTCCATTGCAGGTGCTCTAACCCGTAATAAAATATTGGAATGTTGGTAGCTCCATTGAAGACAATGGAGTGCTCCCTGCTTCTACGGCCGGTAAAGGCCCGCAGAGCAACATTCCAATGTTTTACAAAGGCCTTTCGGAGCTCGAGGGGATTCAAATCCCCTCGAGCTCCGAGAAGCCTTTCTTTTATTTGTTAGAATATTGTCCCCTCCAGTGGCAGAATGTTCTAATAGCCTTTTTGCCCTTCGTAGCAGGGCTATACCGGCTATTAAAGTCCCTCCCCCTTGTTAAAGTCCCTCGCCTTCGGCTCAGGCCTTTAACACAGAGCGGGCCTTTAATACCCGGTATAGCCGGCTATAAGGCTATAATAAAAAGTTCCTGCATTGGGTGTGATCCTTCGGGTTACCAGCAACAGCAACAGGTAATCTAACACCACATACTCAACTGGGCCCATAAATTCATTCATAACACACTGGTAATATCCGCTGGGGTCATGTTTTTGAAAATCTCAAGATTAGTTATTATAGTCCCTAACTAACCTTTCACTGATCAAACGTTCTTTCCTCTGGTCAATGGACCATTTTAGTTAGAAATAGTTGATGGTGAAATGACATAAGCTTTTAATGTACTTACAAATTGGAAATGATCACAGAGTCGGGATGTCGTTTACATTTTTATCTCAAAGTAAAATTCATGTGAACCAATAACACAGCACTCTGTCTCTCACAGGAAGGAAGATTCAAAATCAGTCATATACTTTCATTAATACTTTGCAATGACGCTGCATGAAAAGGAGAGGACAGAGGACAGGACAGGAATCAGGACTGGACAGACGACCTCTCTATCACCGAGGCTTGCATAGCACCCCTATCTGATGCTCTTTTCCTCCACGAGATTCTTCTGCGATCTTCTTCTAAATTAATTTGCTTTAGATAATTGTCTTTGTAAATCGATTCTTCTTTAGCATCACTCCTCACTCCGACAGCATCCCAGTCTCAAGACTACTCTAGTCTGACTAACTGTGCTAGTACCACCCACTATTGTATCAAAATTATGAAACTCCTAATTCTTATTGGACAGGCAAGGGGAGGTGATCATCACACCATGCTTATAACTCATTATTTCTTCCAGTTCTTTGTTTAAAATCCCACCCCTTAAGTTTTATATATCAGTCTTTATTCCCACCCGTATTCACAATGTAATTGTCACATTTTAGAAGAAAAAAACAGTAGTTCTCAGGGACTGTTGTTCCGGTTCCCACGAATGTTGCAGTTTTCAGCCTTGGACGAAGTTCAAGTTGACATGGCGTCTTCCAGCTAGGTTGCATTGCACATGTGTAGCAAACGAGAGGGAATAGACTGTGGCTCACGACCGAAGGCCAATAATAAGCACTATTAAAAGAGTAAAAAAGACAAATGATAAAATAAAAAATAAGTGATTTCACTGTGTACCACATATCTCCACTCTAATCCCATGTACTTAATATTATTCTTCCCGAATTAGCATTAGTAGAATAGCTGGAATTTAGTTTTCAGCAATTAGGCGGCAAGCATGTGAGTTTCAAGCGGCCATTTTGTTAACTACTGCGCAAGTGCAGAAAGTTTCCCTCCAAGGATAGATAGGTCATACTACTTAGATGCAGTAGACTCATGTGCGCTAAAGAATTACAGTTAGCGGCCATCTTAGCATCACTCTTGAGTTACTGGTTAGAGAAACACATAGGCAAGCTTTCCTCTAATACTATATTGTTATGTGAATACATTGTTATTTCCACAAACCAATTTATTTTAATGCGAGGTTAGTAGTTACATGAGAAGATTACGTCCAAGTAAGTCTTTTTTTTTCAGAAGACCTTGCTTTATCAGGGGCACTTGGCCAGCAAACATAGGTGGTGATATATCTCGTTGATTTATTGTTCATACTGAGGTAATCTGTAGGTGAGGTGAAGGTCAAAGGCTTGGACCTCTTGGTGGCTTACTCTGCTTTTCATTATGAAATGCATACACTACTGAGTTTCATTTTAAGACTACAATCCCCTTCATCATTCTTCAAGAGCCTACTAAGAAGACTACACTACTTATATCTAGTAGAAAATTATCCTCCATCTCCTGCTCTATGAGTTCGAGTACGGAGGTAAAACAGAACGAAAAGATGCAAAAAATGAGAAGTGCATTAAATTAGACCAAGAGGGTGTGGAATGCAAAGACAGACACAGACCTCAAAATTTCCAAGATCAATTAATAATAAATAAATATACAAGACATGGTAACATTATGTTAATGTTTCAGGAAATTGTTTATGTGTAACATTCGAGTACGGTAATTCATTAGTACAGTAATATTAACTGCCCATTTTTGTTTAATTGTCCCATTGCAGTTTACAGTTATTATACGAAAGAGTAAGGGCCATATAAAGTCCTGATACTAAAGACAGAGTATATTGGCCCGCTTATCGAACGTTTAACCTTATTGTGTAATCAATGCCGGTTGCCCATCCCTAGCTTTCAGACTCAAACAATTTGTAAAATCTTGCTAAATCACTTTGGCCTCAGTGTCTATATCAGCTAAACGTGTGAGACCATAGCTACAGGTTTACTAGCAGTTTTACGTGCTGCTCCACATACAATTGAGTATTAATGTCGCAGAATTTTTGTTCTTCCTAATAAGGGTTATGAAACATTCATTTCTGATTGTTGACATCAGATAGATTCATTTGCAAAAACAACAAGTGATGGACTGAATGTGGATCAATGTCACACACTCCCCCAGTCAAAAGATCTGGGCCCAAATCCATCGTTTTTTTTGCACTCCACACCACCCTGGGTTAGACAATGGCGATATGCAAATCAGCTCTGACCCTGTTGCCCCATGGGAACAGTCCAGTCCGAACTACAAAAGCCATGTCCTTCCCAGAACGGAATCAAGCATCCGAGGACCGGACCGGTTTCGAGGTAACACCTCTCTTCAGCCCGGCTAGCTTGACTCCAAGTGGTGTGGAGTGCCTGGGACCCACGTCTGGGCATCCCCAGCGCACTTAGGGCGGCAATTGCAAAAACAACAAGTGATGGACTGAATGTGGATCAATGTCACACACTCCCCCAGTCAAAAGATCTGGGCCCAAATCCATCGTTTTTTTTGCACTCCACACCACCCTGGGTTAGACAATGGCGATATGCAAATCAGCTCTGACCCTGTTGCCCCATGGGAACAGTCCAGTCCGAACTACAAAAGCCATGTCCTTCCCAGAACGGAATCAAGCATCCGAGGACCGGACCGGTTTCGAGGTAACACCTCTCTTCAGCCCGGCTAGCTTGACTCCAAGTGGTGTGGAGTGCCTGGGACCCACGTCTGGGCATCCCCAGCGCACTTAGGGCGGCAATTGCAAAAACAACAAGTGATGGACTGAATGTGGATCAATGTCACACACTCCCCCAGTCAAAAGATCTGGGCCCAAATCCATCGTTTTTTTTGCACTCCACACCACCCTGGGTTAGACAATGGCGATATGCAAATCAGCTCTGACCCTGTTGCCCCATGGGAACAGTCCAGTCCGAACTACAAAAGCCATGTCCTTCCCAGAACGGAATCAAGCATCCGAGGACCGGACCGGTTTCGAGGTAACAGCTCTCTTCAGCCCGGCTAGCTTGACTCCAAGTGGTGTGGAGTGCCTGGGACCCACGTCTGGGCATCCCCAGCGCACTTAGGGCGGCAATTGCAAAAACAACAAGTGATGGACTGAATGTGGATCAATGTCACACACTCCCCCAGTCAAAAGATCTGGGCCCAAATCCATCGTTTTTTTTGCACTCCACACCACCCTGGGTTAGACAATGGCGATATGCAAATCAGCTCTGACCCTGTTGCCCCATGGGAACAGTCCAGTCCGAACTACAAAAGCCATGTCCTTCCCAGAACGGAATCAAGCATCCGAGGACCGGACCGGTTTCGAGGTAACACCTCTCTTCAGCCCGGCTAGCTTGACTCCAAGTGGTGTGGAGTGCCTGGGACCCACGTCTGGGCATCCCCAGCGCACTTAGGGCGGCAATTGCAAAAACAACAAGTGATGGACTGAATGTGGATCAATGTCACACACTCCCCCAGTCAAAAGATCTGGGCCCAAATCCATAGTTTTTTTTGCACTCCACACCACCCTGGGTTAGACAATGACGATATGCAAATCAGCTCTGACCCTGTTGCCCCATGGGAACAGTCCAGTCCGAACTACAAAAGCCATGTCCTTCCCAGAACGGAATCAAGCATCCGAGGACCGGACCGGTTTCGAGGTAACACCTCTCTTCAGCCCGGCTAGCTTGACTCCAAGTGGTGTGGAGTGCCTGGGACCCACGTCTGGGCATCCCCAGCGCACTTAGGGCGGCAATTGCAAAAACAACAAGTGATGGACTGAATGTGGATCAATGTCACACACTCCCCCAGTCAAAAGATCTGGGCCCAAATCCATCGTTTTTTTTGCACTCCACACCACCCTGGGTTAGACAATGGCGATATGCAAATCAGCTCTGACCCTGTTGCCCCATGGGAACAGTCCAGTCCGAACTACAAAAGCCATGTCCTTCCCAGAACGGAATCAAGCATCCGAGGACCGGACCGGTTTCGAGGTAACACCTCTCTTCAGCCCGGCTAGCTTGACTCCAAGTGGTGTGGAGTGCCTGGGACCCACGTCTGGGCATCCCCAGCGCACTTAGGGCGGCAATTGCAAAAACAACAAGTGATGGACTGAATGTGGATCAATGTCACACACTCCCCCAGTCAAAAGATCTGGGCCCAAATCCATCGTTTTTTTTGCACTCCACACCACCCTGGGTTAGACAATGGCGATATGCAAATCAGCTCTGACCCTGTTGCCCCATGGGAACAGTCCAGTCCGAACTACAAAAGCCATGTCCTTCCCAGAACGGAATCAAGCATCCGAGGACCGGACCGGTTTCGAGGTAACACCTCTCTTCAGCCCGGCTAGCTTGACTCCAAGTGGTGTGGAGTGCCTGGGACCCACGTCTGGGCATCCCCAGCGCACTTAGGGCGGCAATTGCAAAAACAACAAGTGATGGACTGAATGTGGATCAATGTCACACACTCCCCCAGTCAAAAGATCTGGGCCCAAATCCATCGTTTTTTTTGCACTCCACACCACCCTGGGTTAGACAATGGCGATATGCAAATCAGCTCTGACCCTGTTGCCCCATGGGAACAGTCCAGTCCGAACTACAAAAGCCATGTCCTTCCCAGAACGGAATCAAGCATCCGAGGACCGGACCGGTTTCGAGGTAACACCTCTCTTCAGCCCGGCTAGCTTGACTCCAAGTGGTGTGGAGTGCCTGGGACCCACGTCTGGGCATCCCCAGCGCACTTAGGGCGGCAATTGCAAAAACAACAAGTGATGGACTGAATGTGGATCAATGTCACACACTCCCCCAGTCAAAAGATCTGGGCCCAAATCCATCGTTTTTTTTGCACTCCACACCACCCTGGGTTAGACAATGGCGATATGCAAATCAGCTCTGACCCTGTTGCCCCATGGGAACAGTCCAGTCCGAACTACAAAAGCCATGTCCTTCCCAGAACGGAATCAAGCATCCGAGGACCGGACCGGTTTCGAGGTAACACCTCTCTTCAGCCCGGCTAGCTTGACTCCAAGTGGTGTGGAGTGCCTGGGACCCACGTCTGGGCATCCCCAGCGCACTTAGGGCGGCAATTGCAAAAACAACAAGTGATGGACTGAATGTGGATCAATGTCACACACTCCCAAATTCATCGTTTTTTTTGCACTCCACACCACCCTGGGTTAGACAATGGCGATATGCAAATCAGCTCTGACCCTGTTGCCCCATGGGAACAGTCCAGTCCGAACTACAAAAGCCATGTCCTTCCCAGAACGGAATCAAGCATCCGAGGACCGGACCGGTTTCGAGGTAACACCTCTCTTCAGCCCGGCTAGCTTGACTCCAAGTGGTGTGGAGTGCCTGGGACCCACGTCTGGGCATCCCCAGCGCACTTAGGGCGGCAATTGCAAAAACAACAAGTGATGGACTGAATGTGGATCAATGTCACACACTCCCCCAGTCAAAAGATCTGGGCCCAAATCCATCGTTTTTTTTGCACTCCACACCACCCTGGGTTAGACAATGGCGATATGCAAATCAGCTCTGACCCTGTTGCCCCATGGGAACAGTCCAGTCCGAACTACAAAAGCCATGTCCTTCCCAGAACGGAATCAAGCATCCGAGGACCGGACCGGTTTCGAGGTAACACCTCTCTTCAGCCCGGCTAGCTTGACTCCAAGTGGTGTGGAGTGCCTGGGACCCACGTCTGGGCATCCCCAGCGCACTTAGGGCGGCAATTGCAAAAACAACAAGTGATGGACTGAATGTGGATCAATGTCACACACTCCCCCAGTCAAAAGATCTGGGCCCAAATCCATCGTTTTTTTTGCACTCCACACCACCCTGGGTTAGACAATGGCGATATGCAAATCAGCTCTGACCCTGTTGCCCCATGGGAACAGTCCAGTCCGAACTACAAAAGCCATGTCCTTCCCAGAACGGAATCAAGCATCCGAGGACTTGCGCTGGGGATGCCCAGACGTGGGTCCCAGGCACTCCACACCACTTGGAGTCAAGCTAGCCGGGCTGAAGAGAGGTGTTACCTCGAAACCGGTCCGGTCCTCGGATGCTTGATTCCGTTCTGGGAAGGACATGGCTTTTGTAGTTCGGACTGGACTGTTCCCATGGGGCAACAGGGTCAGAGCTGATTTGCATATCGCCATTGTCTAACCCAGGGTGGTGTGGAGTGCAAAAAAACGATGGATTTGGGCCCAGATCTTTTGACTGGGTGAGTGTGTGACATTGATCCACATTCAGTCCATCACTTGTTGTTTTCGCAATTGCCGCCCTAAGTGCGCTGGGGATGCCCAGACGTGGGTCCCAGGCACTCCACACCACTTGGAGTCAAGCTAGCCGGGCTGAAGAGAGGTGTTACCTCGAAACCGGTCCGGTCCTCGGATGCTTGATTCCGTTCTGGGAAGGACATGGCTTTTGTAGTTCGGACTGGACTGTTCCCATGGGGCAACAGGGTCAGAGCTGATTTGCATATCGCCATTGTCTAACCCAGGGTGGTGTGGAGTGCAAAAAAACGATGGATTTGGGCCCAGATCTTTTGACTGGGTGAGTGTGTGACATTGATCCACATTCAGTCCATCACTTGTTGTTTTTGCAATTGCCGCCCTAAGTGCGCTGGGGATGCCCAGACGTGGGTCCCAGGCACTCCACACCACTTGGAGTCAAGCTAGCCGGGCTGAAGAGAGGTGTTACCTCGAAACCGGTCCGGTCCTCGGATGCTTGATTCCGTTCTGGGAAGGACATGGCTTTTGTAGTTCGGACTGGACTGTTCCCATGGGGCAACAGGGTCAGAGCTGATTTGCATATCGCCATTGTCTAACCCAGGGTGGTGTGGAGTGCAAAAAAACGATGGATTTGGGCCCAGATCTTTTGACTGGGTGAGTGTGTGACATTGATCCACATTCAGTCCATCACTTGTTGTTTTTGCAATTGCCGCCCTAAGTGCGCTGGGGATGCCCAGACGTGGGTCCCAGGCACTCCACACCACTTGGAGTCAAGCTAGCCGGACTGAAGAGAGGTGTTACCTCGAAACCGGTCCGGTCCTCGGATGCTTGATTCCGTTCTGGGAAGGACATGGCTTTTGTAGTTCGGACTGGACTGTTCCCATGGGGCAACAGGGTCAGAGCTGATTTGCATATCGCCATTGTCTAACCCAGGGTGGTGTGGAGTGCAAAAAAACGATGGATTTGGGCCCAGATCTTTTGACTGGGTGAGTGTGTGACATTGATCCACATTCAGTCCATCACTTGTTGTTTTTGCAATTGCCGCCCTAAGTGCGCTGGGGATGCCCAGACGTGGGTCCCAGGCACTCCACACCACTTGGAGTCAAGCTAGCCGGGCTGAAGAGAGGTGTTACCTCGAAACCGGTCCGGTCCTCGGATGCTTGATTCCGTTCTGGGAAGGACATGGCTTTTGTAGTTCGGACTGGACTGTTCCCATGGGGCAACAGGGTCAGAGCTGATTTGCATATCGCCATTGTCTAACCCAGGGTGGTGTGGAGTGCAAAAAAACGATGGATTTGGGCCCAGATCTTTTGACTGGGTGAGTGTGTGACATTGATCCACATTCAGTCCATCACTTGTTGTTTTTGCAATTGCCGCCCTAAGTGCCCTGGGGATGCCCAGACGTGGGTCCCAGGCACTCCACACCACTTGGAGTCAAGCTAGCCGGGCTGAAGAGAGGTGTTACCTCGAAACCGGTCCGGTCCTCGGATGCTTGATTCCGTTCTGGGAAGGACATGGCTTTTGTAGTTCGGACTGGACTGTTCCCATGGGGCAACAGGGTCAGAGCTGATTTGCATATCGCCATTGTCTAACCCAGGGTGGTGTGGAGTGCAAAAAAACGATGGATTTGGGCCCAGATCTTTTGACTGGGTGAGTGTGTGACATTGATCCACATTCAGTCCATCACTTGTTGTTTTTGCAATTGCCGCCCTAAGTGCGCTGGGGATGCCCAGACGTGGGTCCCAGGCACTCCACACCACTTGGAGTCAAGCTAGCCGGGCTGAAGAGAGGTGTTACTTCGAAACCGGTCCGGTCCTCGGATGCTTGATTCCGTTCTGGGAAGGACATGGCTTTTGTAGTTCGGACTGGACTGTTCCCATGGGGCAACAGGGTCAGAGCTGATTTGCATATCGCCATTGTCTAACCCAGGGTGATGTGGAGTGCAAAAAAACGATGGATTTGGGCCCAGATCTTTTGACTGGGTGAGTGTGTGACATTGATCCACATTCAGTCCATCACTTGTTGTTTTTGCAATTGCCGCCCTAAGTGCGCTGGGGATGCCCAGACGTGGGTCCCAGGCACTCCACACCACTTGGAGTCAAGCTAGCCGGGCTGAAGAGAGGTGTTACCTCGAAACCGGTCCGGTCCTCGGATGCTTGATTCCGTTCTGGGAAGGACATGGCTTTTGTAGTTCGGACTGGACTGTTCCCATGGGGCAACAGGGTCAGAGCTGATTTGCATATCGCCATTGTCTAACCCAGGGTGGTGTGGAGTGCAAAAAAACGATGGATTTGGGCCCAGATCTTTTGACTGGGTGAGTGTGTGACATTGATCCACATTCAGTCCATCACTTGTTGTTTTTGCAATTGCCGCACTAAGTGCGCTGGGGATGATCAGACGTGGGTCCCAGGCACTCCACACCACTTGGAGTCAAGCTAGCCGGGCTGAAGAGAGGTGTTACCTCGAAACCGGTCCGGTCCTCGGATGCTTGATTCCGTTCTGGGAAGGACATGGCTTTTGTAGTTCGGACTGGACTGTTCCCATGGGGCAACAGGGTCAGAGCTGATTTGCATATCGCCATTGTCTAACCCAGGGTGGTGTGGAGTGCAAAAAAACGATGGATTTGGGCCCAGATCTTTTGACTGGGTGAGTGTGTGACATTGATCCACATTCAGTCCATCACTTGTTGTTTTTGCAATTGCCGCCCTAAGTGCGCTGGGGATGCCCAGACGTGGGTCCCAGGCACTCCACACCACTTGGAGTCAAGCTAGCCGGGCTGAAGAGAGGTGTTACCTCGAAACTGGTCCGGTCCTCGGATGCTTGATTCTGTTCTGGGAAGGACATGGCTTTTGTAGTTCGGACTGGACTGTTCCCATGGGGCAACAGGGTCAGAGCTGATTTGCATATCGCCATTGTCTAACCCAGGGTGGTGTGGAGTGCAAAAAAACGATGGATTTGGGCCCAGATCTTTTGACTGGGTGAGTGTGTGACATTGATCCACATTCAGTCCATCACTTGTTGTTTTTGCAATCAGATAGATTCATAGCACAGTCATTTAGGGCCTTATTTACAAGTTTAGGGGCACCCAGCAGCGCAGCAAGTCACCTTGCTGCACTGCCTTGCATCACAAGGAAAGGGCAGTAATGTGCCATTTTTATCCAATACGGCACATTCCTGTCTTTTCCCCTTGTGATGGCGCCATTTTTGCAGCCTAGTGCCAACACAGGCATCCTTGCACCATGGTGCTAGGGTGCCTGTGTTGTAGGCAGGATTGTTGATGTGCAGGAAAGAGCAACTTTCCTCACACAGAATCCTGTGAGGCTTTCTATATGAGCTGCAAAGTTTGAGGAAAATAGACATATTTTTCCTCGTATAATTTTGGGACATCTCCAGGTTTGTAAGGTCAAGTAAATCTCGGATCGGGTCAAAGGCCATGGGAGTTGCATTGGAACACCCATGCAATACCCATAGAGCACCTTCGCAGGGCAGGGTAATGCAATGCAGTGATTTGCCCTGCGATGGGTTGCTACATACTTTGATAGTCACTTTAAGCCACACGAAGTGGTTTTGTGCAGCTTCAAAAATGTAACTTAAGGTTTGATTGGCTCTTGCACCACATTGTGTGGTACAGGAGCGAAGCAAACTGGGTCATAAATATGGCTCTTAGGGCCAGATGTAGGTCGGTCGGTAACGGCCGAAAATCGGTATTTTCGGCCATTACCGAGCGGTATTCAAGAATTGGTATGTAGGGGCATTATTTTACAGAATCGGTAAATTTACCGATTCGGTAAATTTACCGATTCTGTAAAATACCGAATCGGTATTTTTACCGATTCGGTAATTCCCAGATGTAGGTGGGACTCTTCTGAGTCGCAAAGGCCCTACAAATTCGGTATTTTAACACACAATCCAATTGGGTGTTAAAATACCGAATTCAGGTGTGCATGCACACCTAGCCATGTGACAGACAGACATGCCCTTAGGGCATGTCTGTGTGCCACATGGCGCACATGCCTATTTTTGGGGTGCCAGAGGGTGTCAAAGTGACACCCCCTGCACCCTTGCCAAATTCGGTATTTGCCGAATCGGTATTGCCCATTGATTCCTATGGGCTTCAAGGCCCATAGGAATCAATGGGCAATACCGATTCGGTATTTACAGATTCTGTAAATACCGAATCTTAAAGATTCGGTATTTACAGAATCTGTAATACCTACATCTCCCCCCTTCATATTTACCGACTCTTAAATACCGAATCGGTAAAATTCGGTATTTAAGAGTCGGTAAATATGAATTACCTACATCTGGCCCATAGTCTTCTATTGTTGGCCCACCATCTAGCCTGGTCTGCACAGGCCTTCTCCTTTACTCTCTTTGATGGAGGACCACCTTGTTGTAAATAAACGTAGCGTAGTCCTTGTAGTTCCTTGTAAGTAGTTTATTTAGGTAAGATGGTAAGTTAAGAAGAAGATAAACCCCACCAGGAGCAGCCTCCTGCCCCTTAGCCCCTCATCCAACTGACAGTCTTACACACTCAACATTCTAACAAGCTCTCACACCAAACATTCGAGGCTGAGCAGCAGGAATGAGTACAACACATCTCCCTTCTTTAATAGAAAAAAACAATAAATATGAATAAAATTGTGGAGAACAAGTCAAATCATGCAACTTCAGAAATTAAGATGAAATTAGGTAATATCAGCAACTTAACATTCACTCACGCAAACCCACAAATTACATTCACCACCACCTTCTCCCTTTCTCAATCAAAAAGACAAACCTCACACATACATTACGGCCAAATCGAAGTAACAAACACACCACCACGCCATCACACAGCATACAAAACCCAAAAACCAAACAAACCGACTGGCCAGGTCAGCAAGAGGCAAAAAGGTCTAGACTCATTGCGTGACAGGGAAACATCCATCAATTATAGACACATTATACAAAACTTGCAAATGTGACAAGACACAGCTCTCGGAAACTCCATGTAATAGGACACATATGTATCTATGATCAAGCACTGGAACACTAAGGTCCCAAAACCACTTAACAATGTAATTGGAGCACTAGGCTCCCACAATAACTACGTAATGGGGAACGTACCTCCCCATGTTCCATAACAGGGCACTAAACTTCCATAAGGTAATGTTCACTTAATAGGGAAACAAAAATCCCTATGATCCATGACTGGCACCTAGGTCCCAAACCCACTCAAAATGAACTGGGGCACTCTTGAAATAAACCAGGTGCATTTAACTACACACCCCACAAGTTAACGCAACAGGGAACATACCACCCTGTGAAACAAAACAAGAGTACTCATCGCTACACAACCTAAACATAGTAGGGCCATATTAAAATTCAACACACCACAACCACCCCACAAACATAGTATTACAGCAATAAGCTAATCAAGTATAAAGTCACTTGCTCCGGTGAGCGATCTCTCACCCAGGGTCTTTGAAGCACTGAAAGTCTTGTAATGGCACCAGTGAGCGAAATCTCACTCGAGTTGGCTAAAGAAGCCAGAATATGAAGCACCACGGGGCTGTACCAAGGACAAGATAATTTAAAGTTCATCACAGTACCTCCAAAATCCAGAAGAAACTGAAGACTCCAATTCGATGTCATACATCATCACTTGTATGCAGGTGATTTTATTAAGGTGGTTATACGAACAATAAGCACAAGATGATGCTGTGCACAAGATGGGTATGCTCAGACGTGAGTCCCATGCTCTCCACACCACTGGAGTCAAGCTATCCAGGCTGATGACGGCTGATAGCCAGAAACCGGTCCCTCGATGCTTGATTCTGGTCCAGGAAAGACATGGCTTGGCAGTTCGGGCTGGACTGTTCCCATGAGGCACAGGGTCAAGGCTGATTTGCATATGACCACGTCTGACCTGGGGTGGTGTTGAGTGCAAAAAAACGATGGTTTTAGGCCCAGATCTCTGTACTGGGGTGAATGTATGACATTGTTCTGCATTCTGTCCATCAATCGTTGTTTTTGCATTTGTCACCCCGAGTGGGATGGGTATGCTCAGACGTGAGTCCCATGATCTCCACACCACTGGAGTCAAGCTATCCAGGCTGATGACGGCTGATACCCAGAAACCGGTCCTTGGATGCTTGATTCCAGTCCAGGAAAGACATGGCTTGGCAGTTCGGGCTGGACTGTTCCCATGAGGCACAGGGTCAAGGCTGATTTGCATATGGCCATGTCTGACCTGGGGTGGTGTGGAGTGCAAAAAAATCAATGGATTTAGGCTCAGATCCCTGTACTGGGGTGAATGTATGACATTGTTCTGCATTCTGTCCATCAATTGTTGTATTTGTATTTGTCACCCCGAGTGGGATGGGTATGCTCAGACGTGAGTCCCATGCTCTCCACACCACTGGAGTCAAGCTATCCAGGCTGATGACGGCTGATAGCCAGAAACCGGTCCTTGGATGCTTGATTCCGGTCCAGGAAAGACATGGCTTGGCAATTCGGGCTGGACTGTTCCCATGAGGCACAGGGTCAAGGCTAATTTGCATATGGCCATGTCTGACCTGGGGTGGTGTGGAGTGCAAAAAAACGATGGATTTAGGCCCAGATCTCTGTACTCGGGTGAATGTATGACATTGTTCTGCATTCTGTCCATCAATTGTTGTTTTTGCACAAGATGGCGGCACATTAACTCGGCCGTGCCGGGTAGCTTGCTGTAAGGGCGTTCAGCCCAACGTCGTGCAGCAGCTGATTGTAACGTGAAGAAAGATGTCGCCACAGAAGACTTCAGTTGCCTCGCACAAAGAGGTAAGGAGCATGTACCAGATTCTTTAATGAGAGCGTGGCTCGCATTCAAACTTTTGAAAGTTGCACGTAGCATGACAAACGGCCAAATGACAAAACCTGAGACATTGTGGCTCTGAATAAACAAAAAAAATAAAACTTCTCCATCAGAGTCAGGGTGCTTCTATGAAATGCAGTCACCCGAGTACACTCTGCAATGTGCTCTCAGTAAATCAAAATAACAGTGAAAGATGTAATATCTTGCGCTGCGTGAAGGTCCTGAAAAAAACGCAGTAACTGCTAACAGCCTCACTCACTAAACAAAAGTTGTCATACTATGCCACCTAGTGGCCTTTGAGTATAAGAGTGTAAAACCTTTCTTCATTAAACATACCACAAAAGTGCAGGATGTAGCCGGTATCCTCCACATGAATTTGATCAGTTTCAAACAAGTCGCTAAATTGCTTAGCAACTTGTGTCCATTTTGAAATGTATAGCTTCACGTAAGTGCCGGTTATCTCAGCACCCAGCACTGGTGCTGACTCCAAAGTACTAGCTACTGAAGGGAGCCTTGAACAAGTGTGAATCTTGATTCTGGTCCACAGATGGCGAGGCACGAGATGTGCCCCCGAACATGCCATTCAAATTATCCACAATGGATTGCGGCCACCAAAAGTGTGTTTATGCCCCTGAGTTCACCGTATGCTATGGGGAGGAGGTGTGGCGCCACGGCCAGAGTGACTGACGCTGGACGCTGGGGATCACGGTTTGATACCCAGCTCCAGCGGCAGGGGTCTGCCCAGTACCATGCGACTCTGGGCAATAGCTTGCTTAATCTTCCCAACGGCCCCCAGCGCCTTGAGACCCCTTCGGGGGTGATTCATGCGGTATACAAGTACTGGATTTAAGCGAAGAATGACAGTGGGCAGACAGCTGCGAAATGTAACTGCTGACACCAGGGCCACTCTTCACAGCCATAGAGGCAATAACTTTCCCAAATAACGGACGACTAGCAGCTTCGCGCAATTGCTGCCAACAGTACTTTAAAGCTCAAAAAATCTCTCATCACATAACGCAAGTACTCTTACAGTGACTTTTGAGTTTGATAGTTTAATCTGGCACTATTAAATCTTAGGGCGACCGGTTTCGGGGTCACTGGTGGGGTCTTGTAGTGCCAGTTATCCAACTGACAGTCTTACACACTCAACATTCTCACAAGCTCTCACACCAAACATTCTAGGCTGAGCAGCAGGAATGAGTACAACACACCTGTATTTTGTTATCATGTCTTTGTGGAGGGGCACTGTGAAACAAAAGTACTTCCTCTGATGTTGATGTTGATACTGCCTACTCGGAATTCTCTTTTACTTTTCAGAAACAACCACCATATCACGGGTAGGAGGAGAGTAGTTTCTGACAAGCAAAAGAAAACTGTCTCTAATGGACAGGGAGGTCACTCTAGTAGTGATAATAGTGTAGTAAAAAAATGGTTGTTCCATAGTCGGAAGGCAAGAATATTTAGCATGCAGTTTCCACTAGAAGCTTCCTGAGTGCTCTTGTGCCTCTCCAAATGTTGTTACCTATGAGTGACTTCTATTAGCAACTGTAGCACTACAGAATGGACAATGTGCCCCCAAACACCATTGGCATTTGGAAGAAAACACTCTCTTTTTGCAGATGCCCTGCACTTTTTGGCCCCCATTGGAAAACTAATTGGTGGTTTTCGACTCTGACAGTGCACTGGAGCCTGCTAACCAGGCCCCAGAGACTGTGCTCTTTCCCTAAAACTGTTATGTGTAAATTGGAAACCCCAATTGACAAGGACTTTAACCCCTTACAAGTCCCTAGTATATGGTACCAGTGGTAACCAGGGCATGGCAAGTTGCAGCACTGTGCCATCTTGAATGACCCAAGCAAACTGCTAACAGAAAGCCTGTCATTGCAGACTGCAGAATAATGTGTACTGCTCAAACTCGACTCTGCCCACACAGTGTGTGGGAGAGCCAATGCACGGTCTTTATTATATATCAGTCACCCCTAAGGGAGGCCTCCTAAAGCTCAGGAGGCAGGGTGCAGTATATTAAAGGTGTGGAGCTGTAAGTGTAAGCTTATATGTCACTATTGTGCCCTTTCCCATTAAAGGACACTATACGTGATAGACGGTCAATACAATAACATAGGCTGGCACCCGGGCAAACCTGAGGTTGGCAGCTCCCTTATGGTATCACCTAATTATGTCATGTTTCATATCATACAACAACCCTTCTAACCCTTGACACAAATCTTATGCCAGGAGCTATGTGGCACACACCCAAGTGGCTACCTGAGAGGTTGCCCACCTTGTTTCCCCAGCTTTCCTGTGCTCTGGCTGCCAGCCAATGCTTGCTGCTGCCAAGTCAGGATTCGAAACTCCTGCCAGGCAGTGTGAACACTCTCAGGAGTCAGCAACAAAGGCCTGGACAGGAAGGAGGTCATGCCTCCTCCCTTCTAGGCTGCCTAGTGAAGTGGCGTGTCAGGGCTGTGAGCTTCAAAGGTTGCCCCGCCATTGATATGCATCCAGGCTATTTTCTAGAGGAGTAAACAGCCATTCCCCCTGCCCCAGGCACATTTGCATCCAAGCAGACAGCAAAATTAGGTAGTCAGGGGGTCAGAAAGATAACCACACCTCTGGGGTGTACTTCCTGGTATGTACATCTAAGGAAGAATTCTACCATTTTTAAAAGTGGCAGAAATAGTGGGTTCTGGGTAGAAAAGTAGACCTACACCTCCGGATGGGGTCACCTCAGGGGCGGATTAGCTGCAGGGACTGGAGCCTATTAGTACTAGCTCCCACATGTCTAACTCTCCTAAATCTAGGATTCATGGGACGCCCCTGACAACAGAACCTCATTGTGAAAACAGGACTTACACCAAAGCAAAAGAGAGATACTGTCCCTGTGCCAGTGTTCCTGGAATTGCCTGATTGATACTCGTCCTAAGGTATCTCTCAGTTCCCCCCGACAGAGGGACAGACACTGTGGAAGCCTGAAACACACTCAGACTTCCCTGGACTACTGCCACTAGTCTCATTCAAACTGCTGGTAAAACAACGCTCCAGATCTGAAGAATCACTAGACATCAGGCCCTCTGAGGGTCACCCAAATCCAAATGGTCTAGTGCATTATGGGAACTGTAGCCCTGCCTTCCACGAAGTTACAGGCAGCTAACGCTGTCCCAGAGACCACAGGACGTTGCAGTAACTATGCTCTACTTACTGTTGTCAAGGCCCGTTGGTTGCTGGTGCGTCAACCTACCACTGCATTCAGTCCTGCATCTAGAGGGAACTCCATATGATGTTCATCTAACTTTAGCAGCAGCACCATTATTGTGTTTTTGCATCTTGTTTCCCTGCACCACCGTTTTAGCAGTAAAAGCTGCTCTCCTGCAACTCCCATTCAGCACCACGGACAGCAAGGACAACTTTTCAGCCGGGCTCCACAGGCCAGGCAAAATTGAACTGACTGTCGTGGCTTGGTCCTGGGACCCAGATGATCTTTAAGCAACCGGACCTGTAAGTGACTAATTGTCAGTAGTATTTTTTGTTATTGACCGCAATAATAAAGTTTTGCTGCATTATTTTGCACTAGTTTTATATTGCTTAAAATATCTAAATCTCCGGTTATAAGTATGCTATTCAGTTCGTTTTGGTGTCCTAATTAAGATAAAAATCTGCTTTACTTTTATAAATTGGTGTCAGATTTCTTCCAAGTTGTGTTAATTGCTTATTGCCCATGTCGGTACTCTGAAATGCTTAACATATGTTCTGCTAGTAAAGAATTACTCTCACTGCTCTTTGCACTCTACCAGGACTAAACTAAGGATTTCTTAGTGTGAATATAAGAACCATCTTTGGTGTTTGGTATAGTATTGCATTGACTTTCCCATCTTCTATGACTGCAGATTTCCTTGAACCACATCGGCTGCTATCTGCGCATGTTGTGCTCAGATGTTTGGCACCCTTTAATGAGTTCCCTGAGAACAACTGTGAGAGCATCTGTAAGAATCCAGGAAAGTATATTTTATAAAAAGAATAGATTTATTGTAAGAGAGCACAGTACTGCAGCTAACATCTTCAAAAGCAGTAAAGATCCAGTTACATGGAATATAGAACCCAACAAAACATGGTGACAGCAAGCTATCTGACTGTGTGACCTTGTGCACCTTCCTGTTGCTTCAGTAACCCCGCTTGAAATGTGCAAAGGACTTTTGAGACTTAGATAAAGATGTATTCCATAAGACTTTGCTGTCTGCATATGAAGTCTTATTGCAATTTATTTATTAAAAGAGGTGCAAGCACTAGCTGAACTAAGTATTCTACGCCACACCATCATAAAAAACTGAGACGTAACTTTTCAAATTCTCAGCTTACTGAAAGCCAAAGCCTAAGGAGGAGGTTCTGACCACATGGTCAGTGATGTACCCAGGGTGTTGTGAGCCCTATCACAAGGAAGGAAAAATCGTCCCTGGTTGAGTAGTAAAAGAAGCAATGACTGAGGTGCAGTCACACCCTCATGCTTCAAGGCCCTGGTGCCCCTATCTCTTCTTCACACCTGGCAGGCAGTGAGGATAGTCAGGTCGGAGGCGCATGAGTAGGTAGGGCCACTAACTGCTTGCCTGGATACAAGTAACTCCAAACATCATACAGTTGAATGTGTGTGGGTGCAGCTGGAAAGCACCCAACAACAGTGGAAGAGATGTGTACCTTGGATGTTGCTGGTCTGGGCAGGCGGATTGCAAGAACTGCATTTAGTCTCAGCAATTAAAAATTGTATTTCCTTTGCAGTTTTATTATAGCACAAATTTGACCCGAAGGTTTCAGCGCAGTTTATATGAGCACCATTTCCATTACAGACGGACACATTAATTTTTAGGTCGAGCCATGAGTCAGCACGCAAGCGCTGCTCTGGGGTTGATCTGGGGTTGTTCAGTAGGGGAAAGAAGCCCCACCCATATGATTTATTGGCTTGTGTGTTTGTCCTTAGTAAATGCTGTCTTCTGATTGATTATGAGGCTTGTTCGTCGCTCCTTATAATGGCCATGTCATCATCTGTACCCTCCCATGGCTACTGGCCCCTTTACTTTGAGTGTTACACCAAACGGTACGTGTTATTTAGACTGTGAGCACCATCTTTTTCCATGCCTTCTCACCCCCTTCCCCGCCCCCACACCTGCCCGCACTCCTGTTGTCCGTGCCTCCCCCCTCCCGGTATCCGTGATGCAATGCAATAGGTCTCGCGGAAATGTGAGTTCTATTGCATTGAAAATGTTTGTTATTGGGGAAGGCATGTCCGTCTTCATGTGTATTGGTACAACATAGCATGTCAGATATGGGGAAAATGCAGGCTCACATGCTCCTTGGGGGAATCACCACTGGTATATTGGCAAAAGTTTGAAAAAGAATAAAAAGCAATGCTTAAAACTACAGCTCTCCACTTAGGACCGAGGTAGGGAACGGTGACACCCAGCTTTCACGTTGTTTGGATGTATGACGTTACAACGCATGCTTTTACATCGCATGCCTTTACAACGCGGTTTGTACATCGCATACCATTACAACGCATAGCGCTTTTGGGTGTTGGATAGTGAATAGTTTAATTTACTATTCCAACTCCAGTCCCCGTGGACACTAGGGAAGGTTATTGGATAGTAAATTAACCTATTCCCTATCCTAGAGCGCCCCCCAGCACAATGCGTTGTAATAGTTTGCGTTGTAATGACCGCGTTGTAATGGTAGTGCGTTGTAAAAGTTTCGTTGTAAGTGATGTTTCCCCGTGGATCAGTCAAGCATGGCACTATCGTCCAGTCACAACGTTTTAGCCAGCAGCATTTTACATGGTGTGTTTTTTAGTCAATGCGGCGATACCACAACTCCCAGAATGCAACTGGTGGTTGGCTAAAAACCAGGAGTAGCTGAATGTCACTGAGGACACGGAGATACTTAGCAGATATGCTGCCAGCGCTTAAAGGGGCACAAGCCAATAAGGGCAAGTTGTGAGGACAACCATCTGCAACAGGCACCTCAAGCCCAACAACCTGAAACACTCACCTCACACCCAACCACCTGCAACAGTCACCTCACACCCAACCACCTGCGACAATCATCTCACACCCAACCACCTGCAACAATCACCTCACGTTGTCCCAATGCTCATCTCTGAGTAGCATCTACCACTTCATGAAGTATCAGCACACCTAGTTAGATAAAACTGAGGAGATTGAACACGCACTGCAAAGCTGTTTAGAATGTTGAAAAGGCTGTAGCGTGCCACGGAGGTCTCACTCTCTTACCAAGGAGTGTTTAAAAGATAACTGAATGTAAGAGTTCTCTAGATTTAGAGAATGTCCCTTTGGGTCAGCTGTAGTGGATCGCTTTCCATTGAAATCAGGTTCTGATGGCAGAATTGACCAGTGCGGTCTTATTGATTGTTTACAGTGATAGCTCATAGTGGAGAATTTAGATACAACCACCATGCGTGATTTATTTCTCTTTACTGTGGTTTGTAATAATTCGGTTCTTGATTTTTTGGTGGTTTCTGTCTGGGCTTTTTGTAAGATTTTCATGGGTTATCCTCTTTCACGAAATTGCTGGAGCATGTTGTCTGTTTGATTTTGTAGGTCAACTGGATCAGATATTGTTCTGGTGCACAGATAATGTTATCAATTAACAATCCACAGGTCGTGGATCCTCGTTGAATACATGTTTGCTTTATTTTTTTGTCCAGATTTCCGCTGATGAAGGACTCATTAAGAGTCCGAAATGCATTGGGATGTTTGAAATAATTGTTTGGCAAACAATAAGGATGAAACTTCCAAACAGATTGAAATGAAAAATTCTTCATTATACGAATAAATAATTATTTGAAAATCATCTACAACGTTTAGAGGAGTTTGTACACATTTGGATAATTATGTGAAAATCGCGTCCAGCGATCCATTACAGCTGCGCCCAGAGAGATATTCTCTAAATCTAGAGAACTCTTAAATTCAGTACCAGCACACCTCACAGCATAGGAGTGAAGCAGCGGCCAAGCTACTTTTGACAAGCCTTATCTGGTTCCATATGGACTTCATTCTATCCACCTTATGTGACGCCAGCTATCAGGTCCAGCTGACAACAAGGCCAGGCCTATCCTTGCACAGCACTCATCTGGGTCTATCACCTTACAGTTTGGTGTAATTACCCACCTAAGAACAGCATCCACTCCATCTAGGATCATATTAGTCATCAGCACTCACCCCACGTGAGGCCAGCAGCAATCTACGATTGAATCAGCACCAACCAGCTATAGAACAGCACCCATCTGTGACCAGTGAAGACCATTTCACGAGGGACCAGTACCTAGCAAGAGGTAACAGCCAGCTCATCTGCAACCTTCACCCAGGTCAAGCAGTGCCAGCCGGCACCCAAAATGAGGCTAGCACCCATTTGCGACCAGCACCTACCACCTTGTGTGGAGACTCTCACACATCACCTTTGGGTGCTGACACCCTAACCCATGACTATTTGTAGAGCTCGTGTGGGCTTACCAGCCTCTCTGCTTGGAGGCAGCATCTATATCTGACTAGCACTTACCACCTCATCTGGAGACTCTAACACATCACCGGTGGCCGCTGACAACTTTACACATGTCCATTTGTAATTCCCCATGTGGCCTCAGTAGCCTACTTGGAGGCAACATCTACCTCTGACCACTACCCACACCACATTGGCTGCTGCCTTCAGCATAAGGAGTGAATGCTCATCTGTGTTGAGGGCTACACAACACCGTAGCACTCACCATCCTCAGGCTTGGGACACTCTCACATGTGGCAGGCATCCACCTTAATAGAGGCAACATGTTTGTTTTGTTCTCTCACCAATACCATTTTCAGTCTTTCCTGGCAACCAGTGTGTGGAGGGCTGGTGGTCACCTAGCGACTGCTAGACCTCTGACATCAGAGGTTTAAGTGGGAGGAAAGAATTGGGAGGGGTCTTTCAAAGGCGCGTGGCTTAAAACGCATAAGCTAAAAACCTTTGCTGAGCATAGTGTGTCACGCGATTGGTATTTTGCTGCTTTCGTCATTGCATCCAGATATCTGATACAACAAGTAACATTACACCTACAACAACAAGCCAGGACTTTTGGATTTGTCAATGGGTGTTAGTTGCCTAAGATAAATAAGCAACAACTTTGGCTTCCTTGTATATATTATTAAAAATGCTTCAGTTCTGAATTAGTGAGACTGTGAAAGAACTATACAGAGTCTCTTCAATGTTTCCTCATAGGCAGTGAAGGGTAGTACTGCTGCTGAGTTAAGATTTGTTTTTCACAAGAGGTGAGGGTGAAGGCAAACATGGAGAGCCCGATAGGGACCTATCTCCGCACCTGCTTTTTAGAACTGCCGGTGCTGAGCACCAGCAGTACCCGGCCCACTGACATGTACAACCATCCAGTCCACTTGGTTCCAGTGTGCACCTCGCTCCATGGACAGACACAATCACCCCACCCTTCCCTTGTTCTTGTTCATAATGCTCACTCTGAATTAGATTTTAGCTGGCAGACGTCTGTAGTGTCCTGCGAGACACGTTCTAGTGTCTCGACAGGCACTGGTCTAGTAGCCACTCCCCCTATGGGAGTGGACACACTGCACCCCACACCCATCCACCACCGGCGTCACGAGTGACGTGAGCCGGCTAATAAAGAGGCCCGGGTGCACGTGCTCGAGGCCAGTTACTATCATGCCTCTCTTAGTGTTTGTGTCAATAATTTGCGTGATGTGGGCCTGAGGCCCAACACGACATTGGCGACGAGCCGGAGCCGATGCCCATGCGTGCACCAGCCTGATCGTTTTGGGGGAAAAAGGAGGAGAGAGTGCTGCCCGTGTCATGAGCACCCCCTCTGTCCCTGTTGCAAGCAACGGTGAGCGGAGGCCTGTGGGGCGTTTACTAAGCCTCGGGCTGATAAGACAAAGAAGGAGGTGACCGGGAGCCTACCGAGGACCTCCATGCCCAGCGTGAGCCCCCTGCGTGGGGTGAAGAGAGAGCCGTGCGGAACCCACCCGCACCGGCCGAGAAAATGGCGAGATAATGCCCGTAGCGGCAAGGAAAGAATACGCGGGGCCGAACTGCAGATCTGCCGGCCACGCCACGGTCTGCAGAGAAGTGGCATGACGGTGTGACACAGCGGAGCCCACCCGCTACAGCCATGATGCCAGCCTGACCTGAGGTGAGTCAAGGCGAGAGCAGGGGCCCCAATTGATCAGGCCAGCGGGAGTCCACCCCGCTTATATGGCCGACACTCAACACTGTCCGGACAAAAGACAGTAAAGCGGAGCCCTCCCGCAGCAACACAAGCCAGCCACACAGCCCCATAGGTGCAAAAAAAGACTGCGGCCAAGGAGCGCCGAAGTGCGAGTGCCCCGGCGGTAGCTTCGCCCCACCGCGCAGCCTGTGGGTGGGGAGGCCGTCCCAAGCGATGGAACACGAAGGAGATATACAAGGGGTAATAGAGCTTGCCCCAAGGCCCCAGCAGCAGCGCCGCCCCTCCCCCGCCCCGCGTATGAGTCTGAAAGGCTGCTGCAGGCGGGGAGAGCAACAAGAGGCAGGAGTGAGCAAGGGGCAGTGAGTAGAGAAAGAAAAAAAGAAAGAAAAAAGACCTTGCCAAATCGATATATAGAGGTCCTTTAGAAGGATCCTATTTTTTACATGAATAGTGACACTCTAGGGTAGGAGCCAAACACACATGTATGTCATTCAATTCTTTTTATTCATCATCTGGAAAGGAATAGTCTGCTAGAACCGAACCAATCGGGATTCCGTGCGAATCACAGCACGGAATTAGTCATGTTATCTATTTTAGATGAGCTCAGGAGTAGGGCGGACAGGAAGATGCCTGGTGCCCTGGTGTTGCTAGACCTCTCCGCGGCGTTTGACACCGTATGTCATAAACAACTACTGTCGCGGTTGAGGGACTTTGGCATCCAGGGCACAGCTCTTACCTGGTTTGCCTCTTTCCTGTCAGAAAGGACGCAAAGAGTACAGCTGGGAGAATTGGTCTCCACGGTAATGTCAACATCATGTGGAGTGCCGCAGGGGTCTGCCCTGTCGCCCCTGTTATTCAACATATATTTACAACCGTTGATTGCTCTCCTTAACCAAATGGACTGTCAGGTATACAACTACGCTGATGACACCCAAATCATCATCCAAATGGATGAGGTCTCTGGGGTGCCAACAAGGCTGCAAAACATCCTTAAGCATATAACTAACTGGATGTCGCTGAATTCTTTTAAAATTAACCCTGATAAGACAGAGGTTTTACCAATCACCATAGCGGGTAGCCCTTGGCATGATGGGTTTTGGCCTACAGAACTTGGTCCACCACCAGTACCTGCAGTGACGGTAAAAAGTTTAGGCATCCATGTGGATGACAAACTATCCATGCGGAAGCAAGTTAGCATGGTGGTAGGAACCTGTGTCGGACTACTACGACAACTCAGGAAAATCGCACCACTACTGTCATTTTCAACCTTGAGACAGGCGATCTCCGCAATGATATTATCAAGGTTGGATTATGGCAACTCGCTTTACATAGGATTGCCCCAAAAACTTCTGGATAAGCTCCAAGTGGTGATGAATGACGCCGCTAGGCTCATTTTTAAGAAACCCAGGAGCTCGCATGCGTCTCCACTTCTGCGCGAGTTACATTGGTTGCCGGTGAGGCAGAGGGTGCTTTTTAAAGGGCTATGCATTGCACATAAATCACTCTATGGCAAGGCCCCAGGATACATCAAGACCCGTTTAACTCCATATATACCGGGCAGGGCATTAAGATCTGCCGACGCCTCTCTTCTCACTCAACCACGCGCTAGACTAGCCACAGTGGGTGGTCGTGCGATTTCAAATACCCTCCCTGCAGCGTGGAATAATCTGCCGATAGATCTGCGGAGGGAGTCTAATCTGATGGCCTTCCGGAAGAAGTTGAAAACAGTCTTGTGTCAGAAGGCTTGGGTGGGGTTGTAAGTCTGGTTGTATTAATCTAGGAATCTGTCTGTTTGTGTTAATTTAGGAATCTGTCTGTGCTGCCTGATAAAGCGCTTAGAGACCCCTGGGTTATAATGCGCTATATAAATCGAATAAAATAAATAAATAAATAAATAGCTTAATCAAGTTCATTTTGATAAAGAGGATTTCTCATATAGTTTTCATAAAAAACACACAATAAATATCGGTCATGGCAACAATTTCAATAAATGAGTTAGCGGTCCCACACACACCGTACCACATTCAGATCAAATTACATTCAATTCTATCAGATATACTATCATTCGCACAAGGTTTCACTCACTACATACATGGGTACATCAAGGCCAATAAATGCAACCAGGGTGGAGATGGTTGAAATGACAAAGACACAGAGGGGGCGCATATGGATGGATCAAAGCATCTTCTTCAGATGGATAACTGCCACCCTCTGGAAATGCGCCTACGCGTGTTTCGTTGTAGGGCCCAGATAGGGCCGCACCTTTGTCAGGGCACAGCGGTACCACGGGTAGGGGACACACGACACTTCGAAAACGGGGGGGGGGGAAGATGAGAACAGCTCGATGGGTCACGCAGCAAGGTAGTTCGGACGCCTCTATTCGTGTGGATGGGATGATCCAGGACAATATCAGAACTTTGGTGGTTCGACTTGTAAGAAGTAGAAGAGACGGGTGAAAACCGTCTTCCTTAGTATTTTCCAGGGAATTCTGGAGCACAATTTGAAAGAGAACGGGATCGAGGGTTCTATCCAAGATGGAATATGTGACAAGGTGCGGCGCGAGTACTAAAGATGTCAAGGTGAGTCCGGGGGATAGGACGGTTCAGCAGCTGGCTCAAAGATATGTGGGGTTGCTCAACGATTCAAAGATTCAGGATGTGGCTCACAAAATACGGATGGTCGCGTCGATTCGAACCCGAGTTCCCAAGGATAAACTGGCAAGCATTTGCAGGGTTCGACGAACGTGCTTAAAACGGGGTTCTGCCAACGGCTCTGGAGGAGACTGCTCCCTGTATCCGGGGGGGCAGTGAGGCCTGCAGCAGTGAAGAGGAGTGCGGGGGCGCGAGAGGTGAAGAGCGGACTCAGGTGTCTACACCCCCGCAGGAAGCTAGCGCGAGTAGCCTGCCGGGAAAACACAAAGCCTGCAGCATGAAGGAAGCTACCGGGTTCTTCATGTGTGACTGTGTCCAAATACGGCCGGCAGCGCCGTGAACTACACTGTGAAGCACCCCGCAACCACACTGATTGTGATTTCACTGTGACTGTATGACCCCCAGAAAATAAAAGGCACAGAGAAAACTTACCGGAGCATTCAGAGTAGGCAGGGAGCACCGAGGACAGCCAATACACGGAACCGAGTCAGGTTAAGGAAATAAGGTTTCCCAGTTTGCCCTGCCCGGCAGTGCCATCTAGTGGCCACTCAGCAGCACTGTGCCATCACAGGAAAAGTGATAGGGGAAAGGTGCATTTTCACATGTTTGAACACCCCTCAGCCAGAAGACAGTAGGCTTGTAAAAGCAGCTTCAAGCAGTGATAAGAGACTGCGAGACAGGCAGCCAGAGCTGGCACAAAGTGTACCACACGCACCAAGTAACAGGAGACCAATGCGGTGGACCAGAAGGAGGTTAGTAGGAGCACCAGAGGTGCTATCGAGGCCATCCCTGAATGACTAAAAGGGAATGGGGAGAAACTGCTGAAAAGGCGCAAAGTAATCCTGTGAAGCACTAGCCCTGAGATACCCAAAGACCGCCCAGATAACATGGTGCACACCCATGCGCAAGGCCACCGCAAAGGGTCAACAATCAACACAGTAAAGATCGACAGTGATCCCTGGTAGAGAGAAGAAGAGGCCTAGAGCCATGAAACCATGAGAGAGCGTACTACAAGATGCATTTCGCCCACACGCGCCAACCTGACGTAAAATCGTAGCAACTACGGCTGGCAAGGAGCACGGACTTCGATGCCCAGTGGCCTGTGCAAACACATTCACCAAGGAATAGCATGCAGTGCCATCAACAAGCCACGGGGGGCAGTGTACCAGCTAATGGGGGCAATCAGCAGTCATAAAGTGCCAGCAAGACAGAGACTCATGCCAGGTAAGGCATGCCATGGCCTATGAAACCGCAAGCTGCCGACAGTGCAGGATACCCAGAGTCCAGCTGCACCTAAGGTAGTAGAATCACAAGCCGGCAAACTTCCCAAAAGCATACCAAGTGTCAGTGAGAGGTATCAGCCGACCAAGGCTCGCCCACACCCGACCAAGCAGCAGAGGGATGGCAGGAACGTCCCCATTGCTTGAAGCGACATCTGCCAAGACATTGCAAAGAAAAGACTGTGATACATCAGCAGTGGCTCCCAGGCAGCCTGAAGCCTCGCCAGCCCAGGCCTGCGCTGAGCAAGTTTAAACAATAGCCACACAGACGCTGAGTCAATAATCCCACTAGCAAGAGTGGACGACCAGTCGCCCAGCAACGGTTTGAGGGAACCATCCCCACTGACAGCGCACAGAAAGACTGGAACAGAGAGCGCAACTCTAGTGGCTGCCCCATGCCACAGCATTCAGGAGAAGCATGCCACATGCACCTAGAAGCGTGCCAGCACAGGAGCATGCCCAGGAGGAACAGGAATCTCTCCAGAAGGAAGAAACACTGCTAGAATCAGCAGGGAGATCTCATACATCTCCACAACAGAAACAGAGCCTTGAAGGAGCACAACGCAGCACAGTGTCCTCCCTCCCACCGCCTCACGCAGTAGTCGTCCGTGATCTAAGGCTGACAAGAGGAGAGTCGTACACCACAAGTGGCCATCTGCCACCACAGCTCAACACTGCCCGTGGAAGCTACTCCCTAAAGAAGGAGCATCCTAGACGAGTGGCTGCCTGTCATGCAGCCGAGAAGAGCGACGGAAGGTTCGCCTGAATGGTCTCGAGACCACTGAAGTTAATAGGCCAGTTGGCTTTGTTGGAACATGTGGCATGTCACTGCCCCAGAAGAAGAAGAAAAGTGGAAATGGTGTTACTCAGAACAGCTGAACACCCACAGGTGCATCAAAGACAACTAGAGGAGAAGCTCAAGGACTAGTAGCAACACAACCCAAGAACACCTCCAAAGACACCAGACAGACACCAAGGCGGACTGACGGCCCTGGCGACAGCACTAAGGATAACCACACAAAAGTGGCAGCAAGTGAGAACCGAGTCTCATCCCACCACTTTCCCAGGTGAGCGTCAATCGGCGTCCCTGGACACAGGCTCAAGGGAGAACCAAGAGTAAGCCGCAGCAAGCGCAAACTGGGTCTCATCCCAATGCGTCTCCAGGTGAGCATCAATCCGCATCCCCGGATACAGCCTCAAGGGAGAACCAAGAGTAAGCAACAGCGAGCGCAGACCGCGTATCATCCCAAAGTTTCCCCAGGTGAGCGTCAACCGGCGTCCCTGGATACAGCCTCACGGGAAAGCCGAACACAAGCCACAGCAAACGCAAACCGTGTATCATCCCAACGCGTCCCTAGATGATCGTCCACCCCAGAGTGTCAGCAGTCGAAGTCAAACGGCATCCCTGCTCCTGACTGCAAATGCCATGGGTGAAGATCGGTATCAAGTGTCTTTCCTCACACTGCCTCAAGAAGGAGTCGGCAAGGGCCCCAAGCCAGGCAAGAGAGGATCCACACACTACGTGTCACGCCGGCACTGAAACTCAACCTCAGCAAGACGGAGGCACAGGGCTACCAAGTCCCTCCTGACATCCAGCTCTCCCAGCACGTCACCACCACCTGTCATCCTGAATCACCACATGGCTGGCAACTGTCATCACGCCAGCCATCACCACATGCATCAAACACCACTCCCAGAGTATCGATGGACCGGAGTCACACGCTGCTGTCACACCAGACGAGAGGAGAGACCAGAAGCTACTTGTGAACCTGGCACACCCCTGAACCGCGGTAGTGAGAGCAAGCATCGGCCAAGACACCTCCACCCTAGATGGTTGTGCGTGCGACCAAGTAACGGCTCCTAGGTGGTCCTGCAGCCGCCCCCAGTTGGCACACAAGTGACCCCAGCGTAGCCTTCCTACAGTCCCACAGCAACCTCGGTAATGGGCCTCTACAGACGGGAGAGTGAAAAGAGACTTTGCCCCACCGACGGCTCAGTGGTTACAGCCAAAGGAGTCCATAGAGACACGTGATCAGGCAACACCTCCACGAACCGTCACCATGAACTCAGTCCATGCTCATGATGCATCCCATTGAAAGAACTGTTTGAATTCACCACAGACCATCACCGACGTCAACAAAAGGGAAGTCATGCAAGACATGCCATCCCAAGTGAACTGTCGCCATACAGTGGACGCCTCCTAACCAGCGGTCGTGTCCTGATCTGTTCAGGTTAAACTACGAGTGCCAACCGGGAAGGTCCTGCTGCAGGTAGAGTCATCAGCCCACATCTGGCGTCTTCCTGCCACCTGTCTCAGAAGACTGATGGACTCTGTGGTGTTTTAGTTAATTGTTTTGTCCCCACAGGGTGGACCAACATTTTGTTTGTTCTTTAATAAAGTTGGAAAGGAATGTAGTGTCCTGCGAGACACGTTCTAGTATCTTGACAGGCACTGGTCTAGTAGCCACTCCCCCTATGGGAGTGGACACACTGCACCCCACACCCATCCACCACAGGCGTCACGAGTGACGTGAGCCGGCTAATAAAGAGGCCCGGGTGCACGTGCTCGAGGCCAGTTATTACCATGCCTCTCTTAGTGTTTGTGTCAATCATTTGCGTGATGTGGGCCTGAGGCCCAACACGACAACGTCCTCAACTTGAAGCAGTCCATGCATACCCCCTACCATGGGCCAACGTCCAGCCCATTTACGCTGAATGTAATGCACAACATTTGGGGGTAGAGCTCTCCCCACATGTTTGTGTCTGGCCCTCAGTCACCAATAACCCACCCAACATTTAACACAAACTGGACACAGGCTGGAAATGACTCGTACTTCCCTGAATTGTCGTGAACATATGCTCCTTTGTATAGCTATATCTTTAGAGTCAGGACAGCACTTGGAGCAGCTGCGCGTTTTATAAATGTCTGTTCATCATCATCATCATCATCTTAACAAAGAACCTGAAAGCATCTGGTGCACTATGGACTGATTTCCACATCACATGGTGCCGGTGCATATTACACCAGGCGCTTGTCTGTTCCATCTTCCCTCTACGTCACTTAGGCATGCCCTTACAGCCTCCTTGAGTCTTGTCGGATTAACATGGTGCCAGGCCTCATCATACTTCATGAGGTGTCTTACACAAGTAGCCCAGCATCGTCACCTCACGTGGAAGGGGGTTCTACTCTTGTTGCCACCTTCCGCACCTCACTGTTAGATCTTCCTTTTAGCTCTTAGTACGGGGTAGGCCTCAACCGTGGGCACACTGTCTCTCCAGTGACTGCTTTGCAGAACAGTTCTCCTTCCTTCGCCTTGGGCCTGCATGCACACCCGCCTCTGGATCTTACCTCCTTGCCTGAAACATTGTTTTATTTTTTTGCAGTTTTATTTAGTGCTAACTCGGAGGGCATTAGAACGCTTTACATGAGCACCAGTTAAGTTACACAAGGTCAGGTTCATTTTCTTTTTCAGGAAAGGGAGATTAAGCGATTTGCCCAAAATCACAGGACGTTGAGCTGAAGCCTGGATTAGAACCTGGTTCCCCAGTTCCAAAGTCGGAAGCTCTGGCCATTGCACCAAATCCGCTACCAAGGCTTGTGCTCTCCACACATCGACTGGCTTTTGGCTGGCTCGTGTGCATAGCTTCCGCTGCTCACCTTACCTGGAACTTGCATCAGCACAGCTCTTTGTGCCTTACTTCAACTGGCTTGCCTGACCTGGTGCATGCTGGGAGTTTCTTTAACACTCTGCACCCAATGTCTTGTCCCCATCTTCCTCTAACAAATGGCGTGCACAGCCTGATCACACTAAAACACAAGCTCTGGAAGGTCTCCTGACAGATCCCCATGCTGACCCACAGCATATCAGAGGTTCTCTGATTCTACAAGATTTCTTCACAAACACACCCACCTGGTTGTACTTGAAAAGACTTTAAAATGTTGCCTTGGGCTTAGTATTGCTCAGTAATAAACACAAACTGCTGACCTTTAACATTCTATCAAAGGTGACTGCTTATAAATGGCTTCCATGACTTACATATCTTATATTGATACACAGATAAATACAGAGAATTTTACAATGTGACTGCTCTCTGAAATAAGAATAGTAGTTTTACTGTGTCACCGTCCTTAATAAATGCTGACTTCTGATTTGTTAATAGGCTTGTTAGTCCCTCCTTAGTGCCGTATTGTTTTCATTTGTAAAATCCCATGAGGACTATCCCTTTTACTTTGGTTGTTACACTGTATATCTTATTTAGTCTGTAAGCACTATTGCATTGAACATGCTTGTTTTTTAAGCAGGGCATATTACGTGATTTGCCCAGAATCACCGCATGTTTGAGTCTCCCGCTGTACTCGAAATGAAAAGGGGGGCTCTTGGCCCCCCCACCCGCGTGGCAGCGTGGCGACCGCCTCCTCCCCCATGCCTCTCGGTGGTGGGGCGTGCCCTCCTTGGCGCACCCCTCCACCGATTGGTTGGCGCCCTCCCTGACCCGGATGTCATAGTAGGACCCCGCCGGGTCCCTTGGGGATAAAGAAGCGGGGAGCGCCCAGGAGACCCTCTTGTTCCCTGGACGCTCCCCCACAGCGTTTCGTGCCCCGCGCTCGGGGCTTCTTGTTTTTGTAAATTTCTCTTTTGTCTTGCAGGTATCGACGGAGATCGCTGGAGAAGGTCGTCGCGATGGGGCGTGCAGATGATATCGTTGGAGCCGAAATAGCTCCGTTGGGAGGGGGGGGGGGGAGAGCGTGAGCCTGAAGATCTAAAGGTCCCGGGTTCGTTCCCGGGTTTCGGCAGGAGGGTGTTTTTTGCGAGAATTGGCGGCGGTACAGGAGCAAGACGTACGGCGCAAGGAGAGTTGGAGGGAGAGCCCAGACGAAGTTGAGAGCTGCTCGGCGTTCCAGGGAGTGCAGCGCCAAGCAGGGACAACGCCGATCCGGCAAAGGGCTCGGGTGTGGGCATAACACGGGCTCGGACAATCAAGGTGAGCCATTGGCCGTGGTGCCGCGGGTGCTCGGCGCGGGTGTTGTGCTCAGACTTAGCGCGAACAGTGAAACCCCCCCCACCTGCTTCCTATCTGGGGTCGGCGGGACGGTATCAAACTACCGGTAGCAGTGTTTGTGGTTTGTGCTTGTGATCTTTCTCTCCCCCGAAAGCAGGGGATAAATCAGTCTGCGGCGCTTTGAATTTATCAGTGTTACGCAAGTGAAAGCTTTCATCGGGCCGGTCTTGTGCCAGCACGATGAGCCCTGTCTGTTCCTACGTTCTAGGGGCCATAATAACTGAAAGGTGACGAGCGCGAGACATAGTGTAGGGTAAATTTCAAAGTAGAAGCAGAGCAGCCGTATGACGAGTTATACGGATTCATTCATGTTTTTTAACTCCAGAGAAATTCTCTCTTCGGGTGACTTCTCTTCTCCTACTTTGCCCCCCCCCTATTGTCCTTTGGTGTTTATGGAGTGATGTTGTACACTAAAATGAAATGATGGTGCGATGCTAGGCAAGTCAAATCTTCGTGTGGTTCAAGAGCAAAGAAGTCAGTTTCCGAAGTAAAGCTCTGTAATGTCCTCGTGCCAGGTTTGTGGCTATAAAAAGCTGCCAACAAATTACTCGAGCAGATCATTGAAAAGGGGACCCCCATTAGCTCTTATGTTAATTGTATACTGAAAAACCTCAAGAGCTAGCTACATGGTGTCCTGGGCACATCACAGCATGTGGCTGGGCCTTGGCTGATGGATCTTGCAATTGGAGATTAAGTATTTAGGAGTTTTTTGCACTGTTTGAGGTGTAAAGATACTGAACGCTTCTATTATAGGTAAAAGCAATCCTTACCAAGGCGTATATTGTGTCTGTGTGGGTGATGTCTCTGTATGTGGACCTTTCAGGTTCTCCTCAGGGTTCGGGGTGGCTCCTTCATAGAAACACAGAGCAGTGGTTTGAATAGAATTTTCTTTCACCATCATATAAGTGGTAATTGGGAGCGCGCTGTATGTCTCTGTATGTGGACCTTCCAGGTTCTCCTTAGGGTTCGGGGTGGCTCCTTCATTTAAGTTCATCAAGGTGTGTAAAAGCACAAGACAAGCACATTGTTAAGACATCGACGTACATTATTTAACGAATGTGAGCTGTAACAGTTACTGTTTCCAAACCCTACGCCTCTTTTCTCCGAGTTAATAGTTCTTGGCTAACAACAGAACGGGGCGATTCTTTCAAATCGGATTATGCGGCACTGCAGCCAATAAGGCGTTACGCTGCCACATAAATCAAACTACTGCGGGGAGTTAATTTGTCCGACCATAAAGTGCATTCAATAAGTTAAAACAAAACTAATTGGTTCCATTCCAGACAAATTCAATAAAACTATAAAGTGGTACCATGCAATAAAACGCATTGAGCGGGTTATGTGTCAGGAATCTGTATATGAAAAATGTTTAGTACGCTGGATTTGAGAGCGAAAAGTCTGAGGAAGTGCCTTGGCAGTATTAATCACACGGATATGGTGGCCTGCTGATGGCTAAAGATTCCTAATAAGGTACAGTCTAGATGAAATTCAGTCTGCTTTACTCTAGTGTCTGGAGTTAACCCCTGGGGCAGCTCTCGTTCAGAATCGCCACACACACCTTTAATGGCAAGCAAGACCCTGGAACCATAGACATTTCCTGCAGGCAATTTCACCTTTTTTCATAGTCTGGCTGGGAAACTGTTTGACATTTACGTTGAGAAGGGGCGCATTGCTAGTGCTTCATACATTCCAATTCAAATTTGAAGGTGTTTGATTGCGAGTAAACTGGCCGAAGTGTAAAACGCGTACTTGGCTAGAATGCTTTATACAATTGTTCGACAAAACTGTTGTGTGTTGCCTTGGGTCGGGGTCTGTTGAGAGTTTCTATTCGGTAATTCCCCCATGATGACTGCTTTCACTATACAATTGTTGGTAGTATTAACAACAGTGTTGAGGGCCGACTGTACAAACAATCTTTGGTAGTCATCCCACCAAGGCCCCACACTTTTAGCGTTTCCGAGGGCATCCACTGCAGTGCAGTGCACAGGGCACGTATCAGAAGCAGAACGCAAACACACTGCGTCCATGTTGCACACACCAACTAGTTTCTGAGCTGCAGTTCACAAAGAGTAGTATTTGTTTATTTAATTTAGTACTGCGTTTTATATAGCGCGGACTGTACCCGAAGGCGTCAAGGCGCTTCACAATAGGGACAGAACTGAGACATGGGGAGAACATTACACGTGAACGGATTACAAAAGCAGACGTTGCGTGGCATGAGGTACAAGTGACAATTGTGAGCAGACGTAATACATGAGGTAGCAAAAGTGCACAGGAGGAAAACGTGACAAGTGTGCAGATTACAAGAGAGGACAAAGTACAACTAGAGGTATAATACTGCAATATATGCTAGACACTCAGGCACAAGAACAAATATTACGTAGGGAATGGTGGCATTTGGGCAAGTATCAAAGGCAAACAGTATGCGAGAGGTACAAGCTTCGGCAAAGCCAACAGTTCTGACTCTAAGGGAGTGACCATGGCATCCCACCTAAAGCTCAGTCCGTGGGAGCGCGGATGGTAGTATGATGCGATACCCCGGTTGGTAATACCACATACAAGTTGCGTCATCATGGCACCGTGGTCCATGGGTTGTTTTTTAGGGAAGGTCACACCTAAATAGGGGCTTGAAGGCAGTTAAATGAGATGGAGGGTATTACCACGCAGAGAGGCCTCTCCTTTCCGTTGCTCTTTGGTGCTAGGCTCCCTGGATAGCAATTTCAAACAATGCACAGACTGGCATGATTTAATGAAGATGTAGGGAGGCAATTATGTTAGCGGATGGTGAGATTCATTCGGGATACATTGCAGCGAGAACAGATAGTCGGGGGAAGCACATCTTTTATTAGGTGTGTATGGTTGGTCACTAACATGGGTTTGTGATATTAACTCCTAACATTTAGAGATGAGTGGGGCACAGTACTGTATGTTTGTTTAGGCGAAGATAATTTAAATGTTACATTATAGTGTCTCATTTCTGTAATAGGCAGTAATGTTAAACTTGGCTAGCCATAACACTGTCAATGCCTGAAACAATGCGCAAACTTTTTCTCAGCAGAAGTCTGTCCAGTATCTGGTTTCATAGTTGCTTCACGGCGAACTTTCGGTTCATACAGTAGTGGGCAATGATGATCACTATAGACTAACCTTTGCAATCAGGTCAGACAAACAGCCTCGACCTCAATGAATGTTAAATTCACATGAGCATGACACAGGGGTGGCTGTAACCTCATCTGGGGAGCTCTAGACATGCCCTGGGGGGCAAGGTCAACATGCACATATCAAGCGTAACGTCCGATATGCCAAATTTAGAGGTCCCGAAGCCTCAATTAGTCTGAGCAGGAGTATTCACTTCAAGATATAGTTCCACCGGTTACTGCCTGCTCCACCCATTCCTCCATTGCACGCTTGCCTGCGTTCACATACAAGATGGTTGTAAGTTTTTTCAGGAATGGCAGTAGGAAGGGTCCCCTATCGCTATTATCTGGAAGTCTATTCCAGATCTGGGGGATCACAACTGAGAAAGCCCGTCCTCCCATGGTGGTTCTATTAAAACACGGGCAGACCGGAGGTCCCGACTAGGCACATAGGACTTTGAGTGCCATTCCGAATTTTGGCTTTATGCGCAATGCACAGGCCCTTGAAGCCGACCCACTGCCTAATAAGGAACCAAAGTAACTGTTTAAGCAAGGGAATGGATGCTCCCTGAGGCTAGGACAGAGCTATACCTCTCTGAGGTTTGTAAGGGCAAGGTACACATGTCAGGGGTGGTTTGAACCATGTCAGGTTAGTTTGGACGGTAGGTAACTAAGAGCCAACGCTATGACTAAACTGATAAAGGGCTTAGGGCCAATTTTACAGCTCGGCACGTATAGCAATGTGCTAACCCAAGGCTGAATGAAGTTGTTGCTATTTGCAGTGGGAAGGGTCCCTGGGAATACATTGGGCGTTAATCATGACTAAGACATGCCTTGTGCGGGCAATGTAAGACAGGCTTGTGTAATGCAGTTTTCGCCACGAAGCCAGAAACACTAATTGTTTGTGTTTGGCTATCTTTGTATTCACGGCTGGGTCCATGGCGGATATCTGAGAGGTGCTCCACACCGCAACATCAGCAACTGGTGGACGACAAAAGGGAAGCATGCGTCAGGCACGGCGACCGCAAGCAGAGACTTCAAGTGTTGTGGCGATCGATCAAGAGGACACCCAAGGGCTCAAGCGGTGCTGGCAGGTGTAAGTGCTACCCACTCCTTAAGGTGGGAGTGGGAATTGTCGTCCAGGTGGGGTGCTAAGGGTATACTACCATGGTTGGCCCAGGGGCAGGAGTAGTATGGACAAGGCGTCTCAACAACTCCCTCGTGGGAAGACGGATATTGAGATGGTTGCGCCTGTGCTTGCAGGCGCCCCCCCTGTTTTGTTAAGAATAACTCTGCGTGGAGTAAGGAGCATACATCATAGGAGGGTAGGCCGGCACGTAACTGGACACTTTTAACTTGGATTGTGGGCCGCTCCTATGCGAAGTGCGCCAAACATGTTTGCCCCGCTGGGGCGGGTAGGAGAAGGACAGAGCAGGGCGGGTATTCCATTTCCTTCTGTGGGAGGGGGGGGGAGCTTATGCAGCAGCCAGTTAGGGGTTATTATAGGAACCACTCGCCCAACATACCACACCCCCGTCAGTGGTGATACTTCACCAGGGGGAAACGACTCAGCCAAATTGGGGAGGCAAATAGTGATAGAAGTGGGATGGGGTGCTCTGGAGGGAGGCAGGGAATGTGCTCTGGGCCACTAATATACTGGCATGGTTAGAAGGGTTGCAGGGTGAGTATGACCTTTCTAGAGGAGGTGAGGGGGAGGCCAGATCGTCGGTTAACAATGCTGGCCTGTGGCGGTAAGGTCATGACCGGTGAGCAGCTATTTTAAGGTCTGAGGGGGCGGGCATCACCCATTGGAGGTTCCCGCCCAGGTGGAGGGAGCCATTGGCCCCTCCTAGAACTTCAGGGGCAAGGTAACTGGTGCTTCAAAGGGGCGCGGGTTGGAGTAGTCACGCTTTCCTTTGGCTGGTAGCCACCCCGCGCGCGCATACTCATGACGTCACCGGATGGCGCAGAGTAAGGGCCCTCCTTTAGTGGGTAAATGGAGTTCACGGCGTGGACCGGGTAAATTACCGGGCCCGGCTGCGCATGCGCACATCTCTAGGTAAGGCGCAGCTAGTATGACCTGACACCGGTTAGCGACCTTGCCATATGGCCAAAAATGTAGTATACAAAAATCTAGATGAGGATGTTAGATTCGGTTAGGAAACAATCTGTATTAGAGTTTCTGTTAAGGTTAGGCTCTCAAACTTGTTGACATGATTGTATCTAATGTCCTGCTGATTTTTGTATAAATCGTTTACCATGCAATAAAAATTTGTTATTTTATATCTTAATAAATACGGCCGGGGGGTCTAGCGACCTCCCGCCTTCCAAAGATAACCATCTTTCATGTTCAGGTGTTCGGGTGTTGGTGTGGTCAGTTGGGGAGGGGGTGGCAGCCAGTCGCTGACCATGTGAAAAGGGGGGGCTCTTGGCCCCCCCGCCCGCATGGCGGCGCAGCGACCGCCTCCTCCCCATGCCTCTCGGTGGTGGGGCGTGCCCTCCCGGGCGCACCCCTCCACCGATTGGTTGGCGTCCTCCCTGACCCGGATGTCATAGTTGGACTTCCGGGTCAGGGGGGCGGGCCGCAAGAGGGGCTGGGCGGGGGGGCGTAGCCACCACCCCGCCGGGCCCCTTGGGGATAAAGAAGCGGGGAGCGCCCAGGAGACCCTCTTGTTCCCTGGACGCTCCCCCACAGCATGTCGTGCCCCGCGCTCGGGGCTTCTTGTTTCCCCACCCACCATCCCTGGAACTACAAGGTTGATGCGTTAATAGTCTGGTTTAGGGGTAATTTGCTGGGATACAGTTACCATGTTTTCCATGCGTAAGTGAACATTATCTGGATTGTATATTTTGCTGATGATACTTTCTTTAGGAATTTTTTCCCCTTTTGTAGTGAACTGTGCTGTAATATGTTTTGATGTGCAATTGTGTTTAGGCTTTTTTCTCCCTTTGTAGCTATAAGTTGATGCATGATATGATCTAGCCAGTGTAGTTGTCCTTTAGTATTTTTCCATAGGTCGTCGTATTTATTAGGTATGGGGCATGCGGTAAGGTCATGACCGGTGAGCAGCTATTTTAAGGTCTGAGGGGGCGGGCATCATCCATTGGAGGTTCCCGCCCAGGGGGAGGGAGCCATTGGCCCCTCCTAGAACTTCAGGGGCAAGGTAACTGGTGCTTCAAAGGGGCGCGGGTTGGAGTAGTCACGCTTTCCTTTGGCTGGTAGCCACCCCGCGCGCGCATACTCATGACGTCACCGGATGGCGCAGAGTAAGGGCCCTCCTTTAGTGGGTAAATGGAGTTCACGGCGTGGACCGGGTAAATTACCGGGCCTGGCTGCGCATGCGCACATCTCTAGGTAAGGCGCAGCTAGTAGGACCGGACACCGGTTAGCGACCTTGCCATATGGCCAAAAATGTAGTATACAAAAATCTAGATGAGGATGTTAGATTCGGTTAGGAAACAATCTGTATTAGAGTTTCTGTTAAGGTTAGGCTCTCAAACTTGTTGACATGATTGTATCTAATGTCCTGCTGATTTTTGTATAAATCGTTTACCATGCAATAAAAATTTGTTATTTTATATCTTAATAAATACGGCCGGGGGGTCTAGCGACCTCCTGCCTTCCAAAGATAACCATCTTTCATGTTCATGTGTTCGGGTGTTGGTGTGGTCAGTTGGGGAGGGGGCGGCAGCCAGTCGCTGACCATGCTGGTTTCCCAGTTTCAAAGTCGGCCGCTCTAGCCGTTCGGGAAATGAGGTGCACTGCTAGACGTCATTGCAAATCTTTGTAGTGGGACAATATACATGGTTGCTATTGACCGTTGCTAAGTAACGTGCAGTGGCAGAGCGGTGATTAAAAATAAAAATGTGAATGTTATATGATGCTGCAGGTTCATAAGATTAATTTGCAGAGTTGTGCTTGCATCTAGATAGATGAATCACAAGGGATGCTGTCTAGGAGGACAGTTCATCAGTAATGCTTGCTTTAGATCTCAGTAGGCGCTCAAGATTGTTACTGGACAGGATTGAAGTACATTGGGAGTGAGACGTGTATGCAAATTGTATCAGTAGGGTAGCATAGGTATTGCTGGTTGAACAGAGGTGCATAGGCGGCGCTTTGTACAAATGCAGTGCTGGGAAAGCTAAAGTCGCTCGACTGTTCTATGGTGAAAGAGTGAGGTACATTGGGAGTGGTGCGTCTCATTTCAGCACTTATGCATTAACAGAGCTGGACAAGGAATGAGATGCACCAGTAGCGCTCTGATAATCCCAATAGCTTGCACTTTTAAAAGCACTGTACGAACATCAGGCACACTTACTATTACTCAGTCAGCAATATTGTTTTACAGGCTGTTAGGATTTTAAAAAGGCACCAAATTACTTTGATCTTATTTTCACCTTTGCGCACTTCCTCATCTCTCTAGATCTATTTAAGACACTCTACACTCTAGTCTAGTCCAACCGTGGCAGTCGCTTAAGTGCTGAAGTCTCATGCTACCATCCGGGCCTTTATAGGTTGCAACCACCCAGATGCAACAATAATTTGCATGTAAATGTAGTGGGTTTATACAGTGTTTACCCGGTCTTATTGTCTCCAGCAGTGCATGATGGTTATAGTAGTTGTTCAAGTTGCTAATCGCAAATATGTGGGGTGAAATGCCATTGGTGGAAAGTGAGGGGTGGAGTCACTATAAATTTAAAACAGGGGGAAGTCAGTATCACGTTTTGGCGTGCTGTTTCTCCATCAGAGAAGAACTCGAGTGAAATAGATTTGATTTTCAGCAGTTATTCAGGTATGTGGGAGAACGAGGTTATTTTACGCTCATATTCCGTTCTGAGAGGGAGATGTTAATGGTAATACGAGGGTTTTTACATCTGGGTGATTACCTGTTCGCAGTAAAGTTGAAAGACACTGAGCAGGGTAGTAGTGCAGAGGTTGGGCCAGGCAATTGTGTTGTTGGAAAGTAATTGTGTTAGCGGGAAAATTGCTGCATTGGGTTGACATTTAAAACAACATTCTATATGTGTAAACAGTGACAATAGTATTCATAAACAAGCATGATTTTAACACTTATGTTCTTTTACTCGTAGTTAACCCCTGAGGAAGGGCCTGTTATACCCCGAAATGCATTGGGTAATAGAAGCTTTGAGTTTGGGATGTACGTTGCATTTTAGGCGTGCTCAGAAAAAGGCCCGGATAGGCATATCTGAAGCATGAGAAGCTTTTAAAGGTTACTGCATTTTACGTGTGATCATACATGGAGAATAAAACCTATACAAGAAACTTATTTGAAGCATTTTGGAAGCTTTTCTTCTAAATTGGATTATCAATCAAGTTACAAAACATGGTGAAGCAGGCTGTGCACCGGACTGGAGTGAAAAACTCGCTCCTTCTTTTTGTGTTGTACCACTAGGGTAGGCCCTATCTTTGTATGTCCTGGTAGTGAAAAACTCTCAAATTTGTTTTTCACTACTACAGGGCCTACCTCTCCCATAGGATAACATTGGTTTACCTTATTACATGTAATAAGTGATAACCTATGATTTGGAACAGGTAGAATGTCATGTTTGGTGTTTGAGCATTTGTAATTTAAAACCCTCTTTAATGGTAAATTCATATTTGAAGTCACAGTTCTTAAACTGTAACTTTTAGAATGTTGACCTTTTCTTGTCACAGTTTGGTCCCTGCAACCTGTTTCCTGGGTTGCAAGACTAGGTGTAGTTGAAATCTGGCCTTTATGTATTTCTCCCACACAGCCAAACAATGGAGGGCTTGGATGAAGAATGGCAAGGCAGAGCTGGGCACAGACCTTTTTGCACTACAAAGACACTGCCGCAGCTTGTTATATTCCATATCGGTACCTGAATATAGGCTCAGGCAACATCCTAACCTTTCACCTATATTCTCCCCTACATTACATACATAACAGTTCTTAGGGACTGACCTTTTACCTAGATACAACACTGCGCACAGAACGCAAGATTATCCCTGGTAAAGGCCTCATACATCTTGCATGAGGATTCTTGGAAACTCAGCAGAACTACCATCTCCTGTATAATATCTATGTATAAAGTTAATTCTCGACATCATCCTAAGTCCGACAAGTGGCACAGTGAGGTAGAACCCCCGGGGAGACCTTTGGGTATAAAAACATCACATCTTGCTGCGACAAGGCGAGGAGCTCATGATTTTCCTGCCGACACACTGATGCGAGACACTGAGGTTCTTGCATTTAGATACTTAAGCTCGCAGTGGTCTAACATCCCTTGTGGGGTGTCCAACTCAAGACCAAGACGCGGTCCTACAGTTTCTCACTTCAGGTAATGGAGTCAACTTTATCCTAGAGGGATTCTTGGCTTAACACCTACATACATTAAGGTACACTTAGGAACATCTAGTTAGGGTAGCATCATAGGAGTATGCATTTTATTCTCATGTATTTTATATACTTGCCTGTATTCATGGGTGTAGCAAGATGGTAGAAATCTATCATCCTTTTGCTTTCTTAGTGCTACTAATCATTTATATCTTTTACTGTCTAATTGTTGTTTCAGTGCACCTATTTTACACTCGAATAACATCTGTTCAATAAATACTTATTGAAAAAACATCCCTACCGTTTATTCTGTGTAATACTCTGAGACTAGGTGATCACGAGTGACTGAGCGAAAAGTAGTACACTGTTTCCACAGTCCTGAGGGATCAGGATTGTCATGTTCGATACTTGCCACAAACTTTTCTCTCCTTGGTAAGAGGAGTTTCTAGTAGCACTGTGAGCTAGCTGGTACACAGGCCAGCATACCCGGTGGGGGTGTCTAGAATCAGTCTGACACCAATCCTACAGTGTATGTTGTCTAAATACACAGATCCTATAAAGGTTTTATAGGAACAACGCAACATGGCGCCGCCAATGTTGTTTGGATACTTATTTAACAGTCAAATCTGAGTAGTTCAGTCCTACTATTCTCAACAACCCCATACCCACATGTCCCCAAAGATGTCTGGAGTGGGAAGGTACAAAAATCAGGAGCAGCTGAGAAGGCAAAATCCTATGTATTGGCTGTTGGGTAATCAAGCTTGAAGGACACATTGTTCCTATTTGTGCCTAACACCATATCTCAGTTTCCTTGAAGAACTCTTCTTTCTAAACAAAATGACTGAACAGGGAGATGCTGTGCACAAACTGAATATAACAGTCCAGGAAGAAGAAGATGCAAATGCAATACTAATTACAGAAAATGTTAGGAATGCTATCACCCTAAAACTAGCTTCATATGGTTTAACAGCTAGGGGTGGGCCAGTAACGTTCGTGATTGAGGCACACCACTCATCTAGAACAGTGGTATTCTATTCATGGGTTACATTCCGTTAGATCTGGCATCATTGGCGTGGATCTCTCTTACCCTCTACTCTTCCTGTCATGTATGTTGGCTGACTGTAGATGTTCTGGGTGCCGTGCCACTGCTAATCAGTGCCACAGCATGAATGCTCCCTGTATATAAATGACTGTATGAATAAGGATAACCCTGATGGCTACATCTGTGTAGCCTGTTTGTTAAGGATTACGTCTATCACTCTATCAGGCCCTAGGAACCCGATAGGAACTTCGAGTTTGAAATATTTATGCTCAAGACATTGAGGGCCACCTTTTAGTAAGGACCATTTATATATCACATGTTTTGAAATGCATTTCCTGAAAACGCGGTAGTTTCTTGCCTAAAGCTTTACTGCAGGCTGTCGCGAGTATATGTATTGGCCATCTGGTTTTGGAGCAGCTGGGTCAGACCTGGCTGGAGAGAGAGATCGCTATTCAGAGAGTGGGAAGGGGTCACTCTTTGATCCGAGCAGGGCTGTGCCTGGCAAGATAAATTATGGCTCCACCTCCCACTGGGTGTCTGATAGCAGACCCCTTCATTCTGAAAGGGCAGGATGTCGCCTCATAAAACAAGTGCTCCTCAACTCCACCAAACTGGTTCTGATTGCAGCCAGTGATTTGCGACCTTAGAGAACAAAGACTTTCTAGCTATAAAATGCTGCGCTGGAACTTTGGCCAAGTGTGTTCCTTCTAGATGTCAAGACTAAACTCTGTCGGAGTGAACAGGGGAAAGGACTTTGAAACTTTCACCAAGCTTGCCGAAGAAACTTCCCGAGGGCCTAAATCGAGAACGCCTCCTGCAGAAGTCTCAGGGACATTAGACTTCACTCCGCCAGCCATTGCAATTCCTGTGCGAGGAATTTTACTTGCAGGTGAGACCTCCGTCGAGTGATCCAGAGCCTCTAGTTCTACTGTGAGGACTGCTGACTGGGAACCTTTAAACCTTTTTGCTAAACCTGTGCGGGCTAAGAGAGAGCTGTCGCTGCTGAGAGCCCACCTAACTCTAAACCTTTGAAACTTCTGCTAAACCTGTTTGGGCTGCTGCAGCTAAGAAAGAGCAGCTGCCGCTGAGAGCCCGACTAAATCTGCTCCTTCAATTCTTCCCCTAGATCTGTATAGGCTGCTGCTGCTGAGAGAGAGAGCTGCCTCCGCTGAGAGCCCACCGGAATCTGTACCTTCGAGACCTACGCTGAACCTGTGTGGACCGCTATAGCTAAGAGAGAGCTGTAGCTGCTGAGCGTCCACCATTGTGCCAGCCTGGCCGATACCATCCTCTGTCGTGTGGGCCCTGGCAGCTGAGAGAGCACTGTGGCCGCTGAGTGCCCGCATCCTTTGCCACTTTACATCATCATGGTTTGTCCCGTGGGCCCCCGCAGACAAGAGAGAGCTGTAGCCGCTAAGTACCTGCTCCCTTTGCTACTTTGCATCATCGTGAATTGTCCCATACGTCGCCGCGGCCAAGAGAGAGCTGTAGCCGCTGAGTGCCTGCACCCTTTGCTACTGTGCATCATTGTGAATTGTCCCGTGGGCCACCACAGCCTAGAGAGAGTTGTAGCTGCTGAGTGCCCGCAACCCTTGCTACTTTGCATCATCGTGATTTGTATAGTGGGCCGCCGCAGCCAAGAGAGAGCCGTAGCCGCTGAGTGCCCGCGCCCTTTGCTACTTTGCATCATCGAGATTTGCTCCATGGGCCGCCACAGCTAAGAGAGAGCTGCTGCCGCGGTGAGCCCGCACCTGGTTCACCCTTGTTGAGGATTGTCACTATCATCTCGTGGGCTGCCGGAGCTAAGAGAGGGCTGCTGCCGCTGTGAGCCAACCACGGAGCTGCATGACGAGAGTCATCGCCACCACCAGCCCAGGCCACCGTAGCACGCGCTGCTGTTGCTGAGCGCCCGCCTGTCCACGAGGGCCCGAATCATTGTGGGTGCACACTGCGGACCTCAGCCTCCAAGATTCATGGTCACTGGGAGTCCATTTGTCACCGTCTCCGCTTCTTCGAGAAGCTGCATGCTGTGTCCCCTTTCAACGACAGGTATCTAGTGCGCAACAGGTTGCCTAGGCCCCGACCCTGAACCCAGTCAGTGTCCCGCTTTGGTGAATACGTTATTGTCTTTTTGAGTCCCTACGGGTTGACATGAAGTGTAGTTGTTGAAACGCTTTGAGAGTTTTGAGTTAAACTGTTAGATAAAGATATTATTTTTCTCTTCCTACCTGAGTTGTGTCCTTTTGTGGTGTCATTGCTGCCTTATTGCACATGGTCAAAAATGTTTCACACACTCCCTCTGCCTAACAGCTCGTGCTACATTACCACAGGGTTGAGCAGGGGTTGTCAAAAGGGGTAGCCCACTTGCCCTGACTCAGGAAGAAGGGTCCCTATTTGGATATTGGCACCTGCCATTGCCACCTAGAGACCATCATTTCTAACACATTCCCACAGGCGAATGCACTGACAAAAACATTTCATTACTACATAGAAGATTAAATACTGGATGAAAATTATCCATACAAGGGCATTGAAGTTCCTTTCATTTACCAGGAGCATTTATACTGGTTTAAAGGCGCCATAGCCGATACAAGAAATAAAGTAATACTCGGTCCTCTCGGAAGAGACGGAGCAACATGGCCAGTATTAGCAGCCCACGCTCCACATCCTGACATTGAAACATTGCCAGCAGGAGACTTACTTACAGAACACAAAGAACTAATAAAAGTTTACCAAAACATGACATAGTTCGTGATGAGGACACAGTTCAGCCAGCAAAGGCTACACCAACAGATCAGACTCAAACATCAACAACTAAAATTACACCACAAACATTACACGCATAAATGGGTAAAATGCTCAGTAAACGCGAACAGATGACATTTTGGGTGGCTCAAAAAATAATACAGCTAGAGGTGGTATTTCCAAACACCAGCCCACACAGAATGTTAACAATTTGCTTGCCCATGGGGATAACACCCTTGATAGAAGATTGTATCTCTTGGGGTACAGTGTTTGCTGCCTTATATACTAGAACTCATGATATCCCGTCATTAGCAATAAAACCAGTTGTATTAAGACCAGCAGCGGCTGGCGCAAGTAAGCGTGGTGCGCCGGGGCAGGGTGTTGGGGAGTCAACAGACAACACAACATGTAAAATCAAATAAATAAATGAAACCTATTCTGCCATTGGTCGACTCCCTACCACTCGCCCCGCTCCACTGCCCCACTGCGCTTAGCTACACCGGCCGCGACTGATTAAGGCAAATAAAGAACGAGTATAGAGCAGAATTGCTCTGAACTTAGGAATGAAGGGCCATATTAGCAAGAACCTCGTTAAAATTATCACTGTTTTAGTGGCAGTAAACTGCCGCTAAAATGACGATAATGGGCTTGCTAATACGCGTTATAGAATTCCAATAGAAGCCCAGGTTAGATGTCATGCACATGTGGCATTTCTGAACTTTGGCAGAAGATACATTTTGGATTGCGCAAAAAGGGTTAAACCTTTCTACGACCTCATGAGACCTGATTTTTCAGTTAGGCAATAGACACAGGGGCACACAGAAACCCTTCGTTCCCTACAAGCTGACATGATAGTTTCAAAACACTTACAGACATGCATAAATGTTTGCAATCTAGTGATTCGTATAGTTGCGGGTCTATCTGGGTACACCTACCTAACATACAACGAAGACGAAACGTTACCCATAGCATACAAATCACATTTGTACGCAAACGCTGAGATGCGTTTTGCATCCACAGAAAATATTCTAACTACAGTACAGACTGCTATAGTGACAGAAAGAGCACTGGCTCAGGGAAAACAAATATTTATTGTGACCCCAGTACCGGCCTTAGGGGCTGCAACAAAGGCAAGCGTTCTAATTGCTATAGCGTTACATCCGAGATGGATACAATGGGCTAATACTCTCACTGCAACAGACGTAGAATACAGATAGGACCTAAATCTAAAAACACAAGCATTTCTGCAATATGAACACTATGAACAAGAATATCCTCTCCTGAATAAACACTATGCCGAAAAGATCTCTAAGGGGTGTCACTCCTTGTGAGGTCCTATTTGGGACAAGTATGTGGGTACCTGATCTCGATTGTGAAGGCACAGTGGCGGATGAAAAACCTTTTGACATCATTAAATGTTTGGCTGTCTTACAGGATCTGAATGAATCCAGAGCACTACAGAGCAATGTTCAAGTAATACTAAATACTACCCGCTATAGCTAATAGATTAACAGCAGTAGTTGCCTTCTCACTCTGAATCCCCGATCTATAAATTGCGCAGTTACTATGCACCACTTACTGAGGTTAACGAGTCAGTAATAAGAATAACTATGCTAACGTTGACCAGTAGTATTTGATCCTGCAACATTAGGCTTTAGGTTTGTTCACCTTTATATTTATATTTATAAACACTTAACCTTCACGAAGACAGCACCACAGTTTTTACGACCAATTTTTCACAACTAACGTTTCACCACCTTCGTTATCATTATATTTCTTTTGGAGCACAATCACTTTGGATGTTAAAGAACCTACAACCTTTGTGACTTCTTTATGTTCATAAACAGTTCTTGATTACACCATATCATTGTTTTCAGAGAACCCCCAGATGAAGGCATTTTTTGCCGAAATGCATTGGGATGTATAAATAATTGTTAAGTTATATACAATGCACTCTGGGATGAAGATATACTAAGGAATTGAAAGGATGTTATTCAACATAACTGTGACGCAACAGTTAAAATAAAAACACATTTTTAATACTAAGGAGTGTGTTCACACTAGGCTTTATTGACAAACCTTAATAAACCTTTTTAGAAAGGACCATATACCTGTTGCCTAGGGGACGTTCCCTATATCCATAGGGATGCACCGCCATTCAAGTAAAACGGTTTGCCGCTGGGAAAGTCAAGTCAGACATGACAAGACTTGTCTGGATTCCTAAAGCCGGGGATCTGCTCAGAGAAAAGACAACAGACAAAAAAAGAATTTGGACCATCATACAGAAAACCTGTACTTGTCCCGGCAGTCAAAGGAACTAGAACTGTAATTCTTCCATCTCTTGCCAGAAGAAGGAGAAAAGATTTGCCTCCATTGATTTGATAAAACCCCACTATGTGGCCGATACTGAATAGTAGGCCTCATGGGATCCTGGTTAGCCAACGCCCTCCTCTCGCTACCATACAAGAAGTACAAACAGAAAGGTTCATCTCGTTTGAAGAGACTCCTATATGGAATGATGGACTATGTAACAGTGCCATGGAACCCATGCCTCTTGAAACTGATATTCAAGATCAAAATATAAGACAAATTTCAATTCAACCTAACACTGATGTCTACATAAATATGCCTCAACTAGAGGTATCTACAAGTTCAACACAACCTGCTGAGCTGCCTAAAATATATCGAACTACATCTGGGTTTTTCATCGACTTCGATACATTTTCCTTGGATCCAAGTGAGCCTGAAACAATGCCAGCCCCAATATCCCGGGCCGTTTCTCGTTGCCAGCGGGATGCTTTGCCGCACCGCATGAGCAGGCTACATACATCCGCTCATTCAGGGAATCCTTTGTAGCCGCTTATTAAATACCCACAGGATGGAGCAAGATTCTGTGTTACGAAGCCGGTTATATGAGCACTAGATATGCTAATACCCTCGACATGGATACTCAAGCATTTTCTTCAACTGCGCGATAGAAGGGAGATCTTCAGTTGAGCTCGCCCTCCTGTGGTCCAGTGTGCCCTTTATTACCAGATGAGCCACCCTGGCGGTCACATCCTGTATGTTTAACATTGCGGCGGGTGCTGCTTGAAGCAGCACCCGCCGCAATGTTAAAACTGCATGTATTACATTTACATGCACAAAGCGGCAGGCACCGCGCGGTGCCTGCCGCTTTGTGCATATAAATGTTGGGGGGTACCATAGGTACCCCCCATGTGCACCCCCCACCCCCCGGCACCCTGGGGGCCCGCAACGGGCCCCCAAATGCCAAAGTCCACATGCTTTTCCACGGCAGAAAAGCCGCCGCGTAAAAGCATATGTCCGTCCACATCCTAATTTGGCTGACGGTGTCTTGCAGATACCGTCACCAAATAGCCCTCCCCACCCAGCGGATCAGCGGCGTACGGACCAGCCATCTGCCGCTGGTCCCACCGCAGTCCCACCGCCATCCTAATCTGGCGGTGGGTGTTGTCTGTGGCCACGGTGGTTAATCCGCATCATCCAGGCCGACGGTGGCTTCCGCCAGCCCGGGGGATGCGGATTAACCGCCATCCTAATCAGCCCCATTGTTTCCACCGACACACACAGTCAGTGAGGTTCAGCTATGGCCTTCGCTGAATGTTTTTTTATACGGTTTGATACTCTAAGCAGAATGAAAGCCATGCTTCTGCAGAAAACCGTGCCCTTAACCGCCGCCAGGGAGACTTTTGATTTCCAGATTGCAAGGTTCTCGGCTGAGATACAGGCACTCATACGTACAAACTGCCCCTTCCATTTAACAGAAATGGTAAATCATATCTTTAACATTTCTTATTGTTTTTTTTTAAAAATCTTTTTATTAACAATTGACAAAACAGGTGGCAATCATCACGGTATAGCACTAATTCGGTTACCTTTGTAGCGCAAGGAGTCTCAGGACACATACAGTAAGCACAGTGCATAGGGATAAAAACAGTGTAATAAGTAGAGTTCACAGTACAAGTGGTTCGTCAGAAGAAGCGGTTCGGGGGGGCTCGCAGATGTTACCTCTGTAATCGTTCCAGGCGGACCAAATCCGTGTCCATTTCCCCGGGCAGCCCCTTGCCTCATACACAGTCCTCTCCTGGAGCATGCACCAGTCCATATCGGACTTCCATTGTCCAATCTTGGGAGGTTGAGTCGCCCCCCACAGCCTTGCTATGTTCCTTATCTTTAACATTTCTGATACAACTGGTATAGTCCACCTATTTAAGACCATATGCTTGGGACTGTTAAGCACCTTTCAGATGAATAAAAGAATGAATGAAAGGGAATTTGTTTAGCGCGGACAAAGGACAAGGGCATCAAGGCGCTAAATGGTCCAGATGGACCTTGGAGTGATACTGTAATCTTCCTAAGATCTCGGGATCGGGGAGACGGTAATAGACCCACATGGACCTTGGAGTAATACTGTAATCTTCCTAAGATCTCGGGATCGGGGAGACGGTAATAGACCCACAACAACAACAAGGTGTTAGGTTTGCCAATACAGCAACTGTTTAATGTACACAGTATAAAAGGGTAAAGGAAATTAAGAATGATCATTACACTGTCTCGCTATGATGAGAATGCTCCCTTCCAACATCATCTAAAGAAGAATGTAACATGAAAACATACGATACCCATCAGCCGTCGCCCTGGTCCTAGGAGGGCCGAGGTCCAACCGTCCTCTGCAGAAATACCGGTCCCGGTATTACTCCAACAGAGGACACCGTGCAAAGTAACGGCCGAAAATGCCGTTCGAATAAGACTGATGGGGCAGATTATGTTCTCTGCTTGACAGCGTGTGAATTGGTGTCTGTGCACTGAGAAAGCACGACACTCGGGATTGCCCGGCCGGGCACTCTACCAATGGGTCCAGTTGTTATTGAAGCCCAAGCAGAGACGCGGCAAACACCTCCCTTGGTGTGCGTCTCTGCCTCACAATCCGTCCTGGGAGCGTAGAAACCAACGCTCGACCAAGACTCCTTCGGTGTTATGACAGAACGAGCAGCCGCTCGCCCTACCTCCTTACGCGATCCTGTAAACCAGAACTGTGGGTCTGTTAACTTCAGTAAGCTGCACAGTTCGGGCTTCCTCGGAAAACAAGAGAACTGCGGGAAATCACAGAGGCCGGCAAGAATCCAAAATATCCGACAGCGTCTCGTCGTCCTCAGCATCTTAAGTACGCATTTCCGAGTGCGCGCTAGTCGCGCCAGGCATGCTGGTCTTCGTAGTTTCCTGTCCGCCCGCTGATACCGGGTTCTGAGGCTGTTTCCGCTGTCATGCCCCGTGGAGCCACGCAGCGTCCCGGAATACCTGACAGTACATCCTCCTCCCATCAGCCCCTTCTCACGGGGCCAGCGCAGGCAGGGTGCTTCTTGTGGAATGAGGCCACCAACCTAGGGGCGTGGACACCAGACGCGGGCTCACTCGACTGCTCCTCCGGGCCATACCCCTTCCAAGCCACGAGATACCATAGCTTGTTGCCCCGCCACTTGGAATCCCGAATTCCGGCCACCTCATATTCCACATCGGCGTCCACCGACACAGGCACAGGCGGCACACGTCTGCCAGGAGCAGAGGGCTTTAACAGGGACATGTGGAACACAGGATGTACTCTCAGGTGGCCAGGCAAACACAGTTGCACGTTCACAGGGCTGATGCGCTTAGTGATGCGATAAGGACCAATGTACCGGGGATGAAACACACTGAGTTTGCGGAACCGCTGGTTCCTGGTGGACACCCAGACATAATCTCCAACAGCGTACACAGGTCCAGGCCGCTGTTTTTTGTCCGCTGCAACTTTGTACGCCACCTTGGCCGCCTCCAGGAAAGTCCGAGATCGAACAAGCGTTTCCTTGATGTGCGCCACCCTCTTGGCGGCTTCTGGCACCCGAAGGTCCCTGACGGGGTGTATGAACGTTAGAAACCTGGGGTGATGACCATAGTTGCTGTAAAAAGGGGATGCCTTGGTGGAGCTATGCGTGGCGTTGTTGTAGGCGACCTCCGCAAGCCACAGGTGATCCACCCACTCCTCGGTCCCTTGATCCACAAAGCAAAGTAGGTACTGCTTGAGTGACTGGTTAAGGCGTTCCGTCTGGCTGTCAGTCTGTGGATGATAGCTTGTTGACAAAGCAGATGTAACGTGCAACGCCGAACACCACTTCCTCCAGAATTGGGCCGTGAACTGCGATCCCCTGTCCGACACAATCAGGTTGGGCAGCCCGTGCAACCGTACCACATTCCTCAGAAGGAGCAAGGCTAGCTGGCCTGCGAGGGTACCTGCTTACAGGCTATGAAGTGCCCCATCTTCATGAGATAGTCCACTACAATCAAGATCGCCGTACAGCCCTGATCCACAGGCAACCCCACGACGAAATCCAGGGATATGTTCTCCCACGGCCTGCAGGTCCTGTGGACGTCGATGGTCCGATTTCATGGCTGCACAGACAGAACAGTCTTCTCCCCATCTCCGGACATCTGCACGCAAAAACGGCCACCAGAAATGCCTCCCCAGGCTGGACACGGTTTTCTCGAACCCCAGATGGCCTGCGCTGGGCGACTCGTGGCACCAAGTAAAGGCCTGTTTCCTAAGCCGTGGACTAGGCACTAGCAAACGGCGACCGTTCACTGGTATCCCGTCCTTCACCTGCCACTCTCTGTGGCTCACAAGCCATCTCCTCCAGGCAAAGGTTTGTATCCCCCTCTGGATGCCCTTGAGGAACATGTCCGGCTGTATTACTCCTAGCACAGCGCCCGGAGGTATGATGGAGTGCACTGGTGCAGGTGACGGAGCCAGAACAGAAGTTTGACGGGAAAGCGCATCCGCCTTCCTGTTTTCAGTGCCAGGCCTGTAAGTGATGTGGATGTGAAACCCGGAAAAGAAAAGCATCTGCCTAGGCGACAGGTGTCTTGCCGCCGTCATGAACTGCAGGTTGCGGTGGTCCGTGTATACAGTCACTACATGTCTGGCTCCCATCAGCCAGTGTCTCCATTCCGCGAATGTGTCCTTTATGGCCAATAGCTCCTTCTCTGCAATGTGGTAGTTTCTTTCTGCAGTGTTAAACTTCCTGGACATGAAGGCCACGGGATGTAGTGCTCCGGAGTGTTGATGCCGTTGCGACAGGATGGCCCCCACCGCGACCTCAGAGGCATCCGCCTCCACCACATACGGTAAGTCCTGGTTAGGATGAGCCAGGATGGGCGCAGAAATGAACGCCTTCTTCAACGCCACAAAGGCGGCCTGAGCATCCGCGTTCCATATGAAGGGTTGCGATTTTCGCAACAGCTGTGTAATCGGGGCCACCAACCCTGAAAACCCCTAGATGAAACGGCGATAGAAATTGGCGAACCCGATGAAGCACTGCACGTCTTTCACCCCCTGGGGCGTTGGCCAGTCTTCCACTGCCCTGACCTTGCGCTCTGCCATCTCCTGTCCATCAGGGTTCAACATCACCCCAAGAAACTCCACAGATGTGACGTGGAAATCGCATTTACTGAGCTTACAGAACAGCAGGTTTTCTCTGAGTCTCTGGAGTACGGTGGCTACATGTCGTACGTGTTCCTCCTCTGTGTTTGAATAGACGAGAATATCGTCAATGTACACCACCACGTACTCATCCATGATGCCGCGGAATACCTCGTTTAGGAAGTACTGAAAGGCCGCAGGGGCGTTGCAAAGCCCGAACGGCATGACGAGGTATTCGCAGAGGCCGAATCTGGTCTTAAACGCCGTCTTCCACTCGTCGCCGTTCCGCATACGCACCAGATGGTATGCCCCTTTGAGGTCAAGCTTCATGTACACCCGGGCTTTTTTCACTTGTTCCAGCAAGACGCTTATGAGTGGCAAAGGGTACCGGTTTTTCACGGTAATAGCATTCAAAGCCCTGAAGTCCACACAGGCCCTCAACTCACCATTGGCCTTCGGGATGAAGAAAAGGGGTGAAGCCGCTGGGGACTTGGAGGGTCTGATGAATCCCAGCCCTAAGAGTTTATCAAGGTAGGAGCGCAGATGGACGTTCTCCGGTTCCGTCAAGGCGTACAGCCTGCCACTGGGTACACAGGCACCCGGAACCAAGTCGATTTGACAATCGTAAATCCGGTGCAGGGGAAGGACCTCGGCCCGTGCTTCGTCAAAGACGTCCCTGAAGGCATGGTATACTCTGGGTAACGTAACCGCTTTCTCTGCCGCTGTGGCCACTGTGTGATCCAACCCTTGACCGGTGGCGGACCCCGTCTGTACCCCACAGTGTTGGTGACAGTGAGAAGAAGTCATCAGGATCGTGTGAGAAACCCAATCAACGGTCGGGTTGTTTTTCTTGAGCCATGGTAGACCCAGTATTATCCCATACTGAGGTGCTCGGATGATACTGAAGTCTATGCCCTCCTCGTGCTGTTCCCCGTATCTCACAGGCAGTACACCTGTATGGTGACCTATGGGGCCGGTGACCAGCCGTCTCCCATCCACGGCATATACGTCCTCTGGTATGTCCTTGGGTATGAGGGCTATGCCCATCCGCCGTGCCTCTTCTTTGTCCCTGAACAGGCCAGTGGCCCCTGAGTCAACCATGGCTTCTACGGGAATCCACCTGGCATCTACGGATACTTGAACTGTGACATACAGGTGCTGCGGTCTTGTATGAGCAAGGCGTGACAAAGAAGGGGTGCTATAACGACTCCGAGAGGCCCCTTCGCTGTTCTGGGAGTCCGTTAGTTTTCCGCCTGGACGTCAACTGCCGCGGTTACCGGTCTATTGGTCCTGAATCGGCTGTCCTTTGGCTTGGCCGGGCATTCTCGTACATAATGCCCCTTCTTGCCACAGTACAAACAGAGGCCTTGTTTGCGGCGTGTCTCTTTTTCTGTGGCGGTAAGGCTGGCCCGAATGGCACCAATGTCCATGGGTTCCGCCTTGGTGGTGGTGTTGCTTTCTGGAGCTCCAGGCATCCCTGACAAAGTTATAGGTCTTCCTTTCTTTTTGTGGTCTCCTATGCGTTCGCTCAAGCGATGGTCCAAGCGTAGGACCAAGGCGATGATACCTTCGCATGTCTTGGGCTGTGGGTCGATCTGGGCGATGACATCCTTGAGCTCCTCGCTCAGTCCCTGGTGGAACAGCGCTATTTGTTTCGAGACTGGCCATTTGGTTTCTGCCACCAAACGACGAAAGGAGTTCAGGTAGTGCACTATATCGTTGCTGCCCTGACGTAGTGCAAGCATTTCTCTGTCTGCGGTGTATGTATCCGCACGTCTATCGAAGACCTTCAGAAACTCCTCGCGAAACGCCCCCCAATCACATAGTATTGGGTCATCCCTGCTAACCAATGGTACCGCCCATTGAGCTGCGTTCCCTGCAAGGTACGAGATGAGAAAGGCCACCCTAGCCTGACTAGTGGGGAACGCCTTGGGTTTGCAGGACAGGTGCAACGCCACCTGCGTCAGGAAGACCTGCACCGTATTAGGGTCTCTGCTGTATTGTTCTGGTGTGGCCAAGGGAACGGAGACTGGCATCTCAACCACAACCGCTGGAGAAGTGGGAACAGCCTGACTTCCAGCATCAAAAGGATTCCGCTGCGCCGCTTCGAACCTGGCCTTCAAATCCGCTGTTTCCTGCCTGGATGCGGTCAGCTCGATTTGGACGGTGGCAAGAGCAGCCAATACATCATCCAGGGTGGCCATGATCCTCTTTCCCCGATCAGGAGAAGATTTGTATCTATGCGGTCGGATATTATGTAATCTTCCTAAGATCTCGGGATCGGGGAGACGGTAATAGACCCACAACAACAACAAGGTGTTAGGTTTGCCAATACAGCAACTGTTTAATGTACACAGTATATAAGGGAAAAGGAAATTAAGAATGATCGTTACACTGTCTCGCTATGATGAAAATGCTCTCATCCAACATCGGCTAAAGAAGAATGTAACATGAAAACATACGATACCCATCAGCCGTCGCCCTGGTCCTAGGAGGGCCGAGGTCCAACCGTCCTCTGCAGAAATACCGGATCCGGTATTACTCCAACAGAGGACACCGTGCAAAGTAACGGCCGAAATTGCCGTTCGAATACGACTGATGGGGCAGATTATGTTCTCTGCTTGACAGCGCGTGAATTGGTGTCTTTGCGCTGAGAAAACACGACACTCGGGAATGCCCGGCCGGGCACTCTACCGATGGGTCCAGTTGTTATTGAAGCCCAAGCAGAGACACGGCAAACACCTCCCTTTGGTGTGCGTCTCTACCTCACAATCCGTCCTGGGAGCGTAGAAACCAACGCTCGACCAAGACTCCTTCGGTGTTATGACAGAACGAGCAGCCGCTCGCCCTACCTCCTTACGCGATCCTGTAAACCAGAACTGTGGGTCCGTTAACTTCAGTAAGCTGCACAGTTCGGGCTTCCGCCGAAAACAAGAGAAATGCGGGAAATCACAGAGGCCGGCAAGAATCCAAAATATCCGACAGCGTCCCGTCGTCCTCAGCGTCTTAAGTACGCATTTCCAGGCATGCTGGTCTTCGTAGTTTCCTGTCTGCCCGCTGATGCCGGGTTCTGCGGCTGTTTCCGCTGTCATGCCCCGTGGAGCCACGCAGCATCCCGGAATACCTGACAGATACCAAACTTTATATACTCCGTATTCTGAAGCATTTTTGGAGGAGTTCCGCTGATCCTGTTTTTAATAGCAGGTATCCTGATTGTAGTGTTTCTGCTTCGCAATGGATGTCCCAGTCACCAAGGAGATGGAAAAAGCGCTCCTGGAGTGTAAAGACCGTGATTGAATGGTACAACATATGGGTATACCTCGCCTACGAGAACTGAGCGCCTCTTGGTTCTTGTCATTTAGACATGTCTGGATGGACTGCATATTACCTGTTCTCCGATGCCTGTTCTACGAAGAAGAATGCGTTTTGGATCTCTGCCTGACACTTTCATCAGTTGCGCAACTCAACGTTGATGCCCATGTTTTGCAGTGTCTCCAGTGTATTCCTATGTTGATGCCAGCATTCTTAGAGCCTCCACATGAAGTCTCAGCTCCTATTGGAATGGAAACCGGGTCAGCCACTGACACCCAGGCCTAGGATGGCACACAGTCTGCCCCAGCATCAGCTGCATGCAGTACAGAAGATCTTCTGTGCTCAATTGACATGATTTGTGAGGTGTTGCAAGGGTTGTTGTCTGCAAAGGCAGGCAACAGCAATGTTGCGTCTACCAGCCAGGACACATAAGTATTTGGCTCGTCGTGTGCTTGGAAGCATTTGTCCTTTTTTAAACAAAATCAAAATGGGAAATCCAAAACAATTGACATTCTTTGTGAACTGAATGGTTTTCAGATGCTTGTAGCAGTTTGAATTATATATACGGACACATTAGAGCCATCGCTTGAGTGACAATTTTTCCTTTATCCATGTTTTAGAATAAAAAAAAAAAACAAATATTTTATTGTAGTTATTTGCATACCAGTGCCTAAACAGCCTAATAATACGTTAGAATGTAATTATGTCGTCCAGCCGGATGAGGAGTGGGTGTGATATTCCATATAGGTACCCGAATATAGGCTTAGGCAACATCCTAACCTTTTACCTATATTCTCCCCTACATTACATACATAATGGTTCTTAGGGACTGACCTTTAACCTAGATACGACACTGCACACAGAACACAGGATTTTCCCTGGTAAAGGCCTCATACATTATGCATGAGGATTCTTAGAAACCTCCGCAGGACTACCATCTCCTGTATAATATCTATGTATAAAGTTCATTCCCGACGTCATCCTAAGTCCGACAAGAGGCACAGCGTGGTAAAACCCCCGGGGAGACCTTTGGGTATAAAAACATCACATCTTGCTGAGACAAGGCGAGGAGATAAGGACTTACCTGCTGACACACACGAATGCGAGACGCTGAGGTTCCTTTTTTTTTTTTACTCCAGCTCGCAGTGGTCTAATATCCTTTGTGGGGTGTCCAACTTGAGCCCAAAACGGGGTCCCACAGTCTCTCACTTCAGATAATGGGGTTGGCTTTATCCAAGAGGGATTCTTGGCTGAACATCTTCATACATGTGAGGTATACTTAGGTACATCTAGTTAGGGTAGCATCGTAAGAGTACGCATTTTATTTTATGTATTTTATATACTTGCCTGTATTCATTGTTATAGCAAGATGGTAGAAATCTACCATCCTTTTACTTTCTTAGTGCTTCTATTCGTTTATATCTTTTAATGTCTAATGGTTGTTTCAGCGCATCTATATTACATAGAATAATGGCTGTTCAATAAATACCTTTTTTTAAAACACATTTTTATAAATTTTTCATTAAACTATTACAGCACTTGAGTACAAAATTGCAATTTCTAAATGTAATCAGTCCAACTATTAAAGCAGATAACATTTACATTATTACGTTCAGTGTTTGGACCAGTAAAGCAACAACTATGTTTTATGTATCCAAGGCTGTAGTCTACTTAACCCCCTTTATCCCTGCCCCCCCCCATCCCTCTGTCCTGGTTGTAGCATTTTAGTTCTATTCTATTGCTTCCTCACATCCCAGAGCTGGCAACCTGTTATGGAAAAAATTGTGTTCAACAGTAGCATTACCTGACATCGCAGTTCACAGTCAAAGGTGATCTTATATGTACTCAATACAACAATCTATTCCAGTTATTGTGATTGTGAGCTAGAGTTAATACCATTATGTTCCACTTCTATATTTTTAAAGGCCAGCAACATAATATCCCATTCCATAGCTATTGGGATGTTTTGTAAACTTCTGACTTCTTCCCTTCGTATTGCTGCACTTTCCGCGTTACCCCAACGGATTACCTCTCTGTGCCAGCTGTATATCATTAGTATATAAAACAAGGGAACCCGTAAAGGTAGTGAGGGACCTCGGGTAATTTATATGTTTAAAGCTAACAAAGGTCCTAAGCTATGGGAAGATATAACAAGTGAGAATAAGCATAGACTTAAAATTAAGACTATGTATCTTTTACTCCAATGTCCAGCCGGACAGGGAGGTATATATTTTAAGGATTTGGTGCATATATACAAGAATTAGGAAGTGGAGCAAGCCACAATTTACTGGGCACAAACCTGTACCAAGTCAGGGAGAAGGAAAGGACATTAGTGGAGTGGTGTGGCTCACTGGTTAGAGGCGGCAGACCCGGAAGCAGAGAACGGCCTGGGAGCAGGGTTCAATTCCCGACGCGGCAGGGTCGTGGACCAGGGTCAGCGGACTCGACAATTCTCGCCTCGGTGCCTACTCTAACCAGGGATCACACTCTGCAACTCTGGGCATTAAGCTTGCCTCATCTCTACAACGGCCCCCCACAGACGCCGGGGATGCCTGGTTTCACCTTAGAGATACCCAGAAGGGACCATCTCACAGGGAAAGCCAGGACGGGTTCCCTAGCGGTCTCCAGCGCCGGGACGCTTACGGGCAGCCGTGCGATTTACAAGTCCAACACACACACATACATGGGGGAAGGATAGAAAAACAGGCAAACAAGTTGGAGAAAAATGGTGGCTTAAAGTACAATGAAGTTTTTACTTAAGCTCAGAACCGACAGTAACTGCAACACATGTAACAAGATTGAGAAGGGAAGCAGTACTGCACAAACTGTCGACGTTACGTTTCGATCCCTGTCTCCAAAAATTAAATTGGGATCATCTTCAGGACTACAATAAACATTTTGCCCGAATGTATTTTTAACAAGCCGGAGTACTTAGTAGGGGTGCGATCACGGCGTGGGGGGGAACCCGGTGGAGGGAGGCATCAGTCCATCTGGGGTGCCTGACACTTATGTTTGGGCGGCCTCCCGATGCATCTTGACTGTTAGAGATCTGACCCAGGCACTGGGGGTATAAGGGGTAACTCCTGGCATGCTGTTGCACTTAGCATTGGAGGAGTTCGAAGTCGCCGCACACAATGGGGCGAGCCGGTGCTTAGAGTTCCGTAATGAGAACGGCGTTGGGCGGCGGAACTGCTGGCTTGCTTCTGCCTGGCGTTGGAAGAGTGGTCGCGCACAGTGGGGCGAGCCGGTTCTTGGCGTTTCGTGATAGAACCGCCGTGGGTCGGCGAATGGGACCCGTCTGGTATGCCGGATGGCGGATGTGTGGGCTGTATATCATGGGCGTTTTTTTGGGATTTCCAGTGCATTGTGATTGCTCTTTTTTGCTAGTATTCAGGCCAAGTCCTTGAACCAAGTCTGTACTTTGTGTTTCGACGATCTGTTATATATTCCTAGAATACATTCCTCTGCCATGATCCGAACTTCTCTTTGTTTGGCTGACAGTGTATAGTGCCTGACTGTGTCTTCCGCCCATGTGTTACTTAAGATAATGAGTTCTAGTGCTGCATGTGCACGTATACCTACGTATAGCCACTTGATGAGGTGCCTTCCTCTACCCATGTAATACAACGCCTTAACTAGCTCATGTGTGGGGAGTTCTTGGCTCTGGGGTGCCCAGTGCGTTTTGACATAATGAAGCAACGCAGCATGTAGTAGGTATAAATGGTCTGGTGCCCCCATTTCTATTACAAACTCATTATGGTCCATAAGTATTCCATTGTTAAATAAATCACCTATTGTGATAATCCCCTCATCTAGACAAGCCGCAATTCGGCGTTTTGTTATTCTTGACTGACCAATAAAAACATATTGAAAAAACATCCCTACGCTTTATTCTGTGAAACACTCTGTGACCATGGGCCAGATGTAGCTCGCCAAATACTGGTCGGTAACGGCCGATTTCGGCCGTTACCGACCGGTATTTGGGATTTGTAATTTAGGGGGCCATAGATTGACAGAATCTGTAATTTTACCGATTCGGTAAATATTCAGAGTCGGTAAAATACCGAATCGGTAAATTTACCGATTCTGTAAATCAATATGTAGGTGGCACTGTAATCAGTGCCACAGGCCCTTACCGAATCGTTATTTACCATGGACTATTATTCCATGGTAAATAACGAATTCATGTGTACATGCACATCTGTGCATGTACACCTGTGCCATGTGGCACACAGACATGCCCTATGGTCACACAAGCCAGAAACAGGGGTGCAACAGGGTGTCAAAGTGACACCCTGTCCCCCTTGTAAATTCGGTATCTTTACAGATTCAGTAATTACCGAATCGGTATCTGCCATTGAATCCTATGGGCTTTAAGGCCCATAGGAATCAATGACAAATACCGATTCTGTAATTACAGAATCGGTAAATACCGAATCATACCGATTCAGTATTTGTTACCAAATTTCTACCTACATTTGAATTACCGATTCATGAATACCGAATCGGTAAAATTCGGTATTTATGAATCGGTAATTCACATTTACCTACATCTAGGCCTAAGTGAGCACGAGTGACTGAGCAAAAAGTAGTACACTGTTTCCACGTTCCTGAGGGATCAGGGTTGTCATGTTTGATAGTTGCCAAGACCTATTCTCTCCTTGGTAAGAGGAGTTTGTAGTGGCACTGGGAGCTAGCTGGTACACATGCCAGCAAAGCCAGTGGAGGTGTCTAGAATCAGTCTGACACCAATCCTACAGTCTATGTTGTCTAAATGTGCAGATCCTTTGTATGTTTTATAGGAACTACACAACAAGCTTACACACAAATAACTTCACACTAGTCTATTGTGACTGCAGACAGACTGGGACCAGGACAGGGAGGCAGGACATTCTAAATACTTCTGTCGGAGGAAAAATCTAGAAGCTTCTCCCATTACAAAGCTAGTTCAAGCCATATAAATTGGACCCTCAGACTCACTCTACAGTACACTCCTTGACATTTACATACTACAGAGGAAGGACTTTCCTGCTGCCAGAGCACAACACTGCTGCTTGATGCCTGCTCTCCTGTCTGCCCTGCTGTCTGAGAAGGAAGACTGGACCTGAACCCTTTATTTCAAATTAAAGTGACTCCAAGGGTCAATGGACTGACCTCTTGCTCTGAGCTACAGGGGCACAACAAGCCCCAGAGGCCTCTCTGTTACTGTCCAGATGACCTGCTGCAACTGGACCTACCTGATCCTGCAACTTGACCTGCCTTAGCCCTTCTTGGCTCTGTTTGAGGGAGTTCCTGATCCCCAAGAGGTGCCTTCTAGATCCTGGGCCCTTGAAGTGGCATCAGTTAAAATCCTCCTGGAAGAAAGGAAGAATCCTGAAGATTTTGGCTCTTCATAACCAAGATCTTGCCGTCCACACAACCTGCCAATGCGAAGGTCCAGTTAATCGACTCTTCACACTATAGTGATCACCACATACTACCAGCAAAGTGAGGTCTGCACTTCGCGCTGCAGCATTGACAGCCTGCAGTGACTTCAAAAACAAGATTGGTGGAGGGTCTAAGGGGAAAATTATTTAAAGACCAAAGGACAGACAAACCCCTTATTCACAGTATAACAATACAAAACGGACTGTCAGTGGTCTGTACAACTAATGGGGGCAAAGAAAAGAAAAATGTGACGGACTCTGTGTCTACCTGGAAGGTGTGTACAACAAAAAGGAAATGACCAAATACCATCCTTAACAGACAGTTATTATTTCAATCTGTCTCACACTCATTTTAATCTTGACACCATGATTTTCCCTAATAAACGTTTCCTTAAATCATGGTAGCCAATTTTACATCTCACTTTTTGATTCTTTTCTCACTGCAATTTAATATCCCACACCATCTCAAACTGATTTGATTTTTTGGTACTATACATCGCTGGTGGTTCCTCGGGTTTGGAGAAGCACATAATTCCAACAGGTGTGTGGCTCCTTAACCGGACCATCTTTGGTTCTATCCCAGATGATGAAGCTCTGCCATATGGGTGGGCTGATGGGATTCATTTCCTTTTTGTTGTACACACCTTCCAGGTAGACACAGAGTCCGTCACATTTTTCTTTTCTTTGCCCCCATTAGTTGTACAGACCACTGACAGTCCTTTTTGTATTGTTTTAGCCTGCAGTGACTGCCAATGCAAAGCTCCAGCAATGATCATCGCCAACGCCTGGCCTGCTCTTTGCGCTAAAGCTACTACCGTCCTCGATGCTCAACCAGCTCCTCCTTGCCTCCTCCACCACTAACAGAACTCTACGCACTGGACTTTAGAAGGCAACTTTTTCAGACGGACTAATCTTGCCCCTCTATCTGGCCCATGCATAATTGCGGATGGCACTTTGCACTTTTAGGCGCTATACCTCTTTGAATTCGCATATCTCCAGTTCTACTGATTGGATTTTTTGTCATTTTGGTGGCAAATATTGTATTACATTTTACTCAATTTTTAGGTCCAGCATCAGCGATGACCTGTTGTATTGCTCTGTGTGGCTTTGGCAAATCCACCCATTGCTATTGGCTGTTAGCTGCAGGATTCAGAAATGCTGGTTTCTTATTGGTGCTTCTCTGTTAAAGTCCCTCCTTTGCGTGTTTAGCTCTCTTTCTAACGATTTCACTCAGATAGCATTGTGGTTGGCCATCACACAGTGCAGCGTGAGATGGCCGCTCTTCCCTCCTTCCACTTGGCTATTGCAGGTCAGAAGTTTTTTTTTTGTAATGTTATATAGCATGAAACCAACCCGAAGGTCACCAGTTAAGGAGGACATATACATTATTTAATAGGCACGTGGAGATTAAGCGCTTTCCCCAGAAACATGGTGCTCGGTCCGACCACAGCTCTGCATTGCAGTGCTGCTCACACTCACGGCTGGTTTATTGACTGAGATGGTCCGATTTCTTAAGTGAGACTGCTTCAGGTTTTTACCTGGGTTGTTGCCTGTTTTTTTTGGCTAGTAGTTGTTGTTGGTGCTTCTCATGTGTTTTTGGGGCGGGTTGGACTGTGTTCAAGTCACAGGGCAGTAGCCGCTCTTCGATCCCTGTCTGAGGTCGGGAAGTAGAGCACCCCTGAGCAGTAGACAGTCCAGGGTCGGTGCAGACCAGCAAACACTCCTTCCTTCCTTCCCTTGAAAACATGCATTTTCCACACCCAGCCTCCACCTGCACCCTGACTAGGTGCCCTGTGCCTCTCTCAGAGAGGGTAGGGGTTTGTTTCCATGCCCAAACCAGCTTTATTAACAATTGTTTCGAAGTGCCTGTTTTTTATAGCCCCTGCATTCCAACTAGCGTGTACAGGGACTGAGACATACAACACTTTTCTTGTGGAACGGCAAGGGGCTTCCTGGTAACAGTGGCAGCCAAGAGGGGTGTTTATTGGGTATGTGCTTTCTGCGATAATTGGACGGAGGGTCTTACCAGGTTGCTGGCCGGGGGGGTTACTGGTGCAAAAAGAACAATTGATGGACAGAATGCAGAACAATGTTGTACATTCACCCCATTTGAACCCAGCCATATGCAAATCAGTCTTGACCCTGTGCCTCATGGGAACAGTCCAGCCTGAACTGCCAGGCCAAGTCCTCCCTGGACTGGAAACAAGCATCCTAGGACCGGTTTCAGGGTTTCACCCCTTATCAGCCAGGATAGATTGACTCCAGTGGCATGGAGAGCACGGGACCCACGTCTGGGCATACAAGTCTCACTCGAGGGGACAAATGCAAAAAGAACAATTGATGGACCGAATGCAGAACAATGTCTAACATCCACCCCAGTATAGAGATCAGGGCCTAAATCCATAGATTTTTGCTCACCATGCCATTCCAGTTTGAACCCAGCCATATGGAAATCAGTCTTGACCCTGTGCATCAAGGGAACAGTCCAACCCGAACTTCCAGGCCAGGTCCTCCCTAGTTTGGAAACAGGCATTCTCTGACCGGTTTCAGGGTTTCACCAGGATAGCTTGGGATGACTGGGGCCGAGGGTGTGTGTGGATTTATGTTGTTCTGGGACACTCGACCCGAGCGAGAGTGGAAGGTGGGGATGTGTGTCTGTGACTGCAGGGGGTGCCGCTGCCTCCTTGCTGTTCTACATCCCTTGTGTGAACAGAACTGAGGCTGGCATACCCGGCTGTGCACACAGCGGTAAAGCACAGTCAAAGTTGGCGCAATCAATAAAATGTGCTGCGTCAGCAAGAAAACAGCTCACGCTCTCGGGACAGTTGTCCATGGCCCGGGCGGCATAGTTATCAGTCTGCATTGTAACTTCAGCAAACCCGGGGCTCTTCTGCAGTGCCCTGGAGCTCTTTTCATGTGCAGAGCGTGCCGGAGCCCTGGTATACACTGTCACCTCAGTTGCTATGACATGGCTATGATTGACAGGTGAGTGTGTGTTTCATGGAAGGTGTTGGGGCTGATTGTGGACATAGATGTCTCGGAGATTGCTCTTAGTATGTAGGAAGAGCTGCAATGAGACACACTCTCAGAGTTTCTAGGGGACCCTGGGGAGGGTTAATCACTCAAGCTCTTCCCTGGTTTCAACCCTGGTGCCTAGGCCCCTCCCGAGCGCACAGAGGCCCATTGAGTGTTGACCCTAATTGGTGTGCGCCCACCATCTTATCACCAGCTTCTCTAAGCACTAATTGGACTAGTCTCCTCTTTCCTTGCTGCCCCAGTAATTCATTTGTGCTCTTTTGAAACAATTGATCCAGGTTTAGGGTGCACTCATGGTTTTAGAGCTGAGGGGAGACTTTTAAGCTCTGTATCCATCCTGGATGGGGATGCTGGCCCATCACAAAGTACCTCCCTGGGCCAACAATTAAGTGCACCCAAGTGGATGGCTTTCAGCTTCATTTTTACTTGAAACAGATATTCTGCCGTGACCCCAGGGATTGAGCAAGGACTCGTGGAAAAGAGACATGCTCGGAAGCAATCCGCTCCTTTAACTCACTAACAAGTTTTTAAAATTGTTTTGTGTAAAACTAATCCGCACCACACCAACACGCGGGTTAGTGAAGCTTGCTTATGTGTTTGCTAACAAGAATAACATGAATTAAGGACTGAAATCACTTTTAAGGGGAAATCTTTACTGCGCATGTGTCAACTGCATCAACCCAGTATGATGAGCTATCGCTTGGAGGGAAATTCTTGTTCATGAGCAGAAGATACTAAAATGGAGTCTTGAAGTCTCACATGCATGGCATCTGCTGGCTTGAACTAAATCGAGTGGTTTTTACTAGAGCTAATGCGGGGATAAGTGTAATAAATACACTTGGATAGAAGTGGGTGGTATACAGTGAAACCATTTATTTTTTAAAGTAACATCTGTCTTTCTGACTTTATCACTAGCGCATATTTGGGCCGCTCATGTATAGCTAAAGTAAGCTGAGTCACATGACTACTGCGCATGACACTGAAAGTAAACCCGAATGATGACTTAAGAGGTTGAATGGATGCCAAGGTCGCCAGTGTCCTATCCTGTGAACGGTTGGTGCAGAGTTCAGCAATGAGATGTTCCATTCATTGTAGTGTTATTAATGTTTCAAAATGAATACATGTAGTGGATGGGAATACAATTTTGAATACAAATTAAGTTGATGGGTTTGCGAACAATGGTTTAACTGAATTAAATGACATTTAAGCATGGTGTGATGATCTTCCCCTTTGCCCGACCAATTAGGTTTCGTATTTTTACGATATTGAAGCTTTAGTTGGTGGGACATGTAGAACGAAAGGTATAATTGAGATAGCCTTAGGTAGTTAGTTAGATGAGAGTTCGGGAGATGCTGATGCTGGGAGAGATGCTGTGAGATGCTGATGAAGAGCAGAATGCAGAACCTTCTTTCCTAATTTAACTGGGTTAGATAAGAAGACCGCGGAAGAATCTCGATGAGCAAGAGAGTGTCAGAGAGGGGTGCTACGCAATCGTCGGTATTCTAGAGAGGTCATCTATCCTGTCCTGAAGTCTTTGTTGCCTGATCTATCCCAGGGGACCCTCACCAGCCCTTTGGCCAGGGGTTGGTCTTCACACCATTCTGTTTAATAATATTTTAACGTTAATTTGCAGATGTTCTTTTCTCTCCGTCCTCTCCCATTCTGAGCATTGATCATTGCAAAGTATATGTGTGATGATTTAATTGAAGTCTCTCTCCTAAGAATGATGGTGACTGCACTGTGTATTTGAGATGATTCACATGCGTTTGAAATTTAGGTAAAGTTTTAACACTTTCTCGAGTCTGTGGTTAATCACATTGAATAAAGGGCAGTTCGTTTTATGTCATTTTCACCATCAATTAGTTCAACTAATGGTCCATCGACAAGTTGAAAGAACCTTTTGATCAGTGAAAGGTTAGTTAAGAATAATAAATAACTAATCTTGAAAACTGTGGAAAATTATAAACTTGACCCCAGCGGTTTTGACTACTTGTGAGTTTATGGGCCACGTGAGTATATGGTAGTGGAGTATCTGTGGTTGTTGAACTGCGGGATCAGTTTTCTGGTAGCAGAGTTATGGTTATTATTGACTAGTTTGGTTATAAATATTGATTATTGATTATTGATTTATGTTTAACAAAAGAGTTACGTCTTGTTTTTTGTTGTCTGGAAATCCCAAGGAACTGAATAGAGGGTGGTAACAGAAGCCACACAGCAGTGAGGTTACTCATCTATTTGAATAATACTGAGAAGCTACGTAGGGCTGGCAGTATTAAACTAGGGACTATTTTGTATACAAGTAGAGTGTGAGTGATAGCAGAGGATTTGCTGGTGAAATTTTGGTCTCATTTCCCAGTAGGGGTAACACTGAAGGAGTAACGGGTTTTCCAGAGCTTGAATGAAGGGTAAACAGAGGTTTTGCTCACAGTAGAAGAGGAGCAATTCTGAGACTCCAGAATAAGTCGAAAATCCATCCTTTGTTTAGTGGAAGAGGCAGAGTAGTGAATGTTTTTACGTTGTTGCTAACAGATTTTATTTTTAGAACAGTAAAGAAACAAGTGTTCTTATTACCTTGTGAAGAGAGGGTCAGTCGCCGGAGTTGTGCTAACGTCACAGAGAGCCACGCTGGGATCGGTTGAAACAGTGGGCGTGAGACAGAAGCACATTGTAGAGGAGGGTTCTGTAGTGAGGAGTAATACTAATGTCACAAAAGGCTGCGCTGATATGAGTCAGACCACGAGTGTGAGCCTAAGTCTGATTGGTTAATAGATAGAACCCGCTTTAGGATTGGCCAAAAAATAATTGTATGTTGGATTCTGATAGCAGATTTCGAGGGTTTGTGGAGTATTGTTTCATATATCATTCATCTAGAATGTTTGAAGTAAATAGAACATTTTGTTAATAAATGAAATTAAGAATTTCTTTAAGAAAGATAAGCCTGTGTTGACTGGAGAGGGAATTCCTATTCCTCCACCAAAAACACCTGCTTCCTTTATGATGATGGAAAGAGGATATCATACTGGTGTATGGTTGGAGAATTGGATAGAATATACAAAAGTTTATGGAGTTCTAGCTTTCCCAGAATATGGTACGTTTAATGGGAGAATTCTTCAGAATTTGAAGATGAGAATGAATGATTTGGTACCAAGACCTAGGTTAATTCAGTATGAGGCTTTGGAAGAATATGAGACTGAGTCATGTGAACGAGAGAAATGCAGATGTGGTAAGACATATAGAGGATTTTTTTATAGATATTTGCTTAAGTCACGCGAAGGTCAGATGAAGCAATGGAGAAGAGCTATGGTATCAGAAGACCTATATCCAGTGTTAATAGCTGAGGAACAGTCTGGAAGTAAGTGTAAGGAAAAGACAAAACACATGAGTGTGTCAGGTTATGGTGAGGCAGATGACGAATTGTTGGAGGACATTTTAACTAAAAATCCTCCACCGTTCCAAGAAGGACCCAGTAGAGTCACCCCAAGTGCACCAGTAATGCGAACACCCTTAATTCCTCAAATTTTACATGATATGTCAGTTAATAGGGTGCTTCAAGATAATGAGAGAGAAGCCTTGAGTAACAATAGGGAGGAAATAGTACAGAAAATCAGTCAATTGAATTTAAATACTGAAGCTCTGACAGTACCAGTGACTATAGGTCCTGTTAGCTCCTTATATTTAGATAAAATGAGTTGCCCAAAACCTCAAGCTGCAACAACTCCTTTGAGTAATCCCAGATGATCAGGCCAGTGAGTGTGGTTCCGTCATTTCATTAATGGGCCTTCCAAAAAGAGAACCGGTAATTAAAACCCCAAAAAGAACCACATCTGGAAATTCGAAAGAAAAAGGGTCTATGGTACATTTAGGAACTAGAAGCTCAAAAGCAGTCACTCCAGAAGATTTAGAGACGTGCCTACAGGGAATAGAAAAACAAAGCTCAACACCAAAGATTTTAGCTATTTACAGATTGAAAGTGGAATTGGAAGAGATGATAGCTGGAAACGTGGGAATAGAAAGGTTGAACCTTTACAATGATGAAGAGTTGTTGTTTATATGTCGGAGTATAACCAGAAATGCTAAATTGGTTTATGAGAGATTGATGGAACATGCTGTGAGATTTGAGTTGATATAAGGAGATCATAATTATTACAGAAACCATATAGAGTGGAGTTTACTGACAAGGATGTGGAGAATATGAATGTGTCTGGTAAAATATTACAGTTAAAAGAGTTAATGAACATTTTGCAGAAGTGGGGAGACATTGTTAAGCGGAGGACGAGGCGGACATGGAAAAAGGAGGAAGCACAAGCAAAGGAAGCATCATCTGCAGTCTTGCTTAAAGAATCAGAAAAAGCAGAGAAATTGTGTCCCGTGAGGGAGGTTCCTGGTGGTGGCTATGTTCATGTTCCGTGGAATAGACAGGATATTTTGTCATTTACATACGATTTCCCTTGATCGAGAGAGAAACCAGTAGAATGGTACTAACAGGTTAAAAGATTTGTGAAACTTTCGAAGGGTCTGTTTAAGGATCTGGATGGTTTTGTTTGATATTGTAGTACCTGCTGACTTATGGACGGCGTGTAGGATCACAGTTGATTGGCCAAGTGAGGAGTATGCTAGATACTCGAAAACAGGAGCACCCTCAGAGGAGGGGATGAATAAATATCACCAAGTAATTACTTTCCTGAAAGGGAAAATCCCTCCTAAAGAAACAGATTGGATAAAGATAGATAGAACAACTCAAGAGCCAAATGAGTCTGTACATGCATAATATGAGCGGTTTCTGCAAGTGTTTAAGCAGTATAGTGGATTTGAGAACATTGGTGATAAGGATATGGGACATTTTGTGTACGGTTTGTGTATGGTCTGAAACTGGAGATTAGTCAGATGATTCAGCAGCACATGTTGTAATGGCAAAGCAAGACGATCGTCGAAATCTTAAAGTATGCAAAATATTGCGGAGATGACATTGCGGCAAGGCGTACAAAGCTAAAAGAAAAAATGATGTGGGCCCAAGTAAAATTGGCAGAACAGCAGGAAAATAAATTAAATACCGAGACTGATAATCAGGTGAAAGAGCAGAGTCAGAATGATCAAGCGGAGAATGGTGGTAAAGTAAGAGGTGGAATGAATAGAGAGTAAGTGAAGAAGAAGGTTCCTTGTCATGCATGCAGAAAGCTTGGACAGTGGAAGAACGAGTGTAAGAATATTCAGAATATTAATGGTCCAAATTAAAAATTTAAATCCACAGATGCAGGATGAGATGATTATGAATCAGCCACAGCAGGTACTTACTCCACAGTATCAGGTGCCAGCAGTTCCTACGCTAAATTTTGTGAACCCTGAAAGACACAGTGCCAACGCTGGATTTCAGGGAGAAAGTGGTAAGAATAATTCTGTGGTTACATAATATTTTCACAGAACGATGATGGTGAGATGGACTTTGCGCAATGACGGTGCCTGAGGGGGGAGGACGAGGAGTGCATGCTTGGCGCATCCTTGCTGGTAGATCAGTCAGGTCCATTTATTGATGGAAAAGTGGAAGGTAGTTATATCACTTACTACTGGTGCTACCTGGTCTACCGTGAGAACAGCAGACATCCCAAACCTGCCCCTCTCTGGAGAATCCATCAAAGTTGTAGGAGTTTCGAATTAACAGATTAGAACCCCAATCACAACACCAATGGAGGTACATATTGGAAATTTTAAAGAAATGCATCGGTTTGTAGTTTGCGATTCCAGCCCAGTAAATCTGTTGGGAAGAGATCTATTGTGCAAAATGAATTGCATGATCTTCTGTACACCAGAAGGTGTAGCTTTCCAAACCCCTGATGAAGATGTTATGTACAAGATGATTAAACAAGGCATTTTAAAAGAAACAATGATTAGTCCTTGTAATTTGCCCATGAAGGCCTTAAAAAGCCTAGCGGAAAATACAGGATAGTGCTGGATTTGAGAAATATCAACAACATTGTAGTGCCTTGTTCCCCAGTAGTGCCAAATCCAGCAGTGATCCTTTATCAGATACCCTGGAATGCACCCTGTAATTCATTTGTGACAAACCTCTTTCTCTGTTCCATTGCACCCAGACAGCCAGTATTTATTCTCATTTAGGTTCAAAGACCGTGTCTTGGCATGGTGCCGAGTTCCTCAAGGGTATACGGAGAGCCTCTCAATTTCTAATCAAATCCTGAAAAAGTGTCTAGAAATATTGGTCATGCCCAGAGATTCAGTCCTGGTTCAGTACATTGATGACCTACTGATGGGATTGAAATCACGAGAAGATTGTGTCACTGACACAACTGTATTACTGAACCATTTGGCGGAAGGAGGACACAAGGTGTCTCCAGAAAAATTGCAGTTCTGTCAACAGGGCATAAAATGGAAAGAGGAGTTAGAAAAGTGACCCCAGAAAGGATAGAAATAATCAAACAGATAGAACTTCCTCAGACACAAAAGGACATAAGAATGTTTCTCGGAGTAGTAGGGTACTGTAGGCAGTGGAAAGTTGGGTTTTCCCTGCTGGCAAAACCATGAATTCAGTTGACCCAGAAAAGAGTAAAAGATCCGATTGTCTGGAATGATTGGTGTGTGGAAGCGTTTGTGAAATTGCGAAATTGTCTGTGTGAGGCCCCTGCCATAGGCATGCCTGATACATGAAAGAATTTGCACTGTTCTGTTGATAGAGAGAAGGTTGTGATAAGCGTGGCTCAAATCCACCTGAGCGACTTACCTCACTCATCTATCATTCTCATATAATAAGCCAGCCAGGCAGTGGAGAAGGATTAGAGATATATTTATTAGGATACAAATGTTCATCTATAGATGGGCCCTGTCAGGTCTGCACTCCAGAGAATGCATTGAGAGGACTGACTCATCCTATCATGATAATACATTATAACATAACATGGCAGGGTAAAGACACGCCCAGCCTGGAAAATTACAGAACTAGCGAAATGGTGAACAATGAACTCATACATGAGGCATCTGCGCCTGCGAAGGCAACCCTGTTATCTCCCCTCAAGGACACAGAGCCGAAGCTTTGCTCTGCCAGGGCATGGAAACATTTTCTGCAAAACTAACTCAAGGCAAGAAATGCTGAAATAAGGATTTTCTGCTCATAAGGGAGGGGGGAAAAACTGTACCATGAGACATTGGAACTGCAGAGCAAATGTCAGCATCAGAAGTCTGCCTGCCATAGACAAGCTTCTCTCTCTTATAGGAAAGTATACAGAAATATCAATAATGGGAACCTAACCAAGGGAAAAGGTAATGTACCACATCAGGTTTTCTAACTTAGAAGGCAATAATAAGACAAAAGCTTACACATTACAGAAACAATTCTATCCAACTGAAGCTTGCACATTACAAAAATAGCTCGGTGGGTTTCAGCACATGGATTTTAAACTGTGACTGCATATTGGTTAGACACATCATGCTAACTCATAAACATAATATATACAGTGGGCGGGGCATCGAAAACTGAAACCTATCAGACCCTCCTTTTAGCACGATGTGGCTAACATGAGTGCTGCTATTATTAACCAAAAGGAGAGTCTTTACATAACGTGCTAAGGGACAGAGCGCTACACTAGTCAAAAATATCATCATCAATCAGCATCAACCAGTATATTGTGGTGGAAGGCAATAAACACATAGGCCTCAAGTCAGTAATACACCCACAATTCCTACAACCCCCATCAAAATTTTCCGACCAGTATCCGTCTGATCTACGTCTTCAACTTGGGGAGCCCTCCTTTTACGCTGTCCTTGCATGATTGCAAACCTCCGATGAGTTTTATGATAATCTGAAGGTGCCACATAGACAGGTGGAAGTAAGTACGCTAAGTAACATGTTCCACCCCAACCCTCAGGCAACCACAAATACCCATTATTTCCACATACAAAATAGATATTCGGGGGAGTAACCAGTGAAGGACTGAGGGGCAGGCGAATCGAGGCAGTCACATTGCAAAGGCTGTCGCCCACTTTAATCGGACCTCTATCCTGGATACAAAAGTAAGGTGAAGGCCCCACCGTCGCTAGGGGTACCAAAGAATGACCACTACTGTTTGCTGCAGAAGGGTGTCTGTATGATAGGGAAGAGTTCAACTGCAGGAAGCTCTCCCTCACTTTGTCAGTGTCGTTAGGCATCCCAAATCGTTCTACCTTCTTCGAGCAAGTTTCTAGGAATGTTTGGTCAAAACGTTCGTCAGTAAATAACCGTCCAAGGGATGAAGGGGGCAGAGGGCGTACTCGCATTGTCAGTGTTGACCCAATGCCAGGGAGTCGGGGAGTCAGGGAATCAGGCTGCTGGAAAAACTTTACCATGCCGATCAGGGTATACCAGCCCACACAGCTATTCACAGGAGTCAATTGAAGTGCCAGTAACCTGTCCTTCTTATATGCAGCAGATGGAAGCAACCCACAGACCCAGCAATCTGTCACGTTATACACAGCATGAGCATGATGTAAAGTTTTTATGAAGACATTATCACGGTAGCCTTTCCTCATGCATTGTTCACCATAATCAACAGTAATCATATTATGCTCTGGTAAGGGAGAGGGAGTAGGAACCAGTTTGTGGACAGGGTAAGCTTCATCTAGAAAGAACAGTATTCCAAGTATTATCAAGAATATAATAATGAACACCACAATAACCACTATTTTGCCTTTTCGTGGTAGGGCATACCATGGTGAATCTGGTTCTGGTCTGCGAGGAGCAGCGAAAGGCTGTTCCTCCTCGGGGATAGGGCGGCCAAAGGGATACATTTCACCTACTGAACGAACCAAGGGATATCCTAAAAGTTCCAAACACTAAGGGGCACTTCTAAAATGTTCCAGACACTCCAAAACTGGCCAGAGGGGTGCTTCACCCTTCAAAAGGGCTCTTCTCCCTATGTCTGTTAAAGCCTCATAGGCAGGCTTTCAGTCTCGCAAACCCTAATCCCTCGATGGAGTTGCACAACTGCAGCAACTCAGAAGCACTGAACTTGGGCCCACACACAACTCTGGCGTCCCGTTCAGCAGTGTTTCAAAAATGCACCAGGGCTCTTTCAGCAGTCCATCCCTATTACTAGGCTAACCTCTTTAATATAGTCCACTTCTAATCCCTACCTCAGCCCTTCTTCCAGTGCTCAGTACTTTCGCCTCTCTTTCCTGGGCCGCAAGTTATAGCGAGTGCTCCCTCGCACTTCAGGATCTGTGAACAGAATTGGGGAATCACTTTCAAAAGAGGTGGCTTCCGTTGTTTGTGCATTGTGACCAAAAGAAGCCTCGCTACTTGTACTCAGGGCTGGCCTCCGCGCGTTCTCGTTGTGTTCCTCCTCCGTCAGTAAAGCATCAGAGAAGGGAAGATATCGAGGAACGCTTTCGGTCTCGTGATCTGCAACGCCACCTCGTACCCACGCATCATAGGGTAGAGGAAGGGGAACCTTCTACACGTGAGAGGCATGCGTCCACGTCTTCCGACCCTCCACTCGAAGTGCGGTGCGGGTGGTGAGGAGCACCAACTTCGGCTCGGACCACCTAGGCTCCAAACAGGACTTCCGCTGGTATTTCTTCACCACGACCCAGTCCCCTGGGGTGATGTTGTGGCCAGGCCCCTCAGGCAGCGGCTTCAGTGTGTCTGCTACCTGCTGATGAATAGAACGAAGATCTTTAGAAAAGGCATATGAATAAAATTCAAATTCAAAGAATCCAAATGAGGTCTATTCTGTGCTTTCATATTCTCTACCCATGTCAATTTGAAGGTGAACACATCGTACCTATCAATAAATTTGTGCACTGACAATAGGTAATACATTACATATCTGACTTTTCGCTGTATTACCTGTAGATGGACGTATGCATTTATTGAATTCTAAGAGAAGAGAAAAAATAAAACAAAACAGACATGTTGTATTCCCCCATTTGCACTTGAGAAACAGCAAAAAGGGAAGTTCAAACCGCTCTTCCTATAGCAAGCACACAGCGTTTACTTTATGAACCTTCACTGTTGTGCAAAACTTCAAACACTTCTAATATTCTTTTTCTTTACTCAAATCAACTATATTTTTGCTCATGACCATGCTCACATATTGTAGAGGCAGCAGGAAACTAACTTCTACAAATCTTTCATTTCTAAAAATATTTGTGCTGAGGATCATACAAGCATCTTTTCACCTTTCTCACTATTTAGACCATGTAACATTTTATTTGGGGGAAAACCTGTTCACCAGCTCTAATAGGGAATATCAGCTGAACTTTACCGGCTAATTGATAAGAAACTTGTACACCTTTACTTAGTGCTGCACAATAATGATGTTGTTACCTAAGAATGTGACACAAAAGTACCGACCTATTGTTCCCTTCAAAGGTCAAATAAGGAAGCACTAATCAGGAGACAACTCAAGACCTGGCTGTTTGAGCAGTAGCGGACCCCTTCCCCCAAGCGCCTTGGGATCCTCCCGGGTGAGTAGCGCACTATACAAGTGTTATGATTGATTGATTGATTGGGCTGTTCCCTTCCTTTCATCCCTATCCAATTAAAATAATTCTCTAATTAAAACTCTCAGTTTACCCAACACTTGTAGAACAAAACTACCCACATCTAATTCCGCTTTTAGATCAAAGCAGGACAGGAGGGAGCAATACACATGTTACCTAGTTTAATTTATATGAGAGCTAGCGGGGAGCTAGCCTCCTACCCCATTTTGACAGAAGGAAATCTGAAACATATTTCACTTCGGTCAATACCATCAACCACTGGGTGTAGCCCTGAGCATAAACAAAATTCTGGTGGATACATAGCACTTTTGAGAGGGCTAGAACATCTTTTAGCACATGTAGAAATGTCATTGCCATAAAAGGATATGTGTGCCTATTAATATCTAATACAACGTATATAAGGAAAAGTAGTAAGTAAAAGGAAATGGAACTGGGACACAGCTGAAGTACCCCATAACTAGGCACTATGCGACATTCATTAGGGAAATGGCGGCAAATGGAAAATCTATAAATGAACAAAAATTACTTAGGTAATGGTCAGGCTTGTGACACAACACCATGAGTACACCGTAGAACTCTCGTATTTTCCCTCCATACCCCTTTTAACCAAATAGACATACACTGCTGAAGTGTTGTTTGTGAAATTTAGGGACCAGAACAAATTCCCCATAGAGTAGCTTGTTCTAGTATCAATAATAGAATTGTCAAAACAATAAAAGGCAGCAGGTATACTTGCTGTGCTAAGCACAGAAAGCATAGACAAATCACAGTAACACATGCAAATGAGCTGTGACACACAATATGATGCCATGCATTTCATGCACAGTGAGCCTGTGGCCCAAAACCCAGCATGCTGGCCTACTTGATTTGTCAGGCTTAAGATCAATCAGCATACCATCCACGCAGAACAGAGCAAGCAATGCACAAGAAGCCAAAGAAAACATAAAACACACAATAGCACAAAGGCCACAAAAGGAAAACACAATATTAGTTACTCAAAGGACTATATTTTTTCTCATGCATATCATGCATCATGCGGTGTCAGTGCACACTTAATCTGTCTAGCACAAAGCTGCATCAATACTCACTGTAACACACAGATAAAAAATATTTCCCATTGCACTGAAACGAAACAAATCAAAACACACACAAAAGAAACAACAACACAGAAAATATTGATCAAAAAAAAGCAACCACTTAGTAAAAATACCTTCCACAAATACTTACCGTAAAACCTATGCTTGAAGCTCATTCATACCAATTCACCGTTCACTTTCCGTTCCGAAAACCCTGTCTGCTGTCTTAGATAAGAACCAGTTCTAACCTCTTTAACCGTCAGCCATGAATATAAAACATTTAGCAGCATTGAAAATCACATGACAATCTGGTAATGGCATTTAATGCAGCATCAAAAAGGGGAAAAGATATACATTTACGTTCACATCATTCACTTGTCATGAGCCAGGAATTTCCATATTAGCGTAAAATTTTTATTCTTGTTATTAAAATACCAAATATTTCTGCACAGTCATCTTTCGCTGTGTAAATGAGCCCTCTTATAACCAATGCCATTTCTTAACTTTAAACAAAAGGGCGCCATATTCTCACCTCCAGAACATACTAAATACTCCAGTGCACACTAGCAGACATTTGCACACTCAGCGGGTGGGGCACTGGGCCCACTGTAATGGTGTCCCATGGACAAACTGCATACAAACACTGTTACACACATATAGACATTACACACATATATACATTCCCACCAGGCCGCTCCTATGAGCAACACAATCAATATTTTTACCTGCCCTCGCATCATCAGTATTCTCCACTGGTATCCACTAGCAAAGACACTAATCAGTATGCCAATCAGGGACCCCCCAACTCAATTATTATTGAAATAGAAAAATGTTATACTAGGACATGGTCCAACAGTGAAACAAACAAAAAATCAACAACAAAAAAAAGGACACGAAAGAAAACCAATAAATCTCTCTTTTCTTTTTGCCATTAAACTGCACACAAATCAATCACTTACTGAATACCATTCAAACAATAGGAGCAACACTCAGTAACATATTTAGTAAATTAATTTTTCTCAAAACAATCCTTCTTTTCTCAGACTAGGCCATGTTAAAGTGTAATTCTCTATGTCCAAATGGAATAACCTGTTGAAAGTTATTCATAATTTTGTTCCTGATTCTAAATCACATGTGTTTTGAACAACGGCATTATACTTTAATGTGAACCAGCAACAGTCTGCTGGAAAGAGCAGAACTCATAATTATGCAGACTCGCTGATGCTGGCTCCAACTGTGTATCTCTGCTGTCTGTGCCAGGAGCAGAGTCTCCTAGCCCCCCCATAATCTTCTGCCTGTACTCTTCTCTCGCTCTCGGTGCTCTGCGAACCCATTGGAATGGTGCTGATAACACCAAGGGCACACCTGTCCTGCTCTACGGCTGCAAGCATCTATGTTTCCATCCTACATAATCTTCCAAAACTGAATAAAAATGCACACACTGTTATTCTAAACCCTACCAACTCGGAGCTCTACAACCTTTTTTATTTGATTGTGGACTGAAACACATTCATTCAACAAGTCATGTTTAAAACTAACTAAAAAACTGCATTTCACTCTCCTTCCAAGAGCTAAGAATTCTGGGCTGCTAGCCAGCCTTCCGCCTCCCCTGGCATTCACCACCAAGGTCAAATCTGCCTCGCGCTCGTCGGTCTGGCGCTGACAAAGCCAATAAGCCTTCCTAACTCTTTCTAACATTCAACAATTAACACTATTTTGGCAAATACATTTCTCTTTCTTTTTTTTCTCATATTTCTAACTTTACACTTCTTCCTACATTCTATCAATACATTCTGATTACTGGTATTCAAATCCCTTTTTCTTCACCTTCTACTGTTCACAAATTAAGGGATGGAAGAAACCAAATTCTTTTCCATAGAGCACAGCCCTGCATGTACTTTTAAACTACACGAAAAACACACTGATAGTCAGGCACACCCTTCTCAGATAGCTCACAAGGACCAGACAATCTAACTTATGCAACAAGACGCACTCACTTCATTCAAACAAACATTTACACAAACAAAAGGCAGCCCACAGACTGCTCTCAACCCAAACCAATTATAACAAAATAAAACATGCTACATGAAATACATACCCCATCCTCTTAATCTCTGCTCACATTGGCTCACTGAGCCACTAAAAGCAACTTTAAGTGTACACATTTTGTCTTCTTTTAAAACTAAAATTTCCTCTTTCTGCCACAGCCTTAGGGAATCAAACATGCTCTGACAGCAGTGCCTAGCAAACGATCTCTCTTGCAAGTGATCTATCTTAACTGCATCAGAAATATTAAACAAAATCAAGAGTCTTCTACAAGAGCGGGTTGGCTCTTGGCCAATCTGACATCAGTTGAACTGCAGCAACATCTAAAACATCGCAACTTAGTGAAACACGGCATCTTGCACACTCAATCAAACACCACCAAACTCACTCAATCAGATACCGCCAAAGAACCCACACATACCGAGGCACAAAAGAACCAAACAACTATCTCCACACACAACCACACACGCACACACACGTCCTATGCATTGAATCCCTGCCAAACACGTGTTACCATAATGGGACAAGGCCCGTCGACCAAGTCCTGGGGAACCTGGACCCTACCGCAGACCGAACAGTACACTAACTGTTCTGAGGTTGGAGGACACATCCGCCACCCGGGCGGCACTGCAGACCGTTGCGCACTTTACCCCGGAAGATCTGGGACTCTTCCATCAAACCACTCACACTAGGGGTTTGGGTCCTTTCCCGGTATTTAACCGTGGTGAGCCACACTCCAGTCTCAGTACTACCCGGTCGGATGCTCTAAAACAGACATCCACCCAAAACCCTCATCACCAATAGTCTGTCAGAGCGCCACTTGCACTCTGAGTTCCCCGGAGCACACTAGCCCCAGGAGCACACCGGCTCCTCCAATCACCAGAGACACACCGGTCTCAGAGACACACCGGTCTCATGGAGCATCCCAGCTCCCTCAATCAACAGTCGGACCACTCACCTTCTGCTCGCAGAACCGACATCCACCGTTCTCCACCGCCGGCTGCTGGGACCAACACGGTCAGCTCCAAGGTTCCGCCTTCTGGACTCCGGTGCAGGATCATGAACCGGGACCTCTCCCGATCAGCAGGGTGGAGCAGCGCTGCGACAACCAAGCTCGGCATCAAAGTGGGTACCCAGACCCACCGTGCCGACCAGAGGGTCCCCGGCCTTCTGCTACCCACTTACGGGTGAGAAATATCCTTATCACGGAGTCCCTGTTCGGGCGCCATCTGATAAGCGTGGCTCAAATCCACCTGAGCGACTTACCTCACTCATCTATCATTCTCATATAATAAGCCAGCCAGGCAGTGGAGAAGGATTAGAGATATATTTATTAGGATACAAATGTTCATCTATAGATGGGCCCTGTCAAGTCTGCACTCCAGAGAATGCATCGAGAGGACTGACTCATCCTATCATGATAATACATTATAACATAACATGGCAGGGTAAAGACACGCCCAGCCTGGAAAATTACAGAATTAGCGAAATGGTGAACAATGAACTCATACATGAGGCATCTGCGCCTGCGAAGACAACCCTGTTATCTCCCCTCAAGGACACAGAGCCGAAGCTTTGCTCTGCCAGGGCATGGAAACATTTTCTGCAAAACTAACTCAAGGCAAGAAATGCTGAAATAAGGATTTTCTGCTCATAAGGGAGGGGGGAAAAACTGTACCATGAGACATTGGAACTGCAGAGCAAATGTCAGCATCAGAAGTCTGTCTGCCATAGACAAGCTTCTCTCTCTTATAGGAAAGTATACAGAAATATCAAAAATGGGAACCTAACCAAGGGAAAAGGTAATGTACCACATCAGGTTTTCTAACTTAGAAGGCAATAATAAGACAAAAGCTTACACATTACAGAAACAATTCTATCCAACTGAAGCTTGCACATTACAAAAATAGCTCGGTGGGTTTCAGCACATGGATTTTAAACTGTGACTGCATATTGGTTAGACACATCATGCTAACTCATAAACATAATATATACATTGGGCGGGGCATCGAAAACTGAAACCTATCAGTTGTGCACTTTCAGTTTTGACTCATAGGCATGGATTAAGCCGACGTCCAGTAGCATATTTTTCTGCTTCTCTGGATCCTGTGGCTTCAACATTGCCTGGCTGCTTAAATGCTGTAGCTGCTACTTGTACGAATCTGGAGCAAATTAAATCGATTGTGATGGGAAATCCGGTCAAAGTTTACATCCCATATTCAGTAGAGATTCTTTTAACAAGGACTCGAACACAGCATCTTACACCTAGTCGGATGACAAAGTATGAAAGAGTGATTCTGGGAGCGGAAAATGTGACAGTAATAAGATGTACAATAATGAATCCTGCCACATATTGCCAGACCCATGTTGTGAAGAAGTGAAAGATGAAGTAGATCATGATTGTCTGGATGTAACTGAGATGTGTACCAAGCCCCGTCCCGGTATAAAAGAAGTGCCCTTGAAAGAATCAGATCATGAACTATTTGTAGATGGGTCATGCATTCGAACAGAGAAAGGAGGACTCAGTGCAGCTTATGCTGTATGTAAAATATCGGGGGTCATTGAAGCATCCTGTTTACCGGGTGTCAAATCTGAACAAGTAGCTAAATTGGTGGCCTTAACAAAGGCATGCAAAATTGGGAAAAATTGGAGGATAACCATATTCATGGACAGTCGATATGGTTTCAGGGTTGTGCACGATTTTGGCCAGCTCTGGATGCAGAGGGGATTTCTGACTTCTTCAGGATCTCCTATAGGAATCGGCAAAAATGTAAAATAATTATTGGAAGCAATACAATTTCCAAAGGAAATAGCAGTGGTCAAGTGTGCTGCTCATCAGTAAGTCAGGAAATGACCATGTGGCGGCAGGTAAAAGAAATGCTGACCAAATTGCTCAATATTGTGCAAGAAATAACATGGCACTTAAGAGAAAAGTTGAAACAAGTGAAATCAGCTGCCAACTTATGTTTTTCTCAGCTCTAGATACGTGGGATGAGGTTAGGCAGTTGCAGGATAAAGTTGAGAAAAATGAAAAAGAAAACTGGATAAAAACAGGTAGTGAAAGAAGGCCAGAAGATGATGTAAGGGTATACACCAATGGCAGACCAGTCATGCTAGACTGCTTACTCAAATGGCAGAAATGTATCATGAGTACACACTTGTTGGTAGGGACACCATGATTAGACTATTCGGACAGAATTGTTACAATCCGCGGTGTTCAGGGTAGTCACAGAGAGCCTTTGCCAAAAATGTTTGATTTGTCAGCAGCAGAATCTAGGCAGGAAGACAGTGGTCAGTTGGGGAAAAATTGCAAAAGCAGAAGGACCATTCACAAGACTGCAGCTTGACTTCATAGAGTTGCCTCCAAGCAACAGAATGAAGTATGTCCTTGTCATAGTGTGTTTTTTTTTTAACGATGGGTGGAGGCATATTCCACTAGGAGAAATGACAGTCTCACAGTTGCTAAATTACTGTTGATTCCTCATTTCGGTTTCCCAGTCACTTTGGAATCAGATAGAAGACCTCATTCTAATAATGAAATCATTTGATTAATCTGTGAAGCATTCAATATTGAACAGAAACTGCTCTGTGCTTACCGTCTAGAGGATTCTGGAATAGTTGAGCAACTAAATGGCACATTCAAGTCAAGGTTAGGGAAGGTGTGTGCATCCACATCACTGAAATGGACAGATGCATTGCCTTTTGTGTTGATGGGACTCTGAAGTATTCCTGACAGAAAAACAGGATTGAGTCCACATGAGATACTCATGAGAAGGGCAATGAGACAAGCATTTATTCATGGTCACAAATTGATGAATATAACTGATGATCTGGTATTGGACTATTTTAAAGGATTGGCAGACCTAGTGCGTTCTGTCTCTCACCAGGTTGGAGAAGACACAGTTGCAGGCAGCCAACACAGGGGCATGATTTTAATCCTGGAGACTGGGTGGTAATGTAGAAACACACCAGAAAGTTGTGCCTAGCACCTAGGTGGGATAAACCACATCAAGTCATACTGGTCACTACCACAGAAGTGAAGTGTGCAGGGTTACACAATTGGATTCATGCGAGTCATACCAAAAGAGTTCCAGGCTCGACTGAAGAAGAACAGCAACTGAGTAAACCAGTTGAAACAGCTGAAGATTGGGAAATCGAAGAATGTAGAGTGATAGATTCTGAAGTGATAGACCAGGAACAACCGAGCACAAGTCAGGAGGGTTGGATACCAGTGGTTGACATACCTGAAGTTGTTATTCAGACAGGAAGAAGAACCAGATTAGAGAGACAGGAAAGTAGTGAGGATCAGAGAGGTGTAGAAGAACATGATCACGAAAAAGTGAAAAAAGCTTCTCAAGACCCTGAGCAGGACCAGACAGGGAAAGAAGAATGCACTCAGGCAAAGTGAAACAGAACTAATCAAAGACCTGAGCAGGGACAAACAGGAAAAGAAGAACCCGTTCAGGCAGCAGAAGAGCAAATTGTAGTAAGACCAGAACAGGACAAGTTAGGTGAAGGAGAATAATTTCGGGCAGAAGAAGAAGATCAATTTGGGAAAAGACCCGAACAGGACCAGGTTGATGTAGAAGAACAAGTTCAGGCGGATGAAATAACAATAATAGGACCTGAGCAGAGAGAGTGATTCAGAACAAGAACAGATTGTGCCTAGACATACTGAAAATAAAAGAACACCAGGAAAAGACGAAGAGGGCGAAAGTGCAGTTCAGGTTAAAAGGGTCTGAAAAGGTGATAACTGGCCAGGCGGAGTGAAGAGACTGAGATACTATCTGAGAAAAACAAGCAAAAGACCAGAGCAAGTGAATGAGGTTACTAGTCAAACTCAGTCTAAACAGTCAACTGGGAGAGCCACATGAAGAAGCCCAAGACTGAGAATTTTGAACAATAAATACAAGGCTCATGAGTGGATCTATGTAATATTAGAAGAATTTGGGAATTTAGATTTGAGTAAGGAATCAGAAGAAGTAGATGCTACACAGATGAAATAAAATTGAGACCACCTTAAAACAAGAGTGAATTTCCAAGCAAATAAAGAAAGAGGAGAAATTATCTTCTCAGTTCAAAATGGTGAAAAATAGGGTCACTGAGCAACCGAAACACAGTTTAACATGAAGATGTTGTAGAGCTTGCATATGTAGCATTTTATTAGTGATCGCAGTATGGTTATTTCTAACAGTGGCAGTGCCTTATTTGATGATAACAAGTAAAAAGAATGATACAGTTACTAATGAGAAGACAGCTATAATAAAAGAAAACAGAGTAGAAATAGAAGCAGCAGAGGAGACAGATTTTCATCACACAGTATCAGATACTGACACGTCTTTAAATGTTTTTACAAAATTGTTATTTCAATATGTAGATACTATGGGGATTAGTGATTGTTTTGTCTGTATGAAATTACCAACGTCAGTATCAGAGGGAATTACATATCACCATTTACCTTTAATATATGGTATATCATGTAGTGTTCTAGCAAGTCTGTTTTATGCAATGGGAACACTTCAGTCTTATTATTCAAACTTAGAGGTAGTATTTACAGAGCTTCTTATTTGAAATAATATGAATCTGGTACATAGTAGTCCAGATGCACAGTTCACTAGTGAATTTTTCTTAACAATGAAATCAGTAGATATAGTCAAGGCACACAAGAATAATTTAACATGTGTATTAGGTGAAGAAGAGAAAGTGTTTTTGAATTTAGTTGAGGGAAAGAGACAGGATTGTCAAAAGAAAGCTGCTGAACAGAAAACTCATGTACCACCATGGGCTGGGAAAAAAATTATGCAACTAGCAAGGCTCATGCTGCGATATCCTTGGACTTTGTGAAGAAGGGGAAAACCTGCCTCCATAGGTTAAAGACAGATTATAATAACGTATTCATTGGTTTCAGTGAATGTAAACATAACTTCCTAATTTTTGGAGGTTGGGAACTAAATGGGGGAACTGATCCAGTATTTCCTGGGGTTTACTACGTGTGTGGGAATAATGCTTACTATACGTTGCCTGCACACTGGTACGGAAGCTGCTATTTTGGGATAGTATTTCTGAAAATTCACCATGTAAAAAGAATCACTGGAAACAATGAAAACACTAATGGACTAACACGAAGAAAGAGAGCTAGTTTTTCATAAATAGTAGGTGACATATTTGGTGCATTGATACCTTCAGTGGGAGTCATTCTGAATTCACATAGAATTTGTACATTCCCCTATTGATGTTGTACTCTTTGTTAGTCTCTCCCATACATTGTCAACCTCCAGTGTATTCAAATATTCTTGAAATTTTGTAATATTCTTAATGTACCCTCTAATTTCCTCACTTATGTCAGGAATGTAAGTGCAACAATTTTGAACTTTAAGCATTCTACAGACTCCGCGGAAGAGAGATGATCAGTAGTTAATCATCTCATCAGATACTGCTGGGGGTTTCTTGATGATAAATACAAAAATGGTTGCGATTAGATCTATGGTTTTACAAAACCGACTTGCGCTTGATATTCTATTAGCAAAAGAGGGCAGAGTCTGTAGAATGCTTAAAGTCCAACATTGTTGCACCTACAGTCCTGACAAAAGTGAGGAAATTAGATAAAGTACCCACCCTTAACACATGGAGATTAAAATTATCTAAGATACAAGGGATGGAAAAGAAATATGCATTAAGATAAGGGGCAGTGAGAAAATATGATAAATATTGGAGTGTGTTTGAATGCTAGTCCTTCTGGCATTACTTTCTTCTTTATTAAGATAAGGTCTGGGTCATAATTGCTGATGGGTCTAGTATGCTCTTATGAATTTATGTATTTATGTATTTGACTCAGAAATTTCTTGCACTTTAATGAGTTTAATTCAACACCTCCTTCCTCTTTTTTTTCTCTTTTCTCTTTTCTCTTTCTTCTGCGCTTTATATTTTCATCAAACGGAATAGCGACCTCAGTATTGTGATTGATTGGTAGATTCTCTGGGTTTTCTTTCTGTATTTTATACAACTAAGATTTTGAACGTTGCACATTGCACTTTAAGGGAATGATCTTTTTTCCATGATCAAGAACTGTGATTGCACTATGGAGTATTTGTAGTTCGCCATGTATGCATTTTGTACAGCTGGAATTCTATTTGAGACTTATATGTATTTTGTATTTTATATTTGTGTCTATGAACTTTCAATAAAAAAAAAGTGAGGAAATTAAAGGATACAATAAGAATATTACAAAACTTCAAGAAGATTTGAAACCACTGGATGTTGACAGTGTATGGGAGAGACTAACAAAGAGTATAACATCAATGGAGAAATGGTTTACTGATTTTGGAAAGAGTTTTCTAGGTCAACTAAGTAGTAATAATGAAAATAGTATTGATAGTAATGATCACATGCAAGTGTTATAGAAGTAAGGGAAAAGGAAGAATACATTTAGAAAAGGAAGGAAAGGAAAGACACAGAAGAGGGAATATGAGGAGATCCAGATGGAAGAAATAAAAGGAAAGCTATATAAAAAGATGATCGTTTAAAAGGAGAAGGAGAAACTGAGATGTGCTAAAGTTGGCATCTGGTTGGGATGGGTAATGTTGTGATGGCTCAAAATGTCATCAGAGGGGGGATTGATGGAGCAAGGACTCGTGAAAAAGAGACTTGCTCGGAAGCAATCCGCTCCTTTAACTCACTAACAAGTCATTAAAATTGTTTTATGTAAAACTAATGCACACCACACCAATACGTGAGTTAGTGAAGCTTGCCTATGTGTTTGCTAACAAGAATAACATGAATGAAGAACTGAAAACGCTTCTAAGGGGGAATCTTTACTACGCCTGCATCAACTGCATCTACGCAATATGACGAGCTATCGCTTGGAGGGAAATTCTTGCGCATGAGCAGCAGATACTAAAATGGAGTCTTGAAGACTCATGTGCATGGCATCTGCTGGCTTGAACTAAATCAAGTGGTTTTTACTAACGTTAACAAGGGGATAAGTCTAATAAATAAACTGGGATAGAGTAGCAGTGGGTGGTGTACAGTGAAACCATTTATTTTTTAAAGTAACATCTGTCTTTCTGACTTTATGACTAGTGCGTATTTGGACCTCTCATGTATAACTGAAGTAAGCTGAGTCAAATGACTACTGCGCATGACCACTGAAAGTTACCCGGAATGATGACTTAAGAGGTTGAATGGATGCCAAGGTCGCCAGTGTCCTACCCTGGGAACGGTTGGAGCAGAGTTCAGCAATGAGATGTTCCATTCATTGTAGTTACTAATGTTTCAAAATGAATACATGTAGTGGATGGGATTAAAATTCTGAATAAAAATTAAGGGAATTATGGGAATGGGTTTGCGAACAATGGTTTAACTGGATTAAATTACATGTAAACATGGTGTGATGATCTTCCCCTTTGCCTGACCAATTAGATTTCGTATTTTTACGATATTGAAACTTTAGTGGGTGGGACATGAAGAACGAAAGGTATAATTGAGATAGCCTTAGTTAGTTAGTTAGTTAGATGAGAGTTCGGGAAATGCTGATGCTGGGAGAGATGCTGTGAGATGCTGATGAAGAGCTGAATGCAGAACCCTCTATCCTAATTTAATTGGGTTAGATAAGAATATCGCTGAAGAATCTCGAGGAGGAAGAGAGTATCATAGAGGGGTACTACACAATCATGGGTATTTTAGATCATCTATCCTGCCCTGATTACTGTCATGAAGTCTTTGTTGCCTGATCTATCCCGGGGGACCCTTACCAGCCCTTTGGCCAGGGGGTTCGTCTTCACACCATTCTTTTAATAATATTTTAACGTAAAGTTGCTGATGTTCTTTTCTCTCTGTCCTCTCCCTTTCTCAGCATTGATCACTACATGAGTCCAAAGTATATGTTTGATGATTTAATTGAATTCTCTCTCCTAAGAATGATGGTGACTGCACTGTGTATTTGAGATGGTTCACATGCGTTTGAAATTTAGATAAAGATTCAAAACCTTCTCGAGTCTGTGGTTATTTACATTGAATAAAGGACAGTTAGTTTTATGCCATTTTCACCATCAACTAGTTCAACTAATGGTCCATCGACCAGAGGAAAGTACTTTTTGATCAGTGAAACATTAGTTAGGAATATTAAATAACTAATCTTGAAAACTGTGGAAAATAATAAACTTGACCCCAGTGGTTTGACTACTAGTGAGTTTATGGGCCCAGGTGAGTATATGGTATATGGATTATCTGTTGTTGTTGAGTTCAGAGCACTTGACTGGGCATTTTCCAGCCTCCGCGGACTCTTTGTACTTATGGGAGTTTCTAGAGAGTATTGTAACACACACCTAAACAGAGGTTTTTGTCCCTTTAGGTATTTCATACTTGAGTGAATTTCACATGACTCGTGGTGCCTGTCTAAGAGCACACCTGTCCAGACGGTGCACCGTGTATTAGAAGACACTGCTTCTTTTTACTTCATCTGACTGTAGAGAACAATAAACTCCCCCAGAGCACAACTTGTAATTCAGATAGTGAATTACAAGTAGACAGAATGTATTTAATTGGCTTCACAGGTGTAAAAGGTGTTGACAAAGTAAACACTCTGGGTACATGCTGTGGTATAGTCTCTCCTGTGGTGGTCACCTTTGTTCTCGGCTTCTTTAGAAGCACGTTTTATGCAATGTCTCTAGTTAGTGACGTAATTTGCTGCCGCCACACCACCCTGTGCATGATAAGCCTCCTAGAATGATGCTCAGTTTTTACTTCACTTCAGTGCTTGAAATGGAAAAACAGAAGTGCATGTACTCTGTATCAGACTCAGATCACCTGCTTGTTTCTGAGTAATGCAGGTACTCTACAATTAAAAGTATTCTCTTTCTTGAGAAGTGCAGGTACTCTCCCTCTCAAAATAAAAAAGTGCGGGTACCGGCCCATTTAAAGCACTGCTTCACTTGTACGAGTGAGGACTGTGCTTACTTGCAGATTGTCCGGGGAAGGTGCTCTGTAGGTCTGTGTAAGTGGCACTGTGTCGAGGACAGTCTCCGTGTTCATGGTTGGCAGATTCCATCTCAGTTTGGGCATGAATCTTTGTTGGCCGGCTTCTGTTTCAACGTCTGTATTTGCGTTATGTTTGTCTGCGCTGTTGGGTTTTCACCAAAGTGGGGAATTGTGCACAATTAAGGTGTCTTTCCAGTGATATGCACCATTTTAGAGTGTTGTGTGGTCCCAGGCGTGTCTCCCAGTACATTGTGTAGTGTTTCCCTTGGGCCTGCCCTGGGTCCGAGTGGACCTGTGGTTCAAGTTGTTTCTGCGTGCTGCCCCTGACAGGATGTGTGAAAGTGTGTGTGGGGGGCTCTCCAACAGAGGGGTGAATGTAATGAAGTCTGAGGGCCACTGCCCTATTTGCTGTTGCTTTAAACTGGGGCCTATCACAAACAAGCATTTGCAATGCAATAGGTCTCGCATTTGCGCGAGTTTAAGCTATTCACATTGTAAATGACAATATGTTTTATTTATGTATCAAAAACCAAAACATAAATAAGAGGGATTGTCATTTACAAGGCCAATAGCTCAAACATTCGTAAACGCAAGACCTGTTGCATTGCAAATGCTTGTTTTTCCATTGGTGTGGGATTTTCCTGACGTTGTGTTTTCACCCTATTACTATTTAAGGGCTGCTTAAATACTTCACACAGTGCCTCTAAGTTAAGCCTGACTGCTTTTGTGCCAAGCTACCAAAGGGTTAAGCACAGGAAAATTTAGTGACTTTTGTGGTTCACCCTGAGCAGGATTCGGGCTGGTGGTTGAGAAGGGCTCACACCCCCTCAACGATCAACCCAATTTCTCACATTGGTGCTCAATGGTGGGATACAGTCCCTGTGTTTGTACAGTGCCATACAGTGTTTAGTGTAAAACTAAAATCCCATATAGATTGGTACCAGATTCCACTTTAAAAATCCTCCTCAATTGGCCAGTTTTCCTTTTTCTAAACTTAATTCCTGCCTCACATATTGTGTGGCTGTGACTCTTGCCTGCAAAGTTGGAGGTGGATCTTGACAACCTTGGAGGCTGCAGTATTGATGAGCTACAAAAGTTATGCAGTGAGAGGAGACTGAAACTAGCCAAAGGCTCTTCTAAGCTGGAGTATGAGCTACCCCTTCGAGCCTGGGAGGAGTTCGGAAGAATTAAAGCTGCAGCACAGGAACAGGAGGATGATGGTGAAGAGAATGAAATGGATGAGGAAGTTGAAGTTGAAGTTGAAAGTATTTGTAAAGCGCACTGTGGCCGAGCGGCTCGCTGGCGCTGGAGGATTGACAGAGACAGATGGTAGGGGCACCAGGGAGTTACTGGGTTGAGAAGGCTTGGGCAAACATATGGGTTTTGAGCGCTTTACGGAAATGCAAATAAACGGTGATGGACCTGATGGTAAGTGGGAGACTATTCCAGAAGCGGGGGGCAAGAGTAGAGAACCTGGTGCCGCCAACTCTGGACTTGCGGAAACGGGGAACACTGAGGAGTGCCTGGCTGGAGGAGCGGAGACTGCGGCAGGGGTGGTAGTGGGTGATCATGGAACTAATGAAGATGGGAGCAGTGCGGGCACGGGCCATAAAGACTAGACATCCCATCTTGAAGAGAGTTCTCTGCAAGATGGGAAGCCAATGGAGGGACTTGAGAAGGGGGGTGATATGGTGGGACTTGGGAAGCCGATGGATAAGGCGGGCGTCCTGGTTCTGGATGGTCTGAAGGCGCCACAGCTCGTAGGCAGGAATGCCCACATACAAGCAGTTCCCGTAGTCCAACCGTGAAAGAATCATAGCCAAAACTATTATTTTAAGGGCATCAGAGGAAAAAAAACGGGAGATCTTACGGATAATCCTAAGGGACAGAAAGCAGGATGATACAACAGAGCTAACCTGAGAACGCATGGAGAGGTCCTGGCTGATTTTGATGCCCAGGATTCTGACTGATACAGAGGGAACCGGAGGGGGGCCAAAGGTGGAAGGCCAAAAGGCAGAAGTCCAAGGGCTGATGGCACCGCCAGTCAGGACTAACTCCGTTTTGTCCGGGTTAAGCTTGAGGTGGTTTTGATTCATCCAATCAGAAATAAAAATAAGTGTGGATTGGAATTTAAGAAGGGAATCAGGAGCAGGGGAGAGATCAAAAACAAGCTGAGGGTCGTCGGCGTAGTTGTACACGGAGACCTCCATGTTAAGCAGAGAAATAATAAGGGGATAGATGTAAAGATTAAAAAGAAGAGGGGAAAGGGAGGAACCTTGGGGGACCCCGCAAGGCACCGAACGGGGAGGAGCAGAGAAGCCGGAGAGACGGACGTCCTGCGTCCTGCCTTGGAGAAATGAGGAGAGCCAGGAAAAGGCGGTGCCCTGGATGCCCGCTGCCCTGACAGGGCCGAGGAGGATGGAATGGTCGACCAAGTCAAGGAGCACCAAGGCTTGAGGAGAATTGGAATCCGCCTTGCTCTTCAGCTCATCAAGAACAGAAAGGACCACCGATTCGGTCGAGTGGACCGGGCGGAAGCCCGCTTGATGAGACGCCAAGAGATGGTTGTCCTCTATATAGGCCGAAAGGCACGAAGTGATGTAGCTCTACCAAGATCTTGTTTAGGTAAGGGAGCAGGGAGATGGGCCTAAAGTTAGCGGGGAGAATGGGGTCAGGGCCAGGTTTTTTTAAAATAGGAATGACTATGGCTGATTTAAACAGGGACGGAACTATACCCTGAGAGATGGATGCATTAAGAAGGGATAGAGGGGGTCGGGGCAGCCAGAGAGCAGCTCTCTTAGTATGCGAGCCGGTCCACAGTCAACAGGGGAACCTGACTTGACCTTCCCGAGCAGGGCAAGGAAAGATTCCTTCGAGATAGGAGGAAAATTATTGAGGGAGGCGAGCAAAGGGAGGAGGGGAGCAGCGGGATGGAGAGAAGATGGCGGGGGAATGTTCCGTTTGATAATAGCAATCTTCTCAAGAAAAAAGTTGTTCAAAGAAAGGCAGAGAGCTTGGGAGGGGACTGGGTTGGGATTAACTCTATCAGATGCGGCCAGATTATGAACGATGGAGAAAATCTCCTTGGATTTTTTAGCCGCTGATAGAATTTTTCCTGAAAAGTATTCCAGTTTGGCTGAGAGAATAGCTCTCTTGTAGTTATTAGGGAGAGACCTATATCGGTCCCTCAGAAGGGGACAGTAGTTGCACCTCCACTGACGCTCTGACTGTCGGAGGGCCAGTTTGAGGGTTTTGAGATCACTGGAAAACCATTTGTTGGCTTCGTGGGGGGGACCAGGTCACAGGAAGAGGACAGCCCGGAGTTAATGGCGTCGACTTGAAGATCGAGAGGGAGGGCAGATAGATCAGGAAGGGCGGTCGCCAAGGAAGAGTGGAGAGTGTTAAAGTCCACACGGTTCCAATTCCGTGCTAAGACGTTCTTAGGCAGAGGGGGCTTGTCAGTGACTGAGAGATCAATAGAAAAGGAAATAATCGAGTGATCCGACCAGGTACAAGGAAGGATGGTAGTGGGAGATATAGTTCGACCGGCCGACCATATCTGGTCAAGAATATGGCCATGACATGAGTAGGGGCATGGATGTGAGAGGTGAAATTGAAACAACAGAGGGTATCGAAAAAATCTTTGGAGGTCTGATCTTCCCTAGGGTCACCAGGCCAATAGTTAAAGTCACCCAGTAGAAGAACAGACGAATTGTTAATCGCAAGTGTGGCCAACAAATCTTGCAGAGCGGGCACAAAGTAAGGCATGGTTTGGGGAGGGCGGTATAAAAGAACTATGGTAAGGGGAGTCAAAAGGTTCGTCGAGCGGGCGACTACGAAGTTCACATTAGGTATAGGAGGGTAGGACAAGGGTTGGAACTGAAAGTGAGACCGGATGATCATGGCCACGCCTCCGCCGATTTTCCCGTCAGGACGATCTGCCCAAAGGGCATAGTAGGAGGCGGGAAGTGCAGATAGAACATCGGGCATGGAATCAGTAGAAAACCAAGTTTCCGTCAGAAACAAAAAACCAGGAGACTCAGTGTCTAGGAGATTGAACAGTTCCAGTTGGTGTTGGCCAGCCGAACAAGTATTAAGAAGGTAGGCGGGGGCCGCAGTGGGTAAAGGGGAGGGGGAAAGGGGGGAACACACCGGAGCAGAGGCAAACTTGGGCTTAAGCGGTGAAACAGTAATGGGAGGGGGAGAGGGGGTTGAAATGCCGAGAGCTACAATGCGTTCAAGCATTGGAGGGCTAAGAGGCCAATTGCCCTGATGGGCAAGGAGCTGCGTAGAAGTGTACAATAAAAAAGGAGCAGAGTTTGTGGCCCCTGGTCCCGGTCGGTCGCGGACGGGCGCAGACGGGCTTGCCTTTGGCGGGCCTTCGGCGCACCGCCGGCGCGCCGCCGGCACGCCCGCTGCGCCCGTCCGCTGCGCTTCCGGGGAGGAGGTACCATTTTATAGTGGTCAGGGTGGGAGGGCCGAGCAAGTAATCTGCTCGCCCTCTGACTCACCCAAGATGCCGGTGATGGTTATCTGTGCAGCGTTAAATCGGCTGCTGTGGCCCCAGCTTCAACACGGTAAGCGCGAGCATGAACCGAAGGTAGGAAGTGCTCAGGGGATAATTTTCCAAATTAGTGACGGGCAAAGTACAATATTAAAAAAGTTTCGTTTTTTAAAAGTTTCGTTTAAAAAAGAATCTCTGTTCCCGGCTCACGCCTCAGGAACCATACAATCGGTCTGTCAATGAGGGAAATGCCGAGGAGGTGGATCAAATAGAGGTTGAACTACAACTACACTGCTACAGAGTTGAGCTTTCACTGGTGCGGAACCAGAAGTGATGGAGCCCATCCGGAGCACAGAATGCGGAACATGGACCGAGCGAGCAGGCAGACGGGAGCCGAGTGGGTGGTCGAGCTGTGCCATGTGCTGCAGTGGGGGCCACGGGTTCGCCCTCTATTACTGAGGAGCTGTTGGCACCACAAGGATTTGTGACGATCGGTGCCGCACTGCACCGCTCCAAGCCTAAGACCTCAGGTCCGAGGAAAGGTGAAAAAATGTGAGACGCTCGGGCAGCGGCAGTGATTTTGTAGTAGGCGGAGTCTCACTGACCAGAGCAGCGGTACAACCGGTCCCGCGAATGCGGCCATCGTTTTGCCGGTGTGGCTTGTGAGCCGGCACAGCACTGCAACTGTAATTTTAATTCTTTTCAGCATCTCCATCAGGCAAGGCTCTGCCAAAACCCCCATGCAACATGATACCTGAGAGCCCTGCAAGCCCTGTGACAGGAAGCGATTGATGGAGCAGGCAGGACTCATGGGGAATGCTACCAAGGTCCTCAGCCATTAGACCAGGCGCCTCTAGTTACCAGCCCCACAGCCATATTAGCTTAAGAACCCCCCTTGCACCCAGAGATAACCAAACACCCAAGGCTTGAGGCTAAGCAGCGGCAAACGAGAGGGGTAAGGAGGTGTGTGGTGCAGTGAGGGGGGTATGCCTCAATTAGCCTAATCTAACCACAGTCAAAATCCAGGTACCAGGCATAATTCAGGCTAATAGATAACACAGGGCACAGCGCAGGGTCTAAGCCCGCTAAAAGGGAAACGTTGTTTAAATGCTGTTTAAAGTTGGAATGTCTATAAGAAGCGAGAAGTGCATTCAGCCCCGCTGAATTGTGAGTGAAGCGTGAGCCTATCGAAGCCTGTGGGGGCATCCCCGCTAGGAACCGTCAGGGCAGCCAGTGGACAGCAGGGCCGATAACAGATCCAGAAGGACAAGATCAGAAATTAAGCCAAGGAAAAAAACTTGCCAGAGGAGAATGAATAACAACAAAAGAGCCGCTGTTTCAACCGCAGAAGAGACACAGTTGAAAACAAACTTTGAACAACCAACAATATTGTCCCCAGTACAGCAGGCAGGAAGACAAACATCACAGACTTCCGAATTTCTCCATGGTTCCGAACACGGACTCAACGACAAGCGTTTCTTCTCCATCTCATCTACATGTAACATGTTGCCTGTGCGGACCAGTAACTTGCCCGAGGACAGCTTTAGTAACCCAAATATTCGGAAAGCAGCCAGCAACTAAGTAATCGTGAAACCACAAATAAATGTAAATGAAGCAGCACTACAACAGCACACTTCATTTTGGGGGTCTCAGCAGGCAAAAGTCAAGTACTTCTCCAGCCCAGGAATAGCCAGGAAAATAACACCATCGAAGAAGATAACACTTTAGGGGATCTGTTAGAAGCCCTGTCAACGATCATAGTGGAAACGCAGGAATTCTTAATTAGCTCATTTGAGTTAACACAGGAAGCCCAGAAGGAGGCAATAGTCCCACCTCATGCAAAAATAATATCTGGTCCCTGCCACGATTATAACACCTTATTCTCTCAAATAAAGACTCAGCCAGGGCCTGGCTGCCTTACTCAATCGAGCAGAAGGATGCCGCGAAGGACAACATGAACAAATCAAGCGATTGCATCCATCTAAGTCAGTGCATGGATGCACAGCAGACAGATCATTTTTCACCTCTCACAGCGCCCGTTATGGTCCCCTTTCATCAACATAATGGGAACCATCTCTACTGCACTTTTTCAGCATTCAGAAAAACTAGAGCTGCAAGTTGAAAAAAAACTTCAAGACCTAAACTCCATAATTGAGCGGGTGCAAAAAAATCCCCACACAACGTATCAAGATTGTCAATGTTCCATCACCATGAATCTGAAGTCCATCCTGGTTATTCTGACAGAAATCCTAGAAGAAGTAAAACCACAGAATGCCGCCTCATCATCTTGCTTTTCAACCAATTTCATTAAAAGACCGGAGGCTACATTATGCAATAACTTTTATTGCTGCTCAAGATATGCAGCCCTTTAAAGTGTAACAATTACATCATAAAGAAAAACATTCCAAACAGTATGACAAAGTGCCATAGCAACCAATTAGCTTACTCTTTTATTCTCTGCTCATGGAGAGTTAAGTATTACTCCTTCCTATCTCCCATATTTGATTTTTTGTATATACATAAATGACCTAACTTACTGTTCTGTCAGGTTTTTTGGGTTTTGGTAAGTAACCTTAAAGTTTTCTAGACTAAAAAACGCTTAGTAGACAACTTTTCTCTTTTCAGGTTAGTTTCTCCTTTTTTTATTCACCCTTCCAATTTATAGTCTGGCTCTTTCCTTTCTTCCCTTTTATTTATGGGACTGAAAACGTTATGGTATATATATATATTTTTAGCCAAGTAGCTTCCGCTTTTAGCATTGCGGAGATATTGACGCGAACAATCCCTAACGGATGATAGACACTCTTTAACTTGAGCATGTCTACCTCTTTTTATTGCCGATACAGAGATTGTCTCTCCGATCGCTTTCGAAACTGCTATTTTGTACATTGTTTAAACATCAAAAACACATCAAGGTTGTCTTCGTAATTCAAGTAACCAAGTCCTACTTATTGGTAGCCTACGCGCTACAAATGAACCAGGTGTCCTGAGTTGCACAAAGAGAATGAGCGACCTTTATGGCGCAAAGAATACAGGTGTCCTTCACGGCACAAATAGAAGAGGTGTCCTTCACTGCACAAGAGACTTCATCCCCTATGGTGATGACGATTATTTGTCCCCTATTGATGACACTGATGAGGCTGACGAATATGCTTTTGACCATTAGAAAAACTTGATGACCTACTCGATGAGGATTTAAATCAACCCACCACCTCGAACTCCATTAAAGATCCATCAGGGGTGGAGATGTTTAATCCCTCAAAAACTACTCATCCTAGAGGCTCTGACCGGTGGCCCCTTGACCACATAGCTAAATTTTTTTAAATTATGGATAAGAAAGCCGCTTAAGAGGGACTCACATAACCTAATGAGGTCTGACTGCCCTAGACCCTTCCTGGCCAACAAAACAGGCATGACCCCTATCCTAGACCCTGAGTTATTGACCTTCCTCTTTAAAACTGGAAGGGACCCTTGTAAGGGACTTGAACGTTGCCTTAAACAGTGTCAAGATAAGTTGCTGGACACATTAGGCCCTCTGGCCAGAATTCTGGACCTTGCAGTGGAGTCCTCTATGAACGGTACTCCAGTTGACACCGAACTCTTAAGAGGAAGGAGTCAGAGTGCCCTGTGCCTCCTCGGAATGCCAATGCTAGCCTCACATCCAAAAGACAAAGAGGCATTCTGATGTGGATGAACCCAAAATTGGGGGACCTAGCCAATAAAGATATTGCGGGAGACCCTAATGGACTCCTCTTTGGCGAGTCCTTTATTAAGATTCTTGGGAAATACGTGTCCACCTTCTCTGCATTCAGCAAAGCCCAAAGTAATATGAGAAGAATGTTTGGGGGTAGACACATTTTTGGAAGGGCTGACAGGGCAGGACCGGCTGCCAGCGAGGGTACAACAGGTCCTTGTATCAGCAGAACCAGCGTGGCTATGGAAGATACTTCCGAGGGAACGACTCTTTCTTCCTTCAGAGAGTCCACAACTACCGCACTGGAGGAGGTGGAAACTACCGTGGAAGGAGCCAAGGACAAGGAAATCAAGGTAATAACTCCTCCTTTTGGTTCTTTCCTCCCAAAGGTAGGGGGGAGGCTTGCTATTTTCAGCCAAAATTGGTTATCAATAACAAACGATGCATGGGTACTAGAAACTGTGAAAGGTTTTCAAATAGACTTTGTTTCTATTCCTCACCAGACCTCACCTCCCAGAGAGCTTATTCTAGACCAAGATCAATCCGCTCTGGTCGACGAAGAGGTTCGTCAAATATTAGACAAAGTGGCAATTTTCATCGTCTCAAATACTGGCCCCGGCTTTGTGAGCACAATTTTACTCGTGCAGAAGGAAGAAGACAAGGGTTGGCGCCCCGTGATAATTCGCTTCTGTACTCTTTTCTTGTGTACAGACACTTCAGGATGGAAGGTATCCAACTTCTGAGAGACATCCTCCAAGAGAAGGATTGGCTCATAAAACTAGATCTCAAGGACGCATATTTTACTATTCCTATGGATACGGAATCTCAGAAATATCTAAGGTTTGTATTCAAGGGTGTGACCTACCAGTTTCACCGTCTTCCCTTTGGTCTCTCCTTGGTTCCTTGGTGTTTCACCAAGATATTGAGAGCAGTTGTGGCATCTCTAAGGAGAAGAGGAGTCCGTTTGATTATCTATCTGGACGATATCTTATTGATGTCCCAAAGTCAAGAGGAACTTCTTGTCCACATGAAATGGACTGTGAACTTTTAGAGAGTTTAGAATTCATCATCAATGTAGAAAAATCTGTCATGACTCCTTCGCAGAACCTGGAGTTTCTAGGGATTCTGCTCCTACACAGAACTGTGCATAGAGACTTGGAACCTCAGTGAATTAGGGTGTGCCAAAACTCACCTTAGTAGCCAATATCCCCTACCAGACTAACAATCAGTGTCTCATTGGTTCTACCATAATACCAATGATTAGACAACGCAGAACATGGAACTTAGAATACCTCAGTCAATGTGGAACACATGAACACTCTTTCGTTATACTCTCACACCAGTCCAAAACAGGGAGTAAATGGAGACACGTGCAAGTTTGAAATATTTATTTCTAATGCTGTGTTCTCATGCGCAGTATTTTAGGTAATACAAGCAGACATATTATTATCAACAAGATTATCAGCATAGCTACTATTCCATAAAATACAAAGGGAGAAAGCATGTTACAATGCTAAATGGAAACAGGTTAAAATAAACCTATATCTCACCCTTCTTTGCTAGTATGTCATTTTACATCTACAGAAGGTCTCTTGGGATTACAAGGACGGCCCCATACCTCTGGTACTTAGCAGAAATGGATCACATCAGATTCTGCACCAGCTCTCAGCATGCAAATGTTCTCCAAGTGTGTGATCATGTCTACGCAGCGCATTATTAAACGTTCAAAAATCAGAGGTAGCCACATCTGCATATATGTTATGTCTAGAATGTGCGCTGATCAGTCCGAATAACAACCACTATGTTGAAATACCTTGAAGGCCTCGGCACTCACTGTTCAGACAAAGCTTACCAAGCAAGGCTGCTAATCTAGAAAAACATATTATTCTCGTGTGAAGCAAAACACTCTGCTAACTCTAAACGTTTATAATAATGTGTGCCGTGTGCAAAGGCAGCAGAAAGGAAAAATGGAGTTTAAACTTCTAATAAGCCCATGCCAACCTAACACAGTGTAAATGCAAGGCTCATCCCCATGACACCCTCCCTTGATCTGAGCACGGATAAGAAAGGGACAATTTGGAAAGCAGTGTTCAAGAACAACAGTCAGAATCAAGTTCAAATTACTGCAGTGAAAAAACTGGAACAAAACTACATAAATTGAATGTACTCCAAATCAAGAATTTCTAGCCACGGACATAGGAAAGTCAATAGGCCTGGGTAGAAAAAAATGAAGAAGAAAAACATAAAAAATATCCGATGTCCAACATGTGACCTCGGTCATGGAAGAGAGAGAAGCGATGACACATCTCAATCCAACAATGTATATGCAAAATATGTACAGCCTCCAATAGGAAGTCACTATTCTCATCTGAAAACATTTCAGCCATCCAATTCAGCAAAGGGAAAGAACATACATGTTCTTCAATTACCGGAGCCTCTAGCACCATCAGAGGGCAAATCGGTGTGTCTTCAATGAAGCTGCGTGCCAAGAAATCCTGCGCCACTGTGAAAACATTCCAACGTCCCAGGACTCCATGCATCGCTGCAAAGGCCATAATCCCTCCGCCAGAACAAAACAATTCATGAGCAACTAAGGGGCTCATCAGTTCATCATAATTCGCATTGGGAGACACCGTATTGCAGAGAAACAAATCCAGGGCCCAGTCGAAATCGCAACTCAGGCAATGAAAGACAGGCTGGATGCATGTCAAAAAGGAAAATCGAAACGATAATCCATGAGCTGCACTGAATGTAGCAAGAAGCAGCGCTCCAAAATATTCAAGCATTCGGTTGCAGAGCAGCAGCAGCCGTGACAGATCTTCTTGCAACACATGCCGTGCATCCATTTTGAAATAAACAAAACAACAGAAGTACGCCTGCAACCAGAGCGAGCATTAAGGGAAATCCACCAAACATACTGGAAAAAAGCGAATGAAAAAATGGCGGGAACACACCAAATATAGTTTTAAAAGAAGTCAAAAGGCCACTGCTAATAACTTTAAAAAAGTGAGGTAGCCCCGTGATGGAGGATGCGTTAAAGATAGTGTGAATTAACTCACCGAAATGCAAGGGCAAATCCATATTTAGTAAAGCATGCACCTCTGTGCGGGTGTTTGCCACGTGAAGGACAAATGTTTCACGAGCAGATGTGAGGGTGACTTCTTTCTGTGACAATAGAGGTCTTATGCGACTCCTCTTGTTGAACTCTGCTTTCAAGGTCGGAATCGTCGGCCAGATGGAAACATCAAGCTTCCCATGTGGAGGAGGGAACATTACATTTTTACAAAAGACTACACGCTCACTAACCATAACCACATAAGGAATTCCGGCTACCATCCCACAACAATCTTCATTATTTAAAAGTCAATAACTCCCGTTTGCCAGTAATGTGAATGTGGGTATGATAGCAGGTGATGGTGTACCTTTCAAAATACAGGCTAAATTTGGCTCGTTCTGGTTACAAGAGCAATGTAATTGGATATTCCTACACATTAATGATCTGGTGTTGTAGTGCAATCATCACCATTCAAGTACACCACTTTTCCCTCCATAAGGCACCCATAGGTCAACGGTAGTGACCAAGCTTCATGAAGATAAGCGGTGCCTAGAGGTTCATATCTGCCTATTGCATAGTACTTGATACAGGCCTCAAATTTGAAAAGGGGAAAAGGTAAAGTTATGAACCCGTGGATAAGCCACGTAGCAGAATTTGTCTCAGCCACAGAAAATGGTAACGGTTCTAACTTTTCAATATGTAACATAGAAAAAGTTGCATCTTTCATTGACATAAAACGTTGCTTTTCAGTCAAATTAAACGGGACAAATAATGATGAAGTATTCAGTAGTGCCAAGGCACATTTCCTGATTCCAAGGTCTGCAAGGTCCAGGCAAACTGCATAACAGAACGCAATTGATTTTGGCCATGGTACTGAACAGACACATCTTCTTGCACAATCTCAACAACAGATGAAACAATATTATCTAACGTGTAAATGCAGGAAGAAAGCATGGTAATGCTGTTATCTACAACTGCTAGCACTTTTTCTAAATTAGCTTGATCTATAGCTCTAATGCGGGAAACCGCCTCAATTTGGGACAGTTTCCAAACCTCGTTGTAAATAGCATATATCCATCTTTTAGATCTGCCGGAAGCCGGGCTCTTCACAAAATTATTCAGATCAACATCGTCAGTCAATTTAGATAAATGTAGCTTCACTGACGCCAATGTGGAATGTTTGAGCCAATTCTGACATAATTTGCCTACAGAACATATAGTCACAGAATGGCCACTTTCAAAACAGGGATCCACCCTGACCTGTGTGTAGCCTGTAGCTAAACCCAGAAAACGATGCTGGCAAGAATCAGCACTTTTGTGCCACAGCAACCAACCCTTAGGATCCAAACTGGATATGTTAAAGGTAGAATTCAGTAACAGAGTCTGTAATTCTCTGATGGAAAACTTGGTATTATTATTCCAACCGGAATATTCTTCTAACTCAGGAAAAGAAGGAACATTTAATTTTTTAGTAGTAGCCAATCCAAAGCAAGTTGTTTGTGAAATTGTAGAACTCAAAAACAACATATGGTTTGGGATGTGCAAAGCCTCAGTGCCTTGCACTTGCCAACTTTTAGAACCCCAAACAGATTTAAGATCAATAGTGTCTATCCACAGCTCATAGCCCTCAACAGCCAATTGGTCTAAAAAGGACTCTGAATACAATAACTTTATGCGGGTAAGTCTAACCTTTCCGGTCATTTTAAAGTAAAATGCATTGAGATTTGACTGATTAAAATCAGTAAAATAAGTGAACCTCTTTAAAAGAGATGTGGAACTGCCTTGTACAGGAGCAGGAAAATGTTCCCATTGTGTATAATTAACAGTATTCCTCCTGGTATTTGCTTTATGCAGATAGTGATTGCCAAAGTGTTGATAACAAAACAAATCACCATAATTTGTGGAATCTAGATACAATTCTTCAGCATCAAAGGCAGCATAATATTTCAAATCAGAAAACAAAGCTTCTACGGCCTGAATATCCAAATCATCAGAACGTATATTTTGTTTAATTACATCCCCCATAGAAACCCTTACGACATTTGGGACATTTATAACATCTGTGGGCCCATGTATTTGAAATCTAATATCATCCCACACAATCCCATCTAAGACGGGATAAGCAGTGATGTTAACAAAAGCCATGGCCCTCTTCAATCTGTTTGATGAGGAATGGGGAGCCAATATTCTATTAATATGTCGAATGCATGTTCTCTCTTCAACATAGTGTCCGTTGACAAGGCGGAAAAAATACACCACAAATCCAATAGACATGAACAGGTAAATCAAAAAAACACCAACCAAATGTAGGTCCAAGGAGGAATCAAAAAATGTTTTTTAAACCATGTTGCAAAAACAAACAAATTTTAAGCGGTCTACGTTGTGTGAGAATCAGTGTCAAATGAAAATCTGGACTCTGTAGCCAAACAGGTTTGAAAATCAGACATCGATAAGTCAGTGGGGTAAGTATATTCAGTCTCATCAAGGTGAGCATCAGGTGGGGAACTTAACAAAGGACTTGAAACTGCAGGCATCTTGAAGGCAACGTCAGGCCTGGAGTTAGGAGCCGGGGCCAAAACAGAATTTCTCAAAATCGATGGACATGAGACCGCAAGAGTCATACTAAGAAGAATCGGCCACTCTGTGTAGTTTGACATTGTCAATGGAGATGTACCTTTGGTCTTTACAACCTGGAAGTGGTGATAAAATGACTGTTCTTGTGCCCTTCATGCCAAGCACTGGAGCTCGATATGAGGGACCAAATTCTTTCTTGTTTTCGATCTTCTCTCGAACCAGTTCACCAACTTGGGGTAGCCAGCCAACTACCGGAATCTGCAACGCAGCATCAGATGTGGAGGGCAAATGTTCCTTTGCAAGACTGTCTCTCGTCTTTTGTAGATCCTGTAAAACATTCCAATGTTCATCTACGTCAAAGGAGGCAGCAACCGCCACCTGGTCTAGACCGTCAAGGTCCGGGAAGAACATTTTGATACCAAAGAGCATTTCGTATAGGGGTCCGTCCACCCAGAGACCTTCTAGGGAGATTATTAAGGGCATGCTGTATGCTATTGAGATGGGCCAGACAGTTCCTGCCAGTGCCTATAACCCATCTGTCAAAGACTGCTTTAAATCTCGGTTAATTCGTTCCACAACACTATTACCCTCAGGTCTGTATGGAGACGAAAACTTGACTTGGACCCCCAACAAATTCATATCATCCTTGTACGCCTTAGAGGCGAAAGCAGGACCCTGATCCGAATGGAAGGTGCCACAGACAAAAATCCCTACAAAGATACGCAAGTCTCTTATGACAGTTCGCGAATCAGCGCTGCGGTGTGGCCACACCCATACAAAGCACTTGCAAGAATCAACTGCAACTAAGATGTACTTATACGTAGTATCAGAGGAAAAAGGACCGCAGTGATCTAAATAAACACAACCAAGTGGTCTATTAGAAATGTACAACTGTGTCTGGGGCGGACGCGTAGCAGTTGAAGGCTTAATCTGCTGGCAAATGTCACATTGAAGGACATAATCACGCGTCTGTTTGTACACACCTCGCCACCAGAAACGTTGTTGCAACTGAGATACAGTAGCTGAAACGCCTGCATGTGCAGACGCAACACCCTCAAGGGCAGCTGTAATCAGTGTGGACCTGCGGTCCGCGTTGGGAATCAATCTTTCACCAACGTCCGGTATTTTCACATAAGGAACTTTATCGGGCCTTAAGTGATATGAATACTTTAAATGAAACTCCTTAGGATATTTATTTCCCTTCTCAGTAGCAGCAACAGCCACCAGGATGTCATCATCAGCTTTACTTTTGGAACGAGTAACTGCTGCAACCAAATATGTCAATACTGCTGATTTTACGGCCCATCGGCCAAACTATTGCCAACAGTGTGAACTCCCACACGTTGATGACCGAGAGTATGAATTACATACGCGAGTGGCAACTGCTCTTTAAGCTCAGCCACTCGAACCCAGATCATTTCATGTTTTATCGTGCTACCTTTGGAATCACAAAAATCATTCCGAACCCAAAAAAACAGGTTTTCATTGTAAGACTGGACACAGTAGTAAGAATCACTAACAATAAGAGTCGTCACACTAGGATCAGCGTACTCCAATGCAAGCATCAGAGCACGGAGCTCTGCCAATTGTGCGGTGCAGTCCCCTAATGTCTGTGTATGCACGACATTTGACTTGAATTCATCATTCACCATGGTACCTACCACAATGGCGCAAGCTGAGACTCATGCGTGCTTAGACCCATGCGCAACTTGCGCTGAACCATCAGTATAAATTATACAATGGAAATCCTCCAAAGGTCGCATAGTCAATGGCGCAGGATGAACAAACTCATACTGCAAAAATTCTTGTGACTGTAAGGAGGCATCAAAAATAAACGTGACATCCGGAGACGTCAATAATGCAGCCCATTGTATCCACCAGGGGTGCAAAGCTTTAGAATTTGGTACACTGGCTTTCGTCACTGCCTCTAGTGCAGGATACGGGGTAACAACCAACATGCGTTTTCCCTGCGACAGTGCACGTTCCTTAAGAATCGTCATTTGCACTGCTGTCAAAACTTTTTCCACAGTGGAGAACCACATTTCAGCCGAAGTGTACAAGCGTGACCTGTAAGCGATAGGCACTGTGTCACCTTCATTAAAAGTAAGATAAGTGAAACCCACCGCCCCAGGGATGATTCGTATCACCAGGTTGGTGTGGTTATCAGGAGTCAGTAAGAATTTAGATTCTAGAAGATGAGCCTGCAAAGATTGCAAAATGTCTGAATGTTCAGGCAGCCATCACGATTTGGTGAAAGTAGGTTGTATCAAAGCATACAATGGCTTTATACGTTGGGCATATTCGGGAATATATGTACGCCCGAAATTCAAAAATCCCAGCAAAGACTGTAACTTTTTCAGTGTTGTAGGAGTGTGCAACTGTGCGCATTTCTCCAAGAAGTGAGGAGCCAATCTTCGACCTTCATTGTTGTGCTCGTAGCCCAGGAACAACACTGTGTACTCTGCAATGTGAGAATTTGCACAGTTGAATTATTTGTAACCGAAGTTCGCAAAGTTACAAATAATGCGGCCCACACGACACAGATGTGCCCAAATATCATCATCTGTGAGATAAATGTCATCCACAAACGAACACGCAACTGGGTCTACTCTCTCCAAAAGAGAGACAATGCGGGCAGCAAACACACCCAGACTATTCTTATAGCCCATGACCAGGCGTTTAAATTGGCAATGTTTGCCGCCACTGGTAAAACTGGCCAATTGGTAACTCAGACCAGACAAATTGTGGGCAAAAAAAACGTTGGATTTGTCAAGTGTAGTTTTAAACCTTTTTCGCACAAGACCATCCACTAAAGCAGAGCCATGGGTATTTTGTACTGCACAGGTACGGCAATGCGAGTTCAAATGCCGGTATTCCAATACCAAATGGTACGAACCGTCAGGCTTGGTCACAGGAAAAAGTGGATTATTCATCGGTGACACACAAGTTTCAATCACTCCTTGATATTCCAATTGTTCAAGGATTTCCGCAACGGAAGCCTTAGCTTCACGCCGGATGGGATATTGAGGTTGAGGCTGTGGCATAGACCCTAAAGGAATCTCGTGGTGCTCAGAAAATGTATCCCAACCACAGTGAGTATGGTTTAAAGCCAGCGCAAGCGCCTTAGCCCACTCTTCTGCAAAATTCAGCGCATGCTCCTTAGATACCGTGTGCGCAAAACTAGGGAGGATTACCTCCTCCCCTCTCGGATCTGCGAGAACAAAAGGTGGGGGCCAGTCAGCCTCTGCTAACAAAATGTCATAGGTAGTTGTAAGATTTTCCCAAAATACCCTTTTTATGGTACGTTGTATGTCACCTTCAATTAAAAGGACAATTTAAAAAAGCCTATTAGGGGGAGCTACTCTAGTATCAGCTGTCTCTACAACAGCATATTGGTCAGTTGCTGTCACCTTCGGTAGTGGACGCAGAGCCTCTCGCACTATGGTAATCTCCGCCGAGCTGTCCAATAACGTCAGCGCCCATGTCTGATTCCGAAGCTGCGTTCTCACTATCTGTGACATATCTCGCTGTTAAAGCGGCAACCTTCTTTTTCTGAAACTGGGGTCTTTTCTGTGAAGAATCGTCCTGCTTGCCTATTCCGTCATTCGGGCGGGGCTGTCATGGCTCTGCTAGCCACCCCTACCTCTTCTGCCGCTTCCACCACCGGACGAAGAGGCCGATGTATCCTGTAAAGAACGAGGAGAGCATTGATCAGGAACCTGAAATCTATCAGGCGACTTAATCACAGTGCGGTCGCTCAAATCAAAAACGTGCTCAGCAGACGCAGGCACGGGTGACAGGACTCCTGTTTCTGTTGCTGTTTCCCCTGTTTTTTTATTTCTGTTCCAATTTTGGAGCTGTGGGTTGAACGTCCGATTCAGACTTCGAACCCTGAGCTTGTTTTTTATCTTTAGCAGAAAAGAGCTTGACACCTAAACTATTGCGGCCAATGGTTTCATAAGCCGTCGTGATAATTCCCGGTAACTGACTGGGTTTGTCGGCATTGGGGACATTGCGCAAGGCATTAGCCACTTGAAAGTTCACCGCATCCCCCTTTATATTAGAAAATACCAGATTGGAAACTAAGTCAAATGTGCCAACGAGTCTTACTCCCAATTCAACCGCAGCCTCAGGTCAGTGTTTGTCCTGAACACGCTTAATGACCGTCGGAAGGACAGCCATTGACGGAGTGCCGAATCACCTCGTGTACACTGCCGCAAAAATCCTACCCCATGACTCACAGTCACCGGCTTCCGGTACCAAGTCCTTGGGTAAACTAATTGTAAGAATCCTGTGTTTTTCAACGGGAGTCAAATTAGGAAATACTGCTTCCAGCTGGTCAAACTTCTCGGCAAGCCAAAAAGGCAAATCATCCTTATACTGCGGATGCTTGCCCATTACCGCATTGACCATCACAGGACTAAGCTTCATTCTGCTCGGTCCAGCTGGAAGGGCCACAACACTGGGGGCCCCGCCCTGGAAATTGTGGGGAATATATTAAACTAGGGCCTGAATAACACTAATAGAAGAGTTATACAGGGTCTGTAATTCAGCAACGGGGACTTGCCCCGCACAAGGATGCCGGGTGAATCCAGCCAAAACCAGCCAAGAACCGCCTGGAATGGACAAAGGACCCAATCTAATTGCCGTTACACTGTGGGGAAGGGCGCCATCAAACCAAACATGGTGCTGCCATGCAGAAATCAGAATCTCCTGTGTGCTATATGGGAAATATTCCACGGGCACGGCTGAGTGAGTGTAAGTGTGAAAAACCTGCGTAGCCGCATCCATCGCAGGAAATATCACCCAAGAGTAGAAAATCTGAAACGGGTAAACGATCTCAGCACTTACTACCAAAATCACTGCCATGCCCTCAAACCAACATTATAATCTTGCAAATGATTGCGAACCGCAATGCGACTATGTTGCGGTACATCAATGTTAGCCATAGTGACACATAGACGAAAGAGGCACAATGTAAAACGAAGTAGCACAACTTAGGTTTGTCCAACACCACTGTTAACCGAAAACAATAGTGAAGGGGCTAAGGACTAATTGAAGTACTACTCAAGCGTCATGTAATAAGACCACCAGCTATTGGGCGCCGTGTAGCAGGGATTCTGCTCCTACACAGATCTTTGCATAGAGACTTGGAACCTCAGTGAATTAGGGTGTGCCAAAACTCACCTTAGTAGCCAATATCCCCTACCAGACTAGCAATCAGTGTCTCATTGGTTCTTCCATAACACCAATGATTAGACAACCCAGAAAATGGAACTTAGAATGCCTCAGACAATGTGGAACACATGATCACTCTTTCGTTATACTCTCATACCTGTCCAAAACAGGGAGTAAAAGGAGACATGTGCAAGTTTGAAATATTTATTTCTAATGCCGTGTTCTCATGCGCAGTATTTTAGGTAATACAAGCAGACATATTATTATCAACAAGATTATCAGCATAGTTACTATTCCATAAAATACAAAGGGAGAAAGCATGTTACAATGCTAAATGGAAACAGGTTAAAATACACCTGTATCTCACCCTCCCTTGCTAGTATGTCATTTTATATCTACAGAAGGTCTCTTGAGATTACAAGGGTGGCCCCATACCTCTGGTACTTAGCAGAAATGGACCACATCAGATTCTGCACCAGCTCTCAGCATGTGAATGTTCTCCAAGTGTGTGATCATGCCTACGCAGCGCATTATTAAACTCGCCAAAATCAGAGGTGGACACAGCTGCATATATGATATGTCTAGAACGTGCGCTGATCAGTCCGAATAACAACCACTGTGTTGAAATAACCTTGAAGGCCTCGGCACTCACTGTTCAGACAAAGCTTACAAAGCAAGGCTGCTAATATAGAAAAACGTATTATTCTCGTTTGAAGCAAAACACTCTGCTAACTCTAAACATTTACAATAATGTTGCACACGGCACACATTATTATGGCAAATCTAGCCAAGAAGATTTGGTACTTTTGCTGGAATCAGAAAATAGGACTGAGAGCATAATTCATTCTGGGCCATCTGATTACAAGGGCGGATTGGAATTCAAGATTCCTGAGAGACTCAAGCGATTGAAAACTGAATCCTCTAATTTTTAAGAGAATCCAAGACTTATGGGGTCCATTTGAAATAGATCTATTTGCCAGCAGACTGACCTTCGAGATAGATCGATTTCATTTGGAGACCAGACCCCTTAGCAATCGCAGTGGATGCACTTCTCCAATCTTGGAACACTCTTAGTTGTTATGCCTTCTCTCCTTTCGCTCTAATACGGAGAGTTCTTCTGAAAGTTTGATCAGATTGCTGCCGCATTGTTCTAATTATTCCCTTTTGGAATTCCCAAATTTGGGGGCATATTATCAAGGGCCATATCGCTGCTTTAGCTGGACTTTTTCCCGCTAAAGCGGCGATATTTTCATCGCCCTATTAGCAAGCTGTCGCTAACAGCAGTTAGCGACAGAATTTAGGCGATAGCTACAGGTTTGGGGCCCGCTTTGCTTGTCAGCATTATTTATCGCTAATGACATGCAAAGTGGGTGTTGGACTGGGCCCTTCTGGCAGGTCCACCCCTGAAGTTGTGCTTGTTATATGTGACCTGGGGATGGTGATTCCCACTCTGAGTGCGTGTAGATGAGAGAAGCCTGCCCTCCCATAGGACTGCATGGGGAATGGGTGTGTCCCTGATAGTTCCTGGTGCGTGGGGGGTACAGGCTCGAGTCTGGTATGTATGGACTCGTGTGATCGAATGCTGTAAGATGATGTATGCGACGTGTGTGTGTCTAAAAGAGAAGTACCCCTTCTAGACATCGGTGTGTGTGTGCAGTAAGTATGCTGGCGCGTGATTGGCTGAAGTGAGGGAGGGTCTGTGCCTGTATCCTGTATGGGTCTGGGCTGTCCCCCACAATGCTGGCTCCACCCACCTGGGGTGCGTCTGGTGTCCTAGCCTGGCCAGTAACAAGAAATTCCTTATAACCAGTTCTAGCTGGTTCTCATCCTGCCTGCCCCTTTTTAGACAAAGGGATCTCATGTATAAAAGGAGGGTGTGCCCTCTTCTCTCTCTCTTTTCCTGTTTGTCCTGACTGGAACCCTGCCAGGGGTGTGCAGCTTGGGCTCAGGGTTGGCTTGCCTCCCTGGGCCCTGCCCTGCTCCTGGGCTACTGATGGCCCTTTTCCCCTTCTAGGAGCGGCTGGGCTCCCCCTGAAATCCTGGACTTCCTCTGGACCCTGCTTTCTATGGCCCTAGCGCTGGGGAGCGCTTTCTTGCCGTCCTAGCGCCTTGGGGCGCTTCATCTATGCTTCTAGCGCTTGGGAGCGCTTTCTTGCTGTCATAGCGCCTTGGGGCGCTCATTCGTGTTTCTAGCGCTGGGAGCGCTCTATTCTTCCAGCCGGTGCCCACCCGTCATTTGCCCATTCGTGTGAGGGGGCCCGAGCCCCCAGCGAGTGCCTACCTCGCTTGCCCCTTCATTGATGCCTGATCGAGGGGGCCTGGCCCTCGTCAATTTCCCCTGTGTTCACCGCCGCAGCCCGGGACCCTTCGTGAGGCCCGCCCCCGGGCCGCGCTCTGAGTGGCTGCCGGCCCGGGCTGGGCTGATGACGTCTCCCCATGCCGCGCTCTGATTGGCCGGTGGCCCGGGGAGCTGGAGAGACAGAGACGAGCATGCAGGGAGCGGCGGGAGCCGACTCCGCGCCCCCTGCGTCCCCCAAGACGACTGCCACTACCCCCCCCGGGGCCCCCCAGGAGCGAGAGGGAGCCCCGGAGAGCGAGAGAGACCGGCGCGTCCAACAGCCGGTGAGTGCTGCAGGAGGGGAGGCGGGGCTTCGGGGCTCATTGTCGGGGCCCGCCCCTCCCCTCCAGCGCAAGCACGCATATGTTTAGAGGCCCCCGCGGGGCCCCCAGTGATGCCGGGTCCCCCAAGGGGGGGCCCCACTTGGCCGCAGCCTTGTCCCTGGGCCCCGCTAGGCCCCATCACGGCCCGTAGGGCCCCCCAGTGATGCCGGGTCCCCCGAGGGGGGCCCGCCTGCCCGCAGCTTGGTCCTGAGCCCTGAGAGGCTCCACCATTGTCCTCGAGCCCCGAGAGGCTCCATCTATATTTTTATCCCCCTAGCGCGAGAGGCTCCATCTATAATCCCTGAGCCCCGAGAGGCTCCCACGTGGCCCTGTGTCCCGGGCCCGAGAGGCTCCAACGTGTTCCTTTAACCCAGGGGCCCCGAGAGGCTCCACTGTGTCCCCGCGTCCAGAGCCCCGAGGAGGCTCCACCGCAGGTCCCCTGCCCCTTTCGAACCTGCGAGGCTCCAACGTACTGTCCTCATTCATCTACAGCTGCCCAGCACTTCGTGGGCAGCTGCCCCGTTTAGGTTTATTGTTGGCTACTTATAGCCTGTCCTGAACATCGAGACTCGGGGCGTCCTAGCCCCAGGAGGCCAGCTGGCCTGTTGAAAGTATTGGCTAATGTTAACTTTGCTTCTTGAGAGTTATTCTGTGTTTCCTTCCTACAGGTACGTCTGTGGTGTTATGTACCGTGCCATTCCTTCCCTCCTGTATAACCTTGCCTCATGTATGTTGATACTGGTTAGAGTGAGTTCTATTGCTAGTCCTCTGAAACCCCGGGGCATGACGTATTCTAATGCTAAGCTCCTGGTGATTAGGTGTGCTAGTCCTAGTTCGAGGAAACTCCCAGTTGTTATATGTTCTAAATGCCAACTCCATCATGTGCATATTCCTGGCAGTGGTCCCATGGCCCTGTCCTGTATATTTTCCCTTGTAAATCCTGCCCGTGCCTCTGGCACCCTGTAAGGTATGTGTTCCTATGTGTCCTTTTTAATACAAAGACTATTTTCATATATACCTGGTGTGGAGTTCCTTTTGTGGGGGGGGCCCGGGAGGTTGTTGCTGGGGGTGCGTGCGCAAATGCTTTACACATGACCTCCGAGATAGGCCTGGCTGCTCGCGCCACGTTACCTAGAGGGCGAGTAGGGGTTGTCTTGGTGGGTGACCCCCTGGCCCTGACGGGGGAGTGGGGGTCTCGGACTGACTTTGGCGCAAGCTCTGGTCGGCCGGGGATCCCATTTCCTACATTGGCGGCTAGCGGTGGGATCCGGACTTGTGTTTGCGCCGTACCGAAGCGATAACCGGCTCCACTACAACACTCTGCAATTTAGATTGTCGCAAAGAAAAGAAACTATTGGTGCGCGTTACTAAAAATATCTGTTCTGGTGGAAAATGTAGTTCTGGTGCACTTTGCTAAAAATGTCTGTTCTGGTGGAAAATGTAGTTCTGGTGCACGTTGCTAAAAATATTTGTTTTGTGAAAAATGTGGTTCTGGTGCACTCTGCTAAAGATGTCTGTTGTTGTGAAAAATGTGGTTCTGGTGCACCGTGAATTAGGTGTCCCTAGCGTGGGAGGGTCGATCATCCCCCTAAGTGCAATGTGTTTTCTGGATTCACCAGAAGGGTGGGATCCAGTGGTGGCAGCGAAATTGTGTCCAATATGTGCGGTCCTTGTCCCTTCCCTAGAGGAATGGTACCTGTGCCACATGCGTCAGGTTGAGGAATCAGGGACGGTAAAAACTGTCTTACCAGTCCAGGGGAGGGTGTGTGGATGAATGTTGAGGTGTGCTGATTAATGGAGTGTAAGTTCTCTGAGAGGGGGAGCTTGCTGATTAATGGAGTGTAAGTTCTCTGAGAGGGGGAGCTTGCTGAGTAATGGAGTGTAAGTTCTCGGAGAGGGGGAGCTTGCTGAATAATGGAGTGTAAGTTCTCTGGGATGGGGAGCTTGCTGAAGCAACGATAATTGTATCCTACCTACCCCACTGAATGTGTTTGATGCATCATGTGTTCCGTACACCGCTGAATGTGTTTTATGCGTCAGGTGTCCTACCTACCCCGCTGAATGTGTTTGATGCATCATGTGTTCCGTACACCGCTGAATGTGTTTTATGCGTCAGGTGTCCTACCTTCCCCGCTGAATGTGTTTGATGCATCCTGTGTTCCGTACACCGCTGAATGTGTTTTATGCGTCAGGTGTCCCCCTTGCTGAATGGATGTTAAGTTGTATCCCGGACAAGGAAGACCTGCTGGCGCTGCCGCGGCTTGCCTTGGGGAGAGCTGAACACTGAGACCTGCTGGCGCTGCCGCGGCTCATCTTGTTGTATGTGTGTGAAGTTGTATCCCGGACAAGGAAGACCTGCTGGCGCTGCCGCGGCTTGCCTTGGGGAGAGCTGAACACTGAGACCTGCTGGCGCTGCCGCGGCTCATCTTGTTGTATGTGTGTGAAGTTGTATCCCGGACAAGGAAGACCTGCTGGCGCTGCCGCGGCTTGCCTTGGGGAGAGCTGAACACTGAGACCTGCTGGCGCTGCCGCGGCTCATCTTGTGGAATGTATGTTTAGTTGTATCACGGACAAGGAAGACCTGCTGGCGCTGCCGCGGCTTGCCTTGGGGAGAGCTGAACACTGAGACCTGCTGGCGCTGCCGCGGCTCATCTTGTGGAATGTATGTTAAGTTGTATCCCGGACAAGGAAGACCTGCTGGTGCTGCCGCGGCTTGCCTTGGGGAGAGCTGAACACTGGGCCTGCTGGCGCTGCCGCGGCTCATCTTGTGGAATGTATGTTAAGTTGTATCCCGGACAAGGAAGACCTGCTGGCGCTGCCGCGGCTTGCCTTGGGGAGAGCTGAACACTGGGCCTGCTGGCGCTGCCGCGGCTCATCTTGCTGAATGAATGTTAGGGGCGGAACTGGACGGGGGTCAGAGGGAGTCTGACTCCTGGGCATCCGGTAAACTTAGTTCCCAGGTGGTAGACCAGTGGAGGGAGTTAGTTCTGAAACTGGTAGGAGAGCGTGTTCTGAGGGTGCTTCTCCTGGGAGAGCGCGGAACTTCAGAAGTAGAGGTAGGGTGGGGCATTCTTGCCCGTGACCTCTGGCCAGCCTGAGGGTGCGGCCCTAGGTGGGAGAGAAAGTGGTAAAGTGGAACTACACGAAGAAGGGGAGTGGAGAGTGGCTGTCGTGGGCCAGGGGTTACCACCCCCCACTCCGGGTTGGCATGGACCAGTGGTATCTGGGTGGCCTAGGGCCTGGTCCTAGCCGTGGTCAACTAAGGAGTACCAGTGGGGTAGCCTAGTTGGGCCTATGTTTTTTTAATTATTTTTTTTCTCTTCTGTAAATTTTTTTAATTTTTAAGTATGTGTGTGTCGATAAGATCAAGGTGGCGTAGAACTGGAAGGGGGCCCTGCAGTGCGGGCCTGCGTCCATGTTTTTTTCGCCAACGCAGGGAAGTCCATCACGGTGGTGATTGGCCTACCCTGCGTTTTGGCTGGAAGGGGGCCGTGTTGGACTGGGCCCTTCTGGCAGGTCCACCCCTGAAGTTGTGCTTGTTATATGTGACCTGGGGATGGTGATTCCCACTCTGAGTGCGTGTAGATGAGAGAAGCCTGCCCTCCCATAGGACTGCATGGGGAATGGGTGTGTCCCTGATAGTTCCTGGTGCGTGGGGGGTACAGGCTCGAGTCTGGTATGTATGGACTTGTGTGATCGAATGCTGTAAGATGATGTATGCGACGTGTGTGTGTCTAAAAGAGAAGTACCCCTTCTAGACATCGGTGTGTGTGTGCAGTAGGTATGCTGGCGCGTGATTGGCTGAAGTGAGGGAGGGGCTGTGCCTGTATCCTGTATGAGTCTGGGCTGTCCCCCACAATGCTGGCTCCACCCACCTGGGGTGCGTCTGGTGTCCTAGCCTGGCCAGTAACAAGAAATTCCTTATAACCAGTTCTAGCTGGTTCTCATCCTGCCTGCCCCTTTTTAGACAAAGGGATCTCATGTATAAAAGGAGGGTGTGCCCTCTTCTCTCTCTCTTTTCCTGTTTGTCCTGACTGGAACCCTGCCAGGGGTGTGCTGCTTGGGCTCAGGGTTGGCTTGCCTCCCTGGGCCCTGCCCTGCTCCTGGGCTACTGATGGCCCTTTTCCCCTTCTAGGAGCGGCTGGACTCCCCCTGAAATCCTGGACTTCCTCTGGACCCTGCTTTCTATGGCCCTAGCGCTGGGGAGCGCTTTCTTGCCATCCTAGCACCTTGGGGCGCTTCATCTATGCTTCTAGCGCTTGGGAGCGCTTTCTTGCTGTCCTAGCGCCTTGGGGCGCTCATTCGTGTTTCTAGCACTGGGAGCGCTCTATTCTTCCAGCCGGTGCCCACCCGGCATTTGCCCATTCGTGTGAGGGGGCCCGAGCCCCCAGCGAGTGCCTACCTCGCTTGCCCCTTCATTGATGCCTGATCGAGGGGGCCTGGCCCTCGTCAATTTCCCCTGTGTTCACCGCCGCAGCCCGGGACCCTTCGTGAGGCCCGCCCCCGGGCCGCGCTCTGAGTGGCTGCCGGCCCGGGCTGGGCTGATGACGTCTCCCCGGGCCGCGCTCTGATTGGCCGGCGGCCCGGGGAGCTGGAGAGACAGAGACGAGCATGCAGGGAGCGGTGGGAGCCGACTACGCGCCCCCTGCGTCCCCCAAGACGACTGCCGCTTCCCCCCCGGGGCCCCCCAGGTGCGATAGGGAGCCCCGGAGAGCGAGAGAGACCGGCGCGTCCAACAGCCGGTGAGTGCTGCAGGAGGGGAGGCGGGGCTTCGGGGCTCATTGTCGGGGCCCGCCCCTCCCCTCCAGCGTGAGCACGCATATGTTTAGAGGCCCCCACGGGGCCCCCAGTGATGCCGGGACCCCCGAGGGGGGGCCCCGCCTGGCCGCAGCCTTGTCCCTGGGCCCCGCTAGGCCCCATCACGGCCCGTAGGGCCCCCCAGTGATGCCGGGTCCCCCGAAGGGGGCCCCGCCTGCCCGCAGCTTGGTCCTGAGCCCTGAGAGGCTCCACCATTGTCCTCGAGCCCCGAGAGGCTCCATCTATATTTTTATCCCCCTAGCCCGAGAGGCTCCATCTATAATCCCTGAGCCCCGAGAGGCTCCCACGTGGCCCTGTGTCCCGGGCCCCGAGAGGCTCCAACGTGTTCCTTTAACCCAGGGGCCCCGAGAGGCTCCACTGTGTCCCCGCGTCCAGAGCCCCGAGGAGGCTCCACCGCAGGTCCCCTGCCCCTTTCGAACCTGCGAGGCTCCAACGTACTGCCCTCATTCATCTACAGCTGCCCAGCACTTCGTGGGCAGCTGCCCCGTTTAGGTTTATTGTTGGCTACTTACAGCCTGTCCTGAACATCGAGACTCGGGGCGTCCTAGCCCCAGGAGGCCAGCTGGCCTGTTGAAAGTATTGGCTAATGTTAACTTTGCTTCTTGAGAGTTATTCTGTGTTTCCTTCCTACAGGTACGTCTGTGGTGTTATGTACCGTGCCATTCCTTCCCTCCTGTATAACCTTGCCTCATGTATGTTGATACTGGTTAGAGTGAGTTCTATTGCTAGTCCTCTGAAACCCCGGGGCGTGACGTATTCTAATGCTAAGCTCCTGGTGATTAGGTGTGCTAGTCCTAGTTCGAGGAAACTCCCAGTTGTTATATGTTCTAAATGCCAACTCCATCATGTGCATATTCCTGGCAGTGGTCCCATGGCCCTGTCCTGTATATTTTCCCTTGTAAATCCTGCCCGTGCCTCTGGCACCCTGTAAGGTATGTGTTCCTATGTGTCCTTTTTAATACAAAGACTATTTTCATATATACCTGGTGTGGAGTTCCTTTTGTGGGGGGGGGCCCGGGAGGTTGTTGCTGGGGGTGCGTGCGCAAATGCTTTACACATGACCTCCGAGATAGGCCTGGCTGCTAGCGCCACGTTACCTAGAGGGCGAGTAGGGGTTGTCTTGGTGGGTGACCCCCTGGCCCTGACGGGGGAGTGGGGGTCTCGGACTGACTCTGGCGCAAGCTCTGGTCGGCCGGGGATCCCATTTCCTACAGTGGGCATACCCAAAATGTTAGCGACTGTCGCTAACACAGCTATCGCCCATTAGTAAGGCAGCCGAAGCGATAAAAAAAATCGTGTTAAGCGTGATTATCGCTAGAAACCAACGCCTGCTAAAAAGTTGACTTACCTGTATAGTCAATGGGGGGGTAGGTTATTAGATTAAGCCCCCATTGGCGTTAACACAAGAATATCGCTGGATTTCCAGAGATATTCTCGCATTTCGCCGCTATCGCCGGATATTTTATCGCATTGGAGATGAACGTTGCTAATAGCACGTTATCCCTGCGATTATATCCGGCGACAGCAAGCGATAAAAATATTTGCGCTAAGCGCATTTAGCGATAAATATCGCTATTTGTTGCTAATAGGCCCCTTGGTTCCCAGGTCTTATGGAATTGGCGATGGAAGTTCCAAGTCTTAATTCAGTGAGTTTAGATCTCCTTCAGGGTCTATAAGGAGAAATACTTCCTCTTCTTTTAGAAGGAAACATGAACCTTCTTGCCTGGAAGATTTCAGGGGTTCTACAAGATACTCAGGCCTTTCAGGTGAGGGAGCAAGGATTTGAACATAAAGCGACTTGCTTGTACCAAACCCTCTCAAATAACTCCTAACGTACTAATTAACATGTTTTGTCTAATTAATATTGCATTACACGACATATCTAGAATCTAGGGGAAGCTTTCCAATATGCTTTTACTAACTATAAACCGCTTGCATTAAAATGGCTGCTGCTACGCGGGATTTCCTACTGCGCATGCGTCTGTCATACTCACGTGACATGACGTACTATCTTTGCTTGGAGGGAAACTTTCGCTTCTGTGCACTAGAATTAAGATGGCTGCTTTGTGTTTCAGCATGCATGAATCTTGCACTGCTGCTTTTGCTACGCTGTTTGTTTTGCTTAAACACTAAACGCAATAGTTAAAATAAATCAATGGGAATAGAGTAGAGATAAGTGGTATACAGTGTATCCATTTATTGTGTATTCTAAAACTGTTTCTTTTCTATTTTTTTATGTATTGCAATATTGGGCCTGGGAGGTGCTATTACTCCATCTTGAAAACCCACACTGCGCATGTCAAACTCCAGAAGGAGCTTAAGTCATTTGTCATTGAATCAAAGCCAAGTCTTCATCACACTAGAAAATGCGCCAGGGAACCTGACTTGATGACCCCAAGCGGAAGACAAACTGTTAACATTGTATTTCTATAAGAACATTCAATTGTGGTTTGGAATAAAACCATGGGAAAATAAATTGATGGGAGGGAAAGTTAAATTAAATATTCAAAAAATAGTTTCAATTTGGTATGGTGTGATGACTTCTCCTCATCCTTTTGTCTAATCAAAATTGGGGATCCTTACACTGGCAACATTGGGGGGTGGTACACTGCCCAGGAAAATAGTATAACTAGAGTAGACTTAGTTAGTTAGTTTGTCCGATTTGTCCGAATAGCTGACCTGTCACTGACCCAACCCCATCTCAATTGGTGATCGAGAGCAGAGGTGCTGACAGAGCACTCTGTCAGAAGAATCGATAACCCAATCGAGGTTACTGGGAAGGGAGATTCGAAGACCCAATCGGGGTTTGGCTGTTGGCTGCAGAGAAGGTGCAATGCAGGCGTAGCACATTAGCTGTGGGTGCCGGTCTTAGCCTGAGGTGGTCCTGTCCTGATCCAATTTGGTCCGTGCCTGTCCTGAATCTGGTTTGCATCTATTCTTTCCTGCTGGAACCTGCACTTTGGGGTTCTGTCCTTTGACCCAGCCTGTGGCCAGGGTTAGTCTTCACACCATTCTAGGTAATTATAATAAATGTGGGTTCGTCATTGTACTATTTTTCCTTTTTTTCCATCCTCCCTATATTTCAATGCTTAATGAAAGTTTCTCATTCTATCTTACCATAATCATATTTTTGTTGATTGATCAAGTTTCAGTTAATGTAGTATGGACATTGACATTTAATAATTTACATTAGATAAAGAATTAAAACCTTCCCCGAGTTTGTGGTTATTATATGAGTGCAAATGTTTATTTACTGCCTATTATGCTAACACCCTTGATCCCTAGGACTTTAAGTACTGGTGACTTGGATTGATAAGTCAATTGGTATAGGTCCTGAATGGTTAAACGAAATTGATTAGGCTTAGGTTTGTTTTTTTGTCCTCATTTGTTTTCAGCCGATGTATACCTTAGAGTTCGGGCAAGAAAGCAGAGACAAGACACATAAAGGAGGTAGCCCAGAGCGAGGGCTTCTTTCCATCTTGGTACCTACTATATATTTGCACTCTTATTTTTCTTCTTTTTTGGTAGAATAGCTTGAAAGCAGGGTCTATTATGACAGGGTATTCTCAGGAAGCTCCTTTTTTTTTTCCTTTTCATCAGAGGGTATGATGATGATTTCAGTCCTATGATTATGTTTAGCCAGATAGTCCAGGGAAAGTCCATAAGGGATGGACTGATAATCCTGGTTCAGAATACTCTGTGGGATCTGTAATATCCGAGAGGGAGAGTGGGAGGCGGAGATACAGACTATGAGGATAATGGTTCATGCCAGGGGAGGTCCCGAAGTGTCATGAACATGCCCTCTGTGTACGGAGTGATCAGTAGATTAAGTTTAGGTTTACCTGTTCAAAGTGTGTATGTTGATTTATGGGCCCAGGTGAGTATGGTAAAATCTCGGGCAGGTGAGCCCGCGCTCTATCAGTTTATTTTGGTAGCAGAGGTAAGGTTAGGGTTTAGTTAAGATAGGTAGTTAGTTATAGTTAGTTGGTTTATTGAAATATTTTTGCGTATTTGAAATTATATTGATTATTAATTTTATGTATTAACCAAACCTTTTTGTACATGTTTTATGTTTTGTCTGGAAACCCGGGGCAGAATAACAGGTGGTAAATGGAAGCAACTCTGTAGTTGAGGTCACTTGTCCGAGGAAGTAAGTGCATGGTTAGGTACAACCGGAAGCACTGTTTAGAGACTTTATGAATAAATATGTGAATAATTGATAGCAAAGAGTTCGCTGGCAAAACTTTGGTGCGATATCACATAGAAAGGGTCACACTGAAGCAATAGGTTCTTCTGAGCTTGATTGACAGCAAAGGGGTTCGCTAGTAAAACCTTGGCCTTATATCACCTAGAAAGAGTAAACCCGAGGGAATAACAGGTTCTCTAATGCTTGTGTGAAGGATAGGCAGAAGAGATCTACTCGTAGTGTTTGAAGAGTAAACGGAAGGGATTTACTCGCAGTGGGTGGAAATTATCTTTCCTTTGAATTTAGTCACTCAGACACAGTGGCGAATGTTTTTTATGTTTGTAAATTAATGAAATCCTACATTGAAAAGTGAAAAGAAATAAGTTTCGTATTACCTTGCAAAGGAGGGAGTCAGTTGCGGAGCTGCACTGACGTCACTTAGAGCCGCGCTGGTATTGGTTGAGACAGCGGGTGTGTAGCTGAGGTAATATTGTAAAGGAGGGGTGAGTACAGGAGCGTGAGAAACTCGTCTCATGAGAAAAGCTGTGCAACTATTGGTTGAATTTATTTGAATTCAAAGTTTTAATTGGTCATTGAAAAATAAGAAACGTATTGCTATTGGAAGTCTATTAGTAAACAAATCGAGGGTCTTTGCAAATTAAAAGCGGCATAAAATTACATGTGGCATTTAGACCCAGCAATAATAGGAAATAGACCCGATAGGAGGTACTTAGGTTTTGCACAAGAACAACGTATAAGAGGAAGACCTCATATTATGTACAGAGACAAAAGAAAAATGTCGTTCATTAAAAAGGTCAAAAATTTCTTTAAGAAAGATAAATCAATTGAAACTAGAGAAGGGATTATTATTCCGCCACCAAATACGCCCACATCATACAGAATGGTTGAAAGAGGCTATCACACTTGTGTGTGGTTAGAAAACTGGATGGAGTACACAAAAGATAATGGTGTTTTAGCATTTCCAGAAAATGGTACCTTTAATCGTAGAGTTTTGTATAATTTGAGGACACGCATGAATGAATTAGATCCTAGACATAGATTGACCCAGCACGAAGCATTAGAAGAATGGGAAACTGAGGCTTTTGAACGAGATAGACCCAGAAGTGACAGAAATTAGAGTACATTTTATCCTAGATTTCCTAAAGAGACAAGAGATAAGAAATGAAACGATTGAGACAATCAATGCTAGTGGAAGGATTATATCCTGTCCGAACTTCGGAGGAACAAATGGGAAGTAAAAGTACTGAGAAAACAAGAAATCTAATGATTAGCGATAATCCAGAAGATGATTATTTGGAGGATTTGTTAATGAAAAATCCGCCACCTTATAATGAGGAGCAAAGTACAGCTAATCCTAGTGCACCGTTCTTGAAACCAACTTTGGTTCCGCAAGTAGTACATGAGACTTCATTAGAAAAAGTGTTACAGGATAGGGAACAAGAAGCATTAAATAAACAAAGAAGTGAATTAATTCAGAAAATTTCCCAATTAAATACGAGTCCTGAAGTCTTAACCATTCCGGTGACCATTGGTCCTGTTGTACCTTTGTATGGAGATAAGCAGTCTAGTCCTAAACGTGCTGTTCTAACTACACCTGTAGTACAGCCAAGAAAGGAGACATTAATTGTGGATGATCAAGCAAGTGAATGTGAGTCAGTAATTTCACTTATGGATTTACATATGAGTACCTGAAAGGAGCTCAGTTAGGAAAAGTACTCCCGGAAGCTCTAGAGAAGTGCGAATGGAAACACCAACAGGTACAGTAAATACAACAGTAGTAACCCCAGAAGAAATAGAGAGATGGACCAGAGAAATTGATAAGCCAAAATCGCAACCAAAAGCATTGGATATATTCAAATTAAGGGTTGAATTAGAAGAAATGATGGCAGGAAATGTGGGTTTAACAAGATTAAACACATTCAGCGAAGATTAATTGTTGTTTATATGTCGAAGTATCACACGAAACACCAGGGTATTTCATGAGAAACTAATGAATATGGCACTTGAAATGGGAATTGATATTGGTAAATCAAAAGTACTACAGAAACCTTAACAAGCTGAATTCACTGATAAAGATTTGGAAAATATGAATGTGTCAGGAAGGAAAGTGCAGATTAAGTAGTTATTCTCAATAATGCAAAAATGGGGTGATCTAGAAAGATGGAAAGCCAGGTGGGCAAAGAAAAAGGAGGAGGCCCAGGCAAAAAGCACAGCATAAGAGTATATGTTGAAAGAAACAGAAAAAGTAGAAAGGTTGTGTCCAATGAGAGAAGTGCAAGGTGGAGGTTAATGTACATGTCTCATGGTCCCGACAAGATATTTTGTCATTTACAATTGATTTTCCGAAATTACGAGAGAAACCTGTAGAATGGTACAGACAAGTCGAAAGATTTGTAAAGGTTTCAAAGGGACTGGTAAAAGATCTAGATGGATTATTTGATATTGTTGTCCCTGTAGATTTATGAACAGAGTGCAAAATAGCAGTTGATTGGCCAAGTGATGAGTATCTTAGAGACCCAAAGATAGGAGCTCCATCAGATGAGGTTATGAAGAAGTACAATCAGGTAATGCTGTACTTGAAAGGGAAGGTACCTCCAAAAGAGACTGACTGGACTAGAATAGATAGAACTACACAGAATAAAGCTGAATCTGTACATGCATATTATGAACGCCTCTTGTAAGTCTTTAAACAATATAGTGGTCTAGAGAATATTGATACCAAAGATCTGACACATTTCATCTATCGGTTTGTGTCTGGATTGAGGCCAGAAATTTTACAATGGATTAAAGATCATAAGATCTGTTGGCAGGCCAAACCTATTGATGAAATACTCAAATATGCAAAATATTGTGAAGATGAATTAGATAACAAGGCTAAGAATTTGAAAGAAAAAGTCATGTGGGCCCAAGTAAAACTAGCAGAGCAACAGGAACTCCAATTGAATCAGTTGAAGAATAATCAAGCACAAGGAGACGAAATAGAGGAAAGCCAAAGGGAAATTATAACAGAGATGAGGCTAAAAAGAAATTCCCATGTCACAGGTGCAGAAAGTTGGGGCATTGGAAAAAGGAGTGTAAAGCCATATTGAGTAATAACAACGTGCAAAATAACTCTTTCAATTCACAGACGCAGAATGAAGTGTCAAAGAAACAGTTGTGGCAGGTAAAACAGAAGCAATTACCCCTTGCACCTATGCCAGATCCTGGGAGCAAAGCAGGCTATAGTGTTGCTACCACAAATTGAGAGGGAAGTGGTAGGAGAGATCCAGTGACTCCACAATTTCTTTTGAGTGACACATTTTTTGAAGAGGACATCTACTGATGTTGCCTGAGAGGAGAGGACCAGGAGTGCGTACTTGGCGCATCCTTGCCGGTAGATCAGTCAGGTCATTATATTGTGGGAAAAGTTGAGGGAAATTATGTCACTTTTTGTTGGACACTGGCGCTACCCGTTCTACTGTGAGAACAGCAGACGTTCCAAACCTACCCCTCTCGGGAGAAGTGATCCAAGTAGTGGGCGTTTCTAGTAGACAAATTAGTTCTCCAGTTACAGAACCAATGGAAATTCGAATAGGAATTTTTAAAGAAATGCACAAATTTGTTCTGTGTGATTCCAGTCCAGTAAACCTGTTAGGTAGAGACTTGTTGTGCAAAATGAATTGCAACATCTTTTGCACTCCAAGTGGTGTTGAAATTCAAACCCCAGACAAAGATGGAATATATAAATTAATGTTGGCAAAACAGGAAACTGAAAAAAAAAACATTGACCACAAAAGACTTACCAGAAGATACTGTGAATCCTGAAGTGTGGGATTTTACAGGGAAAGATGTAGGATTAATGGTAAATGTTGATCCAATAAAAGTGACTGTGAAAGAAGGTGCAGTTTACCCAAATATTTGACAGTATAAAATGAGTCCAAAAATAAAATCAGGAGTAGCAGCAGAAATAAAACGTTTGGTTGAAACAGGCATTTTTCAAGAAATAATGAGCATTCCATGTAATTTGCCCATAATTGGCATAAAGAAACCGAGTGGGAAGTATAGGGTCGTACAAGACCTCCACAAAATTAATAAAATTGTTGTCCCATGTTGTCCTGTAGTGCCAAACCCTGCTGTGATTTTATATCAGATACCATGGGCAGCAGGTTGGTTCACTGTAATCGATTTGTGCTACGCATTTTTCTTGATACTTTTACACCCAGATAGCAGGTATCTTTTTTCATTTGAATTCGACAGCCATGTCTACATCTGGAACCGTGTCCCTCAGGGGTACACAGAAAGTCCATCAATCTTTAATCTGATTTTGAAAAAGTGCCTTGAATCTTTGGTGCTGCCTGGAAAATCTGTCTTAGTGCAGTACATAGACAACCTATTGGTGGTGTCTAAAACCCAAAATGACTGTGTAGTGGATACCATAGCCTTGTTAAATCATTTGGGTGAAGGAGGACATAAGGTGTCACCTGAAAAATTACAGTTTTGCACCACATCAGTGAAATATCTGGGACACCAGATAGAAAGGGGTGTCAGAAGAGTTACCACAGAAAGGATCAAAATAATTAAAATCAGGAATCTACCTCAAACTCAGAAAGAAATCAGAATGTTTCTTGGAGTCGTAGGTTACTCTCAGGTAGTGGATTGTGGGATTTGCAGTTCTGGCAAAGCCATTGATACAAATGACAAAAAAAAGAGCAAAAGACCCAGTAGAATGGGATGATGAAAGCATGTCATGTTTCTTAAAATTACGCGATTGTCTATGTACAGGTGCAGCATTAGGAATGCCTGATTATTCAAAAGACTTTGCATTGTTTTGTGATACACAAAACAATTGCGCACTCTCAGTCTTGACCCAGACCCATGGTTTCATGAGACGTCCTGTGGCATATTTTTCTTCCACACTGGATCCAGTGGCATCTGCTTTGCCAGGATGTCTGAAAGCAGTAGCTGCAACATGTATAAATCTTGAGCAAAGTGAGTCCATTATTATGGGACATGCAGTAACTGTATATGTCCCACATGCAGTTGTAATTTTGTTGACAAGGACCAAAACTCAATATCTGACTCCTAGTCGGTTGACTAAATATGAACGAATTATTTTAGGTGCAGAAAATGTGACTATTGCTAGGTGCAACATTTTGAATCCTGTAACACTGTTGCCTGAATCACATTTTGCAGAAGTCAAAAATGAATTCGAACATAATTGTATCAATTTGACAGAATACTGTACCAAACCTCGTCCAAACATAACAGAAGAACCATTAATAGATTCAGAACATGAGTTATTTGTGCCTGCAACATGAGGAAGAAGGTTTGAGCGCTGCATATGCCGTTTGTATATTATGGGGCCCAGTTTAAGCATACTATTTACCTGAAGTCAAGTCTGCACAAGTAGCTGAATTAATTGCATTGGCAAGGGCTTGCAAAATTGGGAGAAATTTTAAAGTAACCATTTACACAGACAGCCAATACGGCTACGGAGTTGTGCATAATTTTTGCCAATTCTGGATGCAAAGAGAATTTCTGACTTCATCAGGTAATCCTCTTAAAAATGGAAATTATGTGACTGATTTTCTAAAAGCAATCCAATTACCAGAAACAGAGGCTGTTGTCAAGTGTGCTGCTCACCAATCTGGAAATGACAAAGTGACAGCATGTAACCGATATGCTGACCAATTAGCCCAACATTGTGCCAAACATAAAATGGCAATAAATGAGAAAATCGATGCATGTGGAAACAGCTGCCAACTTATGTTGCTGCAAGGTGTGAAAACGTGGGAAGAAGTGAGAGATTTGCAGAATGAGGCAGAAATTTCAGAAAAGGAAGAATGGATAAAGATAGGTTGTCAGAAAAGGGCTGAAGATGGTGTTATTGTTTACCTTGATGGCAGACCTGTGTTACCAGACTGTATGCTTGCTCCTATGGCTAGGATGTATCATGGAGATTCCCACCTAGGGCGGGATGCTATGTTGCGACTATTCAGACAATCATGGTTTAATGCAAAATTCAGGAACGTAGCAGAAGCTATTTGCCAAAGATGTTTGATTTGTCAACAAATGAATTCTGGTAAGAGAATTGTAGTTTGCCCTGGGAAGATTGGGAAAGCAGAAGGCCCATTCATAAGACTACAAATTGATTTTATACAGTTACCACCCTGTCGAGGAATGAAAGATGTTCTTGTCATTGTCGGCCTATTTTCAAAATGGGTAGAAGGATACCCTACAAAACGAAATGATAGCATCACTGTAGCTAGACTTTTACTCAGAGGGTTGATACCATGTTTCGGTTTTCCAGTAACGATTGAATCAGACCGAGGCTCTCTCTTTAATAATGAAATAATTGGTCTAATCTGTGAAGCATTCCGTCCAAAGGCTTCTGGAGTGGTTGAACAACTGAATGGCACAATAAAATCAATTCTAGGAAAGATATATGCATCTACAAAATTAGAATGGCCTGATGCTCTACGTCTTGTTCTGATGGGACTCAGAAGTTTTCCAGACAGAAAAACAGGCTTGAGTCCTCATGAAATTCTCATGGGAAGAGCAATGAGGCAGGCATGGGTGCCAGGACATAAGTTGATAAATATATCTGATGACTTAGTGCTAGAGTACTGCAAAGAACTGGCTAACCAAATGCGTTCTATCTCTCACCAGGATGGGGAAGACGCTGTCACCAGACAATCAACTCCAGCACATGATCTGATTCCCGGTGACTGGGTTGTGATAAAGGAACATACACGAGAATCTTGCCTAGCTCCAAGGTGGGGAAGGCCAAAACAAGTGATATTGGTCACCACTACAGCTGTAAAGTGTAAGGGAATTCCGAATTGGAGCCATGCCAGTCACACAAAAAGGGTGACTGAACCTGATGAAACTGAAGTCGTAGGTTGTACAGCTGAAGGGTCTCAAGAAATCGATCCTGAAATAGCTGATGAACGACCAAGCACCAGTCAAGATGAGTGGATTCCATTAGTCGACATACCTACCAGGATCATAAGAACAAGGAGTCAAACCTATTTAGATAGAGTGATAGTGAGGACGAGATAGGTTTAGAAGAACGGACTCAGATTACAGAAATCCAAGCCAATGGTAATCCTGAGGAGGATCAGATAAGGGAAAATCAATATACTCAGACATTTCAGATACCTTTCAGAGCTCCAGAGTCTGAGGAGGGACAGATAGGTACAAGGGCGAAGGCTCAGGAAGAAGGACAAGAGATTGAATTACCTGAGCAGGTCCAGATAGGTGTAGAAAAAGGTGTTCAGGAAGAAGAAGGCGAACACAGTCAAAATCAAATTCAGCATATTCCTGAATAAGGCCAGATTAGTGTTCAGGCAGAAGAAACAGAAACAAGTCCTGGACAAAATCAGATAGAGAGGGAAACAGAAGATGAAGATATACAAATTGTGCCACAACGGAACGAGAATAAAAGAACAATTGAAGGAAATCAAAGCACAATGCCAGCTAAAAGAATCAGAAAAGAAGATAGATCGCCTGGGTTTGTCAAAAGATTGAAGTTTTGCCTCAAAACAATGAATGAAGAACCAGAGGAAGTAAATGAAATATCAAGTCGAGCTGGACCTTCCACAGAGCAACCAAGAAGGAGAAGTCCACGATTGAAAAGACTAAATAATAAATTCAGAGGCCCTGAATGGACTTACGCCATCCTTGAAGATTTCGAACACTTAGAAATAAGTGACGAAAGGGGTGACAAATTAATTGCTGATCAGAATGACGAAGAAGTGAGACCATCTTGAAAGAAAGTACACAGGTTCAAAGATTATGTAACAGTTACAAAGAGGGGTTAAGTCTCCCTAGTCAGCAATGGCTGATCATACAGTTAATGGAAGACCGAAAAGAAACAGTTTGAAAACATGCTGTAGAATATGTACATGTAGTATAGTGATAGTACTCATAGTATGGACTGACAGTAGCTATTCCTTATATAATGAGTAGAGACATAAAGAATAACACTAAGGTACCTGAAACAATAGATACACCTAGAAAAATAGATACACAAGAAAAGGCACTTAGCATTAGACAACAGAAGGAAGATTTAGAAGCATCAGATGAGGAAGGATTACATTATACTAGAATTAAGAATAGAACGCACTTAAATGTATTTGCAAAACTATTAATACACAATGTAGAAGCTATGGAAATAGAAAATTGTTATGTCTGTATGAAGTTACCTACTTCGGTAGCCAAAGGTGTGACTTACCACCATTTACCTCTAACATATGGCATTTCATGTAGTATTTTAGCTAGTTTATTTCATAAGAAAGGACCCTTACAGTATTATTATTCTAACTCAGACGTGATATTTTCTGAACTTCCTATACATAGTAATCTGAATCCTGTACATACTAAGAGTGATGTAACACGTTATATGGGTAAATCTTTTCTAACCATAGGTACAATAGATATAGCTGAAGCACACAAGAATAATTTAACATGCTTATTACATGAAAAAGTGAAAATATTTTTAAATATGGTTGAGAAAAGGAGAGAGAATTTCCAAAGAAAAGCAAAAGACAAGAACCATAAAATCCCTAAATGGGCTGAAAATGTAGGGTTCACCTCAAATAGCAAGACTCACGCTGCTATTTTGTTGGATTTTGAAAAGAAAGGGAAACTCTGTCTCCATAGAGAAAGAACTAGTTATTATAACAATTTATTCATTGGTTCCAGTGAGTGTGAACACAATTATAAGGTAATTGGGGGTAGGGGTTTCAAAGATGGAACGGAACCAGTATTTCCTGGAATTTATTTTGTATGCGGAAACAAAGCATATTACAAATTGCCAGATCATTGGTATGGGAGCTGTTATGTTGGAATAGTATTCCCAAAGATATACCATGTAAACAAAAAACTGGAAGCAACGAAGAAACCAATGAATTAATACGTAGTAAAAGAGCTAGTTTTGCGGAAATAGTAAGTGATATATTTAGTGCATTGATACTTACAGTGGGAGTGGTTCTGAATACGCAGAGAATTTGCAAACTGTCTACAGTGGTGGATCGTTTATCGTCTGACACTGCTGGAGAATTCTTGATGATCAATACCAAATTGGTTGCGATCAGATTAATGGTTTTACAAAATCGATTTGCTCTTGATACATTATTAGCAAAAGAGGGCCGAGTCTGCAGAATGTTGAAAGAGCAACATTGTTGCACTTACATACCTGACAAAAGTGTTGAAATTAAGGGGTATGTAAGGAATATTACACATTTGGAAAAATAACTCAACCCACTGGAGGTTGATAGTGCATGGAAGAGACTTACAGATGGTCTCTCCTCTATAGGTAGTTGGTTTTCTAATATAGGAAAAAGCTTTGTAGGTAGAATATTGATGCCAATGGTGGGAATAGGCCTACTGATATTAGGGATAACTATCTGTTGTAAATGTCGTAAGAACAAGAAGACATATACAATAAATAAGAAAGGAAAAAAGAGAAATATTGATGAAATTGAGTTAGAAGAGTTGAATGGAAATGCATACAAGAAAGTGAAAAACTTTCACACAAACAATGAAAAGAAGCAAAATAGATAGTTTGAAGAGATTGAATTGAGAGAGTTGTGAAAGTTGGCATCTGTTTCATTAATTGGTGATGATATAAAATATCATCAAAGAGGGGATTGATAGAGCAAGGATTTGCACGTAAAGCAACTTGCTTGTACTCAACCCTCTCAAATCACTCATAACGAACTAATTAACTTGTTTTGTCTAATTAATATTGCATTACACGACATATCTAGCATTTAGGGGATTTGCTTTTACTAACTATAACCCACTTGCATTAAAATGGCTGCTGCTACGCGGGATTTCCTACTGCGCATGCGTCTGTCATACTCACGTGACACGACGTACTATCTTTGCTTGGAGGGAAGCATTTGCTTCTGCGCACTAGAATTAGGATGGCTGCTTTGTGTTACAGCATGCATGAAGATTGCACTGCTGCTTTTGCTACACTGTTTGTTTTGCCGAAACACTAAACACAATAGTAAAATAAATCAATGGAAATAGAGTAGAGATAAGTGGTATACAGTGCATTCATTTATTCCGTATTCTAAAACTGTTTCTTTTCTATTTTTTTATGTATCACAATCTTGGGCCTGGGAGGTGCTATTACTCCATCTTGAAAACCCACACTGCGCATGTCAAACTCCAGAAGGAGCTTAAGTCAATTGTCATTGAATCAAAGCCAAGTCTTCATCACACTAGAAGATGTGCCTGGGAACCTGACTTGATGATCCCAAGCGGAAGACAAACTGTTAACATTGTATTTCTATAAAAACATTCAATTGTTGGGTGGAATAAAACGCATGGGAAAATAAATTGATGGGAGGGAACGTTAAATTAAATATTCAGAAAATAGTTTCAATTTGGTATGGTGTGATGACTTCTCATCCTTTTGTCCAATCAAATTGGGGGTCCTTACACTTGCAACATTGGGGGGTGGTACACTGCCCTGGAAAATAGTATAACTAGAGTAGGTTTAGTTAGTTAGTTTGTCCGACTTGTCCAAATAGCTGACCTGTCAACAAACTCAATTGGTGATTCGGAGCAAAGGTGCTGGCGGTGCACTCTGTCAGAAGAATCGATAACCCAATCGGTGTTACTGGGAAGGGAGATTCGAAGACTCAATCGGGGTATGGCTGTTGGCTGCAGAGAAGGTGCAATGCAGGCATAGCACATTATCTGTGGGTGCCGGTCTTAGCCTGAGGTGGTCCTGTCCTGATCCAATTTGGTCCGTACCTGTCCTGATTCTGGTTTGCATCTATTCTTTCCTGCTGGCACCTGCAATTTGGGGTTCTGTCCTTTGACCCAGCCAGTGGCCAGGGTAGGTCTTCACACCATTCTAGGTAATTATAATAAATGTGGGTTCGTCATTGTACTGTTTTTCCTTTTTTTCCACCCTCCCTATTTTTTCAATGCTTAATGAAAGTTTCTCACTCTATCTTACCTTAATCACATTTTTGTTGACTGATCAATTTTCAGTTAATGTAGTATGGACATTGACATTTAATAATTTACATTAGATAAAGAATTAAAACCTTCCCCGAGTTTGTGGTTATTATATGAGTGCAAATGTTTATATACTGCCTATTATACTAACACCCTTGATGCCTTAGGACTTTAGGTACCGGTGACTTGGATTGGTAAGTCAATTGGTATAGGTTAAACGAAATTGATTAAGAGTAGGTTTACCTGTTCAAAGTGTGTATGTTGATTTATGGGCCCAGGTGAGTATGGTAAAATCTCGGGCAGGTGAGCCTGCGCTCTATCACAGGAGAGGCTAAAAGCCTTATGGATGAGTCATGGGCTCCGGGAACAAGGAGAAGATATACCGGTGCTTGGAGAAGATGGTGTGGTTGGTGCATGGAACGGGATATGGATTCCGTGGAGGCAGCTGTAGAAGAAGTAGGAAACTTCTTAGCGGAACTTTTTAATTCAGGACTATGTTATAGAACAGTGAATTGCTATAGACATTCTTTGTTAAACTATGTTTCTATTGGTACCGACCCCTTGATTCATAGAGTAATGAAGGGTATTAGAATTAAACGTCCTCCTAAACCCAAATATAATTCCTTATGGAACGTAAAACTTGTTTTTCATCCTGGCCAGACAATTGTTTCCTTACAAGGAAACAGTTATCTATTAAACTAGCTACTTTACTTTGGCTTATATCTTTTAGGAGAGTATCTGATGTTAAGGCGTTAGAAATATTTAACAGGTTTTACTCCCCAGATCGAATATTGTTCGAAATGTGGGAAAGGACCAAGACCATGGACGAGAACATTTTCTACCCTTACTTTTTTGGATTTTCCAAAACTATGTGTGGTTAGTTGCATTAAAGTATACAAACAGAAAATTAGTATTTTTAGACCTTGCAATGAAAACCAATTATTAATGTCATTATACCTTATAAGGCAGTCTCTACTGCAACAATTTCTAGATGGGTAAGTGATGTTTGAAGCCGGAATAGATTTGTCCAAGTACAGCGCACACTCCTCTTGTGGCGCTATGGCCAGTAAAGTATTTTGCGTCAAATGCCTCAACTTTTGTAAAATGTTATCTTAAACCTGTTGAACATGTAAGGAATGTATCATTGAAAAGCTTCGAACTTGCATAATGTAGCCTCCGGTCTTGTAATGAAATGACGATTCTCCAATTATCATACAGAGAGAACCTTGATTTCATTAAAGACAACGGAGGCTGACATTATCCCTCCTACCACTCCCTGGTGGATGTTTTGCTAAACAATGTCTTTTATGACTCTTTGCTTACTCTTATTATTAATGTCTTTGCATTTATTTTTTTGTTCTTCTGGGAACAAGTATTACCTTTTTATTTTTCATTTTCATATTAGGCTTCCTTATAACCTTTTTTATTATGATGGAAGAAGTTGATGCTACAGTAACTCTTCTTAGCAGGTCTAAGAGGAAGATATTTGGTTGCTATGGCACTTTGTCATACTGTTTGGAATGTTTTTATTTATGATGAAATTGTTACACTTTAAATGGCTGCATATATTGAGCATCAATAAAAGTTATAGCATAACATCAGCCTCCGTTGTCTTTAATGAAATCAAGATTCTCTCTGTATGATAATTGCAGAATCGTCATTCAGGACCAAGTAAACTGAATCTCACTACTTCCTTGGGTAAACTGGAAAGTGAGAACGCAATTGATAACATCATGAGAGACTCGGACTCAGATCAAACCCAGTCAGTAAACAACTTCTTGAATAACGCGCCCACACAAATAAATCAACAATGTGGTGGCCTGTCGCCCCATACAGGAATCACAATGAGCAGCTGCAAAACCTAGCGACCCATAACCAAAAAGGGAACGTAAGCATCTGAGGAAATCAAGGAACAACAAACAGATAAGGCAGCAAGCAATAGTCCAGATGCCTTGAAATCAGGCACGCGGTCAGGACATGCGGTCAGGACATGCAATCGTATAAGGCAATCCTCGGAAACGGGGACTTGGGAAATAAGGTTAACAAGAATTCCCTAATAACATGTTTGACCTCAAATCACAAATATATCACTTTGGAAAGTCCACAATCCCATTAGTTTCAACAACGTCTAAGAGTGGCGGCCACAAAGTCACTTTGCTACCATCCCTCACCTTCTCAGATCAAAAAGGAATCTCACTGCACAATCCCCGGTTAGAAGAGCCAAATATATCCCAAACTTTCCCAAAACAATCTATTTCACATTGTAGAAAATGTTTGACTGAAACGTAGAAACCAGCTAAAATGTCCCATCACTCGTCAAACCAAACAGTTCCATGTTCCACACTTAGTGAGCAAGCTGAAAGCCAGCTAATAACAACATACTGAACAAAAACATTGTTGATTCAAAATCCAAACGAAATGAAACATAAATTTAGTGGAATTTTGCCCGCCCATATTTTCACAGTGCTGATATCCTTTCAGGCAACAATGGACATATATCACTTGAAGGTTTATTAACACTAGAATTGATTCCACACTACAACTCAAGAGGGCGCATGACATACTCAACCGTAGTGCAATATTAAAGCTTGCAAGCTCTACCGAAACATTAAAATATCTTAATACAAATCATATAGACAGCGTAAAATTCAAACCAGACACAAGTGTGTTATACCTGCTGCTCAGCCAGTATGTCTGTCATGTGAGAATGTTGATGAGTGGAATGTTGGATGAGTGAGAATATCGGTTGTGAATGGGCTGAGCAGCAGGAAGGCTGCTCCTTGAGGGGCTCAGCTCAAGATCTTAACCTGTAATAAATATACTTAAAGATACTTTAAAAACTTCTGCTTGCTACAAAGTGCAAAAGGAGAGAAATCACGGGTGTAACCTGGAGAGATCCAACAATCACAATGGAAGTCTGGCGCCACAAAATGGGGAATTGAAATAAAACAATCAAAACAGAACAGAATCCAGGCCCTGTTATGTCCAAGCTTAGCAGCCAGTTGGTTAACTGTCGGTGGATTACTCCGGCGGCTGCGGGGCCTACCAACAGCACCCTGGAAAGCCAGTCCAATCTACGCATCACCCATAACGCTACATCTGGAGCAGCTAGTCAAAACAAAAAAGGTTTAATTTCGACAGCTTGGGGCACTGCGATCACAAAGAGTGAGGCATGAGTAAGCTATTTAAAATTGTGCTCTTGGAACATCAACGGCATTGGTAGCAAGATAGAGGAAGCCGACCTTTTAACTTTTCTTCAAAAAAGTGACATTTTATTACCTAACTTACCACCGGTATACGGTGGAAATCAGAAATGAAGGCTAAACCTGGATCCAATGCATTAAAATCTCCTTACCGCAAGATCCTCTTATTGAACTGTTGCGTAAACATGAAAAAGATTCATTATTAATATGTAATGTGTACATCCATCCCGCTTCAAAGGAAAAATGAGAGAAAATCGAGTCCCTAATAGCCTTACTCAAATCGTTGCAATTCACCTACCCTCAAGCAGGCATCGTGCTGTCAGGTGATTTCAATATGTTATTACTATCTGACCCATTAAAAAGTAAACAACAAAACAAAATTAACGGGAAAAACATCCCAAGCCGCAATCACAAATCATCACAAAGATTATCAATATGGCAAACTCTGTGCTGCAATATTAGCCAAAATAGGGATGCTATCCCTAAAAGGTTGTTTACTACAAGATCAACCAGCCGCACCAACCAGAATATCGAGTAAAGCTAACTCCATTTTAAACTATTCAATAGTGGATACGGAGTTGCTTCAAATGACTTCCAGTTATCAAATCATCCATCAACTAGAGAGCTACCATAGTCTCCAGGCAATTGTTTTTTCGCATTCACCCCCTGAGAGCTGCTGAAACGAATGACCTGCCGGAAGTCCCAAGCACTTATAACCTAAAAAGGCTAGCATGGAACGGTAAAAAACGCTTTTGTAGTAGTGAATTACATAAAAAATACAATGGTAAATGAACAAGCACCAAACGGGCAAGGGTCATGGAAAAACTGGAAAAACATGATAATGATTTTTATTTCCAAATTCTCGTCACACAACAAGTGACTGGAAAACAGATCCAGAAACGTAATACCAGAGTTTGTCTGCTCGTTAGCAGGTAAAAAAAGGACTCTCCACAGGGAAGTAAGAAGACTTAGTGGCAACGCACTAACAACAAGCGAAAATGTAAATCATCAAATTAATCAGCTAAGGCGGCAATACAAACAGAAAGTATGGACAGCAAAGAAATCACATCAAACAAATATCTGGCTCAAGTTGCTGCAGACAAGTAAATCAAATAATAACAAGAATTTCTGGGCAGAAATAAACAATATAGCAAATGGCTCCTTCCGACATCTCAATGCGAATATCCTTGAGGCCGATTGGATAGCCCATCTGAGCCATACTAACAAACATGTAGCTATGAACGAACTTTATTACGCCCAGAGCCAACCGAAAAGTGAGCACGTAGAAAATGTGTCCGAGGGTAATTGGATCCGAATTAAATAAGTTGAGATAGTCCTAAATAAACTTAGATCTAGTGGAGCCCCGGGCCCAAACAGCTTGCCAAACCAGCTATTCAAGTCAGATCAATGTTTCTGGGCTGAATTCTAAATGCCGCTGTTCAATCACGCTTTTAAATCAAAGATTATACCAGCAACATGGAGAGGTAGCATCCTACATCCAATATTCAAAACTCGCAGTAGATCAGACCCTGCAAATTACAGACTAATTGCTCTCATTGATGTAGAAGCCAAAGTATATGTGTTGAACCTGTTTGTCGACCTCAAAGAATGGGTCATTTCCAGCAAGATCCTTCCAATTTCGCATTCAGGTTTCAGACCAAGCACAAGCACAATGTGTAACCTTTTGGCCCTGAACCTCCTTGTCGAAAAAGCGCAGTGAAAGTCCATCAAATTGTAGACATGTTTCGTCGAGTTGAAAGCGGCATTTGACATGGTACCTAGAGAACTCCTATGGCAAAAGTTGGGAAAAATGGGGCTAATAAGGGCCATAATAAATTTGTACCTGGGTCCATATAAATCTAGGGAATGGAGAAAGACCCACAGCAAGGATACCAATGCACAGAGGCCTAAAACAAGGGTGTGTGCAAGCCCCCAGCTTATTTAACATATTTACTGCAGTTCTAGATAAAAGGCTGACAGAACTCCAAAGTGACCCTCCAAAGCTAGCACATCACCAAGTCAGAAGTTTGCAATACGCCGATGACATTGTCCTATGCAGCCAGACCCCATTTGACCTACAGCACCTTATCACGAAGCTGTTGGAATACACAGAGAAGCTTGGACAATCTTTAAATTACAACAAAACAAAGGTCATCTGTTTCTCTGCAAACACTGGGCCCCACAGCAAAAAACATAAGTGGTATGCAGCAGGGAACAGCAAAGAGCAGAGTGGCTCTTACAAATACTTAGGATTGGTGGTAGACTCCAGATTTACACTTAAAGAGCATTTAACCAAAAGACGAGCACAGGCATACAAATTACATTTTGCATTAAGACTGAAATGAATGTGTCCATTCAACTCCCATCTTCTAAAAGTAAGTTACTTCCAACCCTTACTTACGGCTCTGAATTATTTAAGGGCCAAGATGCAAACTTTTTGAATCTGCAACAATCCGGCCTCTTCAAACAAATTTTCTGGATTACGGAATTTATATCCTAGGTATAAGTTTGCTTGGAATTTGGGCTACTTATTCAATTACCGGAAAGACCAGCAGCAATACTAAAATTGTGCTGGAATTGAGAGCAGCTCAAGAAGAATCCTTGCCAGGTCTTTGCTGGACGGAATTGAAGAACCAGCCAAAAGGAAAGAAAGACTGACCAACCGCACTTGACCAAGCGTTATTCACTCTCAACTTACACGAAGCATGGGGCACAAATAATAGCTTCCCTGTATTAAAAAAATAGCAAACAATGCCTCCAAACTAAAAGCCTGACTAGTGGATAAAGCAGCCCTGGCAAAGAAAAAATATGGATGGATGGTTTTATCTTCATCTGGGGTACGGTCACCACAGCCGTATCTGGTACAACATATATCTCCAACCATACATCACTTTCTACTCTTGATTCGATTGGGAGCTTTTTGCTCAAAATACCTGGTTCCTACATGGAAATGAACATGGCTGACCAGTCTGTGCTGAATCTGCGAACAGGTGGAAGAGTCACTCTTACAACAATGGGGAGGAAACGCATGCCCTACTGAGGAGATTAAAATGGAATAAAATAGATACATCAGTCCTATGCAAGTGGAAAAGCAATTGGCGGAGGTGTACCATCTTCCTATAGGCAGACAAATAAAACACTGTCGAGCCTCTTGAGAAAGGATTTGCTGCCAATTACAACCCCAGTGAGGAAAAGTAGGGCAAAGCAAGAGGGCCCGGAGAACAGCCGTCCGCACTCACAAGCGAGAGGGAACAGAAAAAAAACACCAAGATCAACTCCTAGCAAGGAAAGTACATAAAGAAAATGTATGGGACAGCAAAAGACAACAGCAAGACTCCCAATGGCTGTATATTTTCAGCCTGTTGTCCCCAAACAAACAGGCAGAAGTTTGTCATACATCAACAGGCTCTCAGGGCATGGTCACAATTAGCACACATGGATCACCCATGTGTCTAATTTGTACTACTGTGCTGCAATTTAGACTCAACTGCCCCATCAAAGTCTCTATCTCCACTGGTTTGCCAAACACATTTCCTCTAACCATTGAAGAAACATCTGAACCTCCGGTTACAGGGAATCCTCCACCTACCAAAGAAACATCTGAGCATCAGGTCACAGGGAACCGTGTGATAACAATTCTAAAAAACATCAGAAAGGATGGGGCACTGGGCCCAACACCTTACCAGGACACCTCTTCAAAGAAGATTGTGATTTCTGGAGTACCACACTTATGCCACTCTATCAGTATTGCCTGGCTAATTCAATAGTCCCAGAGACCTAAAAAAAGGCTCTCTGCTGCAACTCATTCACAAAAAGGGCAACACCGGGGACCCATAAAATTACAGGCTGACCGCCCTCTTGGACATTGAGGCAAAAGGATATGCAAGTCTTCTCTTGCAAGACCTGCAGGACTGGGCTAATGATAATGAAATCTTACCAGCCTACCAATCCGGTTTCAGGCCAGGAGCATCAACTACGGACAACATCTTAGCCCTCGCTTACCTAATAGAACAGTCTACTCAGAAAAAGCAGCCACCACTCTTCACATGTTTTGTGGACTACTCCACGGCATTTGACGGTGTCAACCAGAGTCTGCTATGGCAGAAATTACAAAACTGGGGAATACTGGCGACGCTGTTGAAAGCAATAATCAGTCTCTATACTGGAACCTGGGTACAGGTGAAACTCCCGACGAATTCAGCGACAAAAAAGGTTTTAACAAACTGAGGGCTAAAACAAGGCTGTGTACTGGCACCTCTGCTTTTTAACTGGCGGACCTCAGCAAAACAATATCCAATGCCTATCTTTTACCCCATAAAATTGGCCCGACCAGAATATTTTTAATGCAGTAGGCAGACGATATGGTACTACTGGACCACACCAAAACAGGCATGCAAAGATCACTGGTAGCACTAAACAACTATAACAACATTAATGATTTAAGAGCAAACGCGGAAAAGACGAAGGTAGTAATATTTGGGAAGTACGCCAACAAACTGAGACAACAATGGAGACTGGGCAACTTGAAAATAGCAACACCGACCAAATATAACTACCTGGGGGGTTGGCTTATGAGCAACTGGAAGTATACTGCACACATCGCTTCCATCGAAACGAAGCTAAGGCAGTGACGTATGCCCTTTGCAAACTGAATCCCAAACTAGGCAGCCCATCTACCAAATCCATCAGAAAGGTCATAAGTGCCAAGCTTCTCCCCTCAATCACATACGGCCAACTAGCATTTCCCGCAACTTTTAGCAATACTTTGCATTCAAGCAGATCTTCCAGATTCCAGCCCATGCCCGGTATGCCCTGATACGATTGGAAATTGGGCTAAACAAACAAAGTCACGAGCATTGGGCTTCAATGGTGCGGTTCTATCAAGGGGTCTGTGTGACCCCACCACACACAATGAATGCAAGCTTAAGAACAATCTTTGTGAAATCTTCGTGAAAGCCAGCTGGTTCACCGAAGGCCTCCAAGTGAACCTGCCGAAAACTCAAAAAAAACTGGATCCGTGAACGAACTCCGAACAGCCACACAGCCCACAAGAACGCCACCCGTAGACACCACCACCTCATCAGGTCTGCCAAAAGGACCTCCTTCAAAGACGGCCTAGATAACAACGCACACAACAGCAAAGAGCTCTTCAATATCGTGAAGGAACTCGCCAACCCCAGCTCCAACACCAGCGACATCCGACCTTCACAAGACCTATGCAACTCGCTGGCCACCTTCTTCCATCGCAAGATCGTTGACATCCATAACATCTTCAACGCCGTCACCACCCCGGCATCCACTGAGACCCCCGCTCACACAACCACCACCTACACCGCCTGCTCGCCTGGACCAACATCAACGACCATGACACCATCAAGATCATGTACACTGTCCACTCTGGATCCCCAGAAGTCCCCTGCCCACACCACATCTTCAACAAAGCCAACAGCACCATTGCTCCCCTTTTCCGGAAAACCATCAACATCTCCTCCAAGACAGCGACCAACCCGGGGAGCTGGAAGCACGCAGAGATCAACGCCTTACTCAATAAACCCAAGGTGGACCCCAAGGACCTCAAGAACTTCCGACCCATCTCTCTGCTCCCGTTCCTGGTGAAGGTCATCGCAAAAGCCGTCAACAAACAACTGACCATCTTCCTTGAGGAGAATAGCAACCTGGACCCATCCCAGTTCGGGTTCCGCAGTAACCACAGCACCGAAACTGCCAACATCGCCACCACCAATTACATCAGGACCCTGCTGGACAACAGAGAAACCGCGGCCCTCATCATCCTGGACCTGTCAGCCGCCTTTGACACGGTCTGCCATCGCACACTACAAACACGCCTCTACAACGCCGGAATCTAAAAGAAGGCCTTGGCCTGGACCTCCTCCTTCCTCTCCGGCGTACCTCAAGGCTCATCCCTCAGCCCAACATTGTTCAACGTCTACATGGCACTGCTCGCCCATGTCGCACGACTGCACAACCTCAACAACATCTCCTACGCCGACGACACCCAGCTGATCCAAGGACCCCCACACCGCAAAAACCAACCTTGACGAAGGAATGAAGGCCATCGTCGACTGGATGAGGAACAGCCGACTGAAGCTGAACTCAGACAAGACAGAGGTCCTCATCCTCGGACCCACCCCCTTGACCTGGGTCGACACCTAGTAGCCGACTACACTAGGAACACCCCCAACATCCACCGACTACGCACACACACACACACCATAGGGGTCATCCTCAACTCTACCCTCTCCATGATGAAGCAGTCTCCTCCTCCTGCTTCAACACCTTCCGCATGCTTTGCAGGATCTTAAAGTGGATCCCAACCAAAACAAGAAGGACGGTCACCCAGGCCCTCATCAGTAGTAGACTAGACTACGGAAACGCACTCTACGCAGGAGCCCCGGCCAAACTCCTGAAACGGCTCCAACGTATCCAGAACACCTCCGCACGCCTGATCCTCAACATCCCTTGCCACAGCCACATCACACTCCACCTGAGAGACCTGCACTGGCTCCCTGTCAACAAGAGGATAACCTTCAAACTCCACACCAACGCACACAAGGCACTCCACAACACTGGACCAGCGTACCTCAACAGCCGACTCAGCCTCTACACCCCCATCTGCCTGCTCCACTCCGCAGACCGCGCCCTCGCCACCGTACCCCGCATCCGAAATGTGACTGCCGGTGGCAGAGCATTCTCCCACCTCGCCGCCAAGACATGGAACACCCTCCCCATCCACCTACAGCAGACTGAAGACCTTCTGACCCTCAGAAGACATCTCAAGACCTGGATCTCCGAACAGTAGCAGCTCCGCCCCCCTAGCGCCTTGAGACTCTCACGGGCATGTAGTGTGCTCTACAAATGCTATGATTGATTGATTGATTGAAAGGAAACAACCCATGAGCCAAAGCCTTGCACACTGCCTGCACTGAACTGCACCTAGACATGAGCAATTGGCAGGACTTTATTCATCAGCTTGGTACTTTAAAATCTATATAAAAAAAACAAGTCGGACTACTATCCAAGGTAGAGGACATAAAGGAACAGAAGCATTCCAGTAGTAACATCAGGATACTTGAAAGCTCCTACAAAGACAAAGCTTCAGCCATATCTTGATGCCGCCCTAAACAAATCAATTTTAGCAGTAGGACTCATGGTGTTGCCGATAAAAGACATCAACTCGCGCTGGAAAGCTTTAGAGGCGGTCAGTACTTGTAGACTCTGTTGCCAATATGAGGAATCCATGGCTCATCTGGTTTGCACATGCTGCTGTTTGATTCAGGCACGTCGCACTTTACTAAAGCCTTAGTTTTTTAAAATACAGAACACGCACCTGCACAGATGCCATGAAACTTCTTTTTAACTTGGACATCCCAATGGAACTGGCCAGATTTGCGAAATTTGCACATAAGGTGAAAGAACTTTTAGGCAATGTCACGCACAGCGCACTTTATGGAAACCTCTGTGGATAAAACATCGAACAGGTACCGTACAGACGTTTTTGGAAATGGATAAATTAGCAAACATACTAAGTGTAAGAACCTCCAGTTGAAGCTTTAATCAAGGACTAAAACTAATTTAAGTGTTTGACACTCGTTTTTGACACTTATTTTATTTGAGTTGTATTTTTGAATGTTGTGTTTTTAGATCTACTTTATCTATGTTTTAGACATATATATTAGATCTGTCAAATATGTACTTACTATAATTGAAGCACCCAAGTGCCGGAGTAACTTTTCTTGACCATGTTTGTAACAATTTTTGTTAATTGACACAATAAAATGTATTCATTCATTCATTCACTCTTACACTTCCTGTGTATCTGCCCAGCTGTTAATAACTGGAGATAGTATTATTTACTTCCAGCTTTCCGTTCTGTCCGGATTCGATCATGCCGACCTGCTGTAATGCCATTACTAAACAGCCATTTGTTACAGATCTCATGCAGGGCAGCCAAGTTCTTGCAAAAAGTCAGCAAACTGTTACAAATATCAAACAAATAGTGTTGAAGATGGCGCTATTTACTACATGTTTGCTACACCGATTTGCATTTTTGCACACAAACTGCAATCACGTGGCAGCTACAAAGGGTATAGTGCAGATGTACATAAAATCGTAATGTAGGACAACTATCCTCTGGTATCAACTTGCATATAGCACATTTGTATCCTGTTTTAGATGTACTCTATGCCTAACTGTTCAAGATTACGCCATTTACTAAATACTTGCTACAGTGACTCGCGTTTTTGCACACAAACTCCAACCACTTGGCAGCTAAAAAGGGCACTGCGAAGATGTACATAAAATCGCAAAGGAGGAAAACTGTCATCTGGTATTAACTTGCACATAGCTCACTTTTTTTCGCACTTTAGATGTATATCGCCCACTTTTTTAAACAGGTGCTAAGAATTGAAATTAATTATTAAGAAGGGACTTTTTTTAACAATAAGTGAAACATCTGTACTAGCCTAGTGGTAGACAAAAAACATTTGCTTAGAGCTTCCTTACAATCCCTGTGAAGCAGTCAGCGGACATTTCTACATTCTGGACATACATGTGCTGACTTGGTTTTAGATGCAGTATGTTCAATGTCTCATTTTAAGAACAAACAAACTCTCAACTTTGCACAATTCAACATGTAAATAGGAATGTATTTACACTTGATGTTTGTATGCTAAAATTGTAATGATTTTAACTAACTACACAATATATTCTTTACGCCTACAAAATAGAGGTTGAGGAGGGTAACTTGGCAACAGCTCTAGAGCTGGAAAGAAGAGAGATGCATCTTCTGCCATTGGCTACAGAACAGCCGCGGGCCGTGGAGGGAGTAACGGTGGGGCAGGGAGGCGGGGAGGGGGAGGGGCAGGGTGGAGAGGGCTAAAAACCGGCACATGGATAATTACAGGTAAGTAAACAATTTAAATAATAAAACGAATTTCGTAGCGCGCACTGCATCGCATTTTGCAATGCAGTGCGCGCTACGAAATTCGTTTTATTATTTAAATTGTTTACTTACCTGTAATTATCCATGTGCCGGTTTTTAGCCCTCTCCACCCTGCCCCTCCCCCTCCCCGCCTCCCTGCCCCACCGTTACTCCCTCCACGGCCCGCGGCTGCTACAGAACCAGAAGAGAGTGGGAGACCCCCAGGACTAAGGTCCACTACTGGGTGCAGTACAGGAAGCAATGTATGCTCCCACCTGCTCTCCCTTGCTATTGGGGGCTCTAGGTGGTGCACAACCAAGATGACCGCACACCTGTGAGGGGCTTGTTGCTTGGTGGCACAAACCTGCAATTATCCTTCTTATTCACGCTTTGTTACTGCTCAAAGTGCCAGCTATGTGCGTTCATAGCTATTGCATGCCTCCGGCTAAAACCTCAGGCATAACAGATATTTTCTGATGGCTAGCACCGGTGCCATGGTCTCCCTTGAGGACCTGGGGGACAGGAAAGCTTAAAAGAAGTGCAAACTGCTGCATACCCAGCTAGAACTGGCTGTGAAAGCAGCAGGAGATGAGGCAGGGAAACTCCAGGAGAGTGCTTAGGCAAAAAGAGCCCTAGCCCAGCAGGAGAAAAGCTAACTCATAAGAGGAAAAGAAACTTAGTCTAAAGGAGCTGAACCAAAAGCTCAAGTTCACCTCTGGGTCCAGCAGGTATGGTGGCAGTGACCTTGCTACTATTGGGCCTGCAGTACTGATTGTACCACCCACTTGGAAAGCCCTTTAAACATGTCTCAGCCTGTGCATGCAGTTTTAAACTGCTATTTTGACCTGGCAAAATAAACCTCTTGTCTGGTCTAAACCTTCCTTTTTAATACATGTAAGTCAATCTTAGAGTAAGCCCTAAAATGCCCACTGGGCAGTGTGCAGTGTATATAAACAATTGGACATGCACTTTTAGCTTTTGCATGTTCTGGTAGGCAAAACTCTTAAGGAATGTCGAGTCTGGACTATAAATGTATTTTAAAACACTCTTTTAAGGTAAAGTTAGATTTTAAGTCAAAATTCAGATAATGCCACTTTTAGAAACTTTTTTTTATACGAACAAATTATCTAGTTGCATATTTGTCAAGGGTTCAAAAACAGAAACAAAATAGACCAATGTTCTTAATTCATTAGCCAGCATGATTTATTTCCCTTTACTCTGGCTTATTCAATGTACATTTAAAGTAGGGATGGGCGGAACGGTAAAAAATCTCAGCGAGCACGCAAAGTTCAGCGAGCATGCGCAATTGCTTGGTCCGCCCGTTCGCGATGCTTTTTTCCTGTTAGCAAAAGCTGTTTGCATGCTGGGGGAGAAATATCGCACGAACACGCATTTTGAAAGCGAGAACAAGCAACAAATTCCGCAAAGCCATGGATCGAGAAACTTTGGCAATTCTGCGTTCTCCGCGGAACGTGAAATTACCCAAATTCCACAAATTCCGCGAGCGGAACGGAATTTACCACCCAGGCCTAATTTAAAGCATGTCATCATGAAGGGCAACACATAGGTCTTAAACACTCTTGAAAACAAAGTACAAACATACAATAAACACAGTTGTAATCACAGAAATGAAATATACAAACTTACTGACATATAGCTTTGTAAGACATATTTGACCAGTCCTAACTAACATATGAAACACTAGGCAGAAACATTTACTTTCAAAGAATGTGTTTTATCCTGCCATTGTGTGGCTTTGAGAGTGTAAGCTTAAAGTGTTGTAAAAATGGAGAGTAGTAGCAATAGAAAGTTTCTCCCAAACACACTACGAAGGCCTTTTCCTAAGAGCTATGGTCAAAGCGCTTCAAACCCCAAGTCTCTTTTTGGGGTTCTTATCAGGACCTGGACCTGGTCATTTCAGTTGAAAATGAGTGAAAATGATTGTATTATAATCTAATAACTCAGAAATCCCTGTTCTACTTCAACATACTCGTATGAGTAACAGTGTACCTTATATTGCATGGAAATATAGAGGGGCGCACTGATCCCCAACGCAATTTTTCCATAACTACTCATTTTGAATGGAGATGGCAGTGGGTTCATATATGATAACAATTCTGGTCCTTATCTGGAGAAATAAAGTGCCATTTTCAAGGGTTGTGTTGAAATGCGGGTGGAAAACGTGCTCGCCTTGTGACCAGGGGCCTTCGTGAATTAACGCTGCCTGGTGGGTGAAAACAAGTTGATTAACATGCAAATAGTCACTCGCCTGTGCGTATAAAAGGGTGCAACATATCCAATATTTTAGCAAGAATGGATACAAAGTTGCCAAAAGATGGCTATTCATACTTAGCAGCCTTACGCCCAGAGTTGTATAACATCCAAATGTTCCAACTCATGTGCTTGTCAATTATACAGCATGTGCTGGTATTCTTAACCAAAGCCGGTTTGAACATACTTAATGTCAGATGTTTTTCCGAGGCAGCCTGAAGCTCGGGCCCTGTTTGTTGAACAGATTCACTTGCCTGAATTCCTTTAACTTTCTCCGTCGCTCTCTCTTGTTGCTTGCTTTATTAGTAGCAGCTTCCTTGTAGAAAAGTCATACTTGCTGTTGGGGGCTCTAGGAGGCGCACAACCAAGATGGCCGCACACCTGTGAAGGTCTTGTGGCTTGGTGGCACAATCCTGCAATTATCCTTCTTATTCACGCTTTGTTACTGCTCAAAGTGCCAGCTACGTGCGTTCATAGCTACTGCATGGCTCCGGTTTAAACTTTAGGCATTGCAGACATTTTCTGACGGCTAGCGCTGGTGCCGTACTTCCCATCGTGATTGGTGTGCTGTGCCACTGGAGGTGACCTTGGCTGGTGTGGATACGCATGCCCCAGTGACCCTATGTTGTTTACGGGCCTTGGTGGCTTTCGCGCTGAATCCTGCTTTGATTTCTGGAGCTGTGGTGCGGACTCTGCACAGTGGATTGTCCTAATCAGTGCCACTACTCCTGATGATCCTGTGGTGGCGGTGAGTGCCACTTTTTGCCGCCTGGGGATATTTGTACTGATTTCCTACGCTACATTACCACTTCCCCATTTCTTGCTGGAGGCATTTTGCTGCGGCTGTTTTGGCTGCAGTGGAGGCGGCATCCAGTATACTTTGGACGGTCCTCTGCCTAACCCTGGATTGTTTGTGGCTGGATAGTGGTTTCTTTGCTGCATGCAAGCCCGCACTTGCCTAGAATAGCGGGGCACACACAATTCTGACATTTGCACTGCTCGCCATACTTGCCATACTGTCAACACTGCCCCTCTGGCAGTGTTGACAGTCTTTTGCTTGACTCTGTGGCGGTTGCGCCTCCCTCACTTCCCCACTGCCATAGTATCTGATGCCACAATTCCCTGTTTTTTGCGTCGCCGCATGGAGTAGAACTCCCTGACTTCCCAGCATATGGTGCCTCCTATCTGCCAAGACGCTTCGCAAGGCAGACTACTATACTGTCTTGTTCCTTGGATTGGAAAGGATTGACTGCTCTCCCTGGGGTGACATCACTCGTTGATCCTGGTGTCTGGCGCTCAAGCTCAACGAATTCTTTGACCTGTGAGTTTGGTGTGATACTGGCATTGGTAGTGCCTCTGTACTGCTCTTTCTTCTTCCTGTTAGTGCCTCTAGGCTCAGCATCTTGTCCTCTTTGTCTGATTTGCCTCTGGCGCTCCTCACTCCCACTATCATGGAGAAAGCAGACACCTGTCAATCCAAGCTCATCTTTGACACTAAAAGGACTGCCATGCATTCCAACATGGATGATCCGGAGCAGTCTAATGGAGTGCACGCACAGACATCACAGTCCACTGGGGTTGATGAAGTAAAAAGTCTCCTTCTGCCCATGCAACATAGCCTTAAAGATATCTCTGGTAAAATGGACTCCATGAACAGGTGCATGGACTTTATAGTGCTGAAACTGGAAAAACACAATGAGCAACTCATGGAGGTGGAGAAGCAGATCTCCGACAACGAGAACGCCATGGCTCCGATTAAACAGCAGGATGACGCAAATGGACAAACTCCCAAAAGTCATTGCCGCCAAGAATGAGGCCTTGGAGGCGCGCCGGCAGCGCAACAATATTAGCATCATTGGAATACCGGACAGTACCAATACGGGGTGCATGAAGGACTTCATTGAGTGACTGTTGCGGGATACCTTTGGCGCTGAGGCCTTTTCCTCCCAGCTGATCATAGAGCGTGTACATCGTACTTTAGGCCCCAGTTATATTGTATTGTAGCCCATCTACTCAATTATTGTGCTCGTGAATTGGCGCTCAGATTGGCCAGGGAACAAAAGTCTCTATCTCATGAGGGCTGCAAATTCACCATTTATCCAGACTTCACAGCTGCTGTCCAGGAGGCAAGGCGCAAATTTCTACCGGCCAAACAGAAGCTTCATAAGGCACAGATCGAATGTGCTGTTATGTACCCGCCGCGACTACAGGTTACACATCAAGTCAAGCAGTACTTCTTCATCAATAATCAACAGGTGGACGATTTCCTCAAGATCATCAAGTAGCAATATCCGCACCGTGACTCCCCAGAACGCCTCTCTGGGTCTCCCTCACTCATATCAGATTGACTTGGGATGTTGTGAATTTCACTACTTGGTGTGTCTTTGTTTCAACTGTCTCTGACTATATCCTACGTGGGTCGCTGATGGAGGGTAATTCTGTTGGAAACTGTTACTACTAAGACACAAGCTCCACGTTTCCCAGATGTCTGGGTTGTTGGGACGTTTCATCAAGGCAGATAAGTGAAATGGGATCTACTCATATTGATGGTTTTTGGGTGGCGTGCACAGTGTATTTTTTTAAGATACTGTATTGAACTATGCCAAGCACTTCCCCTTTCCCTCCTTCCCGCTGCCATTGGGAAGATTGTCACATGACCTTGGGAGAAGTGAGACTTTCGTTGCACATTGGTGACCCCCCCTGCGGGTGTTCCCCTGCCAACTTGGGGTTTTTGTTTAGCTTTGTAATGTTAAAGATTGGTTGGGTTTTGGGAGGGCAACACAATTTTTGCATGATTTGGGGTGCTGTTTTGGGAGGGGGTGTGATGGGATTTGTTTATTTACGATCTTCATATGGTTATTGCCCAGCATGTAGACATGAGAGTATACACACAAAGCTGTATTCACATTCATAGGTCCAGATCACACAAGGGTATCTACACATTGCTTGACTATGCTTCCACACACTGATGCGCTAAAAGTATACCTCCTCACATGGAATGTTAGGGGATTGGGAGACCCCCGTAAATGCAGACAAATACTCTCCTACCTTGATAGGCATCAAATTCATATCGCCATGCTACAGGAGACTCATTTGGATCCACATCTCACTCCTAGCTTTGCTGGCCACTGGGCCACAGACGAATCCTCTCTTCGTACTCTATCTATTCCAGAGACACAGTAATTCTTTTTAAAAAGAATACCCCTTTCATTATAGGAGGGACGTATCAAGATACTGCAGGAAGGAGTTGCACACTTTGGGGTACACTGGGAACGCAGTCTGTCACATTTGTATGCTGCTACGGGCCAAATGTAGATAACCTGGATTACTTTATCACATTATGGGGATAGGCTCCACTCATGTCATCTGGGGGGAGGAGACTTTAACACTGCACTGCACCCTGCTATAGATCGCTCTAACCCTCTTCCTCACCACTACACAAAGACACAGAGCACGTTAGCGGACATGTTCTCGGCCCATGGCCTCACAGATGCATGGCGTCATGTACATCCTAGTGGGAAGGAAGGCACACATTAGATAGCGGCACATTCCACTTGGGCTAGATTGGGTTATAGGGTGGTCTCCCGCGGGGTGGTCCCATGGATAACTCATATCGCACACCTAGCCAAGACCTATTCCAATCATGCACCCCCAAACTCTATCATGACTCCAAGATGTTGGAAGTTGTCACCAGAAGGCCTGTTGGATGCTGCCTTTAGGGCTGAATTGGGGACAGAAATCACTGAATTTTTTTACAGGAACATTGACTCAGTCATGCGGGTCGGTACGGTTTGGGAGGCCTTTAAGGTCACGATTAGAGCTTCGGTGTGCTGCGCGACATTTTACGTAGTCTGCAATCTGTTGGGATAGAGCTCAGACAAAAACCGAGGAGGGTCTGTGACGAGAGGTCTTCGGGTCTCACCAAGCAACATTTCAGGAGAAGCTCTCCGATTACAAGGCTACTGCCAATCGTGAGGCTTGATTTCGGGCGAAGTATTTTACAGCACGCAAATACGGGGAGGGTGAACGCCCGGGCAGAGCCTTGGCGATGGAAGTCCACCAGCCTAGGTTATCTAATTATGTCCTAGAAATTCTCGATAAAATTGGCACTCGTCATAGAGACAGCCTAGATATTCTCAGAGTCTTCACTGACTTTATGCTGATTTTTATAGTACTCCTAGGACTGAACCTCCCAACTTTTCCATTTACTTGCAGAACATTGCTCTAGGCTGGTTGGGTGATGCTCAGAGAGAGTTTTTAGCTGCACCCCTGATGAAATCTGGGAAATCCCCTGGCTCTGACGGCCTCCCCATCAATTTTTACAAAACGTATATTGATCAGCTACTCCCAATACTTAAAAGTGTCTATTCTGTGGCCCAGGAACTAAAGACCCTTCCATGTTCAATGAGGGAAGCCCTTATTACTTCACTCCTGAAACCAGGGAAGCCTGCGGATGTTTGCAACTCTTATCGTCCCCTTTCTCTAATGAATAATGATGTGAACATCCTGACCACCATATTGGCTAATAGACTCATCTGTTAATGGAGAAACTAGTTCTCCCCGACCAAGCGGGGTTCATTCCGGGCAGGGCGACAACACATAATTTGCTTACACTTTTCTCTATTCTGCATTCAGTAGACCCCCAGCTGGCTTTGGTGGCGGTCTTTCTAGACGCCACAAAATACTTTGATTCCATCAAGTGGGATTATCTCTTAGTTATACTTCATAATATGGGTCTACCTAATGGTTTTGGTTCCTAGCTTCGCCTCTTATATACTGCTCCGGTGGCAAGAGTACTAAACAATGGTCACACCTCACCCCCCTATCACGCGGGGAACTTGGCACGGATGCCCGCACTCTCCACTACTTTTGGCTCTGGATATTGAGCACCTGGCGGCCAGAGTTCGGCAGCATCATCTAGACAGGGCATTCCGCTGCTTCCTTCAACCAATCCTCATTTCACTTCGTGCGGATGATGTCACCCTATATGTTAAGGAACCGCAGCATAACTCTAATCCTTTACTCCTGGAGTTTATGAGATTCACGGGACTCTCGGGTATACAAATCAACTGGGCAAAGTCTCAGATGTTTCCTCTCACCCCATTGGTGACCGCCTTTACCTGTGATTTCCGAATTGAGTGGTGCACTGCTGAGTTGCTATATTTGGGGATACGCATTGCTACTGATCGAAAGCAACTGATGCGTCTCAATTATGTCCGGGCTTCCTCGCTGTAAGGCAGGGCGCACCTCCCTCATAAAATGGTTGTCCTCCTCAAACTATTATATTTTTTTTTAATATTCCATATGACCCGGGTAGGCATCTCTTCTCCTCACTCCGGTCGAAACTTATACTGCTAACATGGGGTGGTAAACAACCTTGGCTGCAGTGGGACACACTCACTAAACCATATTCTCAGGGAGTGTTTGATATCCCTAATTTTGAGCTCTATTATCTCTGTGCACAGGCCCACTATGATCATTTCTGGTGTCATCCTCCCAAATACATGCTACAGGTTGCAACAGCGCACTGGTTGTTTGATATGATACATCTTGAGGGTGCCCTTATGACTGCTGATACGCCACAATAGATTGCATTATCACCAGTCGTCTGCTGAGTGAAGGCATGGACCGGTATAGCCAAGCGTCTACAGGCCCCCATGCTTTATTCGCACTTACTCCCTCTGGTATATCACCCTAAGATGCCTGTCCTGCAGTAAGGTATTTAAAAAAAAAACATTGGCTAAACACAGTATCACTTGTTGGGGGGATCTCTACTTCAATGGCAAATTCCGTATGTTACAGCTGTTGTTTTCAAAACAACCTCCCTCTTCCATGGACATTTTTCAATATGTTCGAGTGCGACAAGGCATCAAGGAACACACGCCTGCATATCCTCTGGAGCCTTCGAAGATCACCCCACTATGCACGTTTTTTTGCACTGATGCTGCCAAACGCTTGGTTTCTATGCTATATCATTGCTTATACATTAGTCCGGATTTGACCCACTGCATGTCTAGAGACAAATGAGCAGCTCAGTTGGGACACAAACTCACTGACAAGCATCAAACATACTGTTGCACTGAGACAGAGCAAATTTAATCTAGTAGTCGCTTCAGCATCACCCATTATTATTTTTTACATCGCACTTATTACACCCTGCTTAGCCTGTGTAGGTAGATTGCGCGACAGTGCTAGATGTGACCGCTGTGGTATGTAGGTGGCTGATTTCCTGCATCTGGCCTGTGATTGTTGTGCTGTGTACACATACTGGTGTCAGGTGCTCTCAACATTGGAACAGATGACCTCCCTGCAGCTTCCAATGTCCCCTTTGTTGGCCCTATTAAGATATACAGAGAATTTAGTGATGGCACATCAGTAGTTCATTTCATTTGGCATTCTCTTGGCTAAACTGAGAGTGGCCTGTAGATGGGGTCGGTGCCGGGTTCCTAAATTTGAGGAATGGATCAGTGACATGTTATTTTGGCAGGACCAAACATTCACGTTTGCAGAACTTCTCACCCCACATCGCGCACTCGCGATATTTGGGACCCCTTAAAGGCATATTTACTTGCCCATGCCGTTGATGCCATGACACACACCCGTGACACTATTGCTGTAACCTGAAGACAGACCTCTGGCCTTCCCTGTACACTGCATGCACACTATGAGTAGAGATTGTGGATTCCGCTGGCGTTATGATGTTCCCTGTTTACAGTTGTGGATTTGTCGCATATGAACAGTGCTACAGCGACTATTACCTCACATGGGTATCTGGACATTGTAATATACTTAACTGATATTGAGATTTCTAAAACGTGTCATTGTTCTTACCTGTGCAATATACAACAGTTGTATTGAATGTATGGTCTCATAAAACTTAAATAAAGGTTAAAAAAAAGTCATACTTGCTGTTTTGTCATCTCCAAGGGCTGAATTCAATTTCCGAAATGGACCATTCGTAATGTGTACATTTTCCAATGCTGATCGAAATGCATGCTGGACTGTTGAGTTACAGATGAAAGGAAGGATGTTCTGTTGCATAAAAAGGCACATTTCATATTTCATAATTTTGAAATCTCAGTCATTTTATTTAACCCTCTCAGACAGTGTTAAATTGCATTATGAGATAATCTTCCTTCCTTACTAGTAGAATTTCTGGGTCTCCGCTTCTGGGGTTTGGTGTAACTGCACAAAGTACTGTCCACTTGAAGTCATTTTCCGTGTGGTTGTTTTCCACAAAGTGGTTTACCATAGGCGCTGTGAGGATTTTATTTTTTAGTATGAAACGGTGTTGCACGATTCTTTGTTTGACTTCCTGGTTCGTTTTGCCAATATACATTTTTTGGCATGGACATATTATGGCATACACCACATTTTTTGATTTACAATTGGTGAACTTGTTGTGTTTCCATTGTATGAGGCTGTCCATAAACGTGGATTCTTCAATGGTAAAGTTGTAAATGGAGCAATTGCTACACTTGTGATGTCTTGTGATGTCTTGGGACACGGCTAATAGCTGCTAGCTGCTCGAACATATCGCGCCGATAGTACTGGTAGAAATACTTGCCCTGCCATATTGCTTTTAAATGCTGATGTTTTAACTTGCACGTTCAATTTGCACTTACTTGTACTACTTATCTCCCGGCCTCGGTCTGACACGGCAAGTTCCGATTGGTCGGAGGGCCCAGGGAGCATCACGTTCTATCTTCCGGTTCGGTCAGCAGTCTAGCTTCCCGCCACCACCACTATTTAGTTTGGACCTAATTCGCATGCAGCGGACGCACGCAGTGGGGGCGCTGGTCGGTGCGCCAAAGGCAAGCCCGTCTGCACCCATCCGTGCCTGGACCGGGCCTTTGGCCCCCCCACCCTGGTCTGCAACTCCCAGGACTTAAGAAAATTAGCTACTCACGACAGGAACTATTAAAATTGCGTCCTACTTTTAATAGGGAATGTATAAGTATGATAATGGACACTCCTTCTAGAGCACCCATTAAAGCTTGCTCTCAATGCCATTTCACACCTCTCAGTCATTTGGAACTATACCCTAAGGACCTATAAATTCCATATAACACAAAAAACATTACAGCAGCCCTCATAAATGCTCGATCACTGCCTAAGCATAAATATGAAATAGCAGACCTGATATCGGATCATAACCTTGATCTGCTTTTTATCGCAGAAACATGGACAGATCCTTCCTCGGGTCCTGATCTCATGGCGGCCACCCCTGAGGGCTACACTACCATAAGAGAGGATAGACTTCACAAAAAAGGAAGTGGGCTTGCGATAATCCATAGCAGCAAATTTATAACTAAACTTGACCCAATTCCGTCATTGAACTGTGAAGCAATCCACTTCACCATTCAACTTAACTCCGCTCAGACCTTCAAAGGTGCTCTTCTATACTGTCCTCCCGGTTCTAGATCCAAATTTCTTTCTACTTTAAGCCATCTGATAGAACCTATAGCAGTCGAACAAACCTATACGATCTTAGGAGATTTTAACTTCCATCTGGAAAATCAGACTGATAAAGATACTAACTCACTACTTCAAGACCTAGAAGCAATAGGCCTATCACAACAAGTTCACAGTTCCACACATACAGTTGGTCATATCTTGGATGGCCTCTTTTCCGATTCCCAACAAATTCAATTAAAAGATATCCTCCCGGTGATCTGGATGGATCATCATTTAATTACATTCAATATCCTCATCATTTCCAAGCCCTCTATGAATAAGGCCAAACAACTACCTGAGGTTTTTAAAGCTTGGAAAAGCAGTGATAATCAACTTCTTAAGGACCAACTGCTCTCCACCTTACCAGTGGTCCCTTCGAATCCTAACACAGCGACAGCCATTTATAAAAAATGGCTACATGAGGCATTTGATAAGTTGGTACTTAATAAAACTTTTTCAAAAAATCGGCAATCTCCATCCTCCCCCCTAGTTCTCTGAATTGCTCAGGGAACAAAAGAAATTGTGTAGGAATAGGGAAAGACAATGGCGTAAGCTATACACTAAGCAAGAGAAACTTCTCTATAAAGAAGCTCTGGACAAATATAAAACCTTAATCGCTCAGGAAAAAAGGAACTATTATGTTGCTCAGATTGAAGCTGCGAAAAATTCCAACAAGCAGCTCTCCCAAGTAGTCTCTGAATTATCGGGCTCTGCACTCGCAGCTGCTCCTATACCCTCTCAGTCACTGTGCGACTCCCTTGCTAACCATTTCTTTGAAAAAGTAAAAAACAAATATTCCAAATTTGCATCTCAGACCAACTCCATGGAGCTGCCACCCATAAATGATGTCCCTGACCATACGCAAGCACAATTTGATAGCACAACACCAGACCAGATCATCAAAATAATGTCCACCGTGAAATCAGGTTCAGCAAAAGATCCTTGCCCGCTTGCCGTGCTTAATCAATTCTCCGCACAAGTGGCCCCCTATCCTGGCTAATATCTTGAATGCTATGTTCTCTTCAGGCATCTATCCAACTGCCTGGAAGAAGACCATCTTGAAACCTTTACTAAAAAAACCTAATCCCGATTCGGAAAATACTAACAACTACGGGCCTATAGATAACCTACCATTCCCAGCTAAAATCGTGGAGAAGATAATGAATTCACAACTTTTTAAATTCATAGAAGACCATCATCTTCTAGACGATACCAAATTCGGATTCTGTAGAGGTCACGGAACCAAAACAGCATTGATTAAAGCATCGGAGGATATCAGAATTATCTTGGACCAAGGCAGGACAGCAGTCCTCATTTTGTTGGACCTGTCAGCCGCGTTTGACATGGTTGATCACTCCATCCTGATCGACCGTGTCTCCCAAATGGGTATCCAGCTTAAAGCTCGGGATCTGCTGTCATCCTTTATCACCTCACGTACCCAGTCGGTAAACTTGGGCACCTTCCATTCTGCCCAACTGAACCTCCCGTGTGGTGTCCCACAGGGATCCTCTCTAAGTCCGACGCTGTTTAACATCTATGTGTCGGACTTGGCGAGAATCATCAAATCACACGGGATGGGCCTCACATCTTATGCCGATGACACCCAACTGGTGCTGGCAATAAACAACAACGGTGAAAGGTGGCAGCTGAATTCCAAGAGGGAATGCTGGCTATCAGCAGCTGGGTGGCCAGCAATTGCCTTAAGCTGAACTCTGACAAAACAGAGGTCAAGACTATTGGCAACCTGTCCCCCGCCTGGTCTCAGGCCTGGTGGCCTACTACCCTAGCCCCCCACCCCCCGAAGCCAGTAACTAAAGTCAGAAATCTGGGTGTCTTATTTGACGATAAATTGACCTTTGCACATCACGCCAACTCAGTAGTATCAGTCTTCTTTTACAAATTGCAAATAATAAAAAAAATCCTACCATTCCTTCCCCTGAAAGCTGGTAAAACTTTGGTCAGCACTCTAGTCCTGTCTTCTATAGATTATTGTAACGGACTATTTGTAAATGCACAAAGCAAGGTCATGCAAAAGTTGCAATCTGTTCAGTACTCCGCGGCCAGGATGCTATCCAGAACCCCCAAGTTTAAGCCAATCTCTCACGTCCTCAAACAGTATAATTGGCTTTCTGTGAAGAATCGAATCAAGTTTAAGGCACTGTGCATTGCCTTCAAGGCCACGCGCAATTCTAGGCCTCAATTCCTATTAAAGGATCCAGCCATTTACACTCCCAACAGAGCCCTTTGCTCTGCCACTGCATTATTGATGAAGGTCCCTCGCGTCAAGACTGCCACATGGGGTTACAAGTATTTTATTGTTTCAGCTACTAAACTTTGGAATTCTCTCCCGCTACACATAAGATCATGTCAGTCTTTGCTAACCTTCAGAAAGATGTCCAAAAGCTGGTTATACAATCAATAACTTTGTTCATCAGCAGATGCCATTATCCACAGCGCCGAGACACCCTCGGGTATTTGAGCACTTTATAAATCTCAAAAATAAATAAATAAATAAATAAATAAATTGAATGGGTTTGAGATTGAACATGGTGTGCAAACGTTCTGGTCTTTTTACTTGGGCTTCAGTGGCACGTATTAGTTGTTCTCCAATGTTGTGGTTCTTTTTCAAGGCAAACAGATTGTACGTTCAATCAAGTGCCAATCACTGCTTATAATTTTTTTTTAACAATTTGCTGTGCGGCCCGAATGTTGTTACACACACTAAACATTCTGTCGGTGATTTGCACTTCTTGATTAGTAGATGTTCTCTTGGTGTGAGCCATGCCCTTTTCATCGAGTGCTTTAACAGCATGTGCGGATAGCCTCTTTCCTTCAGTTTATTGATCAATGTCTCAGCATGTAGTTTGTAGTATTCTCTGCTTGTGCAATTATACCTAATCCGCAAATATTGGCCGTATGGCAGATTCTCTTTCAAATTGCAGTTCCCTTGATCTGTAAAAAGATGTCATCCTCAAATTTAAATAAATTCTTGCACAAGGATAATGAGGCCAAATTGAGGATGTACCAAGTTGGTACCTGGTGTGGTCTTGGTCTTCGATACAGATAGTTTTCCATTGCATCCAAAGCGTCCTCCAAAGGAATTTGTGTGTAGAGGAACTTGGCATCCAATGTTACAAGGATGTGTCATGTAGGATCAAATTAAAAGCCTTCCACTCTGGTAATAAATTCTATTGTATCACATAAATATGAAGGAACTTCTGGTAGAAACGGTTAAAAAAAATATCCACGTACTGGGAAAGTTGCACTAAAATGGATTCACATCCAGAAATGGTCTTCCAGGAGGGTGCAAGACACATTTATGAAATTTGGGCAAAAAGTACATTACCGTAGTTCGCGGATGTTTGCTTATGAGGTAGTCCAACTCTTTGGGGCCAAAAATCCCAATTTCTACTCCTTCATTAACAATCATCACTATGTAGCTTTGGATTCCTTTTGTAGGATCCTGTGCAATACCCCGTTGGGGTAGCCGTGCACTATATAAGATACACTAAATAAATAAATAAATAAATACGTTGATACCACAAGGGATTGAATACAAGACTTCTGCCTTCCCTGAAGTATGCTGCTTTTGGCCATACGATAATGGCTTCGCCCTTGTCAGCTGGCTTGATGATTGTCGTTTGTTGCTCCTTTAGTGATTGAATGGACATCCTATGTTCCTGTGTTATATTATTTTTCACAAAACCTTTTTTCTTTTCCAGTATATTCAGAGCCGATAGCACAGCATGTTCAAACGCTACCCCATCCTTGGGGATGCTGCGAATGGGAGGACAGAAATTAGATTTATTCCGGAGACCCGAAGCCTCAATTCCTGTGCTGTCTTCTTTGTCTTTAAAGAAGGCCCATAGCAGTATTTTTCGAAGGAGTTCCATAGCTTCCATTTTTAGTTTGGTCAAATCAGAATGTACCCATGGGACCAACGTTAATCCTAATTCTAGAACAGTTGTCTGTTCCTTGGTAAGCCAAATTTATAATGGATGATTTTTTTATGTTTTGTAGTATTGTTGTCGTGTTCTCATTTCCCACAGTTGTGGTTTGTAGCGTTCTCAGGTCTTTTGTTGGCCTCTGCCTAAAAAAGGCAACTTTCTTTGTTGGTTTTGATTGGATGGCCGCAATCGCAACATTGGACAACAACTAATACGTGCCACTGAACCCAAGTAAAACTACCAGAAACTTTGAGCACCATGTTCAATCTCAAACCCATTCAAGGACATCACAAGTGAGGCAATTGCTCAGGTTGAAACTTTACCATTGAAGGATCCACCTTTAGGCACAGCCGCACACAATGGAAACACAATGAGTTCACCAATTGTAAAACAAAAAATGTGGTGTATGCCATAAAATGCCCATGCCAAAAAAGTTACATTGGCAAAACGAACAGGAAGTCAAACAAAGAATCGTGCAACACCGTTCCAGACTAAAAAATAAAATCCTCACAGCGCCTATGGCAAACCACTTTGTGGAGAACAACCACACGGAAAACGACTTCAAGTGGACTGTACTTTGTGTAATTACACCAAACCCCAGAGGCGGAGACCCAGAAATTCTACCAGTAAGGACGGAAGCTTATCTCATAATGAAATATAACACTGTCATGAGAGGGTAAAATGAAATGACTGAGATTGTGAACGTCCTTCTTTTCAACTGTAACTCAATAGTCCAGCATGCATTTCGACCAGCTTTGGAAAATGTACACATTCCCAATGGTCCATTTCAGAAATTGAATTCAGCCCTTGGAAATGACAAAACAGCAAGTATATCTTTGCCACAAGCAAGCTGCCACTGATGAAGCAAGCAACAAGAGAGATCGAAGGAGAAAGTGAAAGGAATTCCGGCAAGTGAACCTGTTCAACAACATGCCCCCGAGCTCCAGGCTGCCTCGGAAAAACATCTGACATTAGGCATGTTCAAACTGGCTTTGGTTAAGAATACCAGTACACGCTGTATAATTGACACGCACATGAATTGGAACATTGGGATATTAAACAGCTCTGGGAGTAAGCTGCAAAGTATAAATAGCCATTATTTGGCAACTTTGTATCCATTCTTGCTAAAATATTGGATACGCTGCACACTTTTTTTTAAACGCACAGGCGAGTGATTATCTACGTGTTAATCAACTCGTTTTCACCCATCAGGCAGTGTTAATTCATAAAGGCTACGAGGCAACACTAACTTGATGACCACAGTGCTCCCGGTCACAAGGCGAGTCCGCTTTCCACCCTCTGTGTCTTTGCTTAAAATACATCTTGCATTTCGACACAACCATTGAAAATGGTGCTTTATTTCTCCAGATAAGGACCAGAATTGTTATCATATATGAACACACCGCTGTCTCTGTCCAAAATGAGTAGTCATGTATATTTGCATTGAGGATCAGTGCGCCCCTCCACATTTCCAAGCAATACAAGGTACACTGTTAATCATATGAGTAAGTAGAAGTAGAACAGGGATTTCTGAGTTATTCGATTGTAATGCAATCATTTTCACTTATTTTCAGATGAAATGATCAGGTCCAGGTTACAGTAAAGAGGATACAAACAACAGAGGATTTGTTTTTGGAAATCAATGATGAGTCTCCCAATTGGTTTTTCTAATTTTAATCTACAGGAAGAACTAGGTATCCCTTACATAACTGATTGGATAAATGTTGCACCTATTATTTTATGGCACTCAGTATGGTTTAGAGACACAGTGTCTCTAACACAACAAATAATACAGGATTGCTTATCCCTCAAGCATAAGGACATATGGTTAAAGTATGTGAAATATACTTTATATACTCTTGATCCAGGAAGCTTATTTGTATCCCCAGGAAAATGTGTCTCTGTCTCATAAAAAGAATTAAAGGCCCGCTTTATAACCACTGCCAATGATGGGAGATTGACTGTCTGCCGTAATAAACCTACTGTCAAAGAATATATTGAAGGTCCTTTGCAGGTTGAGGGTTTATCTTCCTATTTGGAATTTGTAACAATCCCACGGCACAGGTTCATTCTCTTAAGATTTCGGCTTAACTTTAATACCTGCATGTTGGGCCATCCTGCTGGTATCTTCTCCCCGAAAGAACTACTGTGTTGCCCATGTGATAACACTTGGCAACAATCTGATTTGCACATCTTCTTCTTTTGTGCATTTTATTGTAAACAGCGAAAAAGGTTTTTTAATTCCGCTTTTACATAAGCACAATTTTAGACAATGTTGCTTGGCCTTGTATTTTTTTATGTATGTTGTCTGATCCTTTAACCTGTAATACTGTTGCCTCTTTTTTATGCATGTGTTTGAAAACAAGGAAATTGTGTATAGACTGACATTTATGTACTGCTTCTTTCCAGTTTTAATCTGTAACTTATTAATCTGTGATGTATATTTGTTCTTTTATGATTAACTTTGTTTTAATCAAATAAAGTAAGCTTGACTGACTGACCAGGTCCAGGTCCTGATGAGAACCCCAAAAAGACTAAGGGTTTGAAAAGTGTTGACCCCCACTCTTGGGAAATGGCATCGTAGTGTGCTTGGGAGAAACTTTGTATTGCTACTACTCTCCCTTTTTACAACACTTTAAGCTTACGCTCCCAGACCCACACAATGGCAGGAAAAAACACATACTTTGAAAGGGAATGTTTCCGCCTAGTGTTTCATATGTTAGTTAGGACTGGTCAAATATGTCCTATAAAGCAATATGTCAGTAAGTTTGTATATGTCATTTCTGTGATTGCAACAGTGTTTAATATATGTATCTACTTTGTTTTCAAGTGTGTTTAAGAACTAAGGGGCATATTATCAAGGGATTTATCTCTGCTTTTTTGGCTTTAAAAGCCAAGAAAGCAGAGATAAAATGATCTCCCTATCAGCAACAGGGTGCTAACACGCAAATTTGCATGTTAGCACCCTTTTTCTTTACGCTTCCCCTTGCACCTCTAATGAGATGCAAAGGGGGCGTTCCAGAGAAAAATTATAGGAGAAATGTTGTTAAGCGACATTTTTCCTATTATCAAGGATTTCGCTAACCCTGTTAGTGCTAAAAAAAAAAAAGCAGCGCTAACCGTGCTTAACACTGCTTTTTTTACACCTGGTATTTTCCTGACTTAGCCATGATATCCTATGGAAGGTGGATATCATGGCTAAGTTTGTGAGCCCCTATCATCAAGCTAACGCCAAACTTCGAGAGATTATCGTTTGTTTTCCAGCGATAATCTCTCATTTGGCTGTTAGCGCAAGGATTTTTATCACTTCTGAGATAAACCTTGCTAATAGCAAGTTATCTCTGCGATAATTTCCGGAGATGCTTAGCGTTAAAAAATGTGTTGCTAAGCCTCGTTAGCGATAAATATCGCTAATCGTTGGTAATATGCCCCTATGTGTTGCCGTTCATGATGACATGCTTTAAATGTAAAAAAACATTTTTGGAATAAGCCAAAGAAAAGTTAAATAAATCCCGTGGGCTAATGAATTAAAAACATTGGTCCGTTTTGTTTTTGTTTTTGAACCATTGACAAACATTGCAACTATATAATTTTGTTCATATAAAAATAGAAGTGGTCCTATCTAGTTTGCGCAAGGACCCAAGTCTCCCTTGAGTAAAAACTTTAAGAAAGTTGGCATTTTCTTGTCCCAACCAATTGGTGCCTGCAGCCTGTTTCCTGGGTCACATGACTTGGTCTAGCTGGTCTTTGTTTATTGCTCCCAGGCAGTCTGAGAAAGAGGAATTGGTGTTGGCAGGGTGGGTCCTTTCTGACGTGATAAGGGGCGGAGCTGTCACCTACCACACTTGCACATCACAAATCTCTGACTCAGCACACTCACAAAGGGTTTCACACTAGTCTTTTGCATCCTTAGTCAAACTGGGACCAGGGCTGTCAGGCAGGAAATTCCAGATACCTCTGAATGAAGAGGACTCGAGAAGCTTCTCCCACTTCAAAGTGGGAGCCAAGTATAAATAGTTGACCCTCAGACCCAACTCTTCAATACACATCTGGCTCTGTGGAAGACTCAGAAGAAGGACTGCTCTGCAGTTTGCTGCCTGTGAACGACGGATACTCTGCTGCCCTGCTGCATGAGCGTGAAGGAATGGACCTGCATCCTGAACTCAGAACTCACAGAGTGACTCCAAAGGCCAGTTTGCTGACCTCCTGATCAGAGCCCCACAGTGGTGCCATCCCAGTCCTGGAACTTTAAAAATGTGCTCTTCCAGCACAACTGTCCTAGCAGAAGCGAAAGAGAATGACACATCTCTGCTTCGGAACCGCCACTGTATGATGCATCCTTGACACAGGGCCCTGCATCATCTTTGGAACCGCTGCCGCATGATGCACCCTCGATGCAGGACCTCACATCAGAGCACTGCAGATCTTTGGAACTGCCGCTGTGCAGCGCATCTTCGATGCAGCACATCACAACGCTTCACAACCAGGATTTCAGGTATAATTTGTTCAGCAGGTTAAACTTGGTCCATGTATCTGGCCTGCACTCCATTGCAGCCGATCTGAACTTGTTACTTTGTTTAGGTTCAGCGCAACCAGAAAACCACCGTTTGGCACTTACTGCTTTTAAGCACAAATTCTAGTTAAATCTTCAAAATTGCAAATCTCCAGTTCTACTGATTGGATTTTTGTTGTTTTCTTGTCAAATAATTAATTACATTCTGCCCTCTTGTGGTGTATTTACTATGGGTACTGTATCGATCCCCCTATTTATGACCCTTGTCTGGTTAATAATTAACTAGCAGCCATTCAACTGCACAGAAACCCGTTATCTGATTAGCCACACAACGGCACAGAAGCCCGTTATCTGATTAGGTCATAGCGCATGCCATCTCATTAGGCAAGCACTATTCCTCCAGCCCCCTAATAGGCATACGGTGTTCTCAAAACAAATCAAACCTACCACGACCTGGGAAATCCCCACAGCCATTGTTTTGATTTAGCCGAGAACTTCAGTAAAGAATGTGCGAACGATCAGTTCGTATGACATCCTTATTGACGTATTTATGTCCATCCTTACGTCAATCCCGGCACCTTTCAGGTATAAATAATACCGACATTGCCTTAAGCAAACACACGAGGTGGTGACAAGATTGGAGCAGCGAGACTTGCCGAGGAGCCCAGCTGACAGCGAAGCCCACAGACGCTGCCCCTCCTTTCTGACGCGCTGAGAGAGAGAGACGCTGCCTTTTCTCCTGCCGAGAAATCCAGCTCCGGCGCTTCCAAGCAGCCCTCGCAGGCAGCTGGAAAATCAAGACCTGAGATAGAGATACCAGCCCTCCAGCCTTCTAAACTCCCAGGTACTGAACTGAATCATCCTTTGTAGAGAATTCTTGAAGCAGACCCTTGGCAAAGCAAACTTAACTTAAACTGCTACTTATCTACTCCCGCCACGTATTAGGCTTAGGTCAGGTACATTGGGGTAGGCGTAGTTAGAAGCACCAGTTGAGTACGATTAGTCAATGTATATATGTATGTATCTATTTTATCCATTTCAAGTATCATATGCCTAAGAAACCATATCAATGCTTTTACAGTATTATTTTATAATTCTGTTATTACTGTATGCACTTTACTTAACTCTAAGTATTACAATAATAGCGATTCATTTCTCTTGTATGAGAAAAGAGACTGATCAATAAATAACATCTTTTTATTGAACACGCCCGTCTCTTCCTTTTCTCTACAATCTGGTGAAACTAAGAATGCACTGAACTGACTGAGTAAAATAAGTTGTCTTTTGTTTTCACACGACTCTAGAGATACACTGTTGATTAGGGGAGAGCAAAGTTGTCATGTTCTATGGTTGTCAGAAACTAAATCCCTTCTTGTCTATCCAGGGAAGTTAAACTCCTCCTTGTCTATTCGAGAAAGTTTCTGGTGAACTCTGAGCTAGCTGGCACAAACATTAAACTTTAAGTCTAATATCGTCAGTAGAAGACCTAGTTAACCTCTGTCCTACGTCTATACTATTGAAGATATTATTCCAATGCGCAGAGCCTATTGGGATGATAGGAACTACACTACATGGCGCCCAACGTGTTTGGATGGGCGATAAATCTAACGTAAGACATTAGAGTAACTCAATCGTGCTTTTTCACACAGACCCCTTTTCCCCATAATACTCCAAAGACGTCTGGAGTGGGTGAAAGGTTAAATCCGCCAAACTTAGTAGGAGGAGACTCCTATGTATGGTTCTTGGTTTATTCAACGTTGAAGGATACACTGTTCTAAAATATTGTGCATCTAATCTTTGTTTCCATAGAAACCTGATCTGCAAATAAATAAAATAATTTTCTTGACATTAGAATGTCAGAAACTGAAGAAGAAAGGGAGACAGTTAGAATAGCAGCTGAACTACTAGCAGCTGACAATACTCTGCTACAAACTGACCCGGAGGCAATACTCATCCCGGTCAACATAAGGAAATCTATAACTTTAAAACTTATAGAAAATGGGCTGACACCGAGAGGTGGTACAGTCATATTCGTAATCGAGGCACACGAATATCGGCAGACAGAGGTATTCTATTCATGGATAAACTTCGCAGCAGCAAACGCTGTAACAAAGGACTTCCACTATTACAAAATAGAGGAACCTCCAAATGAGTACACTCCTTTCCAGGAGGTGGAAATACCACTCAAATACCAAGAGCACCTGCTCTGGTTTAATGGCGCCCTAAAACATAATAATCACATCACCAGGCTCGGTCCACTAGGTAGACCAGGAGCAACGTGGCCGGTCCTATCCGGATACACACCACATCCAGACATTGAAGAAATGTCTGCACCAGATCTTTTAGCACAGCTAAAACAACTAATTAAAATACACAGACAATTAGTCCAATATGTAATGCGGACTTCAACAGTCCTACCAGCTATTAAAATTCCACAGCTGATCCCTCACCAGGGGAACACTAATAAAATTACACCACAGAACATACAGTCCTGTCTAGGTAAAGTACCCGCAAAACGGGAACAAATTCCATTCTGGTTAGCACAAAAAATCACTCAAATAGAGGCGGTATTTCCAGATACCACCCCGGTTGAGAAACACAGGATTCTGACTATCTGTCTTCCAATGGGAATCGCACCACATGTGGAGGACTGTGACACTTGGGGTACAGTCTTTGCTTCCATTTACACAAAAACACATGGTGTTCCATCCATGTCAGTAATACCAGATGTGCTAAAACAAATTCAAGATGAATACGGTCCAGAACCTGCTTTAACTCTTGGTATGAAATTACTAAAAGACTTCAAGCAGGTCTCGGCAATATTACTAGCCAATATAAAGGGAGAAGCAGCAAATGTGGCGATCCGCCAGAGGTTAAAAGAGACAGATATAGCAGACCAACCATTCGAGATTGCCAGAATCATAGAAAAATCCTATGAAGAACTAGGAAGAGATAGTTTGGGTGGAAAACCGGTGAAACCCCAACTAATTAAAAAACCTGAAAAAATATTTATTAAAAATAATCTAAACACTCACAAAAAGAACTGGGATGGAAATAAACAATCCACTCCTAAAGAAAAAAGATTCCAGTCCAGAGGAAGGTCTCCTCGGCGGAGAGAAAGATCTCCGGACCAAGGACACAAGTCTCCCCAAAGGGAGCCCTCTGAGAAAAAATACAACCTTAGAAATAGGGATAATCTGAAGAAACCCGATAGATATCAAGATATTGATACACGTCCCTCTCAATCTTTTCAGACTTCCTCGCAGAAATCGGAAAGGAGAGGACGGTCAGAACACAGGGAAGAGCACGTCAAGTCCAAAGACAAGGAACCTGCTCATCAAAATAAAAAATTACAGTTTCCAAAAAAGAAGGTAGCCAGTATTAAAGTAATCAACCATGCCGAGAATACTGAGGACACAGCTGAAAAACGGAGAATGGGCTCAGACAATGCTAGACAGCGCAGAAGAAGTGAGCATAGCTCGCAAGATCCTTATGAATCATCTGGAGACAGTGGACACGAATGAATACATTCAGGTGGAAACTGCAGATACCAGAGTTAGCAAACCTCATAAAATATATGAAATAACATTGCGTATAGAGGGGGATAAGACTAGGAAAATAAGGGGTCTTTTTTGGGATAATCTCTCCAAAGGCTATGATATCCTTCTAGCTGAAAGAGACTGGCCACCAGAGTTTGTCAGGGAGTGCCCTCATGGCGAAGAAATAATTATGCCTGCCTTCTCAAATCATATTCCAATTCATAAAAAATATACACTTGCAAGGAAGTGGGCAGTAGCCCAAGCGCCTGCATTATATAAAAACCATGTGGGATGGGATGAGGACTCTCCTCCTCACAAAATCCAGTTAAAATCACAACCTACTGCTCAGAGGCAGTATCCAATTAAGCAAGAAGCTAAAAAACGGGTAAAAGAGATCCTAGATCAACTTGAATACCAGGGGATGATTGAAACTTGCACCTCACAAATGAATAATCCTTTGTTTCCTGTCTCCAAACCAGACAATTCATATCGTCTTGTTTTGGACTACAGACACCTTAACTCATGTTGCAAAACTTTTGCAGTACAAAACTCGCATAGTGCTGCACTAATGAATAACATAGTGCGCAAAAAATACAAAACAACATTAGACATCTCTAATGGATTCTTCTGTCAAAATATATCACCAGAAAGCAGATATTTGACCGCGTTCTCAATAAATGGCGCGCAAAAAAAATTCTGTTGTTTGCCCCAGGGGTTCAAGAACAGCCCAGGATTATTCTCAGCAAGAGTAACAGAGTTACTACAAATATATGATGATGAGGCATTATCTTATGTCGATGACATCTATCTAACAGATGATGACTTGGATACTCACTTGAAGAGAGTGAACACCATAATACTTGGGTTCGCAGCAGAGGGTTACAAATTCAACTTTAAAAAGTCAAGAATTGCCCATCTAACTGTCCTGTTTTTAGGATATGAACTATCAAGTGAAGGCAAAAGCCTGGCTGACAATTTCCTAGAGAAATGTGCTGTAATCCAAGAACACTAAAAAACTTACAATCAATTCTAGGTTTCCTAAATTTCGGAAGAACTTACATTATAAATTATGCAGAGAGAGTTAAACCTCTCTATGACCTTATAAAACCAGATTTTAAAAGAATCAATTGGACTCAAAAACACACAGAAATTTTGAGATCTTTACAAACAGATATGTTAGTCAAAACAAAATTACAAACACGTGACAACACACGCAACCTTGTGATTCGAGTCATCCCAGGAAGATGCGGATTCACATACCTGACCTCTAATGAGGGAGAGAAGGTACCAATAGCATACAAATCACATTTGTACACAGAAGCTGAAAAAAGGTTCAGCATTAAGGAAGACATTGTTCATGCGGTTCAAACAGCTGTAGCAAAGGAAAAATACCAAGCCGACGGTAGACAGGTTACAGTCAGAACAGCAGAATCAGCTTTTGAGGCATTAACAACACCATGTAATTTACCGACAACTGCACTGAATCCAGAATGGATACAATGGGTAAATTCTGTTGCTACAGACAGAGTAAAATACTATTTTGACCCGGAAATGAAAGAATTAAATTATCTAGAATATGAGAGAGAATACCCTCTGCCAATCGACATTCTGCCTTTACGACAGTACGCCTGTATAATATATACAGACGGACATGCTCAACCCTCAGTTTGGGGAGAGCTGGCTTACAATGCCACATGCGAAATTGTAAAAGAAGTGTCGCGCGGAGGTAAATTAAGACCTCTACTTACAAAAACACACTCAGTGGAAAATAATTCAGAACAACAAACTGAAATATTAGCGTTAAAAATGGCGCTAGATAATGCCGATCGCGAATTCCCGACACTTATAGTGTGCGACTCGTATTACTGCGTCAAATCATACAATAACGATTTACAGAAATGGATTCAAAATGGTTACAAAGATGACACAGGTGCAACAATAAAGCAAAAAGTGCTTTGGGAACAAGTAGTTCTTTTACAGAAAGAACTACCAAAAACTCACGTGATACACTCACTGAGTCATCAGCGTGATGGCGTTCACGTTGCAGGGAATTCATTGGCTGAGACAGCCACAGCGGTAGCAACTAAATCGGCTTCCGTAGCTACAAAAAAGCGTGCAGTAAAATACATTGACGGTGAAACTGTGCTGGCAGTAAAAACGTCATCAAAAGGCGACTGCTCAGCGCTACCGATCAATTACCCACTCAATTATACATACATAATCGATGCAAACTCAGTCCCTTTTGCTCGAATCCCTGGAGTGGGGGATAGAGTAATTCCAAACATGGACAGGAGAGGCTTGTTAATAGCAGACGCACATATAGGTGAGGGTCTCAGACACCTTAAGCTAAAAGATTCTCTGGAAGAATTACAATCAGTGTACTGGTGGCCAGGCATGAGCCTGCATCATCACATTTTTGTAAAAAATTGCCCAGACTGCAATAGAGATCGCAGTGGCGAGAGAAACGGTTTAATATCATGGCGTTTCACTCCAGAATGTATCAAATCAACAAAAAAATAAAACCCAGTATGAATAATGCGTCGTATTAACATGAAGAGACTATTTTCACTTATAATGTAGGCCCCAACTTTCGGCTGACGTCGGAACTGTTATACAAAGATTTGCGAGTCTATAATGGCATATACGCTAGAAGCATGTTACGTTCTGACCAAAATCTTTCCTTTAGCTCTAGAACAGCTTATGGGGGTGCCTGGCCAGAATTAACATTGCATTGCGGGACTCTTCTCACTTCCTTCCTGAGGGAAACGGGATGGTGTAAAGAAAAAACCATGGCATAAAGCAATCTATAACAGCAAAGGTATTAGGTTCGGGAGCTGGGTGGGTCAAACATTTAATAAGTGCCCAACGTAGTCTAAATAACCTGCCAAGAAATTCTCTGAAAGGACTCAGTCCGTACGAACTATTGTTTGGGACTAGAATGTTAATCCAGGACTTAGATAGTCAGACTTCAGTGGTTAAAGAAAAATGCTTTGATATCAAAGATCGCTTGGCTATTTTACAGGACTTAAATGAAACAAGAAAAGACCTGTGCAACATAAAGTTGAAACAGCAGCCAGCAACCACTGAAGAAAAACCACCTGTCCCAGCAAGGCCTGTCTGGATTCCAAAAGTCGGGGATCTAGTCAGAGAAAAGATCGCGGTAAAGAAGGAATTTGGGCCTTCTTACAGAAAAGCAGTTCCTGTCTTGTCTATCAACGGGACAAGATCAGTAGTACTACCGCCCCTTGCTGGTAAAAAGGAGAACCGAGTCATATCCATCGACCTGGTTAAACCACAATCATGTGGCCGATAACAAATAGTAGGCCAAGTGGACTCCCAAGAAGTAGCAGAACACCAAAGTTTGCTACATCCACAGAGGTTCAATCTGAAAGACTGATCACATTTGGAAAATCAACAGTGAAACAACAAGGACTATGCAACAAAGCAATGGAACTTGAACCTCTTAAAACCCAAATCAAAGCTTTTCATCAAGAAACAACAACCTACGATGATGTAACTACAGATTCTTCTAATGTAACAAAGCAAAAGCCAAAAACAAGAAGTAATCCAGAAGCAATTGGAATAATTGACAGAACGGCATCCGGCTACTTCATCAACTTCGATGATTCTTCAGAAGAACAAAGCGAACCAGAAGTACAGCCATCAACAAAAACTTTTAAAGACAAAGCAAAGGAACTTTTTCAGCAACTAAAGAGAACCTATCTGACTTCTTCATGGATTGAAATTTGGGTGACATTAGGTGCATTTGTCCTCATACTTTGGCTCATCATGGTACTATGCTTGGGACATTTCATTGAGGGAAAATATGCTAAAATGGACACAGCAAGCCAGAAAATCAACTTGGTCCTTAAACCACACACATCTTCACATGTCAAGAAAAGAGAACTTTCTTCAGTGAACTTCACAGCCAATCCTATACCAGGCGGTGTAGCATGGGACAATACTGATTATGAAATCTATGGCCCGGTTGAAATCCTGAAGTATCCACACCAATTTAAGATCTTGTTAAGTGACTTTGTAAAACCAAGCACATTTGCTGATGATTGGGACTTTGAAAGTATTAATGATATGATGTCTGACCTAGTAATGTCTGCTAAGTTTACAGAACATGATTATTTACAGGGTTCATCTAATTATGATCAAATGTTCTGCTATAACCACTATGGTAACCATTATCTCCATAAATCTGCACAACCTAGAAATGTTTTAAATTATAACCAATGGGAACATTGTGCTACTCCACCAAAGGGTAGTTCCAAAACATTTTTTGATAAATATTCATACTTTTCAGGGTTTAATACAAGTAATGCAGAAACATTTTATTTCAAATTGTCAAATAAGACAGGTATGAAGACCATGCTTACAAACACAAAATTGATATATTCAGATTCATTTTTTGAGCAAATGAATACATTTGGTTTTGATTTCTGGAACAGTAACATTGAAACAAAAACTGTTTGGGGTACAAAAGATTGGCAAGTACAAGGTATAGAATCATTGTTCAGAGCCTGCATGATCCCAGAACAAATTATATTTTTGAATGACACTATTCAACAAACTACCTGTCTTGGCTTAGCCAAAATCAAAGACTTAAACAAACCGTCTATTCCAAAGCCAACAACGAATAGTAATAACTCTATAGATGTTGAGATAGACGTGAACCTTATTTTAAACCAAAACAGAACACATCCTGATTGGAAACAATGGTTGATCTGGCCCACAGACACAAATAACTGTCAAGACAGATTCCTGAACAAAATACAGGGGTTCAAATTGACCAGGCCAGACCCTAGATATTCCCAAAGACAACATCCAGGGATAGTAACTACTTACAGTGTGGGCAAGCTCTGCCTTCAATGGCTACAAACATCCACACTGGCAGAAATTAAGCGACACCTAACTTTACTTCAAGAAGGTGTTGACTTGCGTGATTTCATTATGGGACCACGCAAACAGCGTCAAAAACGTTTCATAGCGGCCTCTATATATGCAGCTTACAATGAAGTTTGGAAAGTAACTCAAATTGAGACAGCAGAAAAAATACGGGAAATTGACCGTATTAATTTGGAAAAATCACTTTCTGTTGTGGACAATGGGTTAATGACTCTGTCCTCCAGAATATATTCACTGGACAGTATTGTATCTTCAGCAATCGATATAATATCGCAAGACTTACTGATGTTACAACACGGTCAGTCCCAATTGCGTTCTATTGTACAACTTGGCTGGACATTACAAAATCTGCGTTCAGGCTATGTGCCTTGGAGTTTAATTAACACAACGTCACTATTTAATATCTTTAACCTTACTGATAAACAAATCAGTTTGGCACAGAAGGGTGCTGACTATACAATTCTGAGCATTGAAAAACTTGAGAGATTACCATTGACAATGTCAGAACGACCTGTCATTGAATGGATAATACACGGGATAATAAATATTCCGATAACAACTTTCCAGTTTCAATACTGCCAAAAATATATACAGGCAGGCCATTATGAAAGGTTGGGTAAAGGATACATTAAGTCAACATGGAACTTGCCCTATACACACGCATGTGTCAGTAATAAAGGACAAAGTGTGTTCCTTAGTGGCAATAATTGTGAAAGGTCACTAAGCGGTACACTTCTGTGTCAGGGTATTAGTTTGCATGGAGCTTGTGAAGGGAACTCAAATAACCTTTCATGTCACCAGCTAGGCACACCTGCAACACAAATAGAACCATTCTTTAAGAGACTCTCGAACGGGAGTTACATTCTAATTGTAGATCACAGATGTTGCAGTCTGCTGCCCGGAAAACCTTATCTCATAACCGTGACTACGAAGGTCATGTGCTGTGAACGAGTATTGTACCCGAACGATGCCCGAGACAGGGAGGGAAGGTTGTGGCCCAGTTTGAAGATTTCTTCTATTCGAATTGATACTTTAAGCAGAATGAAGACAGTGCTCCGACAGACGCCAACCATGTTATCGTCATCAAAAGAAACATATGATCTCCAAGTTGCAAGGACAATGGCTGAGATTCATTCACTGTTATCAACCAATTCCCCCATACATTTCGCAGAAATACTGAGCGAAATCTTAAATATTTCTGATACAAGCGGAATCGCGAGTGTATTTAAGACAGTGTTTTCGGGAGCTTTAACCCCATTCAAAGCCATCCTGGGTATTTTTCCTGATTTTGTCCATTCCATCTTTGGCGGACTTCCTCTCCTTTTGGGACTAGTGGCAGGCATCCTATTTTTGATCCTGTTACTTCGCTATGGCAAACCACGTCACAGACAAGACACCAGCGATAATGGAAGAAACAATCCGAGCTATTGGCTACCGGGACCGCATAACTAAAGTCCTTGGACTAGCAAGGCTATGAGATTTAAACATGACTTGGTTTTTTTCATTCAGACCGATGTGGCAAAGTTGTGTTATGCCTGTATTAAGGTGCTTGCTATGCGGCGAAGAATGCGTGTTGGACACCTGTCTGACACTACAATCGGATGTGCCAATGGACGCAGAGACTTTGTTGGGTCCGGTAACGGCTCATGCATTGTACTGTCCCCAGCGGCTACCAATCCCGATGACGGCATTCGTGGAGACTTCACCACTACGATTGAAGAGTTGTGCAAGATGAAAGCAGCATCGATCAGGTACGACCTTCTGTCAGCTATGCTAATCGAAACATCAATGAAGGCAATCATGCTCATGAATGCATGTTACAAAATTTTTCCGAGTTAGTGGAACTTTCACAAGAAGCAGTTGACAGTTTTTTCGAAAGTCTCAACAATATGATGTTTTCACCAGAGCAGAAAGAATGACTTTGAACAAACTAGCACACGGCGTTCCCTACACCCTGTATTTGGCCTTCAACTTTGAAAATACAGCAAAAGAACTTTTCTCACCAGTTTTTACAGAGAGCGAGACATTTTTTCCCCTTCCATTCCAAAATATTTAAAAAAAATTTGGGACACTTATCTTCTGCTTAAAGTAAAACTATTCTTAGAGAACAAAATTTCTATCTTTAGCTACTCAAGACACATTAGCTACCCTCTAGCATGTTCACGAGTATTATGATTTTTGTGATGAGATGGTCTCGACCTTTTTCTTCTGTATTAAGAGCCATTTCATGTGTAATTTCCGCATTTCATTCATGCTGATTTCAAAAATATGCGTTTAGATTTAGCTTTATTATGCTGCTTGAAGTGCATATAGTGACTATACTCATCTTTTCGTGTATTTCCCATTTTGCAATTTCAAAATGCATTTGATTGTATTTTGGGGTGGTTCGGTATACACATGCACTACTAGTATGTTTACTATGCCTAGACTTGTAAATATGGACATAGATTACGTGGAGTGGGTGTGGTGTATTTACTATGGGTACTGTATCGATCCCCCTATTTCTGACCCTTGTCTGGTTAATAATTAACTAGCAGCCATTCAACTGCACAGAAACCCGTTATCTGATTATCCACACAACGGCACAGAAGCCTGTTATCTGATTAGGTCATAGCGCATGCCATCTCATTAGGCAAGCACTATTCCTCCAGCCCCCTAATAGGTATACGGTGTTCTCAAAACAAATCAAACCTACCACGACCTGGGAAATCCCCACAGCCATTGTTTTGATTTAGCCGAGAACTTCAGTAAAGAATGTGCGAACGATCAGTTCGTATGACATCCTTATTGACGTATTTATGTCCATCCTTACGTCAATCCCGGCACCTTTCAGGTATAAATAATACCGACATTGCCTTAAGCAAACACACGAGGTGGTGACAAGATTGGAGCAGCGAGACTTGCCGAGGAGCCCAGCTGACAGCGAAGCCCACAGACGCTGCCCCTCCTTTCTGACGCGCTGAGAAAGAGAGACGCTGCCTTTTCTCCTGCCGAGAAATCCAGCTCCGGCGCTTCCAAGCAGCCCTGGCAGGCAGCTGGAATATCAAGACCTGAGATAGAGATACCAGCCCTCCAGCCTTCTAAACTCCCAGGTACTGAACTGAATCATCCTTTGTAGAGAATTCTTGAAGCAGACCCTTGGCAAAGCAAACTTAACTTAAACTGCTACTTATCTACTCCCGCCACGTATTAGGCTTAGGTCAGGTACATTGGGGTAGGCGTAGTTAGAAGCACCAGTTGAGTACGATTAGTCAATGTATATATGTATGTATCTATTTTATCCATTTTAAGTATCATATGGCTAAGAAACCATATCAATGCTTTTACAGTATTATTTTATAATTCTGTTATTACTGTATGCACTTTACTTAACTCTAAGTATTACAATAATAGCGATTCATTTCTCTTGTATGAGAAAAGAGACTGATCAATAAATAACATCTTTTTATTGAACACGCCCGTCTCTTCCTTTTCTCTACAATCTGGTGAAACTAAGAATGCACTGAACTGACTGAGTAAAATAAGTTGTCTTTTGTTTTCACACGACTCTAGAGATACACTCTTGATTAGGGGAGAGCAAAGTTGTCATGTTCTATGGTTGTCAGAAACTAAATCCCTTCTTGTCTATCCAGGGAAGTTAAACTCCTCCTTGTCTATTCGAGAAAGTTTCTGGTGAACTCTGAGCTAGCTGGCACAAACATTAAACTTTAAGTCTAATATCGTCAGTAGAAGACCTAGTTAACCTCTGTCCTACGTCTATACTATTGAAGATATTATTCCAATGCGCAGAGCCTATTGGGATGATAGGAACTACACTACACTCTTATTCTAAATTGGAGTGGATGTTTATTGTGTTGTGTTTTCACGTTATTACTAATTTTGTGCAGAAAAAATGCTTTCTATATTGCCTCTATATTAAGTCTGACTGCTTTCGTGGCAAGCTACCAGATGGTTAAGCACAGGTTTAATTGGGATTTGCTTGTGTTTCATCTTGACAAGAGCTGTGATTACTGCTAGAATATGGTTTCACCTCTCTATGCTGGTTACATAATTTCCTCACAGGCTGCTTAAAGTACGATTTCTTTTCTGAAATGCATTCACAGAGATAATTATCTGCTGACCCTAGTAGGCCACCATCCCTGTATTTGTGACCAATCAGAGTGTACCACAATGAGTAGCATAACTAACTAATAGTTAGTAGTTAGGTCAGACTCTGACTCACTCTAGTTTGGAACAAAAAGATTGGTCACAAATTACCACCACTTTTTACGACCAGTTTCTTTGTACATTTACCGATTAGTTCTGATGCACTACAGTCAATAAAGAGGGTCACAAATATAATGATGAGTTACAGGATTTCATTTATATTAGTGATCATGGATTCCATTTAAAAGTCTTATCTCTTTGTTTAAAATTTCATATTAATTTTCCTTCTTGCAAATGGGGTATATGCAAGTCCATTGTACGAATGACATGGTCACACACACACACACACACACACACACCCACACACGCACACACACACACACACATACACATGCACACACAGACATACATCCCCCACATTGCCCTGGTTCAGTAAGGATCTCAAGAACTGGCTTGTCCGGTGACCCCAGCACTCAAAGGAGCTGCCCGTCCCCCCAGCGCTTTGAGATCCTCACAGGTGAATAGTTGCGCTTTACCAACCCTGATTGATTGATTGACAAAAACAGAAACCCTCCACACACACACACACATATACATTTTCCACATTATGCAATTGGAGCTTGTGAAGGAAAATAATTCTGAGTTGTGTGGCAATTATGGAAAGGGCATTTACCGGGAGAGATATTTACTGCATGAAGTATTTTTTGGAACAACCACAATTTTGCCTTGACATATTTTGCCAGCAAAGTCTTGCCAACATTAATGGGGTAAATGTGGAGTAAATGTATGATACCTGTGTAATTCAATGAGGTAAACACAATTCTAGATGTGACTCTCCATTTCACCTTTAGAACTTGGAATAGAATGTAGTTTTAACCTAGTATGGAAAAAACACACTCTAGGGTAATAGAGCTTTCTGGGTGCAGTAAATCTTCCCCAATATCTGTAAGACTTGTAATCTGACTTGATTGCTTGAGTTGGTTTACAATACAAATTCCGAATCTTGCCACATGTGATCCTTGTTGAACCATTGTGGATAGATTCTGAGCCAGCCTCAATATTGCTAGAGCTTGGTTGATATGATAACCATGTTATGCTGTGTTGCCTACCTGCAGTTTGCCACATGATTGCCACAAGTGTTGTATTGTACCACTCATACCCATATATATGTTGCTGGAGATGTGTGTAGTGCTAGAATGTCCTATAGGTTATGTGCTGATTGTGCCTTCTGAGGTCGTGACATGTGGTTTCACCATGCTGCAGTGAACTTGATGCTGCTGGTATGCATGGACATGTTTACAGTTATTTCAGAATGACAGAGCGGCCTTCAAGCAACATCTAGTCTACACACATGTTAACAGTTTCTAATATGGAAGGTGTCTTATCCCATTGTAAGGGGTGATGGTGCAAGCTAAGGGAATTAACAAACATCACAGTAATTGGTCTATGGTAGCCAATCAGGAAAGGTTGATAGCACAACTGAAAGCTGTCCACAGACATCACAGTATCAGGTCTATAGGGTCCACCCAGAGTGGCAATAGTGCAGCCCAAGGAATAAGAAACACCAGAGTAAACACGTTAGAAATAGGGGGCCCGATTCACAGAATGAACTTAAGACTCAATCCTAAACTTACTACTATTTTGGTATTCACAGAATGCACTTACTACTTTTGATATTCATAGAATAAACTTCCTACTTTTGGTATTCACAGAAGTTAGGATTTTGTCTTAAGTCTGTCTTAAGTCTGTCTTAAGTTTGTCTTAAGACAAACTTAAGACAAAATCCTAACTTCTGTGAATACCAAAAGTAGTAAGTTCATTCTGTGAATGCCAAAAGTAGTAAGTGCATTCTGTGAATACCAAAATAGTAGTAAATTTAGGATTGAGTCTTAAGTTCATTCTGTGAATCGGGCCCAGGGTCTCTAGTTGCAGGGATATGCACCCTGTCATAGTAGGGACCACTACTCTAGTCAGGGTAAGCTAGATACACACTTAGAGAGAACCTGTGCTCACCCTCAGGTAGCTTAGCACACAGTCAGGCTTATCTAAAAAGACAATACACAAAGTAACACAATAAAGAGGCCACAAAAAGACTCGTTACAGGTTTAGAAAAATAGACCATAATTCCACAAATAGATCAAGACCAAAATGACAAATATCCAATCAGTACACATCGAGTTATGAATATTTAAAGAATAAAAAGAGTGCTAGTGATTAGAAGCAATTAGCGCCTATGGGTGTTATCTGATCTGGCTGGACTGGGACAAAGTCAACAGCTCAGGCCGACTGTGATAGACCACAGGCTGGGAACAAGAGCTACGCAGGCCCAGTCAACAGAGTAGGTGCGGGGAGCAGACAATAAAAGCATCAATGATAGGCTAGCCTTTGAGGTGATGTGTTCCTTACTTCACACAGGGGTGGTGATGTGCTGGGTCCGTTGAGTGAAGCACCAGTTCAGGGCGCAGTGGTTACGAAGATGATGTGCTGGGCTAATCCGCTGGAGGGGCAATGCGTCGATCTCCTCCACGTAGTGGCAGTGATGTACTGGTTCCGAAGTGGTGGATCTGGATGCAATGTGGGTAGTTCTCAGTGCGATGCGCTGATTCTACTCCTGCAGCAAGGTCAATGCTAGACTAGTTCTGCGACATGCAGACTGGAGATGCACCAATTTCTCTGTTGCAAGCATCTAGGTCCACTTCCAGTGAACCAGGGACAGGAGGAGGTGTAGGGACTTTGATAGCCCTGGGTCTCACGCACAGGAGGCAAGCCAGCAAGCCCTTGGAGATCACTTTGGTTTCAAGGCAGAGTGCAGCTCTCCTCAGCAGGGTCAGAGAGCAGCACACAGCAAGCCAGGAGAGCAGAAAAGCAAGCCTTATAGATCAGCAGTCCAGCAGTGTGACAGTCCTTGTTGCAGCACCGTAGTTCTTATGACAGATTCCAGCTGTAGGTCCAGAAGTGTCTGAGTTGGTGGTATCAGAGACACTGTACTTATACCCAGTTGTGCCTTTGAAGTGAGGTTGACTTTGAAGTACACAAAGGTCCTTTCTTCCCAGCCCTTGCTCCAGGCTATCAGGAGGGGGTAGTCAGCCCTTTGTGGTGGGACAGGGCACTGACTATTCAAGTGTAAGTGTCAGCCACGCCCTCCCTTCCTGCCCAGGAAGATCCATTAGAATGTAGATGAGTACTCAGACACACCTAATCTTTCTGTGTTTTTGGCTGTCTAGAGGGAATGCACAAAGTGTAGCTGCCACTCCCCCCAGAAATACATTGGAGACAGGCTGCAGGCACACAGAGCTGGAAGAGCAGAGATATGGTCACTTTCTAAAAGTGCCATTATTGAAACAGCAATGTTAAATCCAATGTTAACATAAAATAGTATTTTTCATTAGCATTCCAAAGATATGATACATGACACAGCTACTCCTTTCTAATAAGGAATTATAGCTTAAAACTGGATTAAGTAATTCCCAATGTTAACCTTCAGGAGGAGTAGGCCTCACAGTAGAGAAAAATGAATGTAGGTGTGTTTCCCTTCCAGGACAAGAAAAATGTAAAAGTTCATGTCCTACCTTTTACTTATACATCACCCTGCAGTATGGGCTTCCCAGGCGCGGCCGATACAGGTAAGAGTGGTGGGCGGGGGAAGTCGAAATATGAACGGATAGGGAAAATAACATATTTAAATAAATAAAACCATTTACCTTGCGCTTGCCGCATTGCTGAGTCGGTGGTGCAGCGAGCGCAAGGTAAGTGGTTTTATATATTTCTTTATTTTATTTTCCCTATCCAGTCGTCTGTCGACTTCTCCCACCCCGCCTCACCACTCTTACCTGTACATGCTACGTCTGGGGCTACCTAGGACCTACCATAGGGGTGACTTATATGTACTCAAAGTGGAGTTTAAGGCTTGGTACAAGGTTTTAAATGCCATGTCCAATTCAGTAATCTAAGATGGGCAAAAATTAATAGGAAGAAATAGGAAGAAAATCGAGCAGGCATGTGAGAGTATAAAGGTTGATATTTGCCAAGAATCACTACGAGTAGGGTGCACTAAAAGGGATTTGAAGTATCATGGGCAAGAAGGCTCAAGAAGAGCAGATCTGAAATACTTGGCCAAGAAATAATCTGTACAGTTTATGATTGAATCCTGGTCTAATGAAAATTGGTTCCCTACCTGGATCTTCTGCCGAACCATTGGTATAGGCAGGAGATCCTAAGATTGCGAATTGGTATAAACCCATGGTTGGCAAACGAAGAATTAAAAACAAAGATGATGGACCATAAAGGGTGTTGTAGGTGCAGGCTGGGTACAAAGGGGGACATGATGCACATCCTACTAGACTGCACTTTAATTCTTGAGCAGCGTAAACTATGTCTTCGCCCTATATTTCTAAAACATGATACAAGGACGCGAATACAGGTGATCAACTTACTTATAGAAATGCCCACGATTGAAATTGCAATTGCACTAGGGAATTTTATAAATGTAATACAAAGATTTCTAAAAACCTTTTGAGCAATACTTTTTAGAAACTTTTGAGAAATAGATGAACTATGAAGCTTTTATGAAATTGCCTGTTTTTAAGTGTAAGAAAATAACAAGAGGGGGGAGGGAGAGGAAGAAGTGGATTCTGTCTCCCCTGGCAATATATCTGAACAAAAAGGAATCCACTCTGGTGGTGTCGGTGATCCCTACAGTGGTGGGGAGCACGCAGTGTTGTTTTAAATACCCCTCACACACCAACAGGCCCCTTGGTGTCATGCTTCATCATCGGGGTCTTAGCAAACCTCTACGGGATGCGGCGTGCTACGACTCACGGCTACGTAGGAGCACTGAAGGTGAACTATGTGTTGGTGTGTGGGAAGTGATTAAGTGTGAGTGGTGAGGTGGTGAAAAGTGATGGTTAAAAGATACCTGGCCCGTAGAGAAAATAACAAAAACTTTTTATTAAGCCCTCGGCTGGTATCGTTAAAAAGGTGCAGTTGAGGTTGTTAGTTACTGGTTAGGGTACGTCAACCTCGAAAGTGCGTCGACATGTTTCGGAGTTAAAGAACTCCTTCTTCAGGATGAGGATATGCACAGTAATCCTGACCTTACTCACATGAAAATATAGATGTCAAAGTGTGCTCTACAAAAAGTTAAAAGCTGAAATGTACCTAATCGTGTTTCAATAAATGGAGTCTGTTGCGCCCAATTGGCGTTAATATTACAGAACCTGTGAATGAACAAAAAACAACATGAAGCGTAAATTCATATTCAGACACTAGTGTTTCAGAAAAACCTATGCTGATACATAGGAGGGTAATGATGAACCAAAAATGGGGTCCAGGAACCCTGTAAAAAAGGAAAAGGACATGGACAAACATATAGACAAGGACACACATTGATTCATATAATATAGTCGCCATTGGATTCCATAGGATTAGAAAATGGAATGAAAAACACATATTTTTATAAATGTACTTTGCTTACTTATGGACAAAGACTAAATAGCCTCATGAGCCACAGCGTAGTATTGGGGGTTCTTTGGTTCCTGCTCAATCTAGCAACCTGTAGGATGTCAAAAGAGCTAGGTTTAAGGATCTGAGAAGCTAATTCCTCACAGAAATATAGATGTCTCTACTCCACATCACCAAACTCACGGTTACTGCAAAGCCTGATAGGCTGTCTTCCCCTCAACGCGGCTACGACGGTATGTCGAGTCGTTCTAAAACAATCCCTTATATAGTGCCCCTTATTGCTTAAATTGATGCCAAATTGAAAATGGAATCTGCCCAAAAAAGGACATCGTCCTTAGATTCAAATCCGGTCCTGCGTATGTATGCAGGGTGAGCCTGATCGAAAGAACGCATGCGCGAAAGGGTAGCGTGATAGAAACGCGCATGCGCGAAGGAGAGGCGTCCGAGCCTCGTGCTAGCGCTCAATGAGAGACGTTCGTGGATGCTAGCTACTAGAGCATGCGCAGGAAGGGGTCCCGGACTGATTAAAGGGTATCCCGAGCTGTTATACAACAGGGGGAAGATGGTTATGATTAGGCCCTAAGGAGGTATATCGAATGAAATAGGGAAAGTTTGTTGTACTCCACATTTGTGAACAAAGCCCAATTAAGTAAGATCGAAATCTCAGGGAGAATGATGGCAGTTTTATAAACAAAAATACGTTTTTTGTAAAAGGATCCAATAGTCTCAGGATAGATCCACTGTCCTGCTATCAAAGGGTGTATATTTTAAACAGATACAGTTGATCATCGCAGTTGGCTCCATGGAATGGAGTCATTCAATCCGGTGGTGTCCGTGCCCAGACGGAACAAACACCCACCTCTGTTCCTTCTCAGAAAGACCGACATCAGATGGCAGTTGCTCAATCACAGTCCAGTGTAGTTCATTTACACAGTGCTGTGCCTCCATAAAATGTGCCGCCATTTTGGTAGTCGATTTTTTGCATCTCACGTTGCTTTTATGCTTGTTTATTCTGGTTTTTACAGCTCGTGTGGTCATACCCAAGTACTCCTTGTCGCATGGGCAAGTGATGAGGTAGACCACATTCCTGCTGTTGCAGTTATTGAACGCTCGTTGTTCCCACTTGGTGCCATTCTGAAAAGTGAGGGTCAAACATTTTTTAGTCAGATGGCAACTATTGCAATTACCACAAGGGTGGTGTCCATGTAATCCTTGTAATCTAGTTTGTTGAATCACAGTGGTTTGGGGTCTAGTATGAACCAGGATGTCTTTAAGATTTCTTCCTCTCCTGTGGGCAAACAGAGGTTTCTCTAAGTCCAGAGTGCCACTTATCAGAATGCGCCAGTGTTTATTCACCAACTTAGAGACCTGGTTGGAGACTGAGCTGTATGTTGTAACACAGACTGTTCTATTGTTAGTGTTTTCTTTCGGAGTGTTGTCTTCCAACAGAGCTTCCCGGTTGTTGTTACGAGCCCTTTTCATTGCATTTTTAATGACTCTGTCAGGGTATCGTCTCTGTTTCAGTTTCTCACTTAGGTCTTTGGCTTGGGATTTGTATTTTGCCACGTCACTACAATTGCGGTGTAGACGTAGGAACTGCCCGTATGGTAAATTTTCTCTCAGGTGACGCGGATGGAAACTGTCGAACCTGAGGAGGCAGTTCCTCGCTGTGGGTTTGAAATGTGTCTCTGTTTTCAGAGACCCCGCCTCATGATAAATGTTCAAATCCAGAAACATCATTGACTCATTAAACGCTTGGTGGGTAAACTTCAGAAAGGCATTCTGTGTGTTAAGCCAATGCATGAAATCTGTGATAGATTGACCATCCCCTTCCCAGATAACCAGGACGTCATCAATGTAACGCCGCCAGGTGCGGATTTTGTCCCTGAATGGATTGTTGGGGTGGAGGATCTTGGTAGCTTCCAGATGGTGTACGTACAGCCCCACCAGGCTCGGCGCGAAAGTACTCCCCATACTAGTTCCGTGACGTTGTAGATACAAGGTGCCCTCATACTCAAAGAAGTTCTTAGTAAGTGCTATGGAAATGCACTCCATTACTACTCCTCGCGGGGTTTGATAGTTCCAAGGGTTGGAATAGAGCACCTCCTCGATGATTAGGAGGGTTTCATCATGTGGGAGGCTGGTGTAGAGGCTCTCCACATCGAGGCTCAGCAACAATTGTGAGTCTGGGTTAAACGGTTGGTTTTGTAGAAGCTGGAGGACCGCTTTAGTGTCCCTTAGGTACGTGTCCGTTTCCTGCACCAGAGGCCTTGAAAGGCATCGGCGAATTTGGACAATGGTTCTAATATAGATGAAATGCCGGACACAATGGGACGGCCAGGTGGACTTTGTAGATTTTTATGGACCTTTGGTATAGTATAAAATTAAGGCCTACGAGGGTTTTTTTGCATTAGAAATTCAGACTCTTTCTTTGAGAGCCAGTTGTGAGCAAGGGCTTCCTCAATCATCGCCCCTATTTGTATACGTAAGGATTCTGTGGGGTCCTCTGTGAGGATCTGGTAGTTTCTCCTATCAGAAAGGAGTCTCCTACATTCCTGGTCGTATGCAGTCATCGTTTAAATCACCACTGCCCCGCCCTTGTCTGCCGGTTTTATAATGAGTTGTCTGTTCTGCGAGAGTTCCCTTATTGCCTCGTTTTCCTGTTTGCTCATATTCTGGAATACCTTCTGTTTAAGGTTCATTTTGCTGAGTTCAAGCATAATGGCCTTCTCAAAAGCCAGGACTTCAACGGGAAGTTGGTTGTCCATTGGCGTGAATGATGAGTTTGGCCTTAACCCCGTGTCTGAAGGATCCTGGGTAGGCTCCTGATTCTTGAAAAATGCTTTTAACTTGATTGTCCTTACAAAGTCTTGGACCTCTTTGTGTAAGCGGAATGTGTCCGGTTTGTTCGCGGGGACATATCCTAAGCCTTTATTAAGTACCTGGTTCTGTAGGTCTGTTAAAGACCAGGGAGAAATGTTATTGACTAGGTTCCTCTCTTGCTTGTTGACGCTTGGTTCGCTGTCATGCTCCTGGTGTGGACCCTTGGATCTGTTTCGTCCGCCAGCTGCCAGCTGACATTGTTCCCCTTCCTGTTCCTGCCTCTCCAGGGTCCTGGGCCCCACGATAAAAAAGGCTGCTGGTTTTGTGGTGGGGCAGTATGGTCTTGTCCCCATTGTGGGTACATTGGTCCCATTGGTGGTGGGCCATATTGATATTGAGGAAATTGATATTGGCCTTGGTAGGGGTTAAATAAATTGTGGTGGCCCCTGGAAGCCCCTCCAGCCTCTTTGAAGTGGGAATTGGGTTCTCTGCTGGCGGTAGCCTCCCCTCTATTGTTTTCTATTTTGGAAACTACCCGAGTTTGTGCTGGTGGAGCTACCATCTGAACTTACGCTGTCAGTGTCACTTATGTTTCCATTAGTCACATAGTCAGCTTTTGTGTAAGGGTAAGCCCTCTCTGCCGTGAAACGGTCTTTGTCTTTCTTTAGTTTGTTGAATTTGCTTTGTTTTAATGTGGCCTCAAAGTCAGACATCTGTTGATTGAGTTCTTCCAACCCTTTCTACAGGGCTGCCGGTGAAATAAATGCTTTGAGTTGAACCTCAAGTCTCTGAATTTCTACCTTTAGTTCCTGGGATTTTCTTGTGGCTGTTTGTACTACCAGTACCAGCCAGTCTCTGGTACAGTGCCAGGATATCAGAGACCAGGCTTTTTTAAATACAAGATCGTCTTGAAAGATAAAGGGTTCATTCTTTACTATGAGGCCCTGAGGGGCCATCTTGTTCCTCAGATATTCCCTCATAAGGAGACCATGCAAGGCAGCCCTGATCTGGACTTTCCTTATGTTCGTCAGTTCGTCCCAGTCTCCCACTGCTGGGCCTGGGTCGTTGTTCCTTAATCCTTCAAAAGGATGCATGCGTTCTTTCGATCAGGCTCCCTGCATACATACGCAGGACCGGATTTGAATCTAAGGACGATGTCCTTTTTTGGGCAGATTCCGTTTTCAATTTGGCATCAATTTAAGCAATCAGGGGCACTATATAAGGGATTGTTTTAGAACGACTCGACATACCATCGTAGCCGCGTTGAGGGGAAGACAGCCGATCAGGCTATGCAGTAACTGTGAGTTTGATGATGTGGAGTAGAGACATCTATATTTCTGTTAGGAATTAGCTTCTCAGATCCTTAAACCTAGCTCTTTTGACATCCTACAGGTTGCTAGATTGAGCAGGAACCAAAGAACCCCCAATACTACGCTGTGGCTCATGAGGCTATTTAGTCTTTGTCCATAAGTAAGCAATGTACATTTATAAAAATATGTGATTTTCTAATCCTATGGAATCCAATGGCGACTATATTATATGAATCAATGTGTGTCCTTGTCTATATGTTTGTCCATGTCCTTTTCCTTTTTTACAGGGTTCCTGGACCCCATTTTTGGTTCATCATTACCCTCCTATGTATCAGCATAGGTTTTTCTGAAACACTAGTGTCTGAATATGAATTTACGCTTCATGTTGTTTTTTGTTCATTCACAGGTTCTGTAATATTAACGCCAATTGGGCGCAACAGACTCCATTCATTGAAACACGATTAGGTACATTTCACCTTTTAACTTTTTGTAGAGCACACTTTGACATCTACATTTTCATGTGAGTAAGGTGAGGATTACTGTGCATATCCTCGTCCTGAAGAAGGAGTTCTTTAACTCCGAAACATGTCGACGCACTTTCGAGGTTGACGTACCCTAACCAGTAACTAACAACCTCACCTGCACCTTTTTAACGATACCAGCCGAGGGCTTAATAAAAAGTTTTTGTTATTTTCTCCTACGCGCCAGGTATCTTTTAACCATCACTTTTCACCACCTCACCACTCACACTTAATCACTTCCCACACACCAACACATAGTTCACCTTCAGTGCTCCTACGTAGCCGTGAGTCGTAGCACGCCGCATCCCGTAGAGGTTTGCGAAGACCCGGATGATGAAGCATGATACCAAGGGGCCTGTTGGTGTGTGAGGGGTATTTAAAACAACACTGCGTGCTCCCCACCACTGTAGGGATCACCAACACCACCAGAGTGGATTCCTTTTTGTTTTTAAGTGTATACATTTTTTTTTATAGGACTGGTCCGCCCAAAGAAACTTTGCTGCTATCGCTACCTTCCTGAAGTAATGTTTTAATCTGTGAATTTTACATAAATGATTTGGTAGAATGTTTTAACTGTAATACTTTTGTACTGTTTAAACACTAAGGTCAAAATAAATATAATCTTGACTGACTGACAAAAGCCATGTCGAAGTGGCAATAAACTGCACACACAGACCCTGCTGTGACAGGCCTGAGACATGTTTGAAAGGCTACTTGTGTGAGTGGCACAATCAGTGCTGCAGGTCCACTAGTAGCATTTGATTTACAGGCCCTGGGTGTATGGTATACCACTTTGCAAGGTGCTTACAAATAAATTAAATATGCTAATTGCATATACAGCAATTTTACCATGTGCAGGCAAGAGGCACATGCACTTTAGCGCTGGTTGGCAATGGTAAAATGCTCAGAGTCCTAAGGCCAACTATAAGAATCAGCAAAGAGGGGCTAAGCAGGCAGAAAGTTTGTGGAAGACCGCCCTAATGCTGGCAGGTCTAAAACATACCAAATAAGAATCTAAGGGCTTGATCCAGAAGTGGTGAGTTACAACCCCAGAAAACCACAGATGCCATAATAATGACACAGCACTATAGATCCAGAAAAGGTGATGGTACAAACCAAGTAAAAACATGAACTCAACAGTAATGAGTCCAAGGAGTCTGCACAGAAGGGTTAAAGGTGAAACCAAAGGCATACTAGAGATATCAATGTAATGGGCTTAGGTTGTATGATGGTACAACTCATGCCTGAACAATGCATGCTTGTACCACACAGTCTCTATCACGAACACGTCTTTACCACACATGCCTTTACCACCAAATTTTGTGGTAAAGACATGATGGGTAAAGGGACCTGTGTATTAAAGATCATACTCCTGCCCTGTAACCTGTCCCTTTTCCCTCTGCCCCAAGCCCTAAAATTTAAACCCACGCTTCCAAAACTACCCCGACACCAGGATCCCCCGCCCTGACCCTAAAAATTGTCCCCTACATTCCTAAACTACCCCGACCCTGCCCCCCTGTGTGCTAAAACTGCCCCTATACTGTAATCTTTCCCTTTTCCCCCTGTCCTGAGCCCTATAAATTTACCCCATGCCCCAAAACCTACCCCGACCCCAGGTGCCCCGCCCTGAGTTCTAAAAACTGGCCCCTACATCCATGAGGTACCCCAACGTAGCACCTCCTACCCTAAGGCCTATAAGTTCCCCCTGTCCTGTAAACTGTCCCTTTTCTCCCACCCTGCCCTTAGCCCTAAAGACTGCCCCACCCTAAAAACTACCCTCAGCCCTAAAAACTGTTTCCTACAGCTGCTAACTACCCTGACCCCAGCCCCCCTGCCCTGAGCCTTAAAACTGCTCCCTGCCTTACAAACAACCCTGACCCCCTTCTGAGTCCTAAAACCTACCCCCACCCCAAAAAACTACCCCCCAAGACTCGGCCCCAGCCCCACTTACCTCACTACACTCTCTCCTGATTGCCGATCGCCCTTCCTCTTCCTTTCTCCCTCTACTGCCCTCACGCTTGTTAACAAGACCTCGCATTGCCTTAACAACGCATATACATTTTTAAGGCATATGCATGGTGAAGGCAAGCGTAGTGACGCTCGCATTGGTCGGAAACCCATGGCTGAGCCTGCGTTGTTCCGACTGTTTCCCACTGGCTTATGGTATCCACCAAGAAGTGAGATGATCCAAACCACAAAAATGGCTGTAGCTAGGCAACCAACAGTCTGAAGGAATCAATTAGAAATTCTGTGGAAGAAAAGGAATGTGGTTAGATTACAGATGAAGCTACCCAGCGACATGTATAGATGCATGTGAAGGATATGAGTGAATCGCCCTTGGTCAACCCGAGGGTTACCAGATCCAAACAGGAGAGATGCCTTAAAAATGTAGCATTACTCTTTGAACCATTTGCCTGGTTCCCAGGTTGGATGCCGCAGATGGAGATGTTAAATAGGGCTTGCCAGAGATGAGTGAGGCAGTTGGAGGTTCAGAGTGAGATCGTCAGTGTTATCTCTTAACAAGAAGATGACCGCAAGGAAAGAGAGGTCCAACTGAGGCCAATGGGGAGAAACGTAACTGGAGGTCTGAGGAAGGTGATCCTTAAAGGTTGGCTCAAAAACCTAGTTGGTGCATGATGTGTACCACTTAACTTAACCATTGCTCTTGGAACAACTTTGAATTAGTTTCCTTACCTTTCAGCCCCATTAAATGTTGTTTGGGACCAGAAACATGAAGCTAGTCCTCTCTACCCGTGCAGATCCCGAACGTTTTCAAACAATCTCTCTCCTCAAATTTCGGTCATGAATCTCAAAGAGATCGAATTTTATATTACCATATTGTCTCCTTCTCAGTCTGTCCATATCCTGATGAAGACCCTCCCAAAAGTCTGTCTTATTGGCATTAACATGTTGACCCATTTAGAAAGCAGTACTTTCATCAGTTCGTCCATATAGTTTGGGCTAAGTATTAGTATAGAAACATGTTTCTACTATGCCGAATATATACTTAACTTTTGAACAACAATAAGCTGTATGTGGCTTTGTAAAGCATGGTTGGAGAATCTAGAACTGACTTGATTGTCACTACTACATCCCTCTTGGCATTTTATATCAAATGGAAAACAAAAGGATAATAAAATACCTGCACTTGCTACATGTACTAACTATATCGACATAGTGGAAATAACATGCTTGTTTTATAAAATGTAAAGTCTTCCTGGTGGACATCGAGGCCTAACCGGTGTATGACCGGATTTCAACCTGTCTCAATTACTCTTAATATACAGTCTGTCACTGACATTGTGTGTCAGTATTTGCAGGTGTACAAACTCATCTCCGGACTGTCCTGGGGAGCAGGGGGCCTGGAGACAGTATATCTTAATTCCCTCTTTGCACCAGCACGAGACACATTATGGGCAAGACACTGTGGAAGAAGTCCTGTAAGTCCTGGAAGAAGGTAGCAGCGCGCAGGGCAGTGAAGATGAGCTGCTTTCCTCGGAGGGCTCCTGCAGCAGTGACCCTTCACTGCCTCAAGGGAGTGGTACTGGGGCAACGAAAAGACCTGCAGCAGCAAGGGTGTGTCAAAGCCAGACAGTGGAGTGGATGATCCTGTATCAGGTGCTCTTGGCCTGTGTGACTATTCCTAAAGAGTCCACTAATGTTCTGAGCAATTCTAAAAGAGAAAGGGATGTCACAGCACCCACTAGAGGTTCTACATGGCCTACACGAGGACAAAGGGGAAGACAAATAAATGAAGAGGGAAGAGGCTCTGCACAAGTGATCAGCACAAAAACAATGGAATAACAAAATAAGATGCCCTCCTCATATAGACTCATCCGACTACTGCACTAGTGACGTTTCAATTCTGTCGGTGCAGTGGTGAAATCCGTATGTAATGAATGTCAGTTCCATTCAACGAATGGCTGACGAATATGAGAAAAATCATACATAAATTATATGGTTTAGGGATTGACATTTTGCACCTCTCTCCACGAATTATATTAACTCTCGACATCTAAAGCTCTTTCATGGAGATCTAAAATGCACTCCTCTGCAGGCTGGAGATAGAGGACACACACCAGAACCCACGGCACAGTCATTTAAAGTGAAAACAGCAAGATAAACCGCTTTTCATCCTTAATTTTTTAATGCATACTGAGAAACGCTAAACATAATCCCATTGTTGAAGACCACTAGGTAACTCAAAAGCGTGATCGAGACAAATCATACTCAGAGTAAATATATATTAAGGTTCAGCAAGGTACAGTTGTTATTGTGAGGCTTTCTTTAAATAAGCATTTCTTTGGTTTAATAATATATCCGTGTAATATGCAGTTTGCAAACGTGACTGCAAAGTGCTTCAACGATTCATGCTCCACAATTCATGCATTTTTTATAAAACACATTTGTTTCTAGAGCATATCGCAGATCCCAAAGGTCTGAGTCATCACTCAGCTGTAAGTTTCTCTTTTTGCTAAAATCAATTTGTGTAGCTGCTTTTGTATTTTATAGAAATCATCTGAGCTTGCAGAAACCAAGCTCCAAAATATCATACTTTTTAAAACATTTCAAAAGCTTTGCTGTAAATGCCCATAGCCCTGTGTACAAAAAGCATGTGTTCGATTTGGTCTTGTCGTGGAGCAATTCTAAGATAATTTGAAATCTTCATTTTATAAATTTTAACACATTTTTCGCCATAAAATATGCCATTCACGATGTGTGACTCAAATTGCAATGACGTCAAAAGGACATTCTTCCAAGCCTACCATTAGTTACTTTATAGAAGTGCATATAGATATAAGCGCAGTTTCCAAGATATAATAAACTGGTACAAGTATTTTTTAGATCTCCAAAACTAAAGGAGAGGGAACTAGACAGTTTCTGAGCATTTATCTGGGTACTCCCTGGACGGAAGAGAATGAATCAGGAGAGAATGTTCTAATATTACCAAACAATCGAAAAACGGGGGGAGGTAGAGGTTAATGTTAGGTTCACCCTTCTTACCGAATGCAGGGCATATTACCAAGGGCAAGTATCGCCGCTTTCTCGGCGAATTGTGCCGAGAAAGCGGCGATACTGCCAGAGCCCTATTCACAAGGGCATTTTAAAGGCTGCCCCAAGCCCACTTTGCATGTCGGCGATAAACATCGCTAATGACATGCAAAGTGTGCGTTCCCACGTCCAACCACATGATAAATGTGGTTGGAGGTGGGAACACCCTATTACCAAGGAAGGCGATGGGAGGAAAAGACCTGCGATAAACTCATTTATCGCAGGTCTCCCAACGCCTGCTCTGATCAGGCGTTAGGCATTGTTAACATGGGGGTGTGGATCATAAAGCTGAATCCAGTCCCCCATATTATCAAGGCCCACATTAGCGCATGAAAACAACGTTTGTTTTCATGCGCTAATGTGCCATATCGCCGACTATCGCCGAATTTCTATTCGCCTGCCTGATGCGCATTGATATTTGCGCGCTAAAAAGGCGATGAAATCCGGCGATAGCTGGCGATACGGGAATGTGCGTTGTGCGTTTTCCAACGCACTCCTTGGTAATATGCCCCGCAGTTCCACAATATCCGGAATACCGGAATTAGAAACCTAACCATAGGTAGAACAGGGATTCCACTGAACATGTGCGAAAAACCCTCTGTCTAGAAAGAAAACATATCTACTAGAGTCCCCTCACCCACCAGGGTTACCCCTAGATGGCATGCTTCATCATTGGGGTCCTCTCAATCCGCTGCGGATTAAGGCGTGCTGCGACTAGTTTTTGGAAAATATGTGTGGTTCAGTGATGTGGAGTGGAAAAATTGGTTAAAAATACCTAGCTTGTGAGCTAATATTTTATTCCTGCTACTAGTCGGTATGTTTTAAAATCAGGAATACACTTTCTGCCAGAATTAGTAGATTGTTTGAGTTTACCACTCTACTCACAATGTAACAGAAGTAAAGATGCAACCACATCTGATACTTACACTAATGTAAATCATAATGCTAATAACACATCTAGAATGCCCAATTACCCAGGAAGGCCCCATCACCATTCTAATAGCAGCGGCTCTTTTGTGAACAGCAGACTGCCTATCGGTGGCATTCAGACTCCAACTGACAACTATGAGTCTACTATTCCATACCTGATATCTTGCATTATCCTGTAATCGGGCACTATTTATGACTTCCACGTAACAAGACATGAGGTTTAGTGATTACATAATGTACCTACAAGCTTTTCTGAGAAGAGCGCAGTCCAGCTTTTAAGTCTAAGGGTCTTGCGCATCATTCTGATGTACCGCATTATCCAGGAATCTGACATTTTTCATGACTTCCCCTAACACAACGTGAGGTTTAGTCATTTCATGATGGTTTTGACTCCAGTCCAGGTCTTGCGGAGAGCGGAGATCGAGCGAGTGGAGCGCGCGAAAAAGAAAGCAGCGGTAGCAGAGGAAAGCGGACGCTCGGAGCCTAGACCGCGGACCGCGAAAAAAGAACTGTGAACCGCGAAGGCTCCTTGAGACGAAGCTGGAACTTTTGCCGGCTGACGTGATCTGCGGGGAGAAAGACGCGAACCCGCAGGGTGTCACAGAGAGCCACAAGAGCCGCGGGAGTGGAGTAGAGCGGCGAGTGCGGTGAGTGGAACGCGCAGAGCTGAGTTGAGTCGTGGGGGGGGGTGACAGTGCAAGTCGGGCCGGTGCAGCCCGCAGCCTGCAGACCCCCAGTGTGCTCCGCTCCTTCCTCGCACTCCTCCTGCTCTGCGTGAATGTGCACGTTCTCTCCGCTCCACAGTATCCTGGCAGCAATATAAAAACAGGTTTTTCGACCCAGCACAGAGCTTGGAGGAGTTAGCCGAGGCTCTGAGGATTGTTCACAAATTCCAACACCGGTACTGCTTCTGCCACAGAACTACAGCCGTGCTGTGGACTCAGTCAAGGACTTTAGGCAAAACTTGCAGGAAATAAAGGTGGAAGGTGAAGGAGGGAGAGCCTCACCAGACATTCTGTCAAAGGCTGCCAAAAAAAAAAAAGCCCAGAAATCCACCATAATAGAGACCTGTGCCAACTAAACACGTCGAATAAGGATGTCAAGCTGTCAAGCTGAGTGGTGAACAGTAGGCAAGAGAGAGTAGGAAAAGCTGGAAAAGCTGGAAGAACCAACACCATAAAAGTTAATCCAAACCACCAACCTCAACCACCTCCAAACCACCTCTCCAACTTGCAAGTGCGAAGTGCTGCGAGCAAGAGCAAGAGCAAGCGCAAGGGATAAGCCCATAGGAACAACTTGCATCCTGTGATACTGAGTCAGTCATCGCTCCTGATTTAGCACAGTTGAGCTGCCGAAAACCGATGCGCTGCAGCCTGGGGACAGAGTAGGAGCCGGAGCAGCAGAGCCGCTGAGCAGCTACAGCGGCGGTGGGGGCAATTTCGAACTAGTGGCGAGAAAACACAAGAATCTACAAATAAACAAAATAGTAAAACAACAACTAATTTACAATTTACTAAACAATAAGGCAAACTACCCGTCTCCAATTGATTCCAGCTGAGTGGAAAGATGAGATCAGGGAGGCCGAGAGTAAACCCACCAAGAAATATTAGGAAGAAAGCCAAGGCTAAGTCCAAATCCCCCGCCCACATCCAGTCAGCTGACCAACTCCCCAACCTAATATCCCCTACCTACTCAATTTTTGGATCAGCGAAACCTGCTGGGAAATTCACTTTCATGAGGGATCCGATGTCAGCAATTTACTCAACGCCGATAACTCCAAACGTCCTACAGAAGCCAATGACGCCAAACATCTGCAGTATAGCGATGGAGAAAAAGCAATCGTTGGTAGTTCATCCAGATCAACCAGTCACACCGACTGCATCGTATGGAACAGAGCAGGCCTACAACTGTAGGGAATCCGCCCATGAGTCAACGAAACGCACCATGCAATGCCATGCCCTAGTACATAGGGACAACAACATGCACGAATCCGCAGCAGAAACCGACGCAGAGGAAAAAATTGCAATAATGCGAGACTCAAACATAGCTTTGGACAACTTACTAGAGGGTCACACGCACTACGTTACACCAAAAAATCAGTAACCCAATTTTGACGTGCTTAACAACCAGCTTAACAACCAGCGATCAGTCAGCAAAAGGGACAACCCTCCTAAAAATCACTTGAGCGACTCATCAGACAAGGTTCATCTCAATTATCACTCAACCCCTAGAATGGCCCCACGCTCAAACGAAAATCTGAAACTGACGATAGCTAACACAACAGATTTAAACCAGGAACAGAACCCTGAAGCACCCACAACAGCTATCAATGGCGGGCCCACAAGGTGCAGGGACTACCCGCTCACCAACACAATTGGAAGTGGAATGAACCAACTCAACATAAATGACAATTCACTGCTTGCCGCACTAGAGGCCTCGGTAATAACTATTTATGACACGCAGTCAATAATCCTACCCCTTTCACCAATCACAGGTCCCCTGAGTACCAACCAGGCAACGACCCTCACTGGAATAAAACCGGCGCAAGATTTGATAAAAGAAAAGTCTCTACCTACATATGGAAGCATCTGCGGAAAGGACAACCCAAAGCCAGTGTCCATATTAGAAATCTCAAGCTCCTTGACACCGGACATAGCAGTCACCAAAAGAAATTCAATCATTAAACAGCTAACAGACGAATCTAAACACACAAACTTGCCAAACGGTCAGATCGACCTGGACCCGGTCACTACTCATAATAAAGAATATACAACACAACCAGTAGTTGAAACAGATCCCAAAAGTAATCTAGAATCTATACTCACGCTACATCAGGCGTTGGGCCACATACTGGAATCATCAATAAAAACGCTGAACATGCAGTCGGACAAACTAGATGTACAAATATACCTAATGGGCACAATAGCGGAACACATAGCTGCCATAAACAAAAAACTTGACGCAATGGCAGGCACATTTATTTATCTAACAGAACAAGTCTACCTAAGTAAGCCAATGCCCTCTTGCACCTGCATCCCCATACTGGAAAAACTTCAGGAGTTGCCACTCATTCTGAAGGACATTCTGCAGGAATGCAAACAAACTAACCTAACCACTGCAAGTACTCGACTGAGTAACGATTTGATTTCCTTCGACCATAAAGAGCTCCAAGCACACAACGCAAGCAAGCCCACGACCATAGAGGCAGCTAACACGGCTGCCCTCTGCCAACAGCGGACCGAAGGAAACAACAAATGCATCAATCCGACTTTTACTATACCTAATCACCCAGAGAAGCAAACCCCAAAATCTGGCACCGCTGTGATCAATCAGCAGAGCAGTAATAAACTTCCCACAACTGATCAACTCCCTGATCTTGACCCCGGGGTAAGACTCACCAAACATCAAAAAAAAAGGGCTAGAAAAAATAGAATCCAATGTCGCAGTAGTGAGCTTGATCACAAGCAGAAGACACCAAACTTCCCTATTTTCGATCTAACCAAAGCAAAAATTAGGAGTGCCAGAATTCCTAACTCACCACAAACGACGACGCTGAAACACAAAAACACCATGGACCAGAGGACGCCAGTAATACCTGAGCCATATGCTGTGAGAATTGACCCCCATAACACAAACCCCCAGGAAAACTTACCAAACAGAACATCACACCCAGTAGGAATTAACCCACCAAAAGAATCGGGTGCAGGGAATCTTCCGGGTGTAGAGCTTCGTAATCCAACGGGATCAAATGTCACTATTGACCAAGAAGACATTCCTGAGGGTCAGCCTAATAATCCTCCCGTAACTAATTTATCCATATCGGGAAAACCCGAATCACTTCCCAAACAGATCCCAAGTCCACAGAACAAGTAGAACCAGCTAACACGCATTGAGGAAGAACCGACTACTCTTAAGTTTGGAAAGTACAGGACCAACAGAGAATTTGCAAAAAAGACAGCTACTAATGACACAGCATCTCCAACTTTATTTACCAATTTCAACACGGCCGCAGAACCTGACAGACAAACGGCTGCAACAAACGCAACTAGGAACAAATACGATCTCCTTAAAATAACCTTTCCAACTGATAAAAAGGGGACCAATTTCGAAACAAGCAGAGAAGTGGGGGAAAGTCGCCGTACTGTGAACCTAGCTATCATAAACGACTGCCCACCAGCAACAAGGCATGCGACTAACCCAGAAAATGAAGAACAACCACTAAGCTTTCCACACAAACAACCTTTGAACGGCGTCTACCCCCCTCCTGGGAATAGTCAGAACGTTAACGTGAAAGATTCCGGAAGACTTAATCAAACGATCCAGCGCAAAATCGTCACAACTCGTGACAACCCATCACTCGATAAGGAGGGTGCCCCCAAAGCTGGGAAACTTCTTTTCATTCCTGAATATGAGCAACAAGGCCCGCAGGATTACCTAAATCGAAGGAACATACTTCGTCTAACATCAGTTATCCCCAGCCTCGGCTATCTCACTTCAGCTGACCTCCTGTCAGTTGAGTTTATAACCATGGATGATGAGCTAAAGAAAGAGTGTACAGTCACGACTTGGAGGGAGACGGGGATAGTAACCCACATCCTCTCAGAAACTGTTAAATTCAAGGAATGGGGAATTCTCCTGAAGGAAATGGCTAAGCCAGCATACCCATCCCCGCTCCTAAGAAGGCACACTAAGAGTGTAAACCCAGTACTGAGGAACCAACCAGCGCGTTCGGTCCTTCATGGAGCTAGAGGACCTGAAATCCCAGTCTACGAGCCCCTACAGTTGCAAATGTCACTTCCAAACTGAACTCCTGACAGACTTGTTAACACCGAAAGCCACGTAATAAAAATCCTCTCCTGGAACATTGCGGGCGCAAAAGACATTATGAACAAAAATGGCAAAGCTGCCACCTGGGACCCATACGCAATAATAGCGTTACAAGAAACGTGGCAAACAGAACCAATTGACATCCCAGGCCGTTTGTGTCATCACGTAAGCGCGACTCGCTTACAGCGTTTTGGGCGTGCCCGTGGGGGCCTTTCCGTCTATATATCAACAGCTTTAAAATTGAGAACAACACAACTTTCTGACTCAACTGCGGACATGCAAATCTTAAAATTAGAGAGCACAACAACGGCCACCACCAGAACGCTGATTCTAATCAACATATACGCAAACCCCAAAAAACTTTTTAAAAAAGTACTGTTCCAACGTATTATTTCTGTGATCTCAAACTTGCGTTTAGAAAACCCAGACTGGGAGATAATTTTAACAGGTGACTTCAATTCAAACCTTCTACAAGAACCGGAGGACGAGGTCAATATTAATGCCGCAAATTAAATTTGGAACGTCCTGCCGCAGGTGATCCCTCAGGTAAGGAAGACCGACAAGGAGGGCAAACAACTCATGCGGGACCTTGAAAGCCTTGGCCTAAGAGCATTAAATGGAAGAATTAACCAAGACATTCCCCCTTCCATGACTTACATAGGCCACAACTCCTGCTCGGTACTGGACTACACATTTGTCACACTACCCCTGCTCGCCCGAATACAAGACTTCCACATCATCTGCTCCTTGGACAGCGACCACTCTATACAATACTTTGAGATCAAGACCGATACACTTAAACTCGCACCTGCTCCTATGCTATCAGGTAATGTCACAACAATCAACCTGAAGCGGCTCAAGTGGACAAGTGAATCTGTCCCTCGGATAGCAAACGACGCTAAAAATTTACTAGAAGAGTTCCTGACAGAAACCGCTCTAAATCCAGACGTCTGGAACAACTACTTGAAGCAACTTCAAAGGACAAATCTAACTGATAAAACAAAATTACCATTTAAACTTAACATCGTACCTAACAGATCAGTATTACTACTAAAAAGGCACCTGAACAAACTAACACATCAAGCACGAGGCACAACCCGACATGCCAGCGTCTGGGCAGCAGTACGTAAGGCCAAGACCCAATATAAGAAATTACTATGGATTGAAAAACAAAAACTCCAGAATGAGTTTTGGTCCAAACTACTGCATAACATAAAGAGAGCGGACTCGCGGGCCTTCTGGTTACAAATCAACTCCGTAAACTGGACAGCCCAACCTGTAAGCATGGCCTGTATACCCGAGTCTGAATGGACCAAACATATAACGGAAACTTTCTCAATCAACAACTTGAGCCCAGCCGTGGCACTGAACACGGAAACAGCAGAAAACTATGAGCAGGAAGACACCTCCCAAGCTCACCAAGGGAACTGCGCAAAGGGTCCCGGAACAACCGCATTAATCCTCAGGCAAGCTGACGCACAAAGCATTGCAAAAATAATCAGGAAAAGTCGACAAGATAGCGCCCCAGGTCCAAACGGCGTTCCACAAGCCATTTATAAGGAGGACCCACAGTACTGGGCTAACAAATTCAATTTACTGTTTCAATCGGTAACCTATACAGGCGGCATCCCCGAGAGCTGGAGGGGGGCGATCATAACTCCCATTTATAAAGGAGGAGACCGCAAGGATCCGAACAACTATCGTCTGATCGCCCTCCTCAACGCAGAATCAAAATACTACGGGTCCTCAATACTAGCTGATCTGATAGAGTGGTCTGAAACGAACAGCAAAATACCACCAAACCAGACCGGTTTTCGTCACGGTATGGGTACAATGACGAACGCTATGGCCCTATGCCTGATCGCCGAAAAAAGTCTACAGAATTCCCAGGAGCTTTATACGTGCTTCGTGGACTTCAAGGCAGCCTTTGACCGTGTCAATAGGCAACTGCTTTGGGCGAAATTAAAACATCAAGGCCTACCGGACTCAATTCTCTTACCGATTATCAACCTACACACCGGCACGTGGATGCAGGTAAAAATCAACAATGGGCGCCATCTGACCAGGAAAATCTACACAGACAATGGACTAAAGCAAGGCTGCGTCTTGGCTCCACACTTATTCAATTTATTCATGAGTGATCTGACAGAATGCCTAGACAAGGTCAACGCACATCCACCTAGGCTAGGTACCCTTCGTCTAACGCACCTATCCTACGCGGACGACGTGGTACTTTTGAACCAGACAAGAATCGGCCTTCAACGACTGCTACACGATCTGTCCAGTTACACAAAAAGGAATCTACTTACAATAAATATCAGGAAAACAAAGACATTGCTCATAACACGACGTCGTAAAAATCAGCCAACTTTCCGAATAAATAATGATCACCTGGAAGCCGTGAACAGCTATAAATATCTGGGGATATACCTAGATAAGCGCTTAAACTTTCAAGAGCACTTCAAAGCCATAGAAAATAAGGGGGAAACCCTACTCCACGCCTTTGTCAGACTGGCTACTGAGCTAAAGGGCCCCCTCGTATCCCCTTTGCTAATCGCAATGAATGCAAAATTACTGCCCACATTAGCATATGGCAGCGTTCTGCATCATGGAAAAAGTGCCACCCTCCTGGACAAAATCCAAACCAAAGTTTACAAACGGGTTTTTTTGCTAGCAAATAGTTCTTCTCCAGCTCAAGTTAGACTCGAGTTCGGACTGCAATCTCAAGCTTTGCTGAAAAAATATGAAGCCATCAAATTCTGGTATAATGTCTGGATGAACCATGAGAACATAATGAACAGCGCACTTTGGGAAGCAATCCAGTCTAGTCCGAAATCCGACTATTTAAAGTACCTACATCTTTCATTAGAATCAACCGAGCTGGGAACTTTGTGGGAAACAAAACTGTCTGTTCCTTCGTTCAACCAGGTGGTTAAAAGGATTGCTAAGAAACACTCGTTTCTTACAGACAAAATAACTTTTAGCACCCGAACCCACGCCTGGATGACCATTAATTCGTACACAAGGCTTACTCCAGCGGCTTACCTTGACACCGCATTCTCAATGCCACTTAAACGTAAATTTCACCATTTACGGATGGGCACTCTGCCCACAAAATTAGACCAACCCAAATGGAGACCGCAAGAATCAACGGAATGAGACCTCTGTGGTGCGGAAAAACAAGACATTATGCACATAGTATGCATCTGTCCTGCCATGTATCAAGATCGGAGGCACTGGCTGAAGGATAAACTTAACGAGCAAGGAGTCCGCACTTGTCGGTCAGCGATAATACAGATCCTATGTTCAGTGGACCCTCAACTAATCTGCCGATCAGTAAAATTTCTGGACAGCGTTGTAAAAAAAATAAACGAGGCCCACATCCAATGAATCGACTCTTGTCAAGACCTAAGAACATTGCTTGAATGACAATCCTGAATGACAATTTCGTGCTCCGGCAAAGCCCACTGGAACAAGTGACAGACCTTTGTAACATAGCCCCACTTTCGTTTCTACTTTCTCTTCCCCTCTCCTTACCACTCACTATCCCTTCCCCTTCCTAAAAATCGTTTTAAATGTTGCAGAAATTTTAATCTTTGTAATGGTTTTAATTAACCGCGCAATAAAGAATTTACACTGTCATTTCATGATGTACATACAAGCTATTCTAAGAAGAGCACAGTTGAGCTGTTATGTCTAAGGGTCTTGCGCATCAATCAGTCCTACTGTTGCACTTGCAACATACAGCACAAATTACCACTCTACATCGCACTTGAGTGTCTAAATGTATCCCCCATGTAAAGTTATCCCCCTTGTTACTTTTATTTTATTTTCAGCCTTTTGTCCACAACACCCAATAATTTGCCTAAAATGGCCCTGCTCCATTGGCAGTCACAGCGGCCTTTCTGTGAGAGACATTTTAGGTTTTTGAAGTAAGCATGACTAAGCTTTTCCGGGTGTACTTAATGGCCACCGGGAGATAGACGCAGTAAGATGCGGTCTCCAGGGGTGCCATCAGGTCATTTTCCGAGAGGGGTGCTTTGACGAAGTAAGTCCAGCCAGACCCGTTTGACCTTATTTCTAATTTTTCCAAGGAAATAATCAGGTTTCTATTTTCCTTCCAGGATAAGCCAAGGCACCGGAAACTCTCTCCCCAGTTCCTATCTCATTTACCTTTAGGAACGCTAATGACTATCTCTATGCCCCCATTACCATTTTAGGGTGTCACTACAAGCCCCTCTACCCCTGCAGATCATGAGGCATATTTCTGCCTAAACAAAAGTATGTGTCATTGATATGTAATACTATTATTTTGTTTTATGTTGTATGTCATGTGGTGTCTTTTTCACAAGTCCGTTTAAACTTCAATTTGTACATAACCACTTTTCTTCACAAAGACATTGTGTGTGATTGATTACTTTCACCACAGATGATCGCACAAATTAGCTCTTAAGTACACCCACTATATAGGAGTGCATTGAGCGAGATACAACTCTGCAAATGTAACCCCTCCCATGCTGATGACGGCCCCCATCCGTCATGCACTACGGGGCTCGTGTGCTGATGACGACTGAGGGCCGTCATAAACCCGCCCACTCGCGATTTTGCCACACAGGCGCAGAATCGCGGCCGCATGGAAGGGGATAAAGGGTCTGCCAGCTTGGCTGGTAGGAAGGCTTTTTTATTTTCCTTTTGCTTTATTTCCTACAGATACAGCATGTCAGTGTACAACTGTATGTATGAAACATCATATGAACACACATTAGGTGTGCACCCCATTGTTTACTATTCACAGGATTCTTTAGGAGTGGTAAGCATGGGGCTGGCCCTCGTGTGATCCTGAAGAAGAGCTTTAGGGGACAGCTTGAAAAATGTCGACCCAGTACTAGGGACACCATACTAATTACATTTCGGTCTTTCCCTACTATTAACCCCTGATTTTAAAACATACCGACTAGGAGCAGGAATAAAACATTAGCACACTAGCTAGGTATTTTTAACCTATTTTTCCCACTCCACATAACTGCAGCACACATATTTTCCAAAGACTAGGTGCTCCTACGTAGTTCGAAAGTCGAGGCACGCCTCAATCCGCAGTGGATTGAGAGGACCCAAATGATGAAGCCTGCCACCTAGGGGTAAACCTGGTGGATGAGGGGACTCTAGAAAATACTTTTTCTTTCTGGAAAGAGGGGGTTTTACACATGTTCAGTGGAATCCCTGTTCTTCCTATGGTTAGGTTTCTAATTCCAGTATTCCGGATGTTGTGGAACTAATAATACCATCCACTGACTGGCTTCTGTATAAGCAACATGTAACACAAAGAATGTGTGTAGTCTAAAGATCAGTTTTAACCCTTACCAACCACCTTCTTGGTGGCATGACCTGTGAAACCTGACCACTAGTAATGTTACCCAGGAGCAGTAGTGTAGCAAGGATGCCACAGACCCTTGTGCAAGCAAGGAAGATGGTATCTTGACTGTTGTTGGTGTAGGAAAATACAGTAATTATCAAGGCGCAATGAGGCCCGCAGGGCTTTAGGCCCTGGTGTCACTACACATTCTTCGCCAATTGTAACAACGCCCCAACCCTTGAGTTGCACATTCGATGCCGCTTTATCTCCTTGACTACTATAAGCTGTGGCTGCCAGTTCACTCTAGGACGTGGTTGCTCATTGCAGAAGAAATAATGCCAGTGGTGATTATTAGCCCACTGACCCATTAGCCCACTGAATACCGTTCTACCAGCAGGTGGGCTAGTTCTGCTGGCAGCGAGAATACCACCAATACCACCCGTCATTTCATGTTACCGCCATAATTTAGAGCATCCAAATGTATGTAAATGCTGATGGTGGTTGCAGATAATAGTGCTGGACAGAAATGATGCATGATTTGTTCTGGAAAGCACATGGACTCTGGGGCATATTAGCAAGAACCTTGTGAAAATTATCGCTGTTTTAGCGGCAGGAAACTGGCGCTAAACCAGCGATAATGGGCTTGATAATATGCGTTATAGCATTCCATTAGAAGCCCATGTTAGATGTGCAGGACATCTAACCTGGGCTTCTATTGGAATTCTATAACGCATATTAGCAAGCACATTACTGCCGTTTTAGCAACAGTTTCCTGCCGCTAATTCGCCGATAATTTTAACAAGGTTCTTGCTAACATGCCCCTCTGTGTGTAGCAAAAAACACAGTTCCTGCCCTTCTGGTATTGGAGATCAATCTTGGTTGTTGCTGTTTACAAGGGCAAAATCACAACTAACATTTATAGATTAGTGTTATTCTTTTCGTTGAATTTGTTTCAAGAAATTCAATAACTTAGAAAATGTGCTTTTAAATGAGCTTTACAACATAATCCTCCTTTTCTAAGCGCTGTAAATGGCAGGTTTTACTGTTATCCCTTTTAATGGCACTCAATGTACTGGCTTTTGGAGGAAGGGAAGGCTGAGTGGGCCTTTCTGGTTTTCAAACTTGTGACCTACGGAGCTGAAGCTTATCTCAGCACCAACCTCTTAAATTTACTGAACCATCCTTCTACTCTGAGAGAGTAATGTTTGTGCAGCTGATGATATTTTTATACTCGTGGTAACCTGGCAGTATGGCTTTTGCAGGTGCACACACATTTTTTTTCTATCTGGCAAATATTTTAGCATGGATGATTGTTACCAAATATTGCATATTTAGTGTGTGAAGTTCTCATACTAAATTGTGGCGTAATTAGGCAAAGTGTGGTATTGAACACTGATAGTCCTGACTGAGTGCCACAGTTCACTGCAGTGCACTATTAGCGCAGGTGTAGTGATCTAGTTTAGGTGGCTTAGCAGGCACTCAAGATGGCACCCTGAGTCCCGAGCTCTGCCGCACTCGAAACATTCATGGACCTGTTTCACCGCTGGAGGTGCAGACGGCAGCCTCATATGGAAAAGGATGGCAGACGTTGGTGCAGAACCCTGCCAGTAATTTCTTTGAAGTGAAAGTGGCAATTTGCTCATCTTTGCCGTCACAGCCGCTCCTTCAGAAGTGCCCGCTGTTTTGAGACTTTGCGATGCTGTAAGTTTACAGCTGCTCACTATTTCAATAGCGGTATGAATTGAAATATTTAAATTTCTTTTTCAGTATATTTTCTTTTTGGCCATCCCAGAGCCTGGCCGGAATATGTATTAATGAGTGAGGATGTTTTCCCTTTGCTTGTTGCTGATGACTCTTTTACCTCACAGCAAATATTGGTTTCTTCCTTCATGGGCAGATAAAAAAATCCACAATTTGTATTTGTGGCCAAGAAACAGCTGCCTACTACCTCAGGAAGTTCTCCTAGTACGGAATATTCAGTGTTAGGGGCGCCAACTTCCTCTGAACATCCGGATCATCTCCCCGTAAGGGATATTATCAATGACATGATGCGTATGTGCGCTTTGGTAATGCAGTTTATTGTTAAATGCAGTGCTTTTCCTGTGAGTACATCTCTGAATGTGATTATCCTGCACAAACAAAGTGACATCCAGGAAGTCAATTGATTTGTTGTCATAACTGATGTTAAATCTAACATTGTATGGCTTATCATTTAAGTAAGCATGATACTCCAAGAGTTCTGGGGCAGGTCCATCCCAGAGCATAATAACATCATCAGTGTACCTGCCCCAGAAAGTAACATGCTCCATCCATCTAGCAGCCTGGCGACCCCAGGCATGCTCCCGCTCATACCAGCCCATAGAGAGCCCGGCATAAGTGGGAGCAAACCTAGAGCCCATTGCCGTGCCATGGACCTGGTAAAACCATTGGGAATCGAGAAGAAAAACGTTTTTTGATAGAATCATGTCAGTCATTTCCAGCAGGACCTCATTATGTGTATAATAGTCTGCTGTTCTTTGTCCCAGGAAATATTGTAATGCCTCACTCCAAACTCTTTCTTAATACATGTATGAAGGCTTGTCACATCCATAGTCACAAATATAAGGTTCTCAGACCATGCCAAGCCTTCAATTTTTCCCAAGATTTCTTTGGTGTCCTTAATATAAGTCGGCACGTTTTGTACTAAGGGCTGTATGTAGCGATCCACATACTCTGAGAGTCTTTCCTTGGGAAAACTTACTCCCGAAATGATAGGGCGGCCCGGTGGAAAGGGACCCCTCATGTATATTTTGTAAAATGTAGATACACAGGAACTTTGGTTCTGAGACCGTCAAGTATCTACACTACTCCTCACTTAATAGTCCAGTCTCCCGCCACTCTACAAGTCTCAAGTTGTATTGTGTTCCTAATGTCTTTATCGGGTTCCCTGGGAGCTTGATGTAACAGGATGTATCCGCCAATTGGCGATCTATCTCCCTCATATAACTTGACCTTTTCATAATCACCACATTCGCCCCCTTATCCGCTTCACGGATGACAGTTGAGAGATCCGATATGAGTTCCTTGTGTGCTTTGTTCTCAACTGCAGTGAAATTGTGATTTTTCAAGTTCGGGGGTGGGTTGTTCCAGAAGTTTGTAAAACCCTTGTGTAACACTGTCTCTAAAAGATCTATGTTAGGGTGTGTGCCAATCGGGATGTATTTTGATTTTGGTTTTAAGCCACTATCTAGTGACACATCCTCAGCGATTTCCAATTCATTTATAATCAGGTCTACCTCAATCTGTGTTTCATATTCTACAGACATCATCAATTGAATAACATTTACATCTGTTACAGTATATGCGGGAGGGACACGTTCCTCCAAACGTTTAGTACAGATGGGCGGATTATGCAGAAAGTATCCTTCAATTTTATTGATCTTATAAATTTAGACATATCCACAAACATGTCAACATCATTGCCCATCTGATTGGGGCAAAACCCAAGCCCTTTAGTTAGTACAGAGACATCATCTTCTGACAGACCTTTTTCAGAGAGATTAACAATCCTTAATTCCTGTGCATACTTATTTCTATTCCTACCTAATCTCTTGGATTCTCTGTTTTCATGGATCTGGTCAACCTGTCCACCGGTTCTGGTTTTTTTTTTGTTGTTTCTGTTTGTACTCCTGCAATCTCCTCCCCCCCTTCTTGTATTTGATCTTTGGGTGTCGATCTTGCCCCCAACCTGAGTCTTTCCATTTCCCCCAAAAAAGTTAGACCTATTATCAGACTCAGTTTTGCCAGTCAATTCTTCTGTTGGAACCAAACTGGCCACAGAAGAGAGAGAAGTTGTGCTACTTGCAGAGGGTAATTCAAGAGTATTCTCACAGCGTCTTGTACACTCTCCTGGGATTTTATCATTATCATATTTGTGGGAGAAGGTATAGACTCTCCCATCTTTATAATCCTTATCATCCCTTCTGGTTTTTTTCACTTTTTTATCTCGCAAGTAAATTTGATGGGTCTCATCCAATATGACATCATTTTTCTTCACTGCTTCCTTTAGTTCAGATGTTGCGTTCTCTTTTTCAAGTTCCTCTATTTCTTGTTTTAGTTGGATGCCTTTTTTCTCTGCATTCTTAATAAAAATGCACATCATGTTAAATGAGGCATTGCGGAGATTTCCCTCCCAGTCCTCAAGGGGATCCTTATCCAGGTCCTCAAAAGTCTGGAAAATTAAAATTCTGAGGCTTATAGGAATTTTCTCATTTTCAATATATTTTTCCAGAGTGGTGCCGTCCCACCATCTGGAAATCTCATGTTTTTTAAATTGTTCTAATTTTTGGAATTTAACTTTTAAGCCCTCTGATTTCGGGTCATTCCCAGTCATGCCTCCTGGTTTGGCACTGGAGGCAATGAAATCCTGGGCTAATTCCTGTTGTCTGTCTTTAAAGCCTGGCATTGTTTCAGTTTTTTTATACAATTCTAAAAAACTGATGATACTTATACCTTACTGGGCAGGTCAGTGCTAAACAAGGGGTCAAGATACATAAACAAAAAAGCCTGACGGTGTAACCCTCAGAACCACAGCACTTGAACTGCTATCCCTTTAGTGTTCTGACCCCTCTATATCTTTGGAGTTTGTGTGCACACTGAAATGAACCTACCATCACAGTGTCAATCCTCAAGGGATCATAACATTTTGAAACATAAGCACAGGTGCACCACACATCATTTGCAATAATTAAGGGAACAAATGTATAGTCACCCCACTCACTGCTGCCGCTCCTGCCTGCCTTTTCCGCCTCCTGCCTGCAGATTCCTTCGCTCGCTGCCCGCTGCTCCTGGGAATTTCCCGCTGCTCCTGGGAATTTCCCGCTGCCCGCTGCTTCTTGGAATTTCCCGCCGCTGCCTCCCTGCCCCCCTGTGATTCCATTCGCCGGCCCGCTCCCGCCACCCAGCTGCTCCTCCCTCCCGGCTCCTTACTTATGACGCCCCCAGAGCGACCGCGCAGCGGGAGCGCCGATTGAGCGCCGAAGGTGCGCCAAAGGTAAGCCCGTCTGCGCCCGTCCGCGCCTGGCCCGCGCCCAGCGCCAGGACCCCTGGCCCTCCCCGCCGAGGCAAGACGATCCGACTGACCTACGACGCCGCCACTCTCAACGCACTCAATGCTGGCCGGACCCACGCCTGCTGCCGAGCCACCCCGAGACGCACCCACGGACCCTTCTCCTGCTGCACCTGCAAGTTCACCTGCCTCCGAACCTGCCCAGCACCCGCCAAGACAAACACCAACAGCAACCACCTCAATCAACACCCGCTCCGTCCACAGACACGCCGTGGAACTCTGGAACCTCCTCGACGCTACATCACCGGACGTCGCCTTCCTCACGGAAACCTGGATGAACGCCTCCTCTGCACCCGACATCGCCATCGCCATCCCGGGCGGGTACAAGATCAGCAGGAGGGACCGCGTCAACCAGACCGGAGGTGGCATCGCCATCGTCCACAGGAACACCATCCGCATCACGACCGACGCCAACGACTCCTTCGCCGCAGCCGAACATCTCCACTTCCAGATTCACACCGACCCTAAGACGACCCTCAGAGGCACCCTCGTCTACAGACCCCCGGGACCACGCACACAATTCAGCGAAGACATCACAGACTTCATCAGCCCGCACGCCCTCCCCTCCACTGACTACATCCTCCTCGGGGACCTCAACTTCCACCTGGAGAACAACAAGTACCGCAACACCACCGCCCTGCTGGAAAACCTCGCCAACCTCGGACTCAAGCAACTGGTCAACACCCCCACCCACTACGCCGGCCACACGCTTGATCCCGTCTTCTCTTCCAGCAAGTACATCACCTTCAGCCACGCCAACGGACTCCACTGGACCGACCACAGCTGCGTCCACTTCAGCTTCAAAAGATCCACGACCCACCACTACCCGCAACAGGTACCTTACAGGAATTGGAGCAAGATCACCGCAGACCAGCTCACCACCTCCCTCAGCAAGAGCCCACCCGCCAACACAACGGACCCCAACGAAGCAGCCCGCAACTTCACACAGTGGCTGACCGCCTGCGCCGACGACCTCGCGCCACTAAAGAACCCTCCCAGCAGACCCAGAAGCAAGAAGGCATCCTGGTTCACCGACGACCTCAAGGACTCCAAGAAAAACTGCCGAACCCTCGAGAAAGCCTGGCTCCTCGACCGGACCACCGACAACATGACCGCCCTCAAACACGCTACCCACAAGCACCACCAGCTCATCCGCACCACCAAGAAGAAATCCCTGAAGGAACGACTGGACAACAACGCCCACAACAGCAAAGAGCTCTTCACTATCGTCAAGGAGTTCTCCAACCCCAGCACCGGCACCAACGACATCACTCCGTCACAAGACCTCTGCGACTCCCTCGCCTCATTCTTCCACCGCAAGATCGCCGACATCCACAACAGCTTCGGCGCCCCACCCACGCACCCAACCATCGAACCAATGCCCCCCACCGTCACCCATCGCACCTGGACTACGGTGACCACCGAAGACACAGCCCGCACGATGAACACCATCCACTCCGGATCACCGACCGACCCCTGCCCATCCCACGTCTTCAACAAGGCCGACTCCACCATCGCACCCCAACTCCGGAACATCATCAACGCCTCCTTCAACACCGCCACCTTCCCGGAGAGCTGGAAGCACGCCGAGATCAGCGCCCTCCTGAAGAAACCTACAGCGGACCCCACCGATCTCAAAAACTTCCGCCCCATCTCGCTCCTCTCTTTTCCTGCTAAAGTCATCGAGAAGATCGTCAACAGACAGCTGACCGCCTTCCTCGAGACGAACGGATCCCTCGACCCCTCGCAGTCCGGCTTCAGAGCCAAACACCGCACCGAGACCGCCCTCATCGCAGCCACCGACGACATCCGGACCCTGCTCGACAAGGGGGAAACAGTGGCCCTCATCCTCCTGGACCTCTCCGCTGCGTTCGACACGGTCTGCCACCGCACCCTAGTCCAGCGCTTCAGCAACATCGGTATCCAAGAGAAGGCACTGCAGTGGATCATCTCGTTCCTCGCCGGAAGAACACAAAGAGTCCGCCTCCCCCCCGTTTCGCTCCGAGGCCACCAAAGTCATCTGCTGCGTCCCGCAAGGATCTTCACTCAGCCCCACCCTCTTCAACATCTACATGAAACTTATCGCAGCCATCGCACGCCAGCACAACCTCAACATCATCTCTTACGCCGACGACACCCAGCTGATCCTCTCCCTCACCAGAGACCCCGACACCGCCAGAACCTGCCTACACGAAGGGATGAAAGACGTCGCCAAGTGGATGAAGGACAGCCGCCTGAAACTTAACTCGGACAAGACGGAAGTCCTCATCCTGGGATCTACGCCCTCCGCCTGGGACGACTCCTGGTGGCCCCCAGCCCTGGGCACCGCACCCAAGCCAACCGACCACGCACGCAACCTGGGCTTCATCCTGGACCCCTCCCCCTCGATGACCAGACAAGTCAACGCCGTCTCCTCATCGTGCTTTAACACCCTGCGTATGCTTCGCAAGATCCTCCGCTGGATCCCGACCGAGACCAGGAAGACTGTCACCCAGGCACTCGTCACCAGCCGACTGGACTACGGAAATGCCCTCTACGCCGGAACCACAGCCAAGCTACAGAAAAGACTCCAGCGCATCCAGAACGCCTCCGCCCGACTCATCCTGGATGTCCCCCGACGCAGCCACATCTCCAGCCACCTGAGGAACCTGCACTGGCTCCCCGTCGACAAGAGGATCACGTTCCGGCTCCTCACCCACGCACACAAGTCTCTCCACGACCTGGGCCCCAAGTACCTCAACAACCGCCTGACCTTCTACACGCCCACCCGCCAGCTACGGTCCACCAGCCTCGCCCTCGCAGCCGTACCACACATCCGAAGAGCCACCGCCGGAGGAAGATCCTTCTCTTACCTGGCTGCCAAGACTTGGAACTCCCTCCCCATCCACCTTCGGCTGACCCAGGACCATCTCGCCTTCAGGAAACAACTCAAGACCTGGCTGTTCGAGCAGTAGCATACCCCTCCCCCCAAGCGCCTTGAGACCCTCCCGGGTGAGTAGTGCGCTATACAAATGGCATGATTGATTGATTGATTGATATACAATACAAGTGTCATGTACATTTTTTTCTTTTATTCCAATTTTCTATAAGTTTCTAAAAACGTGGTCATACACATCAATTTTCACAGTGATACAGCCTATTTGGATTTGCAATTGATCAAGTGATTATTCTTGTATCTCCGTTTGGTGTTAAAACTGAAAGTTTTAGTCTTATTCCAACCTAGTCTACACACACTGCATTCACTACATGTGTAGAAGCCCGTAGTAAATGGTGAGAGCCAGGTATGGAGTTTAGGTGTGGTAACATAGCTGGGGCATAGCATGTTCCGGAGATTTTGTTCCCTTCTGTATGTAATCATGAGTCTAGTGGCCAAGGTTCCCTGAAGGCTTGGTATGTCTGTCAACAGATGCCAGTGTTCCCCCAAAACATTATACACCCTGCTACTGCGATTGTTATACTGGGTATTAAATGAGAGCGGTGCATTATTAGTCTTTTTTGCTGGATTTGTTGTCAATGTTTTTGCCGTGGGGACAGTCATATCTCTCATTTGTGCTTCATTCAAAGTCCGGCATGGAAACCCTTTAGCCAGGAAGCGCTGTTCAGTCTCCCTGATATTCTGAGTAAATGTTTCCTCCATGCTACAATTGTGAATCATCTCCCCGTAAGGGATATTATCAATCACATGATGCGGATGTGCGCCTTGGTAATGCAGTGTACTGTTACATGCAGTGATTTTCCTGTGAGTACGGCTCTGAATGTGATTATCCTGCACAAAGAAAGTGGAATCCAGGAAGTCAATTGATCGTTCTCATAACTGATGTTAAATCTAACATTATACAGGCTATCATTTAAGTAAACATGATACTCCAAGAGTTCCGGAGCAGGACCATCCCAGAGCATTATAACATCATCAATGTACCTGCCCCAGAAAATAAAATGCTCCATCCATCTAGCAGCATAGGGAACACCAGGCATGCTCCCGCTCATACGAGCCCATAAAGAGCCCGGCATAAGCGGGAGCAAACCTAGAGCCCATTACCGTGCCATGGACCTGGAAAACCATTGGGAATCGTGAAGAAAAACGTTTTTTTTTAAAGAATCATGTCAGTTATTTCCAGCAGGACCTCATTATGTGAATAATAGTCTGCTGTTCTTTGTCCCAGGAAATATTGTAATGCCTTCACTCCAAACTCTTTCTTAATACATGTATAAAGACTTGACACAGCCATAGTTACAAATATAAGGCTCTCAGACCATGCCAAGCCTTCAAACTTTCCCAAGATTTCTTTGGTGTCCTTAATATAAGTCGGCACGTTTTGTACTAAGGGCTGTATGTAGCGATCCACATACTCTGAGAGTCTTTCCTTGGGAAAATTTACCCCTGAAATGATAGGGTGGCCTGGTGGAAAGGAACCCCTTATGTATATTTTGTAGAATGTAGATACACAGGAACGTTGGTTCTGAGACCGTCAAGTATCCACACTACTCCTCACTTAATAGGCCAGTGTCCTGCCACTCTACAAGTCTCAAGTTGTAGTGTGTTCCTAATGTCTTTATGGGGTTCCCTGGGAGCTTGAAGTAACAGGATGTATCTGCCAATTGGCGATCTATCTCCCTCATATAACTTGACCTTTCCATAATCAGCACATTCCCCCCCTTATCCGCTTCACGGATGACAATTGAGGGATCCGATATGAGTTCCTTGTGTGCTTTGTTCTCAACTGCAGTGAAATTGTGATATTTCAAGTTCGGGGGTGGGTTGTTCCAGAAGTTTGTAAAACCCTTGTGTAACCCTGTCTCTAAAAGAACTATGTTAGGGTGTGTGCCAATCGGGATGTATTTTGATTTTGGTTTTAAGCCACTATTTAGTGACACATCCTCAGCGATTTCCAATTCATTTATAATCAGGTCTACCTCAATCTGTGTTTCATATTCTACAGACATCATCAATTGAATAACATTTACATCTGTTACAGTATATGCGGGAGGGACACGTTCCTCCAAAGGTTTAGTACAGATGGGCAGATTATGCAGAAATTATCCTTCAATTTTATTGATCTTATAAATTTTGACATATCCACAAACATGTCAACATCATTGCCCATCTGATTGGGGCAAAACCCAAGCCCTTTAGTTAGTACAGAGACATAATCTTCTGACAGAACTTTTTCAGAGCGTTTAACAATCCTTAATTCCTGTGCATACTTATTTCTATTCCCACCTAATCTCTTGGATTCTCTGTTTTCATGGATCTGGTTAACCTGCCCACCGGTTCTGGTTTTTTTTTTTGTTGTTTCTGTTTGTACGCCTGCAATCTCCCCCCCCTTCTTGTTTTTGATCTTTGGGTGTCGATCTTGCCCCCAACCTGAGTCTTTCCCTTTCCCCCAAAAAATTAGACCTATTATCAGACTCAGTTGTGCCAGTCATTTCTTCTGTTGGAACCAAACTGGCCACAGAAGTGAGAGAAGTTGTGCTACTTGCAGAGGTTAATTCAAGAGTATTCTCACAGCGTCTTTTACGCTCTCCTGGGATTTTAACATTATCATATTTGTGGGAGAAGGTATAGACTCTCCCATCTTTATAATCCTTATCATCCCTTCTGTTTTTTTTCTTCACTTTTTTATCTCGCAAGTAAATTTGATGGGTCTCAAGGATCTCATCCAATATGGCATCATTTTTCTTCACTGCTTCCTTTAATTCAGATGTTGCGATCTCTTTTTCAAGTTCCTCTATTTCTTGTTGTAGTCGGATGCCTTTTTTCTCTGCATTCCTAATTAAAATGCACATCATGTTAAATGAGGCATTGCAGAGATTTCCCTCCAAGTCCTCAAGGGGATCCTTATCCAGGTCCTCAAAAGTCTGGAAAATTAAAATTCTGAGGCTTATAGGAATTTTCTCATTTTCAATATATTTTTCCAGAGTGGTGCCGTCCCAACATCTGGACATCTCATGTTTTTAAATTGTTCTAATTTTTGGAATTTAACTTTTAAGCCCTCTGTTTTCGGGTCATTCCCAGTCATGCCTCCTGGTTTGGCACTGGAGGCAAATAAATCCTGGGCTAATTCCTGTTGTCTGTCTTTAAAGCCTGGCATTGTTTCAGTGTTTTTATACAATTCTAAAAAACTGATTATACTTATACCTTACTGGGCAAGTCAGTGCTAAACAAGGGGTCAAGATACATAAACAAAAAAGCCTGACGGTGGAACCCTCAGAACAACAGCACCTGAACTGCTATCCCTTTAGTGTTCTGACCCCTCTATACTCTTTGGAGTTTGTGTGCACACTGAAATGCACCTACCATCACAGTGCCAATCCTCAAGGGATCATAAAATTTTGAAACATAAGCACAGGTGCACCACACATCATTTGCAATAATTAAGGGAACAATTGTATAATCGGTATACAATACAAGTGTCATGTAATTTTTTTTCTTTTATTCCAATTTTCTATAAGTTTCTAAAAACGTGGTCATACACATCAATTTTCACAGTGATACAGCCTATTTGGATTTGCAATTGATCAAGTGATTATTCTTGTATCTCGGTTTGGTGTTAAAACTGAAAGTTTTAGTCTTATTCCAACCTAGTCTACACACACTGCATTCACTACATGTGTAGAAGCCCATAGTAAATTGTGAGAGCCAGGTATGGAGTTTAGGTGGGGTAACATAGCTGGGGCATAGCATGTTCCGGAGATTTTGTTCCCTTCTGTATGTAATCATGAGTCTAGTGGCCAAAGTTCCCTGAAGGCTTGGTATGTCTGTCAACAGATGCCAGTGTTTCCCCAAAACATTATACACCCTGCTACTGCGATTGTTATACTGGTATTAAATGAGAACGGTGTCTTTTAGGTCTTTTTTGCTGGATTTGTTGTCAATGTTTTTGCCCTGGGGACAGTTATATCTCTCATTTGTGCTTCATCCAAAGTCCGGCATGGAAAACCTTTAGCCAGTAAGCGCTGTTCAGTCTCCCTGATATTCTGAGTAAATGTTTCCTCCATGCTACAATAGCGTCTCATCTGAATCATCTCCCCGTAAGGGATATTATCAATCACATGATGCGGATGTGCGCCTTGGTAATGCAGTGTACTGTTACATGCAGTGCTTTTTCTGTGAGTACGGCTCTGAATGTGATTATCCTGCACAAAGAAAGTGGAATCCAGGAAGTCAATTGTTTCGTTCTCATAACTGATGTTAAATCTAACATTATACACGCTATCATTTAAGTAAACATGATACTCCAAGAGTTCCGGGGCAGGTCCATCCCAGGGCATTATAACATCATCAATGTACCTGCCCCAGAAAATAACATGCTCCATCCATCTAGCAGCATAGGGACCCCAGGCATTCTCCCGCTCATACGAGCCCCTAAAGAGCCCGGCATAAGCCGGAGCAAACCTAGAGCCCATTGCCGTGCCATGGACCTGGTAAAACCATTGGGAATCGTGAAGAAAAACGTTTTTTGATAGAATCATGTCAGTCATTTCCAGCAGGACCTCATTATGTGAATAATAGTCTGCTGTTCTTTGTCCCAGGAAATATTGTAATGCCTTCACTCCAAACTCTTTCTTAATACATGTATAAAGGCTTGTCACATCCATAGTCACAAATATAAGGCTCTCAGACCATACCAAGCCTTCAAACTTTCCCAAGATTTCTTTGGTGTCCTTAATATAAGTCGGCACGTTTTGTACTAAGGGCTGTATGTAGCGATCCACATACTCTGAGAGTCTGTCCTTGGGAAAATTTACCCCCGAAATGATAGGGCGGCCCGGTGGAAAGGGACCCCTTATGTATATTTTGTAGAATGTAGATACACAGGAACGTTGGTTCTGAGACCGTCAAGTATCTACACTACTCCTCACTTAATAGGCCAGTCTCCCGCCACTCTACAAGTCTCAAGTTGTAGTGTGTTCCTAATGTCTTTATGGGGTTCCCTTGGAGCTTGATGTAACAGGATGTATCCGCCAATTGGCGATCTATCTCCCTCATATAACTTGACCTTTCCATAATCACCACATTCCCCCCCTTATCCGCTTCACGGATGACAATTGAGGGATCCGATATGAGTTCCTTGTGAGCTTTGTTCTCAACTGCAGTAAAATTGTGATTTTTCAAGTTCGGGGGTGGGTTGCTCCAGAAGTTTGTAAAACCCTTGCGCAACCCTGTATCTAAAAGATCTATGTTAGGGTGTGTGCCAATCGGGATGTATTTTGATTTTGGTTTAAAGCCACTATCTAGTGACACATCCTCAGCGATTTCCAATTCATTTATAATCAGGTCTACCTCAATCTGTGTTTCATATTCTACAGACATCATCAATTGAATAACATTTACATCTGTTACAGTATATGCTGGAGGGACACGTTCCTCCAAAGGTTTAGTACGGATGGGCGGATTATGCAGAAATTATCCTTCAGTTTTATTGATCTTATACATTTAGACATATCCACAAACATGTCAACATCATTGCCCATCTGATTGGGGCAAAACCCAAGCCCTTTAGTTAGTACAGAGACATCTTCTTCTGACAGAACTTTGTCAGAGAGATTAACAACCTTTAATTCCTGTGCAACCTCATCCCTATTCCTACCTAATCCCTCAAATTCTCTGTTTTCTTGGACTCTCAGAGTATGTGGATCACTACATACAGCCCTTAGTACAAAACTTGCCGGCTTATATTAAGGATACCAAAGATATCCTGGGAAATTTTGAAGGCTTGACATTGTCTGAGAGCCTTACATTTGTGACTTGTTAACTAGGTGTCTGTTTAATTGAGGATCAGTTAGGACATGGATTGAAATACAAAATGTGTGTTAAATCAAATGCCTTTGTTGGATGTGTGTGGTAGTAAAGTGCAAAAGTTTTTTTAGCCCTGTGGATTTTTGTTCTTTGCATTGTGGCATAAACATGTGTTGTTTAGCATGCCTCCTTTGTCTGGCCAGTGTGTGAATGTGTTTGTAATAGTGGGCCATCATTTGCCTTGGCTGAGCATCAAAGTTGTGGCCAAGGGCCATTTTTTAAAGTCCCTGTCTAACCATATAGGCCTGCTTTTGTTCATTGTTTTCCAGGCCTCCTGCTTGCTGTTATTGTGTTGTGACCATGTGGCAGGCGGCTATTTTGTGAGTGCACCCAGTGTGTTTTTACCATAGGCCTGCATTATCTGCCTTCCCACAAAATGCTTTTTTTGTAGTATTAATTTCACCAAGTTTTTTTCATCTGTGATGTTAAAATAAATGCCTTAGTTGGATGTGTCTGGTTGTAACTTGCAAACCTTTTTAGCCCTGTGAATTTTCATTTTTGGCATTGTTGCATTAAAGATGTCAGTCAGCCCAAACCACTTTATTCGGTTAGTAAAAACCATAAAAGTACACTGCGTACAACTTATACCACAACAATAAAAATATCAAAAATATTAAGCACCATAAAACATTTCATCACCAGGTTAATAAAAAGACAATTAAAACTAGCTTTGACCATCAGCAACTCACATGTTTTACAGCGAGACCCCTCAGGACAAAAGGCAAACATTAAAACAAAGTTCCTCTGTTCATAAAGAAGCAACAGAAGTACTAAACATAATGGGCTCCATTTTGATGGCGGGTGGGGCGATGCGCCCGCCATCTCAACCACATTTATCCCCTGCTAAATTACCATGCGGGGGTACCGTGGTGGATGAAAAGAGTGTCCGCCGCTAATCTGCCAGTTGGCAATAGTCAGGATGCCTGGTGGTTCAGGCCTTTCCATGGTGGCGATGCCGCCATGGAAAGGCAGGCGGAAAATGCTTTGCGGGCAAGTTGTGGGCCCCCGTGGAGGGCTGCACTTGGGGGAGACCTATGGTACCCTCCTACATTGCCGCACACAAGGTGGCAGGCACGCGAAGTGCCTGCCACTTTGTGCATGGCAAAGTGCAACATGCCATTCTGGCATTGCTGCGGGTACTGATTACAACAGCACCCTCCGCAATGTTAGGTACACAGGATGTGACCGCCAAGGTTGCGGTCGCATCACCGCATACAGGATACGACCGCCAGGGCGGCGGTCACATCCCAGCACCGCTAGGGTGGCGGGCGGGTGGAAGTCCGCCCGCCATCCTAATGGGGCCAAATGTGCCTTCTTTTCCTTTGCCTAGCAGCGGCAACTAAAAGACTTGCAATACTAAAAGTCTCCCAGGGATCATTCAGCATCTGCAGGTATAATATTGCAGCCTGATCTGAGTAAAGCCTTTTCTCTTTGAAATAGGTACTAAATACTTCCTACGCATGTCGATAAAATAATCACAAAACATTGTAAAGTGCATAGTGTCCTGGTGGAGAAATTATCACATGTACATGGGCCAAGATCACTGACCCTACTCCAACCCTGCGGTTCGGCCAGTAGACAATGCAAAAAGTTAAGACGGAATCTGATTAAAAAAAAACAATGTTAAGGCTTAGTGATAATTTTCAGATAGGGTTCTGTCAATGGAGATGTTTTTAGCAAGAGGTAATAAAGATGTGTTGTTTAGCATGCCTCCTTTCTCTGGCCAGTGTATGAGTGTATTTGTAATAGTGGGCTATCATTTGCCTTGGCTGAGCCTCCCATTGTGGCCAGGGCCATTTTGTAAAGTCGGTGTCCATACTCCGTATAGGCCTGCTTGAGTGCATTGTTTTCCTCCTGCTTCTTGTTGTTGTGTGACCTCTGACTGGTGGCCATTTTGTGGAGGCGGTTAGTGTGCTTTTGCCATATAAGCCTGCATGTAGTAGTACTAGTAGTAGCACAGACCAATGGGTTATCTGAGTCTTAAATTACCACCACTAGGCAGTCCACAAAATATATAAAGGGAGAGGGAAAGCAGACTGAGAAACCAGAAAACATCAAGCTACAGAAAGACTAATAGTACAGAGTCAGAGGCAGTTTGATTTGATGTAAAAAAAAATTAGACTCTAGAAATAATAAATAACTAAGTTGGTAGGTAATGCTGGGATAAGAAGAATTTAGAAAAAGACATATTGAAGAAGATTTGGTAAAATATAGAATTAGGAAACGGAAATAATAGTTCTAAAGAAATATGGTGCAGTCAAAGTTAGGGAAATATATATTAATATTAACAACAGGAGGACTTACTGGGGCCAGCAGAGCCATCTGCAGAGGAGCGATCCTTCTGTGAGGCACCTCCTCCCGCTCCCGCATGAGCGGACCCCGTCTTCTTATTGACCCTATATGCTGATAATGTAAGACTTAATTAAAAAGAAAAAAATTGATCGGTGTGAAATAAATATTAAAAAATCGCTCCAAAAAGATTTTTGAACTGGGAACGGCAATTGTAATAAAATTGAACTTTCTAATCAGATCGACTAGTAGTAGACTAGTATCACGTTCGTAGGCTGTCCTATCTTTATTATTCCACAGTTCCATTCTGATTCCAGAATCCTAAACCTAAGTACCTATCCGGCCTATTCCAAAGACTTTGGAATGAATTGCAAAAAAATTATATTTGCTTCTAAGTTCCGATCTCATTCGCAATCATTTCAACCTCCTTGACGGGCCAATTTACTAAGTCTGCATTTATTTTAGTCTTCTAAAATGCATAGAAGGGAGGATGCATATTGCATACACCAAATTGGTTGGTTGCTGAGTTGCTATATTATTCACTCACTAACACAAAAGGCTCTACTAAGGATTAAGGAGTCAGCAGCATGTGAGAGGAGGACGCATAACGGGGGGGCGCTAAAAAATTACCAACTAATACTAAGTAACTAACTAACTAACTACCTACCACTATCTTAGTGACTGGAAAACGGAAATGAGTCTCTCTAGTCTGCATTACCAAACTTAAGTTCTCTAACCTCTCATACATAATCAGTCCAAAGGAGCGCAAAGTTGCAAACAAGTGAGATTAGGAGCACCGAGTACCTGTCTAGAAGAATGAGAATCAGAAAACATAAGATTTTTAAACGTAACTAACCAGCATGTAAGCAGCAGCAGCATACTGTGCGGCAAAATCCCTCATGGGAACTCCCTATCGACAGTCAGCTAAACCTGCTTGGAAAGCCCTACACTGGCTGCCCATTCGGGAGAGAATCCATTTCAAAGCTCTTTGTATTACTCACATATTGCTTGGAGGAAATGGACCAAAGATTATCTCCCCTTTTGCTAAATTCTACCAAGCTAACAGACCTCTAAGATCGGATGAATTGCACTTGGCCTGTGTCCCAAGGATTAGAAGAGCTAGAAGCGGAGGTCGGCTTTTTTCCTACAATGCCGCCAAGCTTTGGAATTCCCTTCCCTTCCAGCTACGGAAAGAAACTAGTCACCTGACTTTTCCCAAGCTACTGTAGACCTGGCTCTTCCCCAGATAAGTTCCAGAGACCTGTTCTTACTTCTAGTGCAGGGATGCCCATGGGTAGCCATGCGCTTTACAAATGCTACTTCTATTCTATTCTTGCTATTTAGGAAAAAAGTATATTCGCAATAACACTGAACAGGACACACAAATGTAATATAATTAGCTACTCATCAAGACCCATGACCTCAACACCTAGCAGGTCCAGCAGGTCCTGCCGGTGGCCCTAGATGTTGGATGACTGGTACATTAGTTGGTTATGGGTGCACCGCACTTCAGAGCAGCAAAACGCTGCCCAGCGCACCCTTGCTGGCGGTGACGCACCTGGATCCCATTCCCAGACTCAGGCCTGCCACCTGCTGCCAGGGTTAAGGGGAGGTGGGTGGTGCTGCACAAAAAAAAGAGTGCAGCTACCTCTACCTCAGAAAATAAGGCCCGGGATGTACCCCTTCCAGGCGCCGCTTTCTACAAGGAAAGGTGGCGCCTGTTTTCCCAAGTTGCACTCTGCATAGTACTCTTTTTGGCCAGGTTTCTGGGAAATGGGGGTAAGAAAAGAAAATGTAGGAAGTAAAAAATTAAGTCAGGAGAAATTGTAGGAAAGTAAAAGAAGAAAAAGCAAGTAGTAGGAAAACTGTATAAAAACGCTGTAAAATACACAAAAGTAGAAAAAAACACAAAATATACGCTTGGGAAAGGAGAGAGAAAGGGCCCGATTCACAGAATTAACTTAAGACAAAATCCTAAACTTACTACTTTTGGTATTCTCAGAATGCACTTACTACTTTTGGTATTCACAGAATGCACTTACTGCTTTTGGTATTCACAGAATGGATTTACGACTACCAACTTTACGTCCGCACTTGAGCCGGAGATTCTGGCCCGGAGGCGGAGCTCCCGGCCCGGAGTCAGAGATTTCGTCCGTGGCTAAATCTCCGTCACCGGCCGGAATCCCCACCTTTGAGCTGGAAGCTCTACCTCTGGGCCGGAAGCTCCGCCTCTGGGCTGGAAGCTCTGCCTCTGGGCCGGAAGCTCTGCCTCTGGGCCGGAAGCTCTGCCTCTGGGCCGGAAGCTATGCCTCTGGGCCGGAAGCTCCACCTCCGAGCCCTAATCTCCGGCCAGAGTGCGTACGTAAAGTTAGTAGTCGTAAATCCATTCTGTGTATACCAAAAGTAGTAAGTGCATTCTGTGAATACCAAAAGTAGTAAGTTTAGGATTTTGTCTTAAGTTTGTTCTGTGAATCGAGCCCATTGAAACGAAATAAACATGATTCGAAAGTTTTAGGAACAAAGGATTGAAAAGATTTAGGGAGGATTGAAAACCTCCAGGCAACCAGACAAGATAAACAAGATGGCCACCGTGCACATGTACGACCGCGTGGTGACGTTTGCGCGATATTTCCCCCCGCACACACAATCAGTGTGTTTGGGGGAAAATTATCTTGAGAACATGCGGAACAAGCACTCTGCATGCTCGTGGAACTCCGCGTAGCACTGGGGAGTTTTTTTGCATCACGGAGTTCCTCGTATCGCTGCTACGCGAACTCCACCCAGGCTTAGTCTCATTATAGATAAGGTCCCCCTCACTATTAGGAATGTTTATGCCCCTAAGCAATCTGATACTGCTTTTTAGCCCACCATCGCACAAATATTGACAAAATTTCATGACTCTTACTTTATTCTAGGAGGAGACTGCAATTAAATAATGGACCAGGTTTTAGATAGACAATCCTCAGTTCATTTTTCATCCCATAAAATGCATAAGCTGTTTCACTCTGTTATCCATTGTTCACTTTTAAGATTGGATCATATATTTCTTTCTAGGTCTCTTGCACAGTTTATCATTCAATTACATATTTCTCCAATTGTGCTTTCCGACCACGCTATGGTCATTACAGACTTGGATTTGGTTCCCACCTGTCCTCCCTTGCATCACTGGAAATTTAACAGCTATTTATTGCAAGATGCTCAATTCTCTAGTTTTTTTACTGCCTTTGCTTCTGATTTCTTTTCCTTTAATGATAATATGGAAGTCTCTCCTTCCTTGCTGTTGGAAACATTCAATGCCTCGGCACGAGATGTCATTTTAAATTATGTTTCTAGACAAAAGAAGATGCGGTTAAAAGAACATACTAGACTTCTCTCATCGATTAAATCTTTAGAAAATAAATATTTTTCCTCTAAAATTCCATCAGACCTTAGTGCTCTGCTTAAAGCCAAATTGCAATTTAACTCTATTTCTACAGAAGATGCCTCCTCTATACTTCTTCAGAAAAATGCACGTTATTATGGCGGGAGGAATAAAGCTGATAGGTTATTAGTGAATTATCTTAAAGGAAGGAAGGAGCAACACATTAATGATTTAAATTCCACATCAATGGGTAAGTTGCCTACTAATCACCAGGCTATTTTAAAAGAATTTGTTACGCTTTATAAAACTCTCTTTATAAAACTCTCTGTACAACTGAATCAATCCCTCCTTCATCCACAATTGTGTACTTTTTTAACCATACCCCTCATTCTGTCACTCCTGATTTAGATTTTGATTATTTAGAGAGTGTCCTTTCTTCTGAAAAAGTCCTGCAGCCTTACAGCGCTTAAATTGGGATAAACACCTGGTCCAGAGGGTTTCACAGTAGTGTTTTAATCTCCATTTCCGTAGCACCTTTTTTCCCTATTTGTATCCATTATTTAGTCATTTTATTGCATCTTCTTCTACTTTTGGCCCTTTCCAAGAAGCTATAATTTGTCTTCTTCATGAAGAAGGTAAAGACCTGTGCAAATGTAAAAATTGTAGGCCTAGATCTTTACTGAACATTTATTATAAACTTTTTGATAAGCTCCTAGCTCTCTGTTTAGAATTCTTTCTTCCCTAGTTTATTGGAAAAGAACAATCAGGGTTTATCAAGGGAGGGCTTATATCTGATAATGCACGACAGTCTTTGAACGTCCTCAGTAAAGCTCATTCTTTTAAATCTTCTCTCACAGCCATAACAATTGATGCCAAGAAGGCATTTGATAGAGTAAATTGGGATTTCTTATTTCAATCCTTAAAATGGCATGTGTTTGGACCTAAAACTTAGCTCTTTTTTATATCATGCACCCCGGGCATCTGTAATGGTTAATGGCATGATTTCTTCATAGTTTCCTCTTAATAGGGGGGGTAGACAAGGTGGGCCACTTTTTCCTTTATTATTTGTCCTAGCTCTTGAGTCCTTCCTTTCTCGGATTTGTCTGAATCCTTCTATCTCTGGCTTTCCTTATAGAGACTGGCATTTAAACTTTTCTGCTTATGCAGAAAACATTCTTCTCTTTATCTCTTCTCCTGCTGTTTCGCTACCTGTTCTATCACACAAACTTAAAACGGAAATTCTCCCACTTACTAATTACACATTTAGTACATTCGTACTCACTGGTTATCAGTGGTGCACTTCTACAAAAATTAAGTATTTGGGGGTATGGTTCAAAAATTCCATCCCAGATGAGGTTAAGATTAATATTACAGAACTTAGCACTAAAATTGATAAGATTCTCTCCTCTTGGAATCCTTTACTTTTATCATGGTGGGGCCATTTGGATTCTAGTGAAATGATGATTTCCCCCCTTATTGTTATATCTTCTTTCTATGTTGTCAATTCACATCCCTAAACCTTTTTTTTTCAAATCAACACGTTGCTCCTTAAATTTCATTGGAAACATAAAAAGTTGAGAGTAGCATTATTAATTCTACAAATATCCAAGAGCTTTTGTCTTATGCCAATCAGCCCTTTGGACTCCTGATTTATCCTCGTACTTTTCTATATTATGGCTAGATGTTGAACGTACTTCTCTTCTTCCATTTAGCTTTAAAGAGATTTTATCTCTTACTGCTAAGACATCATTACTTCATTCACCTATCTTATGGAATACAATATTGCTGCTTAATTCGACTTTTCTTCCACTCCTCTTGGATATGGCCTTGTTTTTGAAAATGCCGATATGGTACAACTCTTTACTCAAGATAAATATTAGGCCTTTTTTTGGGCGTACCTGGCTCCTATATATTTTTTCCTCAATTTTGCTTTATTTATCACTGCCCCAAAATTCTTTTATACTCGCTTTTTATCATTGATGAATGGGATACTTGGGTTTATTTCTTCTTACATACTCTTTGAAGAAGGTTCCTATCTCTTTTTGGAATACGGTATTGGCACGTATATATAAAATCTTACGATTTGCTGGTATTACACAATCTATATTTTTTGTTCACCATTGCATATATTTTACTCCCTTGCAGTGCTCCAAATTCATCTCCGATACCCGTGCTAAATGTTGGTCTTGCGATTTTCTCAATGCAGATTTAATGCATATCTTATTCAATTGCCCCAATGCCCGCAATTTCTGGTACAGAGTTTGGGCTCAGATTAAGAGGATTTTTAATTTTGATAGCCCTTTTAATATTATTTATCTTTTTTTGGGAACATTGTCCAATTCGCTCAATCCATCTTTCCCTAGAAATACATTATTAGATATTCTGTTGGCGATTGCTTTTCATCAGATTAGTGAGAACTGGAAAACATCAGATGAGTTATCCTATAAAGTGTGGTGGGATTCGGTGAGTACCCATCATACGTTAGACACGATGTATGCTGTACAATGTACATTTTCTCATAATGCACAAGTTTTATGGTTATCTCTTAGTTCATATCTCAACCAAGCTGTTAGTGAGGTGTCAAGTATTGTATCTGTATCTTCTGAAAATGTTCGTCCTCCCTGAATCTTCTCTCTCTGTCCTCCTTTGATATTAGATTTCATTTTATATATGTTTACCGATATAGGGGCAGATTTACAACAACGTAACGCAGCACGGTGCAGCAAGTAATTTTGCTGCGTCGTGCTGCGTTAGTTTGGAAAGCACAGAGATGCAACATATTTACAAGAATATGTCACATTTCTGTGCTTCCCCTGCGATGGCGCACAAACTGCAGCCATGCGCCGGCGCAGGCACCCTTGCACCATAGTGCAAGGATGCCTGCGTCGTGGGGGGAGTTTTTTGTGCAGGAAGGGGCACCTTACTGCACAAAAACAATCACAAGAGGCTTTTTCCTCTTTCAATGCGTGCTGTAGAATTGAAAGAGAAAAAAATGAGGAGAAGTTAAAACATTTCACCTCTAGGGTGGCGTAGCATTCAGACACATCTCCAGAATTACGATTTCTCGTAAATCTGGAGATGTGTCTTGTTCCATGGGTGTTGCGTGGGAACACCCACAGCAACACCCATGGAATACCCCTTCCACGCACAGTGCTGCATGTAAAGGGGCCATATTTACAAGGAGACGAAAAGTCACGCAGGGTGGCTTTTCCCCTCCTTGTAAATATGGAGGAGCCGCCTGTGCCACCAGTACGCCACGAAAGGTGGCGTACTGGTGGCGCAGAGGGCTTGTAAATCTGCCCAATAATGTTTATTATATGAGGTTAATTTAGAGGCAAACTGTTGTTACTTTTGTCAAATATTTATGATTCATTATAAGATTTCTCCTTTACCCTCCCTTCCTTCCCCTTCCTCCCTTTACTTTTCCCTCCCCCATAAAATTATAAAACTTTTTTATGGGCTTCTTGTTGGTATCTAATACTGCTTATTCACTTTTGATTATTATTGTTGATCTTTTTGTGTTATTGTTATTCAGTATGTAATGATTTCAACAAAGTCTTTTAACATGAAAAAAGAAAGCTGCTCCCTTTCCTAGCTGCAAATAGGCTCACCTCTATCCAAAGAGTTGATGTTAATCTTCTTTTCTGATCTTTCCAAATGCATAATAGGGGAGAATATTGTTTTCATTTTGCATTTAGAATCCTTTGATAGAGTCTTAGACCTCACATCCTTGGTATGGTTTTCCCTAACTTTTGTCTTGAAACCTCCTATTCTTGCTGACTTCCTTTTTTCTGGCCTTAGAATTCTTTTCACTTTACCGCTGCTAACTAGTGCTGAAGTGCTTGTGCCCTCTCTCTAAAACATGATAGCATTAGCTTAGCCACAATTGGCATATGTAATTTACTTATAGATCCTCCAAAAAGTGCACTATGTGACCCAGGGCCTGTGAATAAAATGCTACTAGTGGATCTGCAGCACTGATTGTGCCATTCAATTAGGTAGCCCTATAAACATGGCTCAGGCCAGCCATTGCAGAGCTTGATGTTCAGTTTAAACTGCCATGTCAACCTGGCAAGTTAAAGCTCTTTCCAGGCCCAAACCTGCCTTTTTAATACATATATGTCACCCATAGAATAGGCCTTGGACAGCCCAAGGGCAGGATGCAGTGTATTTAAAAAGTAGGACATGTAGTTTTAAGTTTTCCTGTCCAGGCAGTGGAATTCGTTTTTCACTTCTGCAAGGCCTATCTCTCCAATAGGATAACATTGGGATAAACGTATTACATTTTATAAGTGTAATTTCCAATTGGGAAAAGATGTATATTTCGAGTTTGGTGTCTCTGGACTTACATTTTAAAATCACAACTTAAGCTAAAGTTAGATTTTAAGTTGCATGTTTGAAAATGTCACGTCTGCTGTGAGTGACAGTTTGGCCTTGGCATTTCCTCTAGACATCCACACACAATGGGAGCTTAGGTGTGGTCTTAATGGGCCATTAACTGTCTTGATGGGAAGGTGGGCTAAGCACAGCCCCACTTACACCTGAATAGGCTATGTCCTGACTCCACACAATATGCCTGATAACCCCACATTGTCACAATATAAATATCTTCCTAGACAGTTATAAACATCATAAGTAAATACAAAATATGTGTCTCATAAATCATGTGCAAAAAATGTCAAACAAACATAAATAATTGAGTTGAAACAATTTTTGTAAATAAAAAACCGAATTATTTGGTTTTATTCAATACTTAATATATAAAGATAAAAACAGTGCAAATATTCAACATATTATGTTCACTATTAAAAAGATTTAAAAATACAAATCATGTATATGACAATTATATTTCAAGAAGTACAATCCAATTATTAGTGCTGTGGCAGAGCTGTATTTTATTCGACGCGCGTTTTGGCGTTTGTGATGCCTTCGTCAGGAAGTAAGGCCACAAATTCCTAAAATTCATAAAAACATTACTTAAGTAAATAATCCTATAGTTTGAAATAGTGATAAGATTTATGGGGTCTGCATTTTAATTTAAAAACAGACAATCATGAAATTGGACACATATTTAAAAAGTGGTAATATTTAGTATGCCTTCAAGGTAACAAATACTCAAAAAACCAGCAGTACATTGATATATAGACTGCATATGTGGCAGTAATAGCCATGAGGGTATATTATACTCTATCAGCTGAAAATAGCAAAATACAAATACAGCATGTTGATATGAATTGAATCAGAAAATAAGACAAAGCGATAGATGTGAAAATAACTTGGACTGAATAAGGTGTATTTATACAGAGATGGATTCGTAAATGAATCGATGATATTCTTATCTTAATGGCTGTATAGAGAATATATCTCTCATAGATATCAAATAATAAGTCCTATATACGCAGCTATAAGAGTTTAAATATAGTTCAATGGATGGAAAAAGATAAGTCCCAAATGACTCAGAGCAGATTGTGTCATGCAGAGAGTTGTTGTAGCAAGGTGACTATTACATGTAACACCTGTAGAGCTAGAGCAGGAAGCCTGGATATATTTGAGAAGCTGAATACTTCTGTATAGGATAACACCTAATAATATTGGGTAATAAATGGGTATAATCATTAACATATACAGTGAAGATTAAATAATAGTGATTTGGGTGGGCAATGTGTTATATAGATGATAACAAACCTTATATTGTTATATGAATAAATGTAATTCAGGGCGACCTTTGATGTGAAATTTCTTGATATGTAATATAGTCCTGGAACGACGGCGGGGTTAAAATATCCTTAATGTGACACGAGTGTCAGAGGATATGAAATTAAAAAATCTATAAATGAGAACATAATAAGAGTAATAAGTGTTATTTCAAAAAGAATATGTCCTAAAATGTATTCTCTAGGTTACTAACAGTATATATGCTTTACCTTTTTATGAATATGTGCAATCATGCAGCAAGTGCATTATTTGCAGATTTTTAAAATCGATGGATCAGCAGATGGGGCGCATGAACAGGGATGGATGCCCTGAAAAATAACGGAACATCTAATATTAGGTTAGGTACTCGTATATCTTTAGTGGATCTAGTGACTATATATTATCTCTTGACATGAAGTAATGTCAAATAAATCATGAAAGCATAATGTTAATCGTGCTTATATATTAACAAGGGGGTAGAAAGGTTTAATGTAGAACACAATGGAATGTTTAAAGTTATTAAATGGGTTATAAGAACCTCAACATGGCTATCTATTGCTGCGATTCTATTGATCCTCAACGACGCTCTATGTGGGGGACTAATACAATCATTACAGTTACATGACTGATATGTTACGGTTCGTTCCTAATACGGACCGGTTAGCGCTTACCTTATTTCTTTATTCCTGCGCACGCTGTGGACTGTCATAGAATGATGGCAGTCTGGCGTTCTGTGTGATAAAATTTGGCTAAGCAATCATGTCGTGGTTTTAAATGCCGTGAGGTCGCGGGAACGCCAATGATAACTGACGTATTGTAGTGTAGTTCCTATTATCCCAATAGGCTCTGCGCATTGGAATAATATCTTCAATAGTATAGACCTAGGGCAGAGGTTAACTAGGTCTTCTACTGACGATATTAGACTTAAAGTTTTTGGTTTTGCCAGCTAGCTCAGAGTTCACTAGAAACTTTCTCGAATAGGCAAGGAGGAGTTTAACCTCCCTGGATAGACAAGAAGGGATTTAGTTTCTGACAACCATAGAACATGACAACTTTGCTCTCCCCTAATCAAGAGTGTATCTCTAGAGTCGTGTGAAAACAAAAGACAACTTATTTCACTCAGTCAGTACGTGCATTCTTAGTTTCACCAGATTGTAGAGAAAAGGAAGAGACGGGCGTGTTCAATAAAAAAGGGTATTTATTGATCAGTCTCTTTTCTCGTACAAGAGAAATGAAGCGATATTATTGCGATACTTATGGTTAAGTAAAGTGCATACAATAAAAGCAGGAGTATAAAATAATACTGCAGAAGCATTGATATGGTTTCTAAGCCATATGATATTTAAAACTGATAAAATAGATACATACATATATACATTTGACTAATCGTACTCAACTGGTGCTTCTAACCACGCCTACCCCAGTGTACCTGACCTAAGCCTAATACGTGGGCGGGAGTAGATAAGTAGCAGTTTAAGTTAAGTTTGTTTTGCCAAGGGACTGACTCAAGAATTCTCTGCAAGGGGTTGTTCAGTTCTGTACCTGAGGTCTAGAATGATTGAGGGCTGGTATCTCTCGTCTCTGGTCTTGATATTCCAGCTGCCTGCGAGGGCTGCTTGGAAGCGCCGGAGCTGGATTTCTCGGTAGGAGAAAAGCAGCGTCTCGTTCTCAGCGCGTCAGGAAGGCGGGGCAGCGCGTGTGGGCTTCGCTCTCTGCTGGGCTCCTCAGCACGTCTCGCTGCTCCGATCTCGTCACCACCGCGTGTGTTTGCTTAAGGCAATGTCGGTAATATTTATACCTGTAAGGTGCCGAGATTGACGTAAGGATGGACATGGATACGTCAATAAGGATGTCATACGAACGGGCTTGTTCGCACATTCTTTTGCTGAAGTTCTCGGTGAAATCAAAACAATGGCCGCAGGGATTTTCCCAGGTTGTCATAGGTTTGATTTGTTTTGAGAACTCCGTATGCCTTATCAGGGGCTGGAGGAATAGTGCTTGCCTAATTAGATGGCAAGCGTTATGACCTAATCAGATAACGCGTTCCTGTGCCGTGGTGTGGCTTAATCAGATAACGGTTTTTTGTACCGTGGGATGGCTGCTAGTTAATTATTAACCAGAACAGGGTCAGGAATAGGGGGATCGATACAGAACCTATAGGAATACATCACACCCACTCCACGCAGACTATGTCCATATTTAAAAATCTAGGCATAGTAAGAATACTAGTAGAGCATGTGTATACCGTACCACCCCAAAATACATTCATATGCATTTTGAAACCATGAAGTATACTAAAAGATAAATATATGCATTATATGCACTCAAGCAGTAGAAAATGCTAAATTAATCACGCATATTCATACATCATTATTAATAAAATATTGAAAAATAACACATGAAATGGCTCTTAATACAGAAGAGAAAAAAAAATGCGAGACCATTTCATCACAAAATAAAATATTTATGAACATGCCAGAGGGCAGCTAATGTCTCTAAAGTTCCTAAAATAGAAATTTAGTTCCCTAAGAATAGTTTCTACTTTAAGCAGAAGATAAGTGTCCCGAAAAACTGCAAAATATTTTGGGGCCGCTGAAAAAATTATGTTCCGCTATCCGTAAACTGGAAAAAATTGTTCATGATACTTTATTATCAGAGTTGAAGGCCAAATTCAGGGTGTTGGGAACGCCGTGTGCTAGCCTGCTCAAAAGTCATTTTTTCTGCTCTGGTGAGAACATCATATCATTTAGACTCTCGAAAAAACTGTCAACAGCTTCCTGCAAAAGTTCAATTAACTCGGAAAAAGATGTTACCATGCATTCATGAGCATGATTGCCTTCATTGATGTTTTGATCAGCATAACTGACAGAAGGTCGTACCTGATCGATGCTGCTTTCATCTTGAACCTCACTACCCCTCAATCGTAGTGGTGAAGTCTCCACGAATGCCGTCATCAGGATTGGTAGCCGCAGGGGACAGCACAATGCATGAGCCGTGACCGGACCCAACAAAGTTTCTGCATCCATTGGCGCATCCGATTGTAGCGTCAGACAGGTGTCTAACACGCATTCTTCTCCGCATAGCAAGCACCTTAATACAGGTAAAACACAGCTTTGCCACATTGGTCTAAATGAAAGAAACCAAGTCATGTTTAGGTCTCTAAGCCGGGACATTCCAAGGATTTTAGATATCCGGTCCCGGTATCCAATGGCTAGGATTGTTTCTTCCCTTGTCGCAGGTGTTTTGTCTGTGACACGGTTTGCCATAGCGAAATAACAGAATCAAAAATAGGATTCCTGCCACTAGTCCCAAAAGGAGAGGAAGTCCACCAAAGATGGAATGGACAAAGTCCGGAAAAATACCCAGAATGGCTTTAAATGGTGTTAAAGCCCCCGAAAACACTGTCTTAAATACATTTGAGACTCCACTGGTATCAGAAATATTTAAGATTTCGTTCAGGATTTCTGCGAAATGTATGGGGGAATTAGTTGATAACAATGAATGAATCTCTGCCGTTGTCCTTGCAACTTTGAGATCATACGTTTCTTTTGATGACGTGAGCCTGGTCGGCGTCTGAAGGAGCACTGTTTTCATTCTGCTTAAAGTATCAACTCGAATGGAAGCAATTTTCAAATTCGGCCATAACCTTATCTCCCTGTCTGGCATTGCGCTGGGGAACAATACTCGTTCACAGCACATAACCTTCGCAGTCGTAGTTATGAGATAAGCTATTCCGGGCACTAAGCTACAACATCTGCGGTCTACGATTATAATGCAACTCCCGTTCGATAGTCTCCTAAAGAATGGTTCTATTTGTGTCGCAGGTGTGCCTAGCTGGTGACATGAAAGGTTATTTGAGGACCCTTCACAGGCTCCGTGTAAACTAATACCATCACACAGAAGTGTACCGCTTAGTGACATGGCACAATTATTGCCACTAAGAAACACTTTCCGGCCTTTATTACTGACACAAGCATGTGAATAGGGCAAGTTCCATGTTGACTTAATGTACCCTTTACCCAATTTTTCGTACATGCCAGCCTGTATATATTTTTGGCAATATTGAAACCTGAAAGTAGATATTGGAATATTAATTATTCCATGTATTATCCATTCACTGACAGGTCGTTCTGACATTGTCAATGGTAATCTCTCGAGTTTCTCAATGCTCAGGATTGTATAATCAGCACCCTTCTGTGCCATACTGATTTGTTTATCAGTAAGGTTAAAGATATTGAACAGTGACGTTGTGTTGATTAAACGCCAAGGCACATAGCCTGAACGCAGATTTTGTAACGTCCAGCCAAGTTGTACAATAGAACGCAATTGAGACTGACCGTGTTGTAACAACAGTAAGTCTTGCGATATTATGTCGATTGCTGAAGACACAATGCTGTCCAAAGAGTATATTCTGGAGGACAGAGTCATTAACCCATTGTCCACTACAGAAAGTGATTTTTCCAAATTAATACGGTCAATTTCCCGTATTCTCTCTGATGTTTCAATTTGAGTTATTTTCCAGGCTTCGTTATAAGCTGCATATACAGAGGCTGCTATGAAGCGTTTTTAACGCTGTTTGCGCGGTCCCATAATGAAATCACGCAAGTCAGCACCATCAGTAAGTAAAGTCAGGTGTTGCTTAATTTCTGCCAGTGTGGATGTTTGTAGCCATTGAAGGCAGAGCTTGCCCACACTGTACGTGGTAATTATCCCTGGGTGTTGTCTTTGGGAATATAAAGGGTCTGGCCTGGTCAATGTGAACCCTTGGATTTTGTTCAGGAATCTGTCTTGACAGTTATTTGTATCTGTGGGCCAGATCAACCACTTTTTCCAATCAGGATGTGTTCTGTTTTGGCTTAATATATGGTTTACGTCTATCTCAACATCTATAGAGCTATTACTGTTCATTGATGGCTTTGGAATAGACGGTTTGTTTAAGTCTTTGATTTTGGCTAGGCCAAGACAGGTAGTTTGTTGAACAGTGTCATTCAAAATATAATTTGTTCTGGGATCATGCAGGCTCTAAACAATGATTCTATACCTTGTACTTGCCATTCCTTTGTACCCCAAACACTTTTTACTTCAACATTTTTGTCCCAGTAATCAAAACCAAATGTACTCATTTGCTCAAAAAACGAGTTTGAATATATCAATTTAGTGTTTGTAAGCATGGTCTTTGTACCTGTCTTATTTGATAATTTGAAATAAAATGTTTCTGCATTGCTTGTGTTGAACCCTGAAAAATATGAATATTTGTCATAAAATGTTCTTGACCTACCTTTTGGAGGGGTTGCACAGTGTTCCCATTGATTATAATTCAAAACATTTCTAGGTTGTGCAGATTTATGCAGATAATGATTACTATAGTGATTATAGCAGAACATTTTATCATAATTAGACGAACCCTGCAAATAATCATGTTTTGTAAATTTAGCAGACATCACTAGGTCAGACATCATATTATTAATGCTTTCAACGTCCCAATCATCAGCAACTGAGCTTGGTTTTACAAAGTCACTCAATGAGATCTTGATTTGATGTGGATACTTCAGGATTTCAACCGGACCATAGATTTCATAATCAGTATTGTCCCATGCTACCCCACCGGGTATAGGATTGGCTGTGAAGTTGACTGAAGAAAGTTCTCTTTTCTCGACGTGTGAAGACGTGTGTGGTTTGAGGACCAGGTTGATTTTCTGGCTTGCTGTGTCCATTTTAGCATATTTTCCCTCAATGAAGTGTCCCAAACATAGTACCATGATGAGCCAAAGTATGAGGATTATTGCACCTAAGGCCACCCAGAATTCAATCCATGGAGAAATCAGATAGGTTTCTTTCAGATGTTGAAAAAGTTCCTTAGCTTTATCTTTAAAGGTTTTTGTTGATGTTTGTTCCTTTGATTCACTCAGGTCTTCAGATGAATCATTGAAGTTGATGAAGTAACCGGATGCCGTTCTGTCTATTGTTCCTATTGTTTCAGGATTGCTGTTTGCTTTATTAGTGTGTTTTGTTGCAGCAGCATAGTCATTTGTTACTTCATTGTAGATTGGTGTGTCTCTGCTAAATGTTTTTATTTGGGTTTTTAGAGGTTTAAGTTCCATAGCATTGTTGCATAGTCCTTGTTGTTGTTCTGTTGGCATTTCAAATGTGAGTAGCCTCTTAGATTGAACCTCTGTGTTTGTAGCAAATCCTTGGTATTCTGCTACTTATCGGGAGTCCACTTGGCCTACTGTTTGTTATCGGCCACATGACTGTGGTTTTATCAGGTCGATTGATACAACCCTGTTCTCCTTTTTACCAGCAAGGGGCGGTAGTACTACTGATCTTGTCCCGTTGATAGACAAGACAGGAACTGCTTTTCTGTAAGAAGGCCCAAATTCCTTCTTTACCGCGATCTTTTCTCTGACTAGATCCCCGACTTTTGGAATCCAGACAGGTCTTTCTTCAGTGGTCGTTGGCTGTTGTTTCAACTTTATGTTGCTCAGGTCTTTCCTTGTTTCATTTAAGTCCTGTAAAATAGCCAAACGATCTTTGATATCAAAGCTTTTTTCTTTAACCACTGAAGTCTGACTGTCAAGATCTAAGATCATCATTCTAGTTCCAAACAATAATTCGTACGGACTGAATCCCCTCAGAGAATTTCTTGGCAGGTTATTTAGACTACGTTGGACACTTATTATATGTTTGACCCACCCAGCTCCTGAACCTAATACCTTCGCTGTTATAGATTGCTTTATGCCTTTGGTTTTTTCTTTACACCATCCCGTTCCCTCAGGTAGGAAGTGAGAAGAGTCCCGCTATGCTATGCTCATTTGGCCATGTTTTTTCATACGCTTTAGGGCAAGAAGAAAAAACATTCAGCCAGACGTAGCATGCCTCTAGCGTATATGCCATTATAGACTCGCAAATCTTTTTATAACAGTCCAGACGTCAGCCGAGTGCTGGGGTCTTACTTCATAAGTGGAAATTAGTCTTTTTATGTTAATATAACGCTTTTTCGTGATAGGTATATTATTATTGTTGTTGTTTTTCTGGAGCGATGTGCCATGGTAATAGTCCTTCTTGCTCGCCACTGCGATCTCTATTGCAGTCTGGGCAGTTTTTTACAAAAATCTGATGATGCAGGCTCATGCCTGGCCACCAGTACACTGATTGTAATTCTTCCAGAGAATCTTTTTGTTTAAGGTGTCTGAGACCTTCACCCATATGTGCGTCTGCTATTAACAAGCCTCTCCTGTCCGTGTTTGGAATCACTCTATCCCCCACTCCAGGGATTCGAGCAAAAGGGACTGAGTTTGCATCGATTATGTATGTATAATTGAGTGGATAGTTGATCAGGTGTGCTGAGCAGTCGCTTTTTGATGAAGTTTTCACCGCCAGCATAGTTTCACCGTCAATGTGTTTTACTGCACGCTTTTTCTTGACTACGGAAGCCGATTCAGTTGCTGCCGTTGTGGCTTTCTCAGCCAATGAATTCCCTGCAACGTGAACGCCATCACATTGATGACTCAGTGTATGTATCACGTGAGTCTTTGGTAGTTCTTTTTGCAAATGAACTACTTGTTCCCAAAGCACTTTTTGCTTTATTGTTGTACCTGTGTCATCTTTGTAACCGTTTTGAATCCATTTCTGTAAATCGTTATTGTATGATTTGACGCAGTAATACGAATCGCACACAATAAGTGTCGGGAATTCGCGATCGGCATTATCTAGCGCCATTTTTAACGCTATTATTTCCGTTTGTTGTTCTGAATTATTTTCCACTGAGTGTGTTTTTGTAAGTAGAGGTCTTAATTTACCTCCACGCCACACTTCTTTTACAATTTCGCATGTGGCCTTGTAAGCCAGCTCTCCCCAAACTGAGGGTTGAGCATGCCCGTCTGTATGTATTACACAGGCGTACTGTCGTAAAGGCAGAATGTCGATTGGCAGAGGGTGTGTCATTTCATATTCTAGATATCTTAATTCCTTTAATTCTGGATCAAAGTAGTATTTTACTCTGTCCGTTGTAATTGAATTCACCCATTGTATCCATTCTGGATTCAACGCTGTTGTTGGTAAATTACATGGGGTTGTTAATGCCTCAAAGGCTGACTCCGCTGTTCTGACTGTGATACGTCTACCGTCAGCGTTGTCTTTTTCTTTTGCTATAGCCGTTTGAACTGCATGAACAATGTTGTCTTTAATACTGAACTTCTTTTCAGCTTCTGTGTACAAGTGTGATTTGTATGCAATTGGTACCTTTTCTCCCTCATTAGAGGTCAGGTATGTGAATCCGCATCTTCCTGGGATGACTCGAATCACAAGATTGCGTGTGTTGTCACGTGTTTCTAATTTTGTTTTAATTAACATGTCTGTTTGTAAAGATCTCAAAATTTCTGTGTGTTTTTGAGTCCAATTGATTCTTTTAAAATCTGGTTTTATTAGATCATAAAGGGGTTTAACCCTTTCTGCGTAATTTGCAATGTATGTTCTTACGAAGTTTAGGAAGCCTAGAATTGATTGTAATTTTTTTAGTGTTCTAGGAGCTTGGAGTACAGCACATTTCTCTAGGAAATTGTCAGCCAGGCTTTTGCCTTCACTTGATAATTCATATCCTAAAAACAGGACTGTTAGATGGGCAATTCTTGATTTTTTAAAGTTGAATTTGTAACCCTCTGCTGCGAACCCAAGTATTATGGTGTTCACTCTCTTCAAGTGAGTATCCAAGTCATCATCTGTTAGGTAAATGTCGTCGACATATGATAATGCCTCGTCATCGTATGTTTGTAGTAATTCTGTTACTCTCTTTGAGAATAATCCTGGGCTGTTCTTGTGCCCCTGGGGTAAACGGCAGAAACTTTTTTGCGAGCCATTTACCGAGAACGCAGTCAAATATCTGCTCTCTGGTGCTATATTTTGACAAAAGAATCCATTAGAGATGTCTAATGTTGTTTTGTATTTTTTGCGCACTATGTTATTCATTAGTGCAGCACTATGCGAGTTTTGCACTGCAAAGGTTTTGCAACATGAGTTAAGGTGTCTGTAATCCAAAACTAGATGATATGAGTTGTCTGGTTTGGAGACAGGAAACAAAGGATTGTTCATTTGTGAGGTGCAAGTTTCAATCACCCCCTGGTATTCAAGTTGATCTAGGATCTCTTTTACCTGTTTTTTAGCTTCTTGCTTAATTGGGTACTGCCTCTGTGCAGTAGGTTGTGATTTTAACTGGATTTTGTGAGGAGGAGAGTCCTCATCCCATCCTACATGATTTTTATATAAAGCAGGAGCTTGAGCTACTGCCCACTTTCTAGCAAGTGTATATTTTTTATGAATTGGAATATGATTTGAGAAGGCAGGCATAATTATTTCTTCGCCATGAGGACACTCCCTGACAAACTCTGGTGGCCAGTCTTTCTCAGCTAGAAGGATGTCATAGCCCTGGGAGAGATTATCCCAAAATAGTCCCCTTATTTTTCTAGTCTTATCCCCTTCTATACGTAATGTTATTTCATATATTTTATGAGGTTTGCTAACTCTGGTATCTGCAGTCTCCACCTGAATGTATTCATTCGTGTCCACTGTCTCCAGATGATTCATAAGGACTTTGCGAGCTATGCTCACTTCTGCTGCGCTGTCTAGCATTGTCTGAGCCCATTCTCCGTTTTTCAGCTGTGTTCTCAGTATTCTCGGCATCTTTGATTACTTTAATACTGGCTACCTTCTTTTTTGGAAATTGTAACTTTTTATTTGGATGAGCAGGTTCCTTGTCTTTGGACTTGACGTGCTCTTCCCTGTGTTCTGATCGTCCTCTTCTTTCCGATTTCTGCGAGGAAGTCTGAAAAGATTGAGAGGGACGTGTATCATTATCTTGATATCTATCAGGTTTCTTCAGATTATCCCTATTTCTAAGGTTGTATTTTTTCCCAGAGGGCTCACTTTGGGGAGACCTGCGTCCTTGGTTCGGAGATCTTTCTCTCCGCCGAGGAGACCTTCCTCTGACTGGAATCTTTTTTCTATAGGATTGGATTGTTTGTTTCCATTCCAGCTCTTTTTTTGAGTGTTTAAATTATTTTTAATATATGCCTTTTCAGGACTTTCAATCAGTTGAGGTTTTACCGGTATTCCACCCAGACTATCCCTTCCTAGTTCTTCATAGGATTTCTCTATGATTCTGGCAATTTCAGTTGGTTGGTCTGCTATGTCTGTCTCTTTTAACCTTTGGCGGATCGCCACGTTTGCTGCTTCTCCCTTTATGTTGGCTAATAATATAGCCGAGACCTGCTTGAAGTCTTTCAGTAATTTCATACCAAGAGTTAAAGCGGGTTCTGGACCATATTCATCTTGAATCTGTTTTAGCACATCTGGTATTACTGACATGGATGGTACACCATGTGTTTTTGTGTATATGGAAGCAAAGACTGTACCCCAAGTGTCACAGTCCTCCACGTGTGGTGCGATTCCCATTGGAAGACAGATAGTCAGAATCCTGTGTTTTTCTACCGGGGTGGTGTGTGGAAACACCGCCTCTATTTGAGTGATTTTTTGTGCTAGCCAGAAGGGTATTTGTTCCCGTTTTGCGGGTACTTTACCCAGACAGGACTGTATATTCTGTGGTGTAATTTTATTTGTGTTACCCTGATGAGGGTTCAGCTGTGGAATTTTACTTGCTGGTTGGACTGTTGAAGTCCGCATTACATATTGGACTAATTGTCTATGTATTTTGATTAGTTGTTTTAGCTGTATTAAAAGATCTGGTGCAGGCATTTCTTCAATGTCTGGATGTGGTGTATATCCGGCTAGGACCGGCCACGTTGCTCCTGGTCTACCTAGTGGACCGAGCCTGGTGATGTGATTATTATGTTTTAGGGCGCCTTTAAACAAGAGCAGGTGCTCTTGGAATTTGAGTGGTACTTCCACCTCCTCGAAAGGAGTGTAGGTATCCGGTGGTTCCTCTATTTTATAATAGTGGAACTCTTTTGTTACAGCGTTTGCTGCTGGAAAGTTTATCCATGAACAGAATACCTCTGTCTGCCGATATTCGTGTGCCTCAATTACGAATATGACTGTACCACCTCTCGATGTCAGTCCATTTTCTATAAGTTTTAAGGTTATAGATTTCCTTATGTTGACCGGGATGAGTATTGCATTTGGGTCATTTTCCAGCAGAGTATTGTCTGCTACTAGGAGTTCAGCTGCTAGTCTAACTGTCTCCCTTTCTTCATCACTGTCTATCATTTTACCGACAGGAAGGTTATTCTGTTTGTTTGCAGATCAGGTTTCTATGGAAACAAAGATTAGATGCACAATATTTTGGAACAGTGTATCCTTCACGTTGACTAAACCAAGAACCATACATAGGAGTCTCCTCCTGCGAGGTTTGGCGGATATAACCTTTCACCCACTCCAGACGTCTTTGGAGTATTATGGGAAAAAAGGGGTTCTGTGTGAAAAAGCACGACTGAGTTACTCTAATGTCTTGCGTTAGTTTTATCGCCTATCCAAACGTTTGGGCGCCATGTAGTGTAGTTCCTATTATCCCAATAGGCTCTGCGCATTGGAATAATATCTTCAATAGTATAGACCTAGGGCAGAGGTTAACTAGGTCTTCTACTGACGATATTAGACTTAAAGTTTTTGGTTTTGCCAGCTAGCTCAGAGTTCACTAGAAACTTTCTCGAATAGGCAAGGAGGAGTTTAACCTCCCTGGATAGACAAGAAGGGATTTAGTTTCTGACAACCATAGAACATGACAACTTTGCTCTCCCCTAATCAAGAGTGTATCTCTAGAGTCGTGTGAAAACAAAAGACAACTTATTTCACTCAGTCAGTACGTGCATTCTTAGTTTCACCAGATTGTAGAGAAAAGGAAGAGACGGGCGTGTTCAATAAAAGATGGTATTTATTGATCAGTCTCTTTTCTCGTACAAGAGAAATGAATCGATATTATTGCGATACTTATGGTTAAGTAAAGTGCATACAATAAAAGCAGGAGTATAAAATAATACTGCAGAAGCATTGATATGGTTTCTAAGCCATATGATATTTAAAACTGATAAAATAGATACATACATATATACATTTGACTAATCGTACTCAACTGGTGCTTCTAACCACGCCTACCCCAGTGTACCTGACCTAAGCCTAATACGTGGGCGGGAGTAGATAAGTAGCAGTTTAAGTTAAGTTTGTTTTGCCAAGGGACTGACTCAAGAATTCTCTGCAAGGGGTTGTTCAGTTCTGTACCTGAGGTCTAGAATGATTGAGGGCTGGTATCTCTCGTCTCTGGTCTTGATATTCCAGCTGCCTGCGAGGGCTGCTTGGAAGCGCCGGAGCTGGATTTCTCGGTAGGAGAAAAGCAGCGTCTCGTTCTCAGCGCGTCAGGAAGGCGGGGCAGCGCGTGTGGGCTTCGCTCTCTGCTGGGCTCCTCAGCACGTCTCGCTGCTCCGATCTCGTCACCACCGCGTGTGTTTGCTTAAGGCAATGTCGGTAATATTTATACCTGTAAGGTGCCGAGATTGACGTAAGTATGGACATGGATACGTCAATAAGGATGTCATACGAACGGGCTTGTTCGCACATTCTTATGCTGAAGTTCTCGGTGAAATCAAAACAATGGCCGCAGGGATTTTCCCAGGTTGTCATAGGTTTGATTTGTTTTGAGAACTCCGTATGCCTTATCAGGGGCTGGAGGAATAGTGCTTGCCTAATTAGATGGCAAGCGTTTTGACCTAATCAGATAACGCGTTCCTGTGCCGTGGTGTGGCTTAATCAGATAACGTTTTTTTGTACCGTGGGATGGCTGCTAGTTAATTATTAACCAGAACAGGGTCAGGAATAGGGGGATCGATACAGAACCTATAGGAATACATCACAGTATTACGCGGTGAATTCTACCAGCACAACTTCCGTGTCATGTGACAGGCGTCATCATAGACACGGAAGAGAGCTGCGGATTAGGTATTGAAAAAGACAGACAATTAAAGATTATTTAATTTGGGAAGTCTATAGAGAATGGTAATTTCTAATTTGAAAGAGAGAATTATAAATAAAGGAAAAACGGCTCAAAATGTGATCATAAAAAAGAATCATGTGGTGTTTAAGTCTATTTAAAGATGTCACTGAAACATCTATGGATAAGGTGTCTCAATAGAAATTGGAATCAGTGGAGAAGCGGCATGGGGCAATCCTATATTTGTGCAGAGAGGTTTAAAATATTATATATATTGATATCTTAAGATGGACAATATTCAGTTATCACTGGTAATCTTATTAGATGAGTTAAATAAAATGTCAAAATAACATAAAATGCTTACTGCGGAAAGCTATATCACTGATGTAGCTTTCTATGGTGTAGGGCTGGACTTAGATAGTTATATGGTTACTGTTATTGAATCAGGCAGTGCTTCAAACATTGATAGATTACTGCTCTAGATTATTGCATTTTCCCAGGGTAAGCCATTGTTGAGGCCATTTTTAAAGGCGTTTAAAGTAAATATCCAGAAGACTTCACATTTTTTTCCAATGTTGTTACCGTTATTGGTGTCAGGTGTATTAATTTTCTCCAGAATGCGCCAACATAGATCTTCTAATTTATGGTGAATCTCTTGGAAATGTTTTACTAAGGGGTCCATCAGTTTTAAGGTTTTCATTGATGATCTATGTTCTGCACTACAAGTATGTATTGCTCTGGCAGTTTCCCCTACATAGCCTAGATTACATGGACACAAGATAAGATATACCACATTTTGTGTCTTTCAGTTCCACATGCTAGACGCCTAGGTTTTAATACCATTGTGAGTAAATATTTCTCCAGAGTGATGGAATCGCAGGATTTGCAGTGGGCACATTTGACGGTGCCTTTAATGGGGAGCTGATTGTCTATCGATTTCTGTATGAAGGGTTGTCTAAGGTTCTGATCTTCAAATTTCGAATGGACCATGGATGTCTTTTAAATTTTTGTTTCTTCGATGAGCGTATAGAGGCTTCTCCAATCTGGTTGTGGCATTAGCGTTACAGTTCAGAATATGCCAATTTTTATTGATAACATGATAACATATCTCACCGTGGAATTTAAAGTGGAGTGTCTAGTTTTGTAGACCTGTTGATCTTTTTTATGTCGAGCTAGCTGTCTCTGTCAAAGAATCTAGCTCTTTTATATGATTCTCTGATAAGCCTATGTGGATAGCCTCTCTCTTGAGAGAGGCTATAGATTGTCTGTCAAAATCTGCGAGGGAGGAGCAATTCCGCCTAACTCGCAGAAACTGAGAGAAAGGGATACTTTCTTTCTGATTACGGGGATGAAAGCTTTTGAAATGGAGGAGCGTATTGCATGCAGTGGGTTTGATGTGTAGGTCCACCTCCAATTGTCCTGATCCATTGAATATGTTAATTTCAAGGAATTCTACGTGAGAGCTACTACTATTGGAGGTGAATTTTCAATTGGGATCTGTGAAATTGAGCCATAGAATGTAGTCAGGTAAGGTATATTCCCCACCGGTTCAGATAAAAAAGATGTCATCAATATATCTGGACTAGTGGGTGACAGACTCATAAAAGGGGGCAATTTCATTGAAGATGAACTTTGATTCCCACATAGCCATATAGATGTTGGCACCCATACTTACGCCTTTGGTTTGGCGGTAAAGATGGCTGCCAAAGGAGAAAATATTTTCAGTAAGTATTATTTGAAGGCATTCAATAATGAAGGATTTGGAACATGCTATATTGAATGTATCAATAAACCAACTAGTGGCTTCTATGGCTCCGAGCTGCGGTATATTACTGTACAGTGACTCAATATCTAGAGTCACTAGTACATCATGATGGTGATTGAAAGGTAGATATTCAACTTTATTATTGATATCCCTAGTATATTGTACGTAGGATTTAGTAAGAGGGATATATGGTCTTAGTAAATTATCAACAAATTTGGACAATGGTTCAGTTGTGGTATCTATCGTAGAAACTATTGGTCTGTATGGAGGGTTTTCTGTGTTTTTGTTATGTTATGTGTTATGTTAAAATGGCTTTTGTAGAGCGCATGGCTACTCAAAAAGAGTGTCCCGGCGCTTTTAATTAACGAAGGCTGCAGTAAACTAACATAACACATTAAAAAAGAGAGAATCACAAATAGAAAGAAAACAACACACACAGGGGGCCTACTGAGAGAATAACCACGTTTTAAGGTCCTTTCTGAAGGCTAATAAACTAGTGGCTCCCCGAAGTGACAGGGGCAGAGAGTTCCACAGTTGGGGCGCCAGTAATCCAAAGGAGCGACCTCCCAGGCGTGCTCGCTTCACTCGTGGAACGGTCACCAGAGATAAGGATTCTGATCTCAGAGAGCGAGCCGGTTGGTAGAAGGTGAGTCTCCTTTGGAGGTACTTAGCCCCCGTTGCATGGAGGGCCTTGTATGTCAGAGACAGAGCCTTAAAGGCGATTCGCTTACGGATTGGGAGCCAGTGCAAAGTCCGGAGCAAGCCCGCAGCACTGGCACGTCTATTCAATCCGTAGATTGCTCGTGCCGCAGCGTTCTGCACAACTTGCAGCCGCTGTAACAGGTACTCTGGCAGGCCCAGGTATAGAACGTTAGAATAATCCAACCTGGAGCCTATCAGGGCCTGCACAGTCAGCTTCCTGTGCTCCTCCGATAGTAGGGGAAGAAACCTCCGTAGCATCCTAAGGAGGCCGAAACACATACCCGACACCCCGAGAATCTGGGCCTTCATTGTTAGTCCCGTGTCCATCTTAACACCCAAGTTCTTAGCCAGTTGGGATGAACACGTAGGGGGGGACATATTAATAGGCCACCAAGCCTGCCAATCTGGTTCCATGTCGCACCCAAAGATTTTAGGCACCCCGTATATGCATGCTGTTTTACCTTTTGAATGATTAAGATAATCATATTCTTTATTCGTTATGCAACCTTCAATTAATGCAAAATCTGTTAAATTTAGAATCCTTTTTTGAATTTTTGATGTTGGATTGGTTTTAATACTTAAATAAAAACTATCATTTTGGAGCATACTGAGCATTTTATTTTCATAATCATTGGTATTTAGAATCACAATTCCTCCGCCCTTGTCACAACATTTTATGGTGAGTGATTTATTAGATGTAAGGTCTTTCATGGCTGAAAATTCATTTTTATTGAGATTATACAAGGGCTTAGGGATAAATATGAGTTGCTGTTCTAGTTGTTTTAGGACCACACTTTCAAAAGGTGGATACTTCTGGTCCTATTTGCTCAAGGGTGGGAGTAAAAGTAGAAGATAATGATAAACTTTTAATAGTATTGTGTGGGTTTTCTGTTAATTCATTAGACTCAAAAAACTTTTTTTGTCTAATCTTTCGAAAGAAAGAAAAGATATCTTGAAAGAGTTCAAATGTATTGGCTGATGTGTGGGGTACATATGATAGGCCTTTAGAGAGAAGATCTATATCTGCAGGGTTTAATGTGTGTGATGACAAATTGAAAATAGGAATCACATTCCTTGTTTCCAATATTGCTGGTTCCAAGTTTCCAATAGATATTGGGGATCCGGCTGGTAGAGTTGTCCCTGGTAGTTCCCTCTGTGTGACATTTTTGGTTGGAACCTGACTCTCTGTTTGCTTTGTAGTGGCCCACGCTGTCCTAAAAAAGATTTCTGATTGTTACTAGGATTAAAAGGATTATATGTATTAATGGGATCATATGAATGTATTGGGACTTCATTTTCAGAATTAGATGTATCTGAAAATGTTTGAACTTTTTAAGGTCTAAATGTTTGTTCATTGATATAGTGATTTTGTAGATAGAAATCTAAATGAAGGTATGGATAGGTTCTCTTGTCTGATTTTCTTTTGCTACGATATTCGGTGAATGATGCCTGTTCTTTATTACATTCCTCTATTTTCTTAATAGCTTCTTCTACACTGTTATTGTTTTTGATCTTTTCTTCTAGTTCATTTAGTTCTAATTTGAGTACTGCTGCAAGGTCTTTGGCAGTTTCTATTATTAAGATCATTAGATCGCGAGAACATCGGTTCGCAATCATGCTCCATTTTTTAAGAAATTCTTTATATTGGACGAATAGTCCTGGCACATTACATACTCGTAGGCCTTGTGGGATACTTCCGGCTCTTAAATAACTGAGCATGAATTCTCCATGGGCTTCCATTCTAGCTAATTTTTTCTTTAGATCTAATAATTTATTAATGTCTTCATTGTTATGGGTGTTAGTTTTAGAGCTATTGCCGAATGAACTGCTTGTGCCTACTAGTAGCGCAAAATCTTCATCTGAAAATCCGAATGTCTTTAATTGGGCCATTGTATATATGTTTATCTCAGTGAATGGAGATAGAATTAGCGATAACAAAGTAAAAGTATAGAGGACAGGAGAGATAGATATTATCACCTAGGTAATTAAATCTCTAGTACAGTGAAGGCATACTCTAACTTATTTTGGAGTAGACAAAATGATAAGTCTTACATATAATACAAATGACAAACAGTCCCGCACAGTCAAGCTGTGGGTAAATGTATAAAGTAACAAAGACCCCCTGACATAAGAAACCTTCTAGGACAGCGCAAAACATAAAGTAAATATTTTCCTAGACAGTTGTAAACACCATAAGTAAATACAAAATATGTGTCTCATAAATCATGTGCAAAAAAAATGTTGTAAATAAAAAAAAGAATTATTTGGTTTTATTTGATATTTAATGTATAAAGATAAAAACAGTGCAAATATTCAACATATTATGTTCACTATTAAAAAAAATTCGGGGGCGTGGCCAAGTAAGGTGGCGGAGCGGTCATGAAATCGCTCAGCTGCGCACCCGCCGATCGTTCTTTGGTCCTTACCTGCGCCCTGGGGATGGTTGCCTTTGCTCCTTGGGTGTCCAAAGCTCTCTAGAGGTGTCCGGTCTGAGGGGTGATGACCACAGAGCAAGGAATCAGATGTAGTGGCGATTGGAGGGGAGATACGAGGCACTCGCGGACCACGGGCGCCGTTTTGTGGAGAGCTGCGCCGGGTGGCACGAGTGGTGAGCGGTGCGTGGGCCGGTCCTCGGAGAGTGGGAGGAGCAGTGGGGGTACACCTTGGCATGAAGGAGGCTCCATTCCTTAGCGGAAGCTCTGGTCTGCACTCACTTTCCTGGTGGGGTGCCTTGCTCTGCTGTCAGATTCAGAGACCTGCGGTGTGAAGCCTCACATACTGGCATAGGAGTCCGCCCTGGTCACTCCTCGATCCTGGTTTGACGGGAGCACTCTCTGATCGCCACATGGTTCCAGGGGGAGGGACCATATGCCTCTCAAGAAACAGACTAACAAGGTTTCCACGTATTTCAAGGCCTCGGGCCAGGTGCCTTCCCTGGGGGGTCCTGCCCCGCTGCAAGACATGGCGCTCACCCACGAAGATCTAGTGGCAACGTTCCGGGATTTCAAGGTGGAGCTTTGCCGAGAATTTAAACAAGACCTCAAAACCTCAGTAGACCAACTGAAGGCTGACCTCACAGAGAAGCTTCCTGCGCTGCAGCAAGATGTTGACGCCGTAGGATCCCGTCTGCTGGAGGTTGAAGGACAAACTCAAAGTCTAACATCCACCCAGGCCATGATGCACGACACTCAGCAGTCTCTCCGGACCCAGTTGCAGCAGGTTCAGCTCAAAGCGGAAGACCTAGAGAACAGAACCCGGAGGGAGAACATTCGGATTCGAAATTTGGATGAAGGGGCGTAAGGGCCGGACTTGGAGACCTTTGTGTCTGGCCTCTTTGCTGAGGTCCTCGCCCCTCAGTAGCTCAAGATTAAGATCGACAGAGTGCATCGGGTGGGAGCTCTGCTGATGGGGACACGTAAGCAACCGCGTGATGTCCTGGTTAAGCTGCATTCATTCCAGGTTAAAGAGGCTATTCTATTGGCATCCAGAAAAAAAGATGGAGGTATCCATCCAGGGGTATGGCTGCTCTTTGTTCCAGGATCTGGCGGCTGCGACTCTGGCTCGTCGGCAGGCGCTTCGTCCTATTACAAATAAACTGCAAGAGGATAAGATCCGCTATAGGTGGTCCTTCCGCTTTGGACTCATTTTCGAGTATGGTAACAAAACTCACCAAGTTTCCGACCTGACGGAGGGGCTGAAGGTTTTGGGGCTTCCACTGTCTACTTTCTTCCTACGATCATCGGGAGGTGCGGGCCTTGTCCGTGATCCCCATTATTTCTCCTTTTGGGTTAGGGGGGAGTGTTTGCCGAGGGTCTTCGGATCCTTTGGCTCTGGGGTTTTGGGGATGTTGGGGGGGGTCAGGGTGATGGAGGGGATTCCGGTGGTGACTACGGGGGGGTCTTTTGTTGCACTTAGTTGGTTCTATTTTGTTTGGCAGGGGTATGCTACTCCAGAGAGGGAATGGAGGAATGCGGGGCAGAGGTGATGGAAGGGGCCATGTGTTAAGTGTAAAAGGGCTTTTGCACAGGGAGGGAGCCATGGGGAGGTCAGGATGGTTGCCATTGCTTCGTGGAATGTTAAGGGTTTAAATTCCCCATAGAAGCGCCAGAAGATCTGGAAGTATTTGTCTGATCACAAATTTGAAGTGGTTGCCTTACAGGAAACTCAACTTAAGAGGGCTGAAGTCTCTAGGTTACGCCACAGATGTTACCTGATAATCTATACCTCCTCTGCCACTTCGAAACACAATGGAGTGGCGCTACTGTTTCATGTGTCCTCAAACTTCCAATTTGAATCTTAAAAAGCTGACAAGGAGGGAAGGCTGCTACTGGTCAAGGGTCGTCTGAGAGGTGTGCCCTGTACCTTTGTCTCCCTTTATCCTCGAAATTCAGGACAGTCTGCATTTCTCTCGCACATGCTTGATTTAATAGGGGGTTTTGCTACAGGGGTCATTGTGTTGATAGGGGATTTTAATCTTGTTTGGCAGGGGTCCGTGGATAGCACTAGCACCAATAGGACAGCTATCAGTACATTCCCACGCAGGGTACAACAGAAACTCACTGATTTGGGGCTTATTGATTCCTGGCGCACACTACAGCCTGTGAAAAAAGGAAGATCCCTTGGGGTAAATCCTATTCAAGATAGACCTCAATGTTCACACATCACACACTCTTATATACTTCATATTCACACCTACTTCCATTGGACCATATAGAATAGGGAAAGCAACACATACACAAAATATGTAAAACATATATCACATATATTTATTGTTTGATTGTATACATAATATATTATAATTTAAAAAACACATTAATCCATACAGTTCATAACACAAGAACAATTATTTTAAAAGTTTTAAACACATTAAAATTCAATTCTCTATAGTCATGAAAACATCAAGAGTGAAACACTAACAGCTAGACAGAAAAAGTGGTCTTAACACTCTACACCTCCGTCATAACACAGTATTGCAAGCCTGGGAATATGCCATCTACAATTAGCCTTCTTTCACCAGTGCTAAAAGACAGATTGTGTATCGAAATGTAGCGTCAACGCGTTTCGATGGTTTTTTGTCTTATTAGTCCATCTTTATCAAGACCTCTATTTTGTGCACTCTTTCTTATGTTGAAGGTTTTCATACAATCACCTATAGTGAGATACGGTCAATGTTATATTTATTCTCTGAAACCACATGGTAAAATACATCTGAGGCCCTATTACCACCCCCGATGTATCTATTGTAAACAGAAAAATTTCCATTTAATAATTATGTATTTATTTATTTTTTGCATTTGTATGGCGCACAGCTACCCAAAAAGGGTTTCCCGGCGCCGATGACTTTCGATGCACAGACGTAGGGGGAAGCAAGGACATTATAATTTTATTTTATTTCTGGAAGAGCCAGGTTTTTATGTTTTTCCTGAAGGTGGCGTAATTTCCTTTTTTGCGAATATGGGAGGGGAGAGTGTTCCACAGGGAAGGCCCCAATACAGAGAAGGATCTACCACCCATTCTCACTAGTTTGAATCTCGGGGTTGCAAAGTATGCTGCGGTCTGGGAGCGCAGCATTCTTCCTGGGATGTATAAGGTCACTAGGGATTTCAGATACTTTGGAGCAGTGCCAGATTTGATCCTAAACATGTAACTCAGGGCTTTGAACCTAATGCGGTTTTCAACCCTGAGCCAGTGTAGGTCATTCAGATGTTTCGATACGCTGGCTGTTTTTGGGATCTTGCAAAGTAATCTTGCGGCTGAATTCTGAGCCAGCTGTAACCGTTTAATGACAGCTTGGTTTGAGCCCAAATATAAGATGTTACCGTAGTCAAGCCGAGATGTTACAAGCGCATTGACTACGGTCTTTTGGGTGGCAAGGGGCAACATCCATAGGATTTCTTTCAGCCATTTCAAGATGGTGAAACATACGCCAACCACTTTGTTTGCTTGTTGTTTCATCGATAAAGCATCATCGATGATGACCCCCAAGTTTCTTACGTGAGTGGCAGGGGTGGGGATGGTGCCAAGCTCGGTGGGCCAATTGATGGTGTTCCATAGATCTTTCTGTTTTCCCAAAAGAAGGACTTCGGTTTTATCACCGTTTAGCTTCAGCTGGTTGGAGGACATCCAGCTGAAGATATTAAGAAGCCCTTGTTTGAGACTGGATGGGGCCATTGGATTTGACTCTGAGAGTGAAAAGATGATCTGGGAGTCATCTGCGTAGGTCATAAGGGTGAGTCCTGACCGGTCAGCTAAATCCGCCAGGGGTTTGAGGTAGAGATTGAAAAACAAAGGGCTCAAAATTGAGCCCTGCGGTACTCCATGAGGGCCGCTAACCGTCTCAGAGCACGCAACGGAGGATGTAATCTGAAATGTTCTGTGTGACAGAAAAGACTCAATCCATTTAAGTGCTTCACCACGGATACCGTTTCTCTCCAGAGTGGCCAGAAGTTTGGTATGAGAGATGGTATCAAAATTATTAAATAAACCAACTCTGGCCATTATGAACAGTATCTCTTTGTTATATTCATGGACCATCCCACATTCCATCACAATTTAAAAAAATTACAGTATCAAACACAATAAAAAGCTGTACTTAACAAAAGAGTGCTTCCCTTTAGATATGGTACACTACATCCCACCACTAAGGATTATACCCATTATTCCCACGTGCACGGGACGTACTCGAGGATCGATTATATATTTGTCAGTCAAGCATTGTTAGGGGCGCTTCAGTCTGCCCAGATTATTCCAATACAGAGCAAGCGATAGAGGGGTTGCTGAACTGTTCCTATGGAGAGATTTTTTAGCTGGCGTGACCAAAGGCGTTCGTATGACACCTTAGGGCATCCACTATGTTGAACGTATTTGCCTCACACACCCAGAAGGGTGTCATGCTTCATCATCGGCGTTTGCTCCTCGTCGGGGAGGCGGTGCAATCCCCGACGGGCTCACCTCAAAGAGGGGCTCTTTGGCGGAGATCTTTTTGTCCAACAGCCTTATGATGAGGTGGGGGTGTGTGGGCAGGGTGGTGTGTTATTGTGATGGGGAAAATAAAATGTAGCGAGGGGTACCGGAATTCGCTTTATTCTGGGGGTCCCCTGGCTGCAATTAAAAAGTGGGGCTAGCTCGCTAGGTATCAACAGGTTAACTCAAGAGATCCTAGAGGAGACTAGAAGTGAAAGTGGTCGACATGTTTCTCGCAAAGGGTAAAGTCACCCGCGATTCATCAGGACCTTTACGAAAGTGAGGAAAAGGAAAAACAAAAACATGCTAGTGTCATGTATGTGGTGTATGTTACCTCTGTGGATTCTCCTATGCCTTCCGGGACAACATCAAAATGTGGCGACGCTTTATAGACGACATCCTAATCCTGTGGAAGGGCCCTTCCACCTCTCATGAAGCTTTTCTTGAATGGGTCAACACACTGAACCCTCACTTACACTTCACCATGGCCTCCTCACCCAAAGAGATCTCCTTCCTTGACTTAACAATAAAACTGGAAGAAGGGTCTATAAGCACTACGATGTACAGAAAACCCACAGACCGCAACAGCCTCCTACACTACAAGAGCCACCATCCCAGGGCCTTACGTACCAACTTGCCTTTTGGCCAATTTCTGCGGATAAGGCGCAACTGTAGTGCTGTATCGGATTACAAGAAGGAGTCCTCAATCCTCTCGAGGAACCTACTTGATAGGGGGTACCCTAAAAGCGATGTCCTAAAAGCTAGAAAACGGGCCAGGAACAATAACCGAGAAGCACTTCTAGATCGTCATGAGAAAGTCCCGGTTGAGAATCAACCGATTACCTGTGTGACCACCTTCACCCCATTATCCAACAAAATCAGGAATACGATCAAACACCACTGGGGTATTCTTAACACAGGAGACATGGTCCTGGATGAACCAAGGTTCGCCTTCAAGAGATCACAAAACCTGAAGGATATCCTAATCAGCACCAGGCCCAAGAATGTCAGGAAAGAAACTCAACAGACCTTGTGGCACCTACCCCCCTTGACGGGCCACTACCCGTGCGGCATGTGTGGGGTATGTAAATACACCATGACACTGAAGACCATACAACTCTCTGAGGCATTCAAATGGGAGCTCAGACACCACACCAATTGCAACACATCACACTGCGTCTACATGCTCACGTGCCCGTGTGGCTTGCAGTATATCGGGATGACAACCCGCCCGTCAAAACCTGTATCATCGAACATCGCAGCAATTTCCGCTGCAAGAAGACCCACACAAAAATGTGTAAACATTATGTTGATTCCAACCACAATGAAGATTCTATTAAGTGGGTAGTGTTAGAATCCAGCCCAAACTGCCCAAAAAATGCCCTCTTCCGGAAGGAACAGAGATGGGTACACCGACTGTCTACGGATAAACAGGGTCTTAACGAAGATATTCCCTGGCACTCACTTTAAACCATTCAGTTGTAACTAGTGGATCATGGTTCCCCTTTTTCCCTTGCTTTCACAAGGGCACACATTGAGTACAAAAGTGACACTTTACTTTACCTTACCCTACCATGTTGTTACCACACCCCTTTCTGGTCTCGACTCACACTGTGATGTGTGATCCCTGCTACTAATATACCAGGGTCCACCCAACTGTAAGACCAACAAGCAGCCGCTATACCACATACTCCCATCACTGGCCACCCGGACGAGCTACTTGCCCACTACATCATGTCCGCCACATTTCTCACTGACACCGGGCTAGTCGTAAGTTCTGATTTCCATACAGAAACTCTTACGATACATTTTTGAGACACACGGGGTCCTTCATCTTCTTCCTTTTCCCAAAGGTTCCCCACATCAAGGCCCTTCAGTGTTAACTTTTGGTCACTACCAACCAAAGAGACTAACGATATAGCGCTGTTTCACCATTATAAGATGGCCGCCAAATACCGGCTGTAATCACATGACCTAGGGGAGTGGGCGGCGTCACGTCCATGCACGCCGGTTCGGTTGCCAGGTTTAAATACACCGACCGCCGAGCTCACTTATCTACTCGAGCTCGGCGGATATGGGTAGGTCTCCCCACGCGGACACTGGCGATTTGAGGTGAGTGACATCGCTCTAAGCGGGAGAAGGGAACTTTAAGCCTTGATTGAAGAACACTACCGTGTTTGTTCCAGTAACCCATAGGAGCCACTTATGTGCTTCCCTCTAGCTACAATCCATGGGCTCATCCCTGATGTTCCGTCCCGCCGATCACTTATGTGGCAATTAGTCCTTGACCAGTAGGTAAGAAGGGAACGGGTGCTGTACTACTGCAGCACTTAGCAGGTCACAGTGTGAGTGAGTGAGTTTGTTGTCTGTTTGCTGCTTAGCCACAGTATGTTTTAATTGGTGCCCTCACCATAAGAACTGTTTATTAAAAAAGATAATGGATGGGCAATACACCGCTCTTAGAATGCTGCTTTTTAACCCTTGTTTTTATACTTCACTCCTTCACACCACAGTTCTCCTCACATATTCAGTGGATGTGTGTGCACCAAACTAAGCACGCTGCATGCTCCACTTTTCCAGGCATGCAGTGGTTGTGCACAATAGTTCACAACACCGCCAGCATGCCACTACTTTCACATGCCCTGGCAATAACGTGACTTGTTCTGGTTTAATGTAAATACTTTTTAACCATTGTTTCCTTGTCTTTTCTCTATGTATAGGCATAGGAGAATCCACAGAGGTAACATACACCACATACATGACACTAGCATGTTTTTGTTTTTCCTTTTCCTCACTTTCGTAAAGGTCCTGATGAATCGCGGGTGACTTTACCCTTTGCGAGAAACATGTCGACCACTTTCACTTCTAGTCTCCTCTAGGATCTCTTGAGTTAACCTGTTGATACCTAGCGAGCTAGCCCCACTTTTTAATTGCAGCCAGGGGACCCCCAGAATAAAGCGAATTCCGGTACCCCTCGCTACATTTTATTTTCCCCATCACAATAACACACCACCCTGCCCACACACCCCCACCTCATCATAAGGCTGTTGGACAAAAAGATCTCCGCCAAAGAGCCCCTCTTTGAGGTGAGCCCGTCGGGGATTGCACCGCCTCCCCGACGAGGAGCAAACGCCGATGATGAAGATTGACACCCTTCTGGGTGTGTGAGGCAAATACGTCCAACATAATGGATGCCCTAGGGTGTCATACGAACGCCTTTGGTCACGCCAGCTAAAAAATCTCTCCATAGGAACAGTTCAGCAACCCCTCTATCGCTTGCTCTGTATTAGATACGGACACAAGCTGCAACTGGACCTTCCACCCTTCTGAGTGGTAAACAGTGTCCGTTGATCAATTGATCACTTGTCTTACCTCCCCCCTTTTTGATAAAAACAGATTATTCCAATCTCAGTGTCCGACCATAGCCTGATTTCTTTGGGCCTTCAGTGGACAGGGTCTTCCCCCAGAACTCCTAGATGGTATTTTTCACTAGCTTTGACCCGAGATCCAGTGGCCAAGGAAGAGTTGCGAGCAGCCATCGCTGATTTTTTCTTACATAATGACCCCCACGACACAACCCCCCAGAACAACTAGGACGCTTTTAAAGCAGTGATTCGAGGAAAATGTATTCAACTTAACTCGTATTTGAACAAACAGAGGGCGAAGGAACGGGAGGCCTTAGAGGAAGAATTAAGGGCGGTGGAGCAAGCGCACAAAGGGTTCCTGAGGCCGAGATCTCTCTTGGCGCCTCGCTGTTGACCGCGCTGGTCGCGCGCTTGTTTGCTCCTGCATTTTAAATACCTTCGTTTTTTTGGACTTTGCTATTTTTATTTTTAGCCTGCCTCCCTGCTGCTATTCCATTCTCGCCCTTACCTGCACTGTAATTCGTGTGAACACCACCGCTGTTGGGCGGATCCGGGTTACCAGGAGGGTCTGGGTTGAGCGCCATCTTGGAGAGGGAAGTAGTGCGAGCGCCATCTTTGAGCGTCCAGGTCACCTGGGACGCCGAGACGACGCTATTTAGGGCGAGCCAGCTGCAAGGTGAGCCTGCTTAGGGTTCCTGAGGCCGAGATCTCTCTTGGCGCCTCGCTGTTGACCGAGCTGGTCGCGCGCTTGTTTGCTCCTGCATTTTAAATGCCTTCGTTTTTTTGGACTTTGCTATTTTTATTTTTAGCCTGCCTCCCTGCTGCTATTCCATTCTGGCCCTTACCTGCACTGTAATTCGTGTGAACACCACCGCTGTTGGGCGGATCCGGGTTACCGGGAGGGTCTGGGTTGAGCGCCATCTTGGAGAGGGAAGTAGTGCGAGCGCCATCTTTGAGCGTCCAGGTCACCTGGGACGCCGAGACGACGCTATTTAAAGCTCGCTTGACTAGCGCAGCGGTGACGCGCAGCGGTGACGCGCAGCGGAGCGCCTTCCCTGCGCCTGAGTCGTGCCAGAGTCCTGCCCGTCTGCGCTCGTCAGCGTCTCGGAGGCGTGCGAGGCGGGACTCTGGCTTCCCGGGTTAGTAATCTAGGATGATTACCTACAGTGCTGCCGCTTTATTTGCGCTACGCCCACTTGGGTTGGACTGCAAATTTCTTTTCCCCGGCGGTCGTCAACTGGGCAAAGGATGTTCTGTGTGTGATTGGCGTCCTTTATCTCTACCAACTCGTATTACACCTTCTCCTACCGCAGAATGTCACTGCGCCCTTCTGAATACTAGATCCCTGGCGCGGCATTCGGTGGAGATTTGGGATCTCCTTGTACTTTCCAAAATTTCCTGTCTTTTTCTGACAGAGACTTGGTTGGGGGCGGGCTCAGAACCGGACATTGCTAGTGCCCTTCCCCCCAACTACACTATTTTAAGGAAGGACAGAATGGGAGGTCGAGGTGGTGGAGTGGCCCTGATTGTAGACAAGTCCCTGGGATGTTCCTCTTTTCCTGTGGATAACATCGCTGGATGTGAAGCCCTTGGTTTTATTCTCCATTTGTCAGCCTCACAGACCTGCACAGGGATTCTTGTTTACAGACCACCAGGGCCTATTGGCTCGTTTTTCGAGGATCTGCAGTCAGCTCTGTCAGTACCCTGCATGCGCTCGGCGCACTGCGTGCTGCTGGGCGACTTAAATTTGCATATGGACTCAACAACTGATGCCGAGGCGTCCAAGTTACGGGATATTACCGCGATGCTGGGGCTTACCCCTTTTATTGATAGTCCCACCCATGTTAAAGGTCATACGCTTGACCTAATTTTCTCTACGGTGCCGATTAAGGTGTCCCTCCCGCTGCCGGTTCTATGGTCTGATCACTTTTTAATAAATTTTGTTTTATTATTTAAGTGCCAGACTAGCCATAGAACTCACAAAGACGGGTTTCGTCAATCAAGAGCCTTTCACTTAGTGACAGCTGATATGCTCGCTGATGCACTCTGTCAACATCCTTGTACTATGACAGGGAATCTAGAAGCCGACCTGTCGTCAGTTCAGGACTGGCTTCAGACAAGATTTGAGGAGCTTGCCCCTCGGAAGCCAGCAAGGATAGCTCCCTGCCAGGACTCCGCTCCTTGGTTTACCTCCACTTTACGGAAAATGCGCCAAGACTGCAAAAAGGCGGAAAGACTCTGGCGGCGCAAGTACGATCCTGTGGAGAAAATCAAGTACAGGGATGTTATAAAATCTTATCATAAACAGATTGCTGAAGCCAAAAAGATCCATGTTGAGCATAGAATAGATCAAGCTGACAATACGAGCCGGGAATTATTCAGAATTGTGAAGGAATTCGTGGATCCGGCTGCTGGCGCCCGTGTACACTCCCATACGGAGGAGTGGATCAGGCAGCTTGCTGACTTCTTTGTTGCTAAGATCATAAAGATTCAGGATTAATTTCCCGGGGTGGGGCCCCTGAAGGATGTTGTGACCTTGGGGTGCGATCAGAAGCTTCTGTCATCTGTAGAAGCAGAGTCCGGGCCCACTCTATCGGCCTTTCCCCTGTTGTCCTGTGAAACCTCATTTGAGCTGCTTTCCCGGTTGAAATCAGGATCCCCTTTGGATGCTTGCCCGGCTAAATGCCTGGGCAATGTGGCTTCAGCTGTAAACAGCTTGCTGAACCCCCTGCTTAATATGTCCCTGAGCTCCGGGGTGGTTCCTAGAGAGTGGAAGCATGCTCTTATTCTCCCGCTGATCAAAAAACCTTTGCTTGACCCCTTGCAGCTGGCCAATTATAGACCAATCTCCCTCCTCCCTGCTCTGGCGAAGGTGGCGGAGAAGCATGTTCAGCACACTCTTACCACCTTTATCGAGAACAACGAACTGCTGCATGACTCCCAATCTGGCTTCCGTGCCAATTATAGCACGGAGACAGCTCTTGTGGAGGTGACCGACGCCATCAGGGAGACGCTTGATCATGGGGGAAAGGCTATGTTGACCTTGCTGGAACTGTCGGCGGCATTCGACACCGTCCCACACGCAGGTCTCCTTTTAAGACTCAGGGAGATAGGACTGCGGGGGACGGTGTTGGATTGGTTTCAATCCTTCTTAGCCGACCGCCGACAGGTGATCTGGGCTCCACCGTTCTCTGCGGAAATGCCTTCGCTAGAGGTGGGGGTGCCTCAAGGGTCTATCCTGAGCCCCACCATTTTTAACATCTATATGGCCCCTTTGGCGAAGGTCGCGGAGGCATTTGGAGCCCGGGTCATTTCATACGCTGACGACACCCAGCTCCTGTTCACGTGCAGGAAGGGAGAGGTTTTTGACGGCGGTAGAATTAAGGACTGTCTGAGTGCAGTCTTTACGTGGTTTCAGCACCAGAGCCTGAAATGCAACTCGGATAAGTCCGAGTTGCTCTTTTTTGGCTGTGCCCCTGACCCTGGTTGGAAGTCGTGGTGGCCCCCGGACATGTTTCCTCCTGAGAAACCGTCCTCCCAAGTAAAAAATCTGGGAGTTGTGTTTGACGACGATCTTTCCTTTCGTCCACACATTACGGGCTTAGCGGGGAAATGCTTCGGCATCCTCAAGATGCTGAGGAAATTTCTCCCACTGCTCTCCCTACAATACCGTAAGAACATTGTTCAAGCGCTTGTGGGATCGCGTCTGGACTATGCTAACGCACTTTTTGCAGGACTGCCTAAATATCTTGTGTCCAGATTGCAAATTGTTCAAAATTTGGCGGCCAGAGCAATTTTTGGCCTACCGAGGAGAGTCAGCGCCTCCTTGTTGCGAGTCAGGTTGCATTGGCTTCCAATCCCTAGCAGAGTCAGGTTCAAAATTCTTACGCTGGCGTTTAAAGCCCTCCACTCTACTGGCCCCGATTACCTCAGGAAGCGTATTGCTTTCTATGTTCCACGGAGGAAATTGAGATCAGCTGATTTGGCTAAAGTCGAGGTGCCAGTGATCAAACGAGTGCGGATGGGAGGTCGGTCTTTTCAGTTTATGGCAGCCCGTTTCTGGAATGAGCTCCCTCTTTCTCTACGCAAGGCTAATAATCTTCTGGCCTTTAGGAGGGAGTTGAAGACCATTCTCTTCTCTGTATAACCAGTGTGCCTATAGTGTATCCGCCTCTGGGTGTTCTGGGTTCTGTTCAGGCCTCTTTGCTAAAGCGCCGGGACACCCTTTCGGGGTAGCCGTGCGCTCAAAAAGTGCGGTTGTAACATAACATAACAAAACCAACCCAACACGCGTTCTGCAGAGGCAGCTTAAGGCTCTCAGGGGCAAATTAAGATCTATCTACTCTAACCGGGTGGAATTCACCCTTTTAAACATCCGTCAGTCGTCTTTCCTGCAGGGCAATAAGGTGGGTTCCCACTTAGCACGCCAGCTGCGTGTACAAAGGGAAAGGGATTTTATTGCGGGGTTCCTAAATCGTCAGGGACATATTATCCACTCAGACACGGCTAAGGCTGACGTGTTTGAAGAATTCTACAGAGAGCTATATCAGGGCACTACTCCGGACACGACATGACAGCAACCGTTTCTGGATAGCCTGTCCATTCCACAATTATCGAAGGCGTCGGCTGCGGAATTAGATGCCCCCATCACCCAGGAAGAGATTGGTGTGGCTATCTCGAGTCTTAAGCTGCACAAGGCCCCGGGTCCCGATGGCCTTACGACCCACTTCTATAGGTGTTTTTCCGCAGTTCTTCTCCCCACCCATACGGCCCTGTTTCAGGCTGTGGCTGTGGATGAGCAGGTTTATCATTCGATGGCGGAAGCCGTGATTTCCGTCATCCCCAAACCTGGTAAGGACCCGCAAATATGCGGTTCTTATAGGCCAATTGCGCTCCTTAATTTGGATACCAAGCTTTACTCTGCGATTAGAATCGTTGATGCCTACCCTAATTCATCCCGATCAGTCGGGATTTATAAAAGGCAGACAAACCCATGATAACATTCTACGCACGGTCCATTTGATTGAGAAGGCCTCGAGATTTCGGATTCACGCAGTGTTGGTGGGCCATGATGCGGAAAAGGCCTTCGACCGGGTCGATTGGGCTTTTCTTTTTTTAACTATGCGGACGTTTGGGTTTGAGGATCCTTTTATTAATATGGTGAATGCCAACTATTATCAGCCTACCTCACGCGTCTTGGTTAATGGCTGGTCCTCTTCCCGTTTTGCTCTGAGTAGGGGCACGCGACAGGGGTGTCCCCTCTCGCCCCTTCTTTTTGCTTTAAGCATAGAACCTCTGGCGCTTAAACTCCGAGCTAATAATGAGATCCAGGGCATACCTTTTGGCGAGGTCGAACATAAAGCTTTGTTCTTCACAGATGATATCCTCCTCTCCCTTATGCACCCGGCACAGTCACTGCGCGGTACGGGGAGAACTGCGAAGCTTTGAGCCGGTGGCCGGTTTCAAGGTAAATTACACAAAATCTTTTATACTTAACCTTACCCTTCCCTCCGCGGAGGTGTCTTGCTTGAAACTTACAACGCCTTTTCAATGGGCGAAACACTCCTTGCTCTATTTGGGGGTGCGTCTCACGGCTAAATTGAGCGAGCTTTACAAACTACCCGCCTCTACTGGCCCAGATCCAACAGGATTGCAAGCGGTGGTCGCCTCTTTACATTTCATGGCTGGGGAGGATTAATGCTTTTAAAATGACAGTACTACCCACATTTTTATACTTGTTTCAGGCACTCCCCATAGCGCTAGATGGTTCGCTCTTGTCGACACCGCACTCGTTGATCACTAACTTCCTTTGGCAGGGGGGGAGGGCTTGCCTTCCTCTTCATGTACTTTGCTGTCCGTGTATTCAAGGGGGACTGGCCTTACTTGACTTTGCCTTATACTATAAGGCTGCTCAACTATGGGTGGCAACTGAGTGGTCAGCCAGGGAATCCAAAAAACATTGGCTCACATGGACCGCGCCGTTGTGGGGAGGTGTATATGGGATGTGTTATGGAAGCCTTGCCAACGCTTATATTAGCACTCCCACATGTACGACTCTCACCATTTGGATAGGGTTACAAAGAGGAGGGGTTGGACGTCTTTTCCTTCCCCGTACATGCCTATTCATTTTAATCCAGATTTCCCTATGGCATTACGGGAGGGACCTTTTGATTGCTGGAGGAAGGGGGATTGCCTCAAAATAGCTGATATGTTTCGGGATGGGGAGATTTTGACTTTTGATGAATGTAGGAAGGAATTTTCACTCCTTCAGAGCAAACAGTACCACTACTTACAGCTTAAACATTGGGTTTTGATGCCTCCTTTTCGAGAGGCGGCTGTTAGGGAGCGCACGGAGATAGAGAAATTCGTGTCCCTGCGGGCGGGGTCCATGAATGGAGCTATTTCCGCTATATATGGGATGCTTCTTTCCACTACATCTTCGCCCCCCCGGGCGAGATTCATGCATTTCTGGGAGCGGGTCTTGGGGAGGGATATTGAGGATGGGGAGTGGTCTCATGTCTGGAGGGACATTTTCAAGCACAATCGGTCCTTAGCCCTACGGGAAGCCCACTATAAACCCCTCTACGACTGGTACCTATGCCCTACTAAACTTCAGCGTATTTTTCCAGGCACCTCATATTTATGCTGGCCTGCTGGGGGACTTCAGACATATATGGTGGGACTGTCCTAAGATCTGTCCTTTTGGGATGAAATCCTCTCTCACATCAAGGATATCTTGGGCTATCCCATTCCCCTCTCCATAGACTTCGCCCTTCTGGGCCTATGAGACCCCCTCCTGATTAGACAAACTAAGGTGGACAAAGCGATCATGTGGACTTGTTTAGGGGTGGCCAAACTCACTTTGGCAGCGGCATGGAAAAAGACTGAAGCCCCGGCGATCTCTTTATGGCATGCTCGCCTATCTTATCCATGGAACGCCTGGCGGACATTCTCCAAACTGATTCCGAAGACTTTACACTCCGCTGGGGACCCCTGGTATCCTACTTATCCCAGGGTTTGTCTGCCAATAGTGCGGGTTATAGACTTATTTCAGCTTTAGCGGCCTCCTCTTGGAGACGGTGAGCCTTGGCAGCTATCCCGAATGTATTATGGACCAATCGCTGCACCGCCATTAATGCCTATATCACTACCTATATCTTTGTTATTTACGGCTTTACTTCTTTTACTGTTATTTTGTCACCACCGGACGGGGCGGGAGGGCGGGTGGGGGGATACTGGTGGTTCGGGGAGGGGGGTACTTGTTCAGGAAATTAGCATCATTTACCCTGTAGGGGACGGTGACCGGCTTGGGGACTTTGCGAAGCTGAACCCACCATAGCTTCTTCTGTTGCCACCCGGGTAGTTGCACGCCCTTTGTACTATTAAGATTGCAGTCTTTTGTATTTGGTCATATTTGATGCTCAATAAAAAGACAACTTTGATAATTAAAAAGATTTAAAAATACAAATCATGTATATGACAATTATATTACAAGAAGTACAATCCAATGATTAGTGATGTGGCAGAGCTGTATACTATTCGACACGCATTTCGGCGTTTGTGACGCCTTCGTCAGGAAGTAAGGCCACAAATTCCTAAAATTCATAAACATTACTTAAGTAAATAATCCTATAGTTGTTTGACATAGTGATAAGATTTATGGGGTCTGAATTTTAATTTACAAACAGACAATCATGACATTGGATACATATTTAAAAAGTGGTATTATTTAGTATGCCTTCAAGGTAACAAATACTCAAAAAAACAGCAGTACATTGATATATAGACTGCATATGTCTGCATATAATAGCCACGAGGCTATATTATACTTTATCAGCTGAAAATAGCAAAATACAAATACCGCATGTTGATATAAATTGAATAAGAATATAAGACAAAGCGATAGATATGAAAATAGCTTGGACTGAATAAGGTGTATTTATATAGAGATGGATTCGTAAATAAATCGATGATATTCTTATCTTAATGGCTGTATTGAGAATATATCTCTCATAGATATAAAATATTAAGTCCTATATACACAGCTATAAGAGTTGTTGAAGCAACGTGACTATTACATGTAATACCTGTATAGCTAGGACAGGAAGCCTGGAAATATATGAGGAGTTGAATACTTCTGTATAGGATAACACCTAATAATATTGGGTAATAAATGGGTATAATCATTAACATATACAGTGAAGATTAAATAATAGTGATTTGGGTGGGCAATGTGTTATATAACAAACCTTATATTGTTATATAAATAAATGTAATTCAGGACGACCTTTGATGTGAAATTTCTTGATATGTAATATCCTTAATGTGATACGAGTGTCAGAGTATATGAAATTAAAAAATCTATTTATGAGAAAATAATAACAGTAATAAGTGTTATTTCAAAAACAATATGTCATAAAGTGTATTCTCTAGGTTACTAAGAGTATATATGCTTTACCTTATTATGAATATATGCAATCATGCTGCAAGTCATTATTTGCAGATTTTTAAAATCGATGGATCAACATATGGGGGTGCATGAACAGGGATGGATGCCCTAAAAAATAACGGAACATCTAATATTAGGTTAGGTACTCGTATATCTTTAGTGGATCTAATGACTATATATTATCTCTTGACATGAAGTAATGTCAAATAAATCATGAAAGCATAATGTTAATTGTGCTTATATATTAATAAGGGGGTAGAAAGGTGTAATGTAGAACACAATGGAATGTTTTAAGTTATTAAATGTGGTATAAGAACCCCAACTCTGCATTGTCACTCCAGCCTGCTTGGAGCAAGGCAGTGGATAAATTGAATTCCCTGCACTTCAAAGCCACTGTCTAAAAGCTGCCCCCACTTTCCAGAATCAGGGCACCCAAATGTAAATACTGGACCTCAGATACCACCACTTCAGTACACTTCTGGACCTGTGGACACTCTGCCAGCAAGAAGGTCTTCTGTGATGCTGAAAGGACTTCCATTCTGCAGGACTCCTGCTCTGCTGTCCTTGTTTGCTCATAGTGAGAAGGACTGGACCTGCATATCTCCAACCCAGAAACAAAGTGACTAAAAGGGCTTTTCTGCTTGCCTCCTGTCTGGGTAAGTCAGATATATACCCTAAATTAACTTGTGCTCAACCCCCTGGTGGCTTGGCACATAGCTGTCAGGCTGAGCTTAGTGGCAATGTGCAAAATATGTGTACAACACTTCAAACAGTAAATCAGTGAACATACCACACAAACAATGTCCCACACCAAGTTAGAAAAACAGAGCTGGATGTAGTAAATAAACAAAAAACTAAATAACAAAAATCCAATCAGTAGAACCGGAGTTAGTGAATTTTTAAAGGATCAAGTATACAATAGCGCCTAAAAGCACAGAGCGCCAACTGCAGCTGTCTGGTCATGGCAGACCTGGCCAAAGTCAAAAGTTCAGGTTGACCGCAATGGACTACATATCGGATACAGTCCAAGATTAGTCCAGCTGAAGTTTTACCTTCTCAAATTTTGTGCCACGAGTCCCGTTCACATTGGAGAAGTCTCGAGGAGCAAGGAGAGCATTGCAGAGGCTGCTGGTGCTGCGCGAAGAGCATGCCGGGGTGTCATAGCTGGGCAAGTTTTAGCTTTGAATTGGTAGTCCCCTGTGAGTGGTCAATGCTGCAGCACAAAGAGACAGGCTGGCAGAGGCTCATGTTGATTTGTGGTGTGAGTGGTGGAGTATCAGTGCAAACAGCACTGTTTGCAAATGTGTTGACACCAAAACCTTAGTTTAAGTGCCTGTGAGCAACTCCAGGGGTCCTGGACTTAAGATTCACCACTCGGAGGACAGAAACTTGTTGCAGCTGGGTCTAGGAGCTGTTTGGGGAGCCTTTTATGTCCCTGAGACCCAGATCAGGAAACTAGCCATTGATGCCAACTTGGCGTCCTGAGTTCAGCACCTCAGGGTCGTAGCTCCTTCAAAGTAGCAGAGGGGCAGTCCTTTCAGTAGCACAGCAGTCTTTCTTCCTGGCAGAGCATCCACAAGTCCAGAAGTGCACTGAAATGTTTGTGTTTATACCCAGTTATACCTTTGAAGATGGGGAGAAGTTTCTAGATATTTGCCTTTGATGTAGCCAGGCATCCTGCCTACCCTGTCCTGGCTCCAGACTAACTACAGGCGGCATGCAGCCCTTTGTGGTGAGGCAGGACACAGCCTATTCACGTGTCCTACTCCTCCTGCCTTCCTTACCAGTGATGGCCCATCCGGGCACACCTAAACTCCCTATTGTGTGTAGCTGTATAGGAGGAACACACATAGCTCAACTGTCAGCTCAGCCAGTCATGTGACCCAGGTACATGCTACAGACATAAATGGATACGGCAGGAAAATACCAACTTTCTAAAAGAGTTATTTTCAGAATTGCAATTTAAAATCCTACTGCACCATAAGTTAGGATTTAAAATGTTGAATACAGAGACATAAACCTGAAGGGATTACTTGTTCCCATTTGGAAAATACACTTATTTTGTAATAAAGTAACTCCAATGTTAGGCCTTGTAGTATTGAAAAATGAATGAAAGTTTTTTTCAGAACCAGGATAAATAAAAGTTAAAAATACATGTCCAACCTTTTGAATACATTGCACCTTGCCCTCTAGGCTATTTAGGGCATACTCTAAGGGTGACATATGTATTAAAAAGGAAGGTTTGGACCTGGCAAAAGGGTTCAATTAAGCTTAAAACGTCACTCACAGGCAACAATGGCAGGCCTGAGACATGTTTAAAGAGCTACTTAAATGGGTGGCACAATCAGTGCTGCAGACCAACTAGTAGCATTTAATTTACAAGTCCTAGGCACATGTACTGCAACTTTATTAGGGACTTATATGTAAATTAAATATGCAATTTGGGTATGAGCCAATGTTACCATTCTCAGAGGAGACAGCAGAAGCACTTTAGCTCTTGTTAGCAGTCCTGAGGTTATTAAATATGAGGTAAACAAAAATGGATGAGGAAGACAAAATGTTTGGTGGAAGGCCACCCTAAGGCTGACAGGTCTAACAGGGGCTATGGGGAAAGGAGGGGCACTGCTGGAGGGTGGTAGTGAGGGAATTAGTGGAGAAGGATGCAGGCCCGGATCGGCGCTACCGAGACAAGGCATTTACCTTATGGGCTGACAGGGTGGGGGACCAGTTTCACTGCTGGTGGGGGCCTGTTTTGTTGCTGAGGACTGCCCAGCCATGTTTCCTGCTTGTGGATCTTATAAATACATAGTAAAAAACAAATTGTTTTAAAGTATCCTTAAAAACCATTTGTTGTTGCATTTGGGCAGGTTTTGTCTTTAGCAGGCTCTCCATGAGCGCTGTTGAAATGCAGTGCTTTAGAGGGGAGGGGTAAGTGGTCTGCTGTTGCTAGGCTGAGAGAGGGCATTGATATATGATAAAGACTTCAATATTAACAAGCATTTGCCTTGCCAACATTTCTTGCATTTGGGTGCTTATAAGTGTTTAGCCATGGAGCACATTGTCCTGGCTGCTGTGCTGCCAAGGATTAAATAGCTATACAATAATTACACACTGGTTCATGTAATCGGATGCGGGAATACATGCTTGCTTGATACACGGAATAGAAAGTGTATCAATCAAAGTGCATAGTTTAAAATATTTTGCAAAGGATGCCCTGCTGCTCCTGAACCTTGCATCAAGATGGGCCGGGGAAGGATCAGCAAGACCATGAGGGTGGCAGAGGCAGTTTGGGATTGTGTAAGAGTTCAAAAGAGCAACCTTAAAGCAGTACATTATGATATCACTTTAAATGCATTAGTGGTCCAATCCAGGATTCAACGCACACAACATAACATACAGCAGTCAATGGCAAACCAAGCCTCCTTGTATGTGCTAACATCAAACGTGGAAGTGGCATCAAAATAATACCATCTGCACCTAATATCATTAGCAACCCATTTGTGTAAAGCCAGGAATGCTGTATTAAAGACCGTGCCTATTCTACCCTGAAATGTGTGCTGGTGCCAACAGCAACAGAGGGGGCATATCCATTACTAGTGTTGCTGCGGATGGAAAAAGGAAAACCATAGAAAACAGCGGAAAGTATTAAAGTAACCAGCTCACAAAAGCCTATCAAGAATGGCTGAGTGCCAGGCAAAGCACTTGTCTGCAGAAGCTGCTTACTCAGATGGCACCTCCACTTCCTTATTGTAAACATTATTGTGATCAAGGGTGACAACAACAGATACCATATTGCCATAGCTACGGTGGATCTAAAAAGAGGGATTAAGCCAAAAATGTTACTCCTTTGATAGTACGTGGACTTTGAGGCTGACAGCACAAGGAATGGGCAGCGGAACATTAAATTTAGCACGTGATATTTAAGATTGTAAAAGAGACAGCCTCAGCATGTGCATATGGACTAAAAGTCCATATGCACAAAAACAAGAGCGCCCATGATCCTGTAAATGACCATGAACTGCACTGGTCCTGAAGGGGATGTGAAAGCTAAGTCAGCAGAAATAATTTGCTTTAGCCTCAAATTAAAAATAGTACCCCGAGACCCCCCTCCACTGTGGCATAATGTACCCCGCAACAACTGCATCCATAATGTGAGTGTTTCCATATGGCCACCTAATCAGACTGACCTCAAGTGCATACAATGGCAATATTCTTAAAATAAGGGGCAACCATTCAAAGGTTGATGCGATATTATGGAGTCCCTTTTCTTTTGAGAAAGTTCTGACCCAAACATGGTCACATGCAACCACTACACACGCGCCTGGACCAGGAAGCTAAGTCTCCTAAACACCATCTGCAGCTGCAATGACTATCAAGAAACTACTGCTGAGCCCACTTCATCCCATGCGTTGGTGCTGTACCTACCATGACGGACTGAATTAAGGCACCCACAGCAATAGCGTATGTAAATTCTTAGATGGTTTTCGACCTCACACCCCCAACCTAAATTAATAAAGGGAAGCCTCCCAAAGAAACATGGACTCCCGCAGTAGTTAAATGTGTCCCGAGGCAGGTAAGTTGGGCCCTCAAAATACCCTGTTCGTTGGTGAAAATGCCTACAGAGCTTTTGGTGTTGAGTCCGCAAAATCTAGATCGCTGGGACGCTTATGGATGGCCCAAATTTTAAGAAGGCCGCACAAATTACAATTGTAGAACTTTGCCCAATCGAAATTTGAAGCAACAGAAGACCATACCACGGGAGTAGAACAGAGGTAAGCCCGACTGCGGAGAGTTATACAAATTACCAAAAGTCAATGAGATGCCATAATTAAAGAAACTGATACAAAATTAAACTCTACTGGCACTGTAAGGCGCAAAACAGTAGGAGAGCAGAGACAGAAATTGGTAACAATCGACTGAAAGTATGCATCGAAATGGAGCGATACCCTTCCTCCCATTGGAGCGAACAGCGAAACAAACAATTAGCTCAGCCTGATCAATAAATACTTTAAGAAAAGGTGGACACCGAAAATTGAATTATACCCATCTCGAACAGCTTACTTACTAATGTACAAGAACCCCATTCTGCTGTGCAGAAGAAAAGAAAGGCGCACAGCCGACATGCTGAAAGATAAAACGTGGCGGCCATAAAGCATGTGCTCTGTCTTAGGGAAACCGCTTCTCATAAAACATGACAAATAGTGGAAACGTATGCCAATGTCAGGAGGCTAACAGGTTACATAAAGATTAAGCAAAGCAGTTGTGTGACCTTTGAGTATGTGTTCAGAGTTCTTGAGAAGGCCAAGGTCTCAGAAAAATAGCTGGCCGAAACGTCCACTATGAATCCAAGTCCCAACAGGCAACAAAGAAACAAAAAATAGTCCCATACACAGAGCGTAAGCATCAAAGTGGAACAAAAGTAGGCATGGGCATAGTGCTCCGCTCCGTCTACGGAGTATGCGTAGGTTGCCTACATCGAGATCCGCGAAGTAGGGGTAGTAGGCAGGCTACGCACACACCATGGAGGCATTATGTACAACCAGTACTCACTTTTTCCAGAACTTCTGATGTGCCTATGTGGTCTCCCTTCTCACACACATGGTTCCTGCTTCACAGGCCTCACCTTCAGAGGTTGCCAGCGGTGATAAGCCAGCTCTGTTGCGGAACTTGCTGCCGAGGGTCTTCCCTATCGCAAGGCGCAAAAGTTTTTAAAGAAGGCGAGTCAAGTGGCCATGCAAGATGTTCTCGTGGAGGAAACCATGTCTTCGCTCGGCGCATGCACACTCAGTCCTCACTGCACAACGCAAAATGCCCCTGTTCCTTGCTGCAGGGGAGGTGAGAAGTTGGTTCCTTAATGTGTCGGGGGTGACGTCACGAATGGTGGCGAGGCGTTGGTTCCTTCCGATGGTATGTTGCAGATGGATTCAGGAGTCACCCATGTCGAGGATCGGCTCTGTGTTGATGAAGCACTGGCGTCGATGAAGCCGGGGCAGCGGTGTGAGTCGGGACTGTGCATCGTGGACATCATGAGTGACGTCCTCGGCTCTGGTGCAGGCTGCGGCCTCGATAACAGCTTCAGAGTTGATGCGGCATGGCATCAGCAGGCGTCAGGCCTATGGTGCAAGTCGGGGCGGTGTGTTGTGCTCTTAACGAGCGGTGCCCGCGGCTTCGGTGCAGGTTACGGCATCGCTCGCCGGTGTCAGTGTTGGAATTTCCTTCAGTAACACCTAAAACAGCAGTTCCAGGTGCAGAGAGACAGAAGGGACGAAGTCTTTGTGTCCCTTGAACTTCAGAACAGTTTCAAGCCCTTGGAAATCTTCCACAAGATGACAAAGCAAACAGCAAAGTCCTTTTCTTCTTTCCTTGGCAAAAAACAGCCACTGCAGGCCAACCCCAGACAGCAAACAGCGCAGGGGCAGTATACCTCCTCAGCTTCTCTGGCTCTTCTCCTTGGCAGCGGTTTTTCTTGATTCCCAGAAGTGATCTAAAAGTCTGAGGTCTGGGCCCCACTTTTTATACACCAAAATCCTTTGTTCTCTGAAAGCAGAGAGTGCCAGTACCTGGCGAAAATCAGTTCTGTCCTCACTGGTGCAGCTTCCTGGCAGGAGGTGGAGACAGCATTGCTGGAGGCAGACCAGGCCCATTCAGGTGAAAAGTAAATCTCCTCCTCCTACTCTAAATGCATCCCAGGTCTATTCAGCCCAGCCCTGACTCATCAGACTTCTGCAGCCGCAGCCCCTCCCCAGCCCCTGTCATCCATAAACCAGACATGCAATATACAAACCTAGCAGAGGCACACTGGATGGTTAGACAGGAAAATACATACTTTCCAAAAGTTGTATTTTCAAACCAGAATGTAAAAATCACCCTCACTAAAAGATGCATTTTAACATTTTGAGTTCTGGCATACTAAACTTTATTTTTCTACTGTGTTCCTTCGGCCAGTTATGTTTCTAAGATGCTATAAACAAACTCCCCATTCTATCCTATGGGAACAGGTAGCCTTTCAATAGTGAAAAACGGAAATGGCAGTAATTCACTATCAGTACATGCCACACACATCAGGGCATGTCCTACCTTTCACATACAATGCACCCTGCCCACAGGGGTACCTTGGGCCTACCTTAGAGGTGACATATGTAGAAAAGGGAAGGTTTAGGGACATACAGGCTCTGCAATGGCAGAACAGAGTTACATTTTACTGGACGCTTCTGTGGGTGCCACAATCAGTGCTGCAGCCCACTAGCAGCATTTGATTACAGGCCCTGGGAACACAGAGTGCACTATACTAGGGTCTGACAAGTAAATCAATTATGCCAATCATGGAATCACTAATCCATAACAACAATTTACAAAGGGAGCACTTGCACTTTGGCACTGAACAGCAGTGACAAAGTGGCCAAAGCATCTAGACCAGAAAAACACAGGAGGCAACAACACAAAATGGAAGAGAGACCCATGCCAATGGTGCCAAGTCTAACAGTATTTCATGTTTGATTTATACTCACATGAAAACAAGTAAAAGTGAGAGTTTTTTATATGTGCAAATTTATTTCCCATTGAATGGTAATATGCAGCGTGCAAAATTAAGGATGGCATAGTTTGTAGCTGCATTCCCCTAACAAGCATTTGCAATGCAATAGGACTCGCATTTACCGAGGCATATTGCATTGCAAATGGGAGTGTGGGTAGATGGGTGGTAGGGGTGCGAGAAGGCACGAACAACAGGAGTGGGGGGGCAGAGAGAAGGCATGGACAGCGGGGGGCATGGGAAGAAAATAGTGCTCATGAAACACGAAGTAAAGGGGCCACTAGCCATGGAAGGATACAAATGATAATATGGCAGTCAAAAGAAGGGACTAGCAGCCTATAAACTAATCAGAAGGCAGCATTTAGAAAGGACAAACACAAAAGCCAATGAAAAAGTGGGCGGGAGTGGGCGGGGCTTCCCTCACATAGACAACTACCACAGATCAACCTCAGAGCAGTGCTTGCATGCTGGCTCAGGGCTCGACCTAAAAAGCCACTTGGCGGGCTGCAACACAGTGACTACAGCATATCTCGACAGACAGTCACCCACATTAGGTAAATTCCATGCCTATATGCAGGACATGATACATTGGCTGAAAAATAACTCCCTGCAATTTAATGCTGACAAAACGGAGATTCTATGCTGTGCTCCTGGGAAAGTGCCATGTCCTCTCCCAACTATTTTTGGCCTATTCCCTCAGACACACCATTGGTACCCTCTGAAACGGTTCGCAATCTGGGAATCTGTTTCAATGACAAGGTGAGCCTAGAAACTCAAGTCAATAAGATCGTTGGGAGCAGTTTCTCCCTTATTAGAGTACTCCGAAAGTTTCTTCCGATGCTACCAACACAGGCACATGCATTGGTGGTAAGGAGTGTCATTATGAGCAGGCTGGACTGCCCTGTTACTGGAGTCCCCCAAGTATCTGATTGGGAGACAACAGAGAATTCAGACTGTTTAGGTCAAGCTTGCTCTGACGAGACCACAACAGGCCTCTGCATCTCAGGCCCTTGCAGAGCTCCACTGGCTCACAATATTGCAGAGAATGCAATTTAAATCGCTCTGTATTTTGTTTAAGGCTCTGCACGGTATGGGGCCCAAACCGCTGCAGAAAAAGTTCGGTTGGTATGCTACCATTCGTAATCTCCGTTCGTCTTCAGCCAATTGGGTGAAAGTACCTAGGACTAAAAGAGCAAAACTGGGGGGACGAGCTTTTAGCGTTGCGGCAGCACAGCTTTGGAATAGTCTTCCCATGGACCTGCAACAGATGGAAGACCTGTTGCAGTTTAGAAAGAAAATAAAGGCCTGGCTCTACCCCAGAGCATAATTTCTGTCTTTATTCTACTCCTGGTGCACCATGACTTTCGATTTTTGTATTTATGTTGGCAGGTCATACTTCTTTCAGCACCAGGATACCCGTTGGGTCACAGTGCGCCTTATAAGTAGCGATAACGTTAACATTAACATTAACAGTGCATACACTGACTAGGCTTACCTAATATGTTATCAAAGGCATTGCCTACTTTGGCAATGATGAGTATTTGTAGCCATGCTGTATAGCAGTGTGGGTGCTGTGCAGCATAGCTAAAAATAATGATAATAAAGAGCTATGATGCACCCAGCACTAAGGTGCTTACATATAAAGCACATTAGCCCTGGCTGCATCATGGTGCTTTTTAAAATTAGGTTTAGCCAGGCTGGAAAGCATCTGTACTGCTTTAAAGCACAGCTACTAAACATTGCCTAACCAGAAGTACTCATAGGCGAGACCTACTGACTTTACCAATGCTTGTTAAATAGGCCCTCCCATCACCTACGCAGTTAATTAAAGAAAGATGTTACAACTATGGAAAACATACATAACAACAAGTTTCCTGGCAAGCCTGGGGTTAACTTTACTTTCTTGACTCACGTTTTAAAGACGTACAGCCAGATTCATCATGGTCCCGATTTCCGAGCCCTTAATAGCGATTATTAAGGAATCGCTATTAAGGACTCTCAAATCGGGATTCATGTAGAAATTGCAAAATAAATTGCGATTCCTACAGCCTCCTTATTTGCGATTAGCAAATTGCTAATCGCAAATAAGGAATGACTCCCCATCCATTCCTATGGGCCTAAAGGCCCATTGGAATGAATGGGGAGTCATTCCTTATTTGCGTTTAGCAATTTGCTAATCGTAAATAAGATTGCGATTTCAAGGGTGCCAGGGGTGTCCAAAGGACACCCTGTAGCACCCCTGAAATGGAAATGTAGCCTGATGTTGCGCACGCACATGTCCTGTGTAACATACCACTTAGAAAAATGCACTAAAGTGCATTTTTCTAAGTTTCCGCTATTTACCACGAAGTCAGACTTCGCGGTAAATAGCGGCCGGAAATTGCGAATTCGCACATTTTTAAAGTTTAATGAATTGCATTTAAGGAATCTCAAATAGAGGTTCCTTAAATGCTATTTCCTCGCTAAAATGCGAAATCTGTAATAGCGAATTTTGCATTTGTGATGATGAATCCCAAATGCAAAAATTGCGCTCGCAAAGGGCCAGATTCTCAGATTCTGGCCCTTTGCGAGCGCAATTTCCCTTGATGAATCTGGCTGGTAGTTCCGAAAGATAGTGGAACATCTGTAGTCATTGAGCCAGAGTTGAACTAGAGAGTTCTCTTCATGCCAGCTGAAACCAGTGCATCCTCTGGATAACGAGAACCAAGTATTTCCAAGACCTGTCAACAAGGAATCAAGGAAAAGCTTTTCTGGGGCTGCTCTGAAGGCAGCTTCATGGCTCCCGTTCCAGACCACTTGATAATCACACTGGGCATAGGGAGTAGCACAGAGTTACGTCTCGTGTGACTTCTGGAAGATGCATGTGCAGGATGGATTGGGGGGGGAGTCTGACAATTAGAAAAATAAATAGAAATGCTATCATTATGCATATTCTATAAAGATTTAAAATCGATGGCTGTGGAGTACTCAGAATTCTGTACAGCTCACCATTTCCAAGGGGGTTCAACTGAAGTCAGAATGGGCATATAAGCTTTTAATAATCGTAGCATGCAGAATATTAAAAAACAGGCAAAATAAGTGTCTGGGTTTTCGGTGAACATATGTAGGGTATGACAAGTAGGGAAATAAATATCTGACTGCCTATAGCATCAGCCCAGAGTGGTTAAGTGGTTGACTACAAAATTAGGACTACATCAAAATGCTGAATAGCCATAAGTACACAACTGCTTGCTGGCACAAAAAGAATTCATTACCTGCTTGCTTCATAGCTCACCAATATCATTATGGTCAGCGGAGGAAGGCTTCTAAGTTCATGTTTTAAAGTTATTACTTTTAACAAATGCTTCTAAATGCAGAGATATTATCTGATGTACTAAGGTTTGAAACGCTTACCCATGTGAAAAATGTTTTTAATTTTTCAAGAGACTTTCTCTCAAACATTTTCATGGCTCTGCTCGTGCAAAGCTCTGTGAGCCAAACCAGATCCTTGGATCGGCTCTGGCTCAGCTCGCCCTTTTAATTTGTGTTGGTTCACCCACCTCTAAATTCAGTGCACTGAGCGTTAACGAGAGCACGTGGATTTTGTTTTGCAAGAAAGTGGATGCATGTATCTTGATGGTGCATGGAATGTTTGCAAGCAGACAAAGGGTGTGCTTGTGTATCACTTCCATACTGTACACTACACAAAACCTAGACAATATTATTAAAGCCAGGTGTGGCACTCACTGGTATAGCGTTTATGTTGCGTGCCAATCCCTTATAATATGGGCCTAACTAGTGCCCGAGGTATCTGAGAAGAGTGGGAGTCAGCTGTATCAATCAATCAAAAATAAAGTTTATTTAGACCATTTGTTCTATAAACCACAGCTCATACATTATCCTTTAAAAGTCTACACATCACAAAGTCATATTCTTAACAATAAAAAGACATATTATCCTTAAAACCTCATCTATAGCAATTTAAAACAGATAATTGCATTTTAAAATTACAAAGCACTTAGCTACTCTTAAGCCTCTAACAAGACAGGGAACTTGTATACGCCCTGCATATATTTCCCAATGGCTATGGCAATATCTACATTTTCCATATCAACAAAAAGCTCCCATGCTTGTAAACGCGCCCTTACATCGTATTTTAAGAATAACGACCGAAGGAACAATTTACGTAAATTTAAAAATATATGACAGTCCAATAAAATGTGCAAAATATTACATTTCATCCCTATCTTACACAAGCATTTGCCATCCGGTCGCATTAAAACAGCTTTTATTGCACTATTTATAATGACCGGGTTAATACCAATTCTTAGCCATAGTACTTCCATTCTTAACCAACGGTTCGGTAATATGTCAAGGTAAGGAAAGCTTATGTCTTTCTCCCAGCTAGTGCTCATAAATTTTACAGAATCTTTTTTACTCAAGTACTCTCGGTCTATTGCTCTAGAAATGTCTTTACCCTGCCTTTTAAGTACACTCTTTATTACATTAATTTGTAGTGTCTTCGGGTCAATTTTCACATTCAGGCGGTCACAAATGGCCTGAAGTTTACCTCTTGTGGCTTTAGCCCACTTTAACTCACTTGCATGAATTTCTCTCATACACCACTGAGATACCTTTGTGACCTCTCCAAGACCCAACCGATTCCAGAATCTGAGGAGGCTTAATTGCACCTGAACATTCCATGCGGTTAGGCCTAATTCCAGTCTGATTGCCTGGATCATTGCCGAGCTGGGGAGTGACAATAAAGATTTTAAACATTTCCCCTCATCTTTATCCCAGGAGATTTTACCATCAATACAAAGAATTTCCGAACCATATTGGAGTTGCGGGGGAATCATAGCTTTAAAGGCCGTCAATAGAGATTTACGGGACATATCACCATAACTATGGTTGAATTTTTTCAGCCCACATATCGCTAGATGTGCTTTTAATTTCTGTGCCTCCAAATGCATGCCCCACTTCAGGGAACTTGTGAAGCATATTCCGAGGTATTTGTATTCACTTACAGTATCTAGTTTAGTTTGGCCCAAGTACAAACTAAATTTTGTATTCTTCCCAAAGCACAACATTTTAGTTTTGTCTATGTTTACTGTAAGTAGTTTTGCCGTGCAATATTCGCTGAATATATTCAGCTTCCTTTGGAGACCCACCTCGGTTTGGTTCAAAATTACCAAATCATCGGCATACAGCAAACAGGACAAATACCTTCCATTTAGTTTTGGGCTTGCACCTCTGGCAGAGCCCAAGAGAAGGGACAGGTCAGCTAAGAATATGGCAAAGAGGAGCGGGGCCAAAACACAACCTTGCCTCAGTCCATTATTTATCGCTATCTCAGGTGTTAGGCCGCCAGAGGTATCTTTGATTACCTGTGCCCAGTTTTGACAGTGCAGTTCCTGGATTACCAACAAAAGATCAGCAGGAACCTCATACTTTCTCATAGTCTCCCACAAACACTCCCTATCCACCAAATCAAAGGCTGCCCGAAAGTCCACAAAGCAGCAATACACTTGCCCTGCAGCTCCATGGACTTTCGTGCCACAGCCCACAAAGGCGAAGCAGTGATCGATAGTAGAATGTCCTTCCTTAAAGCCTCCCTGCTCTATTGGGACTATCAACCACCGCTCCACCCATTCCTTTAATTTGCCAAGGATTATTTTTGAAAAAACCTTTTCTCCAGTGTCCAAAAGGTTGATTAATCTATAGTTCCTTAGATCCTTCCTTTCCCCCTTTTTATATAAGGGTCTAATTATGGCCCCTCTCCAAAATTTGGGAATAAGGCCGGAGTCCAAAATGACGACAAACATATGAGATAAAAATCCTGCCCACCAATCTATTTGAAATTTAATTAAGATGGCTGGGAGATTATCGGGACCTGCTGCATGAGATAGATTCAGCTTCTTAATTGTTTTTATTTTACTTTCTCTACGGTAAAGGCTGGTTTTAGTGCTTCTAGACACACTGTCCAAGTTGGTTTATCCTTCTCTATTTCCGTGGGCCTTCTAGCTTTATATAAATTACTTAGGTAGTTTACCCATGCTGCCTCTTCCACAACACAGCTCATATTTTCCGGGGACCTTCCTGTGACCTCCTGTATCAACCTCCAGAACCCTTTTATATTTTTATTTTCTATTGTCTCTAATAGGTTTACCCAACATTTTTCTTTAAAAATCCTTTTCTGCTCCTTACTAAGAATTTATATTCTTTCTTCAAATTGTGCAGGAGCTCCAAGTTCCCATGATCATAACAATTCCTCGGACGTCGCTCTATTTTCCGAAGGACCCTTTTTTTATTCTGACATACAGGGTCAAACCACCTGGGCATTCCTTTGCTAAGGTGTGTTTTTGCCTTAGCCTGTTTCTTATCTTTTAGATACACTCTAAGACATTGCACCGCCTGTGTTATTGTATCCACATACCATGCTACCTGATGACCTTCCATGCTATCCTTCATTAAATTTTGTTGAAAGGTTGCCAATTTCTCAACATATTCTTCCGTCAATTTTGTAGTCAGGCGCATTGGGTATTCCACATTTTGGGGGATCACCCTTACACATGTACTTGTTGACCCCCCTAAATATTCACAATACAAGTATTATGATCACTGTCCCTGAGTTTAATTACCCGGAACTTTTTTACCATTGCGTAGTTCCAGGTCTGAATACAAATATAATCTATTGGACATTGTTGATTGCCTACTCTAAAAGTCCGTGCAGCTGGTTGCTCTGGGTCCTTCCTGCCATTTAAACATATTAAACCATTAGAACCCAAAAACTTCCCTAATGCTTCATCTTGATTGGAGATTAAACTCCTAGGAAATTCTGCTGGCCCTATATTATAAGTGCTCAAAATTTCCTCAAACCAGTGATCTATCTTTTCGAAGTTTAATTCATGGTTGAAGTCACCCATTATCACAATTGTGTCCTTCCCGTACATTTCTATTATATCAGTTATATCCTTTTTGAAGAGCCCTAACTCTGTATCGTATTCTTTTTGGGAACCCCATTGAATATATACATTTATGATAATCAAATGGTCGTCCTTCCCTTCTTGTGTGCCTTGATGGAGTACCTTACAGACCAACAACCATTTACATAATGAGCTAATTAACTTAGCCTCTTTCACAAACCTGGTAGAGGTGAGGGTCATAATCGCCCCCGATGGGTGTCCAATTTTTTTTATTTTTGCTAGCTGATTTGTGAATTTGAACAAACCCTTCAACTACTGGGGTGTTGCTTCATAGCCATGTCTCCAGCAAACAAATGATATCAACCTACTTTGCAACGTGATTTAAACTATCCTCCTTTGTTTTTCCTCCCAACCCATTAATATTCTGTGAAATTAATCTCAGGGTATGCGGCAACACGGTGTCCTAATCGATCTCACTAAGACACCCTGACTCATTCAGTCCCCATGAGCAAGTACGTAGGATACTGTTGTCCGGGCCCCAGTTGCCCCAGTCTTTATTAAGCTCCAAATTCTCTACCGCTATGGTAATATTATCCTTCTCCCCCTGCCTTTCCCCCAACCCTGCATGAAATCTCAGAAATTAAAACAGGTTCCCTTGAGATGAGTTACAACCAGGATTTTACCATTGCACAATTCTGAGAAAATAATTAATACATATATAACACAACCTTATAGCAGTTAAAAAATCATTAATTATAAATGCAAAGACATAACATTAAAACCAATTATTCTGACTAGCTAATCTAATAGGCTAATAAAAAAACATGAATACATAATCAATTATGACCTGCATAATTGAGAAGCAAGACAGAAGTGTAAAACATAAAATTGATGAATACAATTTGTACATTCGAACCCCTTTATAATTTCATCGATCTTATGTTACTATTGAATCTGTGAATCAACCATCGATGCTGGAGTCTTGAATTGTACTCAGGATGGCGTTGACGCGTTTCGGTGGAATAAACGGATGAATACCACCTTTATCAAGACTTTCTGAATATCTGTCGTGATAGGGAATTAGTTGAATCACCCTAAAATGTATATACACACAATTAGATTAAAATAATATTTTGGTGTATCTATACATGGTAATATACAAAAGGGACATAAATACATGGTTTACTTCCCTATCTCAAACCTATATCTTCAGTCAAAATAACATAGAGGTGACAATTGTTCTAAGAAGCAGGCTGTTGTAAATCTCTATGTTCCAACAATCTATAACAGGATGTAGATAAAAAATCAACTACACTATATATACAAAAGTTATATCCTGTGGTTAAGCAAAACATCAGATAGGAATATCATGTGCTCAATCAGAATTAGCCACCTGGAGTCTTTCATTACATGGGCAATTATCTATTAGTAAACACATGTCATTCTCAGAAGGGTCCTATGTTCAATCACAGACTTCATAGAAAGCCACATAGTAACATCCTAGTATGATTTTTAGACCAATGTATTTCTTTATTTTGGAACTCGCGGTGGCGTCAAAGTTGTTCATTTGGAAAATGCTTACCCTAGCGAGACTGACAGTTGGTCTATTGATGTCCAAGTCTGTATCTTGTATATATTGCAACAATATTATTATTATTATTATAATTATTATTATTATTAAATTACACTTGTATAGCGCTCTCTACCCGGAGGCCTCGTAGCGCTTATGACTGAAACTTTATTAGCGCGGGCTCAGGGCAGATCAGCATGACTTCCCATACAAGTGTGTTTTCAGGGCTTTCCTGAAGGAGAGATGATTAGCAGTGTCCCGGAGGGGTAAAGGAAGGGTGTTCCAGAACTTGGCCGCAGTGTATGAAAAAGAGCGGCCGCCCCAGCGGGTTTTCCTAACTCTGATGGAGGTGGCCAACTGGAGGGAACCAGAGCGGAGGGAGCGCGAGGGGACATAGGGAGTGACCAAGGTCTGTAGGATTGCGGGGCCAGTGTGATGAAAGGCCTTGTGTAGGATACACATCGCCTTGAACTGTACTCTCGCTGAAATAGGGAGCCAGTGGAGTTCTCTTAAGGCATTCCTAGCTGACTGCCAGCGAGGAAGATTGTAGAGTAGACGGGCCGCACTGTTTTGGGTGACTTGGAGCTTTTGGATGACAAAGGCGGGGGCTCCCATAAAAAGAGCGTTCCCATAGTCCAGGCGCGATAGTATAAGGGCCTGGACCAGGATCCTCCTAGCCTGGAATGGAAGCAGGGGGAGCACCTTCCGCAGCATCCTCATCAACCCGAAACAGGTGGCTGCAATCTTGGTGGCTTGTACCGAAAAGTTCAAGGCTGAGTCGAACCAAATCCCCAAACTTTTTATCTGGGGCTTAGGAGTGGGGGGCGCACCCAGACATGGTGGCCAGATGGATGCAAAAGCGAGGGGGGAGGAGTTACCCAGCAGGATGACATCCGTCTTCTCCCCATTAAGTTTTAGACAAAAAGATTGCATCCATCTGGCGACCGCCTCCAGACAGGGGCCTAAGGTGTGGGACGATCCCTCCGCGTGGTCTAAGGAGACCACCAGTTGGGTATCGTCCGCGTAGGTGACAATACGCACACCGAAGGGTTGGACTATCCTGTCTAGAGGCTTCATGTAGGCATTAAACAAGGTGGGGCTCAGGGAGGAGCCCTGAGGGACCCCACACCTGAGTGGATGTTTAAGGGATACTGCATCACCCTCAAAAACCTGGAAGAACCGGTCGGCCAGGAAAGACGTCAGCCATTCCAGGGCCGCGCCCGACACGCCCATGTCCGTCAGTCGTTGCAACAACGTGACATGGTTGACCGTGTCGAACGCGGCGCTCAGGTCCAACAGGATAATGGCGACTCTCCCACCCTGGTCCAACAAAGCTCTTGCTTCTTCCGTGACCGCTAGAAGAGCAGTTTCTGTCCCATGTGACGGACGAAACCCTGTCTGAGAAGCACGCAGGAGATTATTTGACTCCAGGTAGTTCGTCAAGATGTTGTTTACGTGCCTCTCAAGCAGTTTGCTCATCCAGGGGAGCAAGGAAATGGGACGATAATTCGCGAGGTTGTTTTGATCAAGATTGGGCTTTTTCAGCAACGCCCTCACCATCGCGCACTTCCATGACGGGGGGACAGAATTAGAGGAGATGGAAGTGTTAAGAACGTCCAATATGATAGGGCGGATCAAGTCCATAGCCAGTTTGAGGGTTTGTGGGGGTACTGGGTCGTTGGGGGATCCAGAGGTGACTTTAGCAGTCAATTTATCTAGTGCTGGGACATCCAAGAGTGGAATAGTGTCTAGCCTACAGGAATCCAAGATGTCAGGAGTTGGGGAGGTACAGGGTTCCAGATCATTACTGGTATCCCTAAATGAAGAGTAAATGGTTAGAATTTTTTGGGAGAAAAAATTGGCCAGGTCGTCACAGCGGTTTTGAGCACCCTCAATGTTGGGGCGTTCGGTAGGAGGGGAAATAAGGGATTTCACAATCTTAAAAATTTCCCTGGGAGCATTGGCGGCTGCATGAATTTTACTACCATAGAAGGAGGTTTGTGCCGCCTTTAACTCTTGTTTGTAGAGCCTGATATTGGCTCTATATTCATTCTTCCTAGTTTGGGAGTAGTCCTGTCTCCATGCTCTCTCATATTTACGGCATGCTACTTTCATAGTCTTGAGTGCGGGTGTGTACCATGGGGCAGCTTTTGTTTTTTTTGTAAAATTATTGTTTTGAACAGGAAGGACCTCGTCAAGTGAAGAGGTGATCCAGCCATCAAAATTGTTGGCTGCTGTGTTGGCATACAGCACCTTTCTAGGGGGGTCTCTAGCCAAGGCAGCTTCCCATGCAGGAAGGGAAAGAGAGGACCATTTCCTGGCTTGGTGTTTGGCGAAGCAATGGGTGGAGGGAAGGGTGTTTGTACGCCAAATAAAAGGTATCACAAAATGATCCGTCCAAGGTAAAGGGATGGAGGGCTCCACTGTGATGTCGTTGATATTGCTAAAAACATGGTCGAGAAGATGACCTCTGTTGTGTGTTGCATAAAAGCCCTTTTGATAGAGGTCCAGCGCTTGAAGGTTAGCACGGAGAGAGTTAGCTGCAGTGTTGAGAGGATCATCAAGGTGCAAGTTGAGATCCCCCAACAGAGTAAAGTTAGGTGAAAATAAAACGATACTTGCAGCAAGCTCAGTAATTTTAGTAATAAAATTGTTAAGAGCGCCGGGAGGGCGATAGATAAGAATGCCGGAAAAGGTGGTGGTGGGGGAGAGTTCTAGAGAAAATTGGAAACTTTCACAGGACGGAGATGTGGTGGGAGTAATTCGGCACTTACAACTGTCCCGATAAACAATAGCCAGACCCCCACCTCTCCCAATCTGGCGGTCCAGTCTCTTAAGCGTAAATCCCTGTGGAATGGCTCCGACAATGGCCGGATCACTGTCTGCCTGGAGCCATGTTTCCGTTAGGAAGAGGGCGTGGGGATTAAGCTCTTCAATCAGGAGGTGTAATTCGGTGTGATGTTTGCTGAGGGACCTACAATTCAAAAGGAACATTCTCCATTCCTGAACAGAGAGTGATCGGCAATCAGTGCTGAGTGAAGGACTCCAATTACAATTTTTACAAATAAAATCACTGAGAGTAGGAAAGAACAAGTGTTCACATACCGAACTCATAGCGGGGCGTAGGGCATGGAGTGAAGAACAGTCATAGACTAGCGGGGGAACAGCCATGATAGGCGGACCTAGCGCCAGGAAGCAGGAAGCGTCTGGACGCGGACTGGCGCAGACTGGCTTCTCTCTGGCGCGTCTACGGCGCTACCGCTGCGCGTCACCGCTGCGCGGGTGAGTGAGGGGCTAAGTAGGTTAGGCGGAGTGGGAGACTAGCGCGTCAACCCACCAAGTATGGCCGCCTCCGATGGAGCAACCAGGAAGTAGTGCTGCTTGCCTCCCTCCACAACAAGCAGCACTGGTAGCTGCGGTGGACCGGGGAGTGAGCGAGCACACGACAGGTAATTTAATTACACAATGCACAATGTTTAAAAACGGTCTAAAAGCAGTTATTTCGCAGGAATACAAGAAACACGCTTGTAGCAGTCCTGCTTGCTACCAAGCGCCAGCGCAATAAAATTAGTAAATCAATTTAGAGCGCGCTTCTAGCCAGCCCTTAAGTAGTCAGGGCGGAGTGGGAGACTAGCGCGTCAACCCACCAAGTATGGCCGCCTCCGATGGAGCAACCAGGAAGTAGTGCTGCTTGCCTCCCTCCACAACAAACAGCACTGGTAGCTGCGGTGGACCGGGGAGTGAGCGAGCACACGACAGGTAATTTAATTACACAATGCACAATGTTTAAAAACGGTCTAAAAGCAGTTATTTCGCAGGAATACAAGAAACACGCTTGTAGCAGTCCTGCTTGCTACCAAGCGCCAGCGCAATAAAATTAGTAAATCAATTTAGAGCGCGCTTCTAGCCAGCCCTTAAGTAGTCAGGGCGGAGTGGGAGACTAGCGCGTCAACCCACCAAGTATGGCCGCCTCCGATAAACAATAAACTGAAATTCAGTCGATTCTCTTTCCTAAATAGGGGGTATACACTAATTAAAGAGATGCATACACATGGTTCCTAACTTTATTCTAAGTTAAAGAAGATTGTAAAACAGCCTACCTATTTTAGCTTTTGCAGATGTTTTGCTGATTTTTTGAAATCTCAGAACGCCTCCCTCTCGCTGTTTCCCTTCTTCAACTTCTACTTCCGAAATTATCCTTATACCCTCTTTTAGTATCTCCTTTTCTGCTTTCTGAATAGCTGCCTTAACAAGCCCTGAGTAGACTAGGACTTTTGTGTATTCCGCCCATTTGTTGTCCTTAGTAAACCCTACCTGTCTCAAATCCCTTGTACCATTTTCCTTTAAACTAGGGCATTTTGCAAACGAAAATAAGAGTTGGGAACAATTCAGTGGGGCTAACTTCCTTTGTTTTTTCCTCCCAGTCTCTTGATCATTGGGTTTAAAGTAAATCCACATTTTTTTTTTATTGCTCTTGTCTAAAGTATTTGAATCCCAATCTTTTCTTCCCTGCCGTTCGTTCTTTCTAGTCGGTGTGTTAACTCTGCTTCCTCCAACTGCTAAACTTCTTGGGGATTCTTTCCCTCCTAACTTATTACTGTTGATTTTGGGACACTCCACCTCCCTACCGGATTTACGGGTATATTTATGTGGTGCCCTCTTCCCTTCTACTACATCTTCCCCTCCTACAGAGCCAGCTTGCCTCACTATTTGCCTTCTTTCCCTTTTATTATTTTTCAGCATTCTATTTTCATATGACTGACTGAAACATTTATAAAGCGCTCGAATGCCGCGGCGTCTTGGCGCTGTAGTACAGAGAAAGCGGTGAGGGCAAGATGCTACTGCAGAGAGAAAAGCCAAGTTTTCAGTGCCTTTCTGAAGCACATTTTGGATTTTTGTGAGCGCAGTGCGGGGGGCAGAGAATTCCATAATCTGGAGGCTTGGTAGGAAAAGGATTTTCCACCCCAACGAGCTCTCCTTATTCTAGCTTGGCAAATTAAGTCTTGGTTGGCTGATCTCAAAGTGCGTGCTGGCAAGTACCGAGGAAGATGTTTGGTAAGATCATCAGGACCCTTGCCATACAAGGACTTGTGGACCAAGCAGAGGGCTTTGAACTGTATTCTGCTTCTAATTGGCAGCCAGTGAAGTTCACGGATGGCTTTAGAGGTTGGATGACGGCGTGGTAGGTTCAGCAGGACACTGGCTGCGGCATTTTGGATTGCCTGTAGTTTTGTCAGCTGTTTTTCTCCTGTGCCCAGGTAGAGTGAGTTGCAATAGTCCACTTGGGACATTACCAGGGCACCCATCACCGTCTTTTTTAGTGTTGACGGGATGTATGGTAAAACGTTTCTGAGAACCTTGATGGTATAAAAACAGGTGGAAGTCACCTGGTTGATTTGCGCCTTACACGAGAGATCTTTATCTAGCATAAAACCAAGGTTCCTGACCTTATCTGCAGGATCAGGACATGAGCCCGCCTCAGGAGGCCACCAAAGTTCACTCCAAACTGAAGGTTTTTGGCCGAACTCAATTATCTCGGTTTTATCTGTGTTTAATTTTAGAAAGTTACCACTCATCCAGTTTTTTACACAAATGAGGCAAGTCTTGAAACGCTCTGCTGTTGCTTCAATTGACTGGGATACTGACACTACAATTTGAGTGTCGTCTGCGTACAACACTAATTGTAGGCCATGAGCTTGAATTAGAGCAGCCAAAGGAGTGACATACAAATTAAATAGTGTAGGTAATAATGCAGAGCCCTAGGGAACTCCACCCGGGAGGGTGAATTCATCAGATTGAAGGCCTTCCCAATACACCTGCTGAATTTGAGAATCCAAGAAAGATTTTAAAAGAGTCAGCGCGGTGCCGGCAAAGCCAAGGGTTCTCAGTCTACTTATCAGGACCGGATGATTAACGGTGTCGAACGCCGCTGTAAGGTCTAGTAAAATCAGGGCCGTTCTGCCGCCCTCATCCATTGTCCTTCGTATGTTTTCCGTTGCCATGATCAGGGCGGACTCTGTTGAGTAACAAGGTCGAAATCCATGTTGTGATGGGTCCAATAACTTATTGGAGTCTACATATCTCATCATTTCTTTATTCATAGCTTTCTCCAGGATCTTGGCTGGTAGGGGCAGGCAGGATATAGGCCGATAATGTTTAAGTTCGGCAGGATCCAATGTGTCCTTCTTAAGGATGGGGCGAATACAGGCTTTATTCCAATTTGTGGGGAATTCACCTGAGATGATGACCTTGTTTAACAGGGGAGTTAGAACAGCTGACACAATCTCTGGAATCATGTGCAGTACATGCGGTGGACAGGGATCCAGCAGGGAACCTGATTTCATCTGTGTGATTAGGTCCATCACCTGCATCTCCTCTAATAGAGGGAAGCAGAAGAAGTTGGAATGAGACAGCATGGTGGTCGTATTGTTGTCGATGGATGAGTCTGCTGCTGAGGTACTAAGATCATCGTAAACTGCCTGGACCTTCTGTTGAAAGAAGGTGGCAATGCTTGTCACCATGTTCTGGTTGGGACTAAAAGCAGTATCACGGGGGCTCTTTGTCAGATGAGTGACAGTTTTAAATAGTTCTCTAGGAGTGTTGGAAGCAAGTTGAATTCTATTTGTAAAGTAGGCTGATTTGGCCAGAACTATTGCTGATTTATATTCATGCAGGGCTTTGGAGTATTCCATTTTGCGTTGGCGACTGTAATCTGAACGCCACAACCGCTCTAGTTGCCGGCATTTCAGTTTTATTAGTTTCACCTCAGCGGAGTACCATTGCGCGGTGGCAAACCGTCTTCTAGTTTTTTTTATTTCTACTGGAGCCAGCTCGTTGACTGCCTGACTGATCCAGTTATGATATTTAAGAGCCCCATTATTTGAGTTATCATGCTCAAGTTCCGGGGGATCCTTAGCAAGTATATTTGCCAAAAGAGTGGGTTCGAGTTTCTTCCACGGACGCATTTTTTCAGGGAGTGTAAGACCTCTCCTTCGGTTGACCAGGTTATTTAATTGCAGGTTAAAAAAAATAGCATTATGGTCAGACCAGGGAACTGGTCGAGTTGAGATAGCTTTAATATGATTGTTATTTGTAAAAATAGACTGCAATTACTTACCATTCTGTTTTCCCTTCTCTTTTTTTGGGGCCTTCTTTCTTCCATATATGCGAGTTGATCTTTTATGAGAGTACCTAAGCTTCTGGTGTTTTAGCCAAGAGGATTCTCCCCGCCTCCTTACCAACATTGGCCATCTAGAGATGTATACGTCATGTGGGGCACAAACCCTCCACCGTAGCCCCTATGTTTCCTTCAGTATGGCCTTCTATTAAGGAGTCATGTACTGGTCTAACCATTGTAGGCATCTGTCCCCTTATCCCCTGTAGTTCTTCTATCATTCTCTTAAATTGTATTTCATGATTATTTAACAGGGTATTATTTAACACAGAGACTTCTAACAACCCTTGCAGCATTTTTTGTAGCATCAGCAAAACATCCAGCATAGAGGCAGAAGGTGAAGTTGTAATGTCTAGGCCCAGCGTACCATTCCGTAATATTTCATTTAGGGAGTCTAAAAGTTTGGGGCTTTGGTTTCCTACATGATCCGGGCTTCTGTCAAATATAGTTCTTGCAGCAGAGTTTGACAAATCAATGCAGGCCCCCACATCTTTGGACCCATCCCCTACAGATCCTTCTTCCTCAGCCCCCAACCGGGAAAAAATCTGCGGCGAAGATGAAAGTCATGGCTCCAAGGGGGGGACCATGTGGCTTAAATCACTCTGTGTGAGGGAGGAATCAACAATCTCCGCGACCTCCTCTACACTTAGTAGCTCCTTATTACTTTCTTGGGCTTGTCCTTTTCCCGGTGTGGGTGTCCTCTTAAAATGCTTCCCCACAAAGTCCTTTATTGATTTGGACACTAAGCCGCCTTCTTTTCCATAACCTTGTAGATTATTACTGGTGGTGGTTTTCTTTGTGATTTTCTTCATCTCCCTTTTATCCTTTATCACAGGAGAATTCACTGCCACCCCTTCGGGTCCTTCTTCGACTGACACAACTTCTAACTCATCAACTTGTTTCGATGGGTCTATACATATGTTCCTTGGCTTTACCTTTCTTGGCGCCATTCCCAAATCCTCCTTATGTTTTATTGCGTTTATTTTGTAGGTTTACCAAGCCAACCCGAGTAGCCTTTCACTATTGACTTGCAAATTCTCCAACTCAATTTAAACCTTTTCTCACGCACTTCTTTTTACAATTCCGGTGCCTATTTCTACTAAGCACAGGTCTAAAATGTAATTAAACAGCCTATGGTGTAAAAAGTTTTAAAACCACTTACCTCCCTGTGTGCTGACTGGCTGACTGGCTAAACGTGGTTTCATCTTAATGCTGGCTTTATCACTGGCTAATTATTCCTGAATGCTGATAAAGTCTTGGCTTACTCCTGCCCAAGCCTCACTGGGCTCCCTGGAACGGGTTCTCCCCCAGGGGTTTGGGCTTCCACTTGCGGATTTCCTTAGGTCTCCAAGTCCCTCGGCGCGCCCGCCTGGGCTGGACACATAAACCAGAGGAGACCAGAGGACACCAGAGGACACAGGGCACAGGGCTGAGGGCGAGGCTCCCAACTGCATACAGCGCTACCCTCAAACTCAGCAATGCAAGCCGATGCACACAGGGTCCCCAGGGTAGACTTGTTACTCCTCAGCGCTTTTCCTCGGTAAGTCCACGGGGGGTTTATTGGTGATTACAAGCAGGCCGCGACTACACTGCTTTCCGCTCCGCACCGCGTCCGCTCTCTCACTCACTTGTGCTCGCGCTCCACGTCGAGCGTCGTAACGTTGCACGTCAGACAGCCACAGAGAGAGTCACACTTGCAAGAGCAAAGTACTCACTCAGCTGTAGACTGGGGAACACACTAGAATAAACTGAGCAATCCTGCACCACTATGTCATATCGTTCTACTCACGGGAGGTAGGAATCCTGTTCAAAAAGAGGCTGCAAACAGCAAAACTCGGGTATTCTCAGCTTAACCAAAACACTGGCTGGTGAAACTGAAAGTGTTCTTTGAATGGCCTTATAGTGACCTGCCTCGAGGTGCCAGCCACTGCAGGAAGTGACTTAACAATAGTTGAAATATAATAAGCATTGGCATAGCAATAGGTCTCGCCTTTGGGACCTTATACGTGTTTAGCCAGGGCTATTGACTTTGCCATTATCTTTAAGCTATGTTGTAGAGCAGTGTGGTTGCGGTGGGGCATTTCCAAAAATTATAATAAAAAAGTGTTATAAGCATGTTTCTTACCTTATATATAACCAAGAAGAAATTATGTATAGCTGAAGGACCCTAATAAAAAAAGAATTAACATAAAAAATGTCTTCTAGTTTTCTTGTCCTTGCAATGCTGGCTATTTATTTCTGCCTGTTCTAATACTTGTTTGTTATAGCTTTTTCTTGTTATTAGGGGGGACATTAACAACGGGAGGGTGGAGGTTGGGAAATGGTACCTGAATTACAACACAAGCAGCGGATAGACACTAGGGGAGAATCAACAGATGCCAGATTTGGAGGGCAGACTGAGGTTGTGCTGAGTGGTGATAAGGTGGTGGTATGCTGGTACGGAGGAGATGCTCAGGTGATGCTAAATGTTACTAAGGTGGTGCTGAGTGATGCTGTGGTGCTTAGATGATGGTGCTGCACTGGTGCTCATGTGGTGTGGAACTGATGCTGAAGTGGGCTAAGCGGTGCCTAGTTGCTGTTGTGCTGAGGTGATGCTGCGCTGATGCTGAAGTGATGCTGCTCTGATGCTGACGTGGTGCTGCATTGGTGTTGAATTGCTGCTGAAGTGGAGCTGCGCTGGTGCTGAGGTGGGGCTGCACTGGTGGTGCACTGATGCTGAGGTGGAGCTGTGCTGATACTGAGATTGTGATTTGCTGATGCTGAGGTGGTGCTGTGCTGGTCCTGAGGGGGTGCTGCCCTGGTGCTGAGGTGGTGCTATGATGGTGCTCATCTGATGTTGAGGTGGTGTGAAGATGCTGAAATAGTGCTGCGCTGAGGTGGTGCTTCATTGATGCTGAGGTGGTGCTGTGCTGATGCTGAGTTGATGATGTGCTGATGCTGTGCTGGTTCTGAGGTGGTGCTGCGTTGGGGCTCAGTGAAACTGTGGTGGTGGTGTGCTTGTGCGGAGGTGGTGCTCAGGTGGTGTGGTGTGATACTGAGGTGGTGCTGAGTGATGCTGAGTGGTGCGAGTTTCTCACAGATAATCAAAAAGTTGTTCAGAATACACAGTCATCCAATCCTTAGCCACTGTGAAGACTGCATAGAGAAAAGGTTGCATATTTCAGTTGGAACTATGATTCTGAGCAAATATGTGTGAAGGAGGTACACAGATATCAAAATATTGACAAGGCAAAAGTAAAAGAAAATATAGTGATAACAGGAGAGTGGGTACGTTGTGCTTGGAGGTGGTGAAATGAAGGAGATGCAAGGAAATGTATTCAGGAGAGGGAAAGAAGGCACTAAAGAAAAAAGTGGAGATGGAGGAGATATTGAGAAAAAAAGTGTTTATGTGTAACATAGTGAACATAACAGTTGTGAAACCCTCAGAAGACCTCCACACCTTCCACAGACCTCAGTAATGTTTATTTTGATGCACTTCATTTGTCATTTTATATAGCTGGATCTAATAAAAGAAAGCTCAGTGAGGTAGCAAAATATTGGTCAGGTGGGACATATTGGCAATCACAGAAATGTTGTTTACGTGTTTAACCCATGTACCTAATTACGTAGGCAACACCTCCATTAGAACACCCAATCAACCCCCCTCACACTCCCCAACACACACACACTTTTTTCATCTCACTTAAAGATCTTCCGTAAACATTATCAATAGAGAGAATTGTGGAAGAGTGAGCACAAGTATTAGTAACAGAAGTCCAGAACCTATGTTTCACTTGGACAATAAACAAACTGTCAGATGCTCTAAATATGTACTGTCACACCATACCCGGAACATATGCACATCGTGCAACACTATTCGTTTGGTGCTATGTAAAGTGCACCGAAGCCTTCATTCGAGTTCACACTATATAAAACTCCAAAAAGTAAAATACAATGAAAATAAATCCGACTCGATAAACTCGACTAAATATAACTGTGACCAAGATGAAAAGTTGAGATAATTTACCTGGCTTCTACCAGCGAGTATGACAAGGCTGCCCGAGGGGCCACGTAGGGGACCCTCAAACAGGACGGCCGCCTTAGTGCTACAGGAAGACACACTAATCAGCACACTAGTGCCCCCGGTCTAGGGACCAGGGGGTCAGTCGGCCGTGTCACTTCCGTGGGGAAGCACAAGGGTACAAATACCCTCCACTGCCCACGGTGCAGCCTCTTGTCTGCTGCCCATCTCCCTGTGTGGGTCGTCGGTCACGTCGTCGTGCTGCATGCCTTGTGGATGCGCGGTTGTTGCGTCGTGAGAGGTGAGGGAATTATACCTCTCCTGTCCTCGAGGCTTCCTGTTGGGGAGCTTGAAGACGATAACAGCGTAACCCCGCTGGTCACAGACTGGGTGTAGCTCCTTCCTATCTCTCTCCTCTAACCTCCCACCCACCCTCCTTGAGGTCGTGGTCATGCACGACGGCAGCGTAGAGGGGGCAGCCCCGACTGAAGGCGAGTGGGGGTGGCACGGTGGGGGGAGGAAGCCGTTGTCAGCCTGGGAACCCAGGGGAGCTGGAGCGAGGGGTTGTCGCTCCAGCTACTAATACAGCATCCAACCTGGAACGAGGCATGGCTCCGACCAAATGGTGGTGCGTGCAGGGCATGCACATGCCAGTGGGTGAGAGCTAGCAGCTATTACACAGAGGTGCGTGTTCAACCCCTGCAGGGGCCAATGATTGTGGAAATGGCAGAGCGAGTGCCAAGCCCCACTGCGGGGCCGGTTGATGCATAGGGGGAGTGCATAAGGGTGGGCCTTAAGGACCACTTAGCATGCACCATTTACACCATTGCCTTAAAAGACCTTTGTCGTGCTGCAGTCGTCTCAAGATACTGCCCCTGCACTAGAGACTCTCACTTTGGCCTTGGATCAAAACAATTCACCAGGAACATTGCTTAGCAGAGAGTGCTGCCAGGTTCTGCCTCCTCAGTCATCACATCCAGTTATGTAATCAACATGCATCATTCCACCTACAGCAAGCAGGACTATGGACTCAAAGAGTCACATCAGGCGTCACAGCCACTACGCTGTAAACGGACGTGCTCACTCCAACCTACTGATGCTCAAACTGCTTGCTTAACGCTCACTTTATCAAATAAATGCAAAGTGTCAAAGGTTGTCTCCTCACAGTTCTATCTAGCTCATACTCAAGCTGACGGTATCGAGGTGCCTTCCATGAGCACCTGTCACGTTATCCAATGACTTACGACTGGCTCTGAGCAACTGCCTCCGAACTGTTTTTACATATGCAGTGCCAGGTATGACCGCCTCTCAATTAAAATTAACTGACAACACAACAACAGGCCCTTCCTGTGAACAAACGCAAAGCTGGTGGCCTATACTGTAGGGTACAATTCACCGTAAAGTACGAAGGTGACCGTGATCCCTGAAGTTCCCGGAAAGTGCAATGCTTGCAAACCAAACATGGGGAAACCAGTTGCCTGTTGCCAGCTACTATAGAGCGGGATATGGGTTTGTAAACACCCCCCACCTAGCCTCACATTGTGACTGCTGTGTGCACTAGTACCCTTCGTGCTGGGGAGGAGTCTATTGCCATATTTAGCTGTAGCTCGCTCTACAAGTTTCCTAATTTTAACAAAAGTGCAGTTACCTGAGAAAATCTCCTGTTATGGAAAGCTGAGCACTTGTGGCAGAGTGCCGCTAGTAACCTTCGAGCTGGGGATGAGTCTACTGTCAGATTAGCTGTATTTTGCCCTGCAACGTTAAAATTTATAACAAAGTGCTGTTACATGAGAAACTTCTCCTCTTATGGAAAGCTAAGTCCTTTCGCCAAATTATTATATCTCAGGCTTAAAACATAAGCCTCAAGTCTTCATCCTATATGAGCGCTGCGTTCAATGTCTCAGGCTTGGGAAGGGGCAGCTTGATATATTTTACCCACCCACTAGTTTTCACAGAGCCTAGAACCTATCGCCACCAGTTTCATTAACATTAGCCCGCTTGGAAGGACAATGGAGGAGTGAGGCCCTACGCTTTGTACATTCTTATGATACATGCTCCTCAAGGAAGCTTGGGATGTCCAGGATCTGAACAGAAGTCTCAGAGATCCTGACACGCAGACCACACTCCAATGGACACTAGTCCTAACTGTGCTCATGGCCCGGACCTGTGTCACTATAACTGTATTGTAAGATACGCAAGGATCCTCACAGGTCAGATCGGCAGAGCAACATTACTCGTTCTCCCCCCACTATGTTCGCACTCTATGACCTTAACTTACCCTTGCAGCTCCTGCTATGACGGCCCCCTTGTATCCCCTCTTCCTACCGCGGCACCACTGACGGACACCACACTTAAAGACTGAGGTACCTGATATCCCTTTCTTTTCCTGTATGTTTGGGCTCTCCTTCAGGGTTTCTATAACCACCCCCTTTGTACGGAAATCGACGTCAGAGAGACGCCCTGAAACTTTACAACCCACAAGGTGACCCCAGTTAGTCACAGCTTGACCTATTTGATATACACAATTAGAAATGTTCTTGGTGTCTGCACCATGAAAATATATAAGCTGGGTAATCAATGGGAACGGCATATCTTAGCAGGATATTCGTGAAGTTCCTAATGTCCTTAATTGTGTCAATACAGTGAATCTGGCTGTTGCCCAATAGCTTGTATGTGATGCATATGATACCCATCTAAATTGCAACAAGACTTTAAGTGCTAAGCTAAAGTCCCTCCCCCTGCATGCAGTAGGAGGTGGAAATGCCAGCTTATTACAGCAGCATAATGTTACCGTGCCTTGTAAACTAGCTCATATCGAGAAGGAGGTATCATGGCAGGTGGTGCACAGCATGCCCCAACCTCAAGTATTTTAAAATTGCAGATTCCAAATGCACGCCCAGTGCTCTTCCAACTACCAAGGTTAGGACAAAAAACTCTATAGTCACTGTCAATTGGACAGTAAGTCCAACACCAAGCTCTTTCCCTGTACAAAGGTGGTTAAAAATTGCATATTACAAGTCAACAGAGTTCTGGTTATATTTTACTTACCACCGACCGACGGCACAAGTAGTCTGCGGACGGAACCATTTTGGAGAACAAAGCCGAAGAGACGGACTAAAACAATCCTGACCGAGCTTTACAATTCCTTCTTAACATAAACATGCCCACTAGTAATAGTGAACGTGTCACTAGCGGTTGAAAAACCGCGACATTCATGCCTAAAATTAAGACCATGTCCTAGGCGCCAAGCGGGGTTTGGACATACTCTCACCGCTGTGTAAGGATTGGTTTAAGCATGCACGCAAACTACCCTCATGCTTTCCCCTGGGCATCGCGTGACTCCGGAGTGATCGTATGTGTTGCAATGTCGCTGACTAAACTTGGCGCTTGAGAGCACCTTATACTGCATAATGTTGTCCCACATGGGCCACTGAACTTCGTCCTGTAAGGGAATACTGTCAGAGATATCCCCACCTTAGTACCTATTAACCCGGCAGTCAAGGCGACTCTGGTTGGACCCGAACCCACACCATTGATTGGATTGTGTCCACGTCTCTTTAAGACCCATGCGCTATCTATGGCACCCACAGCACAGACAGGCTACCCTCACAAGAACACACCACACTTTATTAGACGAACATTGTGCCTGGGAAACCTAGCCGGTCTTGGGCTGAGGGGGCGCGCTAACGCAGTCGCGAATCTGGTAAAGGGCTGCCCGACTAACAGTTTGATTAAGACCATACTCGCCCGCCAGAAGCCCCGGTGCTGAGCTCCTGTGCCCACTCCCAGAACACCAAAGGGAAAGCAATCCGGCCTACTGTGAAGTGTTGAGTTCTGTCATCCGGTGTAAACAGCAGCTGCCTAGTGAGAACAAACGTTCCTAAATTCTTACTGTTCCCAATCCCCAACTTTAGACATTTAACACATCACGATAACAATGTTTCGTTAAACTACATGACCTGCATGGGAATCGAACCAGCAACCCCGTTATTCCAAGTGTACCTGGAAACATACATCATAAAATGTTCCAAAATAAAGCCTAAACATCCTATGGAAACATGAAATTCAGACCACGCGCTGCGGAAAGCTCGCACAATTGCCCAGCCGGACTCGTGCGCAAAACCACGATGTAAAAAGGTTTTAATGGCCGTCAGCATCCGTTGACCAAATTACCTTTTCATCGTAACATAAAATGCATTGCCCTAATGATGCAGAATATGTAGACTGCAACCTGAAAGCGCATTTTTGCTTGTGCAGTTAATAATATATGGAGAACCGTGGAGTGGTGCCACCTGTAACGATCGAGCAGCTGACCGGATTGTGATGACCTATTAAAGTCCTCCACTAAAATATAATTAAAGGTTTCGGAGCACTCCTCAATCAGTTAATGATTAACTACCTTGCAGTTTCCTACTCGTGGCCTAGATCAGCAGGTAGTGCAGCATTCTACGTGGACAGCAGCCCCCCCACTCCCAGGCATCAGCGCCTTGTAATGGTTAGACCCGGGGTATCATGCCTTGTCCCGCTCTCTGGCATGGCGCTCCAAAGGCCAGGACTCACCCTGCTCCCCAATACGGCGGTGCCGGTCGCAAATCCCGAAAATCGCAAAACCTTTACATGAGTCCCCAGGGTGGTATCCAAAACCTTGATCACCCATTCCTAATAGAAAATGGACTGGAGACTCCAACCCTAACTCGGGACTCCGGGTCCAACTTCCAGGAAACACAGAAATACAGGGAAGCTTGAGCAGTTAGAACACCTCCAGAAACATAATATGTTGCATGGTGCAGGCCCCACCCCCGGGCTCTCTAATTTACTTTCTGTGACCGGCGGTAGGAAATCGCGCAATAACTATACTCCACGCTGTTACATGAAGTGTAAAAGGCCATTTTATTAGGACAAGGTTGCAATCATTTAGACTTATTAACAGTACATCAATGCAAGAAATATACGTTCCCATCCCATACCCACGCATTCTCCATTCTGCCTTCTCAAAACCATCTCACCTGTTTGACTCTTCCCCATTCACTCGATAACCTCCTTCCTTTCCCCATTCTCACCTTCACTTGCCCTCCAAGCATCCTCTGTTGACTTTGCCTTATTGCTCATTGCCTCCCGTGCCCCGCTATCAGTCACCTGTGTACCGTTCTCCCCCTACCCGAGGGGTGGATCCGCCCGTATGTGACTCCCCACCCCTCCAAAGTACCGTAACACCTCTGCTCCGCAACCTGTCCTAAACTGGCACCCCCATCCCGAAAAACTACCCCCAGTCCTTCGCTGAAAAACCTGTAGGGTGGGTGGGTGGACAAACTTTCTACATCTTCCCGGTGGTGCTCGGCGTCATGAAGAGGCCGGATCTACCTCTCCTAACCCTTATATGCCCACCCAGTCCCACCCCTTCCTTTTGACCCTCTAATCCCGCCCCCCACCTTGTCCCTCCGCCTTTTGCGTGAATACCCCAGGGGAAGACTGGTCTGCGACCTTCGCTTCCCCCCGGGGGGCGCATCGCGCAATAACTACACTCCACGCAGTTACTTGAAGTGTAAAAGGCCATTTTTTAGGACAAGGTTGCAATCATTTAGACTTATTAACAGTACATCAATGCAAGAAATATACGTTCCCATCCCATACCCACGCATTCTCCATTCTGCCTTCTCAAAACCATCTAACCTGTTTGACTCTTCCCCATTCACTCGATAACCTCCTTCCTTTCCCCATTCTCACCTTCACTTGCCCTCCAAGCATCCTCTGTTGACTTTGCCTTCATTGCTCATTGCCTCCCATGCCCCGCTATCAGTCACCTGTGTACCGTTCTCCCCCCACCCGAGGGGTGGATCCGCCCATATGTGACTCCTCACCCTTCCAAAGTACCACCAACCAGGGAACCCCCATAGGGCGGTTACTTGCCCCCCCCCACTGTCCTGTGCACCTTTCGCCTCCTGCCAGCCAACCCTGCGGCCTCCTAGCGGATTACCATCCATCACCTCTCCCTGCGTCCTGCAGCAAAGTACCATTCTTGGCAACACCATGAATCGCGAAAGGTGCCCCTCCAAAGCGGGCCAACGTGCCCTTCCATCCCATGCGCCTAAAAAACTGTCCCCCCACTCTGCAGCACCCGGTGAACGACCATCCACCGAACACGCCTCCCTTTTCATTCAGGATCGTTCCGGTACTAACCCCCACCAACAAAAATCGCTCTCATCGTGGTGATAACCACTCACCCCCTTGTACTTGCATGCCGTGGAAGCAAAAACACACCATGGGGTCACTCCCAGATGCACGGTGCCTCCCACCTCGGTGAACGACCATCCACCACCTGGACCACTGCTCGAATGAAACAGCAACATGCCCGGGCCCAATCCTTGATTAAAAATTGGTGCCCCCTCTCGCGGTGAACGGCCATCCACCACCTGGCCTGCATCCCGTGGAACCGGTAACCTTGCAGGGCCAATCCCAGTCCGCAGACACCGCCCTCACCGTGAACCACCAGTCACCACCTGACCCGTGTCCCATGTCCATGTCACCTTCGTCGGGCCCAGTCCTCGACCCAGAGACATTGCCACTCGCGGCGAACGACCGTCCACCACTTGTACTTGCGCTCAGCCAAACGAACAACCGTTCCGGACCAATCCATCGGTCACCCAAGGTGTCCCCCCTTTTCCGAGGCGAACGACCATCCACCCCTTGTACCTCTGTCCGTTGCATCCCTTGATGAACAATAATAGTCTTTGCCCGCTCCTGGGTCTTACAAAGGTGCCCCTCATTCCGCCAAGAGCTGTGTAGCATATAAGCTCGTTTCCCATCCATATGTAATTGCATCGCATCGTCAAGGAATGCCTTAATCCTAGAAGTCCCGGATTACAAAGGAGAATTCAGAGCGTGACGTGATCCTCAGATGATCATATTTCAATGTGAACAAACTTTGGTCTTTGCTAAGACTCAAACTCCTACCTGTTCCTCCTCAGTTCTTCCCTTGTATCTATGTGCATTGGATTATTGCACCCCCCCTCGCGGCGAACGACCGTCCACCACTTGCACTTGTCCGTCAGCAAAACAAGCAACCATTCCGGACCAATCTACTGGTCACCCAAAGTGCTCCCCCTTATTTCCGAGGTGAACGACCATCCACCCCTTGTACATCCATCCTTTGCATCCCCTGGTAGCCAATAAGAGTTTGTAGACTGCTCCTGGACCATAAGTAAAGGTGCCCCCCCCCAACGCTGTAAAGCATGTAAGATTGGTTCCCTTCCATACGTAAGTGCATCACATCCACAATGCATGTTTAACCTTAGAAATAGCTGACGACAAAGAAGCCTTCCAGAGCGTAACGTGATCTTCAAATGATCATATGACTGCAACTGGAGCCAACGTTAATCTTCGTTGAGAATCAGACTCCTGTACGTACATTCTCACTGTGACCCTGATATCTTCATGCAGTGGATATGTACCCTTGGATCCCATTACACGCAGTGAACGACTATTCACCACCCGGGCCTGCAACCCCTACGCAGAAAATTCTCGGGCCAACCTTCGCCATGAGAGGTTCCCCCCTCTCCCCGGTGGACGACCATCCACCAGCTGTACGTACATCCCAACGTAATTGAGTAACAATACCCGACCATCCTTGGACCGAGACAGTGCCTCCCTTCGAAAATAGGCCCCCACCTTCAATCTCCCCACCAACAGTCTCATCACCAGGCGCCAAGCCCGGACCACCAAATCCTCAACCCCCCAAGCCATCCTCCGCCAAGCATAATTATGCGCGTGACCAGTATGCCCCTGCTCCATTCACTGGAAACACCTCCCCAAAAAACAATCATAGCCCCCATTAGCTACCACTGCCCCATGTGTTCTGCCGCCAAGCATCCCAGGACCACTCCAGCCCCGACATATCCCAGTAGACTTCTTCGCTCATGTACCCACAGCTCAAGGCAAACTCACATTTCTTGCGACCCACGCAATCTTACTGGCACAAACATCCCCCCACAAACTTCATTCGACTGATTCCCCATCATCTCACAGCCCATGATTGTGGTCCCTGCCCCAGGGACATCTGTAAACCCGCTAGTGCGCCTCCTGTGCCATCCAAAATGCCGGGAGAAAGGCCCAACCCCCCATCCAGGCGCCTGCCCTGGCTCCCGCTCTACTTCCAGATTCTACGGTAGAAAAATTTAAGTTAGTCCTGCAGGACATGCGTAGTGGTGCCCCAGACCCCCTACGGCTGTCGTCCTAAACACATCTGCAAAAAACCCATGCACCCCGGAACCTATGCCGCCCCAGACACCAGACTGTACTCCCGTCACCCCGAACCCCAAGAACCATACGCCTCATGACGACCCTGCCTCAAAACAGCCCGCCTACGCACACGTCCAATAAAGACCAAGAGAAAACGCCTCCCCCGCCTGAAGTAAAACAATAACCCCCCCCAACGTCCTACACTCTCAGCACTTTGGAAACTGGATACACCCCCATTGCCCTTGAACAAACCGACACCAATAATGCCGCTCCACCCAGTCCCCTCTGCCCCAATGTCCGTGCACACCCCTGCCACATCCGTACTGCACCTCACTGCGTTGCTCGAAATGCCTGTGCCCCTTCCGGGCACCACCAACTGCCCCGCGTAACCTGTTGAAAAGTCAGCCCATATTGCACCCGATGCCCAGGCTGCTGGTGCAGGGCGACTCTTCGTTTCCATCTTGAATAATTACCAAATAAAGAGACGGGCACTGGAAGCAGGAAGACAAGGAAAAAGATGTATTACTCATGAGGAGAGCATGTCATTTGGGACACTCGCATAGTGTCTTCGGGAGGTGCTCTAACAAGTTTCTCTGAGGCTTCGTCTTTTATACACAGGTTTATGACACACACATCCTTCATTACAATCAAGACATTGTAAAGTACGAAGATATTCCAACACGTGGCTACAGTAGGGGCCCTTATCCTCCATACAATAGGAGGGGGTTGTCATGCAGTTGAGTGTGCTGTTGATTCCGTTGGAATGTGTGCTCCTGATCGAATCTCAGGGGGTGGGGTGGTCATGATCAATAGTGGCTCCTTTCAAGAGAGGCGAGTGCATACAGTAGTGGGCAATGAACTGTATCCTCAGGCTAAGGGATGACCAACGGTCCATGTAGACAATTAGGTTCAGAGGAAGAGGTCATCAAAGGAGGGGTATTCATGGAGGGACACGAGGGGTTTGGTCAGGCGCGGGGTGCGATTTCTCAGAGACAGAGTCATGCGGGAGGGGAGGGCTCATGACTTGTGCGTGTGAGAGCGGGGGCAGTCAGGGTACATGGGGGAAGCTTGCAGGGTCAGGGAAGGGGCGCTGGTGATCGATCGCAAACTGGGAGACCATGATACCTAAAATGGCTGTCGTGTACGTGTGTGCATGGGTCTATGCTAAAGCGATATCCGTTCTGCTTACAACAAGGGGTACAGTGAACACAAATGAACGCCGCTTATGTGTATTATACAATGCCAATTTCAACAGTCGCCGCTTTTAAACATAGCTAGTACATTTGTGTTTACCCCAACTGATGGAGTGTACATGTGGTCATGTGTGGCCAATGAAATAACGTTTGTTGAATGCTAGCAAATTGCGTGTAGCCATATGCAGTTGATACAATTGGCGGAATACGGTACATATGAATTTACATTCGCTGCGTTATTCATAGATCGGCATAACACGTAGTCGAGGACAATCAGGAAAACGTTCCGACATATTGTAGACTCATGTTCTGACTTTCTTTTCAATGATATCAACATATAGTAAAAAGTGCTATATGAGACTTTTGGACTTGAGTGACCAAAAACATTTTTGAAAGCAACAAGAATTGAGGGAGAAAGCTCAGGAAGGGGGTCTTAGTGAAAATGTCTTTTTTAACGACGTGCCACCACTGGTAGACTCTGTTAGTCCGTGTTTCTTTTCGTTGGCGCTTTTGAGCACCGGCGGTGGAGCTACAAGTCCAGCTCGGAATCATCCTTACGCGTTGCAGGGTGCGATCAGTCCTCTGCTGTTAGATCACAGTCCTGTTTCCTAACCCATTTTCTTAGGGGTGCCTCATGCTGGGCACCTGCGTGTCTTTTCTTTTTCCGTCAAAGTTTATATAAAAAAAGTTTGTTGCATAATCGAGGGAAGAGAGGGCGGAGTGGGGCCAGATCTTTGAACATACCAAGGGACCAAGGGAGCAAAGGACAACGAGCAGGCGAGCCCAACAGTCGGACTCAAAAGGGGACGGGGGACTTCAGGCACGAGTGTGTCAGCGAGTCGAGGGCTTCAAGGCAGCCCTTCATTCCTCCATCTGCTGAGTTTGAACGTTATGCCTCGTCCCGCGTCTCATTGCTCTGCGGCTCCACCTTCGGTTGCTGTCACACGTGTTCCATGATCTGTGGCCAGGCTGGGCGTCACGTCCAGCTCCTCTCCTCCGGCAATTGGATCTTTGAATGGGTAGAAAACAAGTTTTAGAAAAACTGGCAGGAGAAGACATTTATACATCTCAATTCCGTCCCCAATCCTATGTAGGTGGGGGATAAGTTCATCGGTCATAGTCAGAAGTCGTCATTTATGGAGTCTGCAGGAGTGCATTGCTTATGGAATTCATAACTCTGTTCGGTGCTCATTCGTGACGTACGTGGAGAGAAATTGGACCTTTATATGCAGTGTATTATATCAAAATCAAAATCGAGTCCTTATGTAGAGACTCGCCCTTCCCTTTAATCCAAGTATCGACACTCTTACATTTCCCTTCGGGGTCGGCTAACTCTTGTAAGTGGGACGTTATCGTCATGAAGAAGGGGGAGGGGGTGGACGTAAAACATGCTCTTCTTGGGGAGTGAATGTTAATCAAAGTCATCAATTTCGCTTTCGAGGGTAGATGACATGAAGCTGGGGTTAATCGGGGGAAAGGGGACGTTTTGGGCAGGGAGCTGGGGTCGATCGGGAGAAGTGGGGTACTCTGGACATCCACATTTAAGTGCAGGGGGGTGGGACAATCGGGGCATTGGGGATCGTATTTCTAACGAGCTGAGAAACAGAAGACCATTGACGTTATAGTTCCCTTAGGAAAAGCCAGATTACATCCGTCGTCTTACCTGTCCTTTCCTTCATTACCAACTCGTGTTCTATCGTTTTACAGAAAGGAGAGGTAGTATTATGGCAAGTCACAATTGTTTTGGTTTTGGTCAATTTTGCTGAACACCTTTGCGTTCGAGGAAAATCCAATAATGTTTTGTGCCGGAGAGCAAAACGTCATCACACACGAAAAGAGGAAACGGGGCCTTTGGAAAGAGAGAGAGAGAGAGAGAGAGAAAGAGAAAGAGAAAGAGAAAGAGAAAGAGAAAGAGAAAGAGAAAGAGAAAGAGAGAAAGAGAGAAAGAGAGAAAGAGAAAGAGAAAGAGAAAGAGAGAGAGAGAGAGAGAGAGAGCCCGCACCCTAAATGGTCCATTCGGTACACGTATGACATGGGGAGAGAAAGAGAGAGAGAGAGAGAGAGAGAGAGACGTGCACAATAATGGACCATTCAGTGCGCGCACAACACAGAACAACAGGGGTTAAGTAACACGGAAACACAAGCAGAGGGATGACGTAGATTCATGCATCACGTACACACAAACTCAGACGGGGGAGACAATACATGTATTATATACAAAAATCCAAGACAAAACATAGAACAGTTATTGGCCAAAATTATCCCTTTCTGTATGCTGTGCATTCTTAGCATCCTAAGCTCCTTTTACCTTTTTCTTCTCTTTTAACCGTCAGCTGCCCTTACTGGTGGCTTAGATTGTACATACTCACGCCTTTGGCAATTGGTCATGAACTAACCTGGTCGGGCTAATGCTCACGGTGGTTTATTCGAGCCTATTTTTAGCAAATGCGTTTCCAGGCTGAGACAACGGTTGGTGTCAGTTGGAGAACAAAGGGGCAGCTTGAAGTTACATGTCTAGGAGGGTGCGAAGAAGGATGCAGTAGATTTTGAATGTACCTCACCCCAAAATATTCCTTAACTTTCCCTATTTAATTAATTGTGGGGTGCTTATTCATTAGCGCACGTCATTTTAGTTGTACTATTCGGGGTGCCAAGCGAAGTTACATTTTGTGGTTTCCCCTTCAGGCTGCCCTCCCAGGCGCTAAGTTCAGAGAGAGAAAATAGTCATGGTTTGCTTGTTGCGGTTAGGTACCATAATCAAACCCTTTTTTTCTGTCTCTTTGTCCGTTAGATCACCGTTTTCATACATTGATCGATATTCCGATGTGACCTGCAGAGAGAGGGAAAAAGAAGGGGGGGGCAGGGGCTATATTGATAGACACATTAGCGTGCATAAACCCAGAAAGGCTTTTACTTACTGCATACTCGGCCTATCTCCACGGGATGCAGTCCCTGCCAACTGGGCGTTCAAGCCCGGGTGGACCGTTAGTGTGACTCTTTGATACAGGTAGCACATAAAGTATAGGCTAAACACCAGGATCTTTAGCGGTGGCTTTTTGGCTGCACAAAAAGGAAAGACGCACACAACGAAAACTTGGACCCTTCATTTTTGCAATATTTCTACGTACTATACTTTTTAATCCTTTAAACAGTGGTCATTTATTCGAAAATTAGCAATTCACACGTGACAACTACGTTTGCTTTTTCCAAAAATCTTTAATAAGAATGTCGGTGCATAAATATGGGCCTACAACCCCGTGGGCCGGCCACGGAGCAGGCTGGAACTGTAGATGCGGGGATACTTTATTAGTAAAAACTTTAGCGGAGTCAGTGGTCGTTTATTTCATAATAAAAGTGCGAAAAGCGCAATAAAATCATGTCGAGACTTCAGTATGAGCGAGTGTCATAAGTGTTGGGCTTCCAACTTTCAATAATCATGATGTGCAAAACTTAAACAACAATTCATTGTCCGAATGTTCAATTAATACCCATCTGATGTCAATTTACCGTCTGAACACATAATCAGTACCCATCCAATATCAATTCATTGTCCGAACCTATAACCTGTACCCATCCCATATCAATTCATTTCCCGAACTGACAGTACACATCCTGAATCCATTAATTGTCCGAACATGTAATCAGTACACATCCTATATCAATTCACGTGGTTAAAAAAAAAAAAAACCTCCATACATATCTCATGACACCAGGGCTGAACAATCGGGGTACAACAAGGAGTTGAAAGTTTCAGTTGCATCGGCCCCATTTTGGGTGCAGTCAGGCAGACCAGGCATAGTCTAAATGTCTACTAACTCGTGGTTGGCCCAGAGCTTCTTTCGGCAGTCCAAAAGTTCCGTAAAAGGGTAAAAGAAGGGATCGGTGGTCTAAACCATCAATCAAAAAGGGGAGGGAGGCAACAATGTTCCTACCGGGTCATACTGTGCTTTCACCGGAACTGATCCGAACTGTAGTCTGCAGGATTCTAGTCATTCAAACTGAGGCTGGCGACAGCATGGAAGCGCCGACGTCCTGCGGCTACATTTCCATTGTTCCGTGGGCAATCATGGCAGTCATTCCCCATCGGGGGTATCTGCGGGGGTCGGGGACTCCCGCGGCTCCTCTAGAATCTTCAAGGTCGTGGAGAACTATGATGGTGGAGTCAACAAGTGACCGGGCCATTCCTTCATGCTGGGCCCGCTCTTGCCAGGTCGATCGCCATTTTGAAAGTTCGGCAGCTACCGGCGATCGCGGGGTCAAATGAGCGGACGGGCTCCACCCTGCCGGGCGAGGCGTTGCAGCATCGCCACAGTGGAAGAACCCCTTTCCGGGCGCCTGGAGCGCTGAGGGTGCAGCTGGGAAGCCTCCACCTGCGGAGGCGGGAGAGGCTTGTTCGCACCGCCTCTCCCTCCCAGTGCACTCCACGGCATCTCGCTTGACATTTGTTATGGCCAAACCAGGCGATGAGGACGAGGGGGGGGGTTGGAGGCATGTGCAAGACATCCCCCCCCCCAGGGTTGTCGCAGCCATTATTGAAGAAAGAAGTGGCGCCTGGCATGTTTTCGGGCCGGGCCTCCGGTGGATGGCGGCCGGATGCTCTTCGCCCTGGCCCCAGGAACGGGTCCCTTAGTCCATCCTTGGGACAGACCTTGGTGCTTGGCGCCTCTCCTGGGCCTTTCGTGTAGTGGCCTCTCCACTCCCAGGCCCTCCATGGATGCTGGTCCAGACTGGGAGAGAGAGGGGAGGGTCGAGGACATAGACATTCCCCCCCCTGCAACTCTCCAGGGTTGTCGTAGCAGTCCCCTTGGCCGGGTCCCTTCGGCCTCGGCCTCTCCTCCGGCTACACCCTATGTGATGATCTCCGGCCGACGGTTGGCAGCAGGACCCTCCCTATATGTGTTGCTTCCGGCTGGGCGTAGCCGCAACCCTGTTGCACTTTGGAAGTTTCCAGAATGGGGGCGGATGTCTGCTGACTTGTATCTTTCCCAGTTTGCCGTTATTTGGGCGTGGCAGGCGGTGGGACAGACACGTTTGGGGCAGTGAGGGGCGATGAAACCTCGTTGCCTTGTGGCCGTTGCGATGCCACGCTTGGTTTCTCTTACTGTTCTCAGGTTTCTTATTACGGGCTTATTTCTAACGTTTCTTGTTTCTAGGACAATAATAGGTTTTATCATTAAGTATTGTTATCGTTTCCTCGTTCGTTATTTAATAAAAAGTTCATCAGTGGCCTACTGATTTTGTTCTCCTATTCCTTTTTTTCCAGGTTGTTTCATGCTAAAGTTTCTGTTAACAGGATACAGTGATCACTTCGTTATTATTGCATATGTCCTTTTCACTAGGGGTGCTCTCTGGTCGGGCCAGATGACCTATCTCTAGTAAATGGTCCGGGTGAGACTGGTGCATCAATCAGTGGGGAGTGGATAGGCATGACATATTACAATGGGGGACAAAGGTCCGCATTACCTACCCTTCACTACTTGCAAAGACTAGACAGAGTATGGCGACTCTGTGCTTGTTTGTAAATAGAGAATACCTCCAAAAAGAACCAATTCCAAACAGTCAATGTTCGGGCAAACAATCAATCAATGAGGAATGAAATAGGTACGACGTGTTAAAGGTTTGCGTTACCTACCCTTCACTATCTGCAAAAGGGAGAGAGAATATTCCTATTCTTCCCCGTTTGCAGACAGAGAAGATCCTTAAGAGAACCAACTTCGAACAATTCAATGCTCGATTCAATCAATCAATCAATGGGGAGAAAAATAGGTATGACGGATTACAATGGGGACAAAAGTCTGCATTACCTATCCTTCACTATCTGCAAAGACTAAACAGAGTATGGCGGCTCTGTGCTTGTTTGCAAATAGAGAATCTCTCAGAAACAATCAATAAGTAATACTAGTATTTTCAAACAATCAATCAATCAATTTCGCAACTTGTCGTGTGTCACGACCTTACCCGGACCGGACCATGTGGACAGTTCTTCGCCTTCCTTTTTCCAGCGCCCGATCGTTCTCTTTCTCCATGTTTTTACCGCAGCATTCCTGTGGGATTCCAGTCAGGACAATAGGTCACTTGAGAGAGGTCCGTTCGGAATCGGTGAAGTTCATTCAATCGGCAGCCGGACGAGGGCCCTCTCAAGGCAGGTATACTCCAATCATTTAGATGTTCACCCCATCGTCTGGACCTCTCTTACCGGACCTTATGTCGCTGATGGGCCCCGCGTTGGGACGCCAATTGTTGAAAAGTCAGCCCATATTGCACCCGATGCCCAGGCTTCTGGTGCAGGGCGACTCTTCGTTTCCATCTTGAATAATTACCAAATAAAGAGACGGGCACTGGAAGCAGGAAGACAAGGAAAAAGATTTATTACTCATGAGGAGAGCATGTCATTTGGGACACTCGCATAGTGTCTTCGGGAGGTGCTCTAACAAGTTTCTCTGAGGCTTCGTCTTGTATACACAGGTTTATGACACACACATCCTTCATTACAATCACAACATTGTAAAGTACGAAGATATTCCAACACGTGGCTACAGTAGGGGCCCTTATCCTCCATACAATAGGAGGGGGTTGTCATGCAGCTGAGTGTGCTGTTGATTCCGTTGGAATGTGTGCTCCTGATCGAATCTCAGGGGGTGGGGTGGTCATGATCAATAGTGGCTCCTTTCAAGAGAGGCAAGTGCATACAGTAGTGGGCAATGAACTGTATCCTCAGGCTAAGGGATGACCAACGGTCCATGTAGACAATTAGGTTCAGAGGAAGAGGTCATCAAAGGAGGGGTATTCATGGAGGGACAGGAGGGATTTGGTCAGGCGCGGGGTGCGATTTCTCAGAGACAGAGTCATGCGGGAGGGGAGGGCTCATGACTTGTGCGTGTGAGAGCGGGGGCAGTCAGGGTACAGGGGGGAAGCTTGCAGGGTCAGGGAAGGGGCGCTGGTGATCGATCGCAAACTGGGAGACCATGATACCTAAAATGGCTGTCGTGTACGTGTGTGCATGGGTCTATGCTAAAGCGATATCCGTTCTGCTTACAACAAGGGGTACAGTGAACACAAATGAACGCCGCTTATGTGTATTATACAATGCCAATTTCAACAAACCCACCTTCCCCCTTACAGCCCACCTTTTATCCGCAGCTTCCTCTGAACCATAAACTCCCGCCACCAGGTTGTGTAGTACCAAGCACCCAATTCACCGGAAAAAACTCCTGGCCATCCCACACAGCGGCTCTAAACCTCTATCATGCGCACCCGTCCAAACAAATGGCCACCCAGCCACCACCTGCACACCGACACACCTGCCTCTCCTCCGTAAACTCCGCATTCCGCCGCCAAAAACTCCCCACCCCTTGCAAAACCTGCCAGAAGACACTGCCCGCGCCCACGCGTCAGTCGCCCGACAACCTCATACTTTCCTCAAAAAAACCCTTGCGCAGCCCATCATACCCGTGTTCGCTGTCGTAGACTGTACCTTCCTCCCAAACTCAGTTCGCGTGACCCCCCTGCCCCCAGGAAACCGCAATGCAACAAATCCCAGATACAAAGCCCGATAACCTCCGTTACCGCCAATCACAAACCGGATCCCCACCCATGTGTGGATAGCCCCATCTGCCAGGCCCCTACCTCGTGCATTTTATGGGCCCTGACGTGGAGCATGCCGCCACCTACAACGTACCACCAAAACCTTGGCTGCCTCCCAGGAAACATCCCGTGCCGCGACCCCCAGTTAGCAAAGAAGGAACCCCCCACCCGCAAACCTACTGCTTCCCCAAGCCGCAGCTAATCGCATACCTGAGGGTTAAATCGGTACATCTGCTGCTTGTGCCTATCTGCCGTGCCCACAAAAACACAGGGCATTCCGTGACCACCCTTAACCCTCCCAGTTTAAAACAGGACCCTTTCCCGTTCTCCCAACTCCGTCGTTCCTTCAGGTGCCGTGCCCTTAAGTCATTCTGTAGCCGAACATGACTCCTGGAATAATAATGAACAGTCCGGTTACCATGCACCCCCCCACCCCCACTGCAACCCACGCAGCCTCAGCCTGTCCACCCCAACCTCCATTCAACACTGTGCCCCCATTGCACGCCTCCCACTGCTCACACCTCGCCTTTCGCATCCATGTAGACAATTAGGTTCAGAGGAAGAGGTCATCAAAGGATGGGTATTCATGGAGGGACAGGAGGGGTTTGGTCAGGCGCGGGGTGCGATTTCTCAGAGACAGAGTCATACGGGAGGGGAGGGCTCATGACTTGTGCGTGTGAGAGCGGGGGCAGTCAGGGTACATGGGGGAAGCTTGCAGGGTCAGGGAAGGGGCGCTGGTGATCGATCGCAAACTGGGAGACCATGATACCTAAAATGGCTGTTGTGTACGTGTGTGCATGGGTCTATGCTAAAGCGATATCCATTCTGCTTACAACAAGGGGTACAGTGAACACAAATGAACGCCGCTTATGTGTATTATACAATGCCAATTTCAACAAACCCACCTTCCCCCTTACAGCCCACCTTTTATCCGCAGCTTCCTCTGAACCATAAACTCCCGCCACCAGGTTGTGTAGTACCAAGCACCCAATTCACCGGAAAAAACTCCTGGCCATCCCACACAGCGGCTCTAAACCTCTATCATGCGCACCCGTCCAAACAAATGGCCACCCAGCCACCACCTGCACCCCGACACACCTGCCGCTCCTCCGTAAACTCCGCATTCCGCCGCCAAAAACTCCCCACCCCTTGCAAAACCTGCCAGAAGACACTGCCCGCGCCCACGCGTCAGTCGCCCGACAACCTCATACTTTCCTCACAAAACCCCTTGCGCAGCCCATCATACCCGTGTTCGCTGTCGTAGACTGTACCTTCCTCCCAAACTCAGTTCGCGTGACCCCCCCTGCCCCCAGGAAACCGCAATGCAACAAATCCCAGATACAAAGCCCGATAACCTCCGTTACCGCCAATCACAAACCGGATCCCCACCCATGTGTGGATAGCCCCATCTGCCAGGCCCCTACCTCGTGCATTTTATGGGCCCTGACGTGGAGCATGCTGCCACCTACAACGTACCACCAAAACCTTGGCTGCCTCCCAGGAAACATCCCGTGCCGCGACCCCCAGTTAGCAAAGAAGGAACCCCCCACCCGCAAACCTACTGCTTCCCCAAGCCGCAGCTAATCGCATACCTGAGGGTTAAATCGGTACATCTGCTGCTTGTGCCTATCTGCCGTGCCCACAAAAACACAGGGCATTCCGTGACCACCCTTAACCCTCACAGTTTAAAACAGGACCCTTTCCCGTTCTCCCAACTCCGTCGTTCCTTCAGGTGCCGTGCCCTTAAGTCATTCTGTAGCCGAACATGACTCCGGGATTAATAATGAACAGTCCGGTTACCATGCACCCCCCACCCCCACTGCAACCCACGCAGCCTCAGCCTGTCCACCCCTACCTCCATTCAACACTGTGCCCCCATTGCACGCCTCCCACTGCTCACACCTCGCCTTTCGCATCCAGAGCAAACAAAAACCTTCAATCTCCCCCTCCAACCACGCCGTCTCTCACAAATTATCTGCGTAACATTGACAAATGAAGAATGCTGTATCATGTGCCGCGCGAATCCCCCGACGGAGGGCAGGCCGCCGCGGACCCCCCTACTGCTTCTGGCCAGCGTTCGGAGGCCGTAATGCGCCCCACTGGCATCACGCCATCCTGCCGGGCTCAAACACGGGCTCTGGTTCCCCCCCACCTGGCCGGTCCAACCAGGTGGGCCCAAGCACCACCGGGCCTCTTGCCGTGCTGGCAGTCCCTAACTCCGCCCATGGGCAGCCCCACAAAGCGCCACCCGCATGCCCACAACAGCATGCCAGCAGAAACCCCCCCTTACTCAAAGGCTAAAAACCCCCGAAGTGCCTGCACTAGCCCTGGGAACCGGAGAAATGAAGCTGGGCCCGAAAAGCGCCAGGCCCTGGCCCCGTCCCTGCTGCTGTAAAGGGGTAGCGTTGCCGGGTGATGGTCTGCTGCAAACCCTGCGTCCTGCCGCAGGCGCTCCAACCCCTACACGGTACCAGATCCGGAAAGGCTGCTCACTGCGAAACATATGCCCTGTCTGCTGAAACGGTGAGAACCCCGAGACAAGGGGGAGGCAGAACCCAACCCCCCCACTCCCCTGCAAGCCCGTCTGACTCCCCGGGGTGTCCCACAAGGACCAAGGGGCCCGCAATGCCAGCAGCGCAGAACAGCCCGCCCCTCCCACCACCCCAAGAGGCCGGTCAGCCCGCACTCCCCCCTCCCACCGCGCGTTCGATGGCGACATCCCAGGCAGACTGAAACACGGCCGTGGGCGGGCTCCTGGAAGGGGTCCCCTGCCCGCCCCTCTCCCCGAACAGGAATCACCCCCCTACCTGCCACCGCTGCCTTCCGGGTGGCGTCCCGCCAAAGCCACCACGCTGCAGCACACAGTCATCCAGGCTCGTGCATGTAGCACACGCCCGGCTGCGATCGCTCCTCCCGCGCTGGACGTCACCAGGGGGCCCGAAGACGTAGACACTCGCATAGCCCTGCCCTAAAGGAATTGCTGATGAAAGGAACAAGAACCCCCCGCCGATCGACAAATCGGCCTCCTACCGCTAATTCAATGTCCCTAACACACTTTCTGTCCCTGACAAACTTTCTACATCTTCCCGGTGGTGCTCGGCGTCATGAAGAGGCCGGATCTACCTCTCCTGACCCTTATATGCCCACCCAGTCCCACCCCTTCCTTTTGACCCTCTAATCCCGCCCCCCACCTTGTCCTTCCGCCTTTTGCACGAATACCCCGGGGGAAGACTGGTCTGCAACCTTCGCTTCCCCCGGGCGCCGCATATGCACGAGCAAAGTAAGCTGCACGCAAAGACACGGAAGGGGGGCCGGAGCCGCCCCCCTCCAACCTACTGAATGGCCATTCCGTCCTGTCCCGCACAGGTACACGCCCCGCACAGGTACACGCCCTATCCTGATGCAGCCAAACCGTGCCCGCCCCGAAGCCAAGACATCAAAGCCCCTAACTATCTTCCGAATGCCTCACAATCGCCAGCAAATCCACCTGGGGGAAGGGCTCTTCACGCTGTGCACATCAGCTCCCCGTAGTGCAACCGCAATAGCCAAGAAGCGCGAACGGAACTCACCCCACTGCTCCATACTCCCAAAGTAGGTGAGCAGTACGGGCAGCCACGAGCAACCCAACAGACAGGGTCCACAAAAATGAAACCACCGGAGCCCTGTCCAACAACACCACCCCGGATCCGCAACACCCGCGCAGTATGCGCAAAACAATCCACAGCGTCCAGCACAACTTCCCCAGACTGCCGACACACATGGCACCCCTGTCCGAGGTACAACAGCAAAGCGGCCTCGCTGCCCTGCCCCCGCCACCACTCAGAGGGCATGCAGTCTACTAAGAAACGCCTGTGTCCACTGGAGAGGAGGACCACCCTGCCCCTGTCCCCCCCCCCCTCGCTCAGCCTCCGGCCTCATTCTATCGCGAGTCGTGACCTACTGGTCACATTGGCAGCTAGGGACATTTATTTTATTTATTTTATTTTATGCGTTTTTATAAAGCGCAGACTTTACCCAAAGGTGTCGAGCGCTTCAGAATAGGTACAGTCAGGGCTTTAAGTGGGCCGGGTCTCAAGGGGTCTGAGCACCGGCAGTTTTTTTCAGGGGGCCTCGAAACGGGTCTCTATTGGGCTCTGTTTTGTGCCCTGACACAGGCGGTCCGTTTTTTCCCCCAGATTGCAGCTGTCACTAAAGTCCAGAGAAAAGTGTCAGGATGCAAAACAAAGCCAGATAAAGAGCCGTTTCGAGACGTTATGGCATGATGTCATGCCAGGTGAAGGGTAATCCTTTAAAGAGTCATTTTCTTTCTGTATTTCCCTTCTTTTTCTGAAACGCAAGAGCAGCAACATCGTGGTAGGGTCACCAGGGCTTTAATTGGAAGCTTTGTCAATATTATATACAATCCATAGTTGCAGCTTATTTATCTTCTGCAACTAATAACCATTGACAAAGCCAACAGTCCTTACTTGTTGTAGGTATGATGCTACTTGTTGTATCACATGTCTGGATGCCATGACCGAAACAACAAAAAACAAGTCAGGCGGCACACTATACTAAGCACATATTTTTAGTGTGAGTGTTTAAAGCCACGCCCCTAATTACACTGGCCACGCCCCTTTGAGAGACCCCCCAGTTTTTTCATCCCACTTAAAGCCCTGGGTACAGTACAGCCGCTCTGAGAAGCAACCCCAGAGAATGTAGGGCACCACCAACACGCCGCCCAGTGCCACTCTCACACCATGACCGCTTCCCCCATAAGCCACGCCAATGCCCTCAGACTCACCGAAACAAAACCGATGCCAGACCTGGATAAGACGGCGTCACAAGCACAAACCAAACCGCAAGACGGGCAGCAGACAAGAGGCTGCACTGTGGGCAGGGGAGGGTATTTGTACCCTTGTCCTCCCCTACCACGTCCGGAAGTGTCACGGGTGACTGACCCCCTGGTCTCTAGACCGGGGGCACTAATGTGCTGACTAGTGTGCCTTCCTGTGGCACTAAGGCGGCCGCCCTGTTGGAGGGTCCCCTACGTGGCCCCCGGGGCAGCCTTTGCAGAGAGCCGGTTACAATGGGGGTTGTCTGTTTCAAACTTTAATGTGAATGTACGTGAAGTATTAGCGTTGTGGCTTGTGTATAAACATAGAAAAACTCGTTCTATCCCAGAGACGGGATTTAAATCTCAGCAGCAGCTTTCGGAGAGGAGTTGAACAGGTGAAAGAAACAGTGGTTTCAGCATCACGACATGATCCTTATCAATGTATATACTTATTCATTGTGGTACAGTCCTTAGCCCCTTCCCTCTGCTCACATTCCTTTGTTCCTTTTGGAATGTGTGCACCGTATAACTGATAACTGTGTACCATGGTGGTCTTGAGGTTGAGCTACTGAGGAGTGGGAATAAATATCTTGGTACTCTTATCGTTGTGTGTACTTCCGTCACTTGTGTAGTCACGACAGAATCCAGACAGACATGTGGCAGCTCCTTGTTATACTGAATTGTCAATCTTGGGTGGCTTAGTACGCCCTTCGCGTTACACATGTGTATATTTCTGTCGTAAATCCATGAATTAATTGAACTATTCTGCTAATGTCAATTTTTTTTAATGTTATTGTAATTACCAACCAAACACTATTATCACGACACTACACGGCAATGACATTACAAGTTAAAAGTTGAGCATGACTGGGCGCTTTGCCATAATTAGTCATTACCTTTAATATACTTTGAAGCAAAATATGGCTACGTGTGGTGCTTTTAGTTTATCCAAATGTATTTATTGGTTTATTTATTGAATAATATCTGTATTTATGTGTGAGACAAGGTTCCTTTAATTAAGCCTGCCACACCCAGAAGGGGGTTCACTGTATTCTGCTCTGTCCAGGGTATCAGAAGCAGGCAAACCAGCTGCCCTTCCATGTAAAAACATGTCGGGGAAGCTGAGCAGGGACCCCCCTCATCCCCCAGAGCCCTTCTTCTGACCACTATTTATTGCCTCTGGTGAAAGGTAGTGCATTGGCCCAGGGGCACCAGAAGGTGTGGAGCCCAAGAAACTCACCTTCTGTTACCTGGCTCTGGCAGAGCGCCCCTTAGCATCAGAGGGGTTTGACAAAGTGGGGCACATCGGCCCAGAATGCCAGCTCTCCAGATGTGTGCTCATATCCTACCACAAGGTGAAGTGAGAAAAGCAAACAGCAGCAACTTTTGCCCCTTCCTCTTGCGCTGTTGTGGCACATCACCACCCCCTTTTCTACCGCTTTGTTCGCCATAAGTCGGCAGGGTATGCTCAGACGTGAGTCCCTTGCTCACTTTGCCACTGGATTCAAGCAAGACTGGCTGAAATGCCAGAAACCAGTCCTAGGAAGCGTGTTTCCGGTCCAGGGAAGGCATGGCTTGTCAGTTCGGGCTGGACTGTTCCCATGAGGCACAGGGTCAGACTGATTTGCATATGGCCATGTCTGAACTGGGGTGGCAAAGTGGGCTAAAGAACGGTGATGGATTAAACCCAGATCTGTTGACTAGGTGTGAGTGTTTGATTGGTTCAGATGCTCCGTCCATCCCCACCCCCTTTTGTACCGCTTTGTTCGTCATAAGTTGGCAGGGTATGCTCAGACGTGAGTCCCTTGCTCACTTTGCCACTGGATTCAAGCAAGCCTGGCTGAAGACGGCTGAAATGACAGAAACCGGTCCTAGGAAGATTGTTTCCGGTCCAGCGAAGGCATGGCTTGGCAGTTCGGGCTGGACTGTTCCCATGGGGCACAGGGTCAGACTGATTTGCATATGGCCATGTCTGAACTGGGGTGGCAGAGTGGGCTAAAGAACGGTGGTGGATTAAACCCAGATCTGTTGACTGGGTGTGAGTGTTTGATTGGTTCAGATGCTCCGTCCATCACCACCCCCTTTTGTACCGCTTTGTTCACCATAAGTTGGCAGGGTATGCTCAGACGTGAGTCCCTTGCTCATTTTGCCACTGGATTCAAGCAAGCCTGGCTGAAGACGGCTGAAATGCCAGAAACCGGTCCGAGGAAGCTTGTTTCCAGTCCAGGGAAGGCATGGCTTGGCAGTTCGGGCTGGACTGTTCCCATGAAGCACAGGGTCAGACTGATTTGCAAATGGCCAAGTCTGAACTGGCGTGGCAGAGTGGGCTAAAGAACGGTGATGGATTAAACCCAGATCTATTGACTGGGTGTGAGTGTTTGATTGGTTCAGATGCTCCGCCAATCACCACCCCCTTTTGTACCGCTTTGCTCGCCATATGTTGGCAGGGTATGCTCAGACGTGAGTCCCTTGCTCACTTTACCACTGGATTCAAGCAAGCCTGGCTGAAGACGGCTGAAATGCTAGAAACCGGTCCTAGGAAGCTTGTTTCCGGTCCAGGGAAGGCATGGTTTGGCAGTTCGGGCTGGACTGTTCCCATGAGGCACAGGGTCAGACTGATTTGCATATGGCCATGTCTGAACGGTTGTATGACAGTACAACGCGGGCTATTACCATGCGTGCAATTACAACGCTGTTTTTACAACGCAAGTCGTTACAACGACTTGCGCTGTAAGCGCTGGATAGTGGAATAGTTTAATTTTCTATTCCAACTCCAGTCCACGTTATAGTAGGCAAGGTGTTGGAATAGAAAATTAAACTATTCCTTGTCCAACAGCGCCCTCCAGCGCAAGTTGTTGAAACGACTTGCGTTGTAAAAGCAGCATAGTAATGGCAGCGCGTGGTAATGCCCGCGTTGTAAAGGCTGTTCCCCGTCTGAACTGGGGTGGCAGAGTGGGCTAAAGAACGGTGATGGATTAAACCCAGATCTGTTGACTGGGTGTGAGTGTTTGATTGGTTCAGATGCTCCGTCCATCACCACCCCCTTTTGTACCGCGTTGTGGCATACTTGACATGTCCCCCGGGGAAGTGACTGTGGCTGCTGACATCTATTGGCATTTAATACCCTCTTGCAATGATGCCGTGGCAGAAGCCGCTCAGCTTTTACCACTTACAGTGCGTTATGGATCATGTAGTGCCAGGAAGTGGATCGGAAGTGCTGCTGTTGCTGTGGATCGCAAGAGATTTGAGTCACCAAGCAGCAGCTGTCAAATGCACTCGAAGCGCTTCCTGCTTTAGTGTAGAAGCTTCGCGCTTTTGCATAGTTGTGAATGCTTAGCTGCAATTAAGGAGCGTGTGCCTGCCTGCTCGCTCCCGCGGCAATACTCAGTGGGAGTGAACTTGCGAGAAAAGGTTGGAAATGCACTCACCGTTAGCCATTTGCAGACTATGATTTTTAAAAGACACACACAAAAGCCAATTCAAAGTGTGGGAGGAGTCAGACCCCACAAAGTACAGACAACAGATCACTTAACAACGCGAGCACTGTTTAGCCTCAACCTTAAAACAGATGTATGTTTAGACGTATAAAGTCACAGGTTCCTTCCACCCACCACATACCCAAGCAGTGAGATACACACTGCCCTGTTTGGCTTATCACACACTGAACAGCTCCTTCTAGTGCGGTCCTCTCCCTTCTATGCATTATATTTTAAAGGAGATATTCACAGTGGTGGCCACATGAGGGCAGCAGAGGTAAAGTAGTGCGGTAGGAAGAACAGCGAGGACAACCGTGCAGCCGAGAGTACCTCAGCAGCAGACTGAAAGACCCTGAACAAATGGAAAGAAGGACTAGGGGATAAGCAGACATGTCAGAAAGGCAATATTTGTAGCAAGGATAGATTTCATCGACAAAGTCAACCCGGGGCAGTCTGCTGTGGCACAGGGCAGGAGCAACAGTCAGTGCTCCAATGCAGCAGGAGAGAGAGCCTGCCGGCTGCCCGGGGTCCACAAAGGAAACCCGCTAAGAGGGCGGCCGCCCTAGAGCCACAATAGGGCACAGGAGACAGCCTCCTAGTGTTTGGGACCCTCAGGGGTCCGGTGTGCTGCGTTACTTCCGGGTAGAGGGGGTGGGGGGTGAGGTACTTATACCTCTCCCCGCCCTCTGGGTGGCCTCTTTGCCCACTACCCTGGTGCCGTTTCGGACGTGTCCGGTGAGTGCTGTTCCTCCCTCACCCGATGCTGGGCGGCTGTGCCCGTCCCCTGCTGTGGTGCTGTCTGCCATTGGGCATTGGAGGTGGGGAAACAGCTCCCAGGAAGTAGCAGCACCCCTCCCCTGGTAGAGTTTTTAATTTAATTCAGACCCAGAGCAAGTTCGAGGCACGGGCCCAACTAGGGCCCCAGAGCGGCCACAGCTGCTTATTACCCGCATGGTGGTAGGTGGATAGCGTGCTGCGGAACATCCCTCCACCCTCTGTGTATTTTCAGGCTGTCAGCTTCTGCCATGCGGTGGGATGCAGCCACCACCAGTAGGCCTCCTTCAGGGTCCTGACCCCGCGCCTTCCTTCGCCTACCTCTCGTGGGGTTTGCACTTCCGAAAGAAAGGAACACAAGGGGATTGTTGCATGTGGGGCGGGGGATGGTGTGTAGTGTTGTGCCGTAGCACGGGGAGGGAACACCTAGGCCGCAGAGTGGGGCCTAAACTAAACAACAGCAAGTGACCCACACTGACACTGGCTATAACTACGGGCCGAAGACCCCGAGCGGTCTCGCGCCCATTTATTTATACCCCTGGGCTAGCCCTCCCTCGGGGTGTAGGGATGCGTGCGTGCGTGTGTACGTGTGTGCGTGCCTGCGGGTTTGGATGGGCCGGGTGGCTCCGTCAGTACATCCCTCCAAACTCACAGATGTATAGTCCATCTCAAGGGAGCGTTTGTACTGGCCCCAGTGTCCAGGCATAGTCCTTCAGCCGCTGGCTGGGAGTCGGTTTAGGTCGGAGATTGTATATCTGACTCCACTGGCTGTCTCCACTCTCTCTCTCTCTAGCATTCTGTGTTGGACCCCCGAGTGAGTTTGCTACGCTTTCGCTGCCCGTGGCTGCCTCTTGTTCCGGTCTTGCGGGAGGTGTGTCCTCACTTTGCTGACTCAGCGGTGACTCACGAAGGGCCTGTTCTCCTACCTCGCAGTCTCCGTCCACAGATGCGAGCCCCTCGCGTTCTCGATCTCCTGTGGCACGTTTAAACCAGACACATTCTGCGTCACGGCTCTGTGGCCTCTGGTCGCGGACACCATAGTGCCCTGAAAATTGACGACTTCCCACACTTCGGGTTCGTATGCTGTAAGATACTTCCAGTTGTGGTGTCGGTTCTTTAGATCACTTTATCCCCGACCACCAGGGACCTGGGCCTCGCCCTCCTTGACTGGCTTGCTCTTTCATTTGCACGTTGTCACACACTGAACAGCTCTTTCTAGCGCTGTCCTCTCCCTTCTATGCATTATATTTTAAAGGAGATATTCACAGTGGTGGCCACAAGAGGGCAAGAGAGGTAAAATATTGGGGCACGAAGAACAGAGAGGACAACAGTGCAGCCGAGGGTACCTCAGTAGCAGACTGAAAGACCCTGAACAAATGGTATTTTGCGATGCAGGGCACGCTACGAAATTTGTTTTTTTAATTAAATTGTTTACTTACCTCCAATTATCCATATGCTGGTTTTTAGCACCCCACACCCTGCCCCTCCCCCACCCTGCCTCTCTGCCCCCACTACAACTCCCTCCACGGGCCGCGGCTGCTTGCTGCATGCAGTATGAGGGCTGTGTAGTGACCAGCTAGTCATGGTCTAGTGTTTGTAAAGTAGTGGGCTGGCTTCCACACTCACCCCACACCCATCCATCACAGCTGTCCCCGGTCATTGTGACCTTGCCAATAAAACGGGCCGGGCACAGGTGCCCTGAGCCAGTTCCAGAATGTAACTAAAGGTGTCTGTGATGCCACTGCGTGCGGGTCTAGAGCCCTAATACTTTCATGCTGGTCGGACAAAATTTGCCATGGCTGCTTTCAGTTCCTAGTCCAGTCCTGGGAGGAGTTCATGAAGGGAGGAGGAGGGTGGCAGGCACCAACAAAGGTTGTCAAGTCAGACGCACCAACACCAAAGACGGCACTGATCTCGGCACTGAAAAATTGAGAAACATAAACTCATGTCCATGTAATTTATTCACGTTCAGCATTCAACAAGGATTTTCAGTAGGAGAGAAGGCTTCAACTATAAAAGTATATTTATATTTAAAAAGCTAATTATTTTTCTGACAGTGGTTGAACAATAACTCGTACTGTATTCTTCTTACAGAAGCTTTTCTATTTGGACACGTGATCCTTTTCTGACTATTAATGTGCATTTAGCAGATGGTGCCACAAACAATATTTCGCTGTAGGGGAAGCGTCCAAGTTTTTTTGACTTATTCTGGTATTCAGATACTTGATGCCTTCCTTCTTGTCAAGCTTAATTTTCAACAAAAATTTGTAGGACAAATTGTGCATAACAAATGTTTTTGCTCGACGTGTCTGAACACGTGAATGCAATTTTCATTGTTTTTGATGTGCTGAAGTGTCACTAAGGTGAAAACATTTGCATAGAAGGATGACCAGCGTTCTCGAATGTCAGCAGATTTAGCGTATAAAGATCATACTGTAAAGCAATGCTTTTCAAACTTCTTAATAAAGGGCTCCCTCTCTTGAAAAAAAGACAAGTAATCAGGCACCCCAGAATAACATATTTACTTCTCATCAGCCTGGTGGACACGCTTCACAGTTTGAAGACCTCCGTTATAAAATATAAAATAATGGTAGTTGTGTTTGTAAAAAAAAATATATATATCTCTTCATGTGTTTAATATTAACTGGATATATCTGCATCGAGAGATACATGTGAAACAAACTGGCAGAAAGAAAATCTAGAGATTTCTTAAGAAGAGCCCGTCAGGTAGTACTATCACATCTTCCCCTTTCATGAAAACTGCCCTCTCAGGATATCCCAAATTCTCTTTTTCCCCATTTACCTTAGATCTCAGCAAAGTGAAAGCTGTCCATCTGGCTCTTTGACTTCATACAAAGTGTTAATCATCAATGAAACGCTAATGACTATGGGCCAGATGTAGGAGCCCTAATACCGGTCGGAAACAGCCGATTTTGGCCGTTTCCGACCGGTATTAGGGTTTTCAGATGTAGGGCATGCATTTACAGAATCGGTATTTTACCGATTCTGTATTTACCGAATCGGTAAAATTACCGAATCGGTAAATACAGACTCGGTAAAATACCGATTCTGTAAATGCAGATGTAGCTGGCACATGTCAGAGTGCCACAGGGCTTTAAGAATCGGTATTTTACCACCCAATCCAATTGGGTGGTAAAATACCGAATCCAGGTGTGCATGCACATGTGTTCATGCACACCTGTGCCATGTGACACACAGACATGCCCTTAGGGCATGTCTGTGTGCCACATGGCGCACATGCCTATTTTTGGGGTGCCAGAGGGTGTCAAAGTGACACCCCCTGCACCCTTGCTGAAATCGGTATTTACCGAATCTGTAAATACCGATTCGGTAATGCCCATTGATTCCTATGGGCTTCAATGCCCATAGGAATCAATGGGCATTACCGATTCGGTATTTACAGAATCGGTAAATACCGAATCTTAACAATTCGGTATTTACCGAATCTGAAATACCTACATCTCCCCTCCTCTTTTTTACCACTTCTGAAATACCGATTCGGTATGAATTGGTATTTAAGAAGTGGTAAAAAAAATTTACCTACATCGGGCCCTAAAGCTCTTAATGTCACATCCTTGGGTGTTCAAAGGTGCAAAGCCACCTTTGCTGTGTCTGCAGGAAAAGTGCTCGCGGTGCTACTCCAGTCTATTTTTGGGGTCAATGGAAAGAGCAAAAAGGAAAGGCCTAGCACCAGTTAGTCCAAGTACTAACTAGCACACTGTCTATCCTCAGTGTCCGTAGACACCTCTCTGTCCTGTTTGATCAACACCTGGAGTAACAAACAACAGAAAACAATACTTCTATTGGTTCGCACTTTATCCCCTGGGGCAGGGCTCTCCAATATCCGTCCCGGAGGGCCGGATCCATGCCAGATTTTTAGCATGTCCTGATTTAGATAATTGTATCTTAAAAGTCTGGCATGGATCCGGCCCTCAAGGACCAACATTGTAGAACCCTGCCCTAGGGTCACCAGCACCAATATGTGTAACATCTTGATGCTCTTTCCCATTCACTTTCCATCCAGCTCCATGGGCACTCTATTGAGCATCAATGTGAGCTCAATTTAACCATGGGACTCACTGATGATATGTAAAATCTGTACAGTTGTGTGACGCACTCCAGCTCTTTTGTCTATAGACGCCATGTTGAAATTCTACAGGAATTCGTTCCATTTGCTCAAGTTGTTTTTGGCTCTTTGTTGAGTTTGATGAACTAGTGTTTTTGCTTCAGGCACAACTTAACTCCTGCTAACAACCTGGAGAAAGGATGCCATGGAGGAATTAACTCAATGGATTGCTCTGATGAGGTGATAGGCGTTCAACCAGTGGCATCTTATCGCCCTCCCCCCAACGGATTCTACTACAGCCCTTGTTAGCTCCTGCTCTTTTCTAAGTCACAGTCAAATGTTCCCCGAGAAAGAGCAGATCAGGCCATTCACACGCATCTGTGTCAAGAGAAACACCTCATTTGTAGACCATTCAAAGAACGCCTTCCATCAACCTCGTGCATGTCTCTGTACTTACCTTCTCTTTGAACAGAACATTATCTTGTGAGTGTTTGACCACTTAGATGCTTCTCACTTGCCTTCAGTGCTGTGTTTTGAAGCAAATTCTGCAACTGCATGAATATGATACTACGCTGTGGTAGGCATATATCGCGAAAGGGTTACATATTGCCTGGAAACAAATCCTCTGGTTGTAGCGGCTCCAGATAGTAAGTATTACCTGCGTTGGCTACCTAGTTACCCTAGATCAGCCTCGCAGGTGATATCACTTAATCAAAAGAGCAGCATTTCCATGTTTAGGTATGACTTGACTAAGCTGCCTTTTGGGACAGGATGATCATGCACTAATATGTAGTGTAATCCCGCTTCTTTATGAGGCAAATCATAAATAGGGCGGAGGAGGATAACGAAACCTGCCACACCCTCCCAGGGCTCTACTCCCTCTGAAAGTTGTTTCAAGTCAACCTCCGTGCTGTGCCTTCTTTAGACAATCATTAGGATTGGTGAATGCTTTTCTGAAACCTTCAAGAAAGAATCCTTACTCCCATTTCAAAGAAGGTTATTTTAGAGGCCGTGGAAGCTTCAACAGTCTAGCATTATTAGTCATAGGAGAAAAGCTTCCTTTCTAGCCTTTAAAGAGTAGTGTCCACCTGAATAACATGGTACTTTCTTGCACAAAGCCTGTGTTGACCTCCTCTGATTATGCATGTCATCCAAGGGGTTCACGTCCCCCTTCTGATGTCGGCACTTATGTAAAGGACAAATGTTTTCTCTTAGGGTTATAATGGCAGGATCGCTCCATACAGTGCCACGATTCCCATTTTTCTGCCATAACTATAACCATGGTGTTGGGGGAAGCAACAAGAGAATATCTTCTCTCATATTTTGAAAAGGGAAACTTTGCGGCTGATTTAGATTTGGGAATAGAGGGTATTCCTATCTCAGTGGTGATGAAGTACCCTCTCAAACAAACTCAAGGTCCATCTGTCTGATAGAGAGGCAGGTGGACCTTAAGTATGTCGACAACAGAACCTACTTAGACTTCGTTGTCAACCTACTCCTCCAATGGCCCAATGGAGTATTGGCCATCAGAGGTTAGCCATATGACTGTTGCCTGAATTGAGAGTTCATGATCAGATCGCTTTTTTTGATGTCCCTCACCACCAGCAATATCCTGCTGGTGAAGGACAATAAAAAAAGAAAAAACACCTCCGCACTATGGAAGACAACTCCCATGTTACGGAGATCATTAGTTTTTCATTTTTCAAAAGCAAACTCCCGCCTTGGGAATTTGTTTTTGAAAAATGAAAACATTTGCAAACGTTTGATGTGTGGCTGTTATGTTTGATGGAGTCATCTGTCAAATTGCATAACAACATTGAGAAGAACTGCTGTGCTGGCAGTTCATGCCAAATGTTTAGAGTTGTCCATGGGGCTCGCGCACAACTCTAAATATGGGGTGTGCAGGTACCTTCAGGTGGCAATATCCTCCACCATCCCAGTGGAGAAGCCTCCACTCGCTATACTCAAAACCAGTCCCTTTGTTCGAATTTAAACATAGTGCATAATGTTTATTCTAATACTGTGAAATAACCATGACAAAGTGATAGTTCATATATAATATTTAATTGCCTAATAAATAAATGTACAGTGCCTCTACTAGGTGCTATAAAAGGGGGCAGAGAGACTTCTGCTGAGCTAATAATTGAACCAAATAGAAACTTATAACTATCCACACCGGGGCATCGGTCTCTAACATTCCATTATTCAGTCATTTTCTACAATATAAAAATCTGTAAATTCATATTTAGGAATAGCAAGACACCTTAGCTCGTCATTCTGTCCAACTTCAATGTCCTTGCTTATAAAAAAAACTGTCTCCCTTGATACTCACATTTTATTAACTGTGTTACTGGATCCTTCACACGCGTAGTAAACCTAACCTTATCCCCAAATATCTCAAAGATTAATGACAGATAGCCATTTGTTCAGCTTCGTGAAAATTGCAGGTAAAAATATGGTGATATGAAGCATTGCATATGACATGGTAAGGAAAAGTGCTTTTGTCCTGGGGGAAAAAAAATATGGGGTATATTTACACACTCCTATCGCCACAGGAGCATAGCTTTATGTGACATTCCTGTGACGATATGGGTTTGCTTTATTTACAAGCTGGCGCTAAGTCACTTAAACATGGCTTAATGCTGCCTACGTGCCGTCCCGTCGTCTCTCCTACCCGGGACTCAGCCCCCCTACAGCTGCCACGATTCATACAGGCTCTGTCACCCTCACCCTGGACTTCAGCCCCAGGTCCCCATGGGCTTCTATCAAGATGCTGTTCAATTAACTTGACTGTGCCCACCGGACCCGCCCTGCAACTCGGCCTGATTCCTTCCTTCTCCACCCACTCCAGGAGACACTGCCGTCACGGCCGGCTCCCCAGGCACCCGATATCCAGGGTGGTGCCTTTCTAGCATACAGCAAATTTTGACAACCCCATCCTGAAGACGATCCCTAGTAAAGAGGATCGAAACGCCGTCGACACCACAGCGCAATTATCTGGCGTATCTCTTCTGTTTGGCTCACCAAAAATGGAAAGTAATGATTGCGATTGATGTAAATTGTTACTCATTGAGCCACAACTGTATATATATAGTTCACCTTGCGCCGTTCAAGCTGTTCACTCTTATCACTTGCGTCGTCACCTGTGTCTACTTGTATATATCACTATACACCAAGTGCCTTCGGGTTGTCGTATGATTTTCTCCATACAGTGCTGCTTCAACTGTATATCCATGTGCAACTTTGTTTTAGAATTTGGTGATTAACAACCTTAAGACAAACCAATCGAGTCTCCTTGTTTCCTGTTTCTGTAATGCTTTCTGCATACATGCTTAACTGTCTTTGAACTGATACCTGTTGGAATATTGTTGTTGACGTATATGCCTTGTAAATAAGGCATCCTTTCACGCTATACTTAGCGAGAAAGGGGTGGGCAATGACTGTTGCAGTGGGCATTCCACCGCAACACCCATTGATTTTGATGCTGACTCCTATTTACAAGAGTGGTTTTAAATAGGATCCAGTGTCAAAATTCAGACCAGGAAAAACCTGGTCTTAACATGGCAAAATGAGGAGAAATGCATTATTTCTCCTCCTTTTTGCTGTTTTTATGTGTGGTGCATTGTGCAGCACACATAGAAACAGCAAACCATAATTAATGATTGTTTATGTGCAGGAAGGTGTCCTGCACATAAACAATCATTAAAAAATTATGTTTTTCAACTTTTATGGGTGCTGCACAATGCAGCACACATAGAAGTTACACATTGCCATCCAGGATTGCTAAGGTGCACCACAAGGAATTCCTTCCCTCAACATAGGCACCCTTGCACTATGGCGCCAGGGTGCCTCAGTTGGCGTTAGGCAGCTTAATTTAGCACCAGCACAGGGAGCAACGCCGGAGTGCACCATATTTTTGTGAATACAGTGCTTCCGTGCGTGTCCAAAGTGATGGAGCGCGGCATTAGCTATTTTGGAGCTAACCTGCACTCTGCCACTTTATGGTAAACATGCCCCTACATATTAGTTAAGACATTCCTAAAATGTGCCTCACATACCCACAAGGCTGAGTGCATAATATATGGCCTGGGCGAAATTTTAATTATGCAGCAGTAACTAAAGTCATTTTGATAAATTTGTATTACTCTTTTGATGCCAAATAACCGAAAATTACACGATTATGCCAGTTTGGGTAGATATGTATTATTTTCAGCAAAATTCCTGCAGCAGGAGCACAGGAATAACAAAATTAGTGAGCATGAGTGACTGCTGGTCATTTTGAAAACAAGCGTGCATTTTGCGCTAAAACAATTGTGCTAAATTCTGTGTTACATTTCTTTCTTAGTCCTTTGTCTTCCCACATAATTTTTCTGTATTTTTGTGTACTAATTACACAAAAAATGCAATATGCACTCACCCTGACATAATATATGACAGCATGGTGCACTAAATAATAAGAAGTATGCCATCACAGTTAATATTTACTAAAATGTGTTTGACACTTTATAGGTAAAGCCATATTTTTACATAAACGTGGCTAGCTTAGAATAAAAGCCTCTTATTATTGTATCTTGGCCTGGGAAATGATAAAACAGCAACTCTGAGTTATTTTCCACCTATTACTATTAAATGTCAGATTTAGCTGTGGAAGTTGATTTTTGATAGATTTAGTGGAAAATCAACTTTATAAAACTGTACTTTATACTGCCTTAGAGTAAACGGATTTTCAACATGTCCTTTGTTAGCTGTTAAAAACACTCCTTCTGGGAGACAATGGCTTAGCCCCTGACAGCATGCAGGAAGGCTGGAGTGGTATTAAAAGAAGCCACTTTAAAGGGATTAGCCAACTGGGAGGTGGCATGAGTAGTTGACAATACAAATGGCAGCTTCCACAGCTCTTTCTTCGACCGTGGAGATCCCAAAGAGGGCTGTCAGGAACTAAAACCTTTCATACTCAGAGCCTCCTTACGCTTTCTGCCTGTGCTCCCAGCAGGAGGGCAAGTTAGCTTCAACATTGCTTGAGACGAGAATAACTCACTTCCACAAGGAGTTTCATGAAGGGGTGATAAGGCTTCTGCAACTGGAGGAAGCCTAGGACATTTTGGATGAGTGATTCTGAGAAGTTTTGCAGTAAACGGAGACTAGACATTCTGCAAAAGGAGGTGGGAATTCTGCCATAAAGTAGCTATGATTGAGTGAACAGTGTTTTGTAGTTGCTAGCTAGTGCACAGGTTAAGACTTGCATCTCACCACCACCTCCTCAGAATATTCATGGAACTAGGAAGAAACATTTGAGTATAAGAAGATTCTGTCTGACTGCTGAAAGAAAGAAGGCCTAAGAAATTCTGAGACATTGGAAATGGTTTCCAAGTGTCAAGTGGTTGGCCTCAGCAAGGACTCCAAGAAGGCATAGCTGACTACTGTGAAGCCTTGTAGTCTTCCCATAGGACTTGAGTGCTGAAGGAGTGAAAAGGGTTTAGCTGCTCTTTGCAATGAAGGTATCTAGCCTCATTGATCCCAGTTTACAGCCTTGCCCAGTTGAGAATTTCAAGGACCATGATAGTGAATACGATCCAAGAAGAATCCTTGGATTGCGGCTGAGTTGCAAATCTACCCCAGTCCTAAAGTGAGTTTGACAGCTACAAAACCCTTACTTGTCCTGCTCAGAACTTTTAGTGCCAATGCTGAAGTCTTCAGCAGGAGTCTGTTAACAACAGCAAAAAAGTGGATTATTAGTCAGGGTGGATGGTTATCCAGTAACAGCAAAAAATGACACTATTCTTGTTATGTCCAATACATTTTTCAGTAATTTAAAACTGAGATCGACCACTGGTAGCTACGGCAAAGAGCAGACAGGTTTAACGTAAGAAAATGTGTAAAGCATTTTGAAGTGAGGAAACTGTTAAAAAGTCAAGAACACAATATAATAAAAATCCCACTCTAGTTTATAAAAATAGAGAATGTTATAATGAACTAAGTGACACCAAAATTACAAATATCCAATGAAGTTTTTAATAAAAATCAAGCAAAAAAAACAGTGTCAACCGCAGGCAACTAGTCACACTAGACCGGTTCGAAGGTAAGGTTTGAGGTGAGCCACAATAGAGCACGCAGGTTGGATATGAGGAGCAGGTTAGTCCCTGTTGGACCTGGCCCTTTTTGCCATCTTCTGCCTTTTTTCTGACCTTCTGTTGTTGGTTTTAGGACTCTGGGCACTTTACCACTTTACCACATCTAACACGTGCAAAAGGGGTTGTACTTTCTCCTATAAAGCATGGTAAGATTGGTTTGTACCTGTTTGGTATATTTGATTTACTTGAAGTCCCTTGTAAAGTGGTATCCTATACACCCAGGGCCGGTAAATTAAATGCTACTAGTTGGCCGCAGCACTGCTTGTACAACCCACAAACTTGGCCTTTCAAACCTGTCTCAGGCCTGCCACTGCAGAGCCTGTGTGTGCAGTTTACTGCCACTTTGATTTGGCATTGGAACCTATTTGTCAAGCCTTAAACTCCCCTTTCACTACATACAGGTCACCCCTAAGGTACGCCCTAGGCAGCCCTGTGGGCAAGGTACTTGGTAAGTTAAAGACGGGAAATGTGCCTTTATTTATTTATTATTTTTAATGTCTTTATTAGCATTTAATCAAGATTCACAGGACATGTGCCTTAGTCACGTGGCATGTCTTGGTACTGACAAACAGCCTATTTTGTTTCTAACTGCTGTGAGACCTACTCCTCTCACAGGCTAGCATTGGGAATTATCTTACATGTGTTTAAGTGGCAATTCCTGATCTGAAAGAGTAACCTTGCCTTGTTTGATATGTTTAGAATGGTAGTGAAAAATCATTTCGGTTGCATTTTACATGACTATTTTACAATTGGCACTTTTAGAAAGTGGGGACTACCCTTTACTTATGACTGTGCCTTGCAGCCTCACTCTAATCCACAAATGGACATGTGTGACAACTATGCTTCCCAGACAGCCATCACACAGGAAGGGTTGGTTATGACAGGGTTACCTCTGCATACTGATGATCTTCCTGGACTCGGAGAAAGGGAGGTGGGGCGCTCTTACATTTGTATAGGCTGTTTCCAGCCCTCACACAAAGGGCCTATTTACCCCCTACTGACGTCTGGAGCCAGGGCTGCGTTGAAAAGGTATGCAGTGCACTTCTAAGGTTTCTTTAGAAGTCACCTCTTGTACAAAGACATTTTGGAGTATAAGTACAGGGGCATAATCTTAGACACTGCGTGGGACGCTGCTGGTTCTAAATGCTGCACATCGCCAGAGGGTTCCTGTGCTACTAGGGTGTACTGCCATTTGACTACCTGCTTTGTTGTGCTAATCTGCTGCCTACTGATTGCTGGTTTGCCACAGGGACTGCCACTGTGCAACTTGCCTTATGTGCTGGCGTGCTGCCTAACTCCCTGCTTTTATGACCCAGGTTGTTATCCAGGGACTTGGTGGCTTGCTCCTACGCTGTTTTTTCCCATCATAAATTTGTGAGTGCCTCCCTTTCACTGCTTTTACGAAGAAACTAGCGTGTGGTGAGCGCTGTTGGAGGATCCTTTTGCTGTTTTCCCACACATGCAAGCATGGATCCAGTAGCACGTGGTGAGTGCCTCTTTGTTTGCCTGCCAGGATATGAGGAGAGCTTCATGCTTTGGGGACCGGCGTGGAGAAGTACTGGTTAATAGCAGCACAGGTCGAGTGCTTTGCTCTGCCTAAAATCCCGGGCTCACTGGGCAGTAAAGCCGACACAGTCCTTCCATTGCATCACCATCAGAACCACGTGGTCCCTAGTCAAGGGTGGGCCAAGCCCATGAGACTCGGCATACCGGCCCGCCCCTGGATTCAATACAGACTTTGACTGCAGAAATCTGCTGACCCGGCCCATTGCCGCACAACCTTCAGGTCCTAGACCCCCCACGGCTCGATAATACAACAGGTACGGTTCTCTTCACTCCTTTTTGGTGCAGCCCGGCCCTTAGAGACCACCTGAGGGCTTGCTGCACCCGTATATTGGGGTATTTGTTCTTGGTGGGCATCATTGGCTTTTTGATTCACACTACGGAGTGAAACCTCAACAGAGGTTCCCGATTTGCCCTATGGAACTTGGCACATTTAGGCATCAGCCTATATTACCTTTGGTGTGTAACTTACTTGCCCCGATTAGAGTGATTAGTTCTGCCTGGCTTAGGTGCATACCTAGCTGACCATAAACTCCATTTCAAACAGTACTGGTCAAAGAGTTACCTTTCAAACTTAGAAACTTTTATGGAGAAAAGTTGTCATCAGAGGAGCAATTTGTTAGATATGGCCAAACCGGGGCTCAATGATGGTGGGCTGCTGAAGTGTGGGGTCCCAGCGAAGTTGCTGCTGAAGTTCAAGCAGGTAAGTCCAAAGTCCATGCCCAGGATGGCATCAATGTCCATCAGTAAAGTCCTCTACGTTTGGACTTAGAAACTTTTCTGGAAATTACATTTTGTTCAATCAAGCAAACCAGAAAGTTGAGGCCAACTGTCAATTTGACTTCGACGGCTGCAGCTTTGACTGCAACCCCAGTCTCCTTAGGTTGCTCAGGCAGAACGCTGCAAAAAAGTTTCTAAGTCCCAGCTTTTGCAGCTTGGGCATGAAGAGTACACTGTGACCACAACCAAGGATTCTAGGACCTCAGGAACAGGACTCATTCCATCAGAAGCCACCAGGAGGGTCCAGAGCAGGTCTAATTGAAACTGGTCAACTGATCTCTAGAATATCCATATCTTGAATCCATTGATCATACTTAGTTATATATCTCTGCATCTATTGCATGGCAACTCTCTGTTTGGCTAGCAGCAAAGCCATGGAAGTAAAATGGTCCATCACCACCCCTTGTTGTAAATAATGGAAGTAAAATGGTGCACTGCTTTTGGTCAAATCCATGGTGACTTCCAGTAGGTCCAGCGGCAGAAATGAAGCTAAAGGAGTTTCTATCATTTGGCAAAACAATTCAAGCACCTTAGTCCAGTACATACAAATTTTGGGGCAGGCCAATGCCATGTGAAGTAACCCCGCATGGTGTCTTAAATTGTTTATAATTTATTCCGTCACTGCGGATAAACTTCGGTATATGTTGGGGCATGAGATAAATAAAAGCGATGTACAAATTTAAATTGTATTAATTTATGACTTTATGGAAGTGGAGTATCCTAGACTTGTGCACATCAATAGGACTAGCCTGTATCTGACAGCTGGCATCCCACTTTCCTTTCCCACTCCATCCTTGTTTATGAGGAAGGTGTTGGTAAGGCCTCTATTAGATCAGTGTATAGGAAGAAAGTCGTATGAAGTATATACTTGGTGAGTAGTAAAAGGTATATAGGAGGCTTGGGAAAGTCTTTGATTATGAGTCCAGCTATGCATCACAGCTGATAATATAAGATTTCCAGTGGTGTGTTACCGCTCCTATTTATATACTGTGATAATCTAATAGTGCTTATTTCTCCTAGTGCCTATTTCCATCTCGGGCAGAACCCTCACTGGGTATTTTTCCATTGCGGGTTCAAGCAGTGGGTAATTGGCCATTGGCAGATGAGAAGATTAGGGTATTTCGAGTCCAAGAGATTGAGATATTTCCCACTGTGACATTCCACTGACATCTATATCATTCAGCTGAATTGAGGGCTTCTTGCTGATCATAGCTACCAAGGACTGGAGGCGCATTATCATTCTCTCAATTCGAGCGTGCACCGGGACACTCCGTTTGGTGAGCCAGTATTTATTATAGGCTGCATGTCCTATTAAATGATATCATTAGAAATTTGGAGCTGTCAAGCATAAAGCTGAATGAGGATGTTGCAAGATCCTCAATTCGGAAGGGAAGAGAGGCTTTTCAATAATAGAGAAATGGGATACACACTCCCTACTAAAAGTTGTACTGCACAAACAAGTAATATCCCATACCAAACTTATTTAATATGAGTAACAACAGTTTGACTCGCGGCAGAGAAAATTCAGCTTTGGAGTCCTTCCCAGGTCTCGTCCAAAAACTTAAATTGGGTATAGTATAGTAGCATTTGTAGTTTGCAAGCGCCTAGAAACGAGGGGGGTGGTATTGTCCCTCAACTGTCGTTCTTCATCGCCCTGTGTTCGGACACCTGTCAGCCCAGTCTGATCCATCAAAACGATGTAACTGTAGCTAGCGTGTGATTAGTTTGACCTCGTCTTTAAAAAGGAAACCAGTGTAACAAAAGTGCATGAGCTGCCAATGTGTTTTTACAGGAAATGAACGCGGCTTGTCTATGATTTGTCCTTGATGACGTTCGTTGATTTGACCTATGGCGCGATATAATGTGGAACTTTAAGGTATGCTTAACATTACTTAAATATGATACTTTTTTATCTTAATATTATTAGTATGTCTACTACAGCACTAAGTGCACCGGAGCAAAAATCTCTGTGATATTAAAACATGCACCAGGGGTCGCTGTTGAATTTTATACTTGCTGTTTACTTTCGGTAAAATCGATTCTGTACAACACTGAACAAGAACACCTATCTATTTATAGCGTTGCAGGCTTACAAAAATGCAGAAATTATAAGGAGAGCAGCAGAAAGCTAGTGGTTGTTAAGTTCATCTTCTGAAGACTATTTGAAATCTTTGTTTAATGACTCAGGTGCTGTACTTCCAGCTTAAAATACAAAACTCGCTCATAACAAACCAATTACAGCGTTTTACCTCCAGCGGGTTTTAGGACTTTACACTGCGCTTCCCTGCGGCTGCTGAGTCATATCCCCAGAAGAAGTAAGCATGCATATACAAAAATTCGATGTATAGAGGCAATGCTGCATAGAGCAGAACATGACTAAGCTGTGAGAATTATTGCCAAGTACATACTGCACATTTATAGTCCAGCAGGCGTAATCACCAGGTAGGTGCAACCCCGTGGATTTACTACAAATGAGCTTGACTGTGACAGATGGATTTTGCAAAGGTTAAACAGTTTGCTTCTTTTCAGCTTTTGTATTATAGTGAATGTTGTTTTTTTATGTGGGTTTGAGGAACTGTTTTGTTTTTTATGTGGGTTTGAGGAACCTTGGCTAGAGCCTTGTTGTTTCTAGGTTTGCCTTCATCAAGAGTCTCCGTCAATTTCCTACTGAGAATTGATAATCCCCTTATGTGTAAATAGATTGAAGTGCGTGGGAACTGTTCGGAATGCTGTTCCTATATTTATATTATATCAAAGTCCCTTAAGAATAAGTATATCTGAATGGTTAGTCCTGGCCTTGACCTCGCCAAAGGTTAAGGAGGAGGAGGATGTGTTAGAGGAGTGAGTTTTAGGATGAGAGAGAAGGGGTATTGAAGAAGAAACAAACATTGTCTTTCATTGCTGGCTCTGCTATTGCCAGGTTTATGGAAGAGGTGTGGCGCAGCGGCCAGGGCAACTGACGCTGGAATCTGGGGATCAGGGTTCGATCCCCGGCTCAGGCGGCAGATTAGCCCAGCACCATGTGACTCTGGGCAACAGCTTGCTTAATCTTCCCGACGGCCCCCAGCGCCTAGAGACCCTAACGGTTGATTGTGCGCTTTACAAATGTGGATTATTATTATTATTATTTATTATTATACTGTAAAGATGTTAAATATGATGATTAGCAATCTAGGGGCACTGTGAGTCAATATTTGCTATCAACTAAAGCCAGCGACGTTTTAATGGGCACTTTAGGCACTGGTCCAGGGCGCCAGCCTTGAAGTGGGGGTTGGGGGGAGGGAGGGACAGATAATACCAGCTCTGCTCTGGAGAGAGTCATGCCCTGATGACCTTGAATAACGTTTTTCTTTCATTTATTTTTTATGTGTGTGATGTGTGAGAGTTTGTTACGGATATTTTGCATAGAAATGTGTTTATGTTTCAAATAACATCCATAACGTTTATTTCGAGATATCACATATAAACAAGCATTTGCAATGCAATCAGTCTTATCTTTTGGACCTTATAAGTAGTGCTTAGTTTGAGCCGGTGGTTTCCGATGCTGAGCACCGGTACTTAATCATTAACACCATTGCTTGAGCATTAGTTAAGGAGACATACATTTTTGGTAGGCAAAGGTCGATTAAGTGATTCACCCAGAATCACAGGATGTTGAGCTGAAGCAGAGACTCAAACCTGGTTCACCAGCTCCGAGGTCGGCTGCCCTGGCCATTATGCACCGTCCTCTACCCACTTGTATGGTTTGTTGGTTCTGTGGAGAAAAGGGCTGGTCAAAGCTCCCTCAGGACGAGAGCCCCGGCACTTATTTTTCCAAATTAACCACTGCTTACAAGTGTTTAGCCATTTTACAAATATAACATTTTACGAACAATGTACTATTTTTTAAAATACGCATTGAATTGCTGCTGCAATCAGCTACTGAAATACAATATTTTAACACTTTTAGCCAAGCATCATCATAGCACCTGGATTGGATAACTGGGAGTTGTAAGTGTCCGAGATGTGGCCTTCTGCAACAAAGTGTGGTAACTTTAACAACAAGTTTTTTTAAGAGTCATTTTGAGCATCCATTATTTTCATGAGGTATGCTTACATTGATTCATACACACACACACAAGTACCGCCAGTGACACGAGAATCCATTGCTGCAGGACCTAATGCGTTTAGCCTGATCGTGTTATTAAACACATGGCCAAAGAAAGTCGAGAAGTTGCACTCACAAAATAAAAAAAAAAAGCTGTGATTCAAGTCTACTGAAATGAAAAAAATGAGTTTCATCGTGCCAACAAAACACTTTTGGAAATACTAATATAATGAAATGTTCACAACTCGCAGGGTGTATATTTGTCTTTTTTCCTGGCCTGAAACTTTGTGAGAAGACAAAAAGTTGGAGCAAATGGGGTGGGTGGTGAGAGGCATTTTTTTGCCGCTTCCTGTTCTCACCCAGCACAAAGGAATGTCAGGAATTTATAGCTAATTGCCAGGCTGCTCCCTTCACGTCACCCGCACATGGGAAGACTCATTCAGGTGAAGCAAGAGGAGAGCCTGGACATTCAAAGGTTCTTCAGTGGGATTTTCCCCAAGGCGCGGAAAGCTGAGCTATGTCATGCTATGGACTCCCGACCTTTCAGGAATAAGTGATTGCGAGAATAGTGACACCTGCGTCACCCCGTTGCATCGAATCAATCCGCACTATGTTTAGACGGGTTAATGCAAAGTGCCCTAACCTTTCAGTTGAGGTCATTAACATAAAAGAACAACAATAAGAGGTTCAAGCTACATGTAAGTAGGTTACCGTGTCTAGGTGGAGGCCGAGCGAGGGAAATGAATGTAAAATTGACGAACAAAAAGGAGAACGGTATTTCCCAAGTTAATTATGCATCCAACACAAAATGCACTTCATGCCGAACGGGCGCCCTCATTTATTGCTGCACCAGGAGATAAAGGGGCAGATCTATCAGGAAGTGCCGCAGCATGGCACCGCAAGCCCTTTGGCTGCGCCACGATGCGGCACTTCTGAAGCACAGGGATGCGGCATATTTACTAGAATATGTCACATCTCTGTGCTTCCCCATGCGCTGGCACACAAACTGCAGCCATTTGCTGGCGCAGGCACCCTTGCACCATGGTGCAAGGATACCTGCGTTGTGGGGACGTGCAGGAAGGGGCACTTTCCTGCACAAAAACAATCACTACATGCATGTTCATCCTTCAATGTGTGCTGTAGAATGCAACACGCATTGAAAGAGGAAATAACAAGGAGAAATGAAAACATTTCTCCTCGTTGCGCCTCCCTACGCCACCTCTAGGGTGGCGCAGTATTCAGACGCATCTCCAGATTTATGATTTCTCGTAAATCTGGAGAAGTGTCTTGTTCCATGGGTGTTGCGTGGGAACATCCACAGCAACACCCATGGAACGCCTCTTCAACACAAAGTGCTGCGTGTGAAGGGGCCGTATTTACAAGGTGAGGAAAAGTCATGCAGGGTGGCTTTTCCTCTCCTTGTAAATATGGAGGAGCCCCCTGCGCCACCAGTACGTCACGAAAAGTGACGTACAGGTGGCGTAGGGGGCTTGTAAATCTGCCCCTAAGTGATTTGCCCAGAATCACAGGATGTTGACCGTACCTGCCGAGACTCAAACCGGTTTCCCAGATTCGAGGTGAGCCGCCCTGGCAGTAAGGCTAAATCCTCTAAGAACCATATCAGTATATGTATAAAACTCATCACCCAAATACCGCTTTCGCCGCAGTGTAAATAAAACCGAAAGCATAATATATGCCGATTTGAAGGAAAGTGGGGCAGGTATAAAACAATCTTGAAAGTCCCACCACCAAGTCTGAGAGTCACTGCAGGGGATGGTACTGGTACCACAATAGGGTAGACAGACACTGCACGCATTTGCACTAATGGTGTATAGTTAAAGTGAGTACCCAGTTACTATCAAAGCTAACAATGGTCATTGGTGTGAATTTAACAGCTCGGGATGAATGACCAAACATCTCAAAGTGAGTGCCCTACGAACAAGGAAAAATACTCATGATTACAGCATATTTATGCAAAGGGAAGCACTTCATGATCACACCAAGTGCGTCTACTTGTGCGCACGCTTCACAGGAAGAACAAATTTAGCAACTATCCATGCAATATAAAACCAAAACCCCTCACTTTAAAATAATACTATAATGACGAGAGGTACATTAAAACCACAATTGAGCCTGGCGAGTTAATGGCAAATGAGAGCCCTCTGAAGTTGAGACATAGGCGTGGCATTGGAGCAGCGACGTATGAAAACTAAGATACAGTCTGGGTGGCTGAAGTCAGTTTGATGCACCAAACACTGCTTGCTAGAGCCACCTCGAACGTACCCAGCGCCGTGGAACATAAAATAAATCAGGTTACATTACCCGTAAGCATGCACATTTTAGGAAGGCAGATGAGTTATTTTCAGATTTATAGAGCTGAAGCCTTCGGCATGCTGACCCCTCATTAAGAACAACAAGAGTCCAGCGCTATACAGACACCTTCAAAGCCCCCAGCCCTCCCCTCCTTACCTGTCCCAGGAGCGTATGTAATTGTCCTGCTGCCTTGAAAGTGGGCATGGCCGCTGAATGAAGCATGTCCTCGTGCTTGAGTTCAGAGAAACTCAATAGAAAATAGAACAGGTCTGTTGCAAGAATCTAGTAAAGGGGCCAATAGCCATGGGAGAAATGAAATGAGGACATGAAGTACTAAGGAGGGGCTAACAAGCCGCATAATGAATCAAAAGCAAGCATTTACACACAAGCCAATGAAAAAGATGGGAGAGGTAGTGGGTGGAGCTTCCCCCACTATACTGTATACAGCATCTCTCGACGAGACAGCACATGTTCTGCCTAGCAGAGACCTAAAAATGGGAGGGTGTCAGAGATGTTTTGCAGTAATAGTAGTGAGCTGCTGCTGTGTTACAAAAATAAAAACACGTCTGTATCTAGAATTTGCACAAATGTGCCTGTACACAGTCACTGTAGAGAAGTGTGGCTCAATGGTTAGAGCGGCAGACCCTGATGCAGAGGTCTGGCCCGGGAACAGGGTTCAATTCCCGCCTCGGCGGGTCTTGTGCTCAATTTCCCCAGACCTGATAATTCTCACCTCGGTGCCTATTCTAATCATGGGTCCCACTCTGCAACTCTGGGCAATAGCTTGCTTAATCTCCACAACAGTCCCAACAGCGCTGGGATGCCTGGCTTCACCTTGGGGGTGCCCAGGAGTGGGCATTTCACCGGGAAAAGCCAGGACGGGTTCCACAGCGGTATGTGTACAGTGCCAAGACGCCTCAGGGTATAAGTGCGCTATACAAGTACGAATTCATTCATTCATTCACTGAGCTGGCCAAAGAGGGCATGAAAGAGCTGAAACTGGATCACAAATTCAAAGCTGTTTCAAACAGGGGGCCCCAAAATGTATTTGGCCTAGGGCCCCCAAAATCTTTAAGATGTCCTTACCTAATGCAACTTTATTGGCTTCCATTGCAGAAAAGATTGAAATCAAAAAGACTCTGGACCACATCACAAAACATTTGACCAGCACTGTTAAGGATGTGCTTGCTCTATATATATTTTACGACTGTTTTATAAAAACAAGAATCTCAAGGTGGTAACTTGGCATAAACTGTGCTGTGGAGTTGCAATTTGGTTTTGGTGTACTGCAGTTTTTGTTATGCATTGATTTGACTCTTTTGTTGTGATGTACAATTTTTTGTTTTAACTGTAGTTTTATGTTGCTTAGTATATGTTATTAGAGGTCATCAACTCTGCTATATTTACATTTAAAAGCAGCACATGTCTTGTAAGTTCCTGTGACGAGCAATCATTTGACACTTTCTAAGGTGGTAAAATAGCACTGCTCCAGCTCGTAAAAAATGTAAGACACTAGTCACCACAAAAACTGGCTGCCAAGAGTGCCCACTTTATGTGATGTGGCCCTCTATACCTGGCATAGAGTCATCTATTACCAGAGCCCATTCTTTATTCGTAACGTGTTCTCCATATGCCGAGCTACCTGGACTCTTTGTTCTGCATAGGCAAATTAACATTCATAAAATGTGTGCAGGTGGCTGCTGTTTCTCGTCTCTGCCTGTCACTGTTCCTTCTAACCTCAGAGCAATTTCTCAATATTTTCAATTTAGAAAAGCCTTAAAAACCTTCTTGTTTTCTGCAGAACTTCAGTGTTGTCTATTCCCCCGGCTGTATCATTAGCGCTCCAATGATCTTTTTAACTCTATTATATTGATGAACAATATACATGAACACAAATTACAGCAAAGGCTCATTTGAAACTAAACACACAGTTTCAAATTGATCAACAGATCACCATGTAGCCATTAGGAAATACTCACACCCCTCCCGCATAGGGGAAAAGTTCCTAACAAGAGTATTTTCCTAGGCATACTTCCCTTCTGCTAACACCTCTTAGGAAGACATTGTAGATTTCCTCCTGTCCCTCAGCGCAGTAGTGTCTCATAAATTCAGGGTCCCACATGAGCTTTGGGGCTTTCAGCGTCCTGGGGCACGCTTAGGATTGTGGTCATCCATTAGAAGTTTCTGCATGGCCTCAAACTTGTTCCTTTCATGTAGAAGATAGTGTGAGAGCATCTTCATGCCTGTCAGCCACCAGGGTCGCCTTGACCCGCCCCTCAAAGTAGAGGAGGCCATCTGTTTCCATTGTGCTGCTATTCTGTGTCTAGCCGCTAACAACATATATGCTGTAGGTGTCCTCTCGTTTTTCTTGACTACTGGCACATGCATTTTCTTTAAATCTAGAATTACAAATGCTGGATCTGATGGCATCCTTTGATGTGCTGTAACATTTCTATCCAGTTTGTTGAAATTGTTGGACAGTCCCAACAAATTGTGAACTTGAGTTCCCACCCTCACCGTAGCACCTTCCATCTTGATTGGGGTACATTTGTTTGCGCTACTTTGGTTTTAAGTACCAGCTGAACATTAGTTTGTCGAAAGTTACTATGCTCTGTACTCTACATGATACCAAAAACTCTCAAGTGTATAAATTCACTTGATCCTACCCGCTCTGCGTATGGCAAAGCTTCCGTTTGCCACAATTATTCTAACAAAAAAAAATCAATTTTTATGGTTTTATTCCATCACATTAAAGTATGCGTTTCACAAACACATAACATTACCACATATTACAATATATGTTTTCTATTTACATCATATAAACAAAAAACTTGTTTAGCCTATATACAGAAATTAACTCATAGCAAAGCTGTTATACATCTGTAATCAATGTAGAAATTATTGCTGGTCCCAATGCATTTCGGGATGATATCCCTTCATCAGGGGAACTGAAAAAAAATATTTGATGAATACAACTATTAGTCAATGTGTCAATTCAACAATTCAGTACGATGCATTGTGAATACAGTCTTGAATACTGAAGATGTAATCTGTGACAATGTGTGAAAATAACCATCACCAAGTGAATAAAAATCAAGAAAACTGAAATCCCAACTGAGGGTCGTGAAATGTTAGATGAGTGGTAAAATCAACCATGTGCCTCTTACCAATGTTTTTTTAACAAAAACGCTGTATTGACCAGATGATATAAGCTGAATCTGTACTCTACATGAGGCACCCAGGATTTCCCTCCACAGTGTTTGACATTTGTCTTGTGTTACGGCTTTTCCAAATATCTTCTGCAATCTTGTCATGTATGGCTAGTCAGGCTGTGCCTATGCCTTTTTCAATACTGCATAAGTATTGGAAATGAGTCCCTACTGTGTCATATGTGCGAAAAAGCTTTCCAAAATGTGTTATATTTCGCCTCACTGAGGGCCCAGTGGCCCAGCCGAAGGTAGTGAAATGTTTCCTTTTGTTCAACTTTAAAATCTCTTTTACAAGAATCAAAATACTTCATTATTTCTGAAAGGAACATAGTGTTCAGCATACAGTGGCCCCACTCTCTCCACCCCCGATAGACCTCACCGTCTAATTAAAAGAAAAATATAATTGTGGGAAAGGACTGCACACTCCTGGCGTGGGACAGTTGCCAGTCGGGCTAATTAGTCCGTGGTTTAGCTACTCTCAGGGTGAAAACATTTCTGCGTGTCTGTTTACATGGGTGCCGGTAACGTTAATTCTGTGGTGTTTAAGTTTGGGCGATGTGTTTTGATGTTAATTCACATTCTGCGAAGTACTTCAAAAGGTGTCTTTCAGGGTTGTATGTCATTACAACGCATACTTTTACAATGCATGCCATTACAACGTATTTTTTACAACGCAACATCCATTACAACGCATGCCATTACAACGAATTTCCATAAACTACCATTACAACGCATTCCATTACAACGCATAATTGATAAGTATTGGATAGTATAGGGGTAAAAATTACTATTCTAACTCCAGGGGGGTTCAACAGTAGGGTAGGTGTTGGATAGTGTATGGGTAAAAATTACTATTCTAAATCCAGGGGGTGCAACAGTAGGGTAGCTGTTGGATAGTGTAGGGGAAAAAATTACTATTCTAACTCCAGGGGGTGCAACAGTAGGGTAGGTGTTGGCTAGTGTAGGGGTAAAAATTACTATTCTAACTCCAGGGGGTGCAACAGTAGGGTAAGTGTTGGATAGTGTAGGGGTACTATGCGATGTAATGGTATGCGTTGTAATGGTATGCGTTGTAATGGTATGCGTTGTAATGGTATGCATTGTAGTGTCATGCGTTGTAATGGTTGCGTTGTAATGCCATGCATTGTAAAAGTTTCATTGTAATGGAAGTGCGTTGTAAAAGTTGTGTTGTAAACATTGTTCCCCGTCTTTCAGTTGGGCAGTATCAGCGATACTCCAGATGAAACAAGTACTGAGGCTTTAAAGCCACATCGCTGTTATAGCTTCAATAGGACAGACAGTGCCATATATTTTGGGGAGTAAGTATCGGGAGATGGTGGCTGCGGAGCGCATACCCTGGTAAAAACCTGGCTTTTCCAGAAACAACTGTGCTAAAATCCCACTCAGTATCTTCCTTCATTCAACCTAATGTCAAAGGTGCCGGGAAACCCTTGTTGGGTAGCTGAGCGCCATACAAATGCAAAAAATAAAATAAAATAATAATAAATACCCGACTTCAACGTAAGGAAATGGGCTGGCATTTCTAAGGAGCACAGCAATGGTATTGATAAGGCAAGCACTACCAGTGGTTGAGCTCATGGCAAGTACATACACTGCAAATTCACCACTGAAAGCACCGGAGAAAGGGACCGGGAGATAGCAGAAGCCTGCAGGGGCAGAGAGCCCCCCCCCACCTGTTGCTGGAACGCCTAGGGAGGGCAGGCGGGCAGAGGGGAGTCAAGCAACAGGGTTTCACGTGGTCTGTAAGGGATGCAAACAATGCCGTGACTCTTCCAGCTTCGTTCTGTAGAGTAGTGTGGAGCTAAAGTTATAAAAAATGACAGCGGTTACATATGTAGCTTCGTAATTGAATGCACTTGCTGCAGTCACCTCCATGGGGCCTACTGTGCCCTTCATCCTGTCAGTGTTCGTGATCATTGAATGACAATTGAGCCACGTGCTTGTCTCAAGCTGTAGACCTGTGTTAGGTGACAACATATGTTACTGTTACTCACGGGAACTCAGAGTCACGTCCGGCATGGGTGCATGTCTGGGGTGCATGTGTGCACATGTCCGGCTGTACATGGGGGCGGGCCTTCCTCTCAGAGGGCGAATGTCTGGAGGCTGTTAGGGTATGTCTGTAACGAGGCAACTGGGTGTCGAGGGATGAATATCTGTCTCTATGGAACTCGCGCATCCATGCCTTTAATGAGGTGAATGTCTCTGTCGGAGGTGGCGGTCTGTCGCTTTGTCTAGCGCTTAGATGTCTGTCTCGAGCTTTAAGCCCTTCCCCTGTTAGTCGAATGTTTATCTATGGATTAATGATCTGCTGGTCTGAGGCTTGGTCTCTGTCTAATTGGATGTCTAAAGATTGACCTCAGAATATCTGAAGGACAGCTCAGGGAGTTAAACACTCACTGCTGATAATTGCAGTGATCTTTAGGTATTAAGTTTGAGTCCTAGTAAGACCGACTCCGACTTCAATCCTTCTATAGTCAGTAAATTAAAATAGCCATCACATCACTTACACCACACAGAGATGCGAACCCGAACTGTACTCGAGATGAATGCATTAATATGGGGGGAGTGGGGGGCGATTTATGTCGGTCTGGGAGTGAATGTCTGTCTGTCTGAAGTAAAGTATGTGCATGCCTGTAGTAAACTGAACGTTTGTCTGTCTGAAGTATAAGTATGTCTAACTAGGGGGGAGAGGGTGTTAAGGCATGCCTATGCCTGCCAGTACGGGAGATGGATGTCTGTCTGTACGAAGTTATGTATGCCTGTCTGTACGAAAGATGGATGTCTGTCTGTCAGACGTTATGTATGCCTGTCTGAACGGGAGATGGATGTCTGTCTGTCCGACGTTATGTATGCCTGTCTGAACGGGAGATGGATATCTGCCTGTCTTACGTTATGCACGCCTGTCAGTACGGGAGATGGCTGCTTGTGTATTTGAAGTTAGGTATGCATGCGCCTGCTTGTGAGGTAGTTGAGCGTCTGGTTATTTGAAGATTCGCACAGAAACGTCTGCCCGTATAGGGGATTGAACTGATGTCAATTATAGGCACAGATATTATGCGATCCTGCAGCTGCGACGTTTGGTGCATGATTATGCCCCCGCCACATAATTCATCACTTGCGCTACAATTTGCAGATTTTAGCAAAAAAAGCATTCGTTTGTATCTCAAATGGATGAGAAGGTACTAAAGATGCTACCACTGGTGTTTAGCTAATACAAGGAGGGGCCCCCTGAGATAAATGTAAGGCAGACTAGCAGGGGATAGAAGACCAAAAACCAAAAAAGATAAGTCTGCCCTATATGTTTTAATTAAAGGCTCATAAAGAGTCCAACAGTTTGCATAAGCACAATAGTGAGCTCACTGGTATTTATGGCCACCACATTTCAATTCTTCACACATCATTTGGAAAAATATATCATTTTATTTTCATTTGTAAAGATATCAATGTTATTCAATAAATATGACAAAACATCATTTAAAGATATACAAATCACAAAAATTTCAACACAATACAACAAGTTTACAATACAACAACCCCAAAATACCCACTCATTTTTCATTCATCATCGCAGAATCATTCCACTAGACTTGCCACACATTCCATCAATCACACCAGTTAACATAACATAAGAGCCTCAGTACACATGATGTAATAATATACTGAGGTTGTCCTGCGGAATCCTCTCAGCAACTGGCTGGGGAATCAAGATGGTAATAGCAGGACAAAAGATCACCACGCCGACGCGCGTTTCAGTGCCAGGCCTGATCTACGGCCGCACCTTCGTCAGGGCATGTACATGATGGGGAGTGGAGGGGGCAATATGTCGAGGAGGCGGCCACTCTGTGATTAACAGAAAAAACAAAACTTTTTTAGAAGCATATGTAAAGCTACATGACTTTTCTTCTTTTTTACGTAAACATAACTCTGAATTATAGAGCTTGATAGACATTTATATTTAAAACGGAATCTGCAATGTCGGTTTCAGGAATTCCTCTTTTCACAGTCGTCATTTTTTTAATGTATTTTTATTTATATATACACATCATATGAGTCTACAAGTGCATACCGTGAGCTCAAGAAGTGCAAAATCGAAATACAGTGGATTTTTTAAAAATAAAGACAAAAAAGGATCTATTATAGGCCCCGCAGGGTCACAGAGCACAGGAACTCTTGGCAAGGGAGAGCCAGACTCGTTCATTCACACAGTCAAAGGGTCAAGATACCAAAAGAGAGAAGAGAAAATGCATATGTAAAGGGGAGGGGAGACATGGTGCCATTACACACCAATACTTATGGGACAGGTCCTTATGATACATCGTACATGATCAGGGTTTAGGCCTAACTGCTAACATTCTCTTAAGATCCTTCTGTTAAACTCTAATTCACTTATTCTATCATTATAACAACTTAGCGCTTAGTGCAACTTCATATTTTATATTTGTATTATCTTCCTGCCTTTTGTAGCCCTCTTTAGATTTACCTCAATTCTGAGTGGTGCAAAACGCTATCTCGTAAACTTCTACGGGCGGCGTTTTGTTAGATTTACGATTTTCTTAATGGAGGCACTTAGCTCTTGAAGAATACACACAAAAAAAAACAACTGGTTTCTGAAAATGAGAGGAAAACAGTAAAGAACAAGGGATTCAAAAGAAATGCCTGCCAAGTATACGAATAGCTGGGCTCAGGGGCCAAAGTGCAGGATGTATTCATCTTCCGCGTGATACTTACTTCAGAAAACCAAAGACGGGGAGAGCACAAAAACAGCGACACGTGCATAATTTCACGTTGTGGAAAAGTATGCATAGACCGACCTGAAAAAAGATGACAGATATATCAGGGGCCAAGATCATGTCCATAGGGGTCTCGCAATGGCTGCGGTAGATGAATACATACCCTCTAAGTGTGGTTTCATAAGTCAGATTCACGTCTCAGTTACACAATTTTCATGGCTAATAAATAATCAGCATAGATTGGCCTCCTCGCTTCTGGCGTCTCGGGGCTCTACAAATGGCAAAAGGGAAATAACAAAAAAACGGCGTGTTAAAAATTGCCGGCTTAGAGTAGATCAAGTGGTAGATTCAGAGCTGCTTCTGAGGGCACCGCAATAGGTTTTGTGATCAGGCATCAATCAAAGGGCGGAGGGTCACCACTTAATATAACCCCCGGGATGAAACCAACCCTGGGCTTAGATAAAAAACAAACATCTGTGACTGCCTTTACATTACACCTTTAGAAGCGGAACAATCCCAAAAGGACAGGGTAACGGCCCTGGACGGTACACACACTTACCTGTAGAGTAAACACGAAAGATTTCGGTCTGATTTCAGAAAAGTCCTCCCCGGGACATAGCCGTTAAGGTCCAGCAATTCGCACGCTTGGGTCAGATCCCGCCAGGGGTATTTTGCATTTTTAAAGGGTTATAAGTATAGGTGGCTAAGGATCGTCACTCCAGGGGTGAGACAACCCTTCAGCCAGAGCCTAAATAAGTTAAAGAAAACAAACCAAAAGGGGAAGGATAACAACACCGAATCACAGTCAGACCTAAAGCACTGGTCAGCAGAATGAGGATCTGGATCTGAAAGGTAATGGGTACAGATCACTGCGTCAAATATCAGTACAGGGCAACCAAGGAGAATAAAAGTATCAGTGGGCTTTAATACTGGTCAGAAAGCGACATTGCTATAGATTGGCATTTTCCCATGGGCAGCAATCGTTCAAACCAGTCTTCACGGCATCAAGAAGGAAGATCCAATACACTTCCCGTTTTTTTCTCAATAAGGTGGCATCCTTGCCTGGAACATTCCTGACCTTTTTAAGGATCGACCACTTCAAATCTTTCTCAGAGTGTCTGGCGGTGGTCCAATGGGCCACCAGTGGAGCCCCACTTTTCTTACTGCGGATATTAGATCTGTTTTCGCCGATTCAAATTCGGCACTCTCGTCCCGTTTCACCAACATAGGGTAGTCCGCATGGGCATAAGATAACATAGATTATGTTGGTGGACCGGCAATTGCTCATGACCCTGAGTTGAATATTGCGTTTACCAATATTCAAGGTGTTGCCCATGAGGGCATGTGGGCATGCCTGGCATGTCCCACAGCGATGGTTGCCCTCAATCGGGGGCAGCCCCAACAACCCAGTCTGTTTCAGTTCTCTGGTAGGCTGTACAGGGCCCTTCACCAGAAAGTTGCGACGGTTTTTATTTCGGCGAAACGCAAAGATAGGTTTATTTATTTGATTTTCAGGGTCATTAGTATTCAAAATATGCCAGTTGGAATTAAACACTTGTCGCAGTTTATTGTCAATCGTCGAATGCTTGGTGATGCATACCAGACGATCAGATTTTTGATTGTTTTGATTCTGAAACATGCTATCTCTATAAAAATACCTCGCACGTTTGAACGAGTCTCAAATGAGACGGTGTGGGTATCCGCGTAGAGCCAATTTCGCCTTCAAAAGGTCCGCTTGAGTGAGAAAATCTTTCATTTGGGAGCAATTTCTCCTTAATCTAAGGAATTGACTGAAGGGGATCGAGTCACGCTGGCTGCGCGGATGAAAACTACCGTATTCCAGCAGTGTGTTTTTGGCGGTGGGTTTAGTATATAAAGATACATATAGTTCTTTATTAGAATATTATACCCACACGTCCAGAAACTCAACTTTTTCATTGCTGATGTTAGCGGTGAAATGAATATTCACATCAGCCAAGTTAATCCAACTGATGAATTCGTTGAGTGCTGCCCGGTCGCCGCTCCAGATGAAAAAAATATATCATCGATGAAGCACGACCAGGCTCGCACTTTCTCATAGAATGGAGCCATCTCGTTGTGGATGTTCTTGTCTTCAAAGTGGCCCATATATAGACATGCCACGCTGGGGGCACAAGATGCCCCCATGCTGACACCCTTCACCTGATGGAAATAGTGTTGATTAAACTCGAAGTAATTCTCGCCCAACACTATTTTGAGAAACTCAAGGATCACAGAGGTATTGGGCAGATTCACCTGTTGAGTTAAAATTTCTTCAAGAACACGTAGGGCCCCTTCCTGGGGGATGTTAGAATATAAGCATTCTACATCCATCGTAACCAGGAATTCAGTGTTGGGGTCAAAGGGAAGTTTTTCAATCTTGCAGATGAAATCACCAGTATCTTTGATGTAGGACCTGAGCTTACAAACCAAGGGTTTCAAGAATTGGTCAACATACTTAGATAAGGGTTCCGTGGCAGAGCCAACAGTCGACACAATAGGGCGCATGGGTGGATCAGTTTGATTTTTATGGACTTTTGGAAGCCCATAAATAATGGGCATCCTAGTGTGAGTAGGAGTGAGGAATTCAGCTTCTTTGGTACAGATGAAGCCTCCCTCCACCGCCTCGGTCACTTGATGGAGAATACGCCTCTTTAAGCCTTCCTCTGGGCATCTCAGAATATGATTGTAATGAGTGTCCGAGGACAAAAGGTTGTTAATCTTTTTTACATAGGACGAGGTTTTGAATACAACGATCCCCCCCACCTTTATCGCAAGGCTTGATCGTCAAGTCAGGGTTATCACGTAATTGTTTAAGTGCCCAGTTCTCTTCCGCAGGTAGATTGTAGCCTGGAGGGGGAACAAACTTGAACAGATTGTCCAATTTGTTCATCACTACCTTCTCAAAAACCCCAACCTCTGGTCCTACGTCCTCGAGGCTCGGAGTAAAGGAAGATGGCGGTTTTAAGCCAGACATATTTTCAAGTCTATCAGAGTTGGTCTAGTCGAGAAAAACTTTTTAAAGCGAATCTTCCTAAAGAATGCTTGAATATCTTTAACAAGTTCGAATCGATCTAATTTGGTAGAAGGAACGAATGAGAGGCCATGGGATAAAAGAGCCAACGACTCGTTAGAGATATTAGAGTCTGATAGATTGAACACTGGGATATTTTTCACCTCCTCCAGTACTGGGTGTTCCTGGTCTGGATATACCTCTGAGGACGGCCCGAGCCTTGCTGATATTGGGTCCGATTTCTCGGGCTGGAATTGCCTCGGCGGTTGGCTAAAAAATGATCCTGGCCATTGGATCTGTCAGACGGATCAGGACGCTGTTGAAAACCTGTGTTGTAATTGGGATCATAGCTAGAATTATTCTCGCCCTCAGAGTCTGTGGTATCTGAGAAGGTTTGCACTCTTCTATTCCCTCCTCTCATGTTCCCTTGGTATCGGTCTCCCCCCTCAGTGTTGGTGTAGAATTGGGGGGTCAGGTAAGGTTAGGTCTTTTCCTGCGAAAAAAGTCGTACATCCTTCCTAAACATCTCCATCTTACTTTTGATGAGATATTCAGCGAAAGAGTCGACCTCAAGGCTAATTTCTTCCAATTTCTTGAGACCAAGATCTACCGGGTTCTCTTTTTTTAGTTTTTCCTCCAACTCTTCAATTTCCTTCGCTAAAGTGCCAAGACTTCACGGACAGTCTCTACAACGAGCATCATATAATCTCTCGAGCATCTATTAGAGATTAGTGCCCATTTTTCAAGAAAATGGCGCAGTTCAATGAATAAGCCGGGTATAATCCTAACTCTGAGGCCGATGGGTATTGTTCCGGCCTTTAAATAGTCCAGCATGAATTTCGCGTGGGCCTCTGTACGGAGGGATTTCTTTTTTAAGTTAAACAACTTATCCCACTCACCTTCAATTCCTTTAGACAGGGTGAAGCGGCTGCCTGATCCCTCAGTTGCACCAATCATCCGTGCAAAATCATCGCCGCTGAACCCAAAGGTTTTTATACTTTCCATATTTGCAGATTCCCTAATCGGTTAAGTCTCCCCGAGGAATAAAGAACAGACAATAGAGAATCCAGAATCCCAGAATAAACACACCAGCGTTAAGAATAGAAAAAATCCACTGTATTTCGATTTTGCACTTCTTGAGCTGAAGGTATGCACTTGTAGAATCATATGATGTGTATATATAAATAAAAATACATACAAAAAATGACGACTGTGAAAAGAGGAATTCCTGAAACCGACATTGCAGATTCCGTTTTTAAAATAAATGTCTATCAAGCACTATAATTCAGAGTTATGTTTATGTATAAAAGAAGAAAAGTCATGTAGCTTTACATATGCTTCTAAAAAAGTTTTGTTTTTTCTGTTGATCACAGAGTGGCCGCCTCCTCGACTTATTGCCCCCTCCACTCCCCATCATGTACATGCCCTGACGAAGGTGCGGCCGTAGATCAGGCCTGGCACTGAAACGCCCGTCGGCGTGGTGATCTTTAGTCCTGCTATTACCATCTTGATTCCCCAGCCAGTTGCTGAGAGGATTCCGCAGGACAACCTCAGTATATTATTACATCATGTGTACTGAGGCTCTTATGTTATGTTAACTGGTGTGATTGATGGAATGTGTGGCAAGTCTAGTGGAATGATTCTGCGATGATGAATGAAAGATGAGTGGGTATTTTGGGGTTGTTGTATTGTAAACTTTTTGTATTGTGTTGAAATTTTTGTGATTTGTATATCATTGAATGATGTTTTGTCATATTTATTGAATAACATTTATATATTTACAAATGAAAATAACATATATTTTTCCAAATGATGTGTGAAGAATTGAAATGTGGTGGCCATAAATACCAGTGAGCTCACTATTGTGCTTATGCAAACTGTTGGACTCTTTATGAGCCTTTAATTAAAACATATAGGGCAGACTTATATTTTTTGGTTTTTGGGCTACCACTGGTGTTGCCACGCACTGATGACCCTTTGCAAATACGAACTACATCTCTCTAGGTTCGGGATTGCTGTATGTGGGTGTCAAGATGATCCCATTGAAGGGAAACCTTTGCCCAAATAGGGTTAACGAGGAAGAGAGCGAATTATAGCGTGCGGGCCATTTGCAGCTGCTGTCGGTGGTGGTGAACGCGGATTACGTGATGCTGCCTTCCGTAAAGCCGTCCAGGAAGAGAGCAATCATCGTGTGCACGCTTTTGTGATTAGGCTGTGTGCCAGAAGAATGTGCAGCGAGTAAAGGGGCCAGTAGCCTTGGAAGGATACAAATGACGACATAATCGTCATGAGGAGGGACTAACAAGCCTTAAACCAATTGGAAGGCAGCAATTACTTACTGAAGCCAATGAAAAAGATGGGCGGAGAGTGGGCGGAGTTTTCCCTACTGTAGTTTATACAGCATCTCTCCTCGAGACAGAGCATTCCTGCCTAGGCGAGACCTAAAAAGGAAACAAGGGATTGTAGGGGTGTGGGAAATAAGGTGATTCTCATTGTGTCAAAGACATTCGATGTACTTGTTCGTCCTTGATATGCACAGATCATAGTGAAGCTGCCATGTAGATGCTGATTTGTCGATACTATGTACCCTCGATAAAACGTTGCTTTGTAAATAGTGTTATTTGTCACACCTTCATGAAGGGATAGAAAATATATCTTAGTACTCTTATAAGACTATTTTTTTTTTTTATTAATGCTGAGCATTTAGAACTCTTTTTATTTGGAAACCCGGAAAGCCAATGAACAGATGTGGTTTTTTTGATAATCCCATACAGTGTGCCTAAGTCAGAGAATATTTCATAACTACTTTCTCAAATGTCAAAAACATCACAAAATGCTTTTACAATATAAATCAATTGTCTTGTGTGACATAAATTGCTCCTATTTGGTTCTAGGTTAAAACTAATTTAAGTAATCCCATGAGCCTCCTACAAAAATGTATAGTTAGTTATACAAGAGTATTTATTGGTCCACTCATTAGTTCTGGCAGGAGGCAGCATTAAATGATCCCTCTGGGTCAGTAGTAACCATGCAAAGTGGAATTCCATATCGTAACTCGTGACTCATAATCAGGGCCTAAGTGGTAATGTAAGTCATAGTTTGAGATTGAAAATGTAAGGGACAATTCATAAAGGTAAATATACACATGAGTATATCTATGCAGGTAAACTTACTCTTAAAATGACTACTTTTGGCTATTCACCATTTCTGAGTGTAAATGTAATCTAAAGAGTGAAGTTACATGGTGCACAGACATAATATCGACTCCAAAATATCGTTTGGACAGAATATCGAGTTTTAAATATCGTTTGGAGAAAATATCGACAGGACAGAATATCGACAGCCAAAATATCGTTTTTAAGGTAAGTGAAGTAATATCGACTGTAAATAATATAGAAAGTGAAAATATCCAAGTATATAATCTAGATAGTAAAAAATATCGTTTTTTAAATAATATGTAATTATTTATAGTGTTTTTATGTTATAATATGTGTGAAAAGTGTCATTTTATGTTAAGTGTCTGTAGCACATATGAAGTTAAAGATGATAAGGAAAATACGGCCTTTTCTTCCTGACTCAGCCATCAAAACTCTGATTTCCACTCTTGTCCTTTCGTCTCTGGACTATTGCAATGGTCTTTTCCTTAATGCTCAGTCCAGAGTAATTACCAAACTGCAGACTATTCAGAATGCAGCCGCCCGCTTGCTTTCGGGCAAGACAAAATATGAATCTATATCCAACGATATAAAGGACTTTCACTGGCTCACGGTGCGAAACAGAATCCACTTCAAGTCTCTCTGTATTGTGTTCAAAGCACTCAACAATCAAGGTCCCCATTTCTTGAAGGAACAATTGCAACAATACAAACCGAATAGAGCTCTACGATCAGCCACCCTTAACCAACTGGTCATTCCCCGTACGAAAACCGTCACCTGGGGCGACCGGCGCTTTCTGGTGGCCGCCCCAAGGCTTTGGAACACGCTCCCCCCGAACATCAGGGCCAGCCCTTCTCTTTTCCAATTCCGCAAGCTCTTAAAGACCTGGCTATTTGCCCAATGAGCATCACTTCCTTATGTTGTCCGTCACAGATAAATGGTTTATTAGCGCCAAGACGCCCATGGGTAAACGATGCGCTTTACAAATATCAAAAATAAATAAATAAATAAATAAATAATTATTTTTAATGAATGATTTTTTTAAAATTATTGTGTAATTTTATTCTGTAGCGGGTTGTGGGTTTATAGGGGAATAGGGTGGGAAGTAATTTAATTATAATTAATTAAATATGTAAATTTATTAATTGGTAGTAATAATTAATTAATTGGTAATTAAATAATATATGTTAATTATTTAAAATTTAATTGGTAATTAATTTAATTTAATTTATTAATTGCTAATTATGTAAATTAAAATAATGTATTTCCTGTAGCGGGTTGTGGGTTTATAGGGGAATAGGGTGGGAAGTAATTTAATTATAATTAATTAAATATGTAAATTTATTAATTGGTAGTAATAATTAATTATTTGGTAATTAAATAATATATGTTAATTATTTACAATGTAATTGGTAATTAATTTAATTTAATTTATTAATTGCTAATTATGTAAATTAAAATAATGTATTTCCTGTAGCGGGTTGTGGGTTTATAGGGGAATAGGGTGGGAAGTAATTTAATTATTATTTATTAAATATGTAAATGTATTAATTGGTAGTAATATTTAATTAATTGGTAATTAAATAATATTTGTTAATTAATTTAAAATGTAATTGGTAATTAATTTAATTTAATTGATTAATTGCTAATTATGTTAAATTAAAGGGATATTTTTAGGGTTCAGGGTCAGTTTTTAGTTTTTGGGTAAAGGGGTATTTTTAGGGTTCAGGGTCAGTTTTTAGTTTTTGGGTAAAGGGGTATTTTTAGGGTTCAGGGTCAGTTTTGGGTTTTTGGGTAAAGGGGTATTTTTAGGGTTCAGGGTCAGTTTTTAGTTTTTGGGTAAAGGGGTATTTTTAGGGTTCAGGGTCAGTTTTTAGTTTTTGGGTAAAGGGGTATTTTTAGGGTTCAGGTCCAGTTTTTAGTTTTTGGGTAAAGGGGTATTTTTAGGGTTCAGGGTCAGTTTTTAGTTTTTGGGTAAAGGGGTATTTTTAGGGTTCAGGGTCAGTTTTTAGTTTTTGGGTAAAGGGGTATTTTTAGGGTTCAGGGTCAGTTTTGGGTTTTTGGGTAAAGGGGTATTTTTAGGGTTCAGGGTCAGTTTTTAGTTTTTGGGTAAAGGGGTATTTTTAGGGTTCAGGGTCAGTTTTTAGTTTTTGGGTAAAGGGGTATTTTTAGGGTTCAGGGTCAGTTTTGGGTTTTTGGGTAAAGGGGTATTTTTAGGGTTCAGGGTCAGTTTTTAGTTTTTGGGTAAAGGGGTATTTTTAGGGTTCCGGGTCAGTTTTTAGTTTTTGGGTAAAGGGGTATTTTTAGGGTTCAGGTCCAGTTTTTAGTTTTTGGGTAAAGGGGTATTTTTAGGGTTCAGGGTCAGTTTTGGGTTTTTGGGTAAAGGTTTTTTTTAGGGTTCAGGGTCAGTTTTGGGTTTTTGGGGTACAGGGGTACAGTGTAAAAATAAAGTAAAATAAATGTACATTAATTTAATTTAATGAAATGAAATTAAATTAAATTATATTTAAATAATTTTAAATAATTTAAATAAAAAAAAATATTATATAGTTACCAATACTTACGTTGTAATGGTAGTGCATTGTAAAAGTTGCGTTGTAACGTCATATATCCACTGTTGCACTCTTTGCAGTGGGAATAGTAATTTTTACTCTTTTGTATTTGTACGTTAATAATATTGGCTACTATTTAATTAAATTTTGTTACTATATATATATATATATGTTTTAAGAAATATGATTAAAAAAAATTATTTTTTTACTTTCATTAATAATTTAATTATTAAAAGTTATTTTAAGTATTGTTAATTATATTTTAGTAATTAATTTTTTATATTAATGTAATTAAACATTGTTTTTATTAAAGTCGATATTTTTTACAACTATATTTTTGTAAACGATATTTTGTACTCGATATTTTTGTACTTACCTGTTTGTACATACAAACTCGATATTTTGATTGTAGATATTTTTTCCTCGATATTTTGGGTAGTCGATATTTTGGCAGTCGATATTATTACAGTGATCCAAGTTACATGTCTCCATCCCCTGAAATCAGAGTCAATCAATCAGTCAATCAGGTTATGGGTAACTGTTTGGGTGGAAATTTCTGGGTTTAGGTGCTACATGCGCTGGGATGCTCTTTCGAGTTACTACGCGCTTAACAAAACCATTAAATAAATAAATTGTCAGGGCCCAATTGTGTTGTGGCACATTCCTCGCGAAAGGCTTCACCCAAGAGCCATTGTAAGGGTAAGTATAGAGGAAAATGGAGGATTGTGCCCTCATGATTTGTCAACAGTAGTCCAAAAGGAAAATTGAAACGTTCTTTGAAAGTTTTACGTGCGTGATTTTTATTTCATGTTATATTTGTGAAAAGAGAGGACAGCCGACACGTGTTTCGCCCCTATAGCCTAAAGGCCGTGGGCTTTTTCAAGGCGGATGGGTTAGTGAAGAAGAATAGAGTATGGGGACGTTTAACATAGGGACAAAGACCCAAAGAAAAGACAAGGAGGATTAAGGAGTAAGCATGGAAAGGAACGTGGGGAGCAGAGCAGGGAAGAATAGCAAAACATAGTGAGAAAGAAAAGGGGGGAAGTATAGGGAAAACGTAGGGAAACGCCAAAATGGGGAGAGCAAAGGAAAAATGAAGAAAAAGGGAGACTGGGAAAAGGGAAGAAAAGAGAAATATTAGAGCATATTGTTTTTAAAATTAGGTGGACACACTGAACTAGCTATAGATCAGTGCACTGTTATTTAACTGTTACATGGGGGTTTCAATCACATGGAGTACATGATTAGCATAGTATTGAGCAAATGAAAATTAAGTATACAAGTGTTAGAAATGGTAATGAAAAATATCACATTTGAAACAATTACATCATCTATGTTTGACATGTGAGCCTGAATGTAGGAAGTACATGAATGACATACTAATATGCAATTGAAAATAGAGCATACAATTATTGAGACCAATACATCATCTAAGTTCTTCATGTAAATTTATTTATTTATTTATTTAGTGTACTTATAGAGCGCAGTCCTGTCACCCAAAGGGCATCCTGGCGCTTTCAACTTCAGCAGTTGCACTATTAGCTTACTCAACAGTTTTAGGAAACAGGTGCGTCTTTAATGCTTTCCTTTTCAAGTTTGTAAACTTGAATAAGACCAAGTTAAAAAGCAAAGAGTCATGCTCCATAGTTTCAAACAAGAAGGGAAAATTGGCACTTGGTAATGGGTCAGAGAAAAAGTAAAAATATAATTTAAGGCTTACATAACTAAACAAACAATTAAATATATCGTATTGTGAGTAGTAGGTGCTTACCAAATATCAGTTGTTGGGGTAGGTAGAATTCATGATTCTAAGGTAGAGACAATAGGCAGAATAACTGTTAAGTTACGTTGCATGTGGGAAAGAGGCGCTTATGTGCAATTAAACTCAGAGGCCAAAGGAGGGGCGGCAGTCATGACAGCTGGTCGTAGATAACGCTGCTGGTAGTTTGTTCTTTTAAATAGTAAAAGAGGAGCGCACTAGAAATAATTAAGCAAATCAAGGTCAAAGGGACGTGCTTGGCCGAGGTCCCGAAAGGAAAAAAAATGACTAGGCAAAATCTAAATGCATAACCTTCAGGGCCCACAAATGTGCTGTTTCTATGGTTCACTGTGAGAGAGAAAAAGATAGATGACTCATGAAATGTAAACAAAGTTAAAGCGCCCGGGGATGCAGTTGCGCATGAAAGGGAAGCCCTAACTAGGATATTGAAAGACTGCCCTAAAATTGCTCGAGCCTTAAAGCTAGTACCAATGTTCAAATTCATGTCTCACATCTAGAATATCGGTATGTAGTTTCTGCGGTCCTGGAACAAGAAGAGTTCCGTTCCCCGCCATCAATTACAGTGGCGTCACTGGGGTTGGTGTCACCCGGTGCGTGTAAAACATTGTGTCACCCCCTCACGACTTACCGCATGGACCACCTCTGTCGGAACTGTACGGCGCTAGGTACTGTCTTACTCCCTCTAGCTCCCTCTCTCTGTCTAGCTCCCTCTAGCTCCCTCTCTCTGTCTTACTCCCTCTAGGTCCCTCTGGTTCCCTCTCTCTCTCTTACTCCCTCTAGCTCCCTCTCTCTCTGTCTTACTCCCTCTAGCTCCCTCTCCCTCTGTCTTGCTCCCTCTAGCTCCCTCTCTTACTCCTTCTAGCTCCCTCTCTCTCTGTCTTACTCCCTCTAGCTCCCTCTCTCTCTGTCTTACTCCCTCTAGCTCCCTCTCTCTGTCTAGCTCCCTCTCTCTCTGTCTTGCTCCCTCTAGCTCCCTCTGTCTCCCTCTCTCTCTGTCTTACTCCCTCTAGCTCCCTCTCTGTCTAGCTCCCTCTAGCTCCCTCTCTCTCTGTCTTACTCCCTCTAGCTCCCTCTCTCTGTCTAGCTCCCACTAGCTTCCTCTCTCTCTGTCTTACTTCCTCTATCTCCCTCTCTCTCTGTCTAGCTCCCTCTCTCTCTCTGTCTTACTCCCTCTAGCTCCCTCTGTCTCCCTCTCTCTCTGTCTTACTCCCTCTAGCTCCATCTCTCTCTGTCTTACTGCCTCTAGCTCCCTCTCTCTGTGTTACTCCCTCTAGCTCCCTCTGGTTCCCTCTCTCTGTCTTACTCCCTCTAGCTCCCTCTCTCTCTCTGTCTTACTCCCTCTAGCTCCCTCTCCCTCTGTCTTGCTCCCTCTAGCTCCATCTCTTACTCCTTCTAGCTCCCTCTCTCTCTGTCTTACTCCCTCTAGCTCCCTCTCTCTCTGTCTTACTCCCTCTAGCTCCCTCTCTCTGTCTAGCTCCCTCTCTCTCTGTCTTGCTCCCTCTAGCTCCCTCTGTCTCCCTCTCTCTCTGTCTTACTCCCTCTAGCTCCCTCTCTGTCTAGCTCCCTCTAGCTCCCTCTCTCTCTGTCTTACTCCCTCTAGCTCCCTCTCTCTGTCTAGCTCCCTCTAGCTTCCTCTCTCTCTGTCTTACTTTCTCTATCTCCCTCTCTCTCTGTCTAGCTCCCTCTCTCTCTCTGTCTTACTCCCTCTAGCTCCCTCTGTCTCCCTCTCTCTCTGTCTTACTCCCTCTAGCTCCATCTCTCTCTGTCTTACTCCCTCTAGCTCCCTCTCTTTCTGTCTTGCTCCCTCTAGCTCCCTCTCTTGTATTCCCTCTAGCTCCCTCTCTCTCTGTCTTGCTCCCTCGAGCACCCTCTCCCTCTCTATCTTACTACCTCTAGCTACCTCTCTCTGTCTAGCTCCCTCTCTCTCTCTCTGTCTTACTCCCTCTAGCTCCCTCTCTCTGTCTAGCTCCCTCAAGCTCCCTCTCTCTGTGTCTTACTCCCTCTAGTTCCCTCTGTCTAGCTCCCTCTCTCTCTGTCTTACTCCCTCTAGCTCGCTCCCTCTCTCTCTGTCTAGCTCCCTCTCTCTGTTTTACTCCCTCTAGCTCCCTCTATCTCCCTCTCTCTCTGTCTTACTCCCTCTAGCTCCCTCTCTCTCTGTCTTACTCCCTCTAGCTCCCTCTCTCTCTGTCTTACTCCCTCTAGCTCCCTCTCTCTCTTACTCCCTCTAGCTCCCGCTCTCTATCTTACTCCCTCTAGCTCCCTCTCTCTGTCTAGCTCCCTCTCTCGCTGTCTTACTCCCTCTAGCTCCCTCTGTCTCCCACTCTCTCTGCATTACTCTCTCTATCTCCCTCTCTCTCTCTCTCTTACTCTCTCTAGCTCCCTCTCTCTGCCTAGCTCCCTCTAGCTCCCTCTCTCTTGCTCTCTCTAGCTCCCTCTGTCTCCCTCTCTCTCTGTCTTACTCCCTCTAGCTCCCTCTCTCTGTGTTACTCCCTCTAGCTCACTCTCTCTCTGTCGTACTCCCTCTAGCTCCCTCTCTCTCTGCCTTCCTCCCTCTAGCTCCCTCTCTCTCTTACTCCCTCTAGCTCCATCCCTCTCTGTCTTCCTCCCTCTAGCTCCCTCTCTCTCTATCTTACTCCCTCTAGCTCCCTCTCTCTGTCTAGCTCCCTCTCTCTCTGTCTTGCTCCCTCTAGCTCCCTCTGTCTCACTCTCTCTGTATTACTCCCTCTAGCTCCCTCTCTCTGTCTAGCTCCCTCTAGCTCCCTCTAGCTCCCTCTCTCTGTCTAGCTCCCTCTAGCTTCCTCTCTCTCTGTCTTACTCCCTCTAGCTCCCTCTCTCACTGTCTAGCTCCCTCTCTCTCTCTGTCTTACTCCCTCTAGCTCCCTCTGTCTCCCTCTCTCTCTGTCTTACTCCCTCTAGCTCCCTCTCTCTCGGTCTTACTCCCTCTCTTTCTGTCTTGCTCCCTCTAGCTCCCTCTCTCTTATTCCCTCTAGCTCCCTCTCTCTCTGTCTTGCTCCCTCTAGCTCACTCTCTCTCTATCTTGCTCCCTCTAGCTCCCTCTCTCTGTCTAGCTCCCTCTCTCTCTGTCACACTCCCTCTAGCTCCCTCTCTCTGTCTAGCTCCCTCTAGCCCCCTCTCTCTCTGTCTTACTCCCTCTTGCTCCCTCTCTCTCTGTCTAGCTCCCTCTCCCTCTCTGTCTTACTCCCTCTAGCTCCCTCTCTCTCTGTCTTACTCCCTCTAGCTCCCTCTCTCTCTGTCTTACTCCCTCTAGCTCCCTCTCTCTCTGTCTTGCTCCCTCTAGCTCCCTCTCTCTTATTCCCTCTAGCTCCGTCTCTATCTGTCTTGCTCCCTCTAGCTCCCTCTCTCGCTCCCTCTAGCTCCCTCTCTCGCTATCTTACTCCCTCTAGCCCCCTCTCTCAGTCTAGCTCCCTCTCTCTTTGTCTTACTTCCTCTAGCTACCTCTCTCGCTGTCTGTCTTACTCCCTCTAGCTCCCTCTCTCTCTGTCTCACTCCCTCTAGCTCCCTCTCTCTGTCTAGCTCCCTCTCTCTCTGTCTTACTTCCTCTAGCTACCTCTGTCTCCCTCTCTCTGTCTTGCTCCCTCTCTCTGTCTTTCTCACTCTAGCTATCTCTGTCTTTCTCACTCCTGCGAGACGCTGGCGAGTGTGAACAGCATGAGGAACAAGCTTGCACAGGGAGCGACAGTAAAGGTGAGAGCAGAGGCGAGGCAGCAGTGCAGATTGGTGTCACCCCATGTGTTGGTGTCACCCGGTGCGGTCCGCACCCCCCGCACCCCCCTAGTGACGCCACTGATCAATTATAATCTGACTCATGTTCTGACGTCAGAGACTGATTAGGCATTCTGACGCGTGGCAAGATGCAAGAGCCACTGAAGAGTTACTGTAATAGCAGATGACTCTGTAGAGTCATGGAAGTTGAACTACAAACGAGTTCTGAATAAATACAGGGAATTGGAGGGGCATCAATGTCATAACGGTAGTCAGAAAAGGAAGGATTAATTGTAATTAATGAGAGAGACTGGCTACGTAAGGTGCAAAGCTGGTGGAAAAAATTCCACTCATTTGGAAACCTGCTAATCCGAGAGGAAAAACAATTTAAGAAATGACAGTACTTATCATGTGTGTTGCAGCATACGGTCCAAATACAGGTGCATTTCAGTTGCCACGGAATCTGTGAGAGTAGGTGGTTGCAAAGAGGAATATTGGAAAAGAGATGATAGAGATCCACGGTAGTCCCCAAAGTAGATCACCACATGTGAGACATTGATTTGCAAAAATGATGTGAAATACACTAAAGCTGCGTTAAAATACAGACATAATGAGTATAGATCTGTGCTTATGGATTTGAGCTCCTGTCCATAAACTATTTCTTTCTCGTTAGGGCATGCGCATGCAAGGTTCACCCTTCTTAGTACAGCCAATAATGCATCTCTGCATCTTTATCAAGTCCCAAAGTGGTGGCATTTCGACGCATGATGTATTCACTTTCTGTGCGTCTCATGGTCAGTACCCGATTTCCCCCTCTGGAAGCTGGTTTAACTGTTTCCAGTCTACAGTATTTGAAAGTCTTGTTGTGTGGATGAAATTCTTGGAAGTGTTCAGTTAGTGGTGGTCCCACCTCTTCTTTGTTGATATTGCGGTAGTGTTCCATGATTCTTGTTTTCAGTGCCCTAATGGTGCTCTCTATATAGATTTTGTTACAGGGGCAGATTATAATATAGACGACATACGTCGACGTGCATGCAATCCAATCCATGATTCAGATGGTGGAGTGTGAGTCATGTTGGTATTCTTTTTGTTTATTCGCTCCCAATTTGCACACATTGCAATCATGGCAGATATAGAAACCACAGGGTTTAGTAAGGAAGGTGATCTATGGTTTGGTCCGTTTGTCCTTGAATTCTGATTTGCACAAAATTTGTTTCAGGTTCTTGGCTCTCCTGAAGCCCATTTGAGGTAATTCCCCCATTTGGTCAGTTAGTGATGAGTTACTAGTCAGGAGGTACCAGTGTCTCTTCAGTGTCTTTCTGATGTAATGATGTCCATTGTGGTAATCCATTAGGAACCTGATTTAGTTGGATATCTCATTTTCTGCGGCCTCTCTAGGCTTGAGTAGATCTTCTCTTGACAGTTTTTCGCAATCCTTGGCCACAGAAAATTAGATATCCAACAAAATCAGGTTCCCAACGGATTACCACAATGGACATAATTACATCAGAAAGACACTGAAGAGACACTGGTAACTCCTGACTAGTAACAGTAACTCTTCAGTGGCTCTTGCATCTTGCCACGCGTCAGAATGACTAATCAGTCTCTGATGTCAGAACATGAGTTAGAATATAATTGATGGCAGGGAACGGAACTCTTCTTGTTTCAGGACCACAGAAACGACATACCGATATTCTAGAGGTGAGACATGAATTTGAACATCGGTACCAGCTTTAAGGCTCGAGCAATTTTAAAGCAGTTTTTGAATATCCTAGTTAGTGCTTCCCTTTCATGCGCAACTGCATCCCCGGGCGCTTTAACTTTGTTTACATTTCATGAGTCATCCGTCTTTTTCTCTCTCACCGTGAACCATAGAAACAGCACATTTGTGGGCCCTGAAGGTTATGCATTTAGATTTTGCCTGGTCATTTTTTTTTCCTTTCGGGGCCTCGGCCAAGCACGTCCCTTTGACCTTGATTTGCTTAATTATTTCTAGTGCGCTCCTCTTTTACTATTTAAAAGAACAAACTACCAGCAGCGTTATCTACGACCAGCTGTCATGACTGCCGCTCCACCGTTGGCCTCTGAGTTTAATTGCACATAAGCGCCTCTTTCCCACATGCAACGTAACTTAACAGTTATTCTGCCTATTGTCTCTACCTTAGAATCATGAATTCTACCTACCCCAACAACTGATATTTGGTAAGCACCTACTACTCACAATACGATATATTTAATTGTTTGTTTAGTTATGTATGCCTTAAATTATATTTTTACTTTTTCTCTGCCCATTACCAAGTGCCAATTTTCCCTTCTTGTTTGAAACTATGGAGCATGACTCTTTGCTTTTTAACTTGGTCTTATTCAAGTTTACATGACGTACTTAGATGATGTATTGGTCTCAATAATTTTATGCTCTATTTTCAATTGCATAATATTTTGTCATTCATGTACTTCCTACATTCAGGCTCACATGTCAAACATAGATGATGTAATTGTTTCAAGTGTGATATTTTTCATTACCTTTTCTAACACTTGTATACTTCATTTTCATTTGCTCAATACTATGCTAATCATGTACTCCATGTGATTGAATCCCCCCCATGTAACAGTTAAATAACAGTGCACTGATCTATAGCTAGTTCAGTGTGTCCACCTAATTTTGAAACAATATGCTCTAATATTTCTCTTTTCTTTCCTTTTCCCTGTCTCCCTTTTTTTTCATTTTTCCTTCGCTCTCCCCCATTTTGGCGTTTCCCTACGTTTTCCCTATACTTCCCCCCTTTTCTCTCTCACTGTGTTTCTCTAATCTGCCCTGCTCTGCTCTCCACGTTCCTTTCCATGCTTACTCCTTATTCCTCCTTGTCTTTTCTTTGGGTCTTTGTCCCTATGTTAAACGTCCTCATACTCTATTCTTCTTCACAAACCCATCAGCCTTGAAAAAGACTACGGCCTATAGGCTATAGGGGTGAAACACGTGTTGGCTGTCCTCTCTTTTCACAAATATAACATGAAATAAAAATCATACACGTAAAACTTCCAAAGAACGTTTGAATTTTCCTTTTGGACTACTGTTGACAAATCGTGAGGGCGCAATCCTCCATTTTTCTCTATAATCAATCAATCAGGACATTTGTTAAGCGCGCTACATACCCGTGAGGGTCTCAAGGTGCTGGGGGAGGGGGGGTTGCTGCTACTGATTGAAGAGCCAGGTCTTGAGGAGTCCTCTGAAGGCCAGTAGGTCTTGGGTCTGCCGTAAGTTGGTGGGGAGGGTGTTCTAGGTCTTGGCGGCAAGGTGGGAGAAGGATCTGCCGCCAGCAGTGGTTCTTCGGATGCGGGGGACTGTGGCGAGGGCGAGGCCGGCGGAGTGGAGCTTGCAGGTAGGGGCATAGAAGCTCAGTCGTCTGTTGAGGTACGCTGGGTCGGCGTTGTGGAGGGCCTTGTGTGCATGGATGAGGAGCTTGAAGGTTGTCCTCTTGTTGACGGGGAGCCAGTGTAGGTCTCTCAGGTGGGGTGTGATATGGCTGCGGCGGGGGGTGTCGAGGATCAGTCATGCCGAGGCATTCTGGATGCGTTGCAGCTGTCTCAGGAGCTTGGTTGATGTTCCTGCGTAGCGGGCGTTTCCGTAGTCCAGCCTGCTGGAGATGAGGGCCTGGGTGACTGTTCTTCTAGTTTCGGTGGGAATCCATTTGAAGATCCTGTGGAACATTCGTAGGGTGTTGAAGAAGGATGAGGAGACAGCGTTGAACTGTTTAGTCATGGAGAGGGTGGAGTCGAGGATGACCACCAGGTTGCGTGCGTGGTCAGTGGGTGTCGGGGCTGTTCCCAGTGAAGTCGGCCACCAGGAGTCATCCCAGGCTGGGGGTGGAGCTGAGGATGAGGACCTCCCTCTTGTCCGAGTTCAGCTTCAGTCGGCTGTTCCTCAGCCATTCGGCGACGGCCTTCAGTCCTTCGTGGAGGTTGGTTTTGGTGGTGTGAGGGTCTTTGGTAAGGAAGATGATCAGCTGAGTGTCGTCGGCGTAGGAGATGATGTTGAGGTCATGCTATCGGGCGACGTGGGTGAGGGGTGCCATGTAGATGTTGAACAGCGTTGGGCTGAGGGAAGATCCCTGGGGTACGCCGCAGATGATCTCAGTGGCGGTGGAGCGGAAGGGTGGGAGGCAGACGCTCTGAGTTCTGCCGAAGAGGAAGGATGTGGTCCAGTCCAGAGCCTTCTCTTGGATCCCGGCATCGTGTAGCCGTGTTCGTAGTGTGCGGTGCGAGACCGTGTTGAAGGCGGCTGACAGGGCCAGGAGATGAGGGCCGCTGTTTCTCCGTTGTCCAGCAGGGTCCTGATGTCGTCTGCGGTGGCGATGAGGGCGGTTTCGGTGCTGTGGTTGCTGCGGAAACCGGACTAGGATGGGTCCAGGATGTTGTTGACCTCGAGGTAGCGGATCAGTTGTTTGTTGCCGATTTTCTTGGTGACCTTCGCCGGGAACAGGAGCAGGGAGATGGGACAGAAGTTCTTGAGGTCCTCGGGGTCCGCCTTGGGCATCTTGAGTAGGGCGTTGATCTCGGCATGCTTCCAGCTCTCCGGGAAGGTTGCTGTCTTGAAGGAGATGTTGATAGTTTTCCGGAGATGGGGGGCGATGATTGTTCTGGCTTTGTTGAAGATGTGGTGTGGGCATGGGTCAGACGGGGATCCAGAGTGGACTGAGTTCATGATTTTAATGGTGTTATCGCCGTTGACGTTGGACCATGCGATCAGGCGGCTGGTGGGCGTGGGGGTGGAGGTCTCGGTGGTTGGCGGGGCGGTCATGGCGTTGAAGCTGTCGTGGATGTCTGCGATCTTGCGGTGGAAGTAGATGGCCAGAGAGTCGCATAGGTCCTGCAAAGGGGGGATGTCGATGATGTTGCAGTTGGGGTTGGAGAGTTCCTTCACGATGTTAAAGAGCTCTTTGCTGTTGTGTGCGTCGTTATCCAGGTGGTCCTTCAATGCGGTCCTCTTGGCGGTTCTGATGAGTTTATGGTGTCTGCGGGTGGCATTCTTGAGGGCCATGTAGTTGTCTGGTGATCGGTCGCGGAGCCAGTTCTTCTCCGGTTTCTGACATGCATGCTTGGAGGCCTGGAGGTCCTCAGTGAACCAGGTGGCTTTCTTGCTGGTGTGGCTGTTGGGTGGTGTCTTGAGTGGGGCGAGAGTGTTGGCGCAGTCGTCGATCGACTGTCGGAGGTTGAGGGCGGTGGTGTCGGGTTTGGTGGGGTTGGCTGGTGGGCTTTGGGCGAGGGTGGCAGCTAGCTGTTCTTCAGTGACGAGGCCGACGAGGCATCTGTTGGGTGCGGTGGTGTGTGGTGGGCTTCCTGAAGGTGAAATGGATGCAGCGGTGGTCGGTCCAGTGGGGTTGGGTGGTGTGGTTGAAAAAGACATGGGGGCTTGCGGAGAATATGGGGTCTAGCGTGTGACTGGCAGCGTGGGTGGGTGTTGTCACAAGCTGTCTGAGTCCGAGGTTGGCAAGGTTGTCGATCAGGGTTGTGGAGTTGGCGTTGTTGTTGTTCTCGAGGTGGAAGTTCAGGTCCATGGGGCGGATGTAGTTTGTGGAGGCGATGGAGTTGCTGAACTGTAGTCTGGGTCCGGGGGGTCTGTAGATTAGGGTTCTTCTGAGGGTGGTGTTGGGGTCGGTGTGAATCTGGAAGTGCAGGTGTTCGGCGATGCTGAGGTTGTCATCGTGCTGGTCGAGACGATGAGGGTGTTCTTGTGGACGATTGCAATTCCATCTCCTGTTCCATTGGTGTGGTCTCTGCGGGCGTTCTTATAGCCTTCCGCGATGGTTATGGCGATGTCGGGTGCTGAGGCGGGGTTCAGCGAGGTTTCGGTCAGGAAGGCGACGTCTGGGGCTGTTGAGTCGAGGATGTCCCAGATTTCGATGGCTTGTTTGCGGGCGGAGTGAGTGTTGAGGAGGATGCACCTCCGGTGGTTGGGTTCGTTGGTTGGTGGTTTCACGGGTCGGGTCCTTGGGTGCGCTTCAGGGTGGCCCGGTAGCAGGTGTGTTCTCGTCCAGGGTTGAGTGCGTTGAGGGTGCTGGCATCGTAGTGCAATCTGGTGTCGTAGTGTGTTCGGGATCCAGGGGTTCTGGCGCTGGGCGCGGTCCAGGCACGGACGGGCGCAGACGGGCTTGCCTTAGGCGCGCCTTTGGCGCGCCAGCGGCACGGCCGCATAGCGGCCGCCGTAAGAGGGGGAGGTGGGAGGGAGGAGCATCTGGATGGGAGGAGCGGACCAATGGGAGCGGGGGGCGGGGCCGCAAGGGACACAGCGGCGGGAAACACGGGGGGAGGACGGCGAGGTTACAGAGGTGGTAAAAGGGCACAGAGATGCGAATACAGTACAATACCAAGAGGGCACAGAGATGCAATCACAATACAGTAGAAAAGGCACAGAGATGCAATTCACAATATTATACAAAACAGCACGGTACGCTAGATGCGGGGGGGGGGCTGCAGGGGATGCAACAGCGGGGTCGGCGAGGGAGGGGAACAAGCACAGGTAAAAGCAACAGAGTGACAAGGCAGCAAGCAACAATGCAACAAGCTGGGGAAAAATAGCAGTCACAGAACCAGTAATGCCGAAAACAAACCTAAGGGCCTACCACTGGCCACCAGGGATGAGGCGCAGGTGGTAGCCTGCGGGTGGAGGAGGGCCTCAAACTCAGCCACAGCTGGGTCAGGGACACGGCGCAGTTAGGTGGAGCTATGCGGTATGGGGAGAGTCCTCCCTTCAACAGGGTCAAGGTTCAAGAGTGGAGCCAGATACAAAAAAATGTAAAATTACTACCAGCAAGTTTTTATTCAGAAGCAGAGAAGTCCCCACCTTGGTGTAGATATTCACCTCTGTGGTGGAGATGTCTCTATTTGAAATAATAAAGAAATGATAAAGGTTTACTAAATGTTTTAAAAAACATTATTTTTGGTTGAAAAATATAACGGTAAATTCAATTAAAATAATTCATTTTAAACCTATAAATAATAAAATAACACGTTAGAACACATTATCTCTTCAAAGTAAATGTTTACTAAATAATGACATATTTTATATTTATTGATATATTTTATAAGTAATATTTTTGAACAAACACATTAAATGGAAACACCATGCCCATCCATTTTATTCCTAATATTTACTACAATTAATTAAAAGCTGTGTTTAATGTAAATTTCATCTTATTTTAAATTCAAGATTATCAATGTATTTATTTAAAAATAAGTTCATTATTATTATTTAGGCTAATACAGTATTTAATTATTCGTTCTGCATAATTATATGCATGGTTTAAAAGTCTCAACCATTTTATTATTTTAAGATAATTTTCTATGGGCGTTATATTAAGTCCCTGCCTCCATTATTGAAGTACCTGTGGATGACCTTGTGTGGTGCTAGACTTGCTCCAAGGCTGGCTGGGGTACATTTAATACTGCTTTGTGAATAGCAACAGTCTTACTATTTTGTGAGTTAGTCTTTGCATTAGCATGTCTCTTCCTAAACTCTTCCTTAACCCTACCTTAACCCTACCTAAACCTTTCATTATCCCTGCCTAAGCCCCCCCTCATTTAGTACTGGATATGCCCCATTTACCCACCACTCACCCTACTGCCTTCTAAATTTACTACTAAGGTTCTGATTACGATCTCGTCCAGAACGGCACTGAAGGGGATTTGGTTTTGCAGTGTCCATTTAGGGACCCTTGTTTCCGTACAATTCGTACAGACTTCCCAAGGACCGATTACGTTATCTGGAAATCGTTCCAGCAGCCTGAATCAGTTCCGAAAGGCATTTGGATAGCCTGAGTCTTTCAGAGCTAACTGGTACAGCTCTAAGGACACGGTTTCCGGACGAGCGATTACGATGACTGATTTGGACAGCTGTTCCGACTCGATCTGCCTGACACAAAAAAGCTGTCAAAATCTTTCTTTGGGGACCAGTTGCAGGCCCCCCCTTCAGCCAGAGGCGTACGAATGGTGCCAGTGGCGGTATCCAAGAGAGGTCTATTCCCTACCATGCACAATGTGGTAGGCCCCATGGGGTGCCTACCACAGGGTGCAAGGTTTTACCCAACCACCCATTTTTTCAATGGGAGCCTGTGTTCTCATGCGGTACACAGGCTCCCATTGAAGTCAATGCGAGTCAGACCGAACAATGTTGGGATACATCGTAATCGGTCATCCGGACTCGCAGGACATGATTAGTTCGGAAACGAGTCCGAGACCGATTCGTTTGGAACAGGTTCAGAAATGGCATCGTAATTGGTAGTAAACATACACATGCAGATATCTCTCCATGGAAAATATAGGAGAGGTGGAGATTTTTAAGTTACTAGTTAGTGCTGTAGTACTTATTTACATACTACAACATGCAGTTTCTGAATTGGGCCATAAAAGTCTTCAGGGCTTCATAAGTGTGGCAGGGAAGACAGATTCATTAATTGGGTAGAGGATGTTAAGACATTTTCCTAGATTTGTGTTTCTGTGCAATATGAACAATGTGTAAAGAACTATTTTATACTTGTTTAACATGTACACACTGATATTGTGCTGTTTTCTTTAAAACGATTTTCCTATAACATACAGAGGTGTGTTTTCCTGACTCTTATTAAGTAAGATTTAGTTAGGGGCTAGCAGCCATTTTGCTTAAAATAAATGGTGTTGTACTTGCACATTTTATTGTTTGTTATTTCTACAGCCCCAGTCAAGCAGAATCATGTTAATGTTATTGTCATTGTTCATGCTATTCTAGATGAATCTTCCCTGGTTCAGTCATGCAGCTAAAACATTTGGTTCAAATATCTTTCTTACAGTTCAATGTACCCTATTAATTCATTTCTTCTACCATCTCTGGGTGGCATTAGCATCCAGTGAGCAGAATCAATATTCATGTTATGAGATAATGTTTAGGGGCTAAGGCAATATGACTTTTAATAAAATTGTGCTCTGGTGTGCTGGAAAAGTACATTTTTCATTACACCACAGTGATTATGCAATTTTAGTCATTTCTACTGTGAAATCAATGTATAAAATACCTTGATTTTGGGGATGAGCCAGAAGACTTTCACGAAGACGTAGATGCTGCTCCTGATGCTGTCCATTTCTCTTTTGATGTTGCTGCTACTTTGGGACTTCGAATAATTTTCTATTTTGTACTTCTCTGTAATGATCAATTTGCTGAGAGCCTTAATGTCATTGACTCTGTAACACAATGCTTTAAATTTTGTAATAACACCCTTTCACTATTCTGCTGATCTGGAACTCAGTTATTTGTTTATGCCCTTTATTTAATTGACTGTATTTGTGACTTGATGAGCTGGGAGATGTCTTACCTTGGAGACACATTGCTTCATGAAAGTGAAGTTTAAAACCTGTCTTACATGGATCAAATTGTGGGCGTTCTGTTGAGATACTATTTTGGGATGTATGACGTTACAACGCATGCTTTTACCACGCATGCTTTTACAACGCGGTTTTTACAACGCATACCATTACAACGCATAGCGCTTTGGGGTGCTGGATAGTGAATAGTTTAATTTACTATTCCAACTCCAGTCCCCGTGGACACTAGGGAAGGTGTTGGATAGTAAATTAAATCTATTCCCAATCCTAGAGCGTCCCCCAGCGCAATGCGTTGTAATGGTTTTCGTTGTAAAACCTGCGTTGTAATAGCACTGCGTGGTTAAAGTTGCGTTGTAAAGGATGTTTCCCACTATTTTGATGTGTAAAAATTGTGCGTCTCCTGCGCCCACAAGGAATTAGCAAGAAGACTAGGCTTGGAATGTTGTTTTGCTGGTGACATCATAGGCTCACCTTATTGTGCATTTATCGAAAAATATAACGTTCTGTAGATCAAAGCAGTATATTTAATCTAGTTTACTGACCCCTTTATAGTGAACAATGCATGTTCCATTCAGAGTTGCACACTAAACACGAAATAGAAGATGATGTAGCTTATAATGCATTTTCTACCATTTTACACAATCCTAGCCTGGTCTGGATTAGGTTAATTAATCACATGTATTTACTGTATGCTTTTCCAGTCTTCATAAATAGTGCATACATTCATCCATTGTATTAACATGATGGCTTTGCAACTAATGTGGAACTCTACGTTTGATATAGAGGTAAAGCCATGTTTAATCAAACACTTCAGAGTTCATCTGTGCTGCTAAACTGCTTTCACTATCCAACATGCACGGAGGCAAAGAAAAAATGGTGATTGTGCACAATATATTATAATTACCAATGTGATTTAGAATATATGATACCCACTGTCTACAGTGTGCACTCGCTCTCTCTAAGTGAATGCCTGAAGTTTAAAAGTCTAAATCATAATATGGTTTTATAGCTGTATAAAGTTGGAGAGAGTGATGAAAGTGATTGCCTTGGATCCTTCCCTGTGAGGAAAGAACCCTTACCTGTGAGTTCTTCAACACTGGCCAAAACGTCTGGACACTCTGCCGGTGCCAGTGACAACGGCAAAGAATTTGGGCTTTATATTGGATGGCAAGCTATCCATGAGACAACAGGGGATGAAGGTAGCAGCCACATGTTTTGCCGTCTTGATTTGGCTGCGAAAAATGATCTGCCAGCAACCAGTTTCAGCTCAGAGGATGGGGATTCCGGCACTGATATATCTAGGCTGGATTATCTCAATGTTTTACACCTAGGAGTGAATAAAGATGCCATTAAATGGTTGCAGCTAGTTCAGAATTCAGCAGCTAGATAACTTTTCAGACTACCGAAAAATGCCTCTGCGTCTGCTGGTCTCCTACAGGAACTACATTGGTTAGAAGTAAAAATAAGAATTCGGATTAAGAACGTGTGCTATGTGCACAGAGCTGGAGCAGGGGGATGTCCAAGCTGCAGCAAGAACTAGTGAAAGCCTACCAACCTTCCTGGATGTTGCGTTCTCGTGAAAGTTCCTTATATGCTGTTCCTTCAATGAAACACACACGTATAGGAGGCAGGTCCTTTGTGTTTCCGGGCTCAAAAATATGAAATGTGATCCCTGATTTTTAGAGAAAGAGAAATTGTCCACCATTGACGACCTTACACAAACAGCTCAAGATATGGCTGTACTAATATTAGTGTCACTCGAATAGACCTATCCTGATGCTTCAGCACTGGGAAACCCCAATGGGGAGCCTAGCTTTATAAAACCTTTATAATAATAATCATAATTGGACCTTGCATGCCACTGAGGAAATTGTGATTTATAGTAACTGCCTTGAAATAATGTTTTCATCCAGTGGTAACTTTGTAAATAGATGAGAGTGAAGCAGTGGGGCAAAGGTTTTCTTAAGAACCCAGCACCACATCAAATCTCCTTCTTCCACCACCCTTTTATTTCCTGTTCCTTTAGTACGCCCTAGCAGGTTCTTTTTAGTTTTGACGTATCTAGCCACTCCTGAATTGAGAAGCCTCTTTCTCAGTGAGAACACAGATCTGCATTTTGGTAGCATTCTAATGGGCAGTGTTCATGATTTATATAATTCTATTCAGGACAGCATAATGGATTTGTGTTTCCACTATATGTAATGTACTTAACTTTATTTGACATTTCATGCAGCTAGGCCACTAAGGCAGAAAGGTCAATTCAAAAATGAACACTTAATGGGTCTGATTAGAGAAAGGCCAATTGCTTTTAAAATAGCTGAGCTACAATTTTACATCATGAAAGAACTGAATAGCTGATTACTGAATGACATTAATCTTTGTGGGTGCCTAGGGCCCTGGAAAATCTTTATGACAGTGGTGCATTCATAAATGCGAATTAGATGGTGTTAACTTCAAAGTTATGAGACCTGATTCCAATGCCATGTAAAAAATAAATTTGAAAATAATAAATGAAGACTGACCCAAAAAAGAGAGTTTGAGATCCATGAAACCATGCAAGTTTATTAAAACATTTATGCACAACACAGAACTAGAAAATGTAGATGCAACTATAATCAGAAAGTTAATTGCCATGAAGGCTCTCAGTGTAGGTAACATAGGGTCTTATCATAAACCCGGCAGTGCATGGACTGACAGACTCAGTGTGATGGTCTACGAACAGCCTTTTAACAGCTAGGTCAGTCGGGCCGCCCTGGGACTAATGCAACTGCCAGGGAACTGCCGTTCTCTGGTGTTGCACGGTGGTCCGGAGGCTGCAATATGCTTGGTGGGACCACTGTGGTCCCGCCAAGCATATTATAAGTTTCCTATTTGCCATGGTTTTCATGGCAACCCGCAGTGGGGAAGAAACAAAAAGGGCCTACTGGGCCCCTTTGTGTCTCACACATGTGGATGTACACAGGGGGACCAAACATGTGTCCCCCTGTGTGCATACACCCTTGTGTCTGCATGGCATGGACTGCAGCAGTCCATGTCTTGCTGGTACCACCTTTGACATTCCCATTGTGATGCCTATTTCATAGGCACCACACTGGGAACGCCTAAGAGCCACCCACCAGACCAGGAGAAAACTCCTGAACTGGCGTGTGGTTCGTACACAGGTTTGGTGGTGTAGGAGCGGGATGGTCCTAGCCTTGCACTGCCAAACTCATTTTAAGGTCTATAATAAAGTGTTAGTATCATTTGCTGTATGTTGTAGTTGGTTTGTCTAGTGATGGAAAGATACATCTAACTGGAGAAACTAGACACAAAGTTACTGCATCTGTTGTATGTCATCTACTTCTGAGGGAAATAGATGACATATATAGAGATTCAGGAATTTTGATTATCTTCACCTGGGTCTGTGCTAAACAAAAAAACAATGATTTTGTTGTAAAATGTTTTCAGTTACAAAAACTCATGATTTTGCGAAATTTCAAGGTGTTCTTTTTTCGTCTTCAAGGATAAATTGACAACAGATGGTTAAAATACAGAATTCCATATCTGGGTCTTCTTCTTCAGATAATGATGCTAGATAGGTCCACCCAGGTAATCCATACTTTCTAGTTGCTGCTCTCCTTATTGGTCTTTTGGCTACATGTGATTCACTATCACTATTATCAGATTCATTTTCAGCTGCCTCTAATTCTTCTCAAAATGATTCAGCTTTCTGAGCTCATCAGTGCAATCTTTTTTTGCTTTTCATTGAAACAGGCCATTTGTCTCCTCGATGTTGCTCTTTGACTTCTATATCTTCACTTCTGACTGCTGCTGATTTTTCTTCTTCACGCACACTTGGATCAGCAGCTTGGCTCGCTATGAACTACTTTCTCTTATGGGGTTTTGAGACTCTGATTGTCAGCTTTTTTCATGAACAGAAACAGTTTCAGTTTCTTCTTAATGCTGTTGCTTGTGACTTTGTAGAAGTGCTTCTGCTTGGTTTTCAATTTAAAGATTTTCAAACTGGCCACTTATGCACTCACCAGGATCACTGAGATAGATTTCACCACATCAGCCAATAATCCAATACAATACCATTAGTTATTGCTCCAAAAGTCATTGAAGGGATATACGGGCTCCCATTTTTTGGGTTCTTCTGATGCTCATGAGGACAAGAGAAATATAATCTATTTGCCGAGGCCCACATCCTGGCAAGTTTATATCTAATAGTGCCATTTATCTTCTCAGTGACATATGATCTTTCTGGTTGATACATACAGTGGAATGTTTGTTCTGTTTGCAATGTAGTACACGGCAGATCTAGGGCCACATTTGTAAAAGGTTTATCTCAAAGGAAGTAGGCATACCTAACCTTGATATTATCTACTTCAATGAGAGTTTGGCCACAGTCATGCTCCTAGTTGAATATCTGAGCTCAATTTAAACAGCTATCCCTATGAAATCTGTTTGCAGTTGAGTGAATCGGCCTTTCGATTTGCCTACGTGATGTATGGTAATCAATGTCAGTCAGTCAGTAAGAAAACTTTATTTGGTTAATTACAACCATAAAAGTATACCCTGTATATAAAATGCTATTAAAACATAAACAAAATCGTATTAAAAACATGGCATATGTACATAGCATAAAATACCCATTTCCTTCATACAAGGTGTGAATGTCCACCTACAAATGATTAGGACAGGTAATTCTTTCATCTTCATCAAATCCTTCCAAGAGATTCCATGCTGTACCATTACCCTTTACATGCACAGACTCTTCCTACCCCAAGTGAGCAGTATGGATTTACTCTGTACACTTGAGGAACACCCTGACTTTACTCATAAATTTCCCCATAGCACAAGCAATGTCTAGGTTCTTCATTTCAACTAGAAGGCTAGCAGCTTGCATCCTATTTCTAATCGTGTATTTTTTTTAAATCGGGCATAAAATCTATTTTCTAAAGTCTAAAAACTTCATACAGTCTAGTAAAATGTGTACAATATCGCAATGAGTACCTAACGCGTAAGTACAGTTACCATTACTATTCAACATAAAATTTTTGACCTCATTATTCCCATAGCAGGGGTTTATTCCCATTTGCACTTTTAGTACCTCCCGTCTTAGGTGGTAGCTCGGCAATCTATCCAGATAGGGATACTGTTGGTTAGATTCCCAAGCCAAGGTCATATGTGACACCGAAACTTTCCGTGAGAGATACTCTCTATCATATGTGCGGGAAGTCTCAGCTCCCAATGACCTTAGTTCTTTCTTAGCTATACTTGGATGACCCAGTTGCGGGCATAGTTTTAAACCCAACACTCCATATGCTTCACTCAATGTGGCTCTTGTTTCTTTCGCCCAGGACAGTTCACTAGTGACAATTTCACTTTTGCACCACTGGGAAATTTTTAGGCGCTCTCCGGACCCTAGGCGCTGCCAAAAGCGAATTAGTGCCTACAGGCAGTTACTGCCCAGGAGGTAGTTCCCAACTCGAGTCTTGCAGCTTGTATTATAGAGGATTTTGGAAGTGAGAACAAGCTTTTTAGGAAATTTCCCTCCTCTTTATCCCAACCTTTTTTTCCACTTAAATAAAGCACTTCTGCCCCGTACAGGAATTGGGGAGGGACCCTTGCTAGATAGGCTTTTATGACCGGCCTATCTGAGTTTTCTCCATAAACACTATTAAATCTTTTTAGTCCATTCACAGAGGCAGATGCCCTTAATCAATGTATGCTTACCCTGGTTAATTCTCTCACAATTAAAGCATCTCACATAAATCTGCTTCAACCTCAATTTTGGTTAATATCAATGTGTCTTAAATATTCTAACCATGCCTTCTCTTCCCATATCGATATGCTCATGCAGGAACCTTGACCTACCCTGAAGCTTGAAGTCTGGTAAGACATATTTGTAATATGATGTTGCCCAGATATTAAAATTCGTCTTACAACCAGCCAAATCCCATCTTTTTTTATCCTCTGGTACTTTCTCCTGCAGTTCATTCAGTGTGGTCTGTATTGGATTTAACAAAAAGAAGTTCACTTTATTTGTATAAGCACCTTTCATATCAGTTTATGTTGTTCTGTATTTTGTGCTTGTGCATGCTGATTTACTCTAAAAGTTACATTTTGAGAATGTGGAAAATGGATATTTTTCGTTATTTATGTCCCATTATACACCCTCTCTTTCACGTCCCGAGCTCATCATGACGGTAACTAGAAAAACCCGGGCACATCAACGTAAGGTTGCACGCAAACACATCTCTTTCTCAAACTGCAACTGTACATTCTTATGGTCAAGCCGATTCCGAGAAACGAGCCCCCGTTGTAACCACCCCCGCTTATGGTCAGGCCAATTCTGAGAAATAAGCCCCCGTTTGCCAAGACACGACAACCAATTCCGAAAAACCAGCTCCTGTTTGCTAAACACATGACACCAGACATCCTGTCACAACCATTTCTCCTTTTCTTATCCAAGGAACCAGCCTAGGGTTATTTCTCAAACTCTTTGCCTCTACCTCTGCCATTACTTCCTCATGATTATGACACAGTTACGTCGCTACTGCCATGATTCATGTATGATTGCCACATTTTCGTAACTGAACACTGTCAAAGGGAAGCTCCTTCCTCTTTTTTGTGTATAAATGCCATATTTTCTGTGATTAAAGTAGAGACTATTTCCCGAGCCTCCTTAGGTGACGGAGCTCTCCCTTAACTCAAGTTACTGAATAAAGACCCCGAATTCTAACCACCACGGACTCTGCTCTTTATGCTTGACCTTATTGATATTATAGAAATTCCGATCAAGGTAAATTACTAAAATATTTACCACAAGAACACAGTACTTTGCAACTTAAATTGCCATATTAATTATGGTGTCACCAGACATATGGGCTTTGCACATTACAACTGATATCTCTTTAGGTTGCTGTATTGCCTTAAGCAAATCCAGAATGTATGTGCCGTTCGGACCAGTGTACCAAAGGATGTAAGAAGCCCCTTTATTACCACAAATGTCCAAAGTCATGTACCACTCCACATCCAAGGTGGCTGTCTTTGTAAATCATCACACTCAATATGTAGGCCAGAAAACAGGTTCTTGTCAGTGCAATTAGCTCTGCTAATTATGCTGAAGTTGTTAGGCAATTATGATGCTTTAACATTTTCAGAAATAGAAAAAGCATTTTAATCAGCTTTCATTACTTTTTGATTGTGTCTCAAACATGAACCATCCACAAGCAAAGTCAGATCAGCCATTTGAAGAGAACGTCTTTGATATCTCGGTTTTGGTTTGGTACACAGCTCTGTTACTTTGACACAGTCATGGCTGGGGTCTTCATCATCATCGTCATCGTTGTTTAGAATCGTCAGCAATGTTGCAGTATTCAAGTTATTATACCTTTTAATTCTGCCAGTATTGTTCGTTCATACTTTGTAAGGTGGCTGCATGTAACATGCTGAGTTTGAGTGTGAGTAGCAAAATCCCTACAGAAACATGAACTAACACAATGAGTGCAGGACCTATAACAGTTCCTTCACATTGATCAATTGGCAGGCAAACTGCTGCCACCGATTTCAACAACCAAGAAGAGGTATTGCTATTGGGCCTAAGGTTGTTGAGAAGTAAGCAGCAGTCCGCTTTCCCTGACCATGCTTTTGAGCAAGAACATTTTTGTAATGACAAATGAGATAGACCGCTAAGTCCGAATCAAGTATTCTGAGAGTAGGTGTGCTACAATGATTTTCTCTGAGCTTTCGGAAGACTTTCATGCATTCACAATCAAATGGTTCTGGATCCTCTATGTCACTGCACATAAGCCTTAATAAAGACTTAACAATCAGGGAAAAATTTGGAATCCACCGACTACAGTTACCAATTCCCTAAAACACCCTCCCTTCCCTCTGGGTATTTGGAGGATCCATCTCGAAGATTGCATTAACACGTTCTTTGAGCACTTTTCCTGCCTCTTTCTCAATGTGGTGATCAGGATATGTATTATTTTTACTGAATTTTTGGAGATAAAACCTTATAACCATTCTCATAAAGATGATTTAAGAGCGAAATGGGTTCCTACATAAAATAGTCCTTTGTCTTTGATGCCACTAATAAATCAATGATATATTGGACCAGCAATGAATTACCGGCCAATGCAAACTCTGTAAATCTTTCTTTTATTTCGATTTAGGGACTTTCCGTATACCGTCGTGGGATTCAATACCAAAGTAGAACTTTATTGAGGAACCAAAATGTGAATATATATTTGTTATTCTTGTGAAGAGGAATAAAAAAGAATGCTTGGAAAATGTCAATAACTGTATACCATTCTGCATCTATAGTACATTGAAACAATATTACAGCAGGGTTTGGACCACTGGACAACATGGGACCATAGTTTTGTTTATTTTTCTAAAGTGTTTGACTACCCTCCAATTTCCACTCAGCTTTTTAATGACCATCACAGAAGAGTTGCAAGTACTAACACGACCCCCCTTGTAAAATTACCCTCTTCTAGCATTTTCTCAATGAGGAACTTCATTACTTCTTTTGCTCCTCATGAACGTTTGTATTGTTTTCTTTAGGGATAACAGCATCTGGCTTGACCTGTATCTTGACTGATTCTGCACGTATATCTATGCTATTTCTTTACCTGTGAAGTCCCGTACCTCTTCTTTAGCTGTGTGTCTTAAATCAAGAAACAGGGCTTCTTCTTTAGGAATTGGGAACAACTGAACTATCGAATTTTTCCAATGTATTTCAAACACATTGAATCTTCATCTTGGGTTTCAATTGCAACACAATCCAGTGTGCAATATATCACACAATTCTCTTGCAAGGAAAGTCTCTGCCAAGTAAATTAGCAGGACTTGAATCACACAGTATTAATTGGTAACCTTTCTCCAAGGGTCCTATTTTAACTCAGACGTATACTGAAACCTAATTTGCAATCTATTTATTGCTTATTCCTGCAACTTGGGGTCCTCTTCCTGAGAGGGTTAGTTTTGGGACTTCTACAGAATGAACAATTGAGCGGGTAGCACCAGTATCAATTGGAAATGATATGGGGTGTTCATTCACTGCACAATCTAATAAGGTCTCAGAGTCTTATGCTAATCTTGTTATTAAGTAGTTAGCCCTTGCCGACTTTGCTTTTTAGGCTTTCAAGTCAAACAGAATTTGTTTTTCGAAAGTAATTGACGCAAATAGGATTGTATAAAATATATAAATCGTATATTAATCGTGGCTGAGTGAAGGCAAGCACTACAATTGTTTCCTCTCCCTCCCCGGCACTATTTACCTATTTTTCATGTTGTGTTTTTTTGTTTTGCTTCCTCACCTCTTTATAGTGTGTATGTAAAGCGCTCTGATACCCACGGGTCAAGCTAGCGCTATATAATACTTTTAAAATAAATACATAAATAAATCTATGTATGGACCACTCTGGTCTACCTCTAGTACAGCACTAAGCATGAAATCTTCCACCTCCACAGACTGACAATTCATTGCATATGGTGAAAACTGGGGAAACATTGATGCTCAGCGCCAAAATATTCTTCTGGTACCCTGGTTTGTTTGGCATTTTATTTCTCATGTTTTGCTGCCACACTGGAGCTACAGGCATATTTATGTGGAAATACCCCTGATTCTGCACATTTCTTTTAGGAGCCTGGTAGGCCGGTGTAGCAACCTGTGCCTGCATCTGATTTGTATTTTGCTGCATCAGGAGACCAAAACCATTTTGATTTAGATCTGGAGTCTGCCTACCCTCTCACTGCCGGAGTTTGATTTTACTGCAGAAACCACAAGCAGTGCTCTTCTTCAGGAAAGTGATATTCAAATTCAACCCAGAATTGTGTTTAGGCCCTCTACCTTGAGCTTGCATGTGCATCATATCACTCCATGTGTAAACACCTTGCATTCCTTGCCTCCTATTCACATCAGAATTTCCAGGTGGCACAATACCTGTATCCAGGTACATCGTCTGATTTCCAGTACTTCTTTGAATCTGTTTCATCTGTTCAGACATCAAATTTTACTTGTCCTTTTTCTGCTGCTCATCAAAATATTTGCTGTAATATTTGGCATTCTTCAATATCTCACCAGTACTCTTATCCTGCAAACATATTACACTCTGCTGAATGTGTGAATATGTTCCGGGTGCAAACCCAAAATGAAAGTTGATATGAATCTACTAATGTGTTCCCTTTCTGACTCTTTGACTCCGCTGTACTTGCTCTAAATGTGCTCAAGTTTTTCATAATAAGAATGAACAGGCTTCTTTAGTTCAGTGTGGCTCTCATTACCTTTGCATATAGAAACAACAGGAGGGACCCTTACCGTGCTTAGTCAATCTCTCCATGCCAGCCCAAGGAGATCGCCCTGTGTTATAAAAAAGAATCTCACCGACTGGGATTCCAAGTGTCATGCTTTATTACAGAGTACTCATCCAGATATCTAGTGCATCTGGATGGGCTCATAACGTGTAGCAAAGGGAGCTCTTTGGGTATTGTGTGGGATCCTAGATTTAAAATACTCTAGGCTGTCTTGAGGGTTTTAATTTCATATATTAAAAAGCTCCCTGATGGAGTCAAAAACAGGTGGGAATGCACTGAGGAAATTAGTGTCCTGCATATCCCTCGGTCAACATGTTTCAGCTATCACACCAATGCCTATGGATAGTTGTCTTTCATCAAGACCTCACAAGGATCCAGTTAGTATCCTATTTGTGTGCATTAAATTGCAAAACTTCCATTCGCCATACTCATTCATACCTCTTGGATTTCATTCGAAATTATTGTGCAAAACAACATTCTTAGCATGCTGTCAGACTTAAAGTCCTCAAACCACTTTATTGACCCCCTTCCCTCCATCTTCCTCAAACATATCAAAATGTTGTTTCTCCCACTCTGGACTAGGATTGTAAATGCCTCACTAAATCAGGGCAAAATACCAGACTCCCTTAAAGTTGGACAGGTCACCCCTATTTAAAAAAAAAAAACAATGCTGATCTAGCCATCCTTGACAAATTCTGACCCATTTCCAACATCCCGACACTGGCCAAAGTTCTTGAAAAGTGTGTCCATGTCCAACTTTGCAATCCTATCAACCAATTCTACCTCTTTGAACGGCACCTGTCAGGTTTCCACTCAGGCCACAGCACTGAATCTGCATTGACACTTATAGTGGATGATACCCTAAAACTGTTGGACTGAAACAAATGTTGCCTACTAAATCTTTTGGACTCCTCCTCTGCCTTTGACACAGGAAAGCATGAATACCTTCTTGACTTACTGGACCATAGGATGGGATTATCTAGGTCTGTCTTAATTTTTGTACAACTCATTTCTGTAAAACATAAAGCAAAAAGTCAAGGTAAATCAATCCCTTTCCAACACTACGCTGGTCACACTCATTGTGCACAAGGCTCCTCTCTTTCCCCCACTATCTTCTACTTATTCATGGAACCACTAACTGAAATGCTAAGGGCTACCAACATTCACTGTCATCTTTATGCTGAGGACATTCAATTGTACTTGAAAATGTAATCTCCTGAAGACATCCGATCTTTCAATCCCATTCTTCAAAACACCCAAAATAGGCTCTCATGCAACCACCTCAAACTTAACACTCAAAACACAGAATTTCTCCTAATTTCCCCAGCCACCCACATACACTCAAAGAATGAATGGATGAAGCATTTACCAGCTTTCAATTGCTCACCAAAATTCATTGAATCCGCCAAATCACTAAGAATAATCCTGGACAAAAATCTTAATATGCGGAAGCACATCAGTGCTACCACTAGAGGAGTTGACCTACTACTGAGTTTACTACAAAAAAAAAAACTTTTCCTCCCTGAAACAGACTTCAAACTGGCCTTGCAATCACTTGTAATCCCCAGATTGGAATATGAAAGCGCTACTCTCACTGGCCTGACTAGTGCCACAACAGACCCCTTAAGGGATTTACTCAACAATGCGGCAAGGCTAATCACAGGTCAAGAAGCTAGAATAAGATCTCCTCTGATCTGAAGTCTCTCAACTGGCTCACGTACGAAGAAAGAATCTAACTAAAAATTGAATGTATGACAAACAAAGCTCCAATTTCTACTCGCCAACCTATCTCGCCAGCAAACTTGAGCTCTCTGAGGCGCCTCAGGATTATGATTTCACTTTCTGCCAGCCCTTTCGAAAGGCAGGTGGAAAGTCACTTTGGGTGCCCCTAACATGGCCCTCTTCCCCATGGCCATCTGCTATGGGGCCTGGATGGGTCACCCATACTGTGCAGGTATGTTTTAAAAGTGTATATTTCTTATTGTGGCTTGTGCTGCAGCCCGTAGCACAAGCCGCAATAGGAAAGATACACCTTCCGACCTCCATTGTAATTTGGGAAGTGGGACAGCCGACTCCTTGTCGGGCAGTCCTGTTTCCACTATGATGTCCGTCGTATGCTCGTCTGACCGATATCGTAATGGGGCCCTTAGTTTTCGTTCATAAAAATAATTATATCCGCAAAGCCAGAATGGTATGATCATTGCTCTAACAAATCACATTTTCTCACTATGAAATGAAAAATAACCCTATCTCCTTAGCACTAATCCACTATATGAATATTGATTCAACCCTTTTCACCTAATGTTGTCCGAATAACATAATAATATATAAACCACAGAAAATCATTGTGAATGAATGCAATACAGTGTGAAAGTGGAAAACCATCAATATTGTATCAAGAGGCTTCCTCTGCAAGTCCTTCTAGAACAGTATCATGCAAAAATAAACAATACACACCTTGATGCTTGTAATATCAGATAGAAATATAAACAGAGAATGAATATCCTTATGTGTCATCCATCATAGGTACCTAGGCCTATCTAAGGCCTAGTTAATTTAAGACATGAAAAACATTTGAAAAACCACATTATAAAGATTTTGTTCCAATTGTAATAGCTCTATATTGATGTACGTGTGAATTCAAATACAAAGCAACCAATGGTAATGCATTTTTAGTTTGAATATTCCAAAATATCCACATCTTCATTACACACGTTCCTACTTGCCCTCATCCCAGTCATTCCTAAGGAAACTGAAATTGTAAGCTGACCTCATTACAGGCAGCCTTAAATGGACATTCATTCCCACATTGACATCTTCACATATTGAAGCCCACTGAAAGCTGAACTAGTCACATGATGACAAGTGGGTTATATTGACTGGAACAAAGGCATGAAGAGCTAAGAGGAGGAAAGTAATCAGGGCATTATCGCTATATCCCTCATCCTGCGGACATTACTCATGAGGGAAAGCAAAGAACCACACCAGGCTTCAGAGTCCCATTGAGAGAGAAATACAGCCAAAGCCACCAATCCTGTAACCCACATGACCATTAATAGCTTATTACTAAAACCTGGTAAGGCAGACTGACATTGAGGATGTCAGCACCAAAATTCACCCCTTTACTATTCTTGAAGCTGGTCTTGGTGGACTAAGGTATGGAGCATGAGCAAGATGCCCCATAGTTGGTTAGCCCCTTATGTGCCATGAACGGGGCCTCCACCAAGGAAGCTAGAATAATAGTCAAATGGATCTACAGACTGGTTGTCATATGGGAGTACTTGGAACCATGGCAACCAGTTTCAAAGGTGGCAAAGCCCAGATTTACAAAACAGGTGATATCATTCCAATTAGAGAAGGTGAATCCTGGGAAAAATCCGAAGAATGCAACAGCTTCTCTTCTGGTGAAAAAAGGGGTGGAAAAGATAGGAAAGATCACTTCTTGAGTCTTGTGACATATGGAAAATGAATCATTGCCAAGCACACAAATCTGAGACATTATGGAGGCAACTTTTATCATAAGAAACTTCAGGTCCACCTACAACAAGTAAAGGGAAGTGGTCTAGTCAAAGAGGCAGGAAGGCTTTGTGGAAAACCAACCATAATTTATGGCATTTAAGTACAGCTTCATCAGTATCCAATAAGGAAGGGATCCAATAATTGTTCTCTTGTATGCAGGACCTACAGAGCATGACCACACCCTCTGTACCTGGCACTTGGTTGCTGGCAGCCATTGTGGGTCTTAGGTACCTGACAGCTTCTGAAAACTGCTTCTCAGACATAGACAGGAAATAACTGGATTTTGACTAGCCATCCAGAGTCCTGTCTCATAATTCCAGTTGGGCATTTGAGACTGAACCTTAGCTATTGGGGCTGCACCAGGGCATTTAAAATAGGCATCAACATTTGACGCTGAAACTAGCCATAAGACATTTTACTTATGAATACGATGAATACTTTGCTTATCTCACATCATGGCCACCCTACTGCTGTATCATAGCAGACCCCTCTTTAAGATGTGTGATTTGTTAATGAACAATGGAATGGTGACAGGAAAGGTGAAAGAGAGTAAAGATGACAGAATAAGTAAAATAATTAATGAAAGGAAAGAAGGAAGAGTGAAAGGGTAGACACCTCAAACTGAGGGCGGGCGGTAGCATGTAAAGAAAGTCAAAAGCATGACTAGGTCCAAAGGAAGAATGGAAAAATGGCCTGCTGAAAGAGTAGCTGGACGAGTTAAAGGGCAAAAGAGCGAATCTGTATGTAAGTGGGAAAATAAAAGGGTGAATGGATGATGAATAGGTGGAAAGGTAGGTAGGCAAAAAGGTGAATGAGTGAAAAGGACGAATGATGGGTGAAAGAGTGAATGGATGTATAAAAGAAAGGGCGGATGGAGTAATAAAAGTGTGGAAGGATGAACAGAAGCTTGATGGATGAAGAGTGAATGGATGTGCAAATGGAAATGTCAAAGGTTGAATGGATGGATCAGTAAATGTTTGAGGGATTGTATGGCTGAATGGATGAAGAGATGGATGACTACATACATGTATGTGTTAGGTATGGATAATGGGTGAATGACAGGGTGCAGAGCTGAATGAATGGGTAACTGTATGATGGATGAATGGGTAGATAGATGGGTGGATGAGATCAACATGAGAGAGGTTGTAGCAGGATGGCTGAAACATTGAATGAATGGATGGGCTCAGTAGTGAATTGGTGGATTGATAATGTGCGGATGGATGAATGGGTGAATGCATGCATGTATGGGTGACAAAGGGGTACATGAGAGGTGAATGGATGATGGATGGATAAATCAATGAGTGGATGTATGGATGAAAGTGTGATTGGATGGATGAGTGAAAGTGTGAATGGCTGGATATTAGTAGGCTGAAATGGTGAATGGACAAGTGCACTGTTGAATGGACTGCAAAAGGATGGATAGTTGGATGGATAAATAATGGGCACAACTGAGTGTATGGATGCTAGGATGGATGAATGGATGGGTGAATGGGTGGAGAGGTAGGTGATTTGATAAAGTACATAAGATAAATGAATGAATGTCAGGATGGAAGGATGGCTGGATAAACAGTGGATGTGGGGGAAAGCAGGGATAGATTAAAACACAAAAGGATGGGTTGGTGGGTGGAAGGATGGAAGGATAGATGGGAGGATAGACGCGTGGGTAGATGGATTGGAGGGTATAAGATTAAAAAGAAAGTTGAATGGATGGAGGCATGAAAAATGGACAGGTGATTCAATTTCTTCAATTGTCTCAATCTGTGGTAAAGCTCAAGTGTTTCTTGCAACATAAGCAATGCTTATCTTATTCTTACACTTCTCTTACATACACATGAATATTTGAGGCCCCACCTAATAATATGAGAAACATATAATTAGCTAATCCTAATGCCAAATTCTGCAGTACAGATAGGTTGTTGGTCGTTGGTTATTGGCCCATGAACTTTTAGAACCTTCCTGCTTACTTAGTAATAACAACCTCTTTCTCTTTCTTTGTCACTTTTTCAATTTTCTACCCACAATGTCTACCTCTCCTTACAATATTAGCCACCCCCAAAAGTGGGTTGTGGTATCTAAATTCATAGTTTTCTTGGTTAATAACTCTTTCATCATCTTAAAGAAACTGGCCCCTTTAACAACACAACTTCTGCTTTGATTCCTTCTTACATCTTTGTAGGAAAGTGTCTTGTTTTGCATGCTCCCCCCATTTTTTGTGGACTGATGATAAAATGATGATGTGGTTCACAGTGCACTCAGGGCCTGTACGTTAGATGCCACTAGTGTACTGAGGCACCATTTGTGCCACTCATTACAGTGACAGCGCAAACATGACTGCTGGCCTACCATTGTAGCCTGGCTGTGGCAGTTTTAACTGCAAGTTTGACCTGTCAAAATAACTCCTTTTGAGAGGCCTAAACCTTCCTTTTAAATATTAATAGGTCACACTTAAGTAGGCCTCACTGCCTATAAGGGAGGCTGCGTTGTATTTAATCCTAGGACAGATACATGCTTGACATTCTTACAGTGAAAAGGTATAAAAAGCTGTATTCACTATAGCAAGGCTAGCTGTTCCATGGGAAAACACTGTACTACATTTTTATATTTAATGATGCTAAATTTGTTTAGGAAACATCTTGAAATAAAATGTAACTACTATTTTTAATAGTTGTTCAAAATACAAATTAAGGAAAAGATACTTTTAGAAAGTTGCTTTTTTTCTGACTAAAGCAGCTGTAGGCCCATTTGTATAAGCTCCAGCTGTCAATTGGTAGCTGAATAGCTATGAGGTGTGAAAACTGCTTCCAGAGCAGGGCAATGGCTTTGGGTGTGGGGAGGCGTTTTTGTTCCTCTGGCAGGATGACCATTTAGGCTGTGACCAGGAACTTGATTAACTTCAATGAGGCCTACCCTCTCACCGGAAAATTTTAGCCTACACACTCACAAGCAAATTTTAGCTGATGGCTCAACAGGGCCGTTCTTTTCCCCAGTCAGGCACATACCAATCCCAGTAGGTGAGGAGCTGCACCCAAAACAGGATTGAAGTGTCCACAGTCTAGGGATGCTTATTTCTAGGCCTGGGCGTCAAATTCCGTTCCGCTCGCGGAAATTGCAATAATTTGACATTGTCACGTTCCACAGAAAGAGTGAAAATGCCCAAATTGCCGCGATCCGCAGCGTACCGGAAATTCTTTTCATACTTGCGCTGTAAAAATACGTTCTTGTGCGCGCAATCGCCTGGATCCCTGCGTTCGCCGACAAGTTTTCCCGATCCGGTCGCTTACTCCACGAGATGTTGGATTGTTGGTAGCCATTTTGCGCTATCTCGCGATCACGTCTTTCGTCTCGCGGTCATGCACCGCGAGGGTATGAGATCTCGAACACGTCATTCTCTACGCGCGAGCGAGAGCGTGAGGATACGAACACATCATATCGAACGCGTCAAGGAGCGAGAGAACCCGAACACGTCATATCCAACGCGACAGGGAGCGAGAGAATTCAAACCCGTCATTTTGGACACGCCATTGACATCCGGCGGAAGTAATGTAAAGTTCGAGAACTCGAACATGTAAAATTTGCAATTTGGAGAAGAATATCAGCTCTAGCAGCATTAAACCTTCCGCAAATGATGATTTGGATGAAAAAAACACCTCAGATTGATATTTGGCTGTCCTTTTTTGTGCAAGGAGTCCTTTTTTAAAATGGGGGAGAGGGAGGAAGTGCCACAGAATCTCCAACTTCCTGTTCCTGTTCCTGTCCAGCAGGCTCCTCCCAGTGCTTTGTCCATCTCCTGCTCATTCTGCCTTTGGATTTTGAGCTGGAAAGATCACTCTTTTTGTCTGCTGCATCATTGCAATTGGATTTGAGGATTTCTGAATTGGATATTTTACAAGTAAGTGGTTGTTGTGTCTGTTTGATTGTGGGCATTGCAGTTGTTGCAACTACAATTTAATTTTGGTAACTATCATTCCCTTTTTAGGTCTCGCCTATTCCATTCCGCAGGAATGAATATGCGAGTCTAATGCCGTCAAACCAAGACTTAAACACAAGGCTCCCCAAAAGCGGATTTCCAACAGTTCACGTGTATCACATGACCACAAGCACGCGCATTTCCCCACATGAAAGGCATCAGCCTCCCTCCCACAGGCCTCCCCAGCGTGCGCTCAGCCGGCCTCTGCCAGTTCTCCTCTCCTAATTATTCACTTCACTTTTCACGACTCGCATTTCTACTCCCCCCTGGTCTCACATCAAAGGCATCAGCCTCCCACAGGCTTCCCTCCCCGCCCCCCGCCTGCACTCCCCTACCAGGCTGCCTCGCATAATTGCATCAGACCCGAGCCACATGTCATCCTCTTCCTTTTCATGCCCCTCTCCTTTACACTTCAGTGTTTACCCCCGTCTTCCTCTCCTCTCGCTCACTTACGCTCTGTGTTTATTCTCTCCTTTTCCCCTATTGTTACTCACTATATTAATGCGTCACTTCCCTTTCCACGAGCTCGTAATGCGTGTGTTTTGTGAGCTTACATGAGCCAACAGGTTGCCAGTGCCAGCCTTCCTTCCCTCGTGCACGCTGCAGGGGACGCAGACCGAGCCCAGCCATCCAATTAATGCATGAGTCACGCGCCTACCCAGGCCTCGCTCTGGCCTCTGGTCTTCCTGCTACCTCCTCCCTGCCTCTCCTCTGGTTTACTCACTTCCCCTCTTCCACTCATAGCCCGAACCCGACCCAAAGGCATTGGAGCGCTTTATAGAGCAACAGTTACATCACACAAGGACACGTTCATTTTTGTAGGCACGGGGAGAGCAAGTGACTTGCGCAGAATCACAGGACGTTCAATGGAGTTTCCAAACGCAGCTTCCCAATTCCAAAGCCGGAAGCTCAGGCCTGTGCGCCATATCCTCTCCCGGTCGAGACCTTAGAGGCTGGCAGGACATGGGTGTGGCTAAAGAGCAGCAGCCAAACACGCAGCGTTTATACAGAGTCCTTCATTGCTGGAAATGTACTGCAAACATGGAAACCGCACAGGGCTGTGTTACAATCTCAAGTGGGGGCTTCCCCGAATTCCACGCAGAGATCTCACTCCACTCCATTGTTATGTTTTATGTTGTTAGTGTACTTAGTGTGTTCTGTCATGGGCATTTTGTTTAAGTGAGAAGCCGCGCTCATACTGAATGGCAGAGTGACGCCGAGGATTGCTCGAAACTAGGGTAAGCATCATCAAAAAACTGCATTTCGCATATGCTAGTGACCCCTCTACATTGCGGCTGACACGAATTTCACTTCACTTTTTGCAGGAGCGATAATTAAAAAATCTAACTCCTTGTACCCACAACCACCGAACAGAAAGAGTTTTCAGGTAAGAACGAGACCACCATGTAAAAAATAACTGATGTCGATCTTTCTAAAACAGAGCGCCCCCCTAATTACGATACTCAAATTCCATTATAGGGTAGAGAGTGCACGAACACGACTCAGTAACTGTGAGTAGTGTTTTGGTTTCATTATTGCTGTTTTGAATGAAGTAGTATTGGTACGGCTCGGCTGAGCTTTGCATTTCATTCCATTTAGGTGGTCCTGCGTCGTGTTTGCTGAAGAAAAGTAAAATTTGCTTGGTTCTGAATCTGGAGGTGAGATGCTTTGAGGTGGCTGTTGAGCCAACTAGTAGTTTCAAATATGGTTTAGAGTATACACCTAATGCAGGTCTCCCCTCTCCTTTCACAGTGTGTGGTCCTGATGAGAACTCCACAATAAGAAGAGTTTGAAACGCGTAGACCTTGTGTTCTCAAAGCCATAAGAAATCAACTAACAAAATGGAATTTTATGGATTATAGATTCGTGTTTATTTTAGAATCTATGGCTATGTGAAAATTTGTTTTCTGATCAAAAATTGACTGAAGATTGTAAATAAGAATAGTATGAGAGAAAGTATGTGTGAGAATGTTTGATAGTGATTTGGTATGATACTAAGGGCCCGATGTAGGTAATTCTTATTTACCACTTCTTAAATACCGAATTTTACCGATTCGGTATTTAAGAAGTGGTAAATATGAAGGGGGAAGATGTAGGTATTTCCAGATGTGTAAATACCGAATCTTTAAGATTCAGTATTTACCGAATCTGGAAATACCGAATCGGTATTTCCTATTGATTCCTATGGGCTGTGAAGCCCATAGGAATCAATGGGCAATACCGATTCTGTAATTACAGAATCGGTAATTACCGATTTTAGCAAGGGTGCAGGGGGTGTCACTTTGACACCCTCTGGCCCCCCCAAAACAGGCTCGGGTGCCATGTGGCAGGCATACATGCCCCAAGGGCAGGTCTGCCTGTCATATGGCAGAGGTGTGCATGCACACATGTGCATGCACACCGGAATCGGTATTTTACCATCAAATTGGATTTGATGGTAAAATACCGATTTTGTAAGGCTAGTGGGACTCAGAAGAGTTCCACCTACATCTCAAATTTACCGAATCGGTAAAAATACCGATTCGGTATTTTACAGAATCGGTAAATTTACCGATCGGTAAATTTACCGATTCTGTAAAATTGAGGGCCCTACATACCATTTCTGGAATACCGGTCGGTAACGGCCGAAAATACCGATTTTCGGCCGTTACCGACCGACCTACATCTGGCCCTTAGTGTGCATGATAGGAGGGGTGCGGTTTATGATTTATTGTACAGAATATTTTACATGTAATGTTTGTTATAAGTTTTTCTGAAATGTGAAAAATTTGATAAAAAATGGTCAAAAAGTTCTAATGAAGTAAAATAAAACAAAACAAAGGATTGATTCAAGAGACTAAGGTCTCCTCACTTTATGTTTCATTTCAAAGGTGAGACGTGAAAGAGACAGCGAATTTAGATAGGCAGCATTGGCATTTCTTCTGTTTATAATATAAAAGTGATGGATAGCAAGTTTCAGAAGAGGGCGAGATCTGATGCCCCATTCCTAAAATAAAGCTTATTTTGCTCCAAAAATGTTTAAGGCTAGATCCGGTAATGCCATAGTTATCAGCCTGGTCTCTGTCGCTTGCATTCCCTGGGTTTTATGAATGCTACTAATAAAATGTTTGATGAATTAATATATTTTCTACAGTCTTCATTTTCTTAAAGAGTTGTTATCAGGTTACCATGATTTAGTATATCATGTGATACATATTGGAGCACACACAGGACTTTATTAATATGTTTTTTGGATTGTGTCCCATCAGTGGTGTTAGCCATTTTATTGGATACTTGGCTGGGTTGGGTTTGTATTGTTTTTGTTTCAAGTAGTTTGTGCTCCTTTGGCCTCTACTCTCTCTTGTCCAGTAACGGTGACTGCACTGATACTGAGTCAATATTTGCAATGGGTGGGCTAACCCGTGCCTCGCTGGAACTTGATGTGCCTTAGTCGCCATCTGCATTAATGGCTCCAGTCTGGCTTGGGTGATGGATATTTTCTCTGGCCACAGCCGATTCTTCTCTTCGAGCTGAATTTGTGATGAAGATTGGAAATGATTTCCTTTCAGTGCTCTTCATTTCCTGGACAGCTGTTTTGGGGTCTTGTTTCCATCATTTACGGAGCCTTTTGTGCTCTCTCTCTGACTCTCAACGACTTGCTGTAGGGGGCACGCTGGAGTTAGGAATAGTATTATTTACTATTTCTACTCCAGTTTGTGCAACAGCAGGGAAGGTGTTGGATTGTAAATGCAACACCTTCTACCCCCTACAGCAAGTCATTGTAATGACTTGCGATGTAATGGTTTGCGTTGTTGTAACACGGTCGTTAATGGCATGCGATCTAAAGCATGCGATGTAACCGCTGTTTCCCTTCCACATCCAATAAAACAACTCTGAACTCTTCTTTGGGCTTTTTGAACAGGCCAAACACTGTAAGAGCTAAAGAGCTGTTCATAAATCTGTGGATTTGTATTTGAGATGACCTTGAAGTGATGGGCCCTGACTCGGGGTGTTTGCCATTTTCGTGTTGTTGTTGCTGCTCCTGGTGGGGCAGATCTAAGCCTTCCAGATCTCATAGTGGTGCAGAGTATGCAAAGGGATGCAGGGGACTGCAGTTCCTGGAGCCTAGGGTGATTCCGGGGGCACACAAGCTGCACCTGTATCAGGAACAGTATTCTCCACACACCACACCGAAACCACTTACCCCTCCAAGGGGGAGCCCTAATGGTACTCTCCCCAGTGTTCGTTTGCCCACTTGGCTTTTGAATTCTGGACTTGGTAGGTTAGGGCGGCTTGAGAGATGATCACACAGAATGTATGCCTGCTTGGGTTAGGCCAGAATTGGAAGTCCTCCAGGCTAACTGCAGGATAGTGCTGCTGCCTGCTCAGACTGTTCACTTGGACTGCTGTCCCCCTGACCCTGTGTCACACTGCCTCACCACCAACACCTCCTCCTTTATTTCTCCTCAGTGGGATCTGTTACAGGCAGAGAAAGACCTCTTGCTGTGGAGCACACAGGCAGTTTTTCAAAGTTGGGTTGGCTGCCCTTGGGAACTTTTACCCTATTGGTAAGTGAGGGGTCAGCCTCCATCACAGGCTGGTGCTATGCATAAATGTGACATATAGGGTACTCCCCTTCAGAACCCTCTTGAACCATGGAAGAGAGTAGGACTGCACCTGCTGTTGAGACCTGTGAGGCATCCCAAAGTGCTAAACCTGCTCCAACCTTTAACCTGGGGAAAGAAGTGGACTCTAATGGTTAATTGGATGACCTCCTGTACACATAGAGGGCTACACAAAGCTACAAGCAACTCTTTTTCTTGAAGAGATGAGCTGACAGTTCCAACTGTACCTGACCTGAACCCTGTTGGTGTACTTTTGCTGCAGTGAGTCTTGAACCCCATTTGCTGTTCCTGAGGTCCTGGGATCATTGGCTGTGTCTAATATACTGAAAAACTGGGACTTGGAAGCTTTTTGGTTCCAAAGACCTCCTGAGGACCAAGACATTCCTTACAAGTAAAGTCTGGGTCAAGGAATCAGCTTGCTCCCACTCTGAGCTTTTCCACAGCAGCAGATCCATTTCAGTGGGATGTCACAGGGCAGGAATCTGAGCTTGTGGAGCCTTGTTCGACTACAGCTTGCAGCTTTGCCCCACTGGAGGAATCCAAGCTCCAAAAGTGACTAAATCTGAACATAAAATTCTTCACCGGGTGGTGAGTGACCTTTTATCGAAATGAATTGGGAATTTCTCCCTCTCCAAACTTTTCCACTAAAGTTAATGGCTTCTCCAGGACCTTGTCCGACAACTATCTGGCCTCATGGAGCCCTTCTCAGTCACAGCCTACACTGAGTTTGACTTTCATGTGAGACAGTGAGTGTCGCTCCATCGTGATTAGCCTCATATCATGTGTAGGTCCTAGTCAAGCGTAACTAAATGACAGTGGTTGGTGCTTAATACTCCTTGGCACTATATTTATTAAAAACTTTAATAATACAAATCTCTTGTTGTAAACGTATCTAGGACCCTATTTAAATATTCCCGATTTGTGCCCTTATGTGGTTCTATCGAATCATATCCTTATAAAGGCATAAGATTTAAACCCATATTAAGTCATAGCCAATGCAGTCCAAATACGGCAAGGCTACTCCCATAGACTCCTAGAAAGCACAACGTGTTCTTAAACAAACCAAGCCTCCAGCAGCACGGGAAATCCCCCTGCTTCTGTATTGATTTGTCCTAGAACTCCTGGAGTCCTGAAAGAACTGTGAGTTCTTAGTGACGTCTTATGTCCAACCTTACGTCAAACTCGGCACCTTCCAGGTATAAATATATCGGTACAAAAGGGGGGTGGTGATGGACGGAGCCAGAAACCGGTCCTAGGATGCTTGTTTCCGGTCCATGGAAGACATGGCTTGGCAGTTCGGGCTGGACTGTTCCCATGAGGCACAGGGTCAGACTGATTTGCATATAGCCATGTCTGAAATGGGGTGGCTGAGTGGGCTAAAGAATGGTGATGGATTAAACCCAGATCAGTTGACTGGGGGTGAGTGTTTGATTTGCTCAAACGCTCCGTCCAGCATCCCCTTTTGTATCGCTAGGTATAAATATATCAGCATCTGCCTTAGCGAAACACACGGTGGTTTGGAGCAGATCAGCTATCTACTTGCCCGATGCCCTGCTGAAGCGAGTGCCGAAGGAGGCCAACCCTCCCATTGACGCACTGAAAGAGGCGCTGTCTTTTCTCCTGCCGAGAAATCCAGCTCCAGTGTTTCCCTGTCATCCTCGCGGGTTATTGGGAGATCGAGTTCTGAGAATGAGATACAAGACCTCCTTCATTCTATAAACAAGGAATGGAGCCGATTAGACCCTTAGAGAATTCTTGATTCAGATTCTTGGCAAAACAATCTTAACTCAAACTGTAGCTCACGTACTCCATCCCCACGTACTAGTCTTAGGTTAGGTACACCGGGGTAGGCGTATCTTAGAAGCACCAGTTGAGTACGTTTAGTTATGATTTTATCATTGTATGTATTTTAACCATTTTAAACACCGTATGGCTCAGAAACCATGCCATGCTTTTACAGTATTACTTTGTAATACTCCTTTTACTGTACGCACTTTACTTTATGATAAGTATTGCAATTGTGGCAACTCACTTCTCTTGCATGAGAAAGAAGACTGTTCAATAAATAACCTCTTTTATTGAAAACGCCCGTCTCTCTGTTTCTCTGCACTTCTGGTGAAACTAAGCATGCACGATTGACTGAGTGAAATAGCTATCTGTTGTTTCGGCGACTCAGGAGATATACTCCTTATTCTGGAGGGAGCAAAGTTGTCATGTTCATGCAGTTGTCAGAAACTAATCCCTTCTTGTCTATTCAGGAAAGTTAACACCTTCTTGTTTACTCGAGAAAGTTTCTAGTGACCTCTGAGCTAGCTGGCATTCATAATTAAGTCTAACATATTCAATAGAGACCTAGTCGACCTCAGTCCTACGTCTAAACTATCGTTGATGTTATTTTAATGCGCAGAGCCTATTGGGAATATAGGAACTACACTACATGGCGCCCAACGTTTGGTAAGGCAATAATTTAACGCTAGATACTAGAGTAACTCAGTCGTGCTTTTCACACAGACCCGTTTTTCCCATTAAATCTCCAATAGACGTCTGGAGTGGGTGAAAGGTTATTATCCGCCAAAACTTAGTAGGATGAGAATCCTATGTATTAGTTTTTGGTTTAGTCAACGTTGAAGGATACAGTGTTCCAAAATATTGTGCACCTAATCTTTGTTTCCTTGAAACTTGCTCTGCAAACTTTCTGTCAGCAAAATGTCGGCAGGTGAAGAGGATAAAGACAGAGAAGCGTTAGCAGCTCAACTTTTAGCGGAAGACACAAGTCTTCGGCAAGATAAACCCGGATGCTATAATCATCCCAGTCAATGTAAGGTAGAATGTAACTTACAAACTTATAAATATTGGAGTATCACCAAGAGGCGGTACAGTCATATTTGTGATAGAGGACCATGAATATCATCAGACAGAGGTATTCTATTCCTGGATAAATTTTTCCAGCAGCACATGCTGTGACACACGAGTTCCACTACTACAAAATAGATGAATCTCCAACGGAATACGTTCCTTTCAAAGACATTGAAATTCCACTAACATACCAAGAGCACCAGCTCTGGTTTAATGGCGCCCTAAAACATCAAAATCACATCACCAGACTTGGTCCACTAGGTAGACCAGGAGCCACATGGCCGATTCTAGCCGGCTATACACCACATCCTGACATTGAAAAAATGTCAAGCGGAGAACTTTTAGTTCAGCTAAAACAACTAATAAAAATACATAGACAATTGGTCCAATATGTCATGCGGACTTTAACAGTCCAACCAGCGATAAAAATTCCACAGCACACCCCTCACCAGGGGAACACAAATAAAATTACACCACAATCAGTCATTGGCAAATTACCCGCAAAATGGGAACAAATTCCGTTCTGGTTAGCTCAAAAAATTACTCAGATAGAGGCAGTATTTCCTGATACTACCCCTAATGAGAAACACAGAATTCTGACAATCTGCCTACCAATGGGGATCGCACCACATGTGGAGGACTGTGACACTTGGGGAACAGTGTTAGCTTCAATATACACAAAAACACATGGTGTTCCGTCTATGGCGGTTATACCAGACGTACTAAGACAGATTCAAAATGAATACGGTCCAGAGCCTGCTTTAAATCTAGGTATGAAATTACTGAAAGACTTTAAGCAAGTCTCGGCTATACTATTAGCCAACATAAAAGGAGAAGCAGCATCTGTGGCGATCCGCCAAAAATTTAAAGAAACAGAAATTACACACCAACCTTTTGAACTTGCCAGAATAATTGAAAAGTGCTATGAAGAATTAGGTAGAGATAGTTTGGGTGGGAAACCACTAAAACCACAACTAACTGAAAATCCTGAAAAGAGCTTTATTAAAAATAATCTCATTACTCCAAAAAAGAAGTGGGAGGGTAACAAACAAACCACTCCCAGAGAAAAACAGTTCCAGTCCAGAGGAAAGTCTCCCCAACGGAGAAATAGATCTCCAGAACGGGGGGAGGGCAGGTCTCCACAACGGGAGCCCTCTGAAAAAAGATACAACCTTAGAGATAGGGATAAATTAAGAAAACCTGACAGATATCAACATAATGATACACGTCCCTCTCGATCTTTTCAGACTTACAGTCACTCACGCCCTGGTCACCAGCAGACTCGACTACGGCAACGCACTCTACGCCGGAATAAACAAAAACCTCATCCGCAAGCTACAGAACATCCAAAAAGCCGCCGCAAGACTGGTCCTCAACCTGCCAAAACACTGCCACATCTCCCAGCACCTGCGCACACTCCACTGGCTCCCCGTCGAGGTGAGAATCACCTTTAAGTTGCTCACCCACGCACACAAGGCCCTCCAGGGCACCGGACCAGAAAGACCAGATCGGGAGGCCGCTCCTTCTCCTTCTTCGCGGCCAAAGCATGGAACGCCCTTCCGCTCCACCTCAGACAGACAACATCGCTCCCCATCTTCGCAAGAAACCTCAAAACCTGGCTCTTCGACAGACCCCCTCCTTGATGGAATGGAACCTTCAGCCCCCTCCCCCTAGCGCCTTGAGACCCTTACGGGTGAGTAGTCGCGCTTTAACAAACTCCTGATTGATTGATTGAGTTAAAAAATAAACCTACTGCACAGAGGCAGTATCCTGTTAAGAAAGAAGCTAAAAAACAAGTCAGGGAGATCTTAGATAAACTTGAATACCAGGGGGTGATTGAAACATGCACCTCACAAATGAACAATCCTTTGTTTCCTGTCTCCAAGCCAGATGATTCATATCGTCTAGTTTTGGACTACAGACACCTAAACTCTTGTTGCAAAACCTTTGCAGTACAAAACTCACACAGTGCAGCACTAATGAATAACATTGTGCGCAAAAAATATAAAACAACAATAGTTATTTCAAATGGTTTCCTAATTTCTGAAGAACTTACATTCTAAACTACGCAGAGAGGGTTAAACCACTCTACGAATTAATAAAACCTGATTTCAAACCAATTAATTGGACTCAGAAACACACCAAAATTTTAAGATCAATACAAACAGACATGTTAACTAAAACAAAGCTGCAAACACGCGCAAATTAACGCAACCTTGTAATCCGAGTCATCCCAGGAAGATGCGGATTTACATACCTGACCTCTAATGAGGGAGAAACGGTACCAATAGTTTATAAATCACACTTGTACACACAAGCTGAAATGAAATGAAGTTCTACTGAAACAATTATGACTGCGGTTCAAACTGCTGTAACAAAAGAAAGAGCTCTAGCCCAAGGGAAGAGCATATCTGTTTTAACAGCAGTATCAGCCCTTGAGGCAGTAAAAAGGCCAAGCATTCCAAATGCTATGGCATTAGATCCAGAAAGGATACAATGGCAAAATTCTCTAGCTGCAACAGACGTGATACACGCATTTGATCCCAAAATGAAAAAGCTAGAACATCTAGAATACGAACATGAATGTCCTCTGTCAATCGAAATTCTGCCTCTCGAACAGTACACCTGTGTAATCTACACAGACGCATCTGCACAACACTACGTAGTGGATAAACAAGTTTACAATGCAGCATGCGCGATTATTAAAGGTCGCTGGCGCTTCGGTAAATTTAGACCAATGGTCACTAAAACTGAATCACTCAGAAAATGTACAGCTCAGCGAGCAGAACTGCGAGTTTTAAAGATGGCGCTTGAAAATGCTGATCGCGAATTCCCCACAATAATAGTGTGCGATTCGTATTATTGCGTCCATTCTTACAATAATTTCATGCAGACCTGGATCAAAAATGGTTACAAAGATGAGATAGGTGCCAGAATAAATCAAAGGAAACTATGGGAACAGGTAATTCTTTTACATAAAGAACTACAAAAGACTCACGTGATACATACGCAGTGGCTTCAACGTGATGGCGTTCACGTTTCAGGGAATTAATTGGCTAACAGAGCCATGACGGCAGCTGTTCAACCGGTTTCTGTAGCTACAAAAAAGCGTTCTAAAAAACAAATAGATGGAGAAACCATGCTGGCAGTAAAAGCCTCATTAAAAGGCGATTATGCGGCATTACCTCTCAACTATCCACTCAACAATACATACATAATTGATGCAAACTCCGTTCCTTTTGCTCGAATCCCTGGAGTGGGGGACAGAGTAATTCCAAACACGAACTGGAGGGCTTACTTGATTCAAGAAGCACACATGGGAATGGGTCTGAGGCACCAAGAGATCTTGAAATCTCTAATAGAATTGCAATCACAATACTGGTGGCCGGGGATGAGCATGTAAATTTATAACTTTGCAAATGATTGTCAGGACTGCAATAGTGATCGCAGTTGTGAACCGGACCAGATACCAGCCCAGACACCGCTGTTAGACAGCATTAGGCTGTCTACACGCAGACATCCACACGGAAAAATGTGATCCCATAAATATTAAGACAAGATTCATTTGGATGTGGCCCCAGGGCTCGGCTGACGCCAGAACTGTTATAAAAGATTTGCGAGTCTTTATCAGCACATACGCAATTAGCATCCTACATTCTGACCAGGGTCCTGCGTTTAGCTCTCGAGCTTACAAGGAGGCCATGGCCAGCTTGGGCATTGCATTGCGGTACTCTAGTCCATTCCATCCCGAGGGAAATGCGGTAGTGGAGAGAAAAAAAGTGACATAAAGCAATCTATAACAGCGAGGGTATTAGGTTCGGGTGATGGGTGGGTCAAACATCTAATAAGTGTCCAACGTAGTCTTAACAATCTGCCAAGACATTCTCTGGGTGGAATCACTCCCTATGAACTTTTATTTGGTACTAGAATGATCATCAGTGACCTCAATTGTCAGACTTCAGTGGTGCAACAAAAAACCTTTGATATCAAAGATCGTTTGACTGTTTTACAGGACTTAAATGAAACAAGAAGAAGTCTAAGTAACATAAAACTAAAGCCAACGGCCACTGAAGAAAAACCACCTGTCCCAGCAAGACCTGTCTGGATTCCAAAGATTGAGGATCTGGTCAGAGAAAATATTGCGGTGAAGAAGGAATTTGGGCCTTATTTCAGAAAAGCAGTACCTATCTTAGCTATCATCGGAACAAGATCAGTAGTACTACCGCCCCTTGCTGGTAAAAAGGAGAACAGAGTTGTATCAATCGACCTGGTAAAACCACAATCACGTGGCCAATATTAAGTAGTAGGCCCAGTGGACTCCCAAGAAGTAGCAGAAGACCAAACCTTGCTACAATTCAAAAGGTTCAAACTGAGAGACTAATCACATTTGATAAACCTGCAGTGAATAAAAAAGGACTATGCAACAAAGCCATGGAACTTGTGTCTCTTGAAGTCCAAATTGCAACAGCTCGTCAAGAAACACCAATCTACAATGATGTAGCCTCTGACTATACAAATGCAAAGATTAATGAAAATCCGGGAGCAATTCCAACAATTGACAGAACAGCATCTGGCTACTTCATCAATTTCGATGACTTTTCAGAAGATCCAAGTGAACATGAAGAAAAGCCAGCAAATAGAACTTTCAACAGAAAAATAACTGAACTCTTTCATCAACTTGGAGAAACATATCTGAATTCACCATGGATTGAATTGTGGATTGTGTTAGGTGTACTATGGCTCATTTTAGCTTTAAGCTTGGGGAAATGTATTGATGGGAAATACAGTACAATGGACACAGCAAGTCAGAACATCAACTTGGTTCTAAAGCCTCACAGATCCTCTCACATTGAGAAACGAGAACTATCATCAGTGAACATCACAGCCATTCCTATACCTGTTGGTGTAGCATGGGATGCTATGGAATACAACATTTATGGCCCGGTTGAACTCTTGAAATATCGACATCAGTTCAAGGTTTCCTTAAGTGACTTTGTATCACCTAGTACTTTCTATGTTGATTGGGACTTTGAAAATATTAATAATATGATGTCAAATTTAGAAATGTCAGCAAAATTTAAAGAACATGATTACTTAGAAGGCTCATCAAACTAAGAAGAAATGTATTGCTATAACCATTATGGTCATCACTATTTGCATAAATCCGCTAATCCTAGAAATGTTTTTACTTATAATCAATGGGAACATTGTCCGACACCGTCAACAGGCAGCTCGAAAACATTTTATCAGAAATTCCCATACTTCTCAGGTTTTAATACAACTGATCCAGAAACGTTTTATTTTAAAATTGTAAATAAGACAGGAATGAAAAACATGTTGACAAATACTAAATTGATATATTCTACAAAATTTTATGAAAAAATGTCTACATTTGGTTTTTGAATTTTGGAAAAACAACATTGAGACAAAAACCATCTGGGGTACAAAAGACTGGCAGGTACAAGGTTTAGAATCATTATTTAGAGCCTGCATGATCCCAGAACAGATAATATTCCTGAATGACACCATTCAACATACAACCTGTCTTGGCCTAGCCAAGATAAAGGAGTTTAACAAACCGTCTATACCAAAAGCCCATACCTGACAGTAATAGCTCAACAGATGTGGAGATAGACGTATCCCATATTTTACACAAAAATAGAACTAATCCTGATTGGAAAAAATGGTTGATCTGGCTCACAGACACTAATAACTGTCAAGACAGATTCCTGAACAACAAACAGGGGTTCAGAACAGACTAGACCCAAGATATTCCCAGAGACAACATCCAGGGATAATAACATCATACAGTGTAGGAAAGCTATGCCTCAAATGGCTACAGAAATCCACACTACTTGATATTAAGCAACACTTGACTTTACTTAAAGAAGGTGCTGACTTGCGAGATTTCTTATTGGGACCTCGCAAACAGCGTCAAAAACGTTTCATATACGCCGGTATATACGCTGCTTACAACGAGGTTGGAAAGTAATGCAAATTGAAACTGCTGAAAAAATACGAGAAATTTATCATATGAATTTGGAAAAATCACTGTCTGTAGTGGACAATGGGTTAACGACTCTGTCCTCCAGAATTTATTCACTGGACAGCATTGTATCATCTGCTATTGATATAACAGAACAGGATATGCTAATGTTACAACATGGCCAGTCGCAATTACGTTCTATTGTACAGCTAGGCTGGACGTTACAAAGTCTCCGTTCAGGCTACGTGCCATGGCGTCTAATCAACACAACGTCATTATTTTCTATCTTTAACCTTACTGATAAACAAATCTCTTTGGCACAAAAAGGAGCAGACTATACGGTGCTGAGCATTGAAAAACTAGAAAAATTGCCATTGACAGTCTCTGAAAGACCCGTCATTGAATGGATAATACATGGAACCATTACAATTCCGATAACGACTTTTCAGTTTCAATATTGCCAAAAGCACATACCAGCAGGCCTGTATGAAAGGTTGGGTAAAGGTTACATCAAGTCGACCTGGAATCTACCTTATACACATAGATGTTACAGTGGGGGAAAAAAATAGGTATTTTTTAGTGGTAACAACTGTAAAAATTCACTGAGCGGCACACTTCTATGTCAAGGAATTAACTTGCATGGAGCCTGCGAAGGTTCATCAAATAAACTTTCATGCCATCTGCACGGCACCCCTATTACACGAATAGAGCCTTTTTCAGACAACTTTCCAACGGCAGTTACGTTATATTAAGTGACCGCAGCTGTTGTGGCATGGTGCCAGGAACGCCCTATCTCGGGAATGTTACATCCAGGGTCACTCGCTGTATGCAAGTATTGTATCCAAACAACAAACCAGACAAGGAGGCAACAATATGGCCTTCTCTGAATATCTCTACTATTCGAATTGATACTTTAAGCAGAATGTTAGCACCCTTTGAAGCAGTCCTGAGCATCTTCCCGAATTTCGTGCACCCTGTGTTCGGTGGCCTGTCTCTCATCTTGGGACTCGTAGCAGGAATTTTATTTTTGTTCCTTCTGCACCGATATGGCAAATTCAGCCACAGACAACACTCAGGCTACAATGGAAGAAACGTTCCTAGTGATGCGTTACAGAGACCAGATAACTAAAGTACTCGGCTTGGCTCGGCTAAGAGATCTGAATACTACCTGGATCCTTTCATTCAGACCAATCTGGCAAGATTGCATCCTACCTGTTCTACGATGCCTGCTCTGCGGAGAAGAATGCATGTTATACGCGTGTCTCACACTCCCATCAGCAGTACCTATGGATGTCGATACTTTACTTGGTTCGGTAACGGCTCATGCAACGTGTTGTCCCCAGCGGCTACCTATTCTGATGACGGCATTCGTTGAGACCTCACCATTACGATTAGGTGGCGGTGAGGTACGAGATGAAAGCGGCACACAGGTACAACCTTCTGTGACCATTGATGATCTAGACATCGATGACGGCAATGCATCACACATATGCACTATTTCTACTTTTTCAGACCTGGTCCAACTTTCACCTACTGTTGTAGACGAGTTCTTTGCCAGCCTATCTGAGTTAATGTTCTCTCCTAACAACGAGAATAATTTTTGAAAGCACGAGCACACAGCGTTCCCTGAACTCTGAATTCGGCCTTCAGTTTTGATAAACAGAACTTTAAAAAAACTGTTGCAACTATTTTTTTTTTCCCTGAAAGCGAAATTCTTTTCCCGTTCCCAAAATATTTACTTTTTTTTGGCACATGATACTCTGCTTAAAGTAGAACTATTCTTAGAGAACAAGATTTCTATTTTTGAAACTCTAGAGACAATATTTTGCATTAGCCTCTAGCACATGTACAGTATTGTATAAATATGTGATGAAATGGTCTCGACCTTCTCTTCTGTATTAAGAGCCATTTCATAAATGCAAATTTTCATGATTCATTCAGTCATCATCCCGATGTACAATATATGCATTATCTGAATGATATCCTTGCTTGAAAAACGTACAGAGATACTACTCATTTTCGTGTATATACCATTTCGAATGCATTTATGTATTTTGGGGTGGGATGGAAAACACATGCATAGTTATTTGTTTATAATTGCTTAGTATTTAGTAATGATGGACATTATACGTGGAGTGTGTTTTGTAAACGTATCTAGGACCCTATTTAAATATTCCCGATTTATGCCCTTATGTGGTTATATCGAATCATATCCTTATAAAGGGATAAGAATCATACCCATATTAAGTCATAGCCAATGCAGTCCAAATATGACAAGGCTACTCCCATAGACTCCTAGAAAGCACAACGTGTTCTTAAACAAACCAAGCCTCCAGCAGCCCGGGAATTCCCCCTGCTTCTGTATTGATTTGTCCTAGAACTCCTGGAGTCCTGAAAGAACTGCGAGTTCTTAGCGATGTCTTATGTCCAACCTTACATCAAACTCGGCACCTTCCAGGTATAAATATACCAGCATCTGCCTTAGCAAAACACAGGGTGGTTTGGAGCAGATCTACTTGCCCGACGCCCTGCTGAAGCGAGTGCCGAAGGAAGCCGACCCTCCCATTGACGCACTGAGAGAGACGCTGTCTTTTCTCCTGCCGAGAAATCCAGCTCCAGTGTTTCCCTGTCACCCTCCCGGGTTACTGGGAGATCCAGTCCTGAGAACGAGATACAAGACCTCCTTCATTCTATAAACAAGGTATGGAGCCGATTAGACCCGTAGAGAATTCTTGATCAATAAATACCCTCTTTTATTGAAAACGCCCGTCTCTCTGTTTCTCTGCACTTATGGTGAAACTAAGCATGCACGATTGACTGAGTGAAATAGCTATCTGTTGTTTCGGCAACTCTGGAGATATACTCCTTATTCTGGAGGGAGCAAAGTTGTCATGTTTATGCGGTTGTCAGAAACTAATCCCTTCTTGTCTATTCAGGAAAGTTAACACCTTCCTGTTTACTCGAGAAAGTTTCTAGTGACCTCTGAGCTAGCTGGCATTCATAATTAAGTCTAACATATTCAATAGAGACCTAGTCGACCTCAGTCCTACGTCTAAACTATCGTTTATGTTATTCCAATGCGCAGAGCCTATTGGGAATATAGGAACTACACTACACTCTGGTTCCTCTTAGTAGATTTTAGTCATTCTGTGATATTATGTTTATTAAATTATTCTCTATATGCATAAATTGGAATGCGGTTGTTACTGTGGATTTGCCTTTTAACATGTTTTTGTACTTCCGTTGTTTTCAATTAAGACTGTCCGCTCTGTTCCATAGCTCAGATTTCTCTATTGAACTCAGGTTTTAATTATTGAAGCATTAGAAACAAAATGCATCCAAACTCTTAATACAGTCAATCACTTTTTAATCCTTAAAACACCCTAAAACATATTGTTCATTCTCCCCTAATCTTAATAGGATCACTCATTTCAAAACCTCACGTGACTTCAAATTTTGAGTCAAGAGATTCACAGAAGAAGTTCAGATAACCGCCCAGAACTTGGTAAAAACACTACATACATTACTGACAAGCAGAAGCGTGCACAACATTAAAGTTATGATTACAGACACGGTGTGAGTTATATAATATCTAACTGAGTCAACAGTTAATTGTATATCATTTAATAATGTGGAAGGCCTCAAAATATTCTGGGTAGTTCTGCAACTAATCGTCCACAGCTTATACATTTCCATTCTACATACGATCTGCTTATAGCAGTGTATGACATGCATTTAACATGGGCATGTGCACAAATATTGAAAGGGGTATAATAGTTTCTGAACAGAAACTTTGAGATTTTACCAAGACATTTTTCAGATACAGGCTTTATGTTCAGTCACAGCCTACTTAGAAATGTGTCTCTGCAACTCAAATCACTTGCACTCCTCTTTTACCTTGTTTAACATGAAGTTCTCAATACACCCATAACTTTAGAAGTAGTTAAACAATCCACCATAAACATTTTGCCATGCAGCGGTATACTTGGCTTCAGGGTTTATGCTGTGTATGATTATAGTCCCTTTATTACTAACATATGTTTTTTAAAAATCATGTAAAAGGTTTATTGAGTAATGAGAATTATAGTGATAAGAATGATTTCATTATTGAGGCCATCACTGATGTCATTAATGATGTTGTTGGAAATGGGGGTCTCTACTTGGCAATGGTTTGCACCTTTGACCAAATAGGAACCCTTCTTCCTTTCCTGGGTAAGGGGGATACACTTCTAAAAAAAACTGCTCCTCCCTTGGTAGCTTGGCACGAGCAGATAGGCTTATATCAGAATTACTGTGTAAAGCATTTGTGCATGCACACAGTAACACGTTGACAATGGACACCACACCAGTTTAGAAAAATAAGCAAAACTTTATCTAAAGCAACAAGACCAAAAATACCAAAAAAATCTAACATACATTAGTATAAAAATAGTTACTTTGCAAGATAACCTTCAATTTTCAAGAATATCTGAAAAACACAATTCTTCTGAGTCGCTGAAAATGACAGAGCCTAACAGTTCCAGCCGATCATGTCAGTACGGGCCAGCTAAGGCATCGACAGCATGTAGGCAATACCTTGCGGTTGAGGCTGATCCCGTTGCTACAAGTTGATCGGGGCAACTGTCACGGTTGGGATGTGAAGTGTGAGTAATGAGAATTATAGTGATATGAATGATGTCATCATTGATGCCATCACTGATGTCATTAATGATTTTGTTAGAAATGGGGGTCTCTAGTTGGCAATCGTTTGCACCTTTGTCCAAGTAGGGACCCTTCTTCCTAGTATGGGTAAGGGGGATACACTTCTAAAAAAAACTGCTCCTCCCTTGGTAGCTTGGCACGAGCAAACAGGCTTATCTCAGAGGCAGTGTGTAAAGCATTTGTGCATGCATACAGTGACACAGTGAAAACACTACAAATGGACACAACACCAGTTTAGAAAAATAAGCAAAATGCTATCTAAACCAACAAGACCAAAAAAAAAAAAACATCTAACATACAATACTATAAAAATAGTTACTTTGCAAGATAACCTTCCATTTGCAAGAAACACTGAAAAACATAATTCTTCCGAGTCGCTGAAAACTACAGAGTCTAGCAGTACCAGCCGACCACGTCAGTAGGGGCCAGTAAAAGCATCAACAGACTTGTAGACAATACCTTCCTGTTGCAGCTGATCCCGTTGCTACGAGTCGGTCGGGCACTTTTCGCAGTTGCAATGTAAAGTGGAAGCGGTGCAGCATGCGGTGCCCTCACACCGTGGTGCAGGCAGTGGCTCGGTGACTGTTGCCCAACGGTGAGGACAAGGCTTACGATGCAGAGAAAGGTGGTGCTCGATGTGGTACTGGCAGGTCACATAGCCGGTCCGTGTTCGAGTCGGGCATCAACAGTGTGTCGGTCATGTCCGGGCAAAGTGTAGTGAGGCGGTGCGGAGTGCGGTGCCTACAGGATGCGGTTCATGCAACAGCTCTGTGACGGTCGCCCAGCGGCATCGCTGAGACCAAGAATGCAGTGTGGTGCCCCCTGCTTTGCTTTCAGGACACGGAACCAGCCACGGACTCGGTGACACAGTCAGCTGCTCTTTTCTTCTGCGGTGACTGAAACCAGCGGTTCCAGAGACGCTGTACAGAAGGATGGTGAAGTCTTTGCTGTTCCTGAGACTTTTTGAACAGAGGGCAAGCTCTACATCAAACCCTTGGAGATACCTTGTCAAGCAGGACACATACACAGTTTCTCTCTGTGGTAGAAACAGCTACTGCAGGCCAACCAAACCAGGATCCAAAACAGGAGGCCAAAAAGCAAAATGTCTGTGTGTAAATCCACTGGAAAATTCAGATCTAACAGATGTGATTTGAGATGTCATCAGTGAAGTCATCAATGTTATGTTATGCTATTTGATGTGTATTTGTATAGTACTCAGCTCACCCGGGAAGGCATCCTAAGGTTGAAGCAGGAGGTGTATAGTCCAAGCCAAGGTAAGGGCTAGGTGAAGAGCTAGGTCATTACTTACTTCTGGAATTCAAGAACTTAGGAGGTGGCTCAGAAGTGCAGGGACCACCTTTACCAGGCTTAAAAAGCAAGGTAAAAGAAGGCACAACTGCCAGGAGCTGGAGTTCTACTAAGGCAGTATGACAAGTGGGCCAGCCTTTGAGACACAGTTTTTTAAATTTCCGTATGCAGGTTGTGATTTTTAAAGGGCTGATATTGATTGCATTCAAGGAGGTTACAGCTACCCTGCAAGTGTGCGTATAGCATATTTCTGATCCTGTCTTTGTGGCCCATTGGGCTGTTCAAACCAAAGTGTTGGGGTGACATTTTTTCCACCTAGCCCTGAATAGGCCATTAAGCATAAGGTTGAAATGCTTCGCCCCACACCCCCTAGGATCTACGTCAAGCAGGAAGAAACAACAGAGAAATCAAATCTTGTTATAGACCAATGTTTGAGTTATAGCTGTATACAATTGATTTGTGTACGTTTTGAGCAGGTCTATAGTCACTTGCCATTTATACCTAGAGATGGCAATTCTTTATGGCCTTTCAACAATGGTGTATTGTCTTTCATTGTGTCCCAATGCTCACCTGTATTCAAATGTTTTTGTCTGTGACACTAATTGCTTTAGATGTATAGCGGTAATTACATATGAAAATCTTGTTGTAATGTATACAAATAACATCAAATAAGTAATACTGGTTATGTGAATGCAAGTCTAGTGTCATTGCCTTTGTTGTTTGTGGTGGACAATGCCTCTTGCGATGTGGGGATTTTGTTATTGAATACACAGAATGTATTCCTGAAGGGTGTTTTCAGTCCGACTGAGGCTACAAATAACAAGTTTTCCCTCTTTGTGAAATTTAATATAACTATCCTGCAAGAGCTTTTTCTTGTTTCTTTTGTGATTTGAGATTTGAGATGTCTTCAGTGATGTTATCAATGTTATGTTATGCTATCATATGTGCATTTGTATAGCACGCAACCCACCCGGGAAGGTATCCTAGCACTGAAGCAGGAGATGTATGGTGAGAGCCATGGTCATGGCTAGGGTGAAGAGCTAGGTGTTCACTTTCTTCTGGAATTCAAGTACTGAGCAGGCAGTTCAGATGTTCACGGACAGACTGCTCCAGGCTGTAGCAGCAAGGTAAGAGAAGGCACAACTGCCAGAATCTGGTTCTGCGTATGCAGGGGGTGTAAATGTCTATGAGTCTGGCTATGCAGAGGTGCCTGGTAGGCTTCTCAATCAATTATGTAATTTAACGTGAGGCACAAGTTAAAATTAGTCGTTTTTACTACAACTGAAGAATGTGGTTAATCTGTTCTGTTGTGCCCAACCGTTTGCAAGTAACCAATGTGACCTGCACCATTTTTATTGTTTTCTCCAGAAGCCAAAACATTTATGCAGTGCTTTCATTATGCAGCGAAATACCATGCTGCACCTGTGAGATCCAACCAGCCAATGATAGAGTGCCACCGCCTCTCCCACAATGCCTTTACTTCCTTTTCCAGGTTCCGCAGTAGTACAACGGAACCCAGACATTTTACAAAAAGTTTTGATAACTATGAAGGTGTCATTTAAATTTAATTTTGATGCAAGGGGATTCCTGGTGGTACAAAATAGCTTTGATCTTTTGAAGCTTTTTCTTAGAATTTCTACATTTATAGGAGACAATATACTGCTGTACCTGAAAATGATACTGATGAATCTGTGACACAGTAAAACCAAATCTGCTTGCTTTGATTACACTGTATTGATGTATTTTGAAGATGTTCCCACCCCATTGCCCTCATTAGGTATTTGCACTTGAGTGTGTCCACATCTTGTGCATCCTCATGTTTTTTTTTTCTGTGACATTTTTCTTTTCTGGGATAGTATTTATCCAAACAAATCAGAAAACATGGCTACTAGCGCACAGCAGGCAGTGAGGAGGTGAAGAGCCTCAGCACTAGGAGCAACAGGTGAGGTGCTGTCTGCAAACTATCACATAACAATTCTTCTTTATTCGACCTGCAGAAAAGAAAGTGTCGGCAAAAGTGGTGACATGCAACCTATCATTAAGCTATTATGCTACTCTCCAAGATATCTAGATTTTAGTCTCTCACTGCACTGGTGGGCATGTGTTTGTTTGTGTCAAATGCAAAGATTAAATGAGGATAAACTCTGAAATATTTCAGTTAATGATATTGCTTTGTGATTTAATAGTGTGAATTTCTGTTAATTGCATTTAGTAAAATAATGGTATTCTTTCTATTACATTTCTTCATAGCATTTGTATACAACCTCTGTTTTCAATCCTCTATGCATCTCGGACAGAATTGTCCTTCATTCGGAGTAGGAATCAGTCCCAGATTAATCTGTTATTAATAAATCAACCATCTATTAAACAACAATATTCACAATACATACAGGAAACGAAACACAACCTAATCACTGACATAAAAATATTGAACGACAAAATATAGTTAAATAAACACTAACCCCCACATGCATCAACCTATTTAGGAAGTGCAAACGGTGCGAATCGGTAAATTCGGTCGTTTGCACTTCCTAAATACGTTTTTGGGATGCATGAAACAGAGTGCCATATTTCGCTATTTTTTGCATTTCTTAAAAATGCAAATGCAATTAAGGAATCGCACTTGTGCGATTCCTTAATTGCAATGCATCATTTTTAAAAAAATTGCGATTTTTGAAATTGGAAGTGCAAATTAACACGAGGTTGACCCTCGTGTTAATTTGCAAAAATTTATAAAAAAGCAAAAAATGCATTTTTTAAACTTGCATGTTACAGACACACATGTCCTTAGGACATGTGTGTGTGAAACATGCACTTGAAAATACATTTCAGGGGTGCAGGGGGGGGTCCTTTGGACCCCCCTCTGCACCCTTGCAATGCATCAACAAATTGCGAGTGCAAAAAAAAAAATGCAAAACGGCATTGATTCCTATGGGCCTCTAGGCCCATAGGAATCAATGTAATGCCATTCCTTAATTGCGATTCGCAATTAAGGAATCGCAATTTCCGAAAATTAAGAAATCCTAAAAACTTTTAGGATTTCTTGATGCATAGGATTTTGCATTTCCTAAATAGCGATTCCTTAATTTTCGCTATTTAAGAAATGCAAAATCCTAGATTGATGCATGTGGGGGTAAATATAATAAAAAATGTAATAGACAACAATAATATAATATAAATTGAATTCAAATAATACTTATAGAAATAAACACACATTACAAATATTAATAGGCATTTTCCATATGTATGCAAAAACAAAAAAGCTTGCCAGAACTAAACATTCAGCGAATCAAATGTAAAAGAAGAACAGCCATCCTCTAGAAACAAGCTAGATGCAAGAAATTAGTTGCAAAGGATGTTAGTCATTACAAGTAATACGCCACAACTTTCTCCTGTCTGGGAAGATAGTCCTCCACTGCTGTACTTGACTCTCTCAAGGTAGTTTAATGTATACATGGCACCTTTAGCAGAGGTTGTAGCCCCCTTTGGAATCCAGCTGATAAGCTATGCTGACGATACTCAGTTAGTAGTCTCCCTAAATCGAGTGGAACCCCTTCCAACTAATCTCTGCAGCTGCCTGGAGGCGGTTGCGGAATGGATGGATGCGTCCCATCTGAAGTTGAACGGGGGAAAACTGAGTTGATGCTGCTGGGAAGGAAGGCCACCTTTAACAACACCATCATGTGGCCCCCCTGCATGGGTCCTGGGCCCATTCCAAAATCTGAGATAAAAAGCCTCGGCTTCTGGCTTGACATGGAATTGTCTTTCAAAATCCAGGCAAGAAAGACAGTAGCCACCTGCTTCGGCCTAACCAAAACAATCCCAAAAATCCTCCCCCAGTTACCCGAAGCTGCTAAGAAAACCATAGTCCAGTCTCTCATTCTATCAAGGCTGGACTATGGGAACGCACTCTATCTAGGCGCCCCCATCTCAGTCATCCGACAACTTCAGATTGCCCAGAACTTCGCAGCAAGGCTACTTACCGGAACCAGTCACCGTATATCAGCTGCACCGTCACTTAGGATCTTGCATTGGCTCCCTATAAAGGAGCGGGTACATTTTAAATCTCTCTGTCTGGTCCACAAAACTCTTTATGGGAATGGTCCCCCCATCTTAAATGACATGGTCATACCATATATACCATCTAGGGATCTTCGTTCAAAACAGCAAAATCTTCTCTCAATCCCTAGGACCAACAGAGCCCGAACAGGGGACCGCCTCTTCTCGCGTAATGCGGCTAGCTTGTGGAACGCTCTTCCTCTTCCACTCCGTCTAGAGCCCAGTCTGCCTGTCTTTCGGAAAAAGCTAAAAACTGCTCTGTTCCCTAAGATATAGATAATCTGGTTCAGCATATTCTAGATCCTCACTTCTTTTCATTCTTATCCCTTCTGTTTAACTATCAAGCGCTGGGATGCTTCCGAGTAGCCATGCGCTATAGAAGAACCTTTTCAATTCAATTCAATTAGTGAAGCAGAGCAGTTCAAAGCCTACTCTGGGAAGGTGGTGTGAGATGCTACCCCAAGGTGGTTGGTACACAACACCCAATAAATCATTGTACAGTCAGTACATTTTCTTATTGGAATGGAAAGTACGTTATATCATACACACTATTAAATATGCATTAATGTGCATTGATTTGCAAGTGTGTGCATTCAGGTAGATGGAAGTCCCTCAGGTGAAACCCTCATAACACGTTTTGAACCCTATAACCACCATACCTCCACCTATACTAGACAAAATGCAAGGAGATGAAATTATCAAGGGGACGGCCTACTGGTTTTATCAGGATGTCACCATATAACTAAAAGCAGAACTATGGCACAATAAAACAATACAACACAGCTGAAATGAATAGGGATTTGTTAAAGCCTGTCTTCACTCACCGTTAACTTTGGGGTTATCAACAAAGCATTTCAAAATATGTCAATGACCGCCATTAAAAAATGTAATTCTTGACTGTTAACGTTTCTTTAAAATCATATACCATTGCATTGTCAAAATTGTTATTTTCAATAAAGCATTTTTGAAATAATTCAATGTCTTTTGTTTTATTTAAACCTGCTGCCACTGCAGCTCTAGACCCAACCAACAGTGGTGACTGTACACCAATCATGGGTGCAATAGCAGTGGTTCCAACAACACTTTAAAATCGATGGGAACCTGTCCAGGGGTCATAAACACAACCCCTGGCAGAGTTATGGCAATTTTTGGCGGCAACGTCTTAGGGGCTGCTGCACTTTATACAGCCCCCCAAAACTCTGTCTGAAGTCTGAAGATGCTGGTTGTGTCCCTGCTCTTCTGGGGTACCACAGACATGCAAATGTCTGGCCTCTTGCTGAGGCTTATGGGGCACTACCGAGACCATGAATAAAAAGTGCTGAAATGCTTTTATTTCAAGATACCTCTTGCCATTACCATTTTCATAGCAGAAATTCCTACCCCTTTTTATGCAGCACCCAGTATGTGTCTGCATGTGTGGCAATGCTGGGAGGCCACAAACGTGTGGTTCTGCTTGCTCCCCATTTGACTGGCACTACTATGTGTTAGTGGGGGAGCCCTCATGATAATTTTCTCCTGCCCTCCTGGAGTGTGAGTGGGAATTACTACAGGGTGCAACTGCATGAGCTCTAACAACCAGGATCATTTTCTACACTACTCCTCTACATTTTACTTTTTTTTTGGAGTGTTGATAAAAGCTCTGGCTGCTGGACCTATTCTCTGCCTGGGCTTCTGATACTCTCTCATGCTTGAGAGGGCATCTTCCATGGTTCCCCATAGCCAACAAGCAGAACACCTTCCTTCCAAACTGCTTTGGCCGTCTTGCAGGGCACCTGTGCATCAGCAGCCGAGTCAGTGCCTAGTCCACAGAAGTCCCAAAGAAATCATTGAGGATCCTGCAGCAGGTCCATAACTTCCAACTGTCTCTCATAGGGGCATACGAGGCCAGCATTACTGCCCCAGATAGCCAGTTAATTCAAATACCTTCAGTCTATCTTCTCAGTAGGGTCAGGTGGCTACTTCTTCCAGCTGGGTATTATTTTGCAGTTGTTGCTCCCAGGTCTAGTGTCTTCTCAAGGTTCTCTTCCTTGGGCAGGGGTTTATTAGTGGGATGGAATGTTCTGGAGGTTCAGCAATTCTGCCCAATCCTAGGGTGGCACATCATCGCTCCATCCCTGTCCTGACCCTATGGGTCATTTTAAGATCGCACATTTAAATGGGCTATGAAAAGATCTCCCGTGTGGGTCTCGGCCCTGCCTCAATTGACACAGATGCGTGATCCCTTCTTACAAAAAACTTTAAAGGGAAGCCCCTCCTGTGTTTGAATCAAGAGGTCAGGCCTTCCTTGTTTGCTTATTTAGGCTTGGGCTTGGTTAGACCAGGTGTGAAGAGGTTAGTAGATTTTCCCCTCACCCTTTCATTTCCCAGGAACTACGCCAAGCACTGTTAATGGCTCTATTATGTGGGGAGGTCTTTGATCCTCCTTCTGGCCAGCAGAGGAATTTGGATCAGTAATGGGTCAAAGTCCTGGAATCTGATTATAGTGGAGCCACGGATAAAGGAAAATTCTCAAAGCTCCATTACAAGTGCAATTATCACAAACGTGACAGTGGATTAGCACTCAGGGAGCAGAATTATTTATGGGAAAACTCTGCGGTGATGTAGATTTCGTCCATTTGATATAACAGTGAGCACACAGCCTTTTATGTACAGACTACAGACCTACACTATGCATACCCGCTCAAATTAGGAGGCCTACGGCAGGTCAGCATCAATCCCTGAAGGGTCCCTACAGCGAAGGGGTACCTGTCGACAAGTACTGGGCTGCGTTTGGCGTTAGTCTCTCATACTCAGTCCACACATGTGTGCACATGCATGTGTTGACTTGTTCATGTGTAACCAACCCAGGGCCTCTTACCTCAGATCAGCAGCAGTAGCCTTATTATATTAAAAGACAGGTAATGATGGTTAGTACTTTGAGTCCTTTTCCACATAATTTACTGTGAGTGAATCTTGGTTGGTGAGACTCACTCACAGTAAAAGTCCAAAACGAGGTAGTCCCAAAAAACAATATTCAGGAGGATTACATTGGCAGCACCCACTTCCTACAGAAGAAAACAGGAAAATTAACCAAACTGCTGCACTGAAAACCGCTGTACCAGAATAGTGTGACCCTCTGTTGCAAACAAAAGCCCCAGGGAACAACTGTATCAAAAACAAGAGGAAAGCATCTTAATCTCCACAATGGTCAGATATAAATAAATAAAGAGTAAGGTAAAACAACACTGAAACCAATTTTATTCCAAACTATACATCTTAACTAATGTAATTCTAATTTATATATTCTCAGTGCATACAAAAATACTGACATAAATACCAACCATTAAGAAAGAAAGAAGCCTGAAAATTGATGGGAAACATAACCAACAGAAAAGACACAAAGAAAATGTAGAAAAAATAATTCATAAACTTCGAATTCAAATTTAGGATTAAAATTCCTAACATCAAAAATACCTAACTATTAAAATATATTTAGTAATATATCAAGCAAAAATATACAAGGAGAAATTATTTAAAACAATTTCATCACATATATAAACCATGAAAAAAAGATGAAAACTGAAAACAAGTACTAGAAAAACCATTTCAGAAAATACAACCAACATGACCAAAAAAGCCAAGAAAATTATAGTGTTGTATATAATTAATATTATCATTATAAAAATTATTATCATTTTAAATACCAATTACAATGTAATATGATATGAAATATTTTTCAACATTCTAATCATCCACAGATCCCACAATTTCAGAAACAGCTGTATATAACATCCCAGAAAGGAGAACCATCCTTGAGGTAGATGAGCTGCACTAAGGAAAGAAGCACTAATGAAAAAAATGTTTTGGAAATTCACATTTCCTGTCTGCAAACACGCTGCAAAAAAGCAGATATGGGTAACCTGATTTTAAGAAATATTTGGAAAGCTTCCAACAGCAAGAAACATGTAGAATGTTTTGGAAAAATTAAGAAGATGTTAAAATGCCCAAATTGAGCTACAGCAAAAAAAACTGAATATTGGCCATTGGAATCTTTCTTCCAAGTATGTATCCCTAAATTAAAAGGAATTAATGCTCTGAGTCTCGTTAATCTGAAATAAAAAAGTGGAAGTATACTCAGGACGATGTCCTTCTCCCATGCTTAGCTAATCCTTGAATTATTAGAGGAAAGGAGAAGAATCTATTTGCAATATGTGGTCAAATGAGAAATATCAATTTCAATCTATCAATCAATTAATACTTTTTTTTGGCAGCAGTGCCATGAAAGTGTTTACAAATATGTACAGATGAATGAATAAATATAATAGTTAAAACAAAATGTGAAACATACAGTCATGGGAATGTTTGTCCACAAAATTGCAGTCACAGATAGATTTTCAGCTTGTGTTGCGTTTCATTCAGAATTTTAAGAGCCCAGTAACAAGGCTTTGCCCATAATTGCGAATGCTAACAATAACAGTGACATAACTCTGGGCCTGTTTGGTCTTCCATGGATGTTATCTTGTATGATGATTAAAACCGAAGGGGCTTATTTATGAGAGACTTGCACCGCCAGAGCGTTACCTTTTGTAATGCTCAGGCTAGATAAGCCTCTCACTCATATCTATGGGTCCACACAAAGCCACTCATTGATATGGAGTCAGACAAAGCAACACAAGTTGCTGCATTGACCTACTCTGTGCCAATGAGGTATTCCATGGACGTTGCAGTGAGTCTTCCCACGCAACACGCATGAATTTCTATGCCGTCTCACATCTACTTAATCACATAAACCTGAGGCAGCTCCAAAACCTTATGCCTCTCCAGAGCAGGCTTAACTAAGGGAAATATTTGTATTTCTCCCTTTTTTCTTTCTCTCTTCATGCATGCTGAATTCTGCACCACACATAGAAAGAGAAAAGGGCCTCTTGGGATAGTTTATGTGCTCGAAGGTGCCTTTTTCTGCACAAAAACTATGCTACTTGCAACAGAAGCACCCTTGCACTATGGTGCAAGAATGACTACATTGGCGCTAGGCAGCAAATTGTGCACCTGTGCAGGGACAAAGGATATGAATGCACTGTATTTCATAAATACAGTGAATTTCTGCCCTTTTACATTGGTGTAGGGTAGCACAGCAAGAAAACGGTGGTGCTGCCCTAAGCCAATTCACTATAAATTAGGCTATAAATTTAATATCATAAATCCTAATATATAAAATGCTGTACAAGGTAACCACCACAAATTAGTTATTCACAGCAAGTCTAGAGGGCAACAATTTTAAACATTGCTACTCATTTATCATTCGACCATTTTGAGCCTTACTTCTCATAATCCACATGCACTCCAAGAATTTAGCTACGGAGCAAGCATAAAAAGGACTAGAATCGGATTTTTGTATCCTCAGTGCAGATTTATAATAACGCTTACCCAGTTGCCTATAGACCAGCTTGATCCACCTCGAATGCTGGCCAGAATATACACAGCAAGCAAAAAGGGCATGTGCTATGGTTTCATTTGCATATTTGCATATTTGCATCCAGGGCAACTAATAGAAGCTGCACGATTCACTAATAATTGTGTAGAGAGTTGAAAAATCAAAATTGAATGTACAATTTCCTGTCCACAGGGACTGTGATAAAATCCCAGTAAAGTCCTAGTAGACTTAAAGTCTAAGAACGTATTTGTCAAGGACCCACTGAGGGGAGATTCTATCTCGATGTGCGCTACCCAGGCCTAATAGCATTTCTTCAATTGGGCCTTCGAGGGAAAGAGTTCTGGGAGAGTAATATTCCACACTGCTTGCAAACCCAGAGACGTTAGCAACTTCTTAATGTTGCTAAGCCACGACATTTTATGTAAACTATTGGTTTTAACTAGTTCCTGGAATGCTTAGGCACAGGGAGTTAATTCTTGGGTGGACAATATCCTCTTCCAATATAGTAGTGGGTGAAGCCTAGCTTTATCTCTCAATGGATTTTCTACCCATATCAAGTTTTAAGGGGTAAATTGGGGTTTTAGGTGGCAAATGCCCTAGTTTTCTTAGAATAATATATATTCCATCGCTGCAATAATAAGGAAACTCCAGCGTTTGTCTCCATATAGGGCCGTCCCTACAGCCTACGAATCATAGATCTGAAGTGAAGCTGCCACCGGCTTGCTGTGGAGGAGTGTGGCTCAATGGTTAGAGCGGCAGACCCTGATGCAGAGTTCTGGCCAGGGGCCAGGGTTCGATTCCTGCCTCGGCGGGGTCTCCGGCTCAATTTTCTCGGACCTGTTAATTCTCGCCTCGGTGCCTATTCTAATCACGGGCCCCACGCTGCAACTCTGGGCAATAGCTTGCTTAGCCTCCACACCGACCCCAACAGCGCTAAGGATGCCTGGCTTCACCCTGGGGGTGCCCAGGAGAGGACACTTCACAGGGAAACCCAGGAGGGGTTCCACAGCGGTATGAGTATCAGCGCCTGGAAGCCGAATAGGCGACACCGCAAGGTGACCGTCTGGTGACAGTGCGCTCTATAAGTACCATTCGATATGGGGGTGGGATGCACACGTTTTATTTCAACTTTCTATTTACTTTTGCTGTTCGAACTTATCCGCTTTTTCCTTTAACTGCGTGCAGAATGGTAGGTGCCAACCCGTTATGACACCAAAAATGAAACTCCATATAATAGCGGGGGCGTAGATACGCCCCCAACCACGTGTGGATGAGTACTTCAAATAAATGTGGAAAAAGATGAAAAGAAGAAAGTATATAAAGAATACACTGAGGACTAAAAGAGAAAGGATATAGGCCGAAATGGCGGAATCAAGCTGTGCGAGTGGTTGGGGGCGTATCTACGCCCCCGCTATTATATGGACTCTATAAGTACCATGACATTTACATTTACATTTGCTGGTGGATGAGCTATGCTCTTTCAACACAGCACCAACAATTTACCTATGCTTTATGACAATTTTACCTTTGTGAGGCTGCCATGTCATGTTTGCTGCCATTTTGATTCCTAGATACTCAAAGGTGTCCACTCCCTCAAGAACCTCTCCACCTAAAAAAGCTTCCCCCTATATGACTTATGCAGGTTTATCGACATATACTTTTTTTTTGTACTTTTTTTTTTTTTTTTTTTAAAAGACCTTTATTGTTCAAGTTACATATACACAGCCTTGTGCCTACAACCCTCTGCCAGGGCCGGCTGCAATCAGTGTACCAGGTAAAACAAGTAAAGCCAGTAAGAATCGACACTAGCGTTAGAGTGCATATTATGAATACTCTACTCAGGAAGGCACAATAGACGATTGCATCAAAAATGTACATAGTTCACCAGAAGGCTTGGCCGTAACGTCCTGAGAGGATCTCGGTCTCTTTCAATGTAGTGAAGAACCAAACTCAACAATTCCTTAAAACCTAAACTACCCCCCACCCCCCAACCCTGGTCCTCGTGAGTAGTCCCAACCTGTAAAATAAATCGTCGTTAAGGTAATTCTCCCGCTGACAACAGGTAAGTAGCAACCCAGGCCGGCAGTTGCTGAAAGACCTACACACAGTGAGTCAAAGAGCAGTGGTAAGGAACAATACAGGCATTAGATCCATTGTCCAGCTACGATGTCATGAAGACCCCAATGGCTTCCGGTACTCAAAGACATTGTGCAGGTCAGCCGATACACGCTCCCTCATTCACAACTCAGTCGGATTCAGCACCTCCTTCAGGAGAGGCAGCCCTCGCATTGCTCTCACTGTCAGAATCATCCAGGGAGAGCATATAGAGCGTAAATGGAGTCCATATATCCCGTGGTCTTGTCGCCTCAGGGAGCCCCTCATAGTAACAATTAAGCTGATCTCTACAGTAGGCTAGATCAGTCAGCCACAGCCGTGCTTCAGGCGCTCTCCTCCCCCCCCAACAAAGCGCCACTCTGCGCTTGGCCAACTGGAGCGCCAACACCACAAATCGCCTAAACTTAACCGACACACCGGAGACAATACCCAACAGGCAAACGCGCACATCTAACGCAACCGCAGTCGATGTCATAGCCGTAAGCATCTCAGTCACCGCTTTCCAGAAGTCATACACTCGCGAACATCCCCAGGCCAGGTGCACAAAATCAGCGCCATCCTCACCGCATCTAACACAGCAGGCAGATTCACGAAGTCCAAACCTAGCCAGTTGGACCGGCGTGTAGTACCACTGATGTATGTACTTAAAATGCAAAAGCCTAAAATTACCATTGATCATGTACCCTCCAGTCAACGTACAGCACTCAGTCCAGTCAACATCACTCAAAGGTTCAGGAAGACTACTATCCCATCTGGCTCTAGCCTGGATCGCACCCCCCCCCTCATCTTCCTGCGCCGCCCGGTATAATCTAGATAGCAACTTGGACCTATCCGTGGTGGTGTATAGCAACTGTAAAGCCCCAAGTGTCTGCGGTTCTCCCGGGTATGTCGGATACAGAGTGTGCACCGCAGCCCGAAGCCTAACATATATGAAGGTAGCCATAGTGGCGTTAGTGGAGCGGCCCGTCATGACCTGCAGGGGAATAAACGATGCGCCAGGGAACAGGTCCCCCATGGTTTGAAGCCCAGCGTCCCTCAGAACCTGCAGTCCCATCGTCTCATTAGACACCGAAATGCCCGAATGATATAGCAGCGGCATGGCCGGCGCATACAATGGCAGCCTGTCTGCCCGCCTGCCCAGTTCCTCCCAGGCCTTCGCCGTGATTCCTACAGTGTCGACCTCCCCCTTTTCAAACACCGAATGGTCATTAACAATTTTGGCCCTCAGTGGATATGGTAAAACTGCACTGGCCTCTAGAGCCACATGCGGCGTGTACGGAGGGGCACACAGCCAGTAAATCGCAAAATGAGCCTGTGCGCAGAGATAATAAAGCTTCATGTCCGGCACGGTGAATCCCCCTAATTCATACGGTTTGGTCAGTACCTCCCATGACACCCGAGGCTTCTTACCCGCCCAGGTGAGAGTTATTAGTAGTGACCGCAGTCTGGCAAAGAAGGGTGATTTCAGGGGAACGGGAACATTTACAAAAAGATAAAGAAATTTTGGCAGAACTACCATTTTTATTAAGGACACTCTATCTGCCAGCGTCAGAGGAAGCCGCGTCCATCGTGCCACCTGATCCTCCAGCTTGGAGACAGCCACACCATAATTAGCCCTAATAATTTCTTGAGGATCCCTGTGAACCCAGACACCAAGATAACGAACCGACTCAGTCGCCCATTCCAAGGGGAATTCCAACGGGACCCGACACGTAACATCCGTAAGAGGCAGCACAAAGGACTTGTCCCAATTGATGGTCAGTCCAGAGTGGCGACCAAACTTGATGAATTCCCGGAGTATGTTTTCGAGGTACGTCGCCGGTTCACGAACATAGAGAACCATATCGTCAGCATACATCGACACTGCCAGAGAGCGTAGAGGAAACTTCAACGCCGCCTCCGCATATTTCTGCCGCAGAATACAGGCTAGTGGTTCCATCATGATGGCAAAAAGTAGGGGTGAGAGCGGGCAGCCCTGCCTCGTCCCCCGTTGTATCAGAAAAGAGGAAGAAACATGACCGTTAACCCTCACCCTAGCCGTGGGCTCAGTATATAAGAGTGCAATTAATGAAGTGAAAAAGAATGGTACCCCCATCCGGTGTAACACCGCCATCATATACTTCCATGCTACTGAGTCAAAGGCCTTGGCGGCGTCAAGCATGACCGCCACCGCAGCCAATTCCGGTTGGAGGAGATGGAGCACAGCAAAAAGCGCCCTTAGATTATGTGTAGTCGACCTAAGAGGGACAAACCCTGACTGATCCGGCAATACCATAATGGGGAGAATCAATTGCAGTCTCGTGGCTAAGACTTTGGCAATAATTTTCACGTCGGTGTTCATGAGCGACAGGGGGCGGTACGATTCACATTTATTCAGGGGCTTCCCCGGTTTAGGCAACGCCACCAGCAACACCTCTCTCATAGTCTCTGGGAGCCGGCCACATTCCTTCGCCTCCTCCAAGACCCTTGCTAGCTGCGGGATCAACAACTCCGCATATTCCTTATAGAATTCGGAGGTTAGGCCATCAGTGCCCGGCGCCTTCTCGTTCGGTAAAGCAGCAATCGCTTCTCTAAACTCAGCCTCAGTGATGGGATGCGTCAGAAATTCTTGTTGCCCTCTGGACAACCATACCAGAGCTATGTCTTCAAAGTACTCATTCACTTCCTCCTCATCTGCCGTGTCCCTGTGCTCATAAAGTTTTGCATAATGTGTCGCGAAGCAATTCAGAATGCCCTCCGAACTCGTCACCACATCCCCATGATCATCAAGCTCCTGCACAGAACAGTACCGCGCCCAGGGTTCCCTGATCCTGTCCGCTAGGCCCTTCCCCGGCCTACCTCCCTCCCCATAATATCTGGTCATGGAACGCTTGGATAGGAATTTCACCTCTTGCTCCGCCAAATCATTATATTCAGTGACTTTCGTCCTGATCGCAGCCAATACTGCAGCCTCGGCACCGAGCTCCAGGCGACGCTCCAGAACCGCCAACTCCTTTTCCAGTCTGGCCATAGAACCCCGCAGGGACGTCAGCACACCAGATCTCAGGCCAATGCATGCTCCCCTTATCGTCACTTTGAATGCCTCCCACACAACACTCATAGTGTCGACAGATCCCACATTTTGCACAAAGAACTCCTCAATAATCTGACGCAGACTCTCACGCAACACTTGATCAGACAACACACCAGGGGAGAAACGCCACGTGAAAGGAGCGGGGGCAAACATAGGCAGTTTCATCACCAACTTCACAGGCGCATGATCGGAGAGAGTGCGGGGAAGGTGGTCGACATCTGTCACCCATCCATGTACATCCCGAGTCACCAGCCAGTAATCCAACCGTGACCACGTATCATGCGCCGATGTGTAACACGTGCCCTCTCGCCTAATCGGGTTCCTCATTCTCCAGACATCCAATAGTCCCAAGCCATGCATGCCCTCACATACCGCAGCCGTTGCCTTCTTACGCCCACACGGCCTGTCCTGCTTTCTGTCTAATTCAGTATCCAACGTGACATTCAAGTCACCACCGCAGACGATAGCCGACGGGGGAAGCGCATAAAGTTTGTTCCAGAGAGTTACATAAAATTCTGGGTCGTCTACATTGGGTCCGTACACATTAAGCAGGATGACCTGCAAACCACACAATTTACCCTGCACAAGAATATATCTACCCTCCCGATCAACTTCCTCATGATGTATTTCAAACGGGACATTTTTTTTAACCAAAATCATCACTCCCCGGGCATATGAGGAATAGGATGTGGCCAGCCGGACTCCGGCCCATTGCTTACCCACCATTTCAGCCGCCCTCCCCCGAAGATGAGTCTCTTGAAGAAACACAACCTGAGCACCGTGCCTATTCAGAAAAGCAAGCATCTGCCGCGTCTTTTGCGGCCGATTAAGTCCCCGCACATTCCACGTGACACATGTGAGTTTACCCCCTCGATCCATATCGCCAATCAGTTAAACAGCCCAATACTACATATGTCCCCACCACCACCCTATCGTCAACCCAACCATCACCACCCAGCGACCCAGCATGTTCATTAGCACTCCAGTAGGTTGCCGCAGCCAAATGCCAACAGGAAGCAATACAGTACATAGGCAATTCAGAACCCCAGACTCCGACCAGGACATGAAACATTACCCCAACAAACTCCAGGAACTCATCCCCCAACCCCCCACCCACTTCAGCAGCCCCAATTTGCCAAAGCCATCCCGCGGCCCCCCCCAATGCAACCCCCAACCATGCAAGCAACTGTGCGTGGGGATCTCCCATAACCAGGGGCGCAGCGGCGCACAACTCCCGCCAGAACACTGACGAGAGCAAGACCAGACTCGATATACAAACCCCCCCCCCCCTTTCCATAACCCCCATCCGTCAAAAGTGTAATGCAAGCAAAGCAGCAGTGAAATGTGAACACATCATAGGACAACATTCAGGAAGCTCATCACATATCAACAGAGATGACAACAGGGGTGCACAGTGCATAAGTCGTCCACATAATAGGCTCCCGAACCGCCCCACAGCCCTGCATCCAGCCCTCCCACTCTCCGCATCAACTGTGCACCCGGTCAATACCACAGTGCAAACGGTGCAGTTAGGCAGCCGGGCCACGGCACAGTCCTTCCGCCCCTCGACAGTAGCCACAGTTACAGGTCTGGACAAGCCCAATTCCCTTTGGCTGTAGGATCGGGCTCAGCCGCCCCCGTCGTAAATCCCTAAGAGGCACAATGCAGCATCGCTCTACTGTGCACCCCCGTCGGAAAACGTATACAAAAAATTAGGCAACTTCATCTCGCTGTCTGTCATCGTCTTCCTGAAGCCCTTCAGATGCCCTTTTGCGTTTCTTCTGTTTTTTGGCGTAGTCCATAGCTGCCTTAGGAGAGGAAAAAATCTTGTTATCCGCCGGTGGTCCTATCCGTAGGCGAGCAGGATATAGCATGGCATAAGGAACGCCTTCGTCACGCAGAAGTTGTTTCACTGTGGTAAATTCTTTGCGCGCTGTCTGCACCGCCACGGTGAAATCCGGATAAAACTGAAGCTTGTTACCCTGATATTCAATGGAGCCTTTCTCCCTTGCAAGGCGCAGAATGGTGTCTCGGTCCCTATAGTTCAAAATCTTGGCTACTATCGGACGCGGTGTGGCCCCAGGTGGTGGTCGTTTAGCCAGGGAGCGATGAGCACGCTCCACTATGAAGACGCTAGATAGCTGGTCCGCTCCAAAGATGTCTACAAGCATACGTTCCATAAAGTCCTCCATGCGACCAACATTCGTGGATTCTGGCAGGCCCGTGACGCGGATATTGCTCCTCCTGGATCTCCCTTCCAACTCCTCATTCTTTGTTTGAATGACCGCCAGAACCCTTTCCATGTTGAAGACCTTGGTCGAGACCGTCGCAAGGCCGTCTTCGGTAGCTGACACTCTCTGTTCCACCTCTCCCATCCGTTCATTTTGGCGATCAAATTGCGTCGCCATGTGGTCCAGTCGGTGATTGACAGACTCCATAGTACCCTCGATCGATTGTAGGGTCTTTTGCATAGCCAGCAGCGTGGATTCCAAATTCGGAGTTCCCCCCGTCGCGCCTCCCGGGTCGTTGGTAGTTGGCTCCTGTGAAGACATGTGCGTCGTCTTTTTGGCCTCAAAGGTGATCTTCGGCTGGTTCCTCTCCGTCCTACCCATGGTGGCGCTCTGCGTGAGCCAGGCCCAGCCTCAGTTCGTGCGCAGCCAAAGTGTCCCACCACCTAGCACTCAGCGCTTTCAGTGTAGGTCAGGCCAACAGCGACCACAATCAACCTCTCTATTCTAGTCCCTGGGCCTTGATGTGCATGCAGGCCACCCAGCTACGCCCGCACCGCAGCGAATGTTCTCACGGTGACACCCTCAACTCTGCCACCAAAGCAGGCAACAGTTCACAAAATGGCGGGCACAGGACGTCTGTTCCCCACGTGGCAGGCAGCCCAGCAGCTTCCACAAGCACCCGGTCGTTTATTATCCCTGGGCCTCAGTCAATGTGCAGTCCACCTCGAACCATCTGCACCTCAGCCAGCATACACCCGACGGTGCCCTCGCCACTGCCGCTGATGCAGCCAAGAGTATGGCGAATGGCCGGCACAGAACGCTCTTCCTCCTCGCAGCAGCACCCAGCCAGCCCGCTCCTTGCAGCAAGCCTCCCGCCACCGCTCAGCGCACTCCAGCAGCGCCGCCCGGCCTTTCACCTCTCCGCAGGCCGTCTCCACTCACACCCCCACCAGCCGCGGTTTGCACAGCGCGGCCCCACGCGGCCCAACACCACCTCCGCAGCCCCGGGCTCGCGTAGCGCCCCGCCCCACTCACCGCAGCCAGCAGAGCCGGGACCCGACCGCCCTCTCGTCCGGTTCCTCCAGAGGCTTCCACGTCCGGCAGCGCCACCTCATGCGCCAAGCCGAGCGGCACCAGGCCCCACACGCCGGGAGCAGGCGGTCACGCAGTTCGGTCCGCAGCGTGCTGATATCCCTCTCAGGCCGGGGGTCCGTCGGCTGCAATCCGGGGAAAGGCCGAACAGCTCAAGGGACGCTCACCGCAGCAGCCGCCCAGCCGGAAACCGCACCAGTAGCTCTCCGGCGGCAGCAGAGTCAGCTGAACTCAGTTACGGGGCTCAGGAGGTACAATTAAAGGATTATTAGGCAAATGTTAGCTGGTCTCGGCGGAGCCTCACGTAAGTGCGGCCATCTTGCTCGGCGCCCTCTAGCGCCCCCCTATCGACATATACTTAGTTTTAGTGCCATTCATCTCCAACCCACGGATCATACAGAACTCTTCAAACTGATTTAATAATAATGGCCTCTGGGTATTTGTAGAGGTGACTATAAAGTGCTGCACAATATGCCTGAAGAGATGTGTGAAAGCCAGAAACCTCACTCCATTTGAAATCCCTACTTTGAATAGTATTTAGCTATAGCTATTAAACAGTTAACAACATATTTTGGCACCAAACATTGTGGTAATTTGAACAACATCATAAAAGGAATCAAGATCTCATACCCATCGACTGTCAGACATATTAAGTTACATTCTTCGGATACTTGTGATACTAAGAATGTAAACTATCTGTTAAAATGCCCATGTAGGCTAGCTTTCTTTAAACATTTTTTTAAAGGATTTTATTTTTTCCAAGATCGATATTTACATCTTCAAAGAACGACCTCCCCACATCCCCCCCCGGATCCGTGAAAAACAGAAGCAAGAGAAAAGAAATATATTGTTTCAGGCTGTTAACATTTACACTTTCCAAATACGTGTTTTAGCACATCCATAATTATTAGATCAAAGAAAATTAACTGAGAGCTAATCGCATCTAATAAAGTAAATATAATGACTGTGGAGAAGGCATAAGTGGGAAGTAAATCGCGGAGAAAACACAAGAAAGAAGAGCGGGGGAAGGACGGAAGGGGCACAGCGCGTGGAGTGGAGAAGGGGGGCCAAAGCCCAAGGTGGAGACAAGGGTTAGGGGGATACAAGATAAAGAAGCAGACGTCAGGTGTATTCTTTCATCCAGCCTGGCATTCTTCTGGTATTGTTTACACCAGGTCCAGAATGTTTTCAAATGTCATTGTTGCCCCCTGTGCCCTCCCGCCCCGCTCCCCGCCGCCGTGAGATCGGACACGCCCCCTTTTCTTTCTGTGCCCTCCCCGCCTCCCAGCTGCTCCTCCCTCCCTCGCACTTGGCCATAAATGGCGACCGTGCAGCGCAGGTGAGTGTGACCTATTCCTAGGACACCCCCGCACCGCACGGCCACCAGCTGTAGCGTGTGCTCCCCGCCTGCCTCGCTGAGCCTGCCTGCTGCCGGCTGACCACGCCCCCTGCCTCGCTCGGCGTGGTCTCCTGCGGTCTGTGTCTGTTATTATTTCTGTTGCCTGGTTGCCTAATTTAGGCTTTTGTGCCCCTTTTTCTCGCTTTCTGTGGGCCCCCCTGTGCTGTTTGTCCCCATTGTTGCCCCCTGTGCCCTCCCGCCCCGCTCCTCGCTTCCCGCCGCCGTGAGATCGGACATGCCCCTTTTTCTTTCTGTACCCTCCCCACCTCCCAGCTGCTCCTCCCTCCCTCGCACTTCGCCATAAATGGCAACCGTGCGCACGCGCAGCAGGCGCACCGATTGTGTGCCGAAGGCGCGCCAAAGGTAAGCCCGTCTGCGCCCGTCCGCGCCAGGACCGCGCCCAGCACCAGGACCCCTGGCCCCCGCAGACACCAGCTCATCCGCCGGACCTACGACGCCACCGAACTCAACGCACTCAACACCGGCCGATCCCCGGGATGCCACCGAGCCACTCCGAGATGCACCCACGGACCCTTCAGCTGCCACTCCTGCAAGTTCACCTGCAACCGGACCTGCACTACACCAGCACCCAACAAGCCGAACACCAGCAGCAACAACCTGAAGTGCATCCTGCTCAACACCCGCTCTGTCCACAGACACGCCATCGAACTCTGGAACCTCCTCGACACCACTTCTCCAGACATCGCCTTCCTCACGGAAACCTGGATGAACGCATCCTCAGCACCCGACATCGCCATCCCGGATGGATACAAGATCTCCCGGAGGGACCGCGCCAACCAGACGGGAGGAGGCATCGCCATCATCCACAGGAACACCATCCGCATCACGACTGACACCGACGACACCCTCACAACCGCCAAACACCTACACTTCCAGATCCACACAGACCCCAAGACCACACTCAGAGGCACCCTCATCTACAGACCCCCGGGACCTCGCACACAATTCAGCGAAGACATCGCTGACTTCATCAGCCCGACCCCCCTCCCCTCCGCTGACTACATCCTCCTCGGGGACCTCAACTTCCACCTGGAGAACAACAACGACCGCAACACCACCACCCTGCTGGACAACCTCGCCAACCTCGGTCTCAAGCAGCTGGTGAGCACCCCCACCCACTGCGCCGGACACACGCTCGACGCCATCTTCTCATCCAGCAAGGACATCGTCTACAGCCACGCCACCGGACTCCACTGGACGGACCACAGCTGCGTCCACTTCAGCTTCAGAAGAACCACAACCCACCACCACCAGCAACAGGTTCCTCGCAGGAGCTGGAGCAACATCACAGCCGACCAGCTCGCCGCATCCCTGAGCCAGCACCCTCCCACCAGCTCAGCGAACCCTAGCCAGGCCGCCAACAACCTCACGAAGTGGATCAGCAACTGCGCAGACGACCTCGCCCCACTGAGGACCCCTCCCAGCAGACCCGGCAGCAAGAGAGCATCCTGGTTCACCGACGAACTCAAGAGCTCCAAGAAGAACTGCCGAGCCCTCGAGAAAGCATGGCGCAAAGACCCAACACCAGACAACATGACCACCCTCAGGCTTGCCACCCAAAAACACCACCAACTGATCCACGCCACCAAGAAAACTGCATTCAAGGCACGACTGGACAACAACGCACACAACAGCAAGGAACTCTTCAACATCGTCAAAGACCTCTCCAACCCCAACGCCGGAACCAACGACATCACCCCATCTCAAGACCTCTGCAACTCCCTCACCTCCTACTTCCACAACAAGATCGCAGACATACACAACAGCTTCAGCACACAACCGACGCACCCCAGGACCGCACCAACGCCCCCCACCACCACCGTCCGCGCCTGGACCCCGACCACCACCGAAGACACCATCCGTATGATAAACTCCATCCATTCCGGATCTCCAGCCGACCCCTGCCCTCACCACGTCTTCAACAAAGCCGACGCTGTCATTGCACCCCACCTGCGGGACATCATCAACACCTCCTTTGACACCGCCACCTTCCCGTAGAGCTGGAAGCACGCCGAACTCAGCACTCTGCTGAAGAAACCATCAGCGGACCCCACCAAACTCAAAAACTACCGTCCCATCTTGCTCCTCCCGTTTCCGGCCAAAGTCATCGAGAAGACCGTCAACAAGCAGCTGGCCGCCTTCCTCGAGACGACCGGATCCCTCGACCTCTCGCAGTCTGGCTTCCGGGCCAACCACAGCACCGAGACCGCCCTCATCGCAGCCACGGACGACATCCGAGCCCTGCCGGACAACGGGGAAACAGCGGCCCTCATCCTCCTGGACCTCTCCGCGGCGTTCGACACTGTCTGCCACCGCACCCTAGTGCAGCGCCTCAGCAACGTCGGAATCCAGGCGAAGGCACTAGAATGGATCATCTCCTTCCTCGCCGGAAGGACACAGAGAGTCCGCCTACCCCCGTTCAGATCAGAAGCCACCGAAGTCATCTGCGGCGTTCCTCAAGGCTCCTCGCTCAGCCCCACCCTCTTCAATGTCTACATGAGCCGCCTTGTGGCCATCGCACGCCAATGCAACCTCAACATCATCTCCTACGCTGACGACACCCAGCTGATCCTCTCCCTCACCAACGACCCTGCCACCGCCAGAGCCAACCTACACGAAGGGATGAAAGACGTTGCCGAGTGTATGATGAACAGCTGCCTGAAACTGAACTCAGACAAGACGGAAGTTCTCATCCTGGGCTCCTCGCCCTCTGCCTGGGACGACTCCTGGTGGCCCCCCGCCCTGGGCAGCGCACCCAAACCAACAGACCACGCACGCAACCTGGGCTTCATCCTGGACTCCTCCCTCTCCATGACCAGACAAGTCAACGCCGTCTCCTCGTCCTGCTACAACATCCTACGCATGCTACGTAAAATCTTCCGGTGGATTCCCACCGAGACCAGGAAGACTGTCACCCAGGCCCTCGTCACCAGCCGACTGGACTACGGCAACGCCCTCTACGCCGGAACCACCGCCAAGCTCCAGAAGAGACTCCAGCGTATCCAGAACGCCTCAGCAAGACTCATCCTCGACATCCCCCGACACAGCCACATCTCCAAACACCTGAGAGACCTGCACTGGCTCCCGGTCAACAAGAGAATCACCTTCCATCTCCTCACCCACGCACACAAAGCCCTACACAACCATGGCCCAAGATACCTCAACAGCCGCCTCAACTTCTACACTCCCACTCGCCAGCTTCGATCGACCAGCCACGCCCTCGCCGCCGTCCCCCGCATCTGAAGAGCCACCACAGGAGGAAGATCCTTCTCCTACCTGGCCGCCAAGACCTGGAACTCCCTCCCGACCCACCTCCGCCTGACCCAAGACCACCTCGCCTTCAGGAAGCAGCTCAAGACCTGGCTGTTTGAGCAGTAGCGGAACCCCCCTCCCCCAAGCGCCTTGAGACCCTCCGGGTGAGTAGTGCGCTATATAAATGGTTTTGATTGATTGATTGATTGATTGATTGATTCTGTACTATGTTTTTTTTTTTTTTTTGTGTGTTGGTTTTTATTAATATCACATCCATTTATGCAATTTTACATGAAACCAAAAATTCTGCAGCTCCATAGAATGCTGCTACTGTAGTTTGCTGCACGAACAAACATATAGAATACAGATACACACAGCTTATTTAGTAAAAGGTTTCTTCGTTCTTTCTACAATCAGTTATTTAATAATAAAAGAAATAAACAATCTGGTGCAGATATCTGTCCTGAAGGAAATTCTAGACACAGCAGTACCAGAACAGACTTGAGAGCTGAGCAAAAAAGTTTCCAGTGCAAAAGAAGAAAAAAAAAAATCACTAGAGACAACACAGGCCCATCAGTGCATTTCTTCCATTAGGGAGTGGGGAAAATGTGTATTGGGAAGCTTAACATCTAGGGAATGAAAACTAGATTTTTATGGAGAAAAATGTGAATAATAAAAGGGAGGAGACAAAGGGCAGACTATGATGTTAAACATGACAACCTATTATCAGTTCCATATTAGTACCGTTTGGTCATTTCCTCACAGAGAATCCTAGTACTGCACAAGTTGGCTCAAGAATGTTATCAAACCAGAGGCCCATATTCAGAATAATATGGAAGACTGCATACTCTCTGATAATGGAGCCTAATGCCATAGTTCTTTCCTCTCTGCAGCTGTGGAAGCCCAAGGGCATTTGTCTGGCATTAAATATAGCGACACTAAAGTGGTTAGCTAGTACTTATGAAATAACTTACTATTTGTTCCAAAATGAGACTCCACAGCTGCTGGAACCTCCATAATAGCATACCTCACTTTATTCACATGCAATGGAGTGGAAACCACCCCTCATCTCCACCAATGTTTTTATAATAAAAAAAAAATAGGAGGTCCATTGTGCACAATCAAAATTCAAAAAAAGGCATTGAGAGGATACTTTATAAAAAAAATATGAAGCTTTGGACAGTGGCTCTATCGTACAAACAATCCCTTACTTTAAAAAGCGGAAACTTAACAAGTTTAAAACTCAACTCCATTGAAATAAGAAATAAAAAAAGACTGCCCCTTCTGTACAACTTGGGAGATTATCTTACTCTGACAAATGACCGGTAGCTGTGTTACTATCATTCATGTAGGAAGTTCCACTCCCCCAAATTTACTCCTTTCTCAGGGAGTACAACAATTATTCCATTTTTGGGGAGCAACCAATACAAACCTTTCCTCCTTTTGGCTTAGCCACAGTTAGCACAATACAATGGTACGTTTAGAAGTAATAACCAGCCACTGAAAAACAGTTACTTAAGGTGCCGTCCTCTCTCATCTGCCCATCTTGGAAATTAATGCTGACCTAGGCCTGATCTGTCCTTTTGCCTCATCCCAATTCTGCTTTAGATAGCGTCTTTCAAAGTATTGCCCTCTAGTATTTAATACAGTGATATTGTTCTTTCCCCTATTAATTGTAAAATGTTAACATATAGTCTCTAACTGCTGTAAAGATTCTTATCAAAGAATGAGACTGAAAATCCTGCTTATCTTGTGATTCTGTACTATGTTAACAGCGCTTACAGTGAGCGAGACTCGTGAGACTAACTAACAGCAGAGATCTAAAATCTGGGTGATCCAAAAAGAAAACAAATGAAAAGAACTAAGTGGGTCAGAAACCACTCTGTCTCAAACTCTCAATAACCTATTAACCTTCACCCAATCCGCAATTTAGGCAGTAGATGGTACGTTTATATTATGCCACCACCATTAACACAAAGGTATTCCATTCATGACCACTGTCTCAAGACTAACGGTCCCCGAAACTCCGTAATAAAGTTCGAAATACCAACAATTGCTGACCATAATTAAAATAAAAAATAAATATACATTTTAAGCTACTAAATCCAGTCAATCTATATTGTTTGGTTACTAAAAACTGGTACGTTTTAAGACTGAATAAAACATGTGACAATATATTAAACAACAATATGCTAAAACTTTGTTATAATCAGGTTCTTTTCAAAGACGTGTGGCAATGGGCGATCGGTAAAGTGCTTATTCAAAATTGCTTTTCCACATTAAAGTTCTTTGTCAATGAGGGTCTCAACTAATGAGCTTAGAGAAACAGAGAGTGTTTTTAAGATAAAGGTTTTCTTCTAAATGCTGTTTTCTTGAGAATCATGTTCCATAAAGCTGCGTTTCTGCTTTAAAGTTAATTGAGCATATTCTCCATTTAGGCTTTGTATTAAAGTCTGTTGACAGGTGTGAATTCCCATCTGATTCATTATGCGTTAAATATGTGACAGGTATTTCGAGATTTTATTTATTAGCTTTTTTTAAAACAGGAAAGCTTACAGGAGTTTCTCAGAGCTAATGTAGACCGTTTACTGCTTTTTCAAAATAAGATCTTAAAGTGTTTCATTCCCTTGGGGTCTTTGGGCCAGATGTAGGAGCCTAAATACCAGTCGGTAACGGCCGATTTCGGCCGTTACCGACCGGTATTTAAGAATTGGCATGTAGGGGCATTTATTTTACAGATTCGGTAAATTTACCGATTCTGTAAAATACTGAATCGGTAATTTTACCGATTCGGTAAATCCAAATGCTGGTGGCACTCTTCTGAGTCCCAAAGGCCATACAGATTCGGTATTTTACCACCCAATTCAATTGGGTGGTAAAATACCGAATCCAGGTGTGCATGCACATGTGTGCATGCACACCTATGCCATGTGACAGACAGACATGCCCTTAGGGCATGTCTGTGTGCCACGTGGCACATATGCCTGTATTTGGGGTGCTAGAGGGTGTCAAAGTGACACCCCCTGCACCCTGGCAGGAATCGGTATTTACCGAATCGGTAAATACCGAATATTAACGATTCGGTATTTCAATTTCTAGAAATACCTACATCTCCCCCCTTCATATTTACCAATTCATAAATACTGAATCGGTAAAATTCGGTATTTATGAATCGGTAAATATGTTTTTCCTACATCTGGCCCCAAATTTCTAACCACACAAGGTAATCCATGTGTTTGGTTGTTTGGTGACCTACGCTTATGACAGTTTTTTTAAAATGCTGCTTGTCTTGGTATTCTCTAGTTTACCACTCCAAACTCCAGTTTTATTTGACTTTGTGATGTATTCTTGGCAGTCGAAAAATTTGCATATAGATGTTACAAATGATTGTATTACGTAATACAGCTTCATTATGCGTTAATGCCTCACACCCATGTGTGATTGTTGGAATGAGTTTTGCTCTTATAACCCTTAGCATGGGCACTAATTATGCTCCTCAGAGATTCCTGGAAACTGTTACAAATACCATCCATTGGTACGGGCTTTTGCCCACATAAGTGAACAATTTACATGATTATCAAAAACCACTCCTAGGTATTTGCACTATGCTACAAGGATAATGGCTTTTATTAAGGATTTATTATTCAAGAATCAGGAGACTTTTTTTCCAAAAGATTACTATATTTGTCTTACTGAGATTTATTTAAATTTGTCATTATCACTTTAACCAGGGCTTATGGAGGTGCTTCCAGACATCAAAACTTAGCATAGACTGCTTTCCAAATGACCAATTCCCATTTGGCATAAACATCATATCTCTAGAGTATGTGCCAACTACAAAAGTGATAAAATACTAGGATTTACTCACAGAGTCACTCTTTTACCAAACAAATGAACTCTTTCAAACGCACTTGGATTAGATGTCTGCACCTCTGAGGCTGAAGGCGCCAATCCACGTTTCAAGTACCCTTGTGGAACGTGTACCACAGAACACTTTCCCAAGTAGTGCAAACCAAGAATACCACTGGTCAGTGACACAATTCCTTTTAATGTACTCCTGAAAGAAGCCAGCCAAAAATCGATGTATTGCGATACTAAAAAACACAAAGCTAACGAGCTTAGAGTTAAACAATATTTAACAAAATTAAAACCAAGATATCAAAGCAAACAATACAAATACAGAAAATGCTAACTAGACATGTATTCCTTTTGCAATACAATTACGGATTACACTATCTTGAATCTATAGCACGTAGACTACTATCAAAACAACCAAAACATAAAAAACAAACCACTAAACTGATAAGCAAAACCTAACTCTAAAACACTATACCTAATGCTCAAACATTATTTTTTAGAAGTAATATATTATTAATTTCAGTATTCATAATTCAATCAGTCTTTATTCGATTATAGACAATCATAAAAGACACATATACAAAAAGACATTTAAATAACCAAATTGGCTGATAAAACATATAAAATTTCAAGTATAAAATCAGTAGAATCCATTTTCAAATCTTATCCAATACATACAAAAATTTCTATCATCAATGGTAAATAGGATCAAGACCAAAAGATAGATGCACAATTAAATGCAACTCGGAATTCACAGGAAATAGGGACATATTAACCTATTTAAATCAGAAAGAACAGGAACACCAAACTCAGCACCCCTGTTAAAAGATGGAAAATAAAGTGTAAGGTGATTACATAAATGCATAATTACATGGTTACGTGGTTCCCTACATCTTGATCCTTCTTATGGCCCAAGTTCAGCTCCAGAATTTTGCCATAGCCACCACTACGACTTCACTGGTATCAGATTTTATAATGCGCATAGCCATTTGGGATAATCTTGTTCCCATTTTGGCGCAAACTGGCTTGAGCCATTTTTTGCAAGGTGCCTTGTATGCAGGGCAGACGAAAAGGATAGGCAACAGAGTCTCTTCCCCACATAGACAGGAGGGACAAAGTGAGTCTTGGACATACCCCCGGTTTTTAGTAAACGTTTTTATAGGGAGGCTTCCCACTCTAAATTGGTAGTAGAGCTTCCTGTCTCCAAAACTGGTTATGATGTCCCAGTATGCTTCCATACTATGCTCAATTTGATGGCACAGAAAGAGGCCTGTTAAGGAATCTCTGTTCACCTGGGAAAAGGATTTCTGCCAGATCATCTCCCTGTATAAGGCTTTATATACAACTTCCCTTCTGGGTCCCGCCATAAGTGGGTCAGGCCCATACTTGGGAGAGCCACCTTAATCTTGTGTAACCATGTGATCTTATTGGATTTATCAGCCTCTCTAATTTTCTTAAGTGCCTGCGCATAAACTGCCAACTCCGGGGTGGTCCAAAGCCGTCGCCAATAGGTATGAGGTCTAAAACCCGCTTCTTCTTCAAATGAAATACACTCAAGGTTCATCAAAAGCGGCCTTAAAGGTGTTGACATCGGGAGACCAGTTAATGCCCTCGGGAACTTGTTCTGAGCTTGGACTAAAAGAGATACATTTTCGAACCCCCAGAGTTCTGCTCCATAGATTATTGAGGCTCCAACCTTTCCTCTATAAATATTCATGGCCGGAGCCACTGGTTTGGTTAGGGATTGTCGGTGTTCTTTCAGGAGAGCCCCCGCTAGTTGGTTGTGCTTTACCACCAACAGATCCATCTGTAGCTTCCAATTCATTCTCTTGCCCAAGGTGACCCCAAGATAGGTAAAAGAATCAGTTTGTCCAAGGGGGACATTATTCATTACTACTCTTGCTTTCACTGGTTTACTTTTGTGCAAAACCATAAATTTAGTCTTGGCGACATTACCTATAAGTTCATGGTCATCGCAAAACAAAATAAATCGGTCGCGGGCTCTTTGCAGACCAACTTGAGTTTTTGACAGTATTAAAGTATTGTCCGCAAACATCAATGCGGAACCCTCGAACCAGCAAGAGTCGGAGCGTCCGCCGGATAATCAGAGTAATAAGATACCACATTATTGATAAACAGGAAAAAGAGGGTAGGGACTAGGACACACCCCTGCCGCACTCCCTTGTTAACTAAAAAACGTTCTGTTGTCCCCCCTTGTTGTCCCCACCTTACTCGGGCATAAGTAGGGTCATGCAATTCAATGATGAATGAAAGGATCTCTGCGGGCATCCCAACTTTATTAAGAGTATCGCCGAGTATATTATGGGGCACTAAGTCAAATGCAGACTTAAGATCTATAAATGCTACATAAAGGGTGGCCCCGGCTAAGATCACTGTGGTCTATAGTTCTGACATGGGAACAAAATCCTGCTTGATAGGTGGATAGTATCTTGTTATCAACAATCCACCTGTTTACCCTGCCCAGCACTAATCTAGCCACCAACTTTTACATAGTATCAATAAGACTGATGGGCCAGTAGTTGGATGGGGAGGCTCGGTCCCCTTTTTTGTATATGGGGATGATCTCCGTCCCATGCCATGATTCTGGGATGGGAGCACCTCTAGCCAAACCATTGGCAAGGATGAAGATGTATTTCAGCCAATTCTCCCTGTCAGATTTAAATATGTCTGCCGGAATGCCATCCGGCCCCGGGGCTCTACCTGCAGCCACCCCATCAAGTGCACATTCTATTTCTAGCGGGGTAAATGATAATATCTCCTCTGAGGCACTACACTTAAATTGATCTGAGTCATGTATGTGAGAGGAGATTTGGGAATGGAAATATGTGACCCAAGCTTCTGGTAAAACATTATTAGCAGGGACCGGGCCCGCGTTATCACCTCCCCACTTAATTAAGTGCCAGAATCTACACCAGTTTTTACAGTTGCATGCTACTAGCAGATCCTTCCATCGGTTCTCATTATGGACCTTTTTTGCCCGTTGTTGGATAGTCTTATATTCCAACCTCCTAGTCCTTACCTCCTGGACAGAGCCAGCCCTGATTGTGCTGGACAGAGCCCTGTAGGCCTTCCTGCAAGCCCCATCATACCATTTAGCTGCTTTATGCCCTGGGCCCCAATTGGTTCACGCTCTAGGTTTTACCAAATAGGACCCAAGCTTGGCAAACAGAGCCTCATGCAATTAAATTAATAAAACGAATTTCGTTTTGTGTCCTGCATCGCAAAATGCAATGCAGGGCGTGCTACGAAATGTGTTTAATTAAGTTAATTGTTTACTTACCTGTGATCATCCATATTCTGGTGTTTATCACCCCCCACCCCTCCCCCGCCCCGCCTGCCTGTCCCACCGTAACTCCCTCCACGGGCCGCGGCTGAGTGTGCCTAGTGGTCCTACCAAGTGAACCATATCCCCTCCTCCATAGGCGTACTATGGATAAGCTGGGCAGACTCCCCAGATGTGTTTGCTATCTTACTTCCTCCACCTTCCTGAACCCCTAAACCATTTTCAGGAGCAGTTTCCACCCCCCTGTTACTAGATTGTATAGTGGGTATTAAGTTAGATGGTTGTGAGATATCAGATGATAAGTTTGGGGCTGTGATATTGGTGATCACATTAAACCCTGATTCAATAGACCCATTTTTCTCTCCCGTAAACCCATGGCCGTAGCATGATTAGACACAGATAAAAGTTCGAGGTTGGTTACTTTCTCCTCTATTGAAGTCAGTTTTTCATGAATTGGTGAGAATGTTGCTGTTATAAGGGCCCCCAGTCTAGTCCATAGGCTCTTTACATTTTTCCCCTCAGAGTTCCAATGGCAGCCACATTTCGAGTGCCTGCTGTAAAAGTGGAGGGCTGTGGCTCCGGTAAAGATGGTATCAATGAAAGCGTAAACCCACCAGTTTTAGACACTTTGGCATTTTTGCATTTTTTCCCCTGAGGGTCCCCTCCCCGCTTCCTGTTTGAAGCCTGCTCTGGTAAATTTCCTAGCGATAAGGTTTTATGGTTGGGGCACAGACCTAGTGGTCACTCGATGCACCATGGGGATTGCTGAACTCGATTGCACCGGGTCATGCGGGGTAGAGCTAGTTGGTTGCTCCACTGTGGTTGGATTATCCAACGGTAATGAGGGGGTTTGGCTACAGCCCCCCACCGAGTTCAGTGAATCTGAGCCTATGGTGAGGCAGCCTTCTGGAGAGTGTACATGCATTAAACCACCCAAAGATGACCGTTTGTTTTGCTGAGGATCAAGAGATAACCACAGTTCGGTAATGGTAATTTTATGGGCAAGTACCGAGGTAGCTCTCACAATGCACTGGTCCAAGGTCCCAACAACACTCCCACCCGTAAAAGTTGGCAGCCCCTTCCCATCTCGTGAGTTCATTGTGAATAAGACTCAATAGCTCTTAGAACGTTTGCCAACAGCCCCAGTCCACAAATGTAAGAAACTAACCTTGAAGAGCTGGACGACTAGGAGGGGTTGCCCAGCCCAACCTCTTCCGGTCTGGAACAAGCTCAAACGTGCACTATTCATTCATTTTTCATCATTCTGAAATAAAAAATATTTTTTCTTTTTATAAAAAATTACTTATGATTCTGTAGCAGAAGTCCTTGACCAATATTCCAACGCCCACAATGATGTAAGTCCATTAAACAAAACAAAATAAAAATCATCCTTAAAAATGAAAACATAATTAAGAGTTATATATATTTTCCATCAAAAACTGGGATTATGTTTATTGACACCTTCCAAAAATAAAAAAATATTTTTAAAAACCCAACCACTCCAACTTTAGCCACATTGGGGAAAGTGTTGGACTCTGAAGGGATCACATTTACTTTTCCCACTTGAACAACACATTTGGGAATGTTTTGGACTGTGGAGGGGTCAGATTTACTACTCCCACCTCAATATTAGCCTGATTAAGGAAATTGTTAGATGTTGGTAATAGTGACATTTACTATTACTGCTCCAAACGTAGCCACAAAGGTGATATTGTTTGACTCTGAATAGACAATACATTTTATTACCACATGATCTGATCCTTTATGTATCAGACACATGGGCCCATACTTGACACACCATAGAATATCTGAATGCTTTTTGTGAACTCCCTGGCTTAAAAGTGAATTGGACCAAATTCAAAGTTTTTTTTCATACAACATATAGACATTTTCACCCAGATAGCCAAACCGTTAGAAAAATGGTCCGATTTGATTGGAAGGCCCTCAGTGCTGTATGTGAGAAAACCCTGTCTATGGATGGCTTCAGTAGCCCAAGTTTCCTGAAACATACAAATGATGTAAATGTCAATAAAATCTACCCAAGCAGGGTCGTCGAGTGTGTGATTGTTTAGCTGAATGTTGGCTGGGATTCAATGGAGGAGTGAATTCAAAATGTCTATGAGTTTTCTCACATGTTTTTGAATGTGTTCCTGTAACAGCAACAATAACTGGGCTTGGAAGAGTATCTCAGTATTCTAAAAAAGTTGCCCCACCAGATATAAGTTGTAGTTGACTATCGGATATGGAAAGAGCTCATACTGTCTGTTTACCTCACCCAAGGTGACTGGAGAAAGCTTATGGGGTCATCACTTTGTGATGTTCAAAAATGTATGATAATACAATAGCAGATGAGGTAACTGTATTTAAATTAAATGGAATGCACAAGCCATTGTTCAGGATAGTATGTACATCTACAACTAAAATTTCTCCTGCTTGACTTATATTTGTTTTAATAAATTTGATGTGGTCACACGGATCGCAGTTCTGTGAGAAACATTAGATAACAGTGACTTCAGTTATAGATTCAATAGATCACCTTGTTTATGAGGTTGTCAGAATCTTCCCTAGTGTTCTCTCAAAGCTTATCTACTTTGATCACATAAACTGTCCCACACTTTTTGTTTGCCATATTGCTTTTGAACCTTGCATTGCTATAATCCTGATACCAGTGCTAAATCAAGTTGGGCGTATGGGTCGGAGAGCCTCTAGGTACAAGGCCCTTGCTGGTATTGAATATCCTCCAATTACAACGACTACAGAGGGAGATACTTTGTAGCATACTGAGGATCCTCTGTGCTCCCCATTGTGTAAGGGCCTGCAGAATGTTTCCTGTTCATGAGTCTAGACTCACAGGTCCTTTGAATGTCACTGATCATCATGATTGATACAAGTATCAATAGGCCAATCTGATGTAAGCTATTCAATGTTTGGAGCCAGGGGTGGGTGGACAAAAGTTCCTACTTGTGTGCTTATGCCCTGCAATCATAGGCTGAGCATTAGCTATTTTGCCTAGCACTTCCTTGAGCTTAACTTTTAATGTGTGAACCAGAAAGTTCAATTTCACTAGTTCTGTTGTTGGAGAAGGAAGCCTGCATTTACCACTGTAATCTGTTGGTTTTGCTCAGGCACATGTGGGATGGAAAGTGTCCCGGATCTCCGTAGGAGGGTCAAGCAGTGGGGCAAATCAGTTATAACAGATAACTGAAGGCTGACTATGACAGGGTTCAGCCAAGGTTAAACTGGTTAGATTGGGTTGAGATTAATTTGATTGTGATGATTTAGTTATTAAATTATTGGTACGGTGGGAATGAGTCATCGAACTCTTAGCTGGCCATGAAAGGGCCTGAGGAGGAGACTTTGGGGATAGAAATATTAGGAAGGGAGAAGGTAATAAAGTGATGGTCCGACCATGAACAGGGAGAAATTCGCAGGTCCGCTATCTCTAGATTGGCAGACCACACCTGGTCTAGGATGTATCCTTAATATGGGTGGGGCTCTTGATGTGCTGGACATAGTTCATGCCTGTCAGTAGATCAGTAAATTCGGCTGAATGATGGCATTCCCGCGCATTGTTAGGCCAGTAATTAAAATCACCAATAATCAGTACTTTAACATGCTTTATGGCCAGTTCAGCAATCGCCCAACTCAGCGACTGCAGAAAAGTGGGCATAGAGACAGGGGGCCTGTAAAATACTGCACAGACCAAAGAAAAATGATCAGCGTCAAGTTTAAACAAAAGGTAGTCAACTAGTGATAGGTCGAAATATATAAAAATTAGACTGCCATGGTTTGATTGTTTATTCTTTTCGCCATGTTCATAATGCTGGTTACATCGCTTTGTTTTCTGTACCCTATAATTGCAGCTCATTCCTTACATGCAAGATTTCTGATTGTTTCAATAAATGTATTGAAAAATGTTCATGTATCTTTTTTGTTGTTTACCCTGAGCATGCATAACTAAACAAATGAAGGAGTAAGATCTGTTTTCATGATTCCCTGGGGGACCAGAGTGTCATGTTCAAGGTTACCAAAATCACCTTCCACCCCTGGAAGGTTAGGGGTTTGAGTGAGACACTGCGAGCTAGCTAGAAATTGAGCCAACAGTCTCTGATGGTATAGATGGATTTAGTCCCTGTAGACTGAAGTCATGTTGTCCTACCTTTTCTAGTGGGAACCTTATACCATCACCTTCAGATTTGTGTAACCAGTTCTAGAGGGTTGTAAAACAAAGGTATAATATGCAGCACTGCGTGGTGTAGGAATTTAGGGGATGACAAGTACTGAATCTTTGATGTCTGAGGAAAATATCTTTGTTGCATCCCTGTGTAATCTTCCACAAAGTAAATCCATTTTACCTCTATAATTTGATATCAACCCCCAAATGAATCGATCATATGGCAACATTTAGGCCCTTTTATGTTTTGGGTGAGGTTGTGGTCCACACCTGAGTTGGGTTTGTACAAAAATAGTCTCTTGGAATTAATAATTCTAAATTAGTCTTTTAGTCTATGCTGTTATGGTACATGAAACCTTGGCATTATGCCTTAGGGCTGTAAAACATGTGGTTGGATTCCTCTTTGATCAACTGGCCTCTTGAGGCCTTTTGAGATCAGCTGTTTGGAACTTTATATTGGAAAAGTGTCACCAGAATACAAAAAGTGGTAGACTTTCTTTCAGGTTTGGTATCTAAATTTTTGGACATTAAACCTTTCATTTTTTTTAACATTATGTTGATGAAATTCCACCACATCAGGCAAAAACCTTGGAAATTAAATTTAGATCTGGGAATCTACTCATTAATAGTTGCACATGTTAATGCAAATCCAGCCCCTTTGAAGATAGCTTATGTAAATTTAGCAACAACGTCATTGAGAATAACGAATATCTTTTGCCCAGCATACTTACACATGAGGAGGAAATGGATTCAACCACTCTGTTGTAATTTGGGCATAAGGCAACACTCCATGGCATTGAGAGTCTTTAAATCAGACACATGCATTTGTGACAAAGTATACATACCGCCAACATATAAATCAGGCCCAAAATCTGATATTCCAAATAAAATATATACTTCCAATAGTGCAGACTTCTGTCAGTTGCTTTCCCAACGATCTTCTGCAGCTTTCCACATTAACAACTAGAGTGCTAACAATCTGTATTTATGACAAATGTTTGGCACACCTAAACCCATCTTGATGGAATCAAAGCTGTAAAATGTAAAGCATTTCCTTTAGAAAAGAATAAAATGTGGGGCTTCTTTTTGTCATAGAAATTATGGATAGTGTTCTAAAAATCCAAAACGAGGACACATTTTCAGTGAGTTCTCATCTATTTCAATAAAACATTCTGAAATGCAGAGAGAAACATGTTTTTCCAACACCAGCAGCCGTCTGTCAATTAACTCCTAGTAATCCCTAGTAATCAACTGTGGTGTCATAACAGTGTTTTAATGAACAACTAGAGTGCTACATTTTTTATTCCTGACAAAAACCGAGTCTTTCCGGAATATCAGGTTGAAGTAAATGAGCATTTAGATGCTATGGCGGTAGGAAACCAGAGCGTAAAAAGTGTGAGGGGAGGTTTTCAGTAAATAGAGGCATAATATATGTTTAGAAGCTATATATTTATATGACTTTTATCATAGTTTAATTGTAGTTTGTTACATATGTTTAGTATTTTATTATTATTGTACCTAATATATTTGTCTTTATTTATATTGAATTTAGATATTTTTTTTAGAATTTTTAATATGATACTTTTTATGATACTTTATTGCCATATTACTATATTTTTAATCACTATTTTAGTAATTTCTAATTGGGTTTGGGGTCACTTAGTAGAGATGACGCTATGGTCCTGTTTATAAGCTAAGCATAGTAATAGTTACCGCATGCAGGGGTAAATAGTGCATGACTTTAACAAATCGTCTGATCACAAGTTAAAAAACGCATTTGTTACTTAGCACTTTTGGGAAATACCACTTTAAAATACCACATGATAAAATCAGGTGTTAAAAAGCGAAATTGTAAGGAATGAAAAAAAAGAAAGTGTAGGGAATGAAATTCAAAGACCAACACCGTAATGCCAAAAAAATAGCACATGCACTGTTTGAGGTGGAAATAATTAACATTACCCACACACAGGGTCAGACCTACATTAACAGCCTGGGTCAGGTGAAGCTCTAATAGGTTGATTGCGGCAGCTCACACTTATATTCTGCAGTACACCACGATTGATGTAGCACTGTTAGGCCAGTATATGATGCTATGCTAGATCCACGTTCTCCTACAAAAAACCCTGCAGCATGAGGATGGAAACCAGTTTACCAATCACTGACCCCAAATGGTGCAGAAAAACAGTATATGAACCTGGATTGACAGATTAAGACTGGAATCGATAAACATGAGTTAGCTTGAGTTCCATAGGATACCCAGGCTTGATATGACACCACAAAAAACATATTTTCTGTATTACTCATACCCTGGAGCCCGCCATAAGAATCCTCTGCCCCCCCTTGGAGAGAGTGTTAGAAGCACTAAGGTTCTATGCAACAGGCACTACACGGAAGACAGTAGGTTTGGTTTGTCGCATTTCACAGTCAACCGTAAGCAAAATACTATGCTAAGTGATGGATGGTTTGCAGAGAGTGAGTGAACTGCATATACAGATCCCCTTGGACATCCACACAGGTAATGCCAGCAAAACAAACATGTGTGTTATAACAGTATTTCCTGATATTGTAGGGTCATTTTGCTGCACTCATGTGCACATGGGGACCTTAGGTAGACAGTAAAAGTGCACTGAAACTGTAAAAAGAAACTTACAAATGATGTGCAAATGCTGTGTAATGTGCATCTGTGTATAATGAACTGGTGTGTTAGGTGCAATGGATAAAAACACAATGTTATGAGCCTGATGACATGCAACTTTAGTCATACTGTGGTAACACATCACCCTTAAGCTACTGGCCAGACAAATCAATCCTTCATCAAGATCACAGCGAATAATTATTGTTGTAATCCAACTTCAATACATGTCAGCACTACCAATGGAGAAATGTAAGCCCCTATGACAAATACATGAATCAATGTGACTATATGTAACATGTTACATTGACCACTCTTCACAATGGTGATGATTCTCAGTCAAGTCAACTTTTTAAGAACTTCAGTACTTCTATTACAACTCTCATGACTGTTATCTTGGAATCCTCTGACCTCGAGACCTCCTTTCATTTCTTCTACTCCAAACATGCTGAGGATGGTCATAAATGTTTCTACCCACAGCTTGAGATGAGCTGAGTTGGAGAACTACCATCAGTTGTCATGCCATGCTTTAGTACTTTTGTTTGGCTACTTGCTTAAGTACCTAGAATTTCAAGGTTTAGAATCTGTTTTTGAAGTGCTCAAAATCAAGAGGCTATGTAGCTTCACTTTTGATTTAGGCAATTATCTCCCACAAGCATTTTTTGTTTGTTTTTGGTGGCATCTTCAACATGAGAGGCGTTATGTGACAGTGATGGTGCCTTATCACCTGTTTGGCAAGGACCTCCAGCTCAGGATCCATAAACCTACACATCCTTATCCTGCAAGGGTCCATGATAGAAGAGCATGGCATATTTCTACTGAGTGATGATCGAGTGATATCAGAGAATAGCAATAGATTTTGTTTGTCTTGTTTCAAGGTGCTTTATCCACACAAATGAATGTCTGCAATCTCCCACACAGGAAAGATTTATTGGTGTACTTTCAGGGATTCCTAAGGTCCTTTCATGTATCACTGTGGTTGTTCCAGTTCTTTAAAGATTATTTCCACACTCCAGGAACTTCCTCTACCTGAAAACGGCCGCTTTGTGATGTTTTATGCAGGTGCTATTCATTGATTATGGTATTTACTCATTCGCTAAATAACACGTTTGGTATTTACCATATTCGCCAAATAACACACATTAGCTATTTAACATATGCACTAAATAACGATGTCGAGGTACACTATAAAAACTCATAATCAGTGCTATTCAATACATGAGTTTTTTTACTGAACCCCTGTGGTACCACTATATACCCTATGGGCAACTTTGGTGGTAATTACCACCAAACTAGTAATCAAGGACTATGTGTATTGTCATTTTGCGCCATTTACGTAAATATATTCGGACTCAAAATTACTGCATTATGTCCTATTTAGATTTTTTTGGGTAAACGTTTAAATAAACACAAATATAATAAATACAGATTTAATAAAGTACTTAGCCTAAGTAGTACAGTAAATAAATAACAATGAAATCACAAAAACAAATTAGAAACCATTATTCTCTAAAATTGCCATCACCCAAATCCCTTAAGAAGAACCAACAACGCATCAAATAACCAACATATTTAAACAAATGTACACATTAATAATATTAGTATTAAAAAGTTAATATAAGAATTGAAAATTTTACAAATTAATTTTATGTAAAGCATATTAAACATATGAAATACATTAAAATATTAATAATCAATTAATTAACTGATTATACTAATTACACAATTAACAACTTGAAATCAATACCATGAGACAAAGCATATACAAACCCAAAAACCTCTAAGATAACGTAGTAAAAATGGATAATCAATAAACACATAATAAAAATTATAAACAAATTGCAAACCAATTTTTTAAAAGATATACTCATATGTGTTTAATTGCCACAATTAATCAATTATCAGTTACCAATATTAAACATATAATGTAAAATCAAAAACACATCTAACCCTACCTACCTACAAATCTATATATATAAAAACGAAAGTATGCCTGTCTGTCTGTCTGTCTGTCTGTTTGTCCTTTATGCATTACTACACCATTCATCCGATCGATATGAAACTTTGGGAAGTTGCTGAGTACACTCTCTAAAGGTTTCTGGCATACATTTTTTTTAAATATCGGCCCCCCAGGGCCCTCATAATCTTTCGAATACTGATGTATGCACCAGACGGAAAAACAACAAATCGTGTATCCACAAGCACTCAAATAAATTACTAGAATTAAAACACCATTCATCCGATCGCCATGAAACTTTGGGAAGTTGTTGAGTACACTCCCGAGAAGGTTTCTGGCATAAATTGTTTTTAAATATCGGCCCCCCAGGGCCCTCATAATCCTTGGAATACTGATGTACGCACCAGACGGAAAAACAACAAATTGTGTATCCACAAGCGCTCGAATAAATAAATAGAATTAAAACACCATTCATCCGATCGCCATGAAACTTTGGGAAGTTGTTGAGTACACTCCCGAGAAGGTTTCTGGCATAAATTGTTTTTAAATATCGGCCCCCCAGGGCCCTCATAATCCTTGGAATACTGATGTACGCACCAGACGGAAAAACAACACATTGTGTATCCACAAGCACTCGAATAAATAAATAGAATTAAAACACCATTCATCCGATCGCCATGAAACTTTGGGAAGTTGTTGAGTACATTCCCGCAAAGGTTTCTGGCATAAATTTCTTTTAAATATCGGCCCCCCAGGGCCCTCATAATCTTTCGAATTCTGATGTACGTACAAGACAGAAAAACAAAAAATCATGTATCCACAAGCACTCGAATAAATAAATAGAATTAAAACAGCATTTATCCGATCGCCAGGAAACTTTGAGAAGTTGTTGAGTACACTCCCGCAAAGGTTTCTGGCATAATTGTTTTTAAAATATCGGCCCCCCAGGGCCCTCATAATCTTTCAAATACTGATGTACGCACCAGACGAAAAAACTAAAAATCGTGTATCCACAAGCACTCGAATAAATAAACAGAATTAAAACAACACTTTGAAATGTTTTCCATATTAAAATGAATAAGATTCAATAAAAATGACACAATGTAGATTGAATGTTTTCACAGCAACGCATGACGGGTAAGCTAGTTTACAATAAAATAACATATACCAAAAATTCAGCAATTTATAACATCCTAATAAACAAAATATTAGTATAAAAAATGTAAACTTAAGAAAATCAATAAACAAAATGCATATACAAATATAAATGCAAATTAATGACATACTGATTTAATAATTCTTTAACAAAGTGAAAATTAAACAAATAACCAATTAGCCAATTTACAAAAACAATACAGTATATGTAATTAAAAACCACCATATCCACCTATAAATATTACAACCCAGCAAAGTCTTACCATTAACATTACACTATTCACACATTACACACATTTATACACCAAAACAAAAAATATGATATTCTTAACTTTGACATTATACTGTCAATATTCTTGGAATAACTATATTTCTTCTACAATATTATTAACCAGCAATATTACGAAAAAACTAAAAATCGTGTATCCACAAGCACTCGAATAAATAAACAGAATTAAAACAACACTTTGAAATGTTTTCCATATTAAAATGAATAAGATTCAATAAAAATGACACAATGTAGATTGAATGTTTTCACAACGAGTTTCCTTGAATTTCCTTTCTTTGGAGATTGCAGCAACGCATGACGGATAAGCTAGTTTACAATAAAATAACATATACCAAAATTCAGCAATTTATAACATCCTAATAAACAAAATATTAACACCAAAACAAAAAATATGATATTCTTAACTTTGGCATTATACTGTCAATATTCTTGGAATAACTATATTTCTTCTACAATAATATTAACCAGCAATATTACGAAAAAACTAAAAATCGTGTATCCACAAGCACTCGAATAAATAAACAGAATTAAAACGACACTTTGAAATGTTTTCCATATTAAAATGAATAAGATTCAATAAAAATGACACAATGTAGATTGAATGTTTTCACAACGAGTTTCCTTGAATTTCCTTTCTTCGGAGATCGCAGCAACGCATGACGGGTAAGCTAGTTTACAATAAAATAACATATACCAAAATTCAGCAATTTATAACATCCTAATAAACAAAATATTAGTATGTAAAATTAAGAAAATCAATAAACAAAATGCATATACAAATATAAATGCAAATTAATGACATACTGATTTAATAATTCTTTAACAAAGTGAAAATTAAACAAATAACCAATTAGCCAATTTACAAAAACAATACAGTATATGTAATTAAAAACCACCATATCCACCTATAAATATTACAACCCAGCAAAGTCTTACCATTAACATTACACTATTCACACATTACACACATTTATACACCAAAACAAAAAATATGATATTCTTAACTTTGACAATATACTGTCAATATTCTTGGAATAACTATATTTCTTCTACAATATTATTAACCAGCAATATTATTAAAGAAGAAAATAGTGGTTAGAGGATACTTTATAGCCTAAAACCTCAGCAAATGTCATATTTTCAAGTTTCACAGTTCAAATGTAAAGCTTCTATCGACAGCAGACTTGCCTGTTCATAAATTTGTGTTGAGAATCCGTTCAGCTTGTTCGGACTGTTTTTAGTTGAAGCGATAGGATAGTTTGAATGATGATATAAATTATTAGTTGAGTAAACTAAGATTTCACAGGACCTTTGGAATAAGGGACTGACTTAGATCTTGGTGGACGTGTAACTTCATCACAAATGTGACAGATATCCCGTCCACCGAAATATAAATCCTATTCTATCCTATGGGATTTATATTTCAACAGATGGGATATCTGTCAACCTGTGGCGGAAAAACCAGCCCACAAAGATCTAAATGAGGACCCAAGACTAACGAATGGGAAGTTAATTGTTTTTCAGTGTATTTGTGAGTCCATTGGTCTATATGATGTTGCAGAGGTGGACCGGCTCTTAATGTAGTTACAATGATGTCATTATTCTTCTAAAGTACACACTTTGCTCTGTTAGCGCACCCTTAAGAAAATCTGTCAGCCATCAAAGGGTGCATGCATTTTCTAAACCTACTGGTGCAAAAATATGATTTTTTACATCCTGTTTTTGTAATTTTGAGTCATTTACTGAATTGTGTTATGAAATTCAAAGGTATCCCTTTTGCTAAATAGCCCATTTGTTATTTACCACATTCACTAAATACCACACATTAGTTATTTAACACATGCACTTGATAATGATTCTGAGGTACACTATAAAAACTCATAATCAGTGCTATTTAATACATGTGTTATTTACCAAAGCTTGTGGTATCACTATTTACCCTATGTGCAACTTTGATGGTATTGATCACCAAACTTGTAATAGAGGTCTGTGTGTATTGTCATTTTGAGCCATTTACTGAAATATGTTCTAATAAAAAATTACTGCATGTTGTCTTAATTAGATATTTTTTGGGGGAAATGTAAATAAACACAAATATATTAAATACATAATTAATAAAGTACTTAGCATAAGTAGTAACATATATACATAACAATGAAATCATAATAACAATTTAGAAACCAGCAATCTTTAAAATGATCCCCACCCAAACTCCTTAAAAAAACATCAGATAAACAACATATTTAAACAAATATACATTTTAATAACATTATTATTGATACAATTAATTAAAAATTAACAACTAGAGATCAATCCTATAAAAGAAAGCATATACAAACCCAAATGCCTTCTAATAAGATAACCTATTAAAAATGAAAATACGATTAATCAATTATCAGTTAACAATATTAAACAAATAATGAAACATATTCAAAAACAATTCCTGCCCTACCTACCCACAAATCCCTCAAACCAACAATAAAATAACATATACCAAAATTCAACAATTAATAACGTCATAGTAAACAAAATATTAATATAAAAAATGTCAAACTAATTTAAAAGTAGATTCAGAAATAGAAATGGAAATTAATGACATACTAATTTATTAATTCTTTAGCAATGTGACAATTACACGTATAACCAATTAACCATTTTACAAAAATAATAGAATATATGTAATCAAAAACACTTCCCACCATTTTTCCCCTACAAATCCAACAAATCACTAACGTCTTACTAATAAAATTACATTATACACACATTAAACACACATTTATAAACAATAAACCAAAAAAAGTAAAAAATATACTTTCACAAAAGAAAAATAGTTATTATATGCAATGTATTAAAGTAATCAATATTATTTCTGTCAATATTTTCTGATCTCACCTTTCTACAACTTCAACAAAGCCATAGATAGCTCTTCCACCAGTTTGTAAATTCCATCCCTCCTATTGCAATCTCTGTTTGAAGTCAATGGTGCACTCTCTGTCAGTGTTCTATTGCACCTCTTTACAAAGCCATTACATTCCAGATGGTATAATGTTTCACTTTGATATGACTATTTGTAGAGCACACATCTCAACCCAGAGGGTATCTTGGTGCTAGATAAGAAGGGGACTGAGTTGGCCACGTTTTGGGACTGGGTAAAGATTCATGTCTTCTGTTTCATGCAGAATGCAGGATTGAGAAGGAGCCTCTGATCTGCAGGGGGCAATCGCTTCATCTTTGACATTTGTCAGCCAAAGTGCTAGTAAACTCAGTGTAGAACTCAATCATGCCAAATAAAGCAGACACCTCTTCATTTTTCCTGGGGGTGCAGATGTCTGTGACTAGTATGCCCAATTTACTCATTTCCACATTACTTAAACCTACACTTCTTTTCCTTCAACGTTAACGTTAGGAAAATGCTTCTTTTTACACGGCCACCCCCCATTTCTTACTACATTTTTTAGCTGTTTTTTTTACACTGCATACTGGGACACTGCTGCCTAGTGCCCAGTGTATGTGCTCTGACCCCCAAAAACCTGGAAAATTGGCTTGGCTCCTGATTAGCTTATTTAACTTACCTATAAACCCCTAGTATAAGTTACAAAAGTATTCCCAGGACCTGTAAATTACATTTCAATTGTGGAAAGCCGCACATATTGTATCACCACTAAAGTGACAATGCAAAGCATGCCTCCAGAGGCCTGCTCCTGCAGCCTGTTTGTGTAGTTTTAAAACTTTCAGTTCGACTTGGTGAAATAAACCCACTGCTAAGCCTAAACCTTTATTTTTAATACTTATAGGTCATCCCAAAATGTAGGCTGTAGGTGTCCACAGGGGAGGGTGTATTGTATTTACAAGGTAGGACATGTGTATTATATGTTTTACATGTACTGGCAGTGAAAAACCTCCAGATTAAATTTTCACCATGGCAAGGCAGGCTCTCCCAGAGGAAAGCACAGAGCTACATTATAATATCTTTGAATGCTTAGTTTCACTTTCAGAGCAACTAGAAAATGATTGAAGGGCTCCGTTTAATAGTAATTTAAAGTCCAACCTAAAGGTCAAGTCGGATTTTATATCACTATTTTGAAAATGAAACTTTTGAAATTTGTAATTTTTCTGCCTCAGTCAAAGGTGCTTTTCTGTCAGAGTTCACCCACGACCTGAATGACTCCTTAAATCTGTGTGAAGTGACCACCAGCGGTGACACAAAGGGACCTTCCCCTGACCGGATGGCCATCTGAGCTGTTTCCAATAACCTTATTAACTTTAAAGGATGCCTACCCTGTCACAGGCAGATGCAGCTCACATATAGGCCCATCCCTTCTATTGTACTGCTGGCTAACCAGGCATCACTCCCAGTGGAAGAGGAGGTTTCCTCAGAACTGGCTTTCAGTGATCACGAGGGAGTGTTTGCTCACTATCATAGGCGCACCTCTATGTGGGCACAGAGAGCTCTGTATAGGGTAAGGAAGGTTAATCCATCTTGGTTTTAGGTAGAGAAGGACATTGTGAGATAGGTTACAGTAAAACACACTGAAGGCACTTTTAAAGTGGGATGGGTCCTCCCTGGGGACTTTTATCCAATTGGTTATGGAGTGGCCAAAGGATTATCCCACCAACAGGCTGACGTTGGGCATAAGCTGCCAGATTGGTGTTGGGACTTCCTAGAAGGTCATCAGCTTCAACGGCGTTGAACATTCTCCATTGGCTACCGCTACACAAAAGGATTCTTTTTAAACTTCTCCTCACTGTTTTCAAAACTATGAAAAACTCAGGGCCCCATTACTTTGCAAAGCGCTTCATACGCTACAACCCCTCGCGATGTCTGAGATCCTCTGGCACAAATCTTATTACCATTCCAAGATTTAAGTACAAAACCAGGGGTGGGAAAACCTTCACCGTCCTGGCAGCTAGGGCATGGAACAATCTACCTGTCACTCTTAGATTAACTGACAAGGAGAGCACTTTCAGAAAACTCCTAAAGACATGGGTCTACCAACAATCAGATATCTCAGTATTGGCAGCTATCTAGTGTTAATCTCCTCACTACGTACCATCTCTTATGTACTTGCTGCATGCTAACTCAGCGCCAAGATGCTCCTTCCGGAGTCTGCGCTCTACAAATACCCATAAATATCAAATATCAAATATCAAATAAATGTGTCAGCCCCAGTACACTCTTCAGAACAGTGCTGGACCTGTGGAAGACAGATGAAGGATTACACCTGCTGTTGTGACTTGTGAGGAAAACTCAAAGGGCTAGAGCAGCTCCCAGACCAGACCAAGAAGTGGACTCCAAGGACCAGTTGATTGGCCTCTTGTTACTCTACAGGGATTTGTGACTTCCATTTCAGAGACCGAGAGCCCGATTTATATTTGGCAGATGCATAGGGAAAATTAGAAAATGAATGGTGCATTAATGGTGCATCTGTCTACACTCATAACTATACGTCTACCGTCTACCTTATTTATTGGGTAGCAGTATTACCAGTTAAAACTTCCTCAAACCTCCTGCGTCTCCATCAATCGCAGACTACTCCATCAATGTGGATAATTTGCTGAAAAGCGGCTGACAGAGGCAATCAGATTATAACTAAGGGTTGGCGGAGCTCGTGTAGTTGCACTCCACATGATTCCACAGGGTTGACGGCAAACTCTGCCTAATTCTGTGGAGTAGGCAATTTAAGGGCAAGGCAACCACCAGATTCAGTTGTTTTAAATAATGGCATGGAGGAGTCCCACTTAGCAGTTACCTTGACTGCAGTCCGGACAGTCGGACACCCATTAGGAGGGCAGATCCACCATTTGCAAGTCCTCCTTAATCTATCCCTTCATTTGCGTTGTGTTAGGTCACGGAGGGTGTCAACGAGCCTCCCACTGGCACAGCGGTACAGCAGCAGATGGCAATGACAGCCAGTGGGTGCACAGCACAGGAATGATTTCCTGTGTGATGATGGACTTCCAGGTCATCTCACTCTGCCCCTGTAAGAAAGCAGAGGGGGGGAGCTGTGCAAACTAAGACAGGCAGAGATTTTTTTTAAGAACTCTGTGTGTAAAGCTCCCGACGCCATGCGGGCCCACTTCACCAGAGGTCTTGAAAAGCGGAGGATGGAGCATACAGACTGGCCAGGGCTGGCTAGGAAACTCCACCGAGATGGGCACCACAGAGCTCTGCAGAGCAGCAAGAGATGTCACCGACAGCAGTGGCACAGCTGGCAGCCTATGAAGACCAGGCTCATGACGACAATCCCCCGCTCCGTGGCACTCCACGATTAATGTCCGGTTAGAGCCAACCTCACTGTCTCTTATTGTGGCACTGGCGGGGCCAGCCTCCCACTCTAAGGCCTCCCACTTCTCTAGTTGATGCACTCTGAGGGTGAGTCATCGGGGCCCTACAAGGGTGACTTCTGCCAGTCTTCCATGTGCTCTGTTGTTCTTTTTATTTAAACAATAATTTATGGTCACACAATTCTGACAATAATTATAGTATCCTCTCATAAAAGCTCACTCATTATTGTGTTTGTGATTTTATATATCTCTTATTAAATATATTTACTTTGTGCTTTGAATCCTTTAAAATGATTACCAATAGTATGTAAAGCAATTTGTTTTAAAACAGCCTTTTACGTCCTTTTATCCCCACATTACTATTCATTGTCAGTTTTGACATACACCACCTTCAACATGACGGACACAAAGGGCCTCATTACGATGTCGGTTGTAAAGCATTCCGACTGACTCCTCGCCAGAATCGTTTCTGACCGACTCGGGTTTGGGGAGTTTGACCAACCGATTACGATGTTTCCGAACACCGTTCTGTCGGACTTCAATGGGAGCTTGTGTTCCAACCGACAACATAGGCTCCCATTGAAGAAAGGGGTGCTCGCAGAAAACCTTGCTCCCTCTGGCGGACACCCCATGGTGCCTGCCACACTGTGCATGGTTGTAAAGAGGGGTCCCATGGGTACCCCCACGGGACCCAACAGGAGGGTTCAGGGTGAAGGGGGCTTGCAACAGGCCCCCAAAGTCTGTTTCTGACAGCCTTTCCATCTTGGGCAAACTGAGTCGGAAAGGCTGTACGAATCCAACATCGTAATATGCCGGTCAGAAATGCAGACCATAGAGCGGTACGATTCAGCTTCAACGAACTTCGAATGCCGGTCGGATATGAGTCAGACAGACCGAACGTTTACCTTCCATCATAATCGATCTGTCGGAAAAGTTTCAGAGTCAGTTGGGAACATGGCTTGCGACTGGGGTTAGGAAAATCTGAATGTCGTTCAGAGTGTTTCCGACCAACATTGTAATGAGGACCTATACATTTAAGTTACTGCTAAAATATCAGATTTTTATAACTTGTATGACACATACAGTTCAGTTCAATTAGTCTTTTTTCGATAATTCCAATCATAAAAGACACAATACAACATAAAAGTGTCATATAAAAATATATCATCCTCAAAACGTACAATACTCACAAAATGTAATAACATTATCGAAAGTTCCTAACAATTATGAACTATATAAATAAATATATTATGTTATACACCCTTAAAACCATTTAATAAAATTCGACCAGGGGAGCCTTCCTGCCAGGGGCATAATCAAGCAACACATGCATTTCCCGAACCAGCCTCCAGGTTTTTTCTTCTCAGTGCCCAGACCAGCTGAGAAATTTCATCATAGCAATAACAATGTCTGTACGGGTGTTCGACACCAGAATACGCAAGGCTGTCATACACGATCTGGTACCAAGATTGGAACACAGTGGCTTAAGCCACCTGCGACGAGGGCCCTTGTAAGCTGGGCACACAAAGAGCACATGGGTTACCGACTCTTCCTTTAATGGGCACGAAGGGCAATTGATATCGAAAGCCTTATTCTATTTTGCAGTAAAAGGTCTTAACAGAAGAGTACCTACTCTAACTTGGTGGTATAGAATCACCAGGTTTAGGAATCAAATTCCAGTAGGCTTCTACTTCTGTCACAAGCTTCTGCTCCAGGAAGATGCCTGTGAGCGAACTACTGCTCACCCTCGACATGGTCTTCTTAGTAATCATAACCCAGTAGAGTTCTTTATAGTAATTTTTACTGGGGAATGAATTCCCTATTTGATCTTCCCACAAGTGGTAGAGCACCATATCAAGCAAATTACTCTTGATATTCTGCAATCATTTATTCTTTGAGGACAGGTCAGTTTGTCTAAAATGCATAAAATCATTGGCGTAAGACGTCAATTCCGGTGTGGTCCAAATCCTCCTCCAGTAGGCTAAGGGTCTGAATCCTGCAACCTCATCTATAGAAAGACATCCTAAATCTGACAACAGGGGCTTGATGGGGGTTGATTTGCGCAGGGCGGTCAGTGATCTCAGAAACGTATTTTGCGCAAGGACTCGGGGTGATCAATTTGCAGACCCCCATAGTTCTGCACCATATATTATAGAAGCGCTGAGCTTCCTGTTATAGATCGATAAAGCCGGCCCCAGTGGTTTAGTATTTGAAAGTCTATATTCTTTAAGTAGGGCTCCTGCTAGCTGGTTGTGCCTGAGTACTAGAACATCTAACTGTGGGGTCCAGTTCATCTTCCTACCCATAGTCACTCCAAGATAGGTAAAGGTGTCCGTTTGTTCCAAAAGCACTTCATTCATTACTATTTTGCCTTTGGTAAGTTTGTATTTATGCAGCACCATGAACTTGGTTTTGTCAACATTTACTACAAGTTCATGGTCGTTGCAAATTTCTGTAAATCTGTCAAGGGCACGTTGCAGACCAGATTGAGTTTTAGATAAAATTAGAGTGTCGTCTGAAAACATTAAAAGAGGAACCCTTGAACCGGCAAGAGTTGGAGCCTCTGTTGGAAAGTTGGTATAATATGAAATAACCTTATTTATTTAAACAAGGAGAATAGGGTAGGGGCAAGGACACACCCCTGCCGCACACCCTCATTTACTGGGAAACGATCTGTAAATTCACCCTGCTGTCCCCACCTAACTTGGGCATAATTTGCCTCATGCAGTCTAATGACAAAGCTTAAGATTTCAGGGGGCATCCCAGCCTCTTTTAGTGCGTCCCATAGCTTAAGGCGGGGACCAAGTCATATGCTGATTTTAGGTCAACAAATGCTGCGTAGAGAGTTCCCCCCGCAAGGTCACTGTACCCCAATATATCAGCATAAATCTGAAGACTTAGTCAATGGTACTGATTTGGGGTTGAAAACACGCTTGATAAGTACATAGAACATCCTGGTCCACTATCCATTCGTTAATTCTACCTAGCACAAGTCTAGCAACTATTTTCTGTAAGGTGTCAATTAGGCTTATTGGCCTATAGTTGCTAGGATTGACACGGTCACCCTTTTTATATATGGGAATAATTTCAGCCCCACGCCAGGTATCTGGTAACTGCGCTCCCCTGGCAATGGCATTTATAATGCTAAAAATGTACTCAGTCCAGTTCCTCTTGTCTTCTTTAAAGATATCAGCAAGGATACAGTCCGGGCCTGGGGCCCTCCTCACTAGAACCCCTTCCAGGACCCTTTCTATCTCCCCTTTGTCAAATGTTAAAACAACCTCAGTAATGACCTCAGGATAAACAATTACGCTGCTTGCTGAGGAAGCAAATTGGGCGTGGTTGTATTCCACCCAAAGTTCAGGAGGTACGTTGTTCACTAGAGTGAGCCCAATCGTACCACTGCCCCACTTTACTAATTGCCCAAATTTGTTCCATATACTTAAATGTGTAGATAATATTAATAAATATTTGACTACAACATTGTGGTCAATTCTTTTTCATGATCTTACTATATCATAAACTAACATGTTTTCTCGTTGGCTTACCTTTATTTCAGTCCTTACTTTTTCTTTATTTTTGTTTTTCATATCGTATGATATGGAATTGTATTTTAATGGATACAGACAAAACTCAAAGTCAAAATTGTATATTTCGTGCCTAGTAATAGTTTATGGGGAAAAGATCAATTAAGCCATTTGGTTATAATCAAAAAGAAAAAAAATATTTTCATAATTCTTTATAATAAACAAAATATCTCTTTTGGATTTCTTCTATAACAATAATATTTTGGTTTAAACATATATAATATCTAATCAATTACCAATTAGATCTTTATTCGGTTATTTGCAAAAAAGAACAACCATAACAGCACAGTATAATATACATCCTAGAAACAATTTGATAAAAGAAACCACGTTGTCCACAGGAATAAAACACAATTGATCTGTAGGTGAATGTATACAACAATATATACAACAATATCATGCATTATCCCTCCATGCTGATTCTAAATTTTAGGGCTAATTTTAAAAAACTGACTACAAATAAAGTGCATTCGTTATTTAGCAGCTTTAGGTAACAAAGTGCAGGTTTAATCTGGGTAAAATTCAATCTTTTAAGAAGAGGCTTAAGGTAAACCCTCCGAGGAATGTCATAAAAAGGACAAAAGAATAAAAAGTGCGGAGACACAGAGTCGCAGCCGCAGGTAGGTAACACTTGGCCTTGATGGCTTCCTATTGGAACTGCTAGTAGTAAATGAAAGAGGTTCAGCCGAAACCTCATTAACAGGAAGCGGTCAAAGCTCGACATTGGCCAAGTCAGATATGGTTCCATACATAAAGTAGTTTGTATGACAACATAATTTCTATTGCTGCTTTTCTTTAAATCCACCTCCTCCCACTGGAAAAGCTGAGAAAGAAAAAAGCTTATTTAGCCAGCATTTCAGCCAGAATGTTAAAGGCGGAAGTGCGATGGTGTCTCCTAAATATGGAGAGTCTAACTCCTCATGCACTATGAAATTGGCGGTTCCTTTTGGGACCCCCAGAAGCTGTTTCAAAAAATTATTTTCTGTTACCACCAAATCCTTAACATTCATGTGCCCCCATAACTCACTTCCATAGCAGCCTATTGCCACACTCTTGGCCTGGTATACTTTTAGCAAAGCGGCAATTGGCCGTTTCCCCATTTTCCTCGCAAAATTAAAAATTGCTGCATTTGCCCGTGTTATCTCCCCTTTTTTCTTCTGAATGGCGGGGCCCCATTTCAGTTGGTTATCAAACAGGACCCCCAAGTATGAGAAGGTTTTAGTCGTGGGAATCTTCTCCCGGGTTACATGAAATAAAAACTCTCTCTTATGTGCTGTGCCTACATTCATAACAAAAGATTTTTAGTTATTAATGGAGAGATCACGGGATTTCATAAATATAAAAAAAGTGTTAAGCAGCGGTTGAAGCCCTTTTGCGGTCCTTGCCAACAAAACGGCGTCGTCCGCATACAATAAAACAGGTAACCCTTTACGTCCAACAAAGGGATAATCAGCACTTGTTTTTATGAGTGTATTTTCCAAAATATTTATGTATAAATTAAAAAGAAACAGGGCCAGGATGCAATCCTGTCTTACACCCCGTTTTACTCCGAATGACCTGGTCACCTTCAAATCCTGGGTGTATCACACGTTTGCTCGGGTGTCCTGGTGTAGGTCGGCCAGGAAATTGACCAGGGTCTGCTCCACCCCATGTTACTCATAGCCTCCCATAATTTGCCCCTATTGACACAGTCGAAGGCTGAAGAGAGGTCCATAAAAGCCATGTGGACTGTGCCCTGACGTGCCATCGTATATTTTCCTAACACCATATATAGGTTGAGACACTGGGAGATGGTAGAGTGGCCTGGTCTAAAGTCATATTGGATTGGAGAAACTATATCATTTTCATCAGCCCAGGTTGTTAGCCTGTTCAGGATTACACCACCTACTACTTTTACGACCGAATCAATTAAGGATATTGGTCTGTAGCAGGATGTGCTGTTACGGTCCCCTTTTTTGAAAACGGGGACTATTGTGGACAGCCCCCAGGACTTTGGGCATCCGTGATCAGCGGCTGCGTTAAATACGGCAGAGAGAACGGGGGCCCAAAGTGATGTCTTTGATTTAAATAGGTCAGGAGGCACACCATCAGGCCCGGGTGCTTTCCTACTGGTTAAACACATGATGCCCTTCTCCACCTCACAAATGTTAAAACGCAAAGGTTTAGTACCTGAGACACCTTTATCATGTATAGATTGTGGTATATCGCTATTAAAAATACGACAAAAATGAGAGACCCAATCATCTTCAGATATGTTGGTACCTAAAGGGGAATCACCTGTGGAAGCAAAAAGGGGTTTGTTTACAATGCCCCAGAATTTAGAGCTGTTACCAAGTATTTCTGGATATAACAGGTTTTCCCAAGTGGCCGCTTTTACTTCAGCTTTGCGTTTAACCAAAGCCCTTTTATAGGCGAGCCGAGCTGCCCTGATGTTTACCTGGTCCCTTGGACTGGCCTTGAGTGCTAATTTTAGGTCACGGCTTGCCTTGGAGCATGCGTTGTCAAACCACTTCGGCGCATTACAGATCCGGCCTGTAGGGGCTACTGTTAGCATTCCCCCAACTTTCGTAACTATACCGTCAAAGGTTAATAAAGTTTCCTGAGCTGATGTTGTGGGAGATACACAGGTGGATAACTCAGTGTTACATGTCCTATTAATCTTTTCATAAAGTTTGGCCGAGTCCACCCTTTCCCACTTTAGACGTCTTTTACCGTCCGTACATTTTAGGACCCCACTGTCAGGCCTTTCTTCTAACACGTTGAAAAGCGTCCCTTCAAAACAAATACAAACAGGATTGTGATCACTCAGAGAGTTCTCTAACATTTTAAACCCAGATATACAGGGACTAAGATTACTGGAATAAAGTATGTGGTCAATATAGGAACCCCCCACACTGCCTTTAAAGGTAGGGGTTTCATAGAAGGTGTAATCATCCACCTGAGCCATGGCAGTTACTAGGTCGAAATCATCCATGAAGGCATTCAACAAATTTCCTCGGGGTATGATCGAAATGGAAGCCTTCAAGTCTATTGCATCCTAATAAACCTATTGGAGTAGTTGCTGGGTTCCCACAGGGGTGTGCGTTCAGGTCACCTACAAGGACAACCTGGGGTTGGAGTCTCTCCATGTTATCCCTTAGAAAATGATCAAGATCCATAATCTTGCAGCCCCCTTTAAGGTTAACAGCATTTTAAAAATTAATTAATGTTAGAGTCTCTTTCCCCTTTTTGATCGTCAGTATCTGGATATCACTATTATTGAAAGGAAATCTTTTAACAGAGCATGATAGTGCTAGATCGATATACACAACAAGACCCCCTTTGGCTCTACCACTCCTTGAGGTTTCGGCGGGCACGAAAAAGCTTTTGTATCCTTCAATAAATGCGTTGTTTCCTACCAGCCATGTTTCCTGTAGGCAAATTATTGGGTAGGATTTTTATAAAGGACACCCAAGATGGATCATTGATTTTGCTAGTTAACCCAGCAATGTTCCACGAGATTACATTATGCCTCGCTACTATTAACACCTCTGGGACAGGAACTTCACCCATTAAGTCTTTGTTGTCGGGGTTGGTAGGACTTGACTCTGGACTATCCGCTACCACTGATTTTAGTTCCATATTATGATTCCATGTACTTATGTGGATTTGAGGATGTTCTTGTAGTTGTAAATGCCCAATATTATCAGGCTCGCTGTATATCGGCAGTCCGTTAGTTGTCAACAGATGTCCCTCGGTGACAATTGTGTCCATGTGTGTAGCCTTCGACTGATGGTTGGTGGTAACCCCTGTATCGATGTAAAGTGTCTCATCTTCCTGTGGCGTCCCCCTGTTATCTGCACTTTGACGGGGGTGTAGGGAGGCATCTACTACTAGTGTAGATGAGATATCATAAAGTCAATCCACTCCCTCAAGGCCTTCCTGCTAATGGAGGGCAGCAAATCGATTAAAGGTTGGTACCCTGTACTGAGTGTCAAAGTAGTCAGAGTGCCCTTGACCAGAGATGTAATTAGTGTGCATGCTTCCATGTGCCATTTGGTGTGGGGTGTAAAACCTAGTTCTATGTGGGTATTGTCGGTTTGCGTTCCCTAAAAACGTGGAGGGTGGCTGATAGAAATAGCTGAGGTCTACAGTTTGTTTTCTGCTTTCTAGATCACCATCCCTCCAACCACTAATGTAGTTTACCACCCGCCGATCTTTAAAGTTTATAACAATACAGTCACCCTCGTAATCCTTTTTCCTGTGTCCCACCCAGTTTATTCTCCTGACCTGAAGAATTTGACCATTTAGTGATTGGGGAATGGGTCTATGTCTGGTTAGCCAATGGCTAACCTTGTTTTTCAATTCTAAATAGCCCTCGGATTTCCCTATACCTAAGGGTGGGACTCCTATCATGATCACAGTGCAAGGGTAGGATTCCGGTGGCAGGTCAATACGTGAGAATTTATTAACTGGGGCTAAGCTAATCGGGTTATCCTGTCGGCTAGTGCTGATGTCGTTATTTAGAACCTCAGCTGCCCACTCGCTCTCAGCCCCCCCCTTCTATAATGTCTGGTCCGGTGTTACTTGGTTGCACACTTGGCGTAGTTATCACATCTGTGCTCGCACCCGGTGTCGCTGGTAAGACATTGGGTAGCTCTAAATGTCCCTTGGTCGTTTTTTTCAATGGTTGTAAAGATTTAAGCGGTTTACTTGGGCCTGATGTTGCAACTAATATTTTCTTGTTAGGGACAGGGCACAATGGCTTCGTAAGATTTTTTTGGGTGGCCTGAATTTGGGGGATTTTAAAATACTCCGACAGCATTTCGTTGTTCTGCAAGAGGACCTCTTCCATTTTATTGACTTTCTCGGTCATCGTGTTAACTCTTTGTGTCAGGGGGAGCATAAGGGACTTTAACAGGTGCTCAATTTTTCCCATGATAGTGTCTAGGTGGGTGTCGTTGTTACATGCCCTGTCGAGTAACTCGCTGTCAGTATTAACAGTTTGGAGGCCTGTACTATTATCTATGAGCATCAGCTGGCTTAGATGTGGTGATGTGGGGTTTTTGGGTGTTTGATTAACTACCCCCTGACTGTGCCTGGGCTTATGTTTATCATATTTCAGTTTAGCCCTAGGTTTCTGCGTCACCCTCACCCTCCTCCTAGATGTAGAGGTGCCTACATTCCCTTTCCCTCTGGTGCAAATGTTAGGGGAAGTTAATATATTAGGGATTTGAGAGGTTGTCGCTATTAGTGCCTCAGAGGCTTCAATATGTGTGGAGGTTTCTGCGGATAACTGGATGTTAGGTGTCATAGATAACCTATTTTCCGGGTAACAAAGTCAGGCGGGGGAGTAGTCATAGAAAAGACTAGTTGTCTGTTCTCTGGGACCGGAAAACCCGCAAATGATTCCATAAGGATGGAGTTTTGAGAGTATGCTGTATGTGTGGATGAGTTAGCTACCTTGTGTACGTCCTGAGTTTTCTGCGTTGAAAGACACATGCTTGGGGGCAGTGAAAGGCACCTCTCCGTGTTTTCTATCGCATTGACAACAACTCCTATAGTTTTTTGGAGCATTCTGTCAATCGGGGTAAGGCTTGGCAGGGGGGTGGTAACTTGGGCCTTTTGCCTAGAGGTGGACCTAGTCGCAATTGGAGTAGTCTTACTTTTAATCATTATGACAATACAACGGCTTGTTGATGATGGTAATTTGTCCTGGACCAAGAAGGTTCAGGTTACATAGGTTGAACAGATGACTTGTGTAATTATACCTAGATGGAGTGTATCAAATATCAAATGACCCTAGTGATCAGACACAATTGTTATCTTAAAGAATACAAAAAGAGTCACCTTGATTGAAATGCAGTGGTTACAGTGAAAGCCAAGAGGGATGGCCCAGCCCAGTCTCTCCGTGCCTCTGAGGGCCACAGAGGGCGCGCCCTTTGTCCGGGCTTCGCCCGGCGCTCCCGCGACACGGGAGGAGCTCAGCTCTTTTTGTGCGCCTCTGGGCGCGACTGACACCATCAGTGGGCGGAGCCCAGAGGAATTGTGGGGGCTGTAGTCCCCCCGCTCGGTGGCCGCGGTTTGTATGCGGCAGCGGGGGGTACCAGATGCCCAAGTACAGCTATCCCCAACACCCTCTCCGCTGGTGCAACAGGCTTGGTGGCAAAACAGTAAATTCCCTCGGGGTCGGCAAGATTGGAGGGTCTCTCTCAATATCTAATCGTTTTTTACTGCAATTAAGCTTTGCACTAAAGGTGCCTCCTCTTAAAGGAGCTTTACTCCTCTAGGAGATGTTGTAGTTTGCTTCTATAATAATGTTACATCCTCTGTAATGTATAAGTCTGAAAATAACACCTTGAGAACAATTGACAGTGTGCAACATAATTTTCAGGGGCCTGCCTGGAACTTTCCTGCTGCACCTGGGGTGTGATTCTCAGTCAACTTGGAAAGTAAATTTGTACTGGAGAGTAGAGAATAGAGACTTGATCTGTACTCTGGAGTTTCAGGGACCCCTCTGAGAGAGGAAGTCACACACAGCAGAGTATTGGGAATGATCATACTACCGCTCGGAGCGCAGCTCCGCACACCGTGTCCGGCGCTCACAATGGAATTTTTTGACGCTGCCCCCCCTGGTGGAATCTAGAACATTCTCTATGTACTGCGGTGGCTGAGCAAACTTTGGCGGTGGAGCTGTCCTATGCAGCTGTAGAGGAGTTTGGCTCTTGTTCACCCTTCTGCCGTCACCTACCCAGCCAGACGTCAGACACTGTTTTTCCTTGTCTCCATGTTGTATTTCCTACCCTCTCCCTCCTATGTTTAATCTATGCTTTTGTAACTCATGTTACTATGTTCCAGCAACTGATGTAACTTTGTAACTATGGGGTCGATTACGATGGTGGACGGAAGGAGAACCGCCGTCCTGGAGTAGGCGGAAAATGCCTTTTTTCAGTCCGCCTGCCGCGGGCATTCCGTCCGCCATATTAGGATGGGAAACACAGTCAAATGTCCATACGCAGCGGAAGAGCACGCACCGCCGCAGAAGTACACCCGACCCCGCGGCGGACGTAACCAATCCAGACACACCGCCGTACGGAATGACGTCTCCGACCGTCCTCCAAATCACGATGGCTGAAAACACACATAAAATTGCTGCAGAAAAACAACCTGCCTGAACACGGCGGAATCACCACAGCAGAGATACAACACATTGCAGAGATACCCACCACAAGCAGATCGCCGTCATGGACCCAGCGCTACACGCATTTCCGATACTCTTCGTGCTCCACCACCAGCAAGTCATGGCCCATCACCGACGACGACGCAGGTAGGCCAACATACCAATTGAAGTCGGAAGGGGAATACCTGCCAGGGCTGTGACGTAGGAAGGGGGAGTGTCATGTTTGTGAAACTGCCTTTACGATCGCACCAATATATCAACTATTCAAGAACACAACCATGAATGACAATGACAAACCACATGATTGACTTGCTTTATTAAACATAATAGTGGTATAATCATACACTACCCAAGAGCATGGGCACCGGGTACAACAGAGCAGGTACATCAGAGGCAGCACATGAGGGCACAATGCAGTATCAGAACAGCAACAGGGCAGTGTTTACAAACGAGCAGGTACATCGGAGGCAGCACACAAGAGGGCACAATGCAGTATCAGAACAGCAACAGGGCAGTGTTTACAACAGAGCAGGTACATCAGAGGCAGCACATGAGAGGGCACAATGCAGTATCAGAACAGCAACAGGGCAGTGTTTACAAACGAGCAGGTACATCAGAGGCAGCACGTGAGAGGGGCAAAGTGCATCAACAGTCCATGGCACAGAACAGGTACATCTGAAGCAGCACGTGAGAGGGGCAAAGTGCATCAACAGTCCATGGCACAGAACAGGTACATCTGAAGCAGCACATAAGAGGGGCCAAGTGCATCAACAGTCCATGGCACAGAACAGGTACATCTGAAGCAGCACGTGAGAGGGGCAGAGTGCATCAACATTCCATGGCACAGAACAGGTACATCTGAAGCAGCACATGAGAGGGGCCAAGTGCATCAACCGTCCATGGCACAGAACAGGTACATCTGAAGCAGCACGTGAGAGGGGCAAAGTGCATCAACAGTCCATGGCACAGAACAGGTACATCTGAAGCAGCACGTGAGAGGGGCAAACTGCATCAACAGTCCATGGCACAGAACAGGTACATCTGAAGCAGCACGTGAGAGGGGCAAAGTGCATCAACAGCCCATGGCACAGAACAGGTACATCTGAAGCAGCACATGAGAGGGGCCAAGTGCATCAACAGTCCATGGCACAGAACAGGTACATCTGAAGCAGCACGAGAGAGGGGCAAAGTGCATCAACAGTCCATGGCACAGAACAGGTACATCTAAAGCAGCACATGAGAGGGGCCAAGTGCATCAACAGTCCATGGCACAGAGCAGGTACATCAGAGGCAGCACGTGAGAGGGCACAATGCAGTATCAGAACAGCAACAGGGCAGTGTTTACAACAGAGCAGGTACATCAGAGGCAGCGCGTGAGAGGGCACAATGCAATATCAGAACAGCAACAGGGCAGTGTTTACAACAGAGCAGGTACATCAGAGGCAGCACGTGAGAGGGCACAATGCAGTATCAGAACAGCAACAGGGCAGTGTTTACAAACGAGCAGGTACATCAGAGGCAGCACGTGAGAGGGCACAATGCAGTATCAGAACAGCAACAGGGCAGTGTTTACAACAGAGCAGGTACATCAGAGGCAGCACGTGAGGGGGCACAATGCAGTATCAGAACAGAAACAGGGCAGTGTTTACAAACGAGCAGGTACATCAGAGACAGCACGTGAAAGGGCACAATGCGGTATCAGAACAGCAACAGGGCAGTGTTTACAACAGAGTAGGTACATCAGAGGCAGCACGTGAGAGGGCACAATGCAGTATCAGAACAGCAACAGGGCAGTGTTTACAAACGAGCAGGTACATCAGAGGCAGCACGTGAGAGGGCACAATGCAGTATCAGAACAGCAACAGGGCAGTGTTTACAAATGAGCAGGTACATCAGAGGCAGCACGTGAGAGGGCACAATGCAGTATCAGAACAGCAACAGGGCAGTGTTTACAACAGAGCAGGTACATCAGAGCCAGCACATCCCCTCCTTTGAGGAGTTTTGTAGAGTGGCACAAACGGTTTCATCTGGCTCGCCTCTTGACCCTTTGCCACCAAAATTTTGGAAAATATTCCAAGGTGAACTCTTTCAGCCTCTGTATGCCATCTGCCTCCAGTCGTTTGACTCAGCAACGGTTCCGGAGTGTTGGAAACTGGCGGTGGTGTCCCCTCTCCTGAAGAAATCCACCTTGGACCCCGCCTGCCTGTCCAACTACAGACCGATTTCCCTGCTCCCGTACCCTATTAAGATCATGGAGAAGCTAGTGACCCGCTCTCTCTCTGGCTTCCTGGAAGAGAACACCTGGTTTGACGAGGCACAGTTTGGCTTCCGTCCAGCGCACGGGACGGAATCGGCGCTGGTGACCGTGCTTGACAACCTACGTTCGTGGGTCGACAGTGGGCGAGCAGCCTTTTTGGTGCTGCTCGACATGTCGGCCGCGTTCGACACGGTCTGCCATCATACCCTCGTTAGGAGACTGGAGGAGTGCGGGATCACGGCGGGTGCAAGGGACTGGCTGATTTCCTATCTGAACGATCGGCAGCAGGTGGTGGCGCTGCCTCCATTCAGCTCGGAGGCACGGAGAGTGGGGCAGGGAGTACCACAGGGCTCGGCCATCAGCCCGATACTCTTTAATCTCTACCTCCGTCCTTTGGTCCAACTAATTAAATCTTTTGGTATCTCAGCATGCAACTATGCGGACGATACCCAGTTGGTCTTCTCGCTGGAAGGAAAGGACGCAATTCCGCTGGAGGTTTTTCACCGATGTATGTCGGCTACAGCTGAATGGCTCCGGTCTAACTCTTTGCAGTTCAACAGCACTAAGACCGAGGTGCTGTTCTGCTCTACAGACCGGATTCCGCGGGCACTCCCGGAGCATTTCTGGCCCTCAACCTTCCCTGAGACGGTGGCTGCGGCTGAGTCGGCACGTAACCTAGGGGTGATCTTTGGCCCCAATTTGCAGCTAGATATGCACGTGAACAAGACCGTATCCACGTGCATGATGCTGCTCCGTATGCTGCGTAAAGTTCTGCCCCTCCTTCCCGAGCAGGCTAGGCCCGAAGTAGTGCGTGGTACCATCTTGAGTCATCTTGACTATTGTAACGCACTACTTCTGGAGGCTCCAAAAACACTGCTGGGGAAGTTGCAGCGGGTACAGAACTTGGCTGCTAAGCTGGCTCTCTCCCGCCCTACTTACAGTTCTTCATCAGCAGCTCTTCGTGACTTACACTGGCTGCCAGTGCACTCACGGGTATGCTACAAAGCAGCCTGTTTAGTATTCAGGGCAGTGCATGGTCAAGGACCGGTCCCTCTACAGAACATGTTTGTCTGGTATTCTCCGCCGCGCCCTCTACGTTCCTCTTCGGATCATCTGGTGGTGGTACCGAGATTCCAGAGAGTGCGGATGGGGGGCCGCTCATTCAGTGTTGCGGCGGCCAAACTCTGGAACTCGCTGCCACCATCTCTGAGAGGCCAAAGGGACTTTTTTCCGTTTAGAAAAGCCCTGAAAACCCACCTCTTCCCCAGGGCTGCTTGAGCAGGGTATGTAGTGATTCTGTCGATTTCAAGCGCCAGGATGCCCTTGGGGTGACAGGTCTGCGCTATAAAAGTATACTTTAATAATAATAATAACAAGTACGTGGGTCAACCGCCCAGTCCCAAGGACAGTAACAATGCAAGGGTGGTTACAATGCACAATGGAGACACAAAGTCCAATTACATGTGAGTGATGGGAGCTACACCTCACAGCACAGAATCTGGTGGACTGCTTCAACTAGTCACCTCGAACACACTGCCAGCACCAGATACAGGAGTGTGAGACACAGCCACAGCTCTAGTGACTGACACATGAGCCATAGACCCAGACCCAATGCCAGCACCAGACACAGAAGTGTGAGACACAGCCACAGTTCTAGTGACTGAACATGAGCCATAGACCCAGACACACTGCCAGCACCAGGAACAGGAGTGTGAGACACAGCCACAGATGTAGTGACTGGAAAGTTGAGAGAGACACGAGAGGGAGCTCGTGAGCTAGGATCGAGAGTCTAGGACGCCATTCTGCCCTGGTCGGCTGGTCAGGAGGCCGAAGGCTGGCCATCTGACCGTTTGTTTCTGCCCTGATTAAACGGGTGATTTCGCTGCCCCTGCCCGTTGTACCTGCACGCCTGCACGTCTTGAGTCGCCGCATCGCCACCGCCCGTGCCGTATCTCACGCATTTGGCGGCTCTGCGGCTCCACGGCTCCTCGGCTCCTAGCGGGCTGAGTTGGTGAGCACGGACGGCAGCGGGAGACGTCAGTGTAGGCTGCCAGTTAACTTGGGCTGGGTGCGGGAGCTGTGCCCTGGATGCCTGGGGTGCTGTAAAGCGGGTCTGAGAGACCATACGCCCAAAAAGGGCCGAAAGGACGACGGAAAGGACACCTTAAAAGGGGGTGTACACAAAAACAGGAAATTACTCAGTAGCTCCTAATGGGGGCATGCTAAGGAGTGTGAGGAGCAAAGTATTCCTCCTACTTGCCGAATCCTACTGGAAAAACGGAGAAACGGAGAAACAACATTAAACAACAGTAAATCACAGTAAATCACTGCCATTGCCATTGTGAGGTCAGAACCAGTGAGCCAGTGAGCCTACTACCTTTTGCCTGGTGCTCCACCCCTCAACAGACACAACTCAGTGACTACAGTGAGTACAATTGGGGCGTGACGGTGACCTGTATACTGTGTACTGTGTACTGTGAACTGTGGTGCTGCAGGAGGGGTGATAGGTTTTGGAAATACTTGGGAAAAACCTGTGAAAACTTGGACAGCTTGGATAACTTGGATAGCTTGGATAACTTGGAGGTCTGGGGGGGGAAGTTTGCCGGTCTGGGTGAGCGAGGTTGACAACATAAAGGGTCACAATTATCTCCATTGACTCGTTGATGATCCGGGTTACACTCCTACAGTGCTTAGCTTTTCCTCCCCGCACTTGCTATTGCCCCCTCCCCGACGGCAGCTGTCCATTATTCATAGGGCAGACGGGCTTGGGAGGGTGAGCACCCTTGGGTGTACGGGGTTAAAGTGCAGACTTTTCTTTATAGGAAAGACACAAGGAATAATGCGCTCTGGCAAAGTGAGAACTACAGGAACAACTGTCAGACGTATTAAGAGAATTCAACAGCCAAAGGTGAAAGCAAATATTGCAGGAGCAAATCAAACTCTAATTTCCCCAATAGCCAGAATGTTTGCAAAATCAGGAAAAAACCTGGATAAGTTTGAGTTTATGAAAGATCCAGCTGGCTCTCTTATCACTATGCATACGGATAGGGAAAAAGACAAACTTCAAACTCCAATAAAGCCGACGTGTATGGAAAAATACAATAAACAAGTGATCCATAGTACTCTTCAAAACGGGGATTGCAACTTACAAAGGAAGGAGCATGAACTCCAAATTACAGACCAGGATATCTCAGATGTAACCATCTATCCTGATAAAAAAAATGACAAACCAATTGATCTAGAGGATTCAGAAATACTAGACATACATGATATACAAGGCGTACCTACTAAAAGCGGCATGATGGAAATAAACCGAGTACCAATTCCCATAGAAGTAAATGTGGAAATTATGAAAAAACCTCAGTCATCATTTGATGAAAACATGATCAAATCAGCTAGTACAATAAGTCATAAAACCGGGTATGAGAAAAAAGAAGAAAATCAAACGCCTAAAATATGGCATGATAATAAAACAATTGAGGATGTGCTCTCACAAGCAAATACCTTCCCTACATCAGATTGTCCTTTATGGACGGAACAAATAAACAGAATGCCAACTGAAAGTGATTTAAAAGAACCAAAAATCCCAGATGTTGGAGTAAATTGGGACATATTCTATCAAACATCAACACTAACTCTAGAGGCGTTAAAATATCAATCGAATAAGATGGACATCCAGATTGACCTACTCACAATGATGGCAAATGCGGTTACAGGGAGAGTCCAAAATGATAAACAAAATATGGACATTGAATGTATTTGCACCCCACTTATGGATAAGCTCGTAGCAATACCTTATGTTTTGCATACTATAATAGAAGACACAAAAAGGGCTCTAAAAAAGGAAATTGGCCAGGAAGTGAACATAAAGGAAAATACATGGGAGGAGACAGAAACAACAAAAAAGGAGGAAAAGAACCCCACGCCAACAGTGGATAAAAAAGAATTAGTAATATTAAGGAAGTCCCAGGAAAAAGAAAATATACAGGATGAAAGAGACTTGTCAATAGAAACCCAACTAAGGGATGAAACACACGTGGAAGCAACTAGTATAGTAACAAAGGTCGATCATGATTGTAAAGAGCAGGATCCAAACGGTTATATTATGTCAAAACGACAAAGGAAAAAAATACGTAAAGCAAGGAAAAATCAAAAGCCTAATATCTATAAGTTTGATGAGTCAACAAAAACTGACGGTACAATAAAAAACAATAGAATGCAACGAGAAAAATCAATTGGAAAAAAAATTATTTCAACAATTAAGAATGAGCCAAAAAAAGTATTCCCAATATTTGTACAAGAACCTTTACGGGAACAAGCATCGAATAAAGAGGCTAAAAAACAGCCTGAAGTGATTGAAAAAAAACAAAAGGCTACAACTAATCCACCACGGACTGCAAACCAGATAATAAGGGAAGAAGATGTAATTCAGGAGGACATTTTAAAATATGATCAAAACAACGGAATAATTGACAGTATGCCATTAAAAATAACAATAAAACCGAGCGAGCAACTATATCAGCATCACAATGTGAACGCAGAAACAAGTTTGAAAGTTAATAAGAATGATGTAGCAAGATCGAGCATAGAAAGAACAGTAGAGCCTAAAACCAAATCTCCGTATTGGGATCACTTGATAATTGAAAAAAGGGAAGGAGAAAAACAAATTAGATGTAAAACAAATCACACAACGGAAGCCTTGTACAAAGAAAACCGACTGCCAGTTGAAAAAACACAGCTCATATTTAAACCTGAATATGAATCCAGAGGTAGATATGACATATTGAATAGAGGGAACATCTTTAGACTATTCAAATCAATTCCAGCATTAATCAACATTAAGAACGATGATATTAATTCTATTGAATTCATTGCCGATAAAAACAATACCCAAGAATTGACTCTGGTAACACTAAAATCAACATCAATAGCAGAGCAAATATTAAAAGAGTTTTCAACATTTAAGGACTGGGGAATATATATCACAAAGCAGGCGCCAAAAGTGTATCCTACTCCATTTATTAAAGAAACAAATCTGCTCCAAACAGAAAAAAAATATACCAAGCAAAAAGGAACAGTGTTAAGGAATGCCCGGGGGAGATCCATTAGCACATTGAGAGTGGCCTCACCGCCTACCACATTTGAAACACCTCCTGGAATAAATGAAAAATGGATTGCACAGGCTCTGCATAGTAATATAGAATAATGAAGGAACAACACTCCAACCCCACAATCAAAAGTACCAGGGTTGAGAATGTGTTCATGGAACATAAATGGAGTAGGGACAAAGCTTTCCAATGCACAAATAAAGTCTATTCCTTTACCATGTCACATCTTATTTCTCCAGGAAACCTGGGAAGAACATCCTTTTGTTTTGGAGGGCTATGTAGGATACTATGAAAATGCAAGTAAAATTCATAGATATGGACGTCCGAGTGGGGGGTTAGCAACTTTCATTTCCAGCGGCATACAAGCTGAGCATGAGCAACTAGTATCACATAGTAATAACATTCTTATAGTCAGACTGAAATATAAAAATGTAGATCAAAAAGATAGGTCATTAATTATGATCAATGTATATATCCACCCCACTAAAACAAGTAGAACATCTATATGTGCAACCCTTAACACCATACTATTGGAACAAATGCTAGAAAACCCATTAGTGGACTATGTGATGACTGGGGATTTTAACCTTAATTTACTAACACCGTTCGTAAGGGATGATGTAGCGCAATCACAAGACCTTCAATGGTCAATTCCACACCAGGATCACCAAGGCGTCATGATAAGACAGGCACGAAACCAAATTGGTATAACATTCACTAAGGATATAGAAGCGTTGGGATTGCGAGTCCTTAATGGCAGATTTAAAGAGGATACACCCCCCGTATTCACGTATATTGCACACAATGCGAGTACTAGGATTGATTATACAATGGTTTCACTGAATATATTTCAAAACATAAATTCCTATAGGGTAGTTAAAGTTGGAGATAGTGACCACTGCCAGCAGTTAATAACCACCAACATTAGAAACAATATTTACCAACCATATCATACTGTGCCGGGGTACATTGGAACAATAAATTATAAAAAACGAATTTGGACCAATCTGAATAAGAATAGTATGAATGAAAAAGTTGAGATCATTATAAAGAGCTGCTTTATTGAAAATACGACGGAAACAGCAGTTGAGCAGTGGGAGGAATTCACCAAGAAATTAGTGAAACCCCAAATCCAGGTTAACCTCAATAAAAGAACGGTAAAAAGGAAAGAAGAAGGAGAGGACTCATATATGAATCTTCCATATACAATAACCAAGTTAAAAAGAGCTCGGAACAGAATGAGGAGACAAATTAACACCACAGCAAGTAATGAGGAAATGTTGAACAATCTAAAAGCATTAAATCAATACCTGAAAAAGCTAATATGGAATGAGAAATACCAAGCTAAACAGGAAATGTGGTCTAAATTATTTCATGCAAGCAAACAAGCAAACGCAAGAGAATTTTGAAAAATTATAAACAAATTAGTACGGCCGAACAAATTGGAAGTTTCATCAACTCTAACTGAGCAAGAATGGGTTACTTATCTTGGAAAGCATCTGAACAGTAATGGAGCTATAAAAATCACTGCAAACATACAGCATAGCTCAATAATCAGTGACAAAATGCAAGAACAAATTGTAATCTCAAAAGAGCAACTAGTAAAACTAATAAGGAAGCAGAAAGATGGGGCACCTGGCCCCAATGGGATACCGTTTGCCCTTTTTAAAGAAAACCCTGACTTTTGGTCGAGCTACTTGGAAACGGTATTCAAAGAAGTTATAGAGACAGGTAACATCCCGGAGTCCTGGCAAGGATCTTTAATCTCCCCCATATTCAAGAAAGGTAATTGGGCCCTTGCGGAGAACTATAGACTCATCACCCTACGAGACACGGATGCTAAACTGTTTGCTGGAATTTTATTGATTGAATTAAATGAATGGGCATCAGAAAATAAGATCTTGCCATTCAATCAAACTGGTTTTATTAAGGGGCTTGGCACAATGACAAATATCATGGCACTATCATTAATAATTGAAAAATCACTCAGACTAAACCAGTCCTTGTATCTTTGCTCTGTAGATTTTAAATCTGCTTTTGACTGTGTGCAAAGGAATTTATTGTGGAAAAAACATTTTGAAAAAAACATTCCAATTGAACTATTGAAATTGATTCAATTACTACACAGTAAAACCTGGGTAAGAGTAAGGAAGGGGACGGCCGATCACTAACAAAGGAGATTCCAGCAATAGACGGGCTCAAGCAGGGATGTGTGTTGGCCCCTCTCCTCTTTAATTTATTCCTTGGAGATCTATCAGGGAACCTGGATGAGCTCAACGCCCATCCTCCTAAATTAGGGGATAAACAGATATCCAACTTAATGTATGCAGATGACGCCATCCTTTTAAGTCATACTAAAATCGGTCTTCAACGCCTAATTAACAGAATAGTTCTGTATGCTCAGGAAAATGGAATGATAATAAATGAAACCAAAACAAAAATCATGGTGGTCACTAGTACTATAAAACTGAGACAAAAAAACAAATGGTATATGGAAAACACCCAATTGGAACAAATAGAAGTGTACAATTATTTGGGCGTACTATTTGACCAAAAAGGAAATTTTCAATCGCAAAAACTGGATATTCAAAGAAAAGCTAATTCACTTACTGCAGCATTTAAGATAGCACAGAAATCGCTCGGAAACCTGACCCATCAACCGCTTTTGAAAATTATAGGGGCTAAATTGCTCCCAACAATAACATATGGTAGCGAAGCATTAATGGGGATGGATGCGGAAACGATAAACAAGGTCCTTTCTAAAACGTATAAATCACTTTTCTATCTCCCAAATAATGCTTCACCGGCACAAATTAGACTGGAGTTTGGGTTAAACAATCAAGAATTTGCAAGAAAAGGCCAATTTATTAAAACTTGGTATAGGATAAAAAATGACCATGATAATCATATATCTCAATTACTTTGGCAAGAAATAAATAAGAATACGAAATCGGTTGCATGGAAATATCTCAATGAGGCAGTAGAAGAGTTTGCACTAATGCCAATCTGGATCAATATGATAAGCAATGGATCATTAAAAAAAATAGTAAATCGAACAACAAATCACCTTTCACTTGTAAAGGACAAAGATACGTTGGCAAAAAGAAAGCATTCGTGGTCAGTAATAAATGGATACGAAAAAAAGAAAGTACAAGAATATCTGGAGATACCCTGGTCTGAAAAAAGCAAACAATGTCTCATGAGAGCAAGATTTGGAATACTACCAGGCCTCAGTCACGCCCCGCCGTGGAAAAAGACCAACAGCAACACATGGGGTAGACTATGTAATGGTGGAGAAGAGAATATTGTCCACCTTCTATGTATCTGCCCTGGACTCCGCAATGAAAGATGCGTACTACTGAAACCTCACTTTAATATGCGTGGAACAAGGACATGTAGGCAGGCTTTGAAAACCTGTCTTTATTCAAATGATATAGTCATGAATGCTGCCTTTGTAAAGTTCCTAAAGATAGCATCTACAAAACTGGGAGAATAATTTGGAAAAATTGCTTTTATAATAACTTTTACAGAATTTTTTTAGGATATAACTGTTTTTAATATACTGTATTTTAAAAATATGTTTTTGTATTGGAAATATTGTAAGATTTTAAATAATCAAACAATAAAGAATTATCTATCATAGTGACTGACACATGAGCCATAGACCCAGACACACTGCCAGCACCAGAAACAGGAGTGTGAGACACAGCCACAGCTCTAGTGACTGACACATGGGCCATAGACCCAGGCACACTGCCAGCACCAGAAACAGGAGTGTGAGACACAACCACAGCTCTATTGACTGACACATGAGCCATAGACCCAGGCACACTGCCAGCACCAGAAACAGGAGTGTGAGACACAGCCGCAGCTCTAGTGACTGACACATGAGCCACAGACCCAGACACACTGCCAGGACATGTCCCTGTACAGTGACAAACAAATACCATGCCAGCATCTGACACATGAGAGTGGCTGACACACACAGTGCCAGTACCTGAAGCAGGAGAGGGCACAACTGACACAGTGCTACTACATGATGCATGACAGCGAACAACAGACACAGTGCCACTATCTGACACATGAGAGTGAACGGCAGCTGACCCACTAGGACCACTGAAATGATGAGCCACAGGGCTGTATGGGCCAGGAGGAAGTGTGGCTGTGGGAGCTGGGGACAGCTGGACTGGAGCGACATTGGGGTGGAGAGGTCTCACTGGTGTGTGTCTCCGTTTCTTTGTGAAATGTAGGGGCACCCTGGACATGACTTGACTGGTAAGTGTTGTGGCCGCATCAGACATCAAAGAAGGATCATGTGCTTGTGGTGGTCTGCTCCCTGGGGACGTGCTGGACCCTGCTTGACGTTTGCTGTGGCCCTGCCTTCTGCCCTCTGCATCATGTGTAATGGGGGATGCAACAACAGTGTACTCCTTATTCTTTTTTTTTTTTTTTTTTTTAAGACCTTTATTACAGGTTGTTAACCATACACAGCCGCTTGCCTACAACCCTGGGGCCGGCTGCCAACCAATAGCTCTCATATATTGATTCATTGTACATACATTACTAAACATGTCCATAATAATTCCGGCCTTGTACTGCAGGTCATGAGGTCTAGAGTTTTTAAACATTTCGTAGATTGTCAACTTCAAATATCAAAAGCAATAAATTTCGACTTTAAGAAGAAAAAAACAAAAGAGACTCTTTCAGGCAACCTAGTTCAGTGTTAGTGTAAAATTTGTATCACGGTGTTTATAGACTCAAGGGACTAAATGACTCTTATCTCCCTTAAAGTAGTTCTTGCAACTGGTTCAATCCTCTACGTCCGCATTTAGTGTCAGTAAGTAGTCCGATAGAAAGCACCAGAAGTCTTTGGGCCTGACCTTTGCAGGTAAATCTTCTTCGTAGGTCTGTAGCTTGTCTCTGCAGCTGGCCATGTCTAGCAGCCATCTGGATGTCTTGGGCACCTGCTTACTGTGCCAGCATTTTGCAATCTGTCTCTTGGCCAACAACAGCGCTATTGCACAAAATTTACGTCGTGTAGCTCGGAGTTGCTGTATCACACCCAGCAGACAAGTGCGAATTGTGCATTCTATCTCAACCCCTAGCATAGTGGACAGCGCATTGACCACCTCCAGCCAGTAATCATGCACCGCAGGACAGAACCAAGCCAAATGTGCAAAACCCGCCATTTCCCCATTACATCGTTTACACCTGTCGGTGTCCTGTAGCCCAAATTTGTACATGCGCTCAGGTGTGTAGTATGCTTGATGCACAAACTTGTAGTGAATAATTCTTAGATTACCATTTGGAGTGAGTATTTGTGTCAATGCACAGGTTTGTTGCCATTCAGTGTCAGATAGAGGTTCCTCAAGCACCACGTCCCATCTTGCTTTGGCTTTGTCAGTGGTGTACGGTATTTCAGCCATTGCTGTGGTGTATAGTCTAGATACCAGATGAGACACATCCTGTGTGGTAATGACTAGCTGTAGTGTGTTCAGGCTATCGGGTTCGATAGGAAACGTCGGGTAGTGTGCCCGCATTGCACGTTTCAGCCTGTAGTGCGCAAATTGAAATATGGGCGTTTTATTTTGGATGTACTCCAGGTCCTCCATGTTAACAAAGGAGCCCTCATGGAACATATCGCCCATTCTTTCAATACCTACTTGTTGCAGTATTGACATGCCTACTTTTTCCCCTGTGACTGATAATGCCTGATGGTGAGTTAAAGGCATCGCAGGTGCGTACAATGGTGTCTTATGCGCTAGTCGTCCTAATTTTCTCCAAGCCTTAATGGTGATGTTGACTGTGTTAATGTCCTGTGCATGTAGGGGCTGTCGGATATGTGAAAGCATCGATGTCAATGGTATTGGTGAAGCATCTCCCTCCTCAATAGCTGTGTGCGTGAGATATGGTACTTCGTGAAACCAATATGCAGCGTATTGCGCTTGAGCGCATAAGTAGTACAAATAAAAATCCGGCACCCCGAAGCCTCCCCTGATATACGGAAGTGTGAGTGTCCTAAGATCTACACGTGCCTGCTTACCAGCCCATATAAGTCTCAGTACAAGCGTCTTTATACGACGGAACACTTCTGCCGGTGGCTCAATAGGAATGTTAATAAAGAGGTATAACAGCTTAGGTAGTATGTTCATCTTTACGATCGCTATACGATCCGCTAACGATAGAGGTAGTTGTATCCAGCGTGTTATCTTATCTTCCAGTTTGGATATGGCTGTGCCATAGTTTGATCTGATAACCACTTCGGGGTCTCTATGATACAGCACGCCCAAATACCTCACAGGGTCTGATTGCCACTCCAAAGGATAATCAGTGTCCTGAGGGGTTGTCATGTCTGTCAGGGGTATAATGGAAGACTTGGACCAGTTTATGGCCAGTCCAGAGTGTCCACCAAATTTGATGTATTCACGTAAGATTGGATTTAAATGTGTGTTAGGGTCGCGGATATATAGCAGCATGTCATCTGCGTATAGAGAGATGTGCAAAGGTCTGGATGGGAACTGAAGCGCCGATTCTTTGTAATTTTGTCGTATTATGCAGGCTAAGGGTTCGAGTGCTAACGCGAATAACAGCGGTGAAAGTGGGCAGCCTTGCCTGGTGCCACGCTGAATAGGGAATGTATCTGACACATAACCATTGATGCGTACTCTAGCACACGGTTTCGTGTATATGAGCGTTACCCACTGTACAAATCGCTTGGGGAATCCCATTCTGTGTAAAATAGTAATCAAATACTCCCACTCTATGGAGTCAAATGCCTTAGCGGCATCCAGCATAACCGCAACTGCTTTTGTCGACGGATGAAGGTAATGTGCTAGGGCGAACAACGATCTAGTGTTGTGGGAAGTGGAGCGTGTAGGGATAAACCCTGACTGATCTGGTAGGACCAGTTTCGTCATTAGTGGTGTGAGACGTATGGCAAGTAACTTCGCCAGTATTTTAGAGTCTGTGTTAATAAGTGAAAGCGGTCTGTAGGAGTCGCATGCCTCCGGATCTTTAGTAGGCTTGAGGAGTGCTATTATTGCTGCTTCCCGCAGTGTTAGGGGTAATTCTGACTGTTCGAACGCTGCTCCATACATTTCCACCATGTGTGGGGCAAGAATGTCTACAAATCGTTTGTAAAATTCATTAGTGTACCCATCAAGGCCGGGTGCCTTCCCATTTGGGAGAGATCCAATTACTTCAGTCACTTCTTCCACCGTGATGGGTGACGCTAACAGTTCCCTCTGTCCGTCCGAGAGCCAGCCTATCGCCACCTTTTCCAAATAGCGAAAAGTTTCTTCCCCCGGTGCCACCGGTCGTGACCTGTATAGATCCTCGTATCCTTCCGCAAAACATTTTAAGATGTCCGTAGCTTGTGTGTGGATCGAACCATTATCCGTTTTAATCCGTAGGATAGGTGTGTGCCCTTTACCCTCGCAAATTTTAGCCGCCAGTATACTGCCTGGCCTACCCCCTTCCCCATACGACCTGGCTGAGTGTTTCTTATCTAAGTACTTAATTTCGTCTTCGACGAATGTCTGATGCTCTGAGTGTAGTGTTCTCAGTTCACCCAGAATGGCGACATCTTGGGTGGATTCATAGGCCAACTCCAGTTCCCTCATGCGTGCTTCACAACGTGTAATTTGTCTGCGGATATCTTTTAGAATACCTATCGTGGTGCTCATGCATACCCCTCGTATCGTGGCCTTGAATGCTTCCCATAATAGTCCCGGGTCCTCTACCGTAGGTTTGTTTATTAGGAAATATTCTTTGATCGCTTTGTGGATGGTGTCTGCGTAAATCACGTCTGTGAGTGCGCGGGAATTAAATCTCCAATGAAAAGGGGGCGTGATGTAGTTCGGCAGCTCAAGGGCCAGTAACACAGGATTGTGGTCCGATAGAGTCCTGGGCAAGACCTTTATATCTCTCGACCACAGCGCAATGCTGTCCGATCCCAGCCAGTAGTCTAAGCGTGACCAGCTATGATGGGCCGCTGAAATATGTGTAGCTCCCGAGGTGTTCGGGAACTTGTTCCTCCAAATGTCTGTCAATGATAGGTCTGATAGCATATGCTGAAGTTTGGCCCTGGCTTGCTTATGTGGTTCTAATGAGTTTGAGGAGCGGTCCTCCCCCTCCTTCATCGTTACGTTCCAGTCCCCCCCGCATATGATGTGAGTATTCGCCAGTGTTCGGAGGTGTACCCACAGTTCCTGGAAGAACTCTGGGGCGTCCGTGTTCGGGCCATACACATTTAGAAGTGTTATCTTATGCCCACGGAGCATGCCTGATACGATAACATATCTGCCATTGGGATCACTTATAGCTGTATGTACCGTAAAGTTCACCCCCCTGCGGATTAGTGTGATCACTCCTCTTGAGTAAGAGGAGTAGTTAGCCACATATGAGGATTCCGCCCACCGTCCCCCCATCTTTGCATGCGTATTAGGTGCAATGTGTGTTTCCTGCAATACAGCAATATCTACTTCCCATCTTTTTAAGTATGCAAACATCTGTCTTATTTTTTTCAGTTGAGTTAAACCCCGGACATTCCACGTGAGGAGGTTGATACGATTTCTACTGGTATCCCCAGCTACCTGTACCATCTATAAAATCTCTGGATCCATCTAAATAGCAGATGAACAATTCTCCCCTGTCCCCCGCCCCCACCCACTCCAGCAACCCAATTCTGCCGAAGCCATTTCCCCATTGTAACCCTCCCTTGTTAAAAAAGAAAACAAGGAAAATAGAGAAAACAAACAGTCAAATGTAAACAACCTCGGTGGGGGTCACCCTTTTGGAGGTCCGCCTGGGGCACAACTTTACACCCAACGTAATGGGTGCGGACGACTCACATATTCCCAATACATATATGTGTATGATGTCTATTCAGCTCGGATCCCCCCTTCAGACCCCAGTCTCTCTGGTGTGATAGTGCCATTCTGCTTATCAGGTGATATCCCGCGTGCATGTTATGAACGTTACACCACTACAATGTCAGGGTGGGACTGCACTGTCGCCCCACTGGTGCAATACAATGCTTTATATATTCGTGACCCAAACTTCCCCGGTAATTGCGGCCGTAGAGCGAACATGCAGAAACATGCGCCAGTCTATATGCCACCATGCATTTAGTTCCATACGTGCCAGTGTTGAGTTCGGTTCAGTTCCAATGCACGTTAGCAAAGAGCTTACCAGTCAGCGGTCCTCAGGGGCCGCGCATGCTGTCTTCCTGGGGTAATAGAAACAGATAGCCTTACCATAAATCTGCATATGTCCCCCTCCATTCTTACTCTGCTTCGTCTGATTCCGCGTGTTGATCATCTCGTGCACGTTGCTTGTTTTGCAGTACAATCTTTTTAACAAATTCCTGGGCTGCTTTCGGGGACGGCAAGATCACTGCTTTGTCATTCCACGTCACCCGCAACCTCGCCGGGTACAGCATAGAGTATCCCACGTTTAATTCTCTGAGCTTGGCCTTAACAGAAGCAAATTCCTTCCTCGCTTGTTGAACCGCCACCGTGTGATCCGGATAGAACTCTAGGGTGTTACCTTGATGCGTAATCTTCCCTTTCTCACGCGCCAGTCTCAGAATGGTGTCTCTGTCGCGGTAATTTAGGATTCTTGTCACTATCGGTCTTGGAGTTGCTCCTGATTTTGGTTTGGGCGCCAAGGATCTGTGGGCTCTTTCAACTATAAAAATGTGAGATAGGGCCTCTGTTCCAAAAATGTCTCTGCATAGTTGCTCGATGTAGATCTCCATCTTGCCCGTGTTTGTGGATTATGGCAGGCCTGTGATTCGCACATTATTGCGTCTTGAGCGCGCTTCCAAATCCTCCTCCCTTGCTTTAATCACCTCCAGGACGCGTTCCATTCCGGTGCACTTGCTGGTCGTGGCGCGCCATTCATCCTCCACTGTGGATATTCTGGCTTCGGCGTCAGACAGTCTTTCCCCGTGTTTCTCAAGTTTGTCTGACATTCCATCCATTCTGCATGTTAGGTTATCAAGTTTCCCGTTGATATCTTGTACATTCGCTTGTATGGACAGTAATATCTTCTCCATGTTGGATACAGGTTCCATAGACGGTGCCCCTTCCTCTTCTGGTGCGTGTTCCGGGACTTTTGGTGCTTTCTTGTTCTCAAAAGAGATTTTTTGCTGTTGTTTGTCCGGCTTCCCCATCTTAGGTGTTCCAGGAGGCCCTGCAGTCGCCTGATGCCACTTGGATCTGGTGGTCCTGGTCGCCTCCACCGCAGTCGCACCTCGAGTGACAATCCCGGGGGGTGCTACAGCGCAGCGGTTCCCCAGTTCCTTCAATTGCGTGGTCACTTCACCCGCCTATCAGGAGCTGCGTGCGGTTATAGTTCTCCAGCGGGGGGTGCCCGCCTCTGTTGGACCTGTCCCTTCAATGCAGCCTCTTAACACCACCAGAACTGGCCCCCTGCAAACAAGACCCTCCGATGTAACAGCTTTCTTTTTTTTTTGTTTCCTTTCGCAGGGATGCCGGTCTTGGCAGCACGTGTATGTTTGACGTTCACAGGATGACAGGGTGTTCCAGCTCTTAATTTGCCGCCTGGTGTGCGTACCTCCCTCTCTGTTTTCACGACGTTACCATGCTCGTCACTCCGGTCCACCGCACCTCGCCACCTTGGTGTTGACTCCCTGCGCGTGTCTCAGACTGACGGCACCTCGCCCGCATCCATGTGCTGACCTCTGCCGCAACGTGAGCTCCAGCACCTCAGACCCACACCTCGCAGTTGCCCAGGTATCCTCTCGGTATTCAATCGGGTGGGGGGTCAGCAGTGGCGTCGCGCTATGTCCTTGATCCTGTGTTCAAGGTGCCTCGCTGGTTCAGGGTTCGAGATCGCCTCTTTTCGCGCATATTTCACCCTCCGAGTGGTATATTCACTGCGTGCTTCGGGTCAGGTGCGCTATCTTCGGTACATTAGACTCCGCCGCTGCCGTCTGTGTACTCCAGCCAGAATTGTGTCTGTCCCCGGTCCCCACATCAATAATCCTCGTTGCGCCCATGGGCGCCGCCATTTTGAACATCGCCGGATCGCATTTCTTAAAGGGGCCACACACTGTACCACCGCGTTAGTTCCCGGTCACCCGGTCATTTAGTACTCTGAGAGCCTGTGGTCGTGTGGGCAGTACTCACAGTCCATCGCTTGATTAGTCACAGGGAACCATAGTTATCGCGGTGTGGTGGCGATCAGCAGCCGCTCGCTGCGTCGGCCGCCATCTTGTTGCCTCGCGTCAGTCATAGCAGATATCCGCGCCGTTTCATGTAGATATAGCGCAGCACGGGCATTGTGACTCGCTGTGTTAGGGGCAGAATGTATTCACAACCCTGAATCTGTGATCATTGGTGGTTTTGGGGGCCGAAATAGACCTCACTGGTCGCGTTTCGCGAGCCGTCCGGCGGAGCTGTGTAATCACCCAGCCATTCCGCTGTGCGCCCCCTAGCGCCTCCGTGTACTCCTTATTCTGCTTCTGCGGGGTGTGGATGGGAGTTGAGGTGTGTGGGGACTCCACCGCTGACACATGTGTTGTACGTTCCTTCAACAACATCAGCTTCAGGGCAGCCAGGGGTGATGTACGCCTGTCCTTGATGGAGCTCGTGTCCATGGGAGAAGCCTTGGCCCTGGGATATGCCTTGGACGTAGGAGGTGTCCTGTCTCTGGAATGTCCCTGATCCCTGGGCGGTGCCCTGTCCCTGGGAGCAGACTTGTCCATTGTAGTGTACCTGTCCTTTGTAGTGTCCTTGTCCTTGGGAGTGTCCCTGCTCTTGGGAGCTGCCCTTTCCTTTGTAGTGTCCTTGTCCTTGGGAGTGTCCCTGCTCTTGGGAGGTGCCCTTTCCTTTGTACTGTCCTTGTCCTTGGGAGTGTCTCTGCTCTTGGGAGCTGCCCTTTCCTTTGTAGGTATGAGCAGCATTCCAGAGTGCCGGAGTTGTTGTAATAATTTATGAATATATGTAAGTTTCGTCTCGATACTGTTAACTGTGTGACTTGTATGATTTGAAAGATTGGTGTTTCCTTTAGCAGTTTCACAGTGAGAGGAAGGGTATTGGAAAAGTAGGTCATAAGTCCGCCTTTTGGTCTACCCATCCTACTGGGTACTGCTTTGGTGAAAAATGTTTTGTAGCCCGCTAAATGAAGTGGAGTTGTACACCAGGTCTCTTGCAGGCACAGCATTTGCTGACTTTTTGCTGTGTCGAGCCATGAGGGACAGGTTATTTTTGTAGTTAAACCTGCAACGTTCCAGTATGCAATTTCCAAACTCAGGGTTGATAATTCCTACGCGGTTACAGATGTTGTCGGGATGTTGGTATTAGCTGCGGCTTGTTGATGGCACTTTTCCGAGTTGATGCCAGTTTCTGCAGGAGGGATAATAGGCGGAGTCTTTTTTAGGGGTTTAGATAGTACCTGGGAGGTATGGAAGGGTTTTTCGGGTTTGGTGATGTGGATATTAAACGATTCCTGCAATGTGATTTCGTGTCTAACATGTGTAAACTCTGGAGATATTGTATGCTGCTTAGCATTTACTGTTTGTGATATAGTATCGGGTTTATAATGGTTAGGTTTGCCCCGGAATGGTCAGTCGACCATTTCGAGACAATCATAGCGGTTTTGGGTTGAAAGGCCCTGCCATCCTTCATAGGTTTGATAGGGTCTGTCTTGCCAATAGGGCCTCTGGCGTTCTCTGGGCCTTTCTCTCGGTCCACCCCTACCTATATCGTCGTATGAATATTCCATCTGTTTCCATGGCACTTGGTACCATGACTCCTGGTTCCATGGGTCTTTGGGAAGCTGGTGCCATGACCAGGGTGGAGGATTACGCTGTTGTTTAGCTGGGGGATAAAAGAAGGAAAGATGTCGAGCATCGATCCCCCCTTTTTTGTCAAGCTGAGGCCAGGCACAGATATAATCTACTGTTGAGGGATCTCTGCATGTTACGATGATGCAGTCTCCGCGGATTGTTTTTGTCGTTTTGCCTATCCAGGCTACCCTACGGGCTGTAGTGATCCCTCCCGATAGGTGGGATTCGAGGGGTCTATTGATGCTTAACCACTGCATGGCTTTGTTTTTAAGGGACCATGCAGTTTCTGGTGTATCGTCGGTTAGCTCTGGTACTCCTGTGAGAACTATTGTGTAGGGAGTGGCTTCCGGAGGCAAATGGGCAGGACGTCTAGTTGATGATGGTTTATTGGATGTATTTTTAGGAGTCATTTGAGGAGGCAGTGGTTTCGATGACAAAGTTTCGGGCTTTTTTTCTGGACAGGCTCTACTGGTGTCTGTATTTGTCGCTGGGCCTGGAGTGTCTGTCATAACTGAATCTGTGTTTACTGTTTGCTGAATGGTTATAGCAGGAGGTTTCTGTTTCTGGGGTTGGGACGATTTAGCTACAGATTTAGGGAGTGTGATGTTTTGATTGAGGTTTTTCTGTGCTAGAGACGTTGGGTTTGTGTGATTGGCTGTTTTCTGCACGTGTGCGTGATTCTGTTTTTTAGGTGGCTGCGAGATGTTACGCTGCCCCTTTGTTTCTATACGGGTGTTTGTATCTAGGAGGGTGGCCGAAATTATGGTTAGTTGGGCTTTGAGATTCCTAATACTGAGTTGGATGGGCTTTAAGTATTGGTATAACAAATCTTTTGTTGTGGTAAGAACTTGCGAGGTGATTCTGCAAGTTTTACATTGGTTTACAGTATGGTCATTTGAAATTGCCTTGTGTGGTAGGTTTGTTACTGGGAGAAGTAGTGAGCTATGGGGCGTTGTAGAATTTGAATGAGTTGTTGCGTGTTCTGAACACGATACACTGGTTAATTCTTCATTGTTTGCTGGGTGCGTTTTTGGAATTGCTCCTTCCCTCTCACCTTGCTGGAGCAGGTTTTCGTTTGATTGGGCGACTCCCTGAGTTTGACAAGCAACTAGATCAGGGGTTGTTTCCAAGTCATCAAATGTTATGGAGAGGTCTGACTCAGACTGTGTAACTGACAGGTCTACTACCGACGGGACTGTATTTGAATCTGGTACTGACAAAGTCACTGGAAGAGAACAGTTTTGTGTATTGAGATTGATGGGAGAGGTGGCATTTGCTATAGCGCCTAATGACGAACGCTTCGCATTAGCACTCATGAGATCTAATGATACTCTCTTCTCCATCAGGGCTATACTCTGGTTTATTGTCTCGTGGACCCGCGAGATGAATAAGTCGATGGGGCCTGTAACTTGTGCTACCTCCTGCGCATGTTTAGATTTTGACTTAGAGGCGCTCCTTGTTTTTGGTGGCATGTTATCAACTTGTTGATGGTTCAGTGGTAAAAGAGAGTTAGCCCGGTCCGGTCTCTATCGGGCACTAACGGGCAACAACGGGCCCGCCCTTGGCCCGGGCTTCGCCCGGGCGTCGACCCGCGCGCGTCCCGCGATGCGCGTTATGAGTCCTGTTTAAGTAAGTGTAGGGAGGGGGCGGGGCACTGGGAGGGGGCGCGGCTCATGCGGGAAGAGGGAACAGCTGGTGTTACTGACGCTGTCCCTCGCAGTCCCCGGGCCGCGCCTCTCACCTCCTCTGCGGCCTCGCGTCTCCTCACTCAGGGTCCCAATGTGCTTGACAGATGAAAGCTGCTCCTGCAGCGATGGCAAATAGGGCTTTTAAAACGCTGGAAACACTGGAAACAGCAACCTCCAAGGCGAGCGGCACCCGCGAAGCGGGGGCCGCGAGAGGTTAAGTACACCTTGTAGGGGGCGGGGCACTGGGAGGGGGCGCGGCTCACGCGGGAAGAGGGAACAGCTGGTGTTACTGACGCTGTCCCTCGCAGTCCCGGGGCCGCGCCTCTCACCTCCTCTGCGGCCTCGCGTCTCCTCACTCAGGGTCCCAATGTGCTTGACAGATGAAAGCTGCTCCTGCAGCGATGGCAAATAGGGCTTTTAAAACGCTGGAAACACTGGAAACAGCAACCTCCAAGGCGAGCGGCACCCCTTTCCTTTGTAGTTTCCTTGTCCTTGGGAGTGTCCCTGCTCTTGGGAGCTGCCCTTTCCTGTGAAGCGTCCTTGTCCATGGGAGTGCCCCTGCTCTAGGGAGCTGCCCTTTCCTGTGAAGCGTCTTTGTCCTTGGGAGTGTCCCTGGACTTGGGAGTACCTTTTGAGGGGGATGCATCTGTTACATGTGAATCTTCTTCCCCCAACACCCCTTGAGTATCCTGTGTGTCAACTCCAGTGTAGCTCATGTCGTGATGGGTGAAAGATTTCCCTGTCCTAGGGGATGGTGTTTGTGCTCTCCGTGCCCTGCCTTGCTGTCTGTGACTGCTATTCTAGTGCAATACCCCGAAAATGACGGCTGGTCTGAAAATTCACTCTCCCCTGAGACATCTAGTGGTGAGGATGGGGGAACAGAAGCAGCACCCTGTCCATGCGACTGAAGAATGGCTGACGACACAGTGTTTGCTAATGACTGAACTGTTCTATGGAGACCAGCAACATCGCCATGCATCCCCTCCATGAATGCTACCACCTGCCCCAACTTCCTATCGTGGTCTTGGAATGCATTTATCATGTTGGTCTGCCCTACACAAGGCTGTCGCAGCAGATCAACAGCCTCAGCACAAAGTGCACTTTGTGGCACAGGGGCAGGGGCAGCGGTGCCTGCGCCAAAGGCTACTCTGCTCCCCCTACTCTGGCGAGCACGAGCTGTACTTGTTGCAGTTGTTGGCAGTGTGGGCCCTGTGTGCTGTGTACCGACTGAAGGTGTTGATTGCCCACTCCCTGTCTGTGACAACAGTGCTGACTCACCACCACTGTCTGAGGATGAGGACGATGGTGTCTCCACATGTGAGTCCTCAGGGAAGGTTCTGTCCCCCTCTCCGGGGCTGCCCTCTTCAGTATTTATTTATTTATTTATTTATTTGAGCAATTTTTAGAGCGCGCAAATACCCAAGGGTGTCTCGGCGCTGTAGATGCAGAACTTCCAATGGATCGGGGAGTATTCAGGCTGGGAACAACCATGTTTTTAATTTTTTCCTGAAGTTGAGCAGTGTCGGCGCGGTTTTAATGTGGAGGGGGAGCGTGTTCCACAACTTGGCTGTAGCGACAGAGAAACGTTAGCTCTTCGTGTTCGAGGGACTCTTAGTAAGTGGGCTGTGGATGAACGTAAGGTTCTTAGGTGTTCAAGTGGCCGGAAGGCTTGTCTTAAAAATAGAGGGCCGTGGTTGTGGATAGCTTTATATGCTATGCATAGAGCCTTGAACTTGATCCGGCTTCTCACCGGTAACCAGTGCAGCTGTTTGATATAAGGGGAGATAGATGCAAACCTGGGAATAGATAGCAGTATCCTGGCTGCCGCGTTTTGCACTGTCTGCAGTTTGTTGAGGACCTTTTGTTGTGCATTTAGTAGGAGGGCGTTACAGTAGTCTGTTTTTGAAAAGACTAGTGTGCTGACTAAGGTTTTGCCTGCTGATGGAGGGAGATAAGGGATTATTTTTTTTATTTTTTTTAGGGTGTAGAAAGAAGAGGAAACCACTGAATTAGCATGTTGCTGGAAAGACATCTTGTTGTCGAAGATGACACCCAGGTTACGTACCTTGATCACTGGTTCGGGAGGTGGTCCCATCTGAGATGGCCATCATTGTGGGGACCAAGTAGGTTGCAGCCTCCCGAATGTCATCACTTCTGTTTTGTCAGAATTCAATTTTAAACAGTTGGATGACATCCAGAGCTTATTGCCTTCATTCCGTTTTGGAAATTGGCTGCTACAGAAGTGCCGTCATCGTATACAGACAACACCAGTTGGGTGTCGTCAGCATATGTAGTGAGTGACATTGCGTGGGATTTTATGACCCTCGCCAAGTCCGACACATATATGTTAAAGAGTGTCGGGCTTAGCGAGGATCCCTGCGGTACTCCACAAGACAAAGAAAAAGTCTGAGAGATGTAGTTGCCCATCTTCACTGTTTGTGGGCGGTTAGACAGAAATGAAGCAAGAAGGTCTTTAGCCTTGTCTTTTATTCCTATGGCCGCGACACGGTCGATCAATGTGACATGATCGACCGTGTCGAATGCAGCGGAGAGATCTAGGAGTATCAAAATCGCTGAGCCTCCATTGTCCATTGTGGACCTTATCTCATCCGCTGCTTTTAGGAGTGCAGTCTCTGTTCCGTGGCCCTGTCGAAACCCAAACTGGGTGTCGTCCAGCAGATTGTTGTTATGTATGTAGGTTGACAACTGGATGTTCATGATTTTTTCAAAAATCTTGGCAGGGAACGGGAGGCATGCGATGGGCCTATAGCTAGCGGGGAGGAGGGGGATCAAGGGTGTTTTTTTAAAAAAGTGGTTTGATAGTTGCTTCCTTCCAAACCGAAGGGTAAATGCCCGTTTTGAACATTGCATTACAGATGGTAGATAGTGACGGGGCAATGGCTGCAGAGATAAGATTACAAATGCCCGGGGGACAAGGATCGAAAGGTGAACCCGATTTGGTTTTGACTATTAAGGGTTGGATGAGTTCTTGCGTGGTGGCTTCAAAAATTGGAAAAGCTGGGTCAGTTTCGGCGGTGGATTGCGGAGTGGAAGTGCGTGAAGCGTCCGGGGAGAAAGCGTTGAAGATGGTTCTGACTTTATCTTCAAAGAAATTGGCCAAGGCATCTGAGAGAGCCTGTGATCCTTCTGGGCAAGGTGCAAGGGGGTTGGCTAGGTAGCTGACCACCTGAAACAGTTTGCCTGTGTTGTTTTTGGCCTGATTGATTTGGTTAGTGTAGTAGGATGGATTTCTCTACTATTATAAGTTTTTTGTAGTTTGATAGAGCAATTTTGTATGTAATCTTTTCGCAGGGATTGAAGTGGCGACGCCACTTCCTTTCTAGATTCCTGCAGTATTGCCTCTGTAGTCGGAGAGGTTCGGTGAACCAAGGAGCGGAAGGAAGTTTTCTGGTTCTGTGTGTAATTTTGCTAGGTGCTAAGTTGTTACAGGCTGCCTTTAGTATGTTCAGGTAATTAGCGGAGGCTACTACGGGGTCTTGTTCATTTGGCAATGGGCTGTCTCGCATTATCTGTGTGAGAAGGTCCAGATTGATGTTTTTCCAATCTCTAAATTTCGTAGGTGTAGGCCGTATAGACGGGGGATTGTTGGAGTTGGTTGGGATAGAAAAACATAAGGCCGCGTGATCTGTCCAAACTAGAGGGACAACTTTAGTGATGGCAATCTCTGGGTTGTTAGTAAAAAGTCCGTCAAGTGTGTGTCCCGCTTTATGTGTAGGCTGTTTGACAATTTGTAGAAGACCAGCTGCCTCTAAGTCGTTAATTAGAGTTACCGTATCCGGATCATCTGAGGCTTCAAGGTGGAAATTAAAGTCACCCAAAATAGTGAAGTAGGGTGATCCTGCTGAAGCCTCGATGATGTTGTCTAGAAACGAGAGGAATTTGGATCTGGATCCTGGGGGGCGGTAGATTAATATGCCTTTGAATGATGTTCTGCCTGAGAGGCCTATAGTAAAGAGGAGTGCCTCGCACTCGATGTAATTTAACTCTGTTGTAGTTATTTTGAAGTGGTCTTTATATATAATTGCTATTCCACCTCCTTTCCTTTTTGGTCTGTCCAACTTGCGGACACAGTAGTTGCTGGGCGTAGCATCTCTGAAATCAGGTCTGGATGATTCGTCCCCCCATGTCTCAGTGACAAACAGTATGTCTACTTTCTGTGAGTCTATGAAATCAGCGATTTCAAATTTATGTTTCGGTAGAGACCGTACGTTTATGAGTGCCGCTAATACCTGGGGGGTAGAAATTGTGGGAGGAACAGGTATATTCTGAATGCAAGTGGGACAGTTGAGTGGTCCTATACAAGGATTGGCATAGGCAAAGTGAGGTGGGGTATGAGCTGCCTCTGATCTGGGTCTGATACTTAGGAGTTGGGCAGAGGTGTATGCTAATGGCGTTGTGCTTTGAGTAGGCCTGGGAGGAGGTGGTGAAGGGGGGGTGGCCCTAGGCCCGTCCTCGGCGCGGACGAGCGCAGACGAGCTTGCCTTTAGCGCGCCTTTGGCGCGCAATCGTCGCGCCCGCTGCGCTCGTCCGCTGCGCTTCCTGAATAAACACATACTTATAGGAGGTAGAAGAGGGAGGGGGCGTGGCCTATCCGGTGGGCGTGGCCTGTCTCCTAGTAATGGCGGCGGGAGGGTAAACAAACACTCACCGGTGGCAGCGTTTGATTCAGCTGACCTCCGGGGGTTCGTGTCAGTGCTAAGTGCTCCAAAGGTGAGTGCAGCAAGGTATATTTAAAAACACAGCAATATACAATTAAAAAGTAGCGTTTCCGCTCTACTCCCGGCTCAAGCCTCAGGAGGTTCCACAGTTACAATGGCAGCGCTAGCATTCAGCGCGCTTTGTACCGAGTGGCGAGGGAGGGGGCGTGGCCTATCCGGTGGGCGTGGCCTGTCTCCTAGTAATGGCGGCGGGAGGGTAAACAAACATTCACCGGTGGCAGCGTTTAATTCAGCTGACCTCCGGGGGTTCGTGTCAGTGCTAAGTGCTCCAAAGGTGAGTGCAGCAAGGTATATTTAAAAACACAGCAATATACAATTAAAAAGTAGCGTTTCCGCTCTACTCCCGGCTCAAGCCTCAGGAGGTTCCACAGTTACAATCAGTATCAGTCTGCGTGTGTGTCATCTCGGATCCGGATGCATTGCCACCACTCATCTCCGTCGTCTGTGTGTCAGTGCCCTCGGCCAAAGCTGGAAGAGAGGGAAGAGATGTTAACCTAAGTGCCGCACTCACGTACTGAAGGTTACAAAGTCACACCTTTCCTTACAGACGATTTACATGTAGCACCCATCCTGCACACGAACCACCCCTACCAGACATCCTCATACCAAAGAACCGGGGGTGCCTGTGAAACATGTACATCATACAAACAGGGCAAGTGCATGCAGACCACCACACATGTCATGCCATGGGACCACAGACCTCAACGGCATGTCCCGGAACCCTCAACTACAAATCAACTGGTATGTCCACCTGGCGGACATGGGTACTAACGCTCACTCCGCTAATGGCACCAACATGCAATTGCTGCAGAACATACGCACCACGGATGTTACTACTGTGTCTGAGCACCAATACATGCATGCACTCACAATTTACAGACACATACAGTCTGCTTACCGCTAGTTTGCTGTTGATCCCCTCTCAGCTGAGCGGACAGGTCAGGATGCGTCACAGCAATTATACGGTGCATTAGAAGGGTCATGGTGCGTCGGGCAAGGCGGCTTGATCTTGGAATAATCGCCAGTGTCATCTCCGCAACATTCTTGCTGAGACTGGATATGTCGTCCCAGCGCTTGTGGCAGTGTGTGTGTCGTCTATTGCACACCCCCACTGCGCGTACATCACGTGCTATGGTCCTCCACACGGCCTTGCTAAGGTGCAGCTTGACCTACCAGGATGGGAGACAAGAGGGGAACGTCAGTGGACAGTTTGACATTCATAAACATCGTAGAAACACGTATCTTCATGCAGCCATGCTAAGTACAATACATGTGAAGGTCCCACAGCACACCGCCAAGCTTGCAGAAGCCAGGAGTCAGTGACCACCTCATGCCCACCAACATGTTACCCACTGCACTTACCACCTGTCCGGGGGCACCGTAGAGTCATTGATAGTGGCTGAGCACACCGTCCACAAGGACATCCAGCTCTGCTGCGGTGAAGGGACGAGACCGGATCTCTCGCACTCTCTGCATGGCAAGGTCCAGGACTGTGGCACAACAGCGGCAGTTGTTGGATAGCTATGGAGCAGCAGGTCGAGGTGACGGTCGCAGGCAGCAGTTGTTGGATAGATCTGGAGCAGCAGGTCGAGGTGACGGTCGCAGGCAGCAGTTTTTGGATAGCTCTGGAGCAGCAGGTCGAGGTGACGGTCGCAGGCAGCAGTTGTTGGATAGCTCTGGAGCAGCAGGTCGAGGTGACGGTCGCAGGCAGCAGTGGCTGGAAGCAGTGAATGTGTGCAGAAGATCTTCACACATATATAGGGCCCTGAAGCTCATATCATTGGCACACGTCTGCAGCAATTGGTTTCCCCTGGATGCACCATTCAAAAAGAGCCAATGACTCGCCCTGGTGTGGCGGTGCACGGCTTCCGCTATTTTTGAAAGCGCTTACGCGCCCCGCGTAACCTGTGCCCATTGGCTACATGTGCACGGACCGTCACGTTCACACACCGGCAACCGCATGTGCGTGCTACCGCGACAGTGCATCATTTGAAAATAATCACTCACTGGCACCGGGGGCGGTGCAGGCTAACACATACATTTTATTATGCAATTTGAAATTGTAGTTGATAACCCCCCCTTACAGTCACATTGCGTCACCCACCGCCAGTTCTGGCCGGTCACCCACCGCCGGGTGCATGCCGGTCACCCACCGCCAGTCCAGGCCGGTCACCAACCGCCAGTCCAGGCCAGTCACCCACCGCCAGTCCTGGCCGGTCACCCACTGCCGGGTGCATGCCGGTCACCCACTGCCGGGTGCATACCGGTCACCCACCGACAGCCGCAGCGGTGGGTGACCGGCCTGCACCCGGCGGTGGGTGACCGGCCAGGACCGGAGGCCAGTGGTGGGTGCAGCAATGTGACTGTAAGGGGGGTATCAACTGTCATTTCGAATTGCATTTCAAATGTATGTGTTAACCTGCAGCGCCCCCGCGGAATGCGTTCACCTCCATAGCGACGCCAGTGAGTGATTGGTTTCAAATGATGCACCGTCGCGGTAGTGAGCACATGGGTTTTGCGGGGTGTGACCGGGATGGTCCTTGACCATACTGTATATGTCATGCTTAATTGCTGTGTAAACGATCATCTTCTGTGTTGGTGGAAGGCGTCCCCAGATGGCGTATGTACACACACTGCATGTCTCCGCACACATGTAATGTTCAAAGTTGTACATGTGTGTCAGGACATGTCCGGAATGCTGCAACACTAATGATGTCAAGTCAATGGCCCGTGTCCACGTGTGACATTCATGTCCATTTGTTGCATGTGTGCTCATACTGTTGACCTTGCCAGTGGTTAACAAAAGCTAGTGATGTGCACCCAAGTTGCATCAGATGTGCATGGCGACATGTTGACGTCTTTGTTTTGCGGACACACGTTTCCATTTGTACACATCTACACAGTACATCAAGGGTGTGTACCCACATTTAGAGGCTGTTGTGAGTGTGTGGTTTGTGTGTGCAAATAACAATGATGCGGGTGTACATGCATTCTGTGTATGCGTGTCTGTTGTTGTGTGCCCATGCATGTCACGTGAGGAGGCCCAGCATTGTAGGTGGGGTCATGGGTGCATGACTACAAGGAGGGTGTGTTCCATGTTCATGTTGTGTGTGCACGTACATGTGTGTCTGGGGGGACGCTTGTCCACATATGGGCCCTCAGTCATGTGTTCTTGCCGGATATTTCCACATGTGTGCACGTTACATTGGACATGTTTGTACACATGATGTTGTTTGTGGTTGAACATTGTGTGTGTAGTTAGCTGTATTGCCTTATAGATTGGTCACTGTGTGAGTGTAGAAGGGGTAGGCCCTTAAAACTCAGGACCTGGGTCCATAGATCAGTACAAAAGAGAGTCGGTCTGAGTTACAGGTATATTGATATCATACAGTTCTGTAATATTTAGTTCAACGCAAAATCACCATCAAATTCAAAATGCTTGAAAGAAAATTATAAATTATTCATTTCATTTCTCATTGGCATTTATTCATGCAAAGTCAATGTATGATCAATTTGCAGCCAATAGTTCCTAATAGCAAACAGAAGTACTAATATGTAATTGTGAAATCATTACAATCGGTATTCGAATTAGGTGTTCTCAGTGAAGAAGGGAGGGGTAAGTGGAAAAGTGAAGGGGACAGGGTAAAGGTGTTGTGACATAATTATTGCATCATGTTAAAATTAGAAAAACCTCTACAAACAAGTTAATGAGCAAAGGTTCCCAAGTTACATCACACATAGACAAGGAGAATTAATCTCATATTTGGATCCTATGGTGTGTAGAGAAGCAGCGTAGTTCTACGTTTCGACCCCTGGTTACGCTAAAGGGTGGGTTCTGGCCTCATGTTGGGGTCTTCGTCAGGAAGGAGGGGAGAGCCTATGGAATAATGTAAACTTGAATTCAGTACTAGGCGGTGATAATGCATGATTTTATGGGGGAAGAGATGTGGAAATACCTACATCGTGAGACGGTCACCATCTGTTCCGTCTAAAAGTGGGCTCACACCAAGCTCCAAGGATTACTGGAAAAAGTAAAAAATGCCATCAGGGCCCTCGTTCAGATTAATTATAGGGGGTGGAAAGGTTGGGGAAAAGAAGGGAAACTTACTTTCGTGACGTACTCGCAGTCACTAGGCCATTTTGAGCAGACAGATCAATCCTCTCAACTGCGGTCCTGATGAGCTTCTTACTATGATTTAAAAAGAAGCGTCATGTCAGACTCGACTACAGGCAGTGGAAAAATAAATATGTCTGAGCGCATATGGAATGCCCCCGAGTGAGCTATCTCTATCGTGTGATCGGCTTCCAAAGGGTTCTGGTAGTGTTTACCTTGGATTGGGGATCCCCCAGGAGGGTTACTGCTCCGCCGGCGTTCTGCATCGGACTGTGCTCGCGGTGCAGGCGCTCGATGCTAGTAGGCAAGAGGGGCTCGTCTCACGGGTCCAATCGGAAACGAGGAGTGACTCATGGGCTACGAGGCTTAAGGGAGCGTCTGTAAAGGTTACAGAAAGAATTCTGTGGGGAAGGCTTACCGGGTTGAATGCCCCTGGTGTAAGCGAGTGGAATAGTTGGTCACATAGGTGACCCTGGCTTGATCGTAAATAAACCTAGGGCAGTGAGGTAGTTGAGTGGCCAGTCAGACAACCCTGGCTTCACATTGAATACAAATAATGTAAACAAACAGGATAAAAAGGCCAACAATTTAAGAGGTCAACGAATATATAATGTACATTGAGTCTCAGTATACATTTAGCAGGCAAATTAAATGTAAACTACATCAGTCAAAAGTTCCATGTGGTCCTGACACTGAACCTAAATGTACATTTGGAAGATAAGACAAATGTTCCATGTAATCCCGACCTGGATAAACATGTAAGATCTTTAGTTAGTTAAGTGCAAGTATACAGGGAGTAGTCTATTCAGAAACAGTTCAGGGGGAACATTCCCGTTATCCATAGTCTATTCTGGATTGAGTCCTGCCATTTGTGAGAAATTGGCATCAAGTTCATTCAACCCCCTACTTATGGTCTGAAATTTCTGCATCCATTTGCATTCTCTTGTGTTGAGGATGGAGTTCAAATTACCCCCCCGTGGTCCGAGGGAGATTTTTTCAATTACTAGCCAACGAAGGGACTCAGGTGCATGGTTTCTTTCTTTGAAATGGTCTACCAGGGGAGCCCCCGGTGTGGTGCAGCGGATCCTGCTGCAATGTTGAAAAATACGACTTTTGACTTTTTGCTGTGTCTGTCCAATGTACATGAGGCCACACGGACACAGAATCGCATAAATGACCCCACTTGAGTTACAATTGGTCAGGGACTTCAGATCTATTGTGAGGTTGTTGTACTGTACTTGTTTGGTTTCTAGGCACATCGGGCATGCTTTGCATTTGGTGCACTTAAAATGGCCCACTAACTCCGGTAATGTCCATAGATTCCGAATTGTGGGTGCCGGAGGGGTGTCTAACAGTGATCTCACCACAGAGTCTCTGACATTCCTGGATCTTTTGAAGGCGTGCATGGGAGGTTCGGGGACCTTGAGAGTGTCTGCTACCAAACCCCAATGTTTATTTACAATTTTACGTATGGCATTGCTTTCGGTGCAGAAGGTGGTAACGCATATCATACGTTCTTGTGGTGTTGTTCTTATCCTAGATTCAAGTAGGGTTGATCTGTCCTGGAACCATGCTCTTTTTCTTGATCTCTTGACCAGACGTTTAGGATAGCCTCTATCTATCAGGCGAATGATAAGGTCATCTGATTCCTTAAAAAAGTCCTCTTTGAGGGAACAGTTTCTCCGGAGGCGGAGGAACTGTCCGAAGGGCAAGTTGTCCCTTAATCCTCTTGTATGATGACTTGTGTAGCGTAAGAGGGAGTTTCTTTCCGATGATTTCCTGTAGAGGGTGGTGTAGAGATATCCCTCCTTCTCCTTAATACTAATGCCCAGGAAATCAATCGACTCTCTGTTCAATTGCATGGTAAACTTGATGTCTTCTGATTGATTATTCAGCCAGGTTAGGAATGCATGGAGAGATTCCTCTTGTCCAGTCCATACCATGAGGACATCATCGATGTATCGATGCCATGATGTAATCATCTCCCTGTATGGATTATGTTCTGAAAGGATACAATCCTGTTCCAATTCCGACATATAGAGAATGGCCAGGTCTGGAGCAAAGGCCGCGCCCATGGCTACTCCTTTGCTTTGTTCGAAGAAGTTGTTTTGGAAAATAAAAAAGTTCTTAGTCATTGCAATTTCTAATAGTTCCACCAGGAATTCAGTAGGTACTGGAGTGGGTTGTTCCCGGCCATTGAGTACTCTCCTCATACACTCCAAAGCTGGTCTCTGGGGGATACTGGTGTATAAGGAGACAATATCCAAGGTTACCAGAATCTGATCGTGCTTGTTGAATGCTTTCTGATCAATGAGATTGATAACTTGCATAGTGTCTCTTAGGTAGGAGGGGGTGGCCTCTGCTAAGGGCTTCAAGAATATATCAATATACTTGCAGAGTGGTTCTAGCAGAGAACCGCATCCGGATATGATGGGTCTCCCCGGTGGTTTGACTGGGTTCTTGTGCACTTTCGGTAAGACATATATGGTTGGTGTTCTGGGTTGTTCCACATTGAGGTATTGAAATTCTTTTTTGGACAGGAAACCCATCTCTAATGCCTTAGTCGTAATAGCTATGATGTCTGTACGTATATCTTTGGTGGGATCTCGCCTTAATGGTCTATAGCTGACACCATCAGTTAGTTGAGATTGGATCTCTGCTTTGTAGTCTTCCACATCCAGTATAACTATCGACCCGCCTTTGTCAGCTGGCTTTATCACTACTGACTTGTTGTTTTTTAATGATTCCAGTGCATTTCTCTCGCCCATGCTGATGTTTTGTCTAACATAATGTTTCTTGCCAATAGTTTTGAGGACATCTTTCATGACTACACTTTCATATGTTAGAATTTCATGGGATACTGATGACATTGTGGGCATGAAGGTTGATGGAGGTCGTAAGTTTGTGAAGGCCGTCATGGCTGTTGTGGGTTTATTCCTGAAGAAATATTTCAACCTCAATTTTCTGAAGAATCTGGTTAGTTCCGTCTGTATGTTACATTTATTGGGATAGGAGGTTGGCACATAGGATAGACCTTTGCAGAGTATGCTACTCTCATCCTTCGTGAGTGTATATCTGGATAGATTCAGGATGGGATTGGTCTTGTTGGGTGTGTCAGTTACCATCTGTAGGTCTTCCTCCTGGTGCTCCTCTCCCCGTGGTCTTCCGGCTGGAAACGTACTTGCTTGGTGGGGTTGCCTTGCTGACTCCCATTGTCCCAATTTTGTTGGTTGTGGCCTCGGTTCGAACGGTTGTTCCATGATCCTCCGCGGCCCCGCCCTCTCGGTGGTCTCCACTGGCTGTCCCCTAAAAAAGCCGGTTGATGTTCGTGCGGTTGGTACCATTGATCCTGTTGTTGATAATTGGTACTGGATGCGGTCTGGTCGTTCTCACTCTCCCCACTGTACGATGAATCAGAAAAATTCGTATATCTTCTGGTGCCCCTGTATCCTCCTCGGCCTCGGTTGGAGAAACGGCCTTGATTGTCTTGTCTGTAGTAATCTGGTTGTAAGTAAGGGTAGGTCTTTTTTCGGTCGTAATACTGGATGTCTTTGGCCAGTTTGTCCAGTTTTTTAGTTTGGGTATCCACGTCAAAGTCCTTCAAGGTCTTTTTCAATCTCTCTAAAGTGTCTTTGGCATCAGCAAAGGCTGAATGATTGGCAATCTCAGCCTTGAGGTCGTCGATTTCCTTCGTGAGTTGTTCCACCTGGTCCCTGGCTGTCTCTACTCCCAGCACCATCCAGTGCCGGGAGCAGTTGTTGGCCACGAAGCTGAACCCTTCCTTGAATTTTGGATTGTCCACGAAGATGGCAGGTTCGTTGCGGACTTGAAGTCCGGTTGGGATGATATTTGCTCTAAGGTAGCCAGTTAGTAAATGGCCATGCAGTTTGGTTCTTACTAGTTTTTTCTCTAGACGTTCAAGTCTGTTAATCTTCTCATTGAGAGAGTGATCTACACTGGCGGTGTTGGTGGTTAGAAAAGCAGTCCCCGTTTCACCCCCAATTAAATTCTTTATATAATCTTCTGTATAAGATAGGGTCTCAAGTTCCATGTTGATGGCACCCTATCTATACAATAGTATGATCAATCAAAAATATTTACGTGAAAAAACCCTCGCAAGAAGCCTCTTGCTCTGAGAGTGTGAGTGTAGAAGGGGTAGGCCCTTAAAACTCAGGACCTGTGTCCATAGATCAGTACAAAAGAGAGTCGGTCTGAGTTACAGGTATATTGATATCATACAGTTCTGTAATATTTAGTTCAACGCACAATCACCATCAAATTCAAAATGCTTGAAAGAAAATTATAAATTGTTCATTTCATTTCTCATTGGCATTTATTCATGCAAAGTCAATGTATGATCAATTTGCAGCCAATAGTTCCTAATAGCAAACAGAAGTACTAATATGTAATTGTGAAATCATTACAATCGGTATTCGAATTAGGTGCTCTCAGTGAAGAAGGGAGGGGTAAGTGAAAAAGTGAAGGGGACAGGGTAAAGGTGTTGTGACATAATTATTGCATCATGTTAAAATTAGAAAAACCTCTACAAACAAGTTAATGAGCAAAGGTTCCCAAGTTACATCACACATAGACAAGGAGAATTAATCTCATATTTGGATCCTATGGTGTGTAGAGAAGCAGCGTAGTTCTACGTTTCGACCCCTGGTTACGCTAAAGGGTGGGTTCTGGCCTCATGTTGGGGTCTTCGTCAGGAAGGAGGGGAGAGCCTATGGAATAATGTAAACTTGAATTCAGTACTAGGCGGTGATAATGCATGATTTTATGGGGGAAGAGATGTGGAAATACCTACATCGTGAGACGGTCACCATCTGTTCCGTCTAAAAGTGGGCTCACACCAAGCTCCAGGGATTACTGGAAAAAGTAAAAAATGCCATCAGGGCCCTCGTTCAGATTAATTATAGGGGGTGGAAAGGTTGGGGAAAAGAAGGGAAACTTACTTTCGTGGCGTACTCGCAGTCACTAGGCCATTTTGAGCAGAGAGATCAATCCTCTCAACTGCGGTCCTGATGAGCTTCTTACTATGATTTAAAAAGAAGCGTCATGTCAGACTCGACTACAGGCAGTGGAAAAATAAATATGTCTGAGCGCATATGGAATGCCCCCGAGTGAGCTATCTCTATCGTGTGACTTATAGATTGGTCACAGCGGTACAAAAGGGGGTGGTAACGTCACGTCACGATATATTGGTCACGTCACACATATAATCACTGTCTGCAACATGTATTATTTGAATTGTGTTGGTCAAGATGTGATAGTGTGGCACAGCTATGTGTTGTTTGTCAATTGACATCTTCTACCATCTACTCCCACACAGGAGGGCTCCAAATATGCATCGACCATACACTGTGCTGGAGGACATGGTTGACGAGGAGGTGATCCGCAAATTCCAGCTTGATCGATGTAGATTGCAGGAGCTTGTAACACAATTGACACCTCATCTGCAGCCACGCAGGACATATCCAGGAGCTATAACACCCACAGCAAAGGTGATGACGGCACTTCACTTCTTTGCAACTGGCACTTTCCAGTACACAGTTGGTCATGCTGGGGGGATGTCCCAATCCATGTTCAGCATGGTACTGCGGGATGTTCTGAATGCCATGATGCTCTACAAGGATGATTACATCCATTTTCCACGTCCGGCAGAGTTGGCAGCAGTCAAAGGGGACTTGCCCTGGCCCAGATACCACACGTAGTGGGTTCCATTGATGGAACACATATTGGTCTCATACCACCCCAGGCACGTGAACCTGTATATAGGAATCGGAAGCACTACCATTCGATCAACGTGCAAGTGGTGTGCCTGGCTGACAACATCATCTCCCATGTGTGTGCCAGATTTCCCGGTTCCGCCCATGACTCCCACATCCTGCGGAGCAGCATTGTCCCCCAACTGATGGCTAATCTGCGTCCGGAACGTGCGTGGCTTGCAGGTGAGTGTGCTGGGAGGACAATTGTGTTGTCAGTGTGTTGTGAGGACAATTGTGTTGTATGTGTGGCATGGTGTTCCCACCAATCCTGGTAATGATATTTGTGTCTGTCATCCCCCCACCTAGGCGACTCTGCGTACCCAAACCGGTCGTGGCTACTGAGCCCCATACGGAATCCTACTACCCCTGGTGAAATACGTTATAATGATGCCCATGGGAGGACACGTCGAGTGATAGAACGTACTTTTGGACTGCTGAAGTCTAGGTTTCGCTGCCTTGATAAAACCGGAGGGGCCCTGCCATACTCACCTGGCAAAGTCTGCAAAATCGTGATTGCCTGCTGCATGCTCCACAACCAGGCCTTGCGCAATAACATTGAACTGATCATGGACCCTGAAGACCAACAGGTTGCTCCACCTCCCATCTGACCCATGTCCACTGATGAGGATAGTGGGGAGTAAGAAGGTGTGGACCAGAGGCGTCAGCTCATTGATCGATATTTTCCATAAATGTAAGTAGCTACCTCTTGTGCAGCTAGACAATGCATGATGGATGTTTGCTGGTGATGTGTGGGTGTGGTGTGTCCATGCTGCCTTTTCTGGTATGTTCTGTTAGCAGATGTGTGTGTGAGATGTTGCTCTAAAAAGGACTTAGGTGTCCCCTCAAGAAAGAAACCACACAGGTTGAGTATTTTACCCACGAACTAGTATGCCGTTATTTCGGCGGGAAAGGTAAAGTTACAAGGTTCAAGATAATAATCTCTAAAAGCAACATACAACTGGGGAGGCAGAGTCTATGAGTCAACAATATAATATTTCGGCAGTGACCAAGTTTTCAGTGAATAGCGTATATGGGATAGTATTTCTTAAAAACATTTTTAAACATAAATATTTTGAATTCAAACATAAACATTTAATTTTTACGAAAATGAATTACCCAAACAACACAGTTTGTAGTGAATCTAAGAAATATTTAAAAAGATATTTTCCACACCAAGAATTTCGTTGACCTCTGTTATGCATTTATTACATATTCACAATCAATTTTCATACAATATACAAATTTTTAAAAAAAACACCATTATACATTTCATAAAAAATTTTTTTAAAAACAAGAATCACAAGTCGACGCGGCGTTTCGGTATTCTGTATTTGAACCTTCTTCAGGACTGATTCTAGACAAATTTAAAAAGATTTAAAAAAAACAGGGTTACATTTTTTGCATTGGTGTGGGTATCTCCTAAATCAATTACCTATATGATCACAATTCACAATGGTCACTGTAGTATGCTCTTTTCTCATGAATATTTTTATCTTTTACAACTATTCACGTCGTATTCCCCTTTGGCTATAACTCGAGACCTTAACCTTGAAAAACATTACTCTCTAATGATATACATTCCTACGCTTTGACAAAACTAATGGTGTTTACCTTTCCCTTGGACCCAAAGTTCCAATGCTTACGAGGCCAATTTTAGGACCTTAGTATCACAACATATTATTTTCATAGATTTATTATTTTTACGCATACCTTTAAATTAGATAGGGCAAGGCGCCCCCTGGACACAGTTTAATTGAATTCTGCACCATGTAGTCTTCGGATTACTTAATCTCCGGAATGATTCTCAGTTTTTGATATCACTGGTTGAAAATAAAGGATAATAAAGATGCTATTCAATTTAGACACCCCACTTTTGTTATGACCTTGGTTTAACTTCAAGATCAGCCAACAGTGTGTTTGTTCAATACCTGGTATTTCGGATAAAAAGGCTTGGTCTTAGACTGCCAGGGGGAGCCACCGTCTTCCTAATTATGGGTTTCATCAATGACCCTAGGGGATTTTATGAAACACGAATTAGTCTCATTCTGTTTTAATAAAACTGGTTCCTAATGTATCTTAAAGGATTTCCCGGATCACTCACCATTCAACATTGGGTGACTGGCGCAATATTCAGGATAAGTTGCTACCAAGTTCCTTCTTGTTCGATTCCAATTTCTTTCTAATATTCAACAATAAAAGGTATACAGATTGTAGAGTTATGTATGCTCTCTGCTTAGTTTAATTTTATTTTATTAATCTTTTAGTTCTAGTAGCCCATAGGTCATATTCACATACCCTCTGTTGTTGTTTATTTAACAAGGGAAAGTAGTGCTTCTATAGTCTCTTTATATTATATTTGAATTATAATTGCCTTTTCCAAAAAATAATGGGAAATTAAATGGATGTTTGAAATTAATTTTGTGGAGGGCTGTTTAAATTTCCCCCTGCGCTTCCTAACATCATAATTATCATTTTCCATTACCTTAGTTAACAAATTCGGCCTCCCTGCTCCTGGTCTCTGGCAGTCAGTCCACACGTCCTTTCAGTCTGGTATGAGCCGTCACGAACGCTGAGGGTTTCCTCATTCCTCGGCGTTTTTATGTGAAGGCCTCATCATTGGCTACCATTCTCTGTGTTTTCATTGGTTCACTGTCGGCAAATAGCCGTGCAGTTACCATAGAAACCGAACGCTTTTCTAACTCCCGCTATGTGTGCTGTCTCATTGGTGAATATCTACCGTTTCGTGCTTCTTTGATTTGTTCGCATTAGGATAAACAGCGTGCGGTTGTTATGGCATGACTTGTGTGGGGTCCTCCTTTTATTTCTCAACTAAATACTCGGCTTGTAAGCTGAGGAGGTCGTTTGTGAAAGTGCACATCAGCACGTTGGTATAATCATAAAATACCGGTATACTTAATTTTATAAGTATCCCTATAAAACCCTTAAGATGGAAGGTATAAAAACATACAGCTTTTCAGAGGATCAATTTGATAGATTGATAAACAAAAGATCACGTAATACCACCACAATACGATTGGACAAAAATGATGAGGAACAATGGGAAAAGCTATGGAACCTAAAAAAGAAAGTAGTTAGAGCAGAACTACACGCAGAATTATTGTTGAATATTAGAAAGAAATTGGAATCGAACAAGAAGGAACTTGGTAGCAACTTATCCTGAATATTGCGCCAGTCACCCAATGTTGAATGGTGAGTGATCCGGGAAATCCTTTAAGATACATTAGGAACCAGTTTTATTAAAACAGAATGAGACTAATTCGTGTTTCATAAAATCCCCTAGGGTCATTGATGAAACCCATAATTAGGAAGACGGTGGCTCCCCCTGGCAGTCTAAGACCAAGCCTTTTTATCCGAAATACCAGGTATTGAACAAACACACTGTTGGCTGATCTTGAAGTTAAACCAAGGTCATAACAAAAGTGGGGTGTCTAAATTGAATAGCATCTTTATTATCCTTTATTTTCAACCAGTGATATAAAAAACTGAGAATCATTCCGGAGATTAAGTAATCCGAAGACTACATGGTGCAGAATTCAATTAAACTGTGTCCAGTGGGCGCCTTGCCCTATCTAATTTAAAGGTATGCGTAAAAATAATAAATCTATGAAAATAATATGTTGTGATACTAAGGTCCTAAAATTGGCCTCGTAAGCATTGGAACTTTGGGTCCAAGGGAAAGGTAAACACCATTAGTTTTGTCAAAGCGTAGGAATGTATATCATTAGAGAGTAATGTTTTTCAAGGTTAAGGTCTCGAGTTATAGCCAAAGGGGAATACGACGTGAATAGTTGTAAAAGATAAAAATATTCATGAGAAAAGAGCATACTACAGTGACCATTGTGAATTGTGATCATATAGGTAATTGATTTAGGAGATACCCACACCAATGCAAAAAATGTAACCCTGTTTTTTTTAAATCTTTTTAAATTTGTCTAGAATCAGTCCTGAAGAAGGTTCAAATACAGAATACCGAAACGCCGCGTCGACTTGTGATTCTTGTTTTTAAAAATTTTTTTTATGAAATGTATAATGGTGTTTTTTTTAAAAATTTGTATATTGTATGAAAATTGATTGTGAATATGTAATAAATGCATAACAGAGGTCAACGAAATTCTTGGTGTGGAAAATATCTTTTTAAATATTTCTTAGATTCACTACAAACTGTGTTGTTTGGGTAATTCATTTTCGTAAAAATTAAATGTTTATGTTTGAATTCAAAATATTTATGTTTAAAAATGTTTTTAAGAAATACTATCCCATATACGCTATTCACTGAAAACTTGGTCACTGCCGAAATATTATATTGTTGACTCATAGACTCTGCCTCCCCAGTTGTATGTTGCTTTTAGAGATTATTATCTTGAACCTTGTAACTTTACCTTTCCCGCTGAAATAACGGCATGCTAGTTCGTGGGTAAAATACTCAACCTGTGTGGTTTCTTTCTTGAGGGGACACCTAAGTCCTTTTTAGAGTTACTATCCCCCCAGTCCCCAATTAACTTGTGTGGGGTCCTCCTTTTATTTCTCAACTGTGTGAGATGTTGTACATGCAATGCTCCCTGATGTGTGTCCTGTGATCCACTTAATTGTTGATGAGTGTGGTTTGTGGGATGTTGGAGGACATTGTGTTGTGATGGGTGTGAATCACTTTCCTGACCTGTGTTTGTTGTTCTGTCATTTTCCCTAGGTCACTCCCACAGTGGCATGATTCTCGAGAACATTGATCCCTGCACCTGGTAATGACAATTTATTAGACAAACATGTGATTAAAACATGGAGGTCACACAGCATAGAGTGTTAACGTGGTGTTTATTTACAGGTTGTGGATTGATGTTGGTGCATATTTACAAGTAGGTGTTGTGGGGAAGTGAGAGTTGAAGGTCATGGCAGATGAAAACACCGTGGGGACACCACATTGTGTGATGTCCACCTAGTCCAACAGACGTGTGCCAATGCTTGGCATTTTGGGGCAGGATAGTTGACAGGGTGAATGGCAGGCTAATGGAAGGGTGAAGTCACTGGCGGCCCCTCTTCGAGCGGGTAGATGGTGCACTTCCACTGCTCTCAGCTGCATCCAGCCTCGGATGGCCCCTCCGTCTTGGAACCGGAGCGGAGACAGCTGTGGGGGCAGGTTGGTCAGGGTCCACCTCCCTGTCCGTGGCCTCAGGTGATGGTGGCGGTGGTGTTGGTGACCTGTCCCGCTGAGCACTTGGGTGAGGGGGTGGTGGTGTGGCGCGGGATAACCAATCCCTCCACAGAGCAGTTTGCTGGCCCATGAGGTCCACAATTTGGCCAATCCGTGTGTCAATGGACCGCAACAGCTGGCTGTTATCTTGCGAGTCTTGGTGGGCCCGATCGGACTGGGCCTGCGACCGCTCATAGGAGGCATTGACTCTGGCGATGGCTTCCAGGGTCTCGGCCCCAGGATGGGGTGGGTCTCCTTCCTGACCTCGCCGACCAACTACACTCCTTGCGGTGAGCTGTGGCCTCACCTGTGTCCTCTCCCGCCGACTCTCCCTGCTAGCCTGGGATGTTGATGGCCCATCATCGGGCGATGGGTCAGGCAGGGTGGCACAGGCAGGAGTGGTGGTGGTGGTGGTGGTGGTAGTGGCACAGCTCACAATGGCAGGTATTGGTGTAGTGACACAGGCCAAGGTGGTGGAGGCCGGGATGTCCTGGGAGCCTGATGGCCCTGGGAGTCTGCTTGGGCCAGCTTCGTCCTCTGCACCCGAGCTGTCAATGGGATCGTCCCCGGAGAGTCCTGGCCGTGAGGGGGGCGACTGGTGCTGGTGGTTGCTGCTTTCGCCGGTTAAGTTGCGATCACTTGAGGGACAAGAGTTTAAAAATTAATGCTGTAGACATGACATGTTTTTTGTAGCACTATGGGACGGCAATACTTGGATATGTGTGGTCCAGTCCTGCTATTGGATGTTCCCCCTGAGAAGATGTCTATCTACCTGTCAGTTTGCTGGAGGAGATGCACTGGTCACCAAATGGTGGGCGGACTCAATCTTGCTCTGGGGTGAGACATGGGTGCTGGTCTCTAACACACCCCACCCACCACCACCCTCCCTGTAGACATGGGGGCCTGTTGGGAGTTGTAGTGATGGTCTCTCACACACCCCACCCACCTCTCTGACACCCACCACTCACCACCACCCTCCCTGTAGACATGGGGGCCTGTTGGGAGTTGTAGTGCTGGTCTCTCACATACACCCACCCACCTCTCTGACACCCACCGCCCACCACCACCCTCCCTGTAGACATGGGGGCCTGTTGGGAGTTGTAGTGCTGGTCTCTCACACACCCCACCCACCTCTCTGACACCCACCACCCATCACCACCCTCCCTGTAGACATAGGGGCCTGTTGGGAGTTGTAGTGCTGGTCTCTCAAACACCCCACCCACCTCTCTGACACACCCCACCCACCTCTCCGACACCCACCACCCACCACCACCCTCCCTGTAGACCTGGGGGCCTGTTGGGAGTTGTAGTGCTGGTCTCTGACACACCCCACCCACCTCTCTGACACACCCCACCCACCTCTCTGACACACACCACCCACCACCACCCTCCCTGTAAACATGGGGGCCTGTTGGGAGTTGTAGTGCTGGTCTCTCACACACCCCACCCACCTCTCTGACACCCACCACCCATCACCACCCTCCCTGTAGACATAGGGGCCTGTTGGGAGTTGTAGTGCTGGTCTCTCAAACACCCCACCCACCTCTCTGACACACCCCACCCACCTCTCCGACACCCACCACCCACCACCACCCTCCCTGTAGACCTGGGGGCCTGTTGGGAGTTGTAGTGCTGGTCTCTGACACACCCCACCCACCTCTCTGACACACCCCACCCACCTCTCTGACACACACCACCCACCACCACCCTCCCTGTAGACATGGGGGCCTGTTGGGAGTTGTAGTGCTGGTCTCTCACACACCCCACCCACCTCTCTGACACCCACCACCCACCACCACCCTCCCTGTAGACATGGGGGCCTGTTGGGAGTTGTAGTGCTGGTCTTTGACACACCCCACCCACCTCTCTGACACATCCCACCCACCTCTCTGACACCCACCTCCCACCACCACCCTCCCTGTTGACATGGGGGCCTGTTGGGAGTTATAATCTGGTCTCTCACACACCCCACCCACCTCTCTGACACCCACCACCCACCACCACCCTCCCTGTAGACATGGGGGCCTGTTGGGAGTTGTAGTGCTGGTCTGTCACACACCCCACCCACCTCTCTGACACCCACCACCCACCACCACCCTCCCTGTAGACATGGGGGCCTGTTGGGAGTTGTAGTGCTGGTCTCTCACACACCTCACCCACCTCTCTGACACCCACCACCCACCACCACCCTCCCTGTAGACATGGGGGCCTGTTGGGAGTTGTAGTGCTGCTCTCTGACACACCCTACCCACCTCTCTGACACCCACCACCCACCACCACCCTCTCTGTAGACATGGGGGCCTGTTGGGAGTTGTAGTGCTGGTCTCTCACACACCCACCCACCTCTTTGACACCCACCACCCACCACCACCCTCCCTGTAGACATGGGGGCCTGTTGGGAGTTGTAGTGCTGGTCTCTCACACACCCCACACACCTCTCTGACACCCACCACCCTCCCTGTAGACATGGGGGCCTGTTGGGTGTTGTAGTGCTGGTCTCTGACACACCCCACCCACCTCTCTGACACACCACACCCACCTCTCTGACACCCACCACCCACCACCACCCTCCCTGTAGATATGGGGGCCTGTTGGGAGTTGTAGTGCTGGTCTCTGACACACCCCACCCATCTCTCTGACACACCCCACCCACCTCTCTGACACCCACCACCCTCCCTGTAGACATGGGGGCCTCTTGGGAGTTGTGGTGCTGGCTGCTTTGACAACATGCAAGGCTGGGAACGTAGGAGGCAACATTTGTGTTTGGTCATGGTGGGTGCATTTGAGCCCAGGACTTCACGTTGGGTGACTATGTGTCACACATGCATGGAGTGGAGCCAGGGACTTACCAGCCTCTAGTCCATCCTCGATTCCTTCCAGGCTCTCAGGGTGCAGTGTTCCCAGCACCTTCTCCTCCCATTCTGCAAATGGCATGGGCTCCGGGAGAGTGCCGCCGCCAGTGTAGTGTGCCCGCAGGTGGTTCTTCGCCCTGATGCCTTTCACCCTTGCCTTGAGGTCGTGCCACCGCCTCTGGATCTCGTGTTTGGTGCGTGGCACGGTCCCTGACGCATTGACTCTGGTCACTATCCTGTCCCACATGTTGTTTGTGGTTGCCAAGGTGGTCTGCTGGACTAGGGTGCCGAAAAGATGTGGTTCGACACGGATGATTTCATCCACCATGACCTTCAACTCACTATCTGTGAACTTGGGATTTTTCTTTGGTGCCATTGTGTGTGATGTGCAAGGTCTTGGTGTGGTGGGGTGGGGTGTGAAGGTGTGTGGTGTGTAGGGATGGTGTTGTGGGGGTTTGTGTGGTGGGTGTGTTTGTGTGCAGGTTGTATGTGGGTTTGTGTGTGTCTGCTGTTCGTGGTATTGTGGCTCTTGCTTGCAGCTATGCTGTGATGCAAAGGACTGTGGTAGTGGGAGGGATTCATTTTATACTCTGTGTGGTGGTGGTGTCCCAATGGTTGTTGGCAATCAGGTGTTCTGTGGGTGTGCTGTTTTTGGTGCATTTTTCGGTGCTTGGGGGGGTGTCATTGGGGCGTGTAGTTGCTGGGGGTGGGTGTTTCAGGTGGTTGGGTGTCCTGTTTAGTGTGTTTTCTATTTACTTCTGTCTGCCATTTTGTAATCGGTTTCACGGCAGGGATGGTGTTTGTGTGGTCCTTCCGCAGTCATGGTCCGTTTGGCGATGCATTGTTTCCGCGGCGGTCAAGGACGGTGGTGAGTTCCGTTGGAATGGCGGCGTTATCCTAATCGCGCGGCCGGACCCTCCGCAGGTATGACGGCGGTTGGGCCTGTTCCCGCGGTCATGTTTGTAAGCAGCAGAGGGCGTTTCTTTGGAACCGTCCGCTTACGGCGGTCTTTGGTGGGCTCCATCCGCCGCGGACGGTGTTTGTTGTGATCCGTCCGCCGCAGTCGGAGTTTCTTGACATGAATATCCTAATCGCAACCGGTCGGGAGTGATTTTGCCGCGACCATGGCGGACGAGACACATTTCCGTCCGCCATCCTACTAGGTCCCTAAATTCTGAAACTATTGTCGCAGGGATTCTGTTCCTACACAGAACTGTGCATAGAGACTTGGAACCTTAATGAATTAGGGTGTGCCAAAACTCACCTTAGTACCCAAAATCCCCTACCAGACTAGCAATCAGTGTCTCATTGGTTCTTCCATACCCCCAATGATTAGACAACCCAGAACACGGACTAAGAACACCTCAGGTAACGTGGAACACATAAACACTCTTTCGTTATACTATCAGATCAATCCAAAACGAGGAGTAAATGAGGACACGTGCAAGTTTGAAATATTTATTTCTAATGCGGTGTTCTCAAGCGCAGTACCTTAGCTAATACAAGCAAACATATTATAAGCAATAAGGTTATCAGCATAGTTACAATTCCATAAAATACAAAGGGAGAAAGCATGTTAAAATGCTAAAGGGAAGAAGGCTAAATGGCACCTAATTCTTACCCTCCCTTGCTAGTATATTATATTATATCTACAGAAGGTCTCTTGGGTTTACAAGGGCGGCCCCATACCTCTGGTTCTAGTAGAAAGGGATCACATCATATTCTACACCAGCTCTCTGCATGCAAATGTTCTCCAAACTGTGTCTGCATGCTCTGCACAGTGCATTATTAAACGCGCCAAAAACTAGAGGTGCCCACAGCTACATATGTGTTATGTCTAGAATGTGCACGGATCAGACCGAACAACAACTACTGTGTTGAAATAACCTTGAAGGCCTCAGCACTCACTCTTCAGACATAGCTTACCAAGCAAGACTGATACTATAGGAAAAACATATTATTCTTGTGTCAAGCAAAATATTCTGCAAGACTCTAAACATTTATAATATCATGTGCCGTGTGCAAAAGCAGCAGAGAGGAAAAATGGCGTTTAAACTTCTAATAAGCTCATGCTAACTTAACACAGTGTAAAGGCAAAAGTCATCACCATGACATCCTCCCTTGATCCGAGCACGGATAAGATATGATAAGATAAGATAAAGGGCAAATGTCGGAAAGCAAAGTTCAAGAACGACAGTCAGAACCAGTCTCAAATTTGTACAGGGGGAAAAATAATTCCAAATAAAAAAACTTCATAATCCGAGCATAGTTTAAATTCAAGAAAAGTAGCCATGGACATAGTCAATAGGTCTGGGCAGGAGAGAGAAAAAAATGTTTTCATCCAAAAACATCCGATGTCCAATTTGTGACCTCAGTCATGGAAGAAAGAGAAGCGATGGCACATCTCAGTCTAATAATGAATAGGCAAAATATGCAGGAACAGCCTCCAACAAGAAGTCACTGTTCTCATCCAAAAATATTTCAGCAATCCAATTTAATAAAGGGAAAGAATATACATGTTCCTCAATTACCGGAGCCTCTAGCACCATCATGGACAACTCAGTGGGATTTCAATGAAGCTGTTTACCAAGAAATCTTGTGACGCTGCGTACACATTCCAACGACCCATTACTCCATGCATCGCTGCAAAGGCCATAATCCCTCTGCCAGAACAAAGCAGGGCATGAGCAACTAAGGGGCTCATAAGGTGATCATAATCCACATCGGGAGACACCGTATTGCAGAGACACAAATCCAGGGCCCAGTCGAAATCGCAACTCAGGCAATGAAAGATAGGCTGGACGCATGTGAAGTAGGAAAATCGAAACGATATTCCATAAGCCACACTCAATGTAGCAAGAGGCAGCGTTCCATAATACTCAAGCATCCGATTATGGAACATCAACAGCCGTGACAGCTCTCCTTGTAACACAGGATGTGCATCCATTTTTAAATAAACAAAATAGCAGCAACACACCTGCAACTAGAGCCAGCATCAAGGGAAATCTGCCAAACAGGCTGGAAAAAATGGAATGAAAAAAGGCTGGGAAGACCCCAAAAATAGCTTGAAAAGAAGTCACAAGGCCACTGCATACAACTTTAAAGAAGTGTGCCAGCCCCGTGGTAGAGGATGCGTTAAAGATTGTGTGAATCAACTCACCGAAATGCATGGGCAAACCAGTATTTAATAAAGCATGCACCTCTGAGTGGGTGTTTGCCACCTGAAGGACGAATGTCTCCCGAGCAGATGTGAGGGCAACTTCTTTCTGGGACAATAGAGCTCTTATGCGACTCATCTTGTTAAACTCTGCTTTCAAGGTCGGAATCATGGGCCAGATGGAAACATCAAGTTTCCCATGCGGGGGTGGAACCACACGCTCACTGACGGTAAGGACATAACCAATTCCTGCTACTAACCCACAACAATCTTCAATATTTAAAAGTAAATAACTCCTGTTTGCCAGTAATGTGAATGTGGGCACGATAGCAGGCACAGGTGTGCCTTTCAAAACACATGCTAAATTCGGCTCGTTCTGTTACAAGAGCCATGCAACTGGATGTGTCTGCATATTAATGAATGATCTGGTGCTTCAGTGCATTCTTCACCATTCAAATAAACTTCTTTACCCTCTCTAAGGCATCTATATGTAAACGGAAGCGACCAAGCTTCATGGAGATAAGCAGTGCCTAGAGGCTCATATGTACCAATGGCATAGTACTTTATACAGCCTTCGAACTTGAATAGAGAGAACGGGAGAGATATTCACCCGTGGATAAGCCACGTTGCTGAATTAGCTTCAGCCACTGAACATGGTAAAGGTTTTAACTTCTCAATGTGTAACATGGAAAAAGTGGCATCCTTCATTGACACTAAACGCTGCTTGTCAGTCAAATTAAATGGGGTAAACAAAGACGAGGTGTTCATGTAATGCCATGGTAGTTTTCTAGCTTTTAGGGTCTGCAGAGTCCATGCAAACTGCATAATAGAACGCAACTGATTTTGACCATGATACAAAACAGACACGTCATCCTGTACAATATCAACAACAGATGAAACAATGTTGTCTAAAGTATAAATGCAGGAAGAGAGTGTGTTAACGCTATTATCCACAACTGCTAGCACTTTCTCTAAATTAGCCTGATCTATAGCTCTAATGTGGTTAGCCACCTCAATCTGGGACATTTTCCAGACCTCATTTGAAATAGCATATATCCATCTTTTAGATCTTCCGTTAGCCGGGCCTTTCACAAAATCATTCAGATCAACATCGTCAGTCAGTTTAGATAAATGCAGCTTAACTGACGCCAATGTGGAATGTTTGAGCCAATTCTGACATAATTTGCCTACAGAATAGGTAGTCACTGAATGGCCACTTTCAAAACGGGGACCCACCCTGACCTGTGTATAGCCAGGAGCCAAACCCAGAAAACGATGCCAGCCGGAATCAGCACTTCTGTGCCAGAGCAACCAACCCTTGGGTTCCAAACTGGATATGTTGAAGGAAGAACTTAGTAACAGAGTTTGCAAATCTCTGATAGAAAAATTAGTGGCATTACTCCAACCGGAGTATTCCTCCAATTCAGGAAAAGAAGGAACATTTAATTTTTTAACAGTAGCCAATCCAAAGCAAGTCGTCTGTGAAATAGTCGAATTCAAAAACAATATGTGATTTGGGATGAGACATGCACGGTGCAAAGCCTCAGTGCCTTGTACTTACCAGTTCTTAGAACCCCAAACAGATTTAAGATCAATGGTATCCTTCCACAACTCGTAGCCCCCAACAGCCAATTGGTCTAAAAAGGACTTCGAATACAATAATTTTGTGTCAGTAAGTCTAACCTTGGATGTGGACTTTTCAGTCATTTTAAAATAAAATGCATTGGGATTTGACTGATTAAAATCAGTAAAATAAGTGAACCTTTTCAAAAAGGAAGCTGATCTGCCCATTGTGTGTAATTAACAGTATTCCTCCTGGTATTAGCATTATGCAGGTAGTGATTGCCAAAATGTTGGAAACAATACAAATCCCCATAATTAGCAGATTCTAAATACAGATCTTCAGCATCAAAGGCAGCATAATATTTCAAATCAGAAAACAATGTTTCTACGGCCTGAACATCCCAATCATCAGAACGTATATTTTGTTTAATCACATGCCCCATAGAAACTCTAAGCACATTCGGGACATTTATAACCTCATTGGGCCCATGGATTTGAAATTTAACAGCATCCCACACAATCCCATCTAAGACGGGCCAAGCAGTTATATTAACATAAGCCAGGTCCCTCTTCAATCTGTGTGATGAGGAATGGGGAGCCAATGTTCCATTAATATGTCAAATACAAGTTATCTCCTCGACATAGTGTCCGTTGACAAGGCGAAAAAAAGACACCACAAAGACAATTGAAATGAACAGGTAAATCGAAAAAAGCACCAACTAAATGAGGTCCAAGGTGGAATCAAAAAATGTTTCTTTAAAAGTGTTGACATTTTTGAAGGGGTCTTCGATGTGTGAGAGTCAGTGTCAAATGAAAATCTGGATCTGTAGTCAAACGAGTTTGCAAATCAGGCATCGATAAATCAGTGGGGTAAGTATAGTCAGTGTCATCATGGTGAACACCAGGCAGTGAACTCAATAAAGGACTTGAAACTGCAGGCATCTCAAGGACTCGAGGACTGGGATCAGAAGCCGGGGCCAAAACAGAATTTCTCAAAATCGTTGGACATGAGACTGCTGGAGTCATACTAAGAAGAATCGGCCACTCTGTGTATTTTGACATTGACAATGGAGATATAACTCTTTTCTTTCCGACCTGGAAGTGGTGGTAAAATGACTGTTCTTGTGCCCTTCACTCCAAGCACTGGAACCGGAGCTCGATATGAGGGACAAAACTCCTTCTTGTTTTCGATCTTCTCTCGAACCAGTTCTCCAACTTAGGGCAGCCACTAGCTAGCCAAATACCGGAATCTGCAACGCAGCTTCAGATGTGCAGGGCAAATATTCCTTTGGAAGACTGTCTCTTGTCTTTTGTAGATCCTGTAAAGCATTGCAATGTTTATCTACGTCAAAGGAGGCAGCAACTGCCACTGAGTGTAGACCGTCAAGGTCCAGGACAAACATCTTGATACCAAAGAGCATTTCGTATGGGGTCCGCCCACCCAGAGACCTTCTAGGGAGATTATCAATGGCACGCTGCACGCTATTGAGGTGGGCTAGCCAGTTCCTGCCAGTGCCTATAACCCTAGCTGTCAAAGACTGCTTTAAGTCTCGGTTAATTCGTTCCACAACACTATTACCCTCAGGCCTGTATGGAGACGAAAACTTGACTTGGACCGCCAACGAAGCCATGGCATCCTTATACGCATTAGAGGCGAAAGCAGGACCCTGGTCCGAATGGAAGGTGCCACAGGCAAAAATCCCTACAAAGACACGCAAGTCTCTTATGACAGTTCGCAAATCAGCGCTGCGGTGAGGCCACACCCACACAAAGCGTGTGCATGAATCAACTGCTACTAAGATGTACTTATACGCAGTATCAGAAGAAAAAGGACCGCAGTGATCTAAATTAACACAACCAAGTGGTTTATTAGAAATGTACAACTGTGTCTGGGGCGGACGCGCAGCAGTTGAAGGCTTATTCTGCTGGCAAATGTCACATTGAAGGACATAATCACGCGTCTGTGTGTACAGCCCCCGCCACCAGAATTGTCGTTGTAACTGAGAAACAGTAGCCAAAACGCCCGCATGCGCAGATGCTACACCTTCATGGGCAGCTGTAATCAGAGTGGGCCTGCGGTTCGCGTTGGGAATCAACCGTTCACCAACATCCGGTATTTTCACATAAGGGACTTTATCTGGACTTAAGTGATAAGTATACTTCGAAGGGAACCCTTTAGGATATTTACTTCCCTTCTCAGTGGCAGCAACAGCTGCTAAGATGCCATCATCAATCTTACTTTTGGAACGCGTAACTGCTGCAACCAAACATGTCGATACTGCTGTTTTTGCGGCTTCATCAGCCAAAGAATTGCCGACAGAGTGAACTCCTACACGCTGATGACCGAGAGTGTGAATTACATACACGAGAGGCAACCGCTCTTTAAGCTCAGCCACTCGGACTCAGATCGTTTTATGTTTTTTTGTGCTACCCTTGGAATCACGAAAATCATTCTGAATCCAAAAATGTAGGTTCTCATTGTAAGACGGGACACAGTAGTAAGAATCACTCACAATAAGAGTCGTCACACTAGGCCAGCGTACTCTAATGCGAGCATCAGAGCACGGAGCTCTGCCAATTGTGCGGTACAGTCCCCTAAAGTCTGCATGGCCACGACTTTGGACTTGAATTCATCATTCACCATTGTATCTACCACAATAGCGTAAGCGTATGCGTGCTTAGACCCATGCGCAACTTGCGCCGAACCATCAGTGTAAATGATACAATGGAAATCCTCCAAAGACCGCATAGTCAATAGCGCAGGATGAACAAATTCATACTGTGAAAACTCCTGCAACTGCAAGGAGGCATCAAAAATAAACTTGACATCCGGAAACGTCAAAGATGACGCCCATTGTATCCACCGAGGCTGCAAAGCTTTAGCATTTGGTACACTGGCTTTCGTCACTGCCTCTAGTGCAGGATACAGGGTTACAACCAACATGCGCTTTCCCTGCGACAGTGCACGTTCCTTTAGAATCGCCATTTGCACTGCTGTCAAAACTTTTTCCACAGTGGAAAACCACATTTCAGCCGAAGTGTACAAGTGTGACTTGTAAGCAATAGGTACTGTGTCCCCTTCGTTAAAAGTAAGGTATGTGAAACCCACCGCCCCAGGGATGATTCTTATCACCAGGTTGGTGTGGTTATCACAAGTCAGTAAGAATTTAGGGGCCTCATTTATGAAAAGTGACGCATCGCTGCGTGAAAACAGCGATGCGTCACTTTTAACTCCGCTCTCCCTGCAACATGATTGATGCGTCATATTTATAATATGACGCATCATGTCGCAAGGAGTTACAGATACGCCAGTATTTCTGACGTATCTGTAGGCGCAAAAGTGACGCATTGCTGGAGTGTGTCACAAAAGTGACGCAACTCCAGCAATGCTTCCTTTCACATGGGGAAAGCCCCATGTGAAAGGGCTTGCGTCAGTCTTACGCCTGCTGTGAGGCAGGCGTAAGATTTTGACGCAACAGCATCCTAAAAGTGACGCAGTGAAATCTCATAGATTTCACTGCGTCACTATTACGAGGCTTTTTGTGGGTGAACGCCCCCTCTGCATACATTATACCTGACGCAGGTATAATGTAGCGCAGGGGTTTACAAAGTGACGCATCTGCTTAGATGCGTCACTTTGTAAATAGTGCGCATCAGGAGGCATGATTTACGCCGCCGATGCATCACAAAAAGTGTCGCATCGGAAGCGCAAAACTCACGCAAAGCCTCATTGAGGCCCTAGATTCTAGAAGATCAGCCTGCAAAGATTGTAAGATAGCTGAATGTTCAGGCAGCCAGCAAGATTTGGTAAAAGTAGGTTGTATCAAAGCATACAAAGGCTTGATACGCTGGGCATATTCAGGAATGAATGCACGCCCGAAATTCAAAAATCCCAGCAAGGACTGTAGTTTTTTCAGTGTTAAAGGAACGTGCAGTTGTGCGCATTTCTCCAAGAAGTGAGGGGCCAAATCTCGACCTTCACTGTTGAGCTCGTAGCCCAGGAACAACACAGTGTACTCTGCAATGTGAGACTTTGCAAAGTTAAATTTGTAACCGAAGTCAGCATAGCTACAAATTATGCGGTCAAAACGACACAGATGCTCCCAAATTTCGTCATCTGTGAGATAAATGTCATCCACATACGAACACGCATCTGTGTCAACTCTCTCTAAGAGAGAGACTATACGGGCAGCAAACACACCTGGACTATTCTTATAGCCCATAGGTGAACATTTGTATTGGTGCTGTTTGCCGCCACAGGTAAAACTGGTCCATTGGGAACCAAGACCATCCAAATTGTGGGCAAAAAAAACATTGGAAATGTCAAGTGTGGTTTTAAACTGTTTTCGCACTAGACCATCCACTAAAGCACAGCCGTGGGTATTCTGTACTGCACAGGTACGACAATGCGAGTTCAAATCCAAGTAATCCAATACCATCGGTACGAGCCGTCTGGCTTGGTCACAGTAAAAAGAGGGTTATTCATCGGTGACACACAAGTTTCAATTACACCTTGATATTCCAATTGGTCAAGGATTTCCGCAACGGAAGCCTTAGCTTCACGTCGGATGGGATATTGAGGTTGAGACTGTGGCATAGACTGTAAGGGAATCTCGTGGTGTGGGGAAAATGTATCCCAACCACAGTGTGTACGGTATAGAGCCGGCGCAAGGGCTTTAGCCCACTCTTCCGCAAAATTCAGCGCTTGCTCCTTTGAGACAGTGTGCGCGAAACTAGGGAGGATCACCTCCTCCCATCTCGGAGCTGCAAGAACAAAAGGTGGGGGACAGTCAGCCTCCGCTAACAAAATGTCATAGGTAGTTGTAAGATTTTCCCAAAATCCCCCTTTTATGGTACGTTGTATGTCACCTTCAATTAAAAGGACAATTTCATAAAGTCTATCAGAAGTAGCTACTCTGGTATCAGCTGTCTCCACAACAACATATTGGTCAGTCGCTGTCACCTTCAGTAGTGGACGCAGGGCCTCTCGCACTATGGTAATCTCCGCCGCGCTGTCCAGCAGGGTCAGAGCCCATGTCAGATTCCGAAGCTGCGTTCTCACTATCTGTGGCATATCTCGCTGTTAAAGCGGCAACTTTCTTTTTCTGAAACTGGGGTCTTTTCGGAGTGGAATCGTACTGCTTGCCTTTTCTGTCTTTTGGGCGGGGCTGGTCGCTTCCCTGCTGGCCACCCCGACCTCTGCCGCCTCCTCCACCACCGGTCGATGAGGCCGATGAGTCCTGAAAAGAACGAGGAGAGCGTTGTTCAGAAACCTGAATACGATCAGGAGATTTTATCATCGCGCGATCACGCAAGTCATTAACACGTTCTGTAGGTGCAGGCACTGGAGATGCAGGACAGGACCCCTGCTTCTGTTGCTGTTGTTTACCCTGTTTTTTTATTTTTCGGCCAATTTTGCTTTTTAGCCTTGGGCTGGTCTTCTGTTTCCGACTTCTGCCCTTGGGGTTGCTTTTTCTCCTTTGTAGAGAAGGCTTGACACCCAAACTATTACGGCCTACGGTCTTATAATCCGCCGTAATAATTCTCGGTAACTGGCGGGGTTTATCGGCGTTGGGAACAGCCTGCAAAGCATTAGACACCTGAAAGCTTACTGCATCTCCCTTGACATTCACAAGTACGAGATCGGAAACTACGTCAAAACTGCTGCATAGCCGCATACCCAATTCAACCGCTGCCTCAGATCCGTGCTCATCTTGAACACGCTTAATGACCAAAGGTAGGTCGGTCATTGACCGAGTGCCAAAGCACCTCGTATACACCGCTGCAAAAATCTTACCCCAAGACTCACAGTCACCTGCCTCTGGTATCAAGTCTTTAGGCAAAATAATTGTCAGAATCCTGTGTTTTTCAACAGGAGTCGTGTTAGGAAATACTGCTTCCATCTGGTCAAATTTCTCGGCAAGCCGGATAGGCATATCATCCTTATCCTGGGGGTGCTTGCCCATCATTGCATTAACCATGACAGGACTAAGCTTCATACCGCTCGGTCCGGCTGAAAGCGCTGCAGCACCCGGGCCCCGCCTGGGAGATTGCGGGTAATGTATTGCACCAACTATCTAATTACACTAATCGCGACTGTATGTAGCAGCCGTAAATCTGCAACGGGAACCGCTCCATGTCGAGGATGTGGCGTAAATCCAGCCAAAACAGGCCAAGTAGCACCTGGAATGGACAAAGGACCTAACATTGAGACTAACAAAGTATGGGGTAGGGCGCCATTAAACCAAACACGGTGCTGCCAAGCATTAATCGGAACTTCCTGTGTCCTATAGGGAACATATTCCTGTGGAACGGCAGTAGGAGTATAAGTGTCGAACACACCAGTATTTGCGTTCGCTGCAGGGAAGGTCACCTACGAATAGAAAATATCGTATGGGTAAGCTACTTCCGCACTCACTACCATAATAACTGCCATGCCCTCTAACCCGACGTCATAAGCCCGCAAATGATTGCGAACCGCAATTCGACTATGTTGTGGTATGTCAACGTCAGCCATAGCGACACAGTACGAAAGAGGTACAACAAAAACTACGTAGCACAACTGCGTAGTAATTCAAAGGGAAACCATTTGAAAATATTCAAGCTTGAAAGACCTATGTAACTATAGGTAGGTTTGTCCGACACTACTATTATCCGGAAACAATAGTAAAGGAGTTAAGGACTGACAGAAGTACTACTCAAGTGTCATGCAATAAGACCACCATCGTTAGGGCGCCATGTCGCAGGGATTCTGCTCCTACACAGAACTGTGCATAGAGACTTGGAACCTTAGTGAATTAGGGTGTGCCAAAACTCACCTTAGTACCCAAAATCCTCTACCAGACTAGCAATCAGTGTCTCATTGGTTCTTCCATACCTCCAATGATTAGACAACCCAGAACATGGACTTAGAACACCTCAGGTAACGTGGAACACATAAACACTCTTTCGTTATACTATCAGATCAATCCAAAACGAGGAGTAAATGAGGACACGTGCAAGTTTGAAATATTTATTTCTAATGTAGTGTTCTCAAGCGCAGTATCTTTGCTAATACAAGCGAACATATTATAAGCAATAAGGCTATCAGCATAGTTACAATTTCATAAAATACAAAGGGAGAAAGCATGTTAAAATGTTAAAGGGAAGAAGGCTAAATGGCATCTAATTCTTACCTCCCTTGCTAATATATTATACTATATCTACAGATGGTCTCTTGGGTTTACAAGGGCGGCCCCATACCTCTGGTTCTAGGGATCACATCATATTCTACACATTTGCATTGTCTCTGCATGCGAATGTTCTCCAAACTGTGTCTGCATGCTCTGCGCAGTGCATTATTAAATGCGCCAAAAACTAGAGGTGGCCACAGCTGCATATGTGTTATGTCTAGAACGTGCGCGGATCAGACCGAACAACAACTACTGTGTTGAAATAACCTTGAAGGCCTCGGCACTCACAGTTCAGACATAGCTCACCAAGCAAGACTGATACTATAGGAAAAACATATTATTCTCGTGTGAAGCAAAATATTCTGCTAGACTCTAAACATTTAAAATATCATGTGCCGTGTGCAAAAGCAGCAGAGAGGAAAAATGGCGTTTAAACTTCTAATAAGATCATGCTAACTTAACACAGTGTAAAGGCAAAAGTCATCACCATGACACTATGTTCTTCCTCATGTAAAGCGCTCTGATACCTTCGGGTCTAGTCAGCGCTATATAAAACTTTTCAAATAAATAAAATGTATAAATAATAAAGACTGGGTGTTAAGAGAAGCGGACTATGCTGCCATGACGGGTGGGAAGGGGTGGAACTGGTACCTGCCCCACTTGTCTTTCAAATGACACTAAAGAATGCCCACAGAAAGGAAACTGATACCAGGCCTCACTTCAGTAATGTCACAATAGATGTGCAGGACATTATCATAGAAAGGATAAGGGAACTCACCAAACGTTTTGTATGGCCAAAGGTAGTTTTTACCCATACATAAGCTGCCTTTGTGTATATAGATGCGCAAAGAAATGATGGACGGAATGCTGAATAAATCATACATTCGCCCCCCTTAAAAGATCTGGCTTAATTCCATTTTTCTGCTCACTACGCCACCCCAGTTTGGACCCAGCTATATGCAAATCAGTCTTGACCCTGTGCCTCAAGGGAATAATCCAGCCCAAACTGCCAAGCCAGGTTCTCCCTGGACCGGACACAAGCATCTTGGGACCGGTTTCGGGCTGGACTGTTCCCATTGGGTGTAGGGTCAAGACTGATTTGCAAATGGCTGGGTCCAAACTGGAATGGCATGGAGAGCAAAACAACTATGGCTTTAGGCCCAGATCTCTGTACTGGGTGAATGTATGACATTGTTCTGCATTCTGCCTATCAATTTTTCTTTTTGCATTTGTCACCCCGATTGGGACGGGTATGCCCAGACGTGGGTCCCGTGCTCTCCATGCCACTGGAGTCAAGCTATCCTGGCTGATTAGGGCTGAAAGCCCGAAACCGGTCCTAGGATGCTTGTTTCCAGTCCAGGGAGGATCTGGCCTGGCCGTTTGGGATGGACAGTTCCCATTAGGCGCAGGGTCAAGACTGATTTGCATATGGCTGTGTCCAAACTGGAATGACATGGTGAGCAAAAAAACAATGGATTTAGGCCCAGATCTCTGTACTGGGGTGAATGTATGACATTGTTCTGCATTCTGTCCATCAATTGTTATTTTTGCATTTGTCACCCCGAGTGGGATGGGTATGCCGAGAAATGGGTCTTGTGCTCTCCATGCCACTGGAGTCAAGCTATCCTGGCTGATGAGGGCTAAAAGCCTGAAACTGGTCCTAGGATGCTTGATTTCAGTCCAGGGAGGACCTGGCCTGGCAGTTTGGGCTGAACTGTTCCCATTAGGCGCAGGGTCAAGACTGATTTGCATATGGCTGGGTACAAACTGGAATGGCATGGTGAGCAAAAAAACAATGGATTTAGGCCAAAATCTCTATACTGGGGTGAATCTATGTTTGTATGCAAGGGGTGGACCTTAATATGGAACCCTATATGAGGATTAGTGTAAATTTACATATGTAAATTAAAAAAACATGTCCACCCAGAGATAAAAGGTTTAATGGAGTCTTGCCTTAACAAAATGTCCAATTTAAATTAAGAGATCTAAAACTGGTTATGGAATTGAATCGTGGACTCTAACTAATAAATCCCACAAGATGGTGGTGATCAAAATTGTGTATTAAACAACAAGAATAAGTGTGTCTGTGAGATAGAATGATCAGCATTTGGAACCCCTTAGAACTTAGAATAAGATTGTGAAGAAGGAATAATGTGACAACTATCTGTGGGTTTTATATAAAATGTATGTTATAGCGATGTTGAATGAATTGTTTTATATATGCTAGATAAAGGTAGAAGAAGTGTATTGTTGTAGATATTTTTAATTGTATTATTTGCCCGAATGGGTACTGATTGTAATATGTTTTTTGCTAGACTATAGTGTAAGAAGTAAGAGAGGAAGGATCTCTATTACAAATTGTCCTGAAGAAGGTGGAAGATAATAATATAACCCCACCGAAATGCGTTGACGCTTTATTTAGGTTAAATCTGAAGCAGGACAAAGAGCAGGATTATTAAATCCTTGGTCTCCTCCTGTGGTCTTAGCATAACCCAGATCAACATCACAAGAGCCGAAATCTATGGCCTTGTTCTTGTTTTCCTTCCGTATGAAGTCCTATTGATTTTGATATTGTTTTTACTGTGTTTTCGTTATGTATGCTTAGTTAGGCATACTATTTTAATGTGTATTGATTGAAATGTTTATGTAATGAATTTTTTTATATATTGTGATATTAATTTATTTGATCCAATTTGAGATATGTGTGATCTCTTGTGTTTTAAAAAAAAAAATGTTTGATATTGAATACATTTGTAACAATTTAGCAATATATTGTTCTTTTGGTGGTTCCAAACCTGTGAGAGTAGTGTGTTTGACTGATAAAAGTGAATAGAAGATTCCATAGGGAAGACTTTCTTTATATAACTGGGAAGAATGTATGACATTGTTCTGCCTTCTGTCCCTCAATTTTTCTTTTTGCATTTATGTATATAGATGACATCCTTAAAAAGTAAAACCACATCACCAGTGGCCCTCTGAAAACCAGAAGGACAGTCATGCTGTCTGAAAGCTAGAATGAAGAGTTGACCAGCTTGCCTTCACTTGAGGGTCCCAGTATTAACAGATCTCATATGTGTCCTAAAGGGACCCCAAACGTGTTCATAGCGAAAGAAAGCACAAAATATGTCTCTATCATTTATGTAAGTTGAAATCAGGAAAATGACCAGTCTAACTGTTAGCAAAGGGCAGAATTTGCTGGCTTGTAAAAAAAATATGTATATCTGCTAACCATACCTACCATTCTATAGGTCTTTGCAGAATTGTCTGAGGCATTAATGCAGTTGTGAGCAGGAATATGCAACATCCTAGATAGAATTAAATTCAACATGGTGCTTTATGGAAAATTGTCATCCTTGTACCCAGACCGTGTTCACAAAGATGTGGGACCAAAGGAGAAGTCACACAGGATAAGGAAACAGCAGTGTGGTAAATTCAAACTTTAACAAATGATAACCAGTTTTAAAAAATCTCATATTGCCTCACGCGCACACAAACAATGCTAAAACAGGAGGTAGTTGAACAATACTGATCACAACAGAAAAAACATTTTTACTCAGACCTGCTAGGTTCCTGTGACCGGGTCTCTGCCTGAGTTGCTCAGCCAATGTACGTTTAAAACATTCTTTCAGCATTATTGTTCAGGGTAAAGCATATATAATACTCATAGCACAATTCAAAATTTGACTAAATGTAAAATTACCATTAGATTCAATAATGAGCATGGAGACATAATACTGCTAATATGTTATGTTTTTACCTTTGTTGTTCTTGATCTCTTGGAATGAGTAAGTGGTTACCATAGCTGCCCACTGTCTGGAGTGTTCGATGTTTGGCAGTTAGTCTCTCCAGGCAAGTGACAGCAGCGGTGGCTCGTTGATGGGAAAACAGAATAAACGCAGGCGAACGTTACACTCAATGGGGCATATTCTCAAAGAGGTATTGATGAGTTAACAGCACTTAATCGCAGCCAAAGGTGCGATACATTTATCACCCCATTCACAAGCTGGTGCTAACAGCCCATAGCACCAGTTTACCTGCAATAGCAGCCGCTAAAAACATCGCACAGATGACCCCCGCAACTATCGCTAATGAGATGCAGAGT